>NC_092716.1:162994749-164341279 GCF_047496885.1 Scyliorhinus torazame
CAGGGGGAGATGTTGGAGCATGTAAGGGCTCCGCCCATGGCTCCGCCCCTTTGGAGGAGTATAAGAATAGCTGGCCTGTGGGACTGTCCTCAGTATGTACCAGTCGCAGGCAGGCAAAGTTGATAGTTAATTAAAACCACTGTTTTACTCCGACACAAGTCCTTGAGTGAATTGATGATCGCATCATCCTGTAAATAAAAGCTTGTGGAAGTATGTTAAGATTGGTGCTACTTCTATCCTGCACTGGATGGCTATCTGTATGGTAACATATATTATCTAATCAAAAACAACATATCTATATGATGTGGCGATGCCGGCGTTGGACTGGGGAGAGCACAGTAAGAAGTCTTACAACACCAGGTTAAAGTCCAACAGTTTTGTTTCAAACACTAGCTTTCGGAGCACTGTTCCATCCTCAGGTGAGGAAGGATTCACCTGAGGAAGGAACAGTGCTCCGAAAGCTAGTGTTTGAAACAAAACTGTTGGACTTTAACCTGGTGTTGTAAGACTTCTTACTGAACATATATATACTTATATATAGCAAATTATATGTAATGAACATCCCAAGGCACTTCAATGCTTCCAAGTTGTTTCAAATTAGACTGAGGAAATGTGTTAGTCTTTAGTTTGCCTCGACCCATGAGAGGTAAAGTTTCCATTCATTTCCTGGTGTTTCTCAGTCTGATTCCGACATCTAATAATAATAATAAATCTGAAGTGAAGGGGTGACGGTGAGGCACAAAATTAAGAACAGTCTCTTAAGAACACTTCCTCTTTACCTCAATTATGGAGTTTGCGGAAGGGGGAGGTGTCGTGTTTTTCTATTTGAGCATTCAGCCAACCATTTCACCTACGAGGAATTTTAGAAAATTTATATTTAGATGTTGCTAATGGGCTAAATTCAGCTCCACAGCAGAACATAAAGCTTTTAGGAAAACACTTTAAATTTCAGAAGATAAGAGTTAGACCCAAAGAGCCTATCCAGTTTAATGGACTCAGTTTTAACATGGGACAGGATCAGTGCACCTCGGGATCTGTTTCAATCTGGCACGTTGAGGCTGGAGATAAACAAAGCCTCATTTTATTAATAATAATAATAATAATAATAAGTTTTATTGTCACAAGTATGAAGGAGTGATTCTCCGATATTGAGGCCAAGTGTTTGCCCCCCCCTCCCCCACAGGCCGCCCCCCCCAGCGTTCCCGCAGAGTTCCCGCCGGCAGCGACCAGGGGTGGCCGGCGCCGGCGGGAACCTTTCGTGTCGTAGCGGCCGCTCGGCCCATCCGGGCCAGAGAATCGCCGCTCGCCGGTTCTCCGAGCGGCCCGGTGAGAATCGCGCACCGTTGGTTTCCGGGAGGTGGGAGAATCACATGCGGGGGTCGGGGTAGCGTGGCGCGATTCGCGCCAGGGTTGGATTCTCCACCGGCGGGATGCTACGTTTTGCTGTCAGCCCAAGGGTTCCCTACGGCCTGGGGCTGCCCCATAATGCCGGTGGGGTGAAATAGAAATGTGGCACGGCAGGGTGGAGAATCCAACCCTGGAGTTTTGGCCTCTCGCCCAATGTTGCTCCCTTGCTGCTGGCGGAGTGGAAAATTCTGCCCAAAGACTGGGGGCTGGATTCTCTGGCCGGGATTCTCCGAACCTCCGTGATGCAATCGCACTCGGCGCGGGGGCAGAGAATGGACGTTAGGCCCGCGATTGGGTCCGACGCCGCTCCTGCGATTCTCCGGGGACCGGAGAATCACCGCCAATCGTGCACGTGGTTGACGCGGCGCTGGTCGGCGGCCGTTGAAAGAGGCCCCCGTGGCGATTCTCCGCCGACAACTAGCCGAGTTCCAGCTGGCGTGGTTCACTCATGGTTCCACCTGGCAGAAGCTCGGAGTGGCGGCTGCAGACCCTGGTGGGGGCAGGGGGATCCATCGGGGGGGAGGCCTCCAGGACGGCCAGGCTCGCAATCAGGGGCCACTGATCGGATCGCGTGCGTGATCTTGGTGGGGGAGGGCTATATTGTCGGGGCCGGCCCGCGGTATGGGTCTGCCATGTTGAGCGGGGGTCACTATTTTCAGAGAATTCCGCCCTCTGTTTCTGAGACTTAGGGTGGGATTCTCCGGTCTCCAACGCCAAAATCGCGTTCAGCGATCGGCAAGAGAATCCATGTTAGCGGCGAAATTGGGGGCAATGCCACTTTTACGATGCTCCGCCCCCTCCAAGACGGCATACTCGCAGAGTACGCCGCACACCATATGGACGGCCTCAGGACGTTAACTGGGGCCCTCCACCCGATGCTCCGCCTGTGACGGGCCGAGTTTCCGATGGTGTGGGTCTCTCATGCTATTTTTTGTCGGGAACTCGGCGTGTCGGCTGCGGACTGAGTCCAGCGCCGCCACAGTCGGGTGAGGGCCGATCCGCAGGCAGGGGGGGCTGGAGACACTGGTAGGGGGTGATCCAAGAGTGGCAGCCCTGCCCAAAGGGGGGCACTATTTGGCAGGCGGGGTCTGCGCGCAGCCAGCAACATGTTGCACGACGTGGCCGCTGCAGGCTGCCGCTGTCCGCATGCGCGGCCACGAATCCAGCAATTCTCCGGCCGTATTGGCAGCTAAAGCTGGGTGCTCTATGCTGTGTACCTGCTAGCCCCCCACCAGACGGGAGATCAGCGGCCTTCAGCGCCCGTGCCGTGCAACATGCCGGCAGCCACTTGCGGACCTGGCCCGCAAAATAGCTCCCCCCCCTTCGGCCGGCTCGCGTGCCCCGGACCACCCCACCACAGTGCCCCCAGCCCCGAATAATGTCCCCGCTGCCTGCGGATCGGCCCTCCCCCGACTGTGGCGGCGCTGGACTGAGTCCGCAGCTGCCACGCCGAGTTCCCGACGGGTGAGACCACACGTGACCCACGCCGTCGGGAACTCGGCAGATCGGGGGCGGAGCATCAGGTGAGTGGGCCATGGGCAATGTCCAGAGGCCGTCATTACGTGGCGCGGCATAACTGGAGAATACGCCACCCCCGATTTGGTTGGGAACTTGGATTCTCCGGCTGTTTGCCAAACGCGATTTCAGCGTCTGTGACCAGAGAATCCAGCCCATGATTTTTGGGGCTGGAAAAATGGGGTCGTCTTATATGCCGGATTGATTTACACTGTGGGATTTGTGGTAGATCTCATCAATAGCCACCTCACATCCAACAACTGAAACATTTCAATATATTAATTTCAACGCCATGTAAACAACAGTGAGTCATAGCTACTGTTGGTTTCAGATTCTCTGTGAAACCAATTCCACAGCTTTGCCGACTCCATTGAAACCACCAATCTATGCCAGCAAATCTTGAGACTGCACCTTGACTTCACGTTCTTACAGGCACTGTTCGGAGTTCTTTATGACTGTCCATGTGAGAACTTGTCGTCCTCTCTTAAAATTGTATAAATTTCCTGCCTTGTTTCCCTGTTCCAAGCCATATGACCCCCAAGTTCACCATCTGTTCCCTGTCACTTGGCGTTTTGACAACCCTTTGCCTATTGCGTTGCCGCTTAAATTTCCTCCAATTCAAAAAAATATTCTTAATGTGACAAAGCTTACATTGGTCAAACTTGAAACAATAGACTTGGACCATGTTCAAAAGGTAACAGTAAGAGAAAGTTACATGTATAAAATCTCCAAAATTCTAGACTCTCTCGAAATATTTGGCCTTATTAAAATTTGAGCTGGCAATCTTTTTCCAAAGGTGCAAGGTTCATGCTTGGGTATTGTTTCAGAAGCACTGGCTCCCTCAGACATCTCACCTAGTTGGTCATAATCACACATAACTTAATACTCTTAAGCTACTCCATTGCCGTGTGTTGGCGCACCATCATATTATCACACTCCCAGCAGATGTAACTCGATCACAGTTATAATCATGAACCCCGGTCAACTTTTTCATCCCCAATTATAGCCTGATCATCATTCTGACTGAGAGCAATTGACTCTGCACTGACCAAAGACTGAGACTTCTTAGTCTTTTGAGTTTAACTTTTAAAATTTAGCCATAGTTTGACACCATCCAGGACAAAGCAGCCCACTTGGTTGGTACCACTTTCACAAACATTCACTCCCTCCAATACCGATGCACAGTGGCAGTCATGTATACCATCTACAAGATGCACTGCAAGTTCCTTGGACAGCACTTTCCAAATGCACAACCGCTACCATCTAGAAGGACAAAGGCAACAGACACATGGGAACACCACCAGCTGGAAGATCCCCTCCAAACCACTCAGCATCCTGACTTGGATGAATATGTCGCCATTCCTTCACTGTCACTGGGTCAAAATCCTGGAACCCCCTCCCTAACAGCACTGTGGGTGTACCTTTTAAAAAAAATTAATTCCAAAGATGTGCAGGTTAGGTGGATTAGCCATGCTAAATTGCCTTTAGTGTCCAAAAAGGTTACGTGGGGTTACTGGGTTACGGGTGTCATGATATGCAAACATGCAGATAATGATCTACAGACAGGCAGATAATGAACACAGAGAACAGGACATGACCAATGAGCAGGTAGGACACTCAGGGGTGGTATCTCACTGTAAAAGGCATGAGGCGCTCACAATCCATCTCTTTCCACTGATGAACATCTACAGAGTGAGTCAGGGTGCATTTACAGGATCCCACCTCCAGCACATGGCTAAGAGCTAGTCTGGTCCAGTCAGACAGAGTAACCACACTTAGGTTAACAGAGAGTCGAACTCCTAGAGATCTGTGCTACTGGTTCAATAAATCAGATTGAATTAACTTCAAGGTCTGGAGTATCTTTTGGTCAAAGCTGCATCCAGTTGCAGCCTGTGTTATCCCAGAGTACATAGCACATCATGACACCAGGAGACTGCTTAATCTAAGTGGTTTACCTCAGTCCGTTCCGTGACGACCAACGAATGTACCCCGGCGCCATGGAGAAGATTCAGGCTCTTCACCAGCTCAGGACCTCCGGCAATCTCAATGCCAACTGGCGGATATTCAAGCAAACGTTTCTGCTGTACATCGAGGCTTCAGACCTCGTGGGTGCGTCTGATGCAAGGAAGATCGCAAAAAAAAAAAAAATGCAAGGAAAATGCACTTCTCCTCTCAACAGCGGGTGATCAAGCCATCAAACTCTTCAACTCTTTTCACTTCACCGAAGGCGAGGACAAGACAAAATTTCAGACCATCCTGGACAGGTTTGACAGTCACTGTGAAGTGGACACCAATGAAATCTTTGAGCGCTACATATTCAAACAGCGTCTACAAGGTAAAGATGAATCTTTCCACTCCTTCTTAATTAACCTCCGCCTGCTGTCCTACAACTTTGGTGATATTGCTGACTCCATGATCATAGACCAAATCATTTTTGGAGTTCATTCTGATCCTCTGAGAGAGCAGCTACTGAAAATCAAGTGTATGACCCTGCCAGTCGTGATTGAAACATGCACAGTGCATGAGCACGCCAGAAACCCCAAGCCCAGCACAAATCGGCTGAAAATGAGAAACCTGCCTCCCACGAGACAGAGAGTGTGCAGGCGATCTCCCTCAGCATTGATGAAAGCGGTCATTTCGCGCACTTTTCCCGGGGCCCCACGTATGCACGATGCGAACGGGAAACAAAGCGGCCAACACCCGCACTGCACATGTGTGACGACGCGCGGAGCATCAGGACGCCAACGTCATGACGTGCTCGAACTGCGGCAACGCCCACTTAAAGAAACATTGCCCTGCAAGAGGCAGGCGATGTTTAAACTGCGGGAAGCGTGGACACTATGCAGCCTTGTGCACGTCTGCCCCACCAGTCAGGGGCCAGCGCTCCCAATTCCGACGACAGCACGTTCAGAGTGTGCAACAACGATTCCAGGATTCTGATCCTGGCAGCACAATGGATCCAGAGGAAGAATGCCTGGACTCCGCCTACTGTGTGGGCATCGTTACCAAATGTGAATATGCCACATCCAACTCATCACAACTTCAATCCATCCTCGCTGTGGATTCTGTGGATGAATGGCGAGCGGTGATGCAGGTCAACCACTGCTCCATCCAGTTTAAGCTGGACAAAGGTGCTTCTGCCAACCTCCTCTCACAGGCAGACTTCAAACGCATCAAGAAATTGTTGATACGGCCCTTCCAGCAGCCTGCAGGCTCCTGGACTACAACGGAAATGCCATCACGGCACTGGGATCCTGCCATCTACTCGTCTCCAACCGGAGCACCCCTGCTCGTTTACGTTTTGAAATCGTCAAGCCAGACAGGGCATCCCTACTTGGCGCACATGCCTGCAAGCAGCTGAACCTCGTGCAGCGGGTTTACACAACGACATCCTCCAATGTGGATCTTCAGGCCGGCATTGACGACATCCTCGCTCAGTATCCGGATATGTTCGACGGGATGGGCAGGTAGCCATATCGATACAAGATTCTGCTACGACCTGATGCCAAGCCAGTGGTACACGCACCACGCCGGGTCCCGGTTCCCGGTTCCGCTGAGGGAGCGCCTGAAGGCACAGCTCGAAGGATCTTCAGCAACAGGGCATCATTTCCACGGTAACTGAACCGACTGACTGGGTCAGCTCGATGGTATGTGTCAGAAAGCCTTCGGGAGATCTGCGCATCTGCATTGATCCCGAGGATCTCAATAAGAATATAATCCGTGAACACTGCCCCATCCTGAAGCGGGAGGAACTCACCAGTGAGATGGCACACGCACGTTTTTTCACCAAGTTAGATGCGTCACATGGATTTTGGCAAATCCAGCTGGATGAGTCCAGCAGAAGGCTCTGCACCTTCAACACACCGTTTGGCAGGTACTGCTATAATCGCATGCCGTTTGGCATTGTCTTGGCATCGGAGATCTTCCATCGCATCATGGAGCAGATGATGGAGGGCATCGAAGGGGTTCGTGTGTATGTGGACGACATCATCAGATGGTCCACAACCCCTGAAGAGCATGTTTCCCCTCTCCAGCGGGTATTCCGCTGCGCCCATGCCAATGGCCTGAAGCTGATCAGGTCCAAATGTTGCTTTGGCATGTCGACACTCAAGTTCCTCGGTGACCAGATCTCTCAGCAGGGCGTGCGCCCGGACACAGACAAGGTCAAGCAATCAAAGCCATGAAGGTCTTTGAAGACAAGAAGGCGGTGTTGCGCTTCCTGGGCATGGTCAATTTTCTGGGCAAGTTCATCCCAAACCTGGCCTCACACACCACGGCCCTACGACACCTGGTGAAAATGTCCACTGCCTTTGAGTGGCAAGCAGCACATCAGGCAGAGTGGATGGAGCTGAAAGCCAAGCTCACCACGGCACCCGTCTTGGCAATTTTTGATTCTGACAGGGAGACAAAGATCTCAACAAATGCGATTGGTGCGGTGCTGCTCCAACGCGATAACACTTCATCCTGGGCACCGGTAGCCGACGCATCGAGGGCCATGATGCCCACCAAAACAAGATATGCACAAATAGAGAAGGAATGCCTGGGTCTTCTCACTGGAATTCTCAAGTTTCATGACTATGTCTACGGCCTGCCGACATTCACTGTCGAGACGGATCATAGGCCTCTGGTCCACATTATCCACAAGGACCTGAAAGACATGACACCTCGGTTGCAGCGCATCCTCCTCAAACTCAGAAGGTACGACTTTGACTTAGTGTACACGCCTGGCAAGGAGCTCATCATCGTTGATGCGTTGTCCCACTCCATCACATTGCCTAGTGAACCGCTGGAAATCATCTGGCAGATTGAATCACAGGTGCAGCTGTGTGCTAGCACCCTCACGGCGTCTGATGAGAAGGTGGTTCGTATCCGCGAGGAGACAGCCAAAGACCCCCTCTTGCAGCGTGTCATGCACCACCTCGCCATTGGCTGGCAGAAAGGGCAGTGCCCTCAATTTTATAATGTAAAGGACGACCTGAAGGTGATTGATGGTATCCTCCTCAAGCTGGACCGGATTGTCATTCCACTCAGTCTCCAGAGCTTGGTGCTCCGCCAAATCCATGAGGGACACCTGGGCGTCTAGAAATGCAGGCACAGAGCCAGGCAGGCTGTCTACTGGCCCGGTATTAACCAGGACATCTCGAACATGGTCCTCAACTGTGCGACCTGTCAACGCTTCCAGCCAGCGCAGAGCAAGGAGACGCTCCAGCAGCATGAAATCGAGACCTCCCCGTGGTCCAAGCTTGGCATTGACCTCTTTCGTGCGATTGGTCGTGACTACGTGTTGATTATTGACTATTTCTCTAATTACCCTGAAGTCATCATAGATTATCATAGAATTTACAGTTCAGAAGGAGGCCATTCGGCCCATCGAGTCTGCACCAGCTCTTGGAAAGAGCACCCTACCCAAGGTCAACACCTCCACCCTATCCTCATAACCCAGTAACCCCACCCAACACTAAGGATAATTTTGGACACTAAGGGCAATTTATCATGGCCAATCCACCTAACCTGCACATCTTTGGACTGTTGGAGGAAACCGGAGCACCCGGAGGAAACCCACGCACACACGGGGAGGATGTGCAGACTCCGCACAGACAGTGACCCAAGCCGGAATGGAACCTGGGACCCTGGAAGTTGTGAAGCAATTGTGCTATCCACAATGCTACCGTGCTGCCCCATCGTGAAGCTCTCAGACCTCACATCTCGGACCGTCATCAAGGCCTGTAAGGAGACGTTCTCCAGGCATGGTATCCCACTCACTGTCATGAATGACAATCGCCCGTGCTTCAGCAGCCACGAGTGGTCTATGTTTGCCAAGTCATACCATTTCAAATATGTCACTTCCAGCCCACACTATCCGCAGTCCAATGGGAAGGTTGATAAAGGGGTGCACATTGTGAAACAGCTCATCTGCAAGGCCGCGGATTCTGCTTCTGACATCTACCTCGCGCTGCTTGTGTACAGGGCGACCCCACTGTCCACTGGCATGTCGCTGGCTCAACTCCTGATGAACAGGGACCTGCGGACGACACTTCCAGCCGTACACTTTCCCAACCTGGATCACCTCCCGGTGCTGCAGAAGGTGCAGCAGCTCTGAAACCAGCAAAAGCAAGGCTATGATGCTCATGCCACCGATTTCCCGTGTTAACCCCGGCAGACACTGTCAGGATCAAGGTACCGGATGGTGGCTGGTCTGCTCCAGCTGTCGTTGTTCGACAGGCTGCGCCCTGCTTGTATGTTGTATGTATGGCTGATGGTTCTGTTGTGCGACAAAACAGACGGGCACTGCGCAAAGTTGCCTGCCCGCAACCGCTTTCTTCTCCGTTTCCGTCCGTTGTTTTGCCACCTCCTGATACCTCGAACTACGAGGTCACCGGTCAGGCTTCCATCCCGCCTATCAAGGTGCTGTCATCCCCACCGGCGGTCGACACGGATCAGACGCAAGCCCCAGAGACTGGACTTATGAACATTTGTTTTGTTTGCTATGTTCTGTTTTCTCGCATTAGACAGCTGTCTTCACAGGTAGATACGTTCACATATGCCACGCTTGTACATAAGTTAGTACATGCCACCACATGTAAATACATTCCCACATGCCAACAGAACATACCAAAGAAAAGGGGAGATGTCAAGATATGCAAACATGCAGATAATGATATGCAGACAGGCAGCTAATGAACACAGAGAACAGGACATCACCAATGAGCAGGCAGGACACTCAGGGGTGGTATCTCACTATAAAAGGCACGAGGCACTCACACTCCTTCTCTTTCCACTGATGAACATCTGCAGAATGAGTCAGGGTGTATATACAGTAACACACCTCCAGCACGTGGCTAAGAGCTAGTCTGGTTCAGTGAGACAGTGTAACCACACTTAGGTTAGCAGAGAGTCGAACTCATAGAGAACTGTGCTAACTGTGCTACTGGTTCAATAAATCAGATTGAACTAACTTCAAGGTCTGGAGTATCTTTTGGTCAAAGCTGCATCCAGTTGCAGCCTGTGTTATCCCAGAGTATATAACACATCAATGGGAATCGGGTGGAGCTCTGGGCTTCAGTAGGATGCTCTTTCCAAGGGCCGGTGCAGACTCGATGAGCCGAATGACCTCCTTGTGCACTGTAAACCCTATGAATTCAGAGCAGCATTTATTGCTCAACCCTAATTGCCCTTGAACTGAGTGGTTTGCTTGGCCATTTCAGAGCAGTTAAGAGTCAACAAAGTTGCTGTGGATCTGGAATCACATGAAGGCCAGACCAGAACAGGTAAGTTCGGCAGATTTCCTTCCATATTAGTGAACCATAAATGTTTTTACAATAATGGACAATAGTTTCATGGTCATCATTTGACTTTGAATTCCAGATTTATATTAAATTTTAATTTCCCCGTCTGCCATGGAGGGATTCGAAGCCAGGTCCCCCGAGCGTTTGCTGGATTGCTATCTCACTGACAATACACTACGCCACAGCTTCCCCTATATCACAATGACTGTAACAATTCAAGAACGCAGCTCACTGCCACCTTTTCAAGGGCAATGAATACTGACCTAGCCCACATCTCTTGAATGAAAATTTTAAAATTGTAAGTCATTAGTTTTGTAAATGCCTGTGAATTTGTTTTGAGCCCTTTATTGTTTCAGCCTGAATTCTAATATATATTTTATATGGCTTATATTTTCCCAATTACTCATTCGTTTCCAGAATGGGAAACCGTTACATTTGGCTCCTAATCTGCAACGCCACAGGAGACTGTTGAGAAAGGATGGGTGACCAGCTCACAGAGCTTTCCTGATGTTGCCAACAGGAGGCACTCGAGAACCCCTCTGTATCTTGCTTCATCCCTGTTAACGCACATAACTTATTTTGACTTTGGTTGGCGATATCATGAATCAGCCACTTGTATACGTACAGCTCCCCTGACTTCCATTTCTGCTGAAATGAAAATCCAGAGAAATGTAAAACATGCAGTTGCTCCGCTATCACTTGTTTTACACTATTAGCTAAAGTCCAAACCCCTCCCTTCACCCCACTTGACGAAACTACATGGTGGCTTGACGAGGACTGATGATTCAGTTTGTGGAGGGCCAAGACATGAACCTTCACCCATTCAATCCCTAATCCCATCCTGTCCTCAAACAACCAGAGATTTCAATTTATGTCAGGCTTAACATGAACCAAGAACAGATATGATTGGCTCAGTGGTAAATGCATTTTGTATCTGTGGCACTAAATGCAAAGGGTCCAGCTTTAATCCTTGGGGGGCAGTTGGGACATCACTTTGGCATATGTTGCTGGGTTGGCGGTCAGAGATCAGGGTCGCGATTCTCTGACCCCCACCGGGTCGGAGAATAGCCGGGGGCTGGTGTGAACCCCGCCCCCGCCGTGTCCCGAATTCTCCGCCACCAGTCCCGACGCTGTCAATCCTCGCCCGCCGGCGTGGAATAAACCACCTTTTGCACGGCGGGACAAGGCGGCGTGGGCAGGCTCCGGGGTCCTGGGGGGGTGCAGGCCGATCTGGCCCCGGAGGGTGCCCCCACGGTGGCCAGGCCCGCGATCGGGGCCCACCGATCCGCGGGCGGGCCTGTGCCGTGGGGGCACACTTTTTCTTCCGCCATCACCATGGTCTTCACTATGGCGGAGGCGGAAGAGACCTCCTCCTCTGCGCATGCGCGGGGATGCCGTGAGCTGCTGCTGACACTCCCGCGCATGCGTCGCCCGGTGAAGACCTTTCGGCACCAGCTTGCGTGGCGCCAAAGGCCTTTCCCGCCAGCTGGTGGAGCGGAAACCACTCCGGCGCGGGCCTAGCCTCTCAAGGTGAGGGCTTGGCCCCTAAAGTGCGGAGAATTCCACACCTTTGGGGCGGCCCGACGCCGGAGTGGTTCCCGCCACTCCATTACGCCGGAACCCCCCGCCCCGCCGGGTAGGGGAGAATCCCGCCCCAGGTGGATGGGGGAGGAAAATGAGAGTTCACCTCTGGATTGTGATGAGAGATAGCGCGATCTTCCTGCTGCTTCAAGGTCGGAGGCCTCGTTGTACAAGAGGAACTTTTGCTTGAAGATTTTCCAATTGGCGCCGAGGTTGCCGGAGATACGGAGCTGCGGAGGAGGCTGGATATTTTCCATTTCACCTGATGGCTGCTTGCTGGTCAATGCTGATTCACACGAGGTAGGTCTGTCAAGATCAGTATCACTCTGGTACCATGATGTGTTCGGCAGGTAGGTTCGATGTGGACTGCACTTGATGCAGGGAAGCGAGAACAGACGTCTAACATTGGAGGAGATCCAACACTGTTTTAGTCAACGATACAACTGATATACATATTCAGCTGTGGGTCGACACTATACTGAACTGACTGGAGACCTTGTAGTAGCCTGACCAGATTTACTAGCTACCATGGTGTTTGCACTTGCTAGCTCGTGGACTCTGACTGTCTCAGTGGCTGGGTCCCGAGAGAGCGGGAAACCTAGTGCCCTCTGGCTTTATAGTGGCAGTGTCCTGTCTGGTGATTGGCTGCACTGTGTTGTGTGCTTACTGGTCATCCTGTGTGTCAATCACTGCCTGTCTGCATCTCATTATATACATGCGTGGACATTATGACAGATTGCTGTCCAAGTGTGTGTGTGCAAATGTCAGGTGACAATATCATCAGGCCTGTGTTGCCTCCAAAGTTGAATAGTTTCTCTGCCCAAACTCAATCATTTTGAATGCCCATTTGGGCAAGATATCAAATAGGTGTCAACAGCTTTCAGACCTTGGCCCAGTGTGAATCTCAGAGGATTAAGCCTGCAACATCTACCACTGTGCATTTGTGCAGTAACTGTAGCTTCATGTGCAACCATGGATCACACATGTACTCAGAGGCTAAATATAGGAGGAGTTACATAGGATTATATGTATCCTATTAGCAGTGCATCTTGCTTGTTTTTAATGTATGCAAGCAGCAAGGATTGCCACTTGTATCATAGTCAAAATATGAAACATGAGAATGTTTGCAGTTTAGTTGTATTAAAACATCAGAAACAACCATTGTCATAGCCTGGGAGGGGTTCAGCAGAAGCAGGTCACATCATAGCTGAACACACAAGGTAGCTGAAAATAATAACAAGCAAAATGGTCAATGTCTTGGCAGTTGGGCTCTGAAAAAATAACGGACAGCAATCAGGTACACCTCCCCTTGCAGTTCGTTGCCAGCTCCACTTGATGTATTACATCACACAATCTCTCCTACCTGCCATTTTCTGAGTGCTAAGCAATCACTTTCCCAACCTCCAATGCAACTAGTAAATTTAAATGTTCAAATTGAATTAATAGAACATAAAACATTTTTTAATGCCCCCTTGATTGTTCCCCTTGACTGCTTGCAACAGTGTTCTAGAGGTTGGCCATTAATCCTTGGGGACTCCAGGACAATCCAGGAGGGTTGGAAATCCCATTGTACACCGCCCCCCCCCCCCCCTTCCGCAACACCCAGTTCGTCAGGTACAAAGCTCAGGGGAAAGCGGGGGGAGGACCTGGAATGTCGCCTCCCCATTTATGTTGCCTCGAGACCTGCAGAATTTGAGGTAGAGCTTGGCCTGTTGCTCCAGCAAAGTTGACAATGTGATTTGCCTGACACACATCTATATATCACCAACACGCAGCATTGGGGCTAACCAGCTGGCTGACAGCTTGACCCAAGCATCAGACACTGTTTTAAAGAAAATCCCATAAATTAAGCCAAGTGAGTGTCACAGCCTTTCTGGGCTAGTTTAACTCCGGTCACTGCAAACATCTTTCTTGCCCCCTTCAACACTAACTACAGTTCACCTTTATGTGTACAGCATTTCACAGTAGCAACTGCCAGCCCTCATTGCTAAATCTAGTCAGATATCCAAACCAAGCCTCAATGCTAGGCCAGTGCAGTCTGACGTACAGACAATATTTTGACTCTATAGCATGTCTGAAATATGCTTCCCGGATGCAGTCTTTGTTTTGTCTGGACATCAGTCGTCGGAAGCATTTCCTGTAATTGGGGTGTGGTGGGGAGTGGGAGGAGGGGATGCGGGTAGGGAAGTGAATCAGGACTTTTGGAATCAGAGGGGGGATAAAAATAAGTGGCATGTTTGGTTAATTTGAGTAGGGTCACAACAGGCTTTATGCGAAGGGCTTCACCCCAGAATAAAGAAACCAGGAAAATGAAAGCAGCTTTAACGGAAATCAAACCAATCTCTCTGCCTGAGGATCACAAGGGCTAAAGCCAAGGATGTGAAAGCAACTCCTCCCTTTCACTCTCCCTCCCTGCTAGGCTCCTTGCTCCAGAGATTTAATCTCTCACTTTTAATGGATTTAATATTCTGTAGAGGTTTCTGTACTTCCAGCTCTTTTTGAGAGCCCATTGGCACAAACCAAGTTTTGCCGTTACACCTTGACAGCCTCATTTGATAATCGCATTATTGATAATTCTGTCGAGTATAACTCCTGGTGACATTTAAACATTCTCTTAGGTGTGGGGATTTAAGGGCGGCATGGTGGTGCAGTGGTTACCACTGCTGCCTCACGGCTTCGAGGACCCGGGTTCGATCCCAGCCCGGGGTCACTGTCCATGTGAAATTTGCACGTTCTCCCTGTATCTGTGTGGGTCGCACCCCAACAACCCAAAGATGTGCAGGGTAGGTGGATTGGTCACACTACATTGTCCCTTAATTGAAATTTAAAACAAAACTAAATTAAAAATAATTTAAAAAAAGTTTTGGGAGGTTAGTTCAGGGCAGAGCATATGATTACAGATCAACAGGCCCCTAGTTCAAGGTCAAGGTACTCAAGACTTATTTCTGGCAGAGCAAATAAGAGGATACTGTTCTCACTGGCAGCAGGATCAGTAACCAGAGGACGCAAGTTTATGGTGTCAGTAGGGATATGAGAAGAAATTATCTTTACACACTTAATGATCAGGAAAGCACTGCTTTAAAGTGAGATGGCAGCAGATTTAACAGTTACATTCAACATATAGTTACACACAAACATATGAATTAGGAACTGGAGTCGGCCACTTGGTTCCTTGAACCTACTCCGCCATTCAGTAAGATCATCATGGCTGATCTGCTTGTAACTTCAACCCCACGTTCCTGCCGACTCCTAATAACCTTTCATTCCCTCAAGAATCAAGTTAGATGGATACTTCAAAAGGGAATACGATTATGAAGCTATGGAGGAAGAGCAGGAGACCAATTGCAAAGCCCTTTCAGAGAGCCAATATAGGTACCATGAGCTGGTACCCTGCTCTTTGCATCTTGCAGCTGATGGGCCACAAAATGTTGACTGCTTGGAGGCACTCGCTCTTACCTTTCAAAGAATAACTTCGTTGAACAAATTGAGGGGTGCTCTAAGTATGGCAATTTTCTGTTATGTACTGTACATGGACTTTTAAAGGACATTTGACAAAGTACATAATAGACATGTGAGCAAAATTCTAACCCATGAAATTAAAAGGACGGTGGATGCAAAATCAGCTCAGTGACAGAAAGCAGAGAGCAGCAGTGAACAGCTATAAAAAGCCATACACATTTAGCAGTGGGACTAACATCTATGCAGATTGGGCACAAGCAGATTTCACTGCTAAATTGGTATACTTTGCACCCATTCTATGTTTGAAAAACAGTAGCACCATGTACCAATTTTTGTCCTAGCATGTCTCATCTCAATTACCAGACACCTTGAAACCTTTTCAAAAACACTTGATAGCATTGCCCTACTTTGAGGGCGACCTCAGTTGAATGCAATCAATATGAGGAAATTAGTATGCAGTTACTTGAAATTCTGACATGACGCTCTTGAATACCCCTTATTAGCATATAATGGGTGGTCTCAGTTCAAGAGGTCAATGTGCTTTCCTTTTATCAGTGTTCTTTTTGTTTTGTCCTACTCTTGTACAAGTGTGATCTTCTGAAGCAAAGTGGGTCATTAAAGGTCAGCATGGCATCCTGCCTCAGAGTGTACACTTCAGCTATTCATTTTACAGCATTGTAATCACGCTAACCATAACAAAGATCCCATTTTACTGGTCTCTCATAAACGTTTATGATCTTTTAAAGCCTCGAGTGTAAGAGATCAAAGTTCATGTCACTCGCAACAGAGCATCATTTAGACGTGTAAAATCCCAAGGAAGATGGGATTTCTAGGAACAGTCAGGACAGTAAGGTCAGCAACTGCTTCATAATGGGCTGGGATGAGTCATGTGACACATCAGCTCCTTCTCCCTTGTGTATTATTTTTGGAACATTGATGGTGCACTTGTGCAAGTTCATTAAATTTCCCTTCACTATAATGACACATAGTGCAAGTCAGAAATGCAGAAGAGATATTATAAGGCAACATTAGGCAGATGGAGTTCAGCTCTGATCACATTCCAATGAAACATCAGCATCGAATGGCTTACAGTCAAGAACAAGAACAATAGGTTGTATTAATGTTGCATCTTTACCATAATAAAATGTCCCAAGGTACTTCATAGGGGCATTATCAATTAAGAGATGATACCAGGTCATAAACGGAGATATCAGGGCAGATGACCGAAAGCTTGGTAAAAGAATTGGGTTTTTAAGGAATGTCTTAAAGGAAGAAAGCCAGAGGGAAAGGAAGAAAGATTTAGCGAGGGAATTCCAGAGCTTAGGGCTTAGGCAGCTAATGGCACCCTCATCTCTGCTTCCGAAAGTCCAAAGGACACAGAACTGAAAGGCAATCGGCAGACAACTGGCTGAGCCAAATCTGGCTGAATCACATGAAGGCACCAATGATGGAGTGATTAATCCTGGGATTGTTCAAGAGGCCGGAATCAGAAGAGCACAGATATCTCAGAAGGTTGTGGGGTTGGAGAAGATTATAGTGTGCAGCAGAAAACGTTGCGATTAACTCTCAATGTCACTAAGAAACTGTCTGCAGTAAAGGACAACTGGGGATCACATCCGATTGCCTTTTTCATTGGGCCTCCTGCAATTGGGAGTTTAGGTATGAATGAAGGCACCAACCTCAATAAACAGAAAATACCATTGTTTTTCCAGTAATACAGCTTGATAAAGGCCAATTTTGCTGCTAATTTTCTCCCTTCGCCATCTCCCTACCAAAGGTATTAACTCCCTGCTTTCTGACAGGTTCTGGGTTACCAAGTTGGAAATACTTAGCAGGTAAGGCTGCAACTGTGCAGAGTGGAACAACATTAAAGGGTTGGATTTCAGATTCCCCTGTTGAGGGGTTTGAAGCTGAGGGGATCCATTAAATCCGGTGGGCACCTTGTCCATTGCCTATCCTCCTGTGGTGTCCGGTAGCCCATCCCCACCAGTGAGCCAACTGAGGCTCTGAAGTAGGCAATTAATGCACATTTGAGGGCCATATCCCGTCACCCTGGGATTTAGCCACAACAGGAGGAGCCCATTTCAAGCAGTCAGGTTGGCCGGTTTCCATGCATTGGGTGGTGGCAGGCGGGTGCGGGGGGTCCATCCTTAACATATCCCTTGGTCCAATGGAGGATCGTGCTCCCTGATCTGGTTTGCTGTGTCTGATCAGCAGCTCTCTGAAGCAGAACATCTCAATCCAGGAAAGCAGCAGTTCTGCTTCCAGGGTGTGTGGGGGGGAATCTATCAACTTGTGTAATTCAATCCAAGGTCTTAATTGTGTAATTCAGTCCAAGAAATGTCTTGGGTCTTAAGCAAGTGAAAGTAGGGAGCGTGGAAAAAGATTGAAAGGGAAGATCTGTGATAGATTGGAAGACAGGAGATATTACATGACAGAAGTATTGATGGTAACAGGACCAAAAAGGAGTAGGTCATGGGACAAGAGTCTAGCGGAAATGTGAATAACAGGAAGGTGGACAGCTACCACCTAAAAGTCCAAACAAGATCAGAATTGTTTGTTCCTGCCCGCCGCTGGGATTGTCCGGTCCTGCCCGCCGTTGGGATTGTCCGGTCCCACCCGCCGCTAGGATTGTCCGGTCCCACCCGCCGCTGGGATTGTCCGGTCCCACCCGCCGCTGGCAATGTCCGGTCCCGCCCACCGCTGGGATTGTCCGGTCCAACCCGCCACTGGCATTGTCCGGTCCTGCCCGTCGCTGGGATTGTCCGGTCCAACCCGCCTCTGGCATTGTCCGGTCCTGCCCGCCGCTGGGATTGTCCGGTCCAACCCGCCACTGGCATTGTCCGGTCCTGCCCGCCGCTGGGATTGTCCGGTCCAACCCGCCGCTGGGATTGTCCGGTCCCACCCGCCGCTGGCATTGTCCGGTCCAACCCGCTGCTGGCATTGTCCGGTCCCACCTGCCGCTGGCATTGTCCGGTCCAGCCCGCCGCTGGCATTGTCCGGTCCAACCCGCCGCTGGCATTGTCCGGTCCAACCCGCCGCTGGCATTGTCCGGTCCTGCCCGCCACTGGCATTGTCCGGCCCCGCCCGCCGCTGGGATTGTCCGGTCCCACCCGCCGCTGGCATTGTCCGGTCCTGCCCGCCGCTGGGATTGTCCGGTCCTGCCCGCCGCTGGGATTGTCCGGTCCTGCCCGCCGCTGGGGTTGTCCGGTCCTGCCCGCCGCTGGGATTGTCCGGTCCCGCCCGCCGCTGGGATTGTCCGGTCCCGCCCGCCGCTGGGATTGTCCGGTCCTGCCCGCCGCTGGGATTGTCCGGTCCTGCCCGCCGCTGGGATTGTCCGGTCCTGCCCGCCGCTGGGTTTGTCCGGTCCTGCCCGTCGCTCGGATTGTCCGGTCCCGCCCGCCGCTGGGTTTGTCCAATCCCGCCCGCCGCTGGGTTTGTACGGTCCCGCCCGCCGCTGGGTTTGTCCGGTCCTGCCCGCCGCTCGGATTGCCCGGTCCCGCCCGCCACTGGGTTTGTCCAATCCCGCCCGCCGCTGGGTTTGTCCGGTCCTGCCCGCCGCTGGGATTGTCCGGTCCTGCCCGCCGTTGGGATTGTCCGGTCCCACCCGCCGCTAGGATTGTCCGGTCCCACCCGCCGCTGGGATTGTCCGGTCCCACCCGCCGCTGGCAATGTCCGGCCCCGCCCGCCGCTGGGATTGTCCGGTCCCACCCGCCGCTGGCATTGTCCGGTCCTGCCCGCCGCTGGGATTGTCCGGTCCTGCCCGCCGCTGGGATTGTCCGGTCCTGCCCGCCGCTGGGGTTGTCCGGTCCTGCCCGCCGCTGGGATTGTCCGGTCCCGCCCGCCGCTGGGATTGTCCGGTCCCGCCCGCCGCTGGGATTGTCCGGTCCTGCCCGCCGCTGGGATTGTCCGGTCCTGCCTGCCGCTGGGATTGTCCGGTCCTGCCCGCCGCTGGGTTTGTCCGGTCCTGCCCGTCGCTCGGATTGTCCGGTCCCGCCCGCCGCTGGGTTTGTCCAATCCCGCCCGCCGCTGGGTTTGTACGGTCCCGCCCGCCGCTGGGTTTGTCCGGTCCTGCCCGCCGCTCGGATTGCCCGGTCCCGCCCGCCACTGGGTTTGTCCAATCCCGCCCGCCGCTGGGTTTGTCCGGTCCTGCCCGCCGCTGGGATTGTCCGGTCCTGCCCGCCGTTGGGATTGTCCGGTCCCACCCGCCGCTAGGATTGTCCGGTCCCACCCGCCGCTGGGATTGTCCGGTCCCACCCGCCGCTGGCAATGTCCGGTCCCGCCCACCGCTGGGATTGTCCGGTCCAACCCGCCACTGGCATTGTCCGGTCCTGCCCGTCGCTGGGATTGTCCGGTCCAACCCGCCTCTGGCATTGTCCGGTCCTGCCCGCCGCTGGGATTGTCCGGTCCAACCCGCCACTGGCATTGTCCGGTCCTGCCCGCCGCTGGGATTGTCCGGTCCAACCCGCCGCTGGGATTGTCCGGTCCCACCCGCCGCTGGCATTGTCCGGTCCAACCCGCTGCTGGCATTGTCCGGTCCCACCTGCCGCTGGCATTGTCCGGTCCAGCCCGCCGCTGGCATTGTCCGGTCCAACCCGCCGCTGGCATTGTCCGGTCCAACCCGCCGCTGGCATTGTCCGGTCCTGCCCGCCACTGGCATTGTCCGGCCCCGCCCGCCGCTGGGATTGTCCGGTCCCACCCGCCGCTGGCATTGTCCGGTCCTGCCCGCCGCTGGGATTGTCCGGTCCTGCCCGCCGCTGGGATTGTCCGGTCCTGCCCGCCGCTGGGGTTGTCCGGTCCTGCCCGCCGCTGGGATTGTCCGGTCCCGCCCGCCGCTGGGATTGTCCGGTCCCGCCCGCCGCTGGGATTGTCCGGTCCTGCCCGCCGCTGGGATTGTCCGGTCCTGCCCGCCGCTGGGATTGTCCGGTCCTGCCCGCCGCTGGGTTTGTCCGGTCCTGCCCGTCGCTCGGATTGTCCGGTCCCGCCCGCCGCTGGGTTTGTCCAATCCCGCCCGCCGCTGGGTTTGTACGGTCCCGCCCGCCGCTGGGTTTGTCCGGTCCTGCCCGCCGCTCGGATTGCCCGGTCCCGCCCGCCACTGGGTTTGTCCAATCCCGCCCGCCGCTGGGTTTGTCCGGTCCTGCCCGCCGCTCGGATTGTCCGGTCCCGCCCGCCACTGGGATTGTCCGGTCCCGCCTGCTGCTGGGATTGTCCGGTCCCGCCCGCCGCTGGGTTTGTCCAATCCCGCCCGCCGCTGGGTTTGTCCGGTCCTGCCCGCCGCTCGGATTGTCCGGTCCCACCCGCCACTGGGATTGTCCGGTCCCGCCTGCTGCTGGGATTGTCCGGTCCCGCCCGCCACTGGGATTGTACGGTCCCGCCCGCCGCTAGGTTGTCCGGTCCTGCCCGCCGCTAGGTTGTCCGGTTCCGCCTGCTGCTGGGATTGTCCGGTCCCGCCCGCCGCTGGGTTTGTCCAATCCCGCCCGCCGCTGGGTTTGTCCGGTCCTGCCCGCCGCTCGGATTGTCCGGTCCCGCCCGCCACTGGGATTGTCCAATCCCGCCCGCCGCTGGGTTTGTCCGGTCCTGCCCGCCGCTCGGATTGTCCGGTCCCACCCGCCACTGGGATTGTCCGGTCCCGCCTGCTGCTGGGATTGTCCGGTCCCGCCCGCCACTGGGATTGTACAGTCCCGCCCGCCACTGGGATTGTCCGGTCCCACCCGCCACTGGGATTGTCCGGTCCCGCCCGCCGCTAGGTTGTCCGGTCCCGCCTGCTGCTGGGATTGTCCGGTCCCGCCCGCCGCTGGGTTTGTCCAATCCCGCCCGCCGCTGGGTTTGTCCGGTCCTGCCCGCCGCTCAGATTGTCCGGTCCCGCCCGCCACTGGGATTGTCCGGTCCCGCCTGCTGCTGGGATTGTCCGGTCCCGACCGCCACTGGGATTGTACGGTCCCGCCCGCCACTGGGATTGTCCGGTCCCGCCCGCCACTGGGATTGTCCGGTCCCGCCCGCCGCTAGGTTGTCCGGTCCCGCCCGCCGCTAGGTTGTCCGGTCCCGCCTGCTGCTGGGATTGTCCGGTCACGCCCGCCACTGGGATTGTCCAGTCCCGCCCGCCGCTGGGTTTGTCCGGTCCTGCCCGCCGCTCGGATTGTCCGGTCCCGCCCGCCACTGGGATTGTCCGGTCCCGCCTGCTGCTGGGATTGTCCGGTCCCGCCCGCCACTGGGATTGTACGGTCCCGCCCGCCACTGGGATTGTCCGGTCCCGCCCGCCACTGGGATTGTCCGGTTCTGCCCGCCACTGGGATTGTCCGGTCCCGCCCGCCGCTATGTTGTCCGGTCCCGCCTGCTGCTGGGATTGTCCGGTCACGCCCGCCACTGGGATTGTCCAGTCCCGCCCGCCGCTGGGATTGTCCGGTCCTGCCCGCCGCTGGGATTGTCCGGTCCCGCCCACGCTAGGATTGACGATGCTGTCCCTCATGATTGTATTATGCCTCACTGGAACTGTGCAGCCAACCAAGGACAGAAAGGTCAGCATGAGATCAAGGGGGAGCATTAAAACATAGAAGACTGGAAGCTCAGGATCATTCTTGAATGGAAAGTGGTCACCCAATTCATGTTTGGCCTTTCGTATGTAGAGGAGACGCATTGTGAACAGTGAAAACAGTATCCTTATTTGAAAGAAGCACAATTAAATTACTGTGTAACCTGGACAAAAGTGTTTGGGGACTTGGAAGGCAGATTGGAGGTGGTGGACAGGCCAACATGGCACCTCCTACGATTACGAGGAAAGATGCCACAGGAACGAATGGCAGGAAATGTGGCGACTGAAAGGGTGTCTGAAATGGTCCCTTCAGAATGTTGAAATAGGGAGGAGGGGAGGGATATGTGTGGCGATGACATCACGCTGGTTGTGGCAGATGTGCTGGAAGGTAATCCTTCGAATATGGAGCCTGTTTGCATGGGAGGTGAAGACAAGATGAACCCTGTTGGGATTCTAGTAAGGAGAGCAAAGTAGAGTGAGGGAATGGGACAGACACAGTGAAGGTCCCTGTCAATCATGGTGGAGTGGAATCCTCGGTTAAAGGTAAAGAAAGACACATTGGAAGTGTTGGTACAGGATCGGTAGATAGCATCAGAACAGATTCGATGGAGATGGAAAAGCAGGGAGAATGGAATAGAATCCTGAGAGGAGGAAATGTAGTCAAGGAAATGAGTCAGTGCTTGCCATGTTAATTCAGCTGAACCATTCTGGGTGTTGACTACAGCTCTTTGAGTGAAGAATTGATGTATTGATCGTTAATGTAACGTACAGAACAGAAGGAGGCTCTTCAGCCCATGTTGTCCGTGCTAGTTCTTCAAAAGACCCATTCAACTAATCCTCATCCAGTTTCCCCTCCACAGCCTTACAAAAGTTTACCTTTTATAAAAATATCCAATTCCCTTTTGAAAGTGAGTATTCAATCTTCCTTCACTCCACTTTCAGACAGCGCGCCACCTTTTCCAACATCAGGATGAGTTTCCATCTGATTCCTGAACCATTTATAAAAATGAAAATCCCATCCATTTTTCCTCACGACTGTGGCATCCAAAAGTCATTCAACCTGCCTTGCCATTTTCCATCCTCTGAGAACAAAAGTGTTCCTTTCTCCCTTGTTCTGGAACAATGACTTCGCTCAAACATTATTTTATAGCTTCCTGAGTATTTTAGCACCCTCCTCCAGATACTCCCTGGAAGAGATGGTGGACGGGGGGTTTTCTCATTAACCTTTGCCAATGCTGTGTCTGGATCTCAAGAAGGAATTTTCTAGGTATGACCTCATGCTTTATTTGCCCCAAGAAAACAAACATTAAACACAAATTCAATTCCAATAAGTCATTCGAAGTAAAGTTCACAACTATCAGTAATAGGAAGCCAGAATGCCTCCTGGAGGTCAGAGGTAAAGGAAGATGGAGGGTGTCACACCTTACTTTTCCCCCGACACCCTTAACCTCTGACCTTCACAAACCAATCCAATTTCCTGTTATTTTGCGAGACAGGGTGAGAGCAAATCGTGTTTCAAACATTTTGATTACGTGCATCAACAAACGCTTCAAGCATGACATCTGGACTGTCTGTCGTTCTAACTTTATGGGATACATTTCTTTTTTGTGTTTGAACTATTTTAACTGCAGGGGGTTTGGGCTTGCGTACACAACTATCAAGTAGGATGTAGGAAATGGCAGGAAATGCCAAACGACAGTCACTCAAGTCAACACTTCTTTGGGAAAATGCAGACGTTCACTGGGCACAGAAGTCAAGGAACAGGGGTGGGAACCTGCAGCATGCATTCTTCAGAATTTAAAGATAGACAGTGGGTTTTTTCAGCTGTTCCCACCAGCAGCATCTTTCAGTCCCACCAACAGCACCCCCCCCCCCCCCCCCCCACTCCCCGTCCCACGGGTTCCCCGTCAGCGAGGTTGCGAACAACGGGAAACTCAATTGGCAGCGGCTGAACAGGAAAATCCCGCAACCGGGCAATGACAGGCTGCCTCCACTGTCGCAAAACTGGTCGTAGGGGAGGAGGGGTGTAGAAAATCCTCTCAGAGTTTCAAACTTTTATTTCATGCAAATGATGATCAAAGATTCAAAAAAAAAATGAATGAAACTATTCCATGTTGTGTCCAGATTTTCCAGCCAGATCCCTCAATGAAAATAAAGTTCACTTGCATTGTGCTAATTGATGCTGTAGTCTCTCATATTGGTTCACCCAAACCTACTCCACAGGCTAAGAACCATTCCACGATCAGACTCACCATCATGTTTTTCCAATTTTGGACTGGAGTGTTTGATTTTTATCTCTCCACCATTGACAGCTGTACCTTCTGAGCCTCGACATCATGCCCCAGCTGCCAAGACTCTGAATGCCTTCCCTAAACGCCTTCATTTCTCTCCTTCTTTACGGCCTTCCTTATATGATCCACTCTGACCATCCTTTTGGTCTCCTGACCTAATATCTGCTTCTGATGCTCAGCATCATACTCTGAGAGGCACCATGGGGACAGTTTACTCTGCTGAGAGCAGCCACATTAAATGAAAGTTGTTGCTTTTATCAATTGTACTACAATTATATGTCCCAGATCGTCTTTCTCTTATGAGTTTCTAAATCCGAGTTTCTCAGTTCAAGGCATGGCTCAGTTCTTGATGACCATGGCTGAAGGCCTCAACATCATGTCCCAGTCAATGAAAGACATGTCCCAGACGCAGGTAGGCTTTGCCGAGACACTCCAGACCATGGCCCAGACACTGAGGGCCATCGCTGAGGGTGCCGACACAATGATGCGCACAATGGGGAGCCACCAGGACTGGCACAGCCAGATGACGCAGAGGCTTCTGGAGCTACCTCCATCCCATGCAGACCCTCAGGGCCCTACAGGCACCATCAGAGATGAGGAAGCGCTGGAGGCCAACCCCGGACCTGCCACCAAGGAGACAACTGCAGGCACTAGTTCATCCGAATCCTCCCCTCCTGTCACTGACATATATCAAGGGCAGCGGGCAGAACAGTGTGGCATGGCAAAGCCAGTGACACCGGTAAGTCAGTCGGGGCCCTGTGGCTCCAGGCCCTCCAAAGGACGTCCGGCAAGAGCATTAAAAGCCACAGGGCGAGAAAAGCAGTCAGCTGCCTCCACCCCTCATGTGTATCCTGGGGACACACCTAGACCACGGAAGACCAAGAATATTGAGAATCTCTGATTGGGCACTGGGGACTGGGTTGGGGGGGGGGGGCACTATCTGTAGCTAGGGGGAATGGAAATGTCAAATGTTCACAATGAAAACATGTCACACCTGATACATGCGAAGCCTCTATCACGTTGATCTCACAGGCCTACCTTTACCCCACCCACTGTGGACCTCTGCTCGCCCCCCCCCCCCTCTGCCCCGGGCACAGTGGTCCAAAATCAAATGCCCCGATGCAGACCCCGTTCAGAGGATGGGTTTGAACGCGCTTTCAGCAGAAAGACAGGAGTCAGACTTTGGCATAAATTGAGGAGCACCAGAGTTTAGCTCACAGTGAGTGATCATCACTCTCCTGCCTTGTATATTGACTTGCTGACAGTGCTGACACAGGCCCATCACCATTGCCAGGATCTGTGTTGTTACATAGATCCTGGCAAGGTAGAACAGGGCAGTCGTGAGGGGGGGTGGAGGTGGTGGAAGGGACACGCGTTGAAGATTCAGGGAGTGGAACCCCTTCCTGTTAATGAACGGCACTCCCCTCATGTCCTTGTGCATGCAAGGCGACATATATGCCATCAATGACCCCCTGGGCCTGGGGAATCCTGGTGACGGCGGAGGAACCTGCATACCGGGCACCTTGGTGGGCTTGTTGCAGCTAAAATTTGATATAGTCTGCTGTCCGGGCATACAGGGCATCCATGACCTCACGGATGCACTTGTGGGCTGTTGCTTGTGATATGTCGCACAAGTCCCCACTCAAGCCCTGGAATGAACCTGTGGCATAGAGGTTGAGGACTGTGGTGACCTTCAGGGCCACCAGGAGCAGGTGTCCTGCTCTTCCATGGGGTGCCAGGTCTGCGAGGACGTGGCACAGGTGCTGCACAATTTGTTTGGAATCTCCTGCGGCACATGCTGTCTGTCATCTGCTCAAAAGACCACCAATGCCTGTACACCTTGGGCTGCCGCTGGTGTCCCTCTTTGGGCCTTCCTTTGGCCTGATGGGCGCCTGGGTCTTCAGGATGTGCGGCAGCCCCCTGCACATGGGGTGCTGCCTCCAGCCTACGTCGACACTGCTGCCTTCTCCAGTGTCTGGCCATCTGAGCTGTCACCAGCACCGCAAGGGCATCCTCAGCGGGATGGACACCACTACCCATTTTAGTATCTATAAGGAATTGAAGAAGGAGACAGACTGACAATCTGTTGGGGCTTCCAGCCTGGAACCCTCAAATCCCCCAAGCCTCCCCCACCCTTACGTGCCCCACTTTGTCAGAGTGCCATCCAGGGAGCCAGTTGTGCGAGAAAACTTCACTCTGCAACTCACTCCCGACCACAAGAGCCCCTAGACCCAGACCCCTTCCGGGAACATTAGGGAGACTGTGCTCAGGTGCCCTCCACTGATCCACACACTCACCTTTCGGTTGCAAGAATATCCCCAATGCTGAAGCCGAGCTCTTGTGTTTGATTGTTGGCTGCTGCCTCTATGGTGCTGACGCTTCTAGACGTCAGGCAAAGTGATGCGATGCAATAGTCATCGTCTGAGACACGGCACGCCACTTGAGAATATTTTGTTTATTAAACGATCACCAGTGCCTTCATACAAAAAATGAAAACCAATCTCTTAATGGTCCATAAATCACACTAACCATTAATCAACAAGGAAAAGGCACCTTGCCATACACACACAAGAACCTTTCCGCTAAGAAAAATGGTATAAACGCAAAACTACAACAGTTCATTTGTACAAAGAAAATCAAACACCGGGTATCACCCCTCGCAGATCCTCAACAGAATGGAGGATCCTGGCTGTGAGATCATTTTATGGATCAGTCTCTGTCCATCAGCCTCCATTTTACAGGCCTTCCCATAGGGCCTAATTTCATCAGAACTAAAGCTCGGTATGTTCCACTGGCATTCAAGGTGCAGTAAAACAGCCTCGACGTCCAACGTGTTTGGCTCGCAGCAGCGTGCTAGTTGATGTGCAGCACTCACCACACTCACAGTTACATCACCAGCAACCCGCAAAAGCATTTAGTCAACACCTTCATCAAGTTGCTCAGTCGGATCAATCTGCCTCTCTCTCTCCCTCCTGCAGCTCCCAGCAGTAGACTCCCCAGCACTGGAATATCGCACGGACCCAGAGAGGAAGGGCACTCCTTACTCATCTCCAGCCCAGGCAGCAGGTCATCGTACCATCCTCCCGTTCCTTACTCCAGGCCACAAAAGCAAAGAGGCAGCAGCAACCAAACACCCAGCCTCCAGGCAGCTACAGCTGCAAGCAGAAACAAGCAGCAAACACTGCTCAGTTGGATCAATCTGCCTCTCTCTTCCCCTCTTGCAGGTCCCAGCAGTAGACACCTCAGTCGTGGAAAGTCACACTGACCCAGAGCATGATAGCAGAGAGAAAGAGCTCTCCTTCCCCTTCTCCAGTCCAGGCAGCAGGTCATCTTCCCATCCTCCCTTTCCTTACTCCAGGCTGCAGAAAAAGAAGGAACCAGCAGCTGCAGCCTCCAGGCACTTGCAGTTATAAGCAGCAGCAAGCAGCAAACACAACCTGAGAGTCGTGAAGTGCTCTCACAACCAACAAGTGCAATTTATTTTCATAATAGCCTGCAGCTGTGAAGCTAGAGGCTGCTCACAGTCAAAGGGAGTTTTGAGTACCCAATTATTTTTTTCCAATTAAGGGGCAATTCAGCACGGCCAATCTACCTACCCTGCACATCTTTGGGTTGTGGGGGTGAGACCCACATAGACACAGGGAGACACAGACAGTGACCCAGAGCCGGGATTGAACCCGGGTCCTCGGCGCTGTGAGTCAGCAGTGCGAACCATTGCACCATCGTGCCGCCCCTAGACTCAAAGAGAGTTAACATGACCGTCAGCATATAACCAAGAACAGGGCTCTGTCCTGGAATTGTTCCGTAGGAAAGACAGGCAGCAGCTGCAGTTGCCGCCGTTATGGATATCCACAATATTTAAAGGTGATTTGAAGCCCTCACAGACAAAAAGCCCCTCACTCTCCACCGCCTCCCCTCACTCTCCACCGCCTCCCCCCCCCCCCCCCCCCCAACGGCTCAAGGATGACTCCTGACCTGGAACGCTTCGTGCCTCAGCCCCCAACCAAATCCCCTTCCCCCAACTGACCCTCGTCCCCGAGCACTGGGGCAGCAGCTCTAGTGCCCTTGAGCTGCATGCCCGGAAATGGAAATGGCTCGTCACCTCCTCAGTTATCCTCTCAGCCATTGCGCCAGCTTCACATTTTTGAAAAGGAGTATTAAACAACGGCCACGTGATTTCTTGCTGGGAAGCAAGTTAATTCCCGAGGTTAATCGTCATATTTGGCCGAAATCCGGAACTCACCAACTATACAAGACAAAGACAATTGCGAGCATACATAAACTAGTAATACTACAAAATAAAACAATAAAACTGTAAAGAACAAAAAGAAAAGGAAGAATTGCATGTACATTGGTTGTGTTTAGCTATTTACATCGGTTGTGGCTTCTTATTTTGCGCCCTCCAGTAGGTGTTTATTCATGACCGGGTCCCCCGCTCTTCCCCCTCCCTCCCCTTTCTTCTCGGCTCTCCTTCCCCTTCTGGCCATCTGGCGTGCCCTCTTTCCTCTTCAGTTCCTGTTTTCTGTTCTTGTGTGATTGGCGTGATGCTGTGTACTTTGTTGTTTACTTGCTGATCATGGTTGGGTTCTATATTTCATTGTTCCCTCCCCACCCTCCCCATACCCTTTTCATTGGCATATGTTATTGTATTGTGGCTTTCAGTCTCCTCGGGTTTACTGGCTGTTGGCTGCAAGCAGGTCTTGGGACAGCTGAGTGAATGGCTCCTGATCAGCAGCACCACCCAAAGCTACAGACCGGTTGTCTAACCTGTCGGAATGTCTCCATATGGAGAAAATCAAATTCGCATCCGGGGATCGGATGCAAATCTTTTATAGAAATCCGGCGGGAATCCGTCTGGTCCCGGCGCCTTCTCCGCCTGCATGGAGTTAATACTCTCCATGATTTCTCCCAGTTCCCACGGTGCTTCCAGCCCCTGTTTCCTGTCCTCCCCCATGACTGGTATGCCCAATCCACCGAGGAACTGTTTCATCTTCAAGTCCCCTGCTGGTGGCTTGGAGGTGAACAGATCCCAATAAAAGGCCTCAAAGGTTTTGTTGACTTTTTCTGGCTCCGCTACGAGGTTACCTGTGCTGTCACTAATCTGAGCTATTTCCCTCGTGGCTGTCTGCTTTCTCAGGTGGTGGGCCAGCAGGCGGCTGGCTTTGTGTCCGTGCTCGTACAGGAGCAGCCATGCCTGGCGGAGTTGGTGTACTCGTGGAGAGCAGGTCAAAGTCCATCTGTAGCTTTTTCCTCTTCGCCAGGAGCTCCACGGTCGGGGCCTCGGAGTATCGCCTCCAGTATGGAGTCGACTAGCTGTTGCCTAGCTGCCCTCTCTTCCCTATCTCTCCGTGCCTTGTAGGCAATAATTTCACCCCTGATCACAGCCTGCAGCGTCTCCAAGAACGTGGAGGGTGAAACCTCCCCATTCTGGTTATTAGTAATATACTCGTCGATGTCCTCTGATATTTTCTCACAGAAAGCCTTATCGGCCAGGAGGGCAGTGCCCAACATCCATCGGGGGGCGTTGGACACCATCTCCAACCTCACATCCACATGGAGTGTGGTCGGAGATTACGATCGCGGAATTTTCCGCTTACTAGCCCTGGAAGCACCGATTTCCCCACTACAAAGAAGTCGATCCGTGAATATACATTGTGTACCTGGGAGAAGAAAGGGAATTGCTTCTCCCCTGGATGCGTGAACCGCCTTGGGTCCCCAGCCCCCATCTGCTCCATGAAAGTCTTTCACCATGTTGGAGGCCCTTCCTGTTTTGGGATTCGACTGTCTGTCCCTGGGTCCGGTACACAGTTGCAACCGCCCCCATGAGTAGTCGCTGCGTGTCCATGTTGGGGATTTCCATCATGGTCCTCTTTATAAACTCTGTGTCATCCCAGTTGGCAGCCTACACGCTGACCAGGACTACCAGTGCCCCGTCAAGGACACCGCTGACCATGACGTACCGTCCCCCTGAGTCCATAACCGTCCTTGTCGTAGTAAACATCATCCTCTTATTTAACAGGATGGCTATTCCCCTGGCTCTCTTCCCGTAACAGGAATGGTTGGTCTGTCCCACCCAGCCCTTCCTTACCCGCAGCCGATCCTTCTCCCTCAGGTGCGTCTCTTGGAGGAAGACAATGTTCAAACCTTTTAGGTAGCTGAAGACTCTGGATCTTTTCATTGGCCCATTAATTGGCCCATTAATTTCCCTGACGTTCCAGGTGACTATCCTGATGGGGGGGTTTTGTTCCCCCCCCCCTTCTGTGGGAACAACCATACTTACCTGATGGACGCCATGGATGGCCCAGTAATTGCGGGATTTCCCTTTGTTAGGGGGCCATCCAAGATGGCCACGGTCACCATTGTCCCAATGAGGTCAGGCATCCTGCTCCGGGGTTTCCTTTTGTTCAGGCACTCTCCAAAGTGGTTGCTTGCAGTGCCTTTGTGTTCCAGATCACCACGTGTGGCCTATTGCCGCCAGCCTAATTCCCTTGCTCTCTTTGTTCCCCTTATGGTACATCCTTGTAGCTGCACCCTCCCCCGCTCTCTTCCCTCTGTTTCTTCCTCTAGCCATTCCGCTGTTGTTGTTGTCTGCTCCAGTCCCTTGCCAGGCGTTCTCTTCCTTGCAGGAGATTCGCTGCGGCCTCTCTTTTCTTCACGCTTCCTGGTGCAGGGAAAGTGTGTGACAGTCAGGAAGTGCTCCCTGCCTTGGAATGGTCCCCAGACTTTACACCGCTCTAGTATAGGGCAGCCTTCGCCCTGCTGAATTCTGTCCGCCGCTTGGCCAGGTCAGCTCCAATGTCCTGGTAGATCCTGATCAGGTGACCTTCCCAGTTACAGTTCTTTGTCTGCCTTGCCCAGTGCAGGATTCATTCCTGTCTTGGAACCGGTGCATTTTGGCGATTACCGTTCCCCAGTTCTGGCTTTGGGCAAAGCGACTGGTGGGCTCGGTCTATTTCTGGTGGGTTGGGGAAGCTATCCCTTCCCAACAAATTGCCCAGCATTTTGACCACATAGTCCGTGGGGTTCCTAGCTTCAATCAACTCCGACAGTCGCAGAATCCGCAGTTTAGTACCTCGATCGGTTTTCCTTGTTGTCGATTTTTACATTCAGACTCCCCTGTGTCGCGACCAACCTTGCTACTTCTTTTTCCAGGACGGTGATCCGGTCATTCTGGTCTGTTGAGGCCTTCTCCAGCTCTTTAATGGTGCTTTCCGGAGATTTCAGTCATCTCTCTGCCTTGTATAGGGCCACCTGCATGGTCGTCAGAGCTTCCGTGACCAGCCCCTCACTACAGCTTGAATGTTGAGTTTCGTCTCTTCCAATGTTCTCTCAGTTCCCTTGAGAGAAACATCCTCCTCCCATCCCCTGGTGTGTGTTGTGGGGGAGGGGCTCCTTGTGCGCCGGGTAGGTCCTTCTCGCTCCAGCGAGGCCCAAGTTTCATTGCCTCGTGCGTCTGCCGGCCCAGCCATTTGTTTCTCCTGACTTTTTCTACTTCTAGTTTCCACGCGGCCTCTGGAGTGTCTGTTGTTTGGCATTTTCCCTTTGTGTTGCTGCTGGTTGAGTTGTGGGGATGTTTTTTCCTTGTACTAGCCGGGCATTTTGCGTGAAAGAGCCTGGACGGGATTCTCTGATCCTGAGGCTAGTGTTGACGCTATCATAAACGCCGTTGCGTTTCTCGATGGCATCAACATGGCCTCAGGAGCAGCGATTCTGACCCATGCAGGGGACCAGCACGGCGCTGGAGCGACCCACGGCGCTCCAGTTGCTGATCCCGGTGTCAGGTGGGCGCCGGGGGTTTGCGCATGCACAGTGGGGCCAGCGCCAACGCACAAATGTGCAGTGGGACCGGCGCGATTGCCACGCATGCGCCGTGGCTCCCTTCTCCGCGCCGGCCCTGACGCAACATGGCGTAGGGCTACAGGGGCCGGCGCGGAACAAAAGAGGCCCCCAGCCCAAGAGGCGGCCCGCCGCCGTAGCCCCCGATCACTGGCCAGGCCACAGCGGAGGCCCCCCCAGGGTCGGAACCCCCCTCCCCCCCCCCCAACCAGGCCGCCCCCGAATCCATTAACGTCGAGATCCTGCCGGGTAAGACCAGTGGCGAAATTCTCCTACCCGCCCCGCCACATTTCTGCCCCGACCGGCCGGCGGGAGTCTCCGTAACACCGGCCGGTCAATGGGGTTTCCCATTGTGGGGCAGCCCCACGCCGTCGGGAAACCCCCCGACGCCGGCAAAACGGAGACTCCCGCCGGCGGAGAATGATGCCCCAGGTGTGAACGGCGCCGGCGGGACTCGGATTTTTTTGTATGGCCGCTCGGCCCATCCCGGGCCGAGAATCGTAGAGCGGCCCATCCCGGCCCCGTAGAGCGGGGCGGCATAGCGCGATTCGCGCCCGTCCCGACGATTCTCCGGCCCGGCCTGGGCTGTGAATCCCGCCCCCTATTTTCGGGTTCATGGGAGGAGCGCCACCTGATGTGCGACTTCTCAGCACATCCCCGTCACCGGGAATCCTCGTAAGACAATTCTTTGTTTCTCTGACAGACAAACTCTATGTTAAGCATCGTCAGGTGTGGCTCGGAAGCCTCACTCTGGCATGCCAGTCTCTGCTGCAGAGGAGGACCGTGAGTTAGATGCTGCACAATTCACCGGCCTCTGTTTTCTCTGGATCTTATTCTTGGCCATTCTCCCCTCACGACTTCCAATACCCTTCCAAACAGTCAACCTCCAGAGATCACAGTCATCAGCGAATATCTCACAATTGTCAGTGTCAATGTTCGTCATCTTAATTTTTCCCTTGTAGGGTTTCTTGTAGCTGAGGTATGGATGCCCAGGAGGTCATGACACTGGCCAGTTCACTGTACAGAAGATCTTTGGGTATGTAGCTGTCAATCATCCAGTTAATGTGGCTGAGCGTCAGCTTGGCAATGAGTGTATGCTGATGGAATTAGCACATTCCAGGACCTCTGAGTTGGTGACCCTGTCCTGCCAAGAGATGCCAAAGATACATCTGAGATTGCAAATGTAGAAACTGTTCAGCACTTTCCCCAGCCTAGCATACTTTGCCTACTGTAAAGGGGTGCACTGAAGACACAGGCTTAGTAGACTTGCTGTTTAGTGTCCTCAGTAAAGTTGCTGTTGTTTCATACACTCTTATTCAGCTTATGCATAACAGCTGCAGCTTCTGCAACCCACATGCTGACTTCAATAGATAGATTTCTGGTGATTGTGGAATGGCGATGTGTGAAGCAATCAACAAATTCCATTGCCACATTGTCAATGTTGATAGATAGCAGTATGGCGACATTCTGGACCATGACATTTATCGTCTTGATACTGTTGGTCAAACCAAATTTCTTACAGGCGTGAGAGAGTCCATTTTCTGCTGCAGACGTCCCTCAGTATGGAATGCTGGAGTGGTACTGTCATCTAGAGCAACACTTTGCTTTGAATTTGGCGCAATTTTGCTTTGGATCTCAGGCGAGACAGGTCAAACAGTTTTCTGTCAGTCCTGGCATGCTAAATAGAGACACCCTCTGTAGATGACCTGAAGACATATGACAGCCACAAAGAGAAGAATATGCCAAAGGGTGTCAGTGGCAGAACATAACCCTGTTTGACCCCACTGCGGATCTTAAAAAGCTCCAATGCTGCCCTGACACAGCTGACCTTATCCATCACGTTGTCATGGAACAGCGACTGCACTTCCAAAGCAATTTATTGGCTGCAATGGGCTTTGGGACATCCTGAGGTCATGAACAGTGCTAAAGAAATGCAAGTTCTTTAATTTCATCTTTAATTACAGCATCTGTTCACTCTCACCGGTATCTTCCGACTCTCCCTAACTCTCACAGCATCCACATTGTCCGCATCCCCTACATCTTCTCCACTGCCCTTGCCTCACAAAATCCTTATATCTTGCTTTCCCTCATTGACATATCCCCAGACTCAATGTATCCACCTACTTTCCTGCAAATATATTGGGTGGAATTCTCTGATAATGGGGCTATGTCCACACGCCCGCGGGAAAACGGGCGCAAATCACTCTGGACTTTCCTGGAGAAAGTCCAGAGTGATTCTCCGTTTTCCAGGGACGAGCAGGGCCCGGAGTGCTCCTTGCAGCTCTGGCTGCCGATACGAGCCCTGCACTTCCGGCCACGGGTCCGCGCCGATACGGGCCCTGCACTTCCGGCAGCAGGTCCGCGCATGCGTACGCATGGCCTGCGTCGGCGGCCCCGCGCAACATGGCGGAGCTACACCGCAGGCCGGCCCCGACAATATAGGCCCCCCCAGATCACGCGCACCTGCCGATCGGTGGCTCCCGATCGCGAGCCTGGCCATCCTGGAGGCCCCCCCCGGTGACGGTTCCCCCCGCCCCTCACAAGGGCGGCCTCGGACTGAGTCCGCAGCCGCCACTCCAAGCTCCCTCCGGGTGGAACCATAAGTGAACCACGCCGGCGGGAAATCGGCCAGTTGTTGGCTGAGAATCGCCGCGGGGACCTCTTTAAATGGCCCCCAACTGGCGCCACGTCGAACGCGCGTGCGCGAGATTGGCGGCGATCGGAGAAACGCGGGAGCGGTGTCGGACACGATCGCGGGTCTGACACCCATTCTCCGCCCCCGTGCCGAGCACAATTGTGGCATGAAGGCTTGGAGAAACCCGGCCATTATTCCCCACCTGCACAATATTCCTCCCCTGCCCCTTTCCCCTCACAAGATCACCCCTCTTTCCCTCCCCACACCGCCTCATGGTATCAGAATAAATGGACAACAATGACTTGACTTCAAGTTCTGCTCCTCAGTGACTCACACTATGGATCCAAACACACACTGACTGCAACACATAGTCCCGACACAATCAGCCTGCCTTTGATCACTGGCACGCCGCAATAATCCACAGAACACATCTCTAATGACACAGCAGAGAGACAATTGCAGCCATTCTCCTGAGGCTCTGGTTAGCATTTATTTAATCCTCTAAGCAGCTCTTTGATCTGCAGCAAGTGGGGTCCAACAGGCTCAGTGTACAAACTAGGACAATAATGGTGCACTGTAACTGATACAATTCACTTGATTGAAGGACGCTGCCTTTATAAATTGCTAACCTGGTTACTGTTTCCACTTTTCCTTAATAGTTATTGACCTTTTTTAACATTAACCTATAAATGTGACCGTGACAAAATATTCCCATTTAATACATTTGTGAATCCCTCAGGATGCAAAGAGCATGAGGCACTAGGGAAATGACAGGGAAATGCATTGCATGGTGCTCTAACGCACTGTGTCTCTCATGCAGATTCTCAATGAAAACACCTCCTGTACAGTTAATTCCTGAGCGACATTGTGAATGGAAATCGAGATACAGAGAGCCATTCAAACTGAGGCAGAAAGACAGTGACAGAGAAAGAGAGCATGAGATTTAGATAAGAGACAGGCAGAGAGAGGCAGAGAGAGAGAGGCTGAAAGGAAAACAGAAATGACTGACACACAAACGGATAATAGCTCACGGGAGACAGAGAGAGAGAGACAAGTCCAGAAGCTCATACCCAAACTAATAGAGAATGTTAATAGGATAATAATAATAGAAAGACTAACAGGATGATAAGGAACCGTTTGGATATTCTGTGGCAAGTGACTCACCTCCTGACTCCCCAAAGCCTGCCACAATTCATGAATGCGATGAAATACTCTCCATTTATCTGGATGAGTTCATCTGCAGTAACATTCAAGAAGCTCACCCTTCAAGACAAAGCAGCCTTCTTAATTGCCACCCTTTCCGCCACCTTAAATATTCACTCACTCCATCACCCAGGACCTCTACTCATAGAAGGACTAGATCAACAGGCACATCACTTCATAGTTTTCCTTTGAGTCACAATGTTCCCATTTGGAAATATACTGGTGTTCCTTCATTAGCTCTCGATCAACATATTGGATGCTCTAGGTTTTATCGCACTGTGGAAGTACCTTCAGCACATGGACTGCTGCGGAAAGAATGGGTCTCACCATCATTTTCCCTAAGATAATTAGGGAATGGACAATAAATGCATGGCCTAACCACATCACGTGTATGAATGAATAATTTTTTTTTAAACTGGAGGAAACAGGTGGAGGAGTATTCAGAGGAAGGGTGAAAACAAGTTCTTAAAAATTATCAGGTATTTTGATTGGGAAAATAGGTTCAAACTATTTCCACTGGTCCTTCTCTTGAGGACATTTGCTTAAGAGTTATCACCAAAAGAATGAAGTGAGCAGTCAGGAGAACTGTTTTGTTCCACAAATTGTGAGTAAAAACAGAACTCAGAAGAACTGTTGTCCAGTAAGTGGTTGTGAGGAAAGGGCAAGGAAATAGAACAAAGTACAATGAGATGAATACATTCTTTTGTAAAATTTAATCTGCGGGTTTCTCCTTCGCCCTGCTGGCAACACACTCAGACCTGGGCGTTTCCCGACGGCATATGGTGGCCCACAATGGAAAAACCCATTGGCCAGCTGTGGGAACAGCGGATCCTGCTGCCGGCGGGCGTGCACCGTGCCGGAAAAAGGAGCTGGCAGGATGGAGAATCCCGCCCAATGAATTGATAAATGTTTAAATGGCAGGGGGCTATTACGATCCCAGACTAGATCCCAACAGTGGCTAGGACACTGGACCGAAATCCCAATTTTTATTTAATTTTGGAAGACTGTGGAAAGAATACATCGCTTCATGTGGAGTGATTGCATGAAGAAATGAGGATTTTGTATTTTTAAAACCAAAAACGTTATTATTCATGCAACATTAACTTTTTAACATCACACCCGAATATAGCTTACAATTACCCCTTAAACAGTACTACTCAATACAGTAAATAGAATTTATTCTCTATTCCCAATTAATTTACAATTAAACACCAAGAAAGGAAAAACATACAGCTCTCAATCCACCCGTCATCTCAATGGCGCAGATTAAATTTGCTTTCTAGAACAGACTTGGCTCCTGTTAGAACCCCTGCAGTCTGGCTGGATGTCTTCAAAAACTGTTTCAACTGGTTTGATTCAGCTTCCATCGTGTCCTCAGACAAGTCTGCACTGCTTTAAATACTATTGATCTTTTTAAAATATCCTACTGTGAGAGCAAAAGACCTTACTTGTGGTCTAAAGGTTGGCCAGATCAGAACTCAATTTAAACCTTTCTCACAAGGTCTGAATACCTTAGCTCCACCCAGCGATTATATAATCTCCCCAAGCTGAAAACAAATTAACTCCCCAGGCTGAAAACATATTAACACCCCAAGGATTCCCACGTCAAATGGCAATGCATTAATCCAGGCTTTTTACTCTGGTCAATTTCACCTCTGGCTCCGAAAAGCTTTCTGGTCCTTCAAAACAAGATTATTTTTTTAAAATGACGACTGCAGTCGAACACACTCTAGCCCAGGCAGTAGCGTAGAGGTATTGTCACTGGACTAGTAAACCAGAGACCCAGAGAAATGCTCTGCGGACCCGGGTTCAAATCCTGCCACTGCAGATGGTGAAATCTGAACGCAATAAAAATCTGGAATTAAGCACGGTGGCGCAGTGGTTAGCACTGCTGCCTCATGGCGTCGAGGTCCCAGATTCGATTCCAGCTCTGGGTCCCGTCTGTGTGGAGGTTGCACATTCTCCCTGTGTTTGCATGGGTTTCACCCCCACAACCCAAAGACGTGCAGGGTGGGTGGATTGGCCACGCTAAATTGCTCCTTAATTGGAAAAAAAACGAAAGGCACTCCAAATTAAAATAAATAAATAAATACATCTGGAATTAAAAGTCTAATGATGACCATTGTCGATTGTCATAAAACCACACCTGGTCACTAATATCCTTCAGGGAAGGAAATCTGCCACCTTACATGGTCTGGCTTATATGTGCCACCTGATCCACAGCAATGTGGCTGACTCTCAACTGGCCCCTCAAGGGCAGTTAGGGATGGGCAATAAATGCATGTCCCATGAACGAATAAAACCACGCTTTAATCTTAAATTACCAAATGTTTACAATCCAATATATCTAAAATCCTGCATTCTTCATAGCGGTGAAGTACAATCAGATGCAGACAATATTTTGAGTGGTGGCAGGCAGTCTTGGTGGTGGGTTTGAAGCTTAATAGATGCTTTCAGCAAGACATCAGAGATGTGCATTGTCAGCTTGTGCCTCAGAGTGCAGCTAGAGAAGTGGGGTTGTGAGAAATGAAGGTTAGAATGTGGGCAAGAACTGAATCACCTGGCTTCAGTCTTGCCAATGGTCGAGGACGTTCTGTCTCATCTCTGATTTGATGTCAGGCAGGCAATTAAATAGCCAGTTAAGTACCTTTGAAGTGTAGTCACTGTAGGATGGCAGTCAAGGTTCACACAGTAATCTCCCAAAAAACGCAGGGTGATAATGACAAGAAGATTTATTTTCATAATGATTGTTGGTTGAGGATTAAATATTGGCTATGATGCCAGGGAACGCACCCGTAATCATGCAATTGGGTCTTCCACAGTAGCCTGAGTGGGCAGACAAGGCCTTTCAGCTCATTCAAAAGACGATGCAGCATTTCCTCAGTGCTGCACTAGAGTAATAGCTTAGATCTTTGTGCTCACATCTCAAAGTTGGAATTTGAAACCACAATCTTCTGACTCAAGAGTGCTACCAACCAAGCCATGGTTGACACCATGCAACTTAGCCTCCAAAGGTCAGCAGGGGCTCAATCACAAGTTCATTTCTAATATTTGTTGTTCCAGAAACACAGCAGCTTTGCAATAAATGACTCCATGTGACTTTTTTTGGACAGCTGAAAATCTTCCTGCTGACTGCAGCCTTTATTTTGCACTTGTCATTTAGAAAACACAATCCAACAGCTCTTGCTCACCTTGGCGGGCCAAAAAAAAGTCTTCAGAAAGTGTTGGAGCGTCTTTTAGAAACTAAATCTGACAAGAGTCATGTGGTGGTATGTATTAGGGGTAATACGGTACACCACGTGCCGACAGGCTATTGGTGGAGGGATGCCAGGTCCTGATAGGATCTGCCACCTATTGGACTCCACCCAGAAATGCCGGTGTAAGAACCCAGTTTTTCCCTCCCTTTCCCTCAGCAGTTGCATTCTGTAACCATGCTGCTGGGGATAAAGTTCTGCTTAATAAAGCCTTCAATTGACATTACCGCAACCTGCCTCGCGTCATATTGACGGTGCTACAATTTATTAAGCAGAATTTAAATTGAAGAAAACGACGTGGGAACATGGAGCTCCGAATCACCCCGGAGTGCCTGCGCATCGCACCCCAAGCAGCTAACTCGGCCTCTATCTTCAAACACTGGATGGTATGCTTTGAGGGCTATCTCCGAACGGCCCCTGGCACACCGACTGACGAACAAAAGATGCAAGTCCTCTATTCCAGGGTGAGTCCTGACGTCTACTCCCTTATCGAGGACGGTTTCACCGGTGCCATCGCCGCGCTGAAGGATATCTACATCCGGCCCGCCAACCAGGTTTTTGCTTGCTACCAGCTCGCCACACGACGGCAATTTCCGGGGGAATCGCTGGACGAGTTTTATAACGCCCTGCAGATCCTGGGTCGAAACTGCAACTGCCCGGTGGTAACAGCGAGTGAACACACAGAGCTCCTGGTCCGCGATGCGTATGTGGCAGGTTTGGCCTCTTCCCAGATCCGCCAGAGTCTTCTGGAGAAAGAATCGCTGGGACTTACAGAAGCTCGGGCCCTGGCGGCATCCCTCGATGTGGCCTCGCATAACGCCCGCGCCTACGCCCCGGACCGCACTACAGCTCCTTGGGCTCCGTGGACCCCCGCTGTGGTCGACTCTCCGACACCCCCCCCCACCCCCGCAAACCTGCGCGGCCAAAATACCAGACCAACCAGGGGGGCCCCGCTGCTATTTTTGCGACCAGCCGAAACACCCTCGGCAGCGATGCCCGGCCCGCGCGGCTACCTGCAAAAGCTGCGGGAAGAAAGGCCACTACGCAACGGTGTGCAAGTCCCACGGGGTCGCCGCTATCTCCGGGGAAGAAACGGGACCACAGACTCAGCCCCCATAGCGATCCACCTGTGACCAACGGACGCCGCCATTTTGGACCCCGGACGCCACGAGGGAGAGATGGGCGCCGCCATTTTGTCCACCCCCATAAGATCATAAGACATAGGAGTGGAAGTAAGGCCATTCGGCCCATCGAGTCCACTCCACCATTCAATCATGGCTGATTTCAACTCCATTTACCCGCTCTCTCTCCATAGCCCTTAATTCCTCGAGAAATCAAGAATTTATCAACTTCTGTCTTAAAGACACTCAACGTCCCGGCCTCCACCGGCCTCTGTGGCAATGAATTCCACATACCCACCACTCTCTGACTGAAGAAATTTCTCCTCATCTCTGTTCTAAAGTGACTCCCTTTTTTTCTAAGGCTGTGCCCCCAGGTCCTAGTCTCCCCTGCTAATGGAAACAACTTCCCTACATCCATCCTATCTAAGCCATTCATTATCTTGTAAGTTTCTATTAGATCTCCCCTCAACCTCCTAAACTCCAATGAATATAATCCCAGGATCCTCAGACGCTCATCGTATGTTAGGCCTACCATTCCTGGGATCATCCGTGTGAATCTCCGCTGGACCCACTCCAGTGCCAGTATGTCCTTCCTGAGGTGTGGGGCCCAAAATTGCTCACAGTATTCTAAATATTCTAAATTCCCCCGACCGCGCTCGATCCGTGGTCGCCGACATCTTGGCTGAAGGACCCCGACACAGACGGCCACATACTGCCTGATTACGATGCTCAACTTTAACAACCACGTCTGGCTTCGACGCCCCTCGACCAGTCGCAACCCCGGACGCTCCAGACTGCAACCACTACAGTCCTAGTGAATGGCTACGAGACGCCGTGTCTTATCGACTCTGGGAGCACGGAGAGCATCATTCATCCGGACACGGTAAGGCGCTGTTCCCTCGTAATTCGGCCAAGCACCCAGAAAATTTTCCTGGCGGCGGGATCCCACTCCGTTCAGATCATGGGGTTCTGCATCGCTAACCTAACGGTGCAGGGGAGGGAGTTCCGAAATTACCGGCTGTATGTCCTCCCCCATCTCTGTGCGCCCACACTCCTAGGGTTGGACTTCCAATGTAACCTCCAGAGTTTAACATTTAAATTTGGCGGCCCTATACCCCCACTGACTGTCTGCGGCCTCGCGACCCTCAAGGTTGAACCGCCTTCCTTGTTTGCGAACCTCACAGCGGATTGCAAACCCGTCGCCACAAGGAGCAGATGGTACAGCGCCCAGGACCGAGCATTTATCCGGTCCGAAGTCCAGTGGCTGCTGAAGGAAGGCATCATCCAGGCTAGCAACAGTCCCTGGAGAGCCCAGGTGGTAGTTGTTAAGACCGGGGAGAAACAGAGGATGGTCATCGACTATAGTCAGACCATCAACAGGTACACTCAGCTAGATGCGTACCCTCTCCCCCGCATATCCGACATGGTCAATCGGATTGCACAATACAAGGTCTTTTCCACCGTGGACCTCAAGTCCGCCTACCACCAGCTCCCCATCCGTCCCGGAGACCGCAACTATACTGCCTTCGAAGCAGACGGGCGGTTATACCACTTTTTAAGGGTTCCATTCGGCGTCATGAACGGAGTCTCGGTCTTCCAACGAGAGATGGACCGATTGGTTGACCAGCACGGTTTACGGGCCACGTTCCCGTATCTCAACAACGTCACCATCTGCGGCCACGACCAGCAGGACCACGACGCCAACCTCCAAAAATTCCTCCAGACCGCTCACGCCCTGAACCTCACTTACAACAAAGAAAAATGCGTGTTACGCACCGATCGTCTAGCCATCCAGGGCTACGTAGTGCGTAATGGAGTGATAGGCCCCGACCCTGAACGCATGCACCCCCTCATGGAGTTTCCTCTCCCCCACTATGCCAAAGCCCAGAAACGTTGCCTGTGCTTCTTTTCTTATTACGCCCAGTGGGTCCCTCAGTACGCAGACAAGGCCCGTGCACTAATCCAGTCCACTACTTTTCCCCTGACGACAGAGGCATGCCAGGCCTTTAGCCGCATCAAAACGGATATCGCAAAGGCCACGATGCGCGCCATCGACGAGTCCCTCCCCTTCCAGGTCGAGAGCGACGCATCGGATGTAGCTCTGGCGGCCACCCTCAACCAAGCAGGCAGACCCTTGGCCTTCTTCTCCCGAACCCTCCACGCTTCAGAGATCCGCCACTCCTCAGTGGAAAAGGAGGCACAAGCAATAGTGGAAGCTGTGCGACACTGGAGGCATTACCTGGCTGGTAGGAGATTCACTCTCCTCACTGACCAACGGTCGGTTGCCTTCATGTTCGATAATGCACAGCGGGGCAAGATCAAGAACGACAAGATCTTGCGGTGGAGGATTGAACTCTCCACCTTCAATTATGAGATCTTGTATCGTCCCGGAAAGCTGAACGAGCCATCCGATGCCCTATCTCGCGGCACATGTGCCAATGTACAAGTGGACCGTCTACAAGCCCTCCACGAGGACCTCTGCCACCCGGGGGGTCAGTCGTTTCTACCACTTCCTTAAGGCCCGCAACCTCCCTTACTCCGTCGAGGACGTCCGAACAGTCACCAGAAACTGCCAGATCTGCGCTGAGTGCAAACCGCACTTTTTCAGGCCAGATAGAGCGCACCTGGTTAAGGCCTCTCGACCCTTTGAACGCCTCAGTTTGGATTTCAAAGGCCCCCTCCCCTCCACCGATCACAACGCGTACTTCCTGAACGTCGTTGACGAATACTCCCGTTTCCCTTTCGCCATCCCCTGCCCCGACATGACAGCGTCCATGGTCATTAAAGCCCTCGGTACCATTTTTACACTGTTCGGTTTCCCGGACTATATCCATAGCGACAGGGGGTCCTCCTTTATGAGTGACGAACTGCGTCAATTCCTGCTCAGCAGGGGCATAGCCTCGAGCAGGACGACCAGTTACAACCCCCGGGGGAACGGGCAGGTAGAAAGGGAGAATGGAACGGTCTGGAAGGCCGTCCTGCTGGCCCTCCGGTCTGGGAGCCTCCCAATTTCCCTCTGGCAGGAAGTCCTCCATGATGCCCTTCACTCTATCCGGTCCCTGCTGTGCACCACCACGAATCAAACGCCTCACGAGCGCCTCCTCCTCTTTCCTAGAAAGTCCTCCTCTGGAACGCCACTTCCGACCTGGCTAGCAGCTCCGGGACCCATTCTGCTCCGGAAATATGTGCGGGCGCACAAGTCAGATCCGTTGATGGAACGGGTGCATCTCCTTCACGCCAACCCGCAATACGCCTATGTGGAGTACCCCGATGGGCGACAGGACACGGTCTCCCTGCGAGATCTGGCGCCCGCCGGAGCTACCCACACCCCCCCAACGCCAATCACCACCTCCTCACTCCCGCCGGTTCATCCCGCAGCCACCCCCTTCCCGGGGGGTTCGGTTCTCCTCCCAGACCCGCCCAGGAGTAAGGACACAGGGGACAGCGCTACGCTCCCAGAGTCGACGGGACTCGAGCCAGCGCCATCACCACCACGCCCGAGACGATCGGAAAGGACGACCAGGGCGCCCATCCGGCTCATCGAATCACTTTAACTCTCAACGTTTTCAGTTATTGTGCCTTGTTATAGTTATGGCATCATGCCGACCCTGTTTGGCCCGTTGGCCCAGTTGAAGCGATAATTTTGTGTTTTGTTCAAAGTTACGGCACAGTACCGACTCTGTAAACCCCTACCACCATGCGAACCACCATCCCGCCGGGTTTTTTTTCAACAAGGGGTGAATGTGGTGGTATGTATTAGGGGTAATACGGTACACCACGTGTCGACAGGCTATTGGTGGAGGGATGTCAGGTCCTGATAGGATCTGCCACCTACTGGACTCCACCCAGAAATGCCGGTATAAGAACCCAGTTTTTCCCTCCATTTCCCTCAGCAATTGCATTCTGTAACCACGCTGCTGGGGATAAAGTTCTGCTTAATAAAGCCTTCAATTGACATTACCTCAACCTGCCTCGCATCATATTGACGGTGCTACAAGTCATACAGCTGGGGGTGGAGTGTGGTGGGAGCTCGTCTGGTTGAAGATCTGAGCAAACGGCGCAGGGAATATTAGTGTTAACTGTGATGGGGCTGGTAGCACCTGGGCCTCTAAGTCAAAAGGAGTCCATGACTTGAGCACAAAAATTAAGGCTGGCACATCAGGGCAATATGAAGGGAGTGCCGCACTGTCCTGCAGATGTGATTTAAACCAAGATCTTGTCTGCCCTCTCAAGAGGGCACAAAATATCCCACAGCAGTATATTGAAGATTGAAAGTTATCTGGCCAATATTTATTCTTCAACCAACATCACAAAGATTGATTATCGAGTCATTATATCACGCTGCTGCCTGTGTGGATTTGGTGTGCAAATTGACTGCTATGTCTCCTGCAATACAAACGGCAGTGACTACATTTCAAAAGTGCTTAATTGGCTTTGAGACATTCGCTGGTCATAAATGAAACTCTTTCTGTTTGACATGAAAAATGATGGTGCAATTATTTTAAGAAAAAAAAAAAATCACATAATCTGCTGATAATGTTAAAGCTAACTAGTGAGGCCGAGGGAGTATGTCCTAATTTTTCCCTGGGATCTGGGAAGATTTTTGTTTTGCACCCCTGACTGGCATTTTCATAAATATAAATCCCTTCATCATAAACACAGCAATAAACAAACAAAGAGTTTGCCTCAGGCATCTCGGTAGGGAACCTTCCTTGCCCATCCTATCCCGCACACCATCTGTATTCCGCAGAAAATGCATGATTCCCCCCCCCCCCCCCCCACTACCCACACTGATCGCGAATGTTTAATGGATGAGAAGGTAAACAATGAAGAGAGCTAATTGTATGACAGCGAGTTGTTTCTGCATGAGTAAGAAGAAGCCCAAATCCAGGCCAGCAGATCAACGGAAAGGGCGCGGGGTCCTTTGGAGAAACAAACAGTTTGACATATCTGTGCGAGCCATCACAAACAGCAGCAGCCAAGCAATTTATCAACCCAGAACAGAAAACAGGATGGCACAGGGGCTTTTCTCTCTGGCAGAGATGGGGAGGGGGATGGTGGGAATGCTGGGACTTAATAAGGCCCATTTAAATCATAGTCACAAAGTTTGTGCAGAGTGGAGTTTCTCTGCACCAATGCTGCAGTTATAGTTTGAGATGTCGCCAGTCAGGCTGCAACCTGACACAACAGCAAAGGTGGACTCTTGGAGAAAGGAGGCTCCCTTTGCTTCAGTTCCAACTCAGTTAGAGCCCAAATTCTGGATTCATACAACGCAAGTTTACTGTTAGAGGGAAACAAAAGTTGCTTCCCACACGGGGCTAAATGCACCCTTAAAGTGTTTCTTATAAACAGCTTATCACCGCAAAGTAAGAAACATAGCAATCAAAGTCCATGACTGATTCGCACCACTTAGTTAACAAGGCCCGTCTCCTGCTGCCTATTCCCAAATCTAGCCCACTAAGTAATGGTCTTGTCCAGTGCAGCTGATGCCAGCACAACAGTCTGCTCCATGCCTGGAGTTTGGATAATGGCCAGTGTTCAAAATTTCTTGGCTTCTTCATTCTGTTGCATTATTCTCCCTGAATCTTTCGGAGTCTATTTCTAAAGGGCGCTTCGACAGTCGAAATTGCTGGGATCAAAGACCACGTCTCCTCCTTACCAGATACCCCACAATCATCGGTCCGCTTAGCACATTATCCCTATTCCACATGCACCTAGATAAACAGCTCCCCCGTTTCTATAGACACCAATGTTTTGACACTGGAATGAATCCAGATCAACACTTGTAATATAAAGGTAACAGCACAGAGCTGGTCTGTCCAACAGTGAATTGATGGGCACAGAGGTTGCCTGGCAACATTTGTCAAACAGGCGGTATCACGTGTGCCATGCTCATTGTTACTGTTTGGGGCTTTCTACACAACCTTTATCCCACGTAGATGGCTTGACAAGAGCTCCCAGAAGTCGACTGGGGTATCCTGTGAATTGAAAGCTCTTTTTCGTTTTATGCCCTGCCATATTTGGGTTAGCACAGCTCAGTCCAAACAATTTACCTTGATCGATTGTTTACCAGAGAATATGGATGATGTCTGCTGCGCCAGTTGTTACCCTGGATAAGGAAAAGTATAACACCGCCAGAATCAACCAGAAATCCTGGATTCATTTAAAATGAAGATTCGCAACAGCAAAAAGACGACAAGCAAATCACCCAACGTCACAATACGTATACAGGAGAACCTGGCATCATTCCACACAGTTAATATATCCTTTTCAGAAAGCTGCCTTTTTAAGTTTCTTGGAATGTGCCAGTGGCTTTGGACAAATCAGCTAAATCTGCTGTTGCCTTGGTTACACAGTTCACAGTTTCAAAGTGTATCTTTTGGGACAAGATGTTGTCCATATAATATGTAAGCTTCGCGGCCTCCAACAGCTCAGTGCGACATTGCCAGAATGAAAGACTAGCAGCTAGAACGCGGATCTTTATCCTGTGGAAATTCTTTTTGACATAAAGTACTTTCTTTTGAAACTGTACAAGTGAGTAAAATGTTACAACTGTCTTAAACGTTTGGTACTTTATTGACTAATGGTTTATTACTGATGGGTTTCACATCAAGGGGCTGATTTAGCACAGGGCTAAATCGCTGGCTTTGAAAGCAGACCAAGGCAGGCCAGCAGCACGGTTCAATTCCTGTACCAGCCTCTCCGAACAGGCGCCGGAATGTGGTGACTAGGGGCTTTTCACAGTAACTTCATTTGAAGCCTACTTGTGACAATAAGCGATTTTCATTTCATTTCATCATGTTAGCCTGTTTGTTTTAATACCTGACAATAATTGCATCAGGCATAAAGTAAGTATTCCATTTTTTGTTTCATGCCTGAGGCATATGCACATCTGCCTTACTTTCCTCCACCCTCTTCTGAATCCTTAACTGGCGAAAGGACACAGATTTAAGGTAATTGGAAACGTAAGAGGGAGGGGGATTTTTTTATATGTGGCGAGTTGTTTAGGTCTGGAACGCACTGCCTGCAAGAATGGTGGAAGCACATTCAATAGCAGCTTGGAAATAGTCTTGGGGTATGGGGAAAGTGCAGGTTGTTTCCTCCTTCTGGGGTTGTATGATTATGTGATTGATCGAAAAGTCTAACAGACACCCATAGCTGCTGAGAAATGGGGGTTACAGCTGAGGTTTGTCGTTGCAGGAACCATGCTACAGCTGGATGTATTGTAATGCAAAGTTTAAGCAAAATCATCAAACAGCAAAAAGGAAGCAATGCAACAACAGCAGCCATGCAGCAGGAATGTCGGGAAGCAATGAAGGAGAACATCAAGAGGAGCAGACAAAATGGGCCAAATGGCCCCCTTCTGCTCATACCTCTTATTGTCTTATGAGAAATTACACAAGTTACAAAGTAACAAAACTCATTTCTCGAGCCCTTTGCCAGAAGTCCAGAGATGTCTATTTTAAATGGGGAAGTGTTGTTAAAGGGGACATGCGTTCCTTGATTCGGAAGTTTAATGGGGCCTGGGCATGCTCTTTGTGAGGCCTCTGAAAGGACCTTGAAACATTTATGTGTCACAGAATTTGGGCACTCGGTCTAGCTCTGTGAGGTATACATGCACTGTCATGGAATCAGCCCTTAAATGCTGAATATTCTTGGTGATAACACCTGAGTCAGAGCAAGAGTAGCCTTTAAATGTCCTCAATGAATAATATTTGTCAACAGCAACTAAAAGTATTTTCCTTTTATAAATTGAACAGTTTCTACTCATAAAATAGGCAGAATTTAGTTACAGAGACAGAGGAATGAATCCTCCCCCTCAACAACACTGCTTGGAGCACCAATGGGAACCTGCTTCACTTTTCTCCGTGAGGTTTTACACAATGAGAAAGTAACAGGCGCTTGCTTAACTGCAGAGCAAAATAATTCCCCAATAGGTTAGAAATCCCAGAGAGCTGCCAAAGACCTGCAGCTCTCCATTACCATCAGCAGCACCATAATGCTCCGAGGCCTTCACAGGGGATCATGGCTGCATCCCTGGAAACATGTGAGTGGGGAGGGAGGCGGACTGTAGGAAGGGGGAGAGCATGGTCAGATACAAAGACAGGGAGGGTGATTTTAGCTGCCTGTCCACCACCAGCCCTTTCCTGGTGCTGGATCCTGTGATCAGCATGAGTGCCTGTGAATGAGGATCCCAACCCTTGGAAGGTTTTTCCAATGGGAAGGAGCAGTAAACTGGGAAGGAACAGTAAAAACTGGGAAATAAGAGCACTACTCCGAACTGGTGTTTCATTTTAAGGTACAAGAGCAGTTCGGACCATACAAAACCAACCAACAGGATTTGCTGGGTGGTCTTTGGGAGCCAATGGAGGCCCACAAGAGGACTGTTGAGTCCCTGAGATGTAATTTGAATTCTGGTGGGCTCAGAGGCTTAAGTGGTTCATTCTGAGCCTCAGTCATATTCCATCATCAGCAGATGGGATTTCTATGTTGGGACATTCCTGACCCCCCCACCCATCCACTAAACTTAGTGGACAGTTTTCCTGATGCCTGCCTCACAGTGCCAGGTGCCAGGTTTTGATTCTGGCCTTGGGTGACTGTGGAGTTTTCACATTCTCCCCGTGTCTGCGTGGGTTTCCTCTGGCTGCTTCGGTTTCCTCCCACAGTCCAAAGATGGGCAGGTTCGGTGGATTGATCATGCTAAATTATCCCTTAGTGTCGAAAGGTGTACAGGTTAGGAAGGGGTGCGAGGATAGAGCAGGGCAATGGGCCTAGGTGGGGTGCTCTTTTGGAGGGTTGGAGCAGACTCGATGGGCCGAGTGGCCTTCTTCCGCACCGTCGGGATTCTATGGATTCCCCGGGCCTCATCTGCTATCATGCCCATTCTGGCAGGCTCTACTAAATCCTGGCCAACCATTCACTTGTATACTGCAAAATGTCACAATCTCAATATAAAATGCTGCACTTGGCCTCTCACTAACATCCATGATCATATCAGGATGGGATCCTGATCCAACTCAGTTATCTCAGGGGTAAAGGCTATCTCGTAAAAGAAATAAACAAATAATCAGGATGGGACAAAATAAAACCAGTTGCTAACTACAGGATCTGTGCAAGAGCAGAGCAAGGGGGGAAGAGGGTGCAGTGGAAACTGGAGATGGGCATGATAAGAGACAAGAAGTGACTGTGATGGTAAACTGTTAACTCTCAGGAGGGAAAGCTTCACAAATTTGCGTGTAATGTGGATTTTTTTGTGGCTAATCCTTTTAGTATTGTTCCAATTCTAGTAAATGCGAGTTAAAAAGAAACCTTGAGAGTAGTGGCTGTTAAAACAAGTGAGTGAATAAGGAAAAGTGTATAGCATCAACCAAAGGAAAATCTGGGAGAGCTGGTCAACAGCTTAGTTAAAGAGCAGGGTTTTTAGGAAAGCCATAAAGAATGAGTGGGTAATGGAGAGGCGAAAGGCTGGGATGGTTGAGTGGAATGATAAAAGGAGCTGAGGGTGTTTGGAGTGCGATGCACGAGGTCAGCGAAAGCAACAGAGGGTATGGGGCATTAGGATATAGAAGATTAAGAAAAAGGGAGAAGCAAGTCCATAAAGTGATTTTATGGAAATTTTAGTTTTGGGGTGTTCAAGAACCGGGATCAAATTTGTCAACAAAGACAGGAGAGAAGGCTGACTGGATGTTGGTGCAGGATAGAATGTCGAGTTTTAAATGATCTGAAATCTATGAAGCTGGGAGGATGGGAGCTGAACAGGACAGTACATGGATAATCAAGTCTAGAGGTGCCACTGGCACGGATCAGAATTTCAGCAACAGATAGGCTGAGAAGGCTGTGGCTATTTTACTTGTTTTAGCATCCCTCTCCCTCCCTACTTCAGGTGGATGGTACGGGTCCCTGAATTTCCATATCCACTTTACTTCTGTGACAATGCTGAGCTCACACCAATATTGCAAGTAGAGACCCAAGTTCACCCGTTCAAGAAAGTTCTAATATTCCCAAGGCGGCATAGTCGGGATGGAGGCCTGATATCCCATCATCCTTTTCTTCTTTGTGGCAGGTGGGAGAGGGTAGTGAAAGGTTAATGACAATGGCAAAAATACGTGTTATTGAGATAATTTACGGTGTCGATGGTAGCCATGATGTGGAGATGCCGGCGTTGGACTGGGGTGAGCACAGTAAGAAGTCTTACAACACCAGGTTAAAGTCCAACAAGGTTGTTTCGAATCACTAGCTTTCGGAGCGCTGCTCCTTCCTCAGCTCAATCCTCTTTTCAGAGCGCTGCTCCTTGCTCCTGAGGAAGGAGCAGCGCTCTGAAAGCTAGTGATTCGAAACAAACCTGTTGGACTTTAACCTGGTGTTGCAAGACTTCTTACTGAGATAATTTACAGCATACCATAGGCAGAGTGATGAGGAACTGCATTCAAAAGTCACAGGATAAATACAGCAATTATCTTACTCCTATTATCTTTTTAACCCTATCCAAAGTTTCAACTGTAGAGTCAAAGGTCAAACTTATTCCTTCTGAGAAACAAAGGGAGCTTTAACTTCCCACTTCGCTCTTGTCAGATGTTTTCTTTGTACAGATATGCTGTGGACATCCTGCAGATTATTGGCAGTGGTGTTTTAATGCCACCACATAATACTTTGATTCTTCACCATGTTTAAAAGTGGAAAACATTACCTCTTCTGTATAAATGGCTGTAAAAAGTGTGACCTATCCACCCTGTCGAGTAGCTCAGGGAACAGGATTCACACAGGTCGGCTTTTCCCAAGAAAATCTCATCGCCGTGGATCCAGCAAAGCCCTTTGACTCTGAAGGCGTTGCAAATAAAAAACAGCCCAATATCTTTGCGTTGCAAAGAGGAAAGGGGAAGTTGTAGTTGCAGAGCATCTTCTCCGGCCTCAGGATATCCGCACATTACTATCAAGCACATTTGAAAGGTAGTCATTGTTGTAACGTAGGAAGTATGACAGCCAATTTGCACACAGCAAGGTGCCTTCAACAACAATGTAATATTAGCCAGTTAATTTTACTTTTGTTGAGAGATAAGCATGGCCCGGAAGACCTGTTTGTTTTCTAAATAGTAGTTTAAGACTGCTGCCTGCATTTGTATGGCATCTTTAATGCAGGCTATTCACAGGAGCATTATCAACCAACATTTAATCACTGAATCCATAGAAGGATCTATTGAGGCAGATGATCAAAAGCTTGGTCAATGAGGTAGACTTGAAAGTGTGTTTTAAGAAGAGGAAAGAGAGGTGGGAATTTTTTAATGTCCAACTAAGTTGAATGCCTCATCTGAAAGATAGCACCGTCAACACTGCAGCACGTCCCTCAGTGCTGCACCTGAAGTGACAGCTTAGATTATGCACTCAAGAGTGGAATCCTCTCCACTTAGTCCCTGCTACAATGATGAGACCATTTTACGATTGGGAACCCAATTTCCTAATTTCCCAGAGCAAGGGTGTTAGCGTCCCACCTCCGGGCTTCCTGACCAATTATTGAGGGGGGACAGGATGTCTTGTCCATTCTGTCAAAAGAACGATCTCTAATCTAAAGGGGTCACAATGTGGATTAGAATGATTCCCTCAGCAACTTGGATTTTTGATGCTGCAGCAAGCATAGGAATGGAGAGGAGTCCTGGGAAAGCTGCATCCTGGGTCTCTCACTCTTTTCTGCAGAAGGATTCAAGGGGCTGCCATGAGCTGAGCTCTCCCAACGATGGGAGGAAGAGGACAACCTTGGATGGAAGTGGCTGAGGAAGTCAGTGGTAGCAATGTCCATCCACCAAACAGTGCACCAAAGAGAAACCAGAACCCAGGCGGTCAGGACGAGTGAAGTTACATCTTCAGGTGACAGGCCCCACACTCTGACTTGCTCAGTATTCTCCTCAGGTCAACACACCTTGCAGTTCCATGCATTCTCTCTGTGTGCAGGTATCTTGCATTTCCATCAGAGCAACCAACACTCACGCCCATCCTGATCCTGCCCACTCGCACCCATGCCTTAGAGTGACTCTCCACAAATAGTATCCTTTTCTCCTCGCCACATGAGCCATTATGAACATGCATACCTCTCTGCTTCCTCCCCTTGCAGGAGAAGAGAGTCAACTACTTATTGGCGGGCAGAGATCCTGGGGAAGAGGAGGAAGGGAGTGATCCTCCGGTGACAGACACCTTGTTGGTCATTGGCAATATGTGCCTACCTGCTCCACTGGAAAATAATCTTGTTCCAACAGGCTGCAGGTTTCAGCAGTGACCTACCATAAGAGCCTTGGTTTCCTGAGGTACCACTGTTCAGACTTGTTGAGAGACTTGATCCTTTGCCTTTCGACCCTGTGTTGGGGCTGTGCTTCATTCCAGCTGGATCTTGGTGTCGATCCCCTCTGCAATGTGGAGGTGCATGTAGCTGAGGCAAATAATGCTGGTGCAGCTGCTGGTGTTGTCCTTACTATTACTAGAACTGTTTTGTTGGTGGTGTTGCTCTGTTCTTGCCCCTCAAGGGACACAAGGTGAAACTATTTAAGCTGCTCCCAACAGAGGAGACCAGCTGAAGGCAGGTGAGGTGCGAGACAGGTGGGGTACCTATTAAGAAGTTGGCAAACATAGAAACATAGAAAATAGGAACAGGAGGAGATAATCCGGCCCTTCGAGTCTGCTCCGCCATTCCTTATGGTCATGGCTGATCATGCAACTCAATAGCCTGATCCCGTCTGCCCACCATAATTCCTTGCCCCAAGTGCTATATCCCCTTCGCCCCAAGTGCTATATCTAACTGCTACTTGAAAACAGTGTTTTGGCCTCAACTACTTTCTATGGTTTCCACAGGCCAACCACTCTCTGGGTGAAGACATTTCTCCTCATCACTGTCCTAAATGGATTACCCCATATCATTAGACTGTGACCCCTGGTTCTGGACATCCCCACCATAGGGAACATGTTTCTTCCATCTACCCGGTGTAGTCCTGTTCGAATTTTATAGGTTATTATGAAATCTATCCTCAACCTTCTGATCTCCAGCGAATACAATCCTAACCGATTCAATCTCTCCTCGTACCTCAGTCCTGCCATCCCAGGAATCAGTCTGGTAAAGCTTCGCTGCACTCCCTCTATAGCAAGAGCATCCTTCCTCAGATAAGGAGACACAAAAGGCACAAATTATTCCAGGTGTGACTTCACCTGTATAATGGCAGCAAGACATTCCTGCTCCTGTACTTGAATCATAGAATTCATTCAGTGTAGAAGAAGGACATCCGGCCCATTGAGTCTGCACCGGCCCCTGGAAAGAGTACCCCACTTAACCCCACGCCTCCACTCTATCCCCTTAACAAAGTAACCCCATCGAATCTTTTGGACATGAAGGGACAATTTAGCATGGCAAATCCACCTGACCTGCACTTTGTTGGTCTATGGGAGGAAACCGGAGCACCCAAAGGAAACCCACGCAGACATGGAGACAAAGTACAAACTCCACGCAGACAGCCACCCGAGACCGGAAATGAATCCGGGTCCCTGGAGCTGAGAGGCAGCAGTGCTAACCACTGGGCCACCATGCCACCCTCTTGCTATGAAGGCCAACATAACATTTGCCTTTTTTACTGCCTGCTGTACTTGTATGCTCACCTACAGCGACTGGTGTAAGAGGACACCCAGGTCCCGTTCCACACTCCACTGTCCTAATTTGTGGCCATTCAGATAATAATTTGCCTTCCTGTTTTTGCGACCAAGACGGTTAACCTAACATTTATCAAAATTATACAGCACCTGCCATTCATTTGTCTGCTCACTCAAATGGTCCAAATCACACTGCATCCTCCTCACAGCTCACCCTCCCATCCAGCTTTGTGTCACAGTTTACCCCTACCACTAGTTTAACAGTTACACATAGGCTTTAAGATTAACACAGATTACAAAGTAAATCTTTAATCTACAATGGTCTACTTTAATACAAAGTCCCTTTTAAACACACAAGATGACTGTGGGCAAATACACTCCACTCAGAATGCCAAGCGAATGTCTCCTCAGAATCCCCCCAGATGATTTTGACGTGAGTGTTTCCAAACTCAACTCCCAAAAATACATTTTAAAATCTCCTCTCATAATTATAATGCTTTCCCTCAGTGGTTTGCATTCCAAAATCCAGATCAGATTTTCCAAATGACACTTTTAAACAAAGCTTCCGTTCCACTTTTAAAAAAAAAAAAATTTTAGAATATCCAATTCTCTTTTTTCCAATTAAGGGGCAATTTAGTGTGGCCAATTCACCTACCTGGCACATCTTTTTGGGTTGTGGGGGTGAGACCCATGGAGACATGTGGAGAATGTGCAAACGCCACACAGAGAGTGACCCGGGGCCGGGATCAAACCTGGGTCCTTGGTGCCGTAAGGCAGCAGTGCTAATCACTTCACCATCATGCCGCCCGCTCCACTCCACTTTTAACAGCGAATCCAGACCAGGATTTCACACCAGCCTCTTTAGGATTTTTTGGACTTGACTACTGTACAAACTAATAATAATAATGTTTTTATTGTCACATGTAGGCTTACATTAACACTGCAATGAAGTTACTGTGAAAAGCCCTTAGTCACCACATTCTGGCGCCTGTTAGGGTACACAAGAGGGAGAATTCAGAATTCACAGCCGGTACGGGAATTGAACCCGCGCTGCTGGCCTTGTCCTTCTAGGAGCGGGCCCTGGAGGTGACTGAGGTGGCCCGGGACAGATTGGTCAGCCTCATTCGAGCAGAACCATAGCTGTTTGGAGGAGTCCCAGAGCCTTGGGGCGCAAGAGATGGTGCCAGCAATGAATGGCACCGAGGCCAATACTGTTACGGTGCCGACCGCAGTGGAGAGCCTGGTGCACGACATCGGCACCAACAGTGAAAGTGTCCAAGGCATCGTGCAGTCGGTGACGGCCATGGCTGAGGGTCTCGGCCGGATGCCCAACTCGCTGGGAGATGTGACCCAGTACCAGGCCGGCCTTGATGAGATTCTGTGGGACATGTCCCACTCTCAGATGGGCATGCCCAAGGCGCTGCGGAGATAGTTCCAGTCGCAGGTGGGCATTGCTGAGGCACTGCAGAGCATGGCCTAGTCACTGAGGAGCATCGCCGAGGGCGTTGACACCATGGTGCAGACAATGGGGATCCGCCAGGGCTGGCAGAGCCAGATGATGCAGGGACAGTCGGTGCTCGAACCATCTGCCCCTCCATCCCAAGGTGGACCCCAGGGCCCTAAGGGCACCGATCGGGAGGAGGGGGCGCTGTGTGCCAAGCCGTCCCATGGAGGGGGGATATTGGCCACCAGCTCCCCTGAGTTCCGGGTGGCATTATCGGGAGTGGGGTTTGTACAACACATTAAACACCTTTTCGCAAAACCACTTTGATGCCTCTGTCACTTCCTTCCGCAGTGCGGGCCGACTCCTGGACCCTTTGTCCATCTCTCCAGGCATCCGCCCACTTCCCTTTGCCCCATGGCGGTCCACCCCCCACCGAGCACTGGGATGGCAAACCCAGCACCCCTGGACTCTTTGTGAGCAAAGATGCCTGTTCACCACCTTGGCTCCCCACTGAAGCCCTTCTGCCAGGTTCACGATATTCAAAAGGAGTACTAATCAGCACCAGCGTGAGCCCTTGCTGGGGAGGTCGCTGAATGACGAGAAGCCATTGGATAAGAGGTGGCTCTCATTATTTGAATGGAAATGGGGTTCAAGTGGTGATAATTGGTTTCTCGCCACGCTACGGCGAGATTCCGATTTCGCCGAGGGGAGCGGGCCAGTTGCAGCGCAAACTGTTTGGCGCCTGGCACCAATCTCGTTTTTTGGCCTCTCCCGTTATTCACCGGCCTCGTTATGATTGAGCAAGAGTGCAACGAGGCTGGAGAATTGTGCCTTGGTCTCTGTATTAGTAACATCACCACACCACCACTGTCTCCCCACCATTAACTACAGGTTGAGCACCACTTATTTGAAAGTCCAAAATTTGAAAAGCTCTGAAATCTGAACTTTTTTCGAGTGCCGATGTGACGCTACAAGTAGAAGATTGCACAAGACTTTGGGAAGGTTCCCGGGTGATGCACAGGGCCCAACATGTCACAGATGGTTACAAGCCCTAGGTGGGGCTGTTTTGGCACCAAAATGTCAATTTGTTTTCAGCAGTCATCATAGCCAGAAGTGGGGGTAGCACGGTGGCACAGTGGTTAGCATTGTTGCCTATGGCGCTGAGGACCCGGGTTCGAATCCCGGCCCTGGGTCACTGTCTGTGTGGAATTTGCACATTCTCCCAGTGTCTGTGTGGGTTTCGCCCCCACAAACCCCCCCAAAAAAGATGTGCAGGATAGGTGGATTGGCCACGCTAAATTGCCCCTTAATTGGAAAAAATAATTGGGTACTCTAAATTTATTTTTTAAAAATCATAGCCAGAAGTTAGAGCATTACTCACTGTGATTATCGTGCATTTTGTTTTTTTCTGTGTTTGGTGGTGTGAAATGGTTCTGAATCAAGGTGATCATGTTAAATGAAGGTGACATTGTTAACACAGTGACATTTTTCTGTGGGATGGGGTGGGGCAGTTAGGATCATTAGCAAGCCTCTTCTGGGCCCCTATGTACTCACTAAATGATCTAATTGCACTGTGCCACAATGCTGGTCAATTTCTGGTCTTCTGTCACTCACCTGGTTGAAGGAATGGGGGTGGGAGAGAGGGGATTAGAACCAAATCTTGCCTCATATTCCCAGACTGAACCCAACTATTGGGTACTTACATGTGGTCACCCTTCCGAGGTACAAGCCACCAAGATGTACAGTGTCAATAACACTCAGGCAATTGTTGCTGAATCATTATGGGATCATAGTTCTCCAACTATAGGGTTCAGTGGGTATTAACAGTAGAATGATAATATTTCCCTCTTGGTTTAGAATACATAACAGAAATGTATTTTCTGAAACAGCCTAAAAAGGTACCCATAGTCTTTAGACACACAGGGACTATAAAAGTCAGTGTAAACAAAAGTAAGTTCAAAGGAAACTAACGTCATCTACAAATTGCCAACTAGACTGTAACCAGAAAACAAATGAGAATTCATTCCATTTAGTCACTTTTTACACAGAAGAATTTTCACCCCAAGTGTCCGAAAGGGTGAAATAATCAACCAGTTCCACGATTTCGTGCCTATAGGCAGTGCACCATCAAACAGAGTCCTAAATTATCCACTTAAACAACTGATGCCAAGGTCTCACATACCTTTATCGAGCACTTACACTTCACAATATTATCCAGATCATGCATCACACTGTTTTGCATTTCATTAGTGTTTCCTGTAGCCTCTTGTGAACAGTTGGATCAAGCATTCGGATGGATATTCACAGTTGTAAAGATCCTCCAAGCACATAACCTATAGCAAAGGGGGAGCCTTGAGTGAGGCCAAATCCTTAGCTATCAGAGTATTCTGCTTCGCATTTTAATACTGTAGAATGTGTATTCAATGGATATATTGCCATGATCTGTACATAGAAAGTGATGTGTCGGTAGCGCGGGGGTTCTCACCAGTCTGGCTACAGGCGTGGTGTGTAAGAGCCGCTGAAGATCTTATACTGAACTGTTTAAATTGTAATCCTTTGCCATCATTCCTACACAACCCAGCAACTTTACAGCTTCCAACAGGAGATTCCAGATGCACAACAGCTACTATTCTGTGAAAAACAAACTAGTTGAGTGGCTGATCTTGCTGGCAATGGGATATACTCTCTCTTTGGGAAACCATCATTCTATGAGGTGGTTCACTCTTGCCTGTGGATGGGAAGGTCATGGGTTCATCCCCACTATAAAGGCATCAAGTCGTAATCTTGGCAGTAATTTGAGACCAGTAAAGGAGAATGCTGTAATTGCTGAGAGAGGTTGGAATGGATTTTGCCAGGGTTGTCGGAAGCCTGACATTGGCCTCAATTCCGGGTCAGGAACCCAGAGGGGGCCATGCCAGGAGGTCGCTCATGTTCCTCTCAGAGGAGATTAATGAAGAAGCCACCTCCAGAAGCCCTGCCCACTTAGGATGGCGGGGAGACCAGTGACATGGGTGGCCCAATCAGTGGGCCCAGCCGATATAGGTGGGTGCCTTAAAATAATAGCACGCTCTGCAGGATTATAAAGCGTTAGAAATTCCCACATGGCCACAGCTGTCAGATCATCATTATGGAGAAGAGAATCTCCTTCCCTGTGGCTGATGTATCCCGATGGATTAGTGCTGGGGAGATGGAAAGGAAATGTCAAAGGCCTTTGGACCTGTTGCCAGGATGTGCCTCCAGTTCAATTCTGGGTTCCAATGGGGGCCTACTGCCGTCGGGAAGATCCTGGCAGTGGTAACATCTCTCCCCCACTTGGCCCAACAATAGGCTTAATTGACTATCAGCAGCTGCCGGGTGGTCTGTCCTGCCCTGCACCCCCCAAGCCTTCAACAAGATTGCTCGTAGGCTGGAATGTGTCAGATAACCAAGCCGCACATTCCCGCCGTCGAGCCCCTGTTCCCCAGTGGCGGAGGGTATGAACAATGGAAACTCCGTTGGCAGTGGCCAAACTGGAAGCTCCTGCTATGTTTGTCCAAAACAACAGTGGGGCGGGGAATTTTCTGCCCCTGCTTTTGGCGGGAGGGAATGGCAGAGGGGGTGGAGAATCCCAAAATAGCTTTTACCACCAGCGAGATTTGCCGTTGAGATTGTCCCTGCTCTCTGCCTATGACATTATGGGGTTGCTGCCATGAAAGGTCAGGAACCGAGTAGCATACATTTTTTTATCTAGTTAGCGAGCCACCCCGCCTTATTATCCATCCACGGAGGAATTCTCTCCCTCCGGCCGGTGTAATGTCATGTCAGTGGGGTTTATAACAGGTTTTGTAAAACAGGGAACTGGCGAATAGAATCCGCTGAGAATCACAAGTACGGGGGGGCGGGGAGAGTATCCCTCATTATAACAAGGTAAAACAAAACAATAACAAATAACAAATACTAGTGTAAAATACACCCACCAAGCTACACCCCCAATCCCACATAAACAAATGAAACACAACAAAAGCCAAACCCCTCCCAGCAACCGATGGTGACCAGTTCCCTGAAAAAGGAAATGAAAGGCTGCCAACTTAAATTGAACCCTTCCACCAAACCCCTCATGGTTTACGTAACCTTCTGAAGATACAAAAATTCCATCAGATCATTCAGCCAGGCTGAGGCACTGGGTGGCACCGGGGACCTCTCCCTGGGCAGGATGCGCCTCCGGGCTATCAACGAGGCAAAGGCAAGGATATCCGCCTTCACTCCCGTCTGCAGTACTGGCGAGTCCAATACAATAAAAAAAGCCACCAACTGGATTCCTGAGCCACTACTGCACCTTCTCAATATTTGCAGCCCAATAATAAAATAGCAAATTAGGTAGCACTAAACCCCCCAGCTGCCTCTCTGTAGAAACGTCCTACAAATCTGTGGGGTCTTGCCCACCCAAATAATGGAGGATATCATTTTATTGACCTTACCAAAGAAAGACTTGGGGGAAAAAGACTGGGAGATACTGAAGTAAAAACAAAATCCTCAGGAGGATGTTCATTTTCACAGTCTGTACCCTGCCTGCCAAGATCAGAGGGAGGACATCCCACCTTTTCAAGTTGACCGTGACTCCATTCATCAGACTAGCAAAGTACAATTTGTGGAACGAGGTCCAATTGTGGGCCACCCAGATTCCCAGATAACAGAAGCTTGTCTTGGCCAAGCAAAATGACAGCTTCCCCAAACCAGCTCCCCTCCACGGGGGACTCAGCAGAAAGTATTCCCTTTTTCAAAATTCAACTTGTACCCCAAGAAGGAGCCAAAACTCCTAAGTAGCTTAATTATCTCCTCTACGTCACCTCCAGAATTTCCTTTCTCAGAGTGTTAAGATGTCAGCGGGAAAAGCCGGCAGCGAGCCAATGGGCTAATGCCAATTTCCCCACCCAAAATTGACACTCTTAAAAAAAATTGAGAAAATCCCGCCCACTGACTACACCTCAACAAGTTGTGACGCACTCTGAAATGGCTTAAGAATGTGAATGATGCTCTGTGAGTGTAATTTTTTCTTTGCTTTCTCCTACCCCTGTCTGAGCAACTGCTGAATCAAAATTCACCTTCCAAACTTTGTGGATGCTAGAATTCAACAGTAGACTTGTTATCAAATTAATGGCTTTTTGATTCCAATGACATTCATTGACTGAATAGCCAACATTGGAAGTGGACAGCAGCCTTTGAAGACAGAGCTTATCCTTGTGGAGAATACAGTAAAATATGGCAAAATCTTACACATACTGGAGAGATGACAGCTGGGCTGTCCACGTCATGGTGAGGTTTCCGATCGGCAACGCCTTCAAAGGCAACACTCTATTTGGAGTGCACAGTAAGAGGTTGTCCTTTGTGTGTTTGAGAGTTTGCAATAACCAAAGACTACAAGCACCAGCAGATAAAAATAAAACACGAAGATTACAATTTAGCACCTTTCATACATCAACAGACAGGAGGAAAGTAAATTGCATTTACTCTTCAGCTAGTGATTAACTGGCACCAGGATGTTACTGCAGCTCCAAATTACAGAGAGGAGCAGAGCCATTAATCACAGCTCGAACATCCCCATCAACTAGGCAAACAAAAGGAGGTGATCAGCATATGGAACCACATTAAAATGGATTCCTGGCAAGGCAATAGGTAAAGTCTGATTTGTTAATGTTCAAAAATGTTTGCTCTTATCCTACAAACGTCTATACTATAATTTATTTTAGCAACATAGGAACAGGTGTACATATGAACAGATGGGGGGATGATTCTCCCCCTCGCGACGCTGCAAAAGCGAACCACGATCGGGCGGCGAATCGAGCATCCGGCCAAAATCAAGGTCCGCACCCGCCATTGATTCGGGCACCATGCTCCGGTCCGTCGCTGGTGGCGATAACAGGGTTTGCACCCGCGCCAGCGGCAGCATGCAAAACCTGCGCTTTTGCATGTATTTAAATGTGATTAGTGGATTGGACGCAGTATGCTCCGCTCCTCTCAGGCAGAGTCTAGCTGACGCGAATTACTACAAGTAATACAACAAACTTGGGCTTGCTGGGGAATGGCTGCCTGGGCTGGATGCAGTAGTGGATAGTGACTTGGTGCCAAGTCTGTGGACTTGAGGTGTGCCCCTCGGTTCAGGGTGGCCTGACACAGACCACTGTTGCTGCAGTCTGTCTTTTAAACACACCCCTTTGGTGCTACTTATAGGCTCCTGGCTACTCAACCTGCTGAGTGCTGACTGTCTCTTTTAAATGCTCAGAAGGCCTCTGGTGATCTGGGAGTCAACCCAGGCCACCCCTCTGGATTATGTCAGACCCCAGCTGTATCATCACTGACCACCTCAATCAGCAGCCCAACAGGTGTTGGCAGTCCTCAGAAGCACTGCCCCATTGCAGAAGAAGCAGGGATCAGCACAGATCACTCTAACCAAAGGACTCCTGCACCGTGGCCTACGGAACTCTCCCTGGTTCTCTGTCCCTCTCAAGACAGAGGACTCATCAGTGAACCCCAGTCCTCCAGATCACCAGCTGTCTCAACCTGCTGAGACTGGCAGCAATGACACCTCCCAAGCAGTGTTTTGGAAAGTAGGCGTGAGTCTGCGACCCACCATGGGGAAAAGGGTGTCCTTCACTGGTATGGAGTTGTGGGCGCACCTCACACTCCCGACCTTGGAGGGCAGGTCTTCTCTGAGCCATCATGGTGGCGGAAGTGAGTGTGTGGTAAATGGAGTGCTTAAAAACAGCTTCAGCTGTCAGGCTCTTTGACGCTAACCCCGGCCTCAGCGGTTAGAACCGAGCTGGGAATTGCTTGGATCCGTGCCAGCAGTGTGCTGGCCTATTAGCATATCCTGAATTGCTCCAGAAATAGTGACCCCAACTGAAACGCGCGTCCCAAAGACCCACGACCTTCAGAGAGAAAAATAGGGTTTTCCTCATCACCGTCTTAAATGGAAGACACCTTACTTTGAAACTGTGTCCTCCAGTTCAGAATCTCCCGCACAATCTTTGAGCATAGGTCATTCAGCTCTTCATTTCTACACTGCTGTCTGTGTAAAAATTGGCTTCTTCGTTTCCTACATTGCTGCAGTAGCCATGAAAGAAACTATGTAAATTGAGCCTACAACACCATTCCATGAAATCGTTGCTGATTGCATCTCAACTCCATTAACCTGCCTTGGCTCCATGTCTCTTGCTACCCTTACCTAATAAAAATCGTAGTTAATGATTAAAGATTGTAAAGTATCTCTAAATAAATATCAAGTCTAGGCAGCTTATTTATATTAAATATTGACTTGTTAAATTATACTTAGACAAAGCAGCAGCACTCATGAATTGCGCAGTGTTGGTAATCAGGTAATTGCTTTATTAGTTCTTGGGATGTGAGAATCACTGGCTCAACCAACATCTGTTGTCCATCCCTATTTGCCCTTCAACCGCTGCAGTCCACATGGCGTAGGTACATTCACAGTGCTTAATCTGAATGCTAAGTTCTCCCACAAAGAAATGTAAGTTTGCCTTGGCAAAGTTAGCGGGTAAACTTAAATGATTCTTTTAAACTAAGGTTGACTACTATCTTGGCATATTAAAACTGTAATATGTGGACAAGCAAACTGAAAGAGTACTTCATCCTTTATTACAGTTCAAGAAAATTTGTGTCTCAGAACTCCTCCAGGAAACTTTCCATTATCATACTGCTATCCCACCTCCTTTAGAATTCCTTTACTGGCTTCCACTTATCTGCAATGACATCAGATTATGGTGAGTTTTAATCGAGTAAATAAAAAAGGAGCTGTTTCCACTGCTGGGTGGATCAGTAACCAGAAGACACACAGATTTAAGGTCATTGGCAAAGCAGCCGGAGGAGAATAGAGAAGAAATATTTCTAATGCTGCGAGTTCTTCTGATGTGGAATGCACTACCTGAAAGTGGAATGGAATCAGATTCCGTAATAACTTTCAAAAAGGAATTTGATATATATTGAAAAGGGAAATATTTACAGAGCTGTGGGGAAGGACAGGGGGTGCGGGATGTATTGAATAGCTCTTCCCAGAAGCTGGCACAGGCATGATAGGCCACAGAATCCCTTTGGTGATTTACGATTCTCTAATTTGATGCTTGGCAATGATTCTATTAATGCAGCTGAGGTCTTGAAAGGCTTCTATCTCAATTACTCTAACAAGGTCTTTATTTAAAACAAAAGCTTCACTGAAGTAAAATAAAGACAGTCCATTGATTAAATAACATGAAACAGAGATTTGCTTCTTCCTTCTAGTTTCTAAATTATGTTGTCCTTCTGCCAGTAAACTCTGTCTCTACCCATCGCATCTTGGGTAATCCCCGGAGGCCAAAGAGAGTTGTATAGAATCTATCACCTCACGCTGCCAATTTTAGCTGGGCTATAGGTTAAGTGGATTGGCCATACTAAATTGCGACTTAGTGTCAAAAAGGTTAGGTGGGGTTGCGGGGATGGGGCGTGGGCCTAGGTTGGGTGCTCTTTTGAAGGGTCTGTGTAGACTCGATGGGCGGAATGGCCTCCTTTTGCACTGTAGGGATTATATGATTCTATTGGCAGATGGAGATCAAAAACTCACAGAGAATTATGGGTTTAAGTCTGCATTATAAAGTGCCCATTTTAACCCCCACCTAAGATTCCATTCTCCATGTGTACACAAGATTCCTCAGGACATGTTTTCCGAAGCATTTTCCAGTGCTACTTTAACGCTGGACTATGTATTCAGGAGCCAGAAGGCTTTTACTTGGCAATGATGGTAGAGACGAGGAAATAATAGTATGAGATTGGCTATTTGGGAAGCCACTCTGTATTGCCATGCGATTCAGAAAACCTATCATTGAGGTCTTGACCGTTTAATTATCAGCTTTGGAAACAAAGCCAAAACAAACTTCCAGACTATTGCTTCTTTGGTCATTTTCTTACTATTTTGTGTCACATGTGACTGGGCCAACATTCATTTTTAAATTAAAAAAATCTAACTCACGCCCATCTCTGATCGTTCACACTTTGGAGATATTGCAGGAGAACCATTCATACAGGAAGAATAAAAAGAACTGAAAGTGGCAGACAGGAGTTTTTCCTCAGCATAGTGAGCAATAGGAATTAACTTGCATTTATGCAGAGCCCACCGGGCTTCACAGCCAATTAAATTCTACTGAACACAGCAAGTTCCTCAAACATCAGTAGAATCCATAGCCAGGTAATCTATTCCAATGGCAAAGTTTGGGGGATGGATAAATATAAGGAAAATAAGAAAATTATCCTAAATAAAAGCAAAATACCGCGGATGCTAAAGCCTGAAATACAAACAGAAAATGTTGGATAAACTCAGCAGATCTGGCAGCATCCGTGGCGAGATAACCATAGTTAATGTCTCGAGTCCGTCTGAATTTTCTTTCAGAGAATTATCCTGCTCTTATTAAAATAATGCCACTTGACCTTTCAACCTTGGGGGGGGGGAAAGATGAGGGGCGGGATTCTCCACTCCCACGCCGAAGTGGCCGCGCCGTCGTGAACGCCGTCGAGGTTCACGACGGTGCGGAACGGCCCCGGTCCCGACCGATTCAGGCCCTGACAATGGGCCAGTATCGGGGCCGCGTCATCTACCTGCGCCAGGCCTTGTCGCCCGCGTAAAAGCGGCGCCGCATAAATGACGCGGCCGGCGCCGCATAACGGACGTCATCCGCGCATGCGCGGGTTGGCCGGCTCCAACCCGCGCATGCGTGGTTGCCGTCCTGTCCAAATCCGGCGCGCAAGAAGATGGGGGACGGATCTTGCGGGGCCGCGGAAGGAAGGAGGTCCTCCTTCAGTGAGGACGGCCCGACGATCGGTGGGCACCGATCGCGGGCCACCCCACATTGCAGGTGAAGCCCGGTGCAGGATCTCCCCTCACCCCACCACAGGCTGCCCCCCCAGCGTTCACACACCGCCCACGACTGCAGCGACCAGGTGTGGACGGCGCTGGGGGGGAACCCGCCGTTTTGGCCTGGCCGCTCGGCCCATCCGGGCCTCAGAATAGCGGGGGTGCCGGAGAATCGCCATTTTGGGTGTCTCCGGCGATTCTCCGGCCTGCGGCCTGCGAAACTCGACCGGGCCGTTCCCGCCGCTTGGGAGAATCGCGGGAGGGCGTCGGACCGGCGTCCCCAGAAATTTTGGCGGCTGAGGCGATTCTCCCAACCGGCGTGGGAGTGGAGAATCGCGCCCGAGACCTTGGTATAAATTCCCACGCAAAGGAAGGCAGTTCTGATAATGTTGCACATGCTCAGTGCGTGACTGAAATGTCAGCCTCGAGGACGTGCTCATATCTTTGGGATAGAGCTTGAACCCACAACACCGCTTGTCCAGAAATCACTACCAACTGAGCTAAGGGGCGTCATTCTCCGACCCCCCGCCGGGTCGGAGAATGGCCGTTGGCCGCCGTGAATCCCGCCCCCGCCCCCGCCGAAGTCTCCGCTCCCGGAGATTGGGCGGGGGCGGGAATCCGGCCGCGCCGGTTGGCGGGACCCCCCGCTGGATTCTCCGGCCCGGATGGGCCGAAGTCCCGCCCAGAAATTGCCTGTCCCGCCGGCGTAAATCAAACCTGGTATTTACCGGCGGGACCAGGCGGCGTGGGCGGGCTCCGGGGTCCTGGGGGGGGGGGGGGGGGGCGGGGCGATCTGACCTCGGGGGGGTGCCCCCACGGTGGCCTGGCCCGCGATCGGGGCCCACCGATCCGCGGGCGGGCCTGTGCCGTGGGGGCACTCTTTCCCTTCCGCCTCCGCTACGGCCTCCACCATGGCGGAGGCGGAAGTGACACTCCCCACTGCGCATGCGCGGGAAACTGACAGCGGCCGCTGACGCTCCCGCGCATGCGCTGGGAAACTGACAGCGGCCGCTGACGCTCCCGCGCATGCGCCGCATTTCCGCGCCAGCTGGCGGGGCAACAAACGCCATTTCCGCCAGCTGGCGGGGCGGAAATCCCTCCGGCGTCGGCCTAGCCCCTCAATGTTGGGGCTCGGCCCCCAAAGATGCGGAGACTTCCGCACCTTTTTGCCGGCGCGATGCCCGTCTGATTTGCGCCGGCTTTGGCGCCAGTCGGCGGGCATCCCGCCGTTGGGGGAGAATTTCGCCCAAGATGTGGGAGTCTCCCCTCTGGGGACTAAGTCCCCACGCCGGCGGGAAAACCGGCGCCAACCACTCCGGCGTCATTAGCCCCCGAAAGTGAGGAATTCTCCGAGTTTTCGGGGGCTAGGTGGACGGCGGAGGAGTTGGTGCCGCTCCAGCCGGTGCGAGTTTGCGCATGCGCAGAACGGCCGGCGTGATCTCGCGCATGCGTGGACCGGCCAGCGTATTTCCACACGTGCGCAGACCGGCCTGCGTATTTTGCGCATGCGCGGGGGTTCTCTTCTCCGCACCAGCCCCCGGGCAATATGGCGGAGCCCTAAAGGGGCCCGGCATGGAGGAAAGAAGTCCCCCCACGGAACAAGCCCGCCCGCAGATCGGTAGGCCCCGATCGCGGGCCAGGCCACTGTGGGGCCCCTCCCCGGGGTCAGATCCCACTGCGCGCCCCCCCGTGGACCGCCTCCGCACACTCACCTGCCTGGTCCCGCCGTGCGTGAGGTGAGTAATTCACGCCGGCAGGACTGGCCAAAACTGGACGGCCGCTCGGCCCATCGGGGCCCGGAGAATCACTGGGGGTGGGGCCGCTGTCAACGGATATAGGGCAGCCGGCATCGGGGCGGGATTCGCGCCTCCTCCCGGGGATTCTCTGACCCGGCGGGGTTTCGGTGAATCCCGGCCAAGGTGTCTGGGCTGCATGCTGAAAACCAGATGGCCACAAATTCAATTCTGGGCCTGTGTTAAGTTAGCTGATATCAGCTTGATCGTAACTGTGAGTGTATCATTTGCCTCCACAATCATGGGCTGGGAAGTGAGAAAGCAGGGAGGGTTTCTCCCCCTATTCACTTCTGGGAGTACACACAGTGCAATGAGAATAGGATTTTATTAGGCTGTGGTGCTCCTCAGAGTAGGATATTGAGCTTGTGGTTCAACTCAGTTATGAACTGCTTGTTGAGGGGCCTGTGGAACTGCAGTGTGGTAAAATGAACAACAACAACTTATATTTATGCAGCACCTTCAAATAAATAAAAAGTCTCAAGCCTCTCTAGATCAGCATTATTAAAACAAAATATGGGGCGAAATTCTCAGGAAACGGCGCGATGTCCGCCGACTGGCACCCAAAGCGGCGCAAATCAGTCGGGCATCGCGCCGCCCCAAAGGTGCGGAATGCTTCGCATCTTTGGGGGCCGAGCCCTAACCTTAAGGGGCTAGGTCGGCGCCGGACGAATTTCCGCCCCGCCAGCTGGCGGAAAAGGCCTTTGGTGCCCCGCCAGCTGACACGGAAATGACATCTGCTGGCGGCGCATGCGCGGGAGCGTTAGCGGCCGCTGACGACAATCCCGCGCATGCGCTCTGGAGAGAGTCTCTTCCGCCTCCGCCATGGTGGAGACCGTGGCGAAGGCGGAAGGGAAAGAGTGCCCCCACGGCACAGGCCCGCCCGTGGATCGGTGGGCCCCGATCGCGGGCCAGGCCACCGTGGGGGCATCCCCCGGGGCCAGATCACCCCGCGCCCCCCGCCAGGACCCCGGAGCCCGCCCGCGCCGCCTTGTCCCGCCGGTAAGGTAGGTGGTTTAATCTACGTCGGCGGGACAGGCATTTTAGCAGCGGGACTTCGGCCCATCCGGGCCGGAGAAGCGCGCGGGGGGGCCCGCCAACCGGTGCGGCGCGATTCCTGCCCCCGCCGAATCTCCGGTGCCGGAGACTTCGGCAACCGGCGGGGGCGGGATTCACGCCAGCCCCTGGCGATTCTCCGACCCGGCGGGGGGTCGGAGAATCTCGCCCCAGATACTGAGCCACATAAGGGGATATTAGATCAGGGGCGGAATTCTCCCACCTCCCGCTGGATCGGAGAATCGATGAGGCACCGCGCGAATCGCGCCACGATGCCGAGACGCAATTCTCCGCAGTGCAGAGAATCACCGCCATCGGCGCCGGCTCACTGCCGGTCAGGGTATGTGCCGACTCTCCGGCCCGGGCCGACGCGGCGATTCTCCGGCGGCCGTCATCAAAAAGCCGAGTCCCATCGGCGCCGTTCTAACATCCTCTGAGCCGGCAGGTCTTCGGTGTTGAAGGGTCCGGGGGCGGCCTGTGGGTGGGGGTGATCCGACCCCGGGGGGGGGGGGCCCTCCGTAGTGGCCTGGCCTCCGATCGATGCCCACCGATCGGCGGGCCGGCCTCTCTGCCCCCGGCCTCCTTTCCTCCGCGTTGGCTTCTGTAGCCCTGCGCCATTTGGCACGGGGCCGGCGTGTGGAAGAAGGCCACTGCGCATGCGTTAGTTGGCGCCGGCCCAACTGCGCATGCATGGACCCCGCAGCGCCGGGTTCAGGCCGGGATCGGCAGGTGGGGCGGCATAGGCCGCTCCAGCACCGTCCTCACCCCCTGTGGGCTGCAGAATGGGGTCCCGGAACACTCCCGTTTTTACTCCGGTGTCGGCACTTAGCAGCACGTTGGGAGAATCCAGCCCCAGATGTGCAAAAGCTTGGTCAAAAGAGGTAGGTTTTAAGGAGTGCCTTAAAGGACAGTGGGGTAGAGAGGCATAAAGAGGGAATTCCAGAACTTAGGGCCTAAGCAATTGAAGGCAGTTAGCAGTGGTGGAGGAATTAAAATTGGGGATGCCCAGTGGCCAGAATTAGATGCACACAAATGTCTTGGAGGGTTGTGGGACTGGGAGAGATTACAGAAAAAGGGCAGGCAAGTCCACGGAGGAGAGCTTTAATATCAAGACTGTTATTACAGGGCAGCGCGGTGGTGCAGTGGGTTAGCCCTGCTGCCTCACGGCGCTGAGGTCCCAGGTTTGATCCCGGATCTGGGTCACTGGCTGTGTGGAGTTTGCACATTCTCCCTATGTTTGCGTGGGTTTCACACCCACAACCCAAAGATGTGCAGGGTAGGTGGATTGAACACACTAAATTGCCCCTTAATTGGAAAAAATGAATTGGTACACTAAATGTATTTTTAAAAGAAGACTTTTATAACCCGCACCTGTTATTAGACGCAATTAGCATACCAGTGAGCCCTGTTGAGTATGATCTCCCCCACTGAGGGGCTCTAATAACCTGCAATATAACGGTCGGCCAGGTTTGGAACTGACACCTCAGACCTGGCTGGGATCTGAAGAGTATTGGACATACCAAACCATTACTTCATAATAAAACTAGTTTCTCTTATCCACTCGCCTCGATGTCGTCAGTGGTCACTAAAAGGATGTTGCTTGACTGAGCCAATCAGGGGGCACAGAGGTGATAGGTGAACAGGACTTGGTGTGAGGTAAGATATGGGCAGTTGAGCTTGGATTCAGTCAAGTTTACAGAGAGTAAATTTGAGAAGCCAGCTGGAATAGTCAAGTCCAGGGGTAATGAGAAGGCATGAATGTCAATTTTGGCAACAGTTAAGCTGAGATGGGGATAGAATTGAGCGATACTACGAAGGTGGGAATATATAGGGCGGGATTCTCTGGTCTCCGACGCCGAAATCGCATTCGCGGATCGGCAGGAGACTCCCAGTTGGCGCTGAAATCGGGGGAGGCGCCGCTTTTGCGATGCTCTGCCCCCTCCAAAGCCAAGTACACCGCACACCACCGGGATAGCTCCAGGACACTACCTGAGGCCCTCCCCCGATGCTCCGCCCCTGACGGCGTGGGGCGGGTGGGCTATTTATTTTCGGGAATTCAGCAGCGCCACAGTTGGGGGTAGGCGATCCGCGGGCAGTGGGGGCTTTGGCGGGGGCTGGGTGCACTGATGGGGGATGGTCCGGGGGTGGCGGGCCTGGCCAAAGAGGGCACTATTTGGCAGGCTAGGTCCGCGCATGGCCGGTGCCATGTTCCACAATACAGCCGCTGCAAGCTGCTGCCGTGCGCATGCGCGGCCACGGACCCGGCAATTCTCCAGCCGTATCTGCAGCTAGAGCCGGGGCTCTATACTGTGTGTCTGCTAGCCCTCCACCAGACGGAGGATCGGTGGAGGTTTTGCGCTGTTTTTTCAGGTGTAAAACGCCACTGTTCGCACGCCGACGTCAGCAAATAGCCTCCTAAACGAATAATGCAGACCATATTTTTAGCAATAGCACAAATCGGGGCAGCACGGTTGCATTGTGGATAGCACAATTGCTTCACAGCTCCAGGGTCCCAGGTTCGATTCCGGCTTGGGTCACTGTCTGTGCGGAGTCTGCACATCCTCCCCATGTGCGCGTGGGTTTCCTCCGGGTGCTCCAGTTTCCTCCCACAGTCCAAAGATGTGCAGGTTAGGTGGATTGGCCACGATAAATTGCCCTTAGTGTCCAAAATTGCCCTTAGTGTTGGGTGGGGTTACTGGGTTATAGGGATAGGGTGGAGGTGTTGACCTTGGGTAGGGTGCTCTTTCCAGGAACCGGTGCAGACTCGATGGACCGAATGGCCTCCTTCTGCACTGTAAATTCTATGATAATCTATGAAATATTAAGTTGAAAGTTGATCTCAGTGGGGGCCAAAAACAATGGGCAGGATTCTCCGGTACGCCAGCTGCATTTTCCAGTGAGGCATGAGCCCGCCGGCAATGAGCATCTCCGTTCCTACAGCCGCAAAATGGGCTTTCCTATTGCGGCCACCTCACACCGTTGAGAAACCCGTAGGCGTGGGTGTGCTGCTGGTGGATCGGAGGATCCCGCTGTCGGAAACATCCGCTGAATAGCTTTAGTCTTCCTCTTGTTTAATTCGGAGATTTTGAGCTCTACCAGTATTGGGGGCAGGATTTATCAGGTGTTCATGCCGGCGGGAAATTCCCATGCCAGTGTACGGGATTCCTAGCGATGAGGGATGCTGTCAACGCGAAATCCCACTTACAATTGTGGGACCGCTAGATCCTGCTTGCGGGCCACTTACGTGCCAAAAGACACACAGCTGGATCGTTGGTAAATCCCGCCCCAAATGTTGAAAAGTCATCAGATAATTTAGCAACAGTTGAGGAGTCGAGAGAGGTGATGGTGAGGTATCACGTATATGAAAACTAATTTTGGATGATGTCGCCGAGGAACAGCATGTAGATGTGAAATAGGAACGGGCCCAAGATAGGTACTTGGAGGCACCAGAGGTGACAGTATGTGAGTGGGAAGAGAAGCCACTGCAAGTGATTCTCTGGTTTTGATTAGATAGATAATAGTGGGACTGGGTCAGAACAGTCCCACGCAGGTGGACAACAGTGGAGAGGTGTTGGAGGAGGATGGAATACTCAGCCATGTCAAAGGCTACAGACAGTTGATGGAGGGCTAGTTTCTCTTTGTCACAAGTGGTGCTATTTGTGACATTGATAAGAATTGTTGCAGTACAGTGATGGGGCAGAAATCTGATTGGAAGGATTCAAACATGGGTTCCAGGAAAGATGGGCATGGATTTGAGAGTCAACAGCACATTCAAGGACGTTGAAGACAAAAGGGAGGTTTGAGATGGACTGCCAGGACAGAGGGGACAAGAGTTTGATTTCTGAGGAGACAGGTGATGATAACGGATTTAAAGGAGGATCAACGCCTGAAGAGAGAGAACTATGGGGGAAGTAGGGTGGTCAGGAGTTCAGTGGGAATAGGGCAGAGAAAGCAGGAGGTGGACCTCATGAACAAGATGAGGGCTTGGGGGAAGACAGGAGGAAAACTAGAGAAAAATGCAAACTCAGGTCGAGGGCAGGGGCAAGTATTAAAGATAGTTTGACCCAGTGGACTAGTGGAAGGGAAGGAAGGGGCAGAGGCAGCTGATCATATTGTCTCACTTCTCATGACAAAGTAGCCCATGAGATACTCTCATTTATTATTGGAGGGGTCGGAAGGAGGTGTTTGTTGTAGAGAAAAGATGGAGATTATCTTTGCATTCCGAGATGATCCTGGAATAGTGAATGGTTTGAGCAGATGAGAGCAATGCTTTCTGTGGTCCAGCCAGATCTAGCATTAGATGGTTAAACCAGTTATCCACCATATCCTTATGTGAGTGGAGCTGAGGGCCACAGTCGGGGAACTGGCCTGGGTGAGGGAGAATAATGGCTTTATTGGGGATGAGAGCATTAAAGATGGATGCGAGGTGAGGTTGAGAGACAAATACAGGAGGAGACAGGGTTGGGACATCAAAAGAGGGATGTGGCGAGTGATCAGTAACACATGGAAGTGAGCAGAGATGGCCAAATCTGTGATTGATACGATGAGACCCGCAAGACCATGTGAGATTTCAAGGTCAAGGCCGTGAATATGGGTGAGGGGTTTATGGAGGGAGAGACTTAAGGAGGATAAGAGGGCAGTGAAGCCCAGAGGAATGAAAGCATGATGAGTTGAGATGAAGGTTAAAATCACAGAGGGAGGAATACAGTGAAGATATCTCAATGAGAAAATCTTTATCGTTCGCGGGAGGTGGTGGAGAATGACGATTTTGAATTAGAGGTGGGATAGATGGAACAAGGCAGGATGCCAAAGGAAGAGAGGGTCGGGCCAAGGTGAGATTTGGTGGAAAGTATCACAAAACATTACCCCGATGGTACAAGTGGTGGAAGATGTAGCCAAAAAGGGAGGCTTCATTTAAGTAATGTATCATCACCTCCTCGGCCAGGAAAACCAAAGGAAAAGATTGGAACAAAACCTCAATGTTCAGTCAGCCTGGGTTTGTACAGAGGTTAGGAAATGTCACCTTGTATATCTTGCAAGGCCATCTGGGAGTTCTCATGGTGCCAAATATGAAAGTCAGGAAAGATATAATAATCAGTCTAGCTCAACGACGGAGATAGAATTGCCTGATATCATATATTTGATATCCATTGCAAACAGTAGATGTAGATGAGAGATGCAATCAAATTAGTTACATCTTGTTTTTTTTTAACAAAGAAAAAACTTTCCATTCACAGCTTGATTTGGACAAAGAAAAATGCCCTCTTACAACAAAAGGATCCTTAACTGATCCAATTTATTCAAAATTAAGGTTGGCCTTTTCAGTAAAATTTCCCCACTTCCTGGCAGTCATTAATCACTGCATTTCACTCTGTCCCCTGCTTCTGTGCTGTGTGTCAGAGCTTAAAACTCTGGCCATTAATTAAAACCTGGAAAAAAAAGGGACTGACCCAGAGAACGCCAGCTCCAACGTCCTCGCTCATTTGCAGTCCTTCAGAAGCACTGAAGCATTAAATCAACGTTTCTTTTTCTCTTTAAAAAAAGCTAAAAAAAAAACTCATTCGAGCAGGTTTGGTGATAATAAAATCTATTGTGACCTGGGCAAACCCGAAGCACAACCACAATCCCAGCTTTGTGACAGTCTGGCATTCACAGAATACATTAGATGTCTGCATGTCCCAGGTTAGTAAACATTATGGTGCCCTGCAGACAGCCACATGGATGGGTACAGTAGTGCCACTATGCACACTAGCATTGATCAAATCACTAATGACAGATAAAAGATCAATTTTACTCAGATTTCACTTCAGCTCTTCAAAGCATGCTTTCACTGCACAAGAGAGCTTCCTTCATCACAGATGTTCTAATAATAACCACAGATGGCTGCACTTGGCTGGGATTTGCAAGGACGATGGGTGATCTAACGCAGAATCTATACGTGCTGTTTGCGAAGAGCGCCTCTGTGAAAAGAAAAGGGGCTCCTTTATTTGCCTCTCCAGCCGCGTCTGTTTTCAGCCGTGTGCTCTTACTGAGTCACAGCTTCTCCCAAGAATATGAGGCACTGTGGCAGAGACACAATGTCAGCTGCTGCAAAACTGCTCGTGGTTAACCCTTTCTTGGCTGAACATCCTGAAGGTGGCTTTCACCTCTGCAATGAAAATCGCTCAAGTTACTTCCTTCGCTCCCACCCTTGCCCTCAGCCCACCTGCTTCGCTCTGGGGTTGTGGCAACTGACAGCTCTGTATGTTATCCTGCTCCACTGAGCATGCAACATGCACCACGACTTGAGTGGTATCACTCTCACCTTTGAGTCGGGTTGGTGTGTTTAATTTACACTCCAGGGACTTGAAAATAAAACCTAAGCTGACACTCCAGTGAAGTCGTATCTCATTAAGGTAGAGCCCATGGTACCAATCTAAAGAGCAGAATTCTCCAAGATCTCATGGTCAATATTTTTCACAGATAGCATCAATATGTTTTTAAAAACACAAACAAGCTGGTTATAATCACCTTGCCATGCACATATGGGGACATAGTGATGCAGTGGTATTGTCACTGGCCTAGTAATTCAGATACCCGGGGCAAAGCTCTGGGGACCCGGGTTCAAATCCCACCATGGCAGATGGTGAAATTTGAATTCAATAGAAAATCTGGAATTCAAGTCTAATGATGACAATTTTAGATGATTGTGAAAACCCATCAGGTTCACTAATGCCCTTTAGGGACCCTTACCTGGTCTGATCCACAGCAATGTGGTTGACTTTGAAAATGGCCCAGCAAGCTATGGTAATTATTCAATTCCGTGAATGAATTTAAAAAAAATAGTTGTTACATTTGGCTCTTTCTCTTCAGGTGACAATGCCCAAGGTTGGATTGGTCCCCTATCCACCACAATCAAATCCTTTTGTCATTTAAAACACCTCGATTAGATCATGGGCCAACCCGTGACATATTTTCCGGTAGCAGGAACCACTCACCATTGGCCGGCGGTGGGATCTTTTGGTTCTGCTGGTATCTATAGAGTTTTGTGTGCCCTGCACCCTCCACCACTGGGGAATGTGTCATTGGTACCAGCGGGACCAGAAGATCCTGCCGGCAGGAAAGGCTGGAAAATCTTGGCCCACAACCTAACCTTCTGGAGTCAAGTTAACACAAGCCACATTTACGCAACCTTTCCTCATAATTTAACCTTTTAAGTCCCATGAACCTGGTGAATGAGTGTTGTACCTGTCTAAGCCAATATATCTTTCGAGAGGTATGGGGCTGGATTCTCCGGTCGCCAACGCCAAAATTGCATTCAGCGAACGGCCGGAGAATCAGAGTTCCCAACCAAATCGGGGGCGGCTCCACTTTCATGATGCCCTGCCCCCTCCAAAGTGTCACATATCGACACCCTCAGGACATTGCCTGAGGACCTCCCCACCGATACTCCGCCCCTGATCGGTCGAGTTCCCGACGGCGTGGGTCGCGTGTGGGCTCACCTGTCATGAACTCGGCGTGGCTGCTACAGACTCAGTCCAGCACCGCCAAAGTTAGGGGAGAGCCAATCTGCAGGCGGGGGGGTCATTATTCGGAGCTGGGGGAACTGTGAGGGTTGGTCCAGCCAAAGTGGGGAACTATTTTGCGGGCCAGGTCCGCGACCACCACCGACATGTAGCACGGCGCAGCCGCTGCAGGCCACCGCCGTGCACATGCGCGGCCACGGACCCGGCAATTCTCCATGGCGTAATGGCAGCTAGAGCAACCGTCCTGCTAGCCCCCAGCAAAACGGGGCATCATTGGCCATTTTGCACCAGCTTTTCTGGTGTAAAACGCCACTGTTCCCACGCCAGCGTGAGGACATAGCCCCAGAATTGGAGAATCCAGCCCATGATGCCTGGGACTGAACGTAATACCCGACATGGGACCTGAGCAAGGTTTTTTACAACTGAAGCATTGAGATAAAGGTCAAGATTTGATTCACACTTTTGATTAACTTTTGTGCCTATTTACTAGCTTTGAGTGACTTGTGCACCTGACACACAAATGTCTCTGCTCCTCGGCAATTCCTGTTTTTTCTCTATCAAGAAAATAAAATTATTTGCCTTTCTTGAATCCAAAGTGGATGATCTTGTATTTCCCAGTATTGAACTCCATCTGCCACAATTTTACCCACACATTTATTTTGTCTGTTTTTATGCTTTGTTAACAATCTGCTCTTCTGTACACAATTTTCTCCACCTCCTCACTTGGTGGCACTAGCCAAAGAAAATCTTTTCCTCCTTGTTGATGGTACACAGATTTAAGCTTTTGAACATAACTGGCAGGAAGAACGTGAGGAAGAATTTTTTTTTATCCACTGAGGGTAATGGTCCCACCAAAGCCAACCGCTCCTGGAGGTGGGGTGGGCGAGTCACACAAAAGCTTCTAGACTTTGGCGGGACCAGAAGATTCTGCCAGTGGCCAATGGATTGCCAGATCCGTCGCAGGAAAACCCACCCTGGGGTGGAAACTCCCAGCCATATAGTGGGGGAAATCGGTCTGACTGGATTGCTCTACAGAGAACTGGCAAAGGACACAATGTGCCAAATGATCTCCTTCTGTGCTGCAGTGACCTTTTGACTCTATGGGATGATATATGAGCGGAGGTAAGCAAGTTTACAGAGGGGAAAATGGACAGAGAGGCTTTGGTGTCCAAAGCTCAACATGAAATGATTACAATACCAGTTTGATTCACCCTGACAATGTGGCTGCGGAGAAAGCTGGAATTGGTATCGACACTGAAGCCAAAGATGGTTAGTTTTGATTTTCCTGATGTTTCACCACAAAAAAGTGCAGCTTTCCTGAGACTGGGTATCAGACTAGTATTGTGACAGCAGAGAGACAGAAACAGGGAGGGTTGAGGTTCAGCAGCATACATGTGCAAGCAGATAAATGTCTGTGGAAGATGTTGCCTGGAGTAGGATGACAATGAAGAAGAAGAAAGGACCAAAGATAGAAACTTGAGGAATTTTGGCAGTCATCGTGCAGGTATGGGAATGGAAGACATTAGGCCTATATTATTATACATCAATCATTAAAATGCACTGAGTACAGAGTACTGAAAGTAATGAAAAAGGCTAACTGAATGCTGGTTTTTATAGTTAGAGGAATAGAATATAAGGGGATTAAAGTAATGCTTCAGCTATGTAAAGTCCTAGTTAAACCACACCAAGAGTAATGTGAACTTTAAGAAGAATATATTGGTCTTTGAGAAAGTGCAGCAGAGATTAAATAGAATGATATCTGGATTTCAAGGGTTAAATTACGAGGAAAGATTACAAACCTGGGGCGCAATCTAATGGAAAAGTTTCCATTGTGGCCTGATTTGTTGGGAGTTTCCCACTGGCTCTGTCAACGAGATCCCCATCGCTATGTAACGAGACCTAGTCACTTTTTTCAGTCCTGCGGAGTTTGTCATCGGTAAAGCCCACACTTAGCATTTGTTCATCACTGGCGATCTGAACACACACGCCAGACCTGCTTGTCAGAGATCGGGCCATCATTTTGAAAGAGGTACCCAAATCTCTAAGTGGGCCTGTGGGTCCCCACCCCCCCCCCCCCCACCAATGGGCAATGTCACCCCGATATACACCACACTGTCCCAAGTGATTATACCCTGCTTTGGGATTGCTGAGGGCCACTCCTTTTCAGGCCTTCCCACTCCCCCTTTTTGCTCCTCCCACTGCCAGTACCCCTACCCTTCAGCCTTCAGCCCCCCCCCCCAACCTTCCAAAGGCCGCTTCAAACCCGTCCTGCACACAGCCCCGTACCGTTCATAACCCCCACCACCCATCTTTCATGGGAGTGGCTCCCCTCAGGACCTGACCCTTGGCAGTGCCACCCTGACACCTGGGAATGCCACTCTGGCAGTGCTCCTGCTAGCTTTGCAATGCCCCCTGGGCACCTTGGCAGCACCAAAGATGGCAATGCCAAGTGCCAGCCTGGCAGTACCAAGGTGCCTGCATTCCAGGGTGAGGTCCAGGGGGCCACCCCGCCCTGTCCCTGACTATCCAGGGCCCTCCGATAGCCCGGGAGGCCCCCTGGGTGCCATTCAACCTGATTCACGTTTGGACCAATACTGAATGGCGCCTGGCTAGGGACTGCCTGGGGAGGCCAGTGGATGCTGGGAGGCCGGTAGATGCTGGGAGAGTACGCCTAAGTAGGTTTAAAACCTAGTTAGGCACTTGCGGTTTGGTCACGCCAAATGTAGGGGGGGGGGGGTCCTGATCGTGCCGCCTTGCAATGTCTGGGTAAATCTCGCGAGGTGTACTGCCTGCGGGTTGCTTGTCCCGGCATCTACCGGCCACATCGCGCTCCCGGTCGGCCGCAACATAGCCGGTAGATCGCGCCCTACGCATATAATTCATGGCATTTAGAAGGTTAAGGGATGGTTTGATCAAAGTTTTCAATATATTAACAGGAACAGATAGGGTAGAGAGTGAGAAACCATCAACGCTAGTTGGGCAGTCTAGAACTAGAGGACATGCCCTAAACGTTACAGTGAGGTCTGTGAGGCCTGTAGTTAGGGAACTCTTCCACACACAAAGGGTGGAACAAGTTTGGAACTCGCCTCCACAAACAACAACCAAAGCCTGGTTATTGAGTGGTGGAATAAGCTTGAGGGGCTGAATAGTATACTTCTCTTTGTATGTTAATGGAGCCATTAAGATCTGGGGCGTCATTCTCCTACCCCCCGCCGGGTCGGAGAATCGCCGGGGGCTGGCATGAATCCCGCCCCTGCCGGTTGCCGAAGCCTCCGGCACCGGAGATTCGGCGGGGGCGGGAATCGCACCGCGCCGGTTGGCGGGCACCCCCGCTTGATTCTCCGGCCCGGATGGGCCGAAGTCCCGCCGATAAATTGCCTGTCCCGCTGGCGTGGATTAAACCACCTTTTGAACGGCAGGACAAGGCGGCGTGGGCGGGCTCCGGGGTCCTGGGGGGGGGCGTGGGCCGATCTGGCCCCGGGGGGTGCCCCCACGGTGGCCTGGCCCGCGATCGGGGCCCACCGATCCGCGGGCGGGCCTGTGCCGTGGGGGCACTCTTTCTCTTCCGCCTCCGCCACGGTCTCCACCATGACGGAGGCGGAAGAGACTCCCTCCACTGCGCATGCGTGGGAAACTGTCAGCGGCTGCCGATGCTCCCGCGCATGCGCCGGCCGGGGAAGTCATTTCCGCACCAGCTGGTGGGGCAACAAAGGCCATTTCCGCCAGCTGGCGGGGCGGAAATTCCTCCGGCGCCGTCCTAGCCCCTCAATGTTGGGGCTCGGCCCCCAAAGATGCGGAGCATTCCGCACCTTTGGGGCGGCGCCATGCCCGTCTGATTGGTGCCGTTTTGGGCGCCAGTCGGCGGACATCACGCCGTTTCGGGAGAATTTTGCCCCAGATCAGTCAGACTGGAACGAAGTGAGGGGTTTACCATCAAGCTGGTCAATAGAAGGAGAAGATTTGCTCAACTTTGTCAAAGACATAGAAATCTTTCTGGAGTATCACGCCCTAAGTGTCGTAGTGAGCGGGAACTGCCGCAAGCTTCCCGCCGCTCGGCCCAGCGAGCCCGGCAACGCTATTCAACGCTAATTGGTCACTTGTGGCTTCTCGCCACAAATGAAGGCTCACCAACTGATTCGGCGGCATCGCGCTTGCCAACCCCTTGCTAACAAGGTCGAGCAGCATTTAAGCAGAATTTGCTCTGTCAACCCCAGCCAGCTCACAACAATGGGGCCCATGAGGCTCTGGGGAGGCTCCTAGGTGCACTGGGAGCCAGGATGGATGTGCTGTTCCACTGAGGGCCTCGGAGAGTCAGCCATGGGATAAGGTGGCGGTGGCTGTAAGCGCCGGGAGTATGGCCAGGATGACTGGCATCCAGTGCCGGGAAAAGGTCAGTGACCTACACTGGGCAGCACGGGTGGGTAGACACCAATGCCGCCACACCCCGAGACCTTTCCGACCCACACGAGCATCCACACTCCAACTCTCCATGTGACCCACAATGCTTCGTCCACCCCCCTCTCCCTTCACCGCCCCCCAACCCGTCCTTCACACCCCTCTCCCTTGAACCCCCCCCCCCCCACCCCCCGCTCCCACCACTGTGAACCACCCGTGTGGTTAACGATGCCCTCTCTATGTCTCTTCAAGAAAAGCTCTCCCACAATTGGCGGGAGAAAGAATCCTCACCTCCTTCGAGGAGCATGCTCTGGAGGTGACAGGGTGGCTGAGACTAGCGGACGATGCAGAGGTGAGGAACCACCGGGTCCCAGCCAAAGGACCTGTCAAACGTGCGTTGTTATTGCCTTACTGACTGGCCCATTCCTCCCACTGACCACATGTCCTTTCTCCCGCAGGTCCTCCAGCTGGCGGCGGCGGCCCATACTGGGTGGCCCCCTCTCCTGCTTCCCAGGAGAACACCTCGGAGGAGAGCTCCGAAGAAGATGTGGTTGAGGCGTCACAGCTGCCATCCCCACACTCCACCAGCTGAGATACATGCAGCTCGGTGGGAAATGTTAGTGGTCAGGCTTCTGGGGCACAATCTGGTCAGCACCACACTGCTGCTGATGCACGTCAGGTGGAGGCAGGAGCCCCCAGGTGAAACAGCAGTCGGAGGTCTGCAGGACCCAGCTGGGCCCCAGTCTGAAGCTGAGCCTGTGGAAGGGGTCATCCCTGAGCTGATAGAGACGTTAGTGAGTGGCCGGGACATTAAGAGGGAGATGTCAGCGACACTCCATAGCTGCTTGGAGGAATCCCAGAGGCTTCTGGCGCAGGCGATGGTGCCGGAAATGAGTGGCACTGAGGCCAACACTGCTAGGTTGGTGACCGCAGTGGAGCCTGGTGCACAACGTCGGCACTATGAGTGAAGGTGTCCAAGGCGTCACACAGTTAATGATGGCCATGGCTGAGGGTTTTGGCAGAATGTCCGACTTACTGGGGAATGTCACCCAGTACCCAACTGACCTTGATGAGGTTCTGCGGGACATGTCCCGCTCTCAGATGGGCATTGCCGAGGCACTGCGGAGCTTGTCCCAGTCGCAGGCGGGCATTGCTGAGGCAATGCAGAGCATGTCCTAGTCATTGAGGAGCATCGTCAAGGGTGTCGACATGATGGTGCGGACCATGGGGAACCCCCAGGGCTGACAGAGCCAGATGATGCAGGGGCAGCCGGGACTCAAACCAGCTGCCCCTCCGTCTCAAGGTGAACCCCAGGGCCCTATGGGCAATGAGCAGGAGGAGAGGCGCTGAGTGCCAACCCGGGCCCATCCCATGAATGGCAACGGTGGCCATAAGCTCCCCCGAGTTCCACCCCTCTGATGAGGCCACGTCTCAAAGTCAGCACATGGGATAGGGTGGCACAGCTGTGCATGTGCCCCCGACAAGTGAGCCGGGGCCTTCCGGCCCCAGAGCCCCCAGAAGATGCCCGCCAGGGGGATCGAAGGCTAGGGGATGAGTTAAGCGGCTGGCTGCCTCCACCTCTGAATCGCTATGGGGTCCCTGGATGCCCCCCCCTCTTCAGGCCTCCTCAATCCCCCTTACAGCAACCATCCAGGACCCCCACCCATCATCCCCCAATCTCCCGGAGGCTCCTACTTACCTGCCCTGCACACTCCCACCCTTCAAACTCCCCTTCCACCTTCATTTCATGGGCATGGCTCCCCTCAGCCCCTGACCCTTGGCAATTCCACCCTGGCACTCGGGCACCCTTGCACTGCCATCCTGGCATCTAGGCAGTGCTCCTGCCAGCTTGACAGTGCAATTCAGGCACCTGGGCAGGGCCAAGGTGACCGCATTCCAGGGGGAGGGCCAGGGAACCACCTTGCACTTACTCTGACCACCCAGGGGCCTTCACTCTGATGCACCGGAGAACCACCCCCCCCCCGGTACTATTCCGCCTAGTCCACATTTGTGTGGATCAGTGTTGAATGGCGCCCGGCTGCAGTTTCCCTGAGGAGGCCTGAGAATCGAGGGAGGCCGGTGGATATCGCACAGGTAGGTCTTATGTTGGTTTAAGACCTACTTCTGCGAGCGTGATTTGGTCCCACCTCTTTTGAACGGAGTTCCGACTCCGACATCTCGTGGGACTTGGGTAAATCTGGCAAGGCGCTCTTGCTGTCGGGAGCCCTCTGGAGGACTCTCCCGGGATTCTCTGGCCGTGTTGTGCTCTCGCTTGGGCGCAAAGCAGCAAGAGAATCGCGCCCAATATCTAAACATTTCCCTATCACCATATTCAAACGTCCTACAATCAACAGCCAGTGATTGCCACTGACCAGAAATTGAACTGGACCAGCCATATAAATACAAAAATAGGTTAGAGGCTGGGAATACTGCATTGAATAACTCAGCACATGATTCCCCAAAGTCTGTCTACTGTCTACAAGACACAAATCAGGAATGTGGTAGAATAACCTCCACCTGCCTGGATGTGTGCAGCTCCAATGACACTCAAGAAACTCGAGACCATCCACAGCAAAGCAGCCCGCTTGATCAACATCCCATCCATCACCTTAAACCTTCACTTCCTCCACCACCAATGCACAGTGGCAACAGTGTGTACCATCTACAAGATGCATTGCAGCAACTTGCCAAGGCTCCTTTGACGTAACCTTCCAAAACCATAGTCTCCATCATCTAAAAGAACAAGGTCAGCAGATTCATGGGAACACCACCACCTGCAGGTTCCCTTCCAAGCCACAGACTATCCTGACTTGGAAATATCTCAACTGTTCCTTCAATGTTGCTGCGTCAAAATCCTGGCCCTTGCTTCCTAACACCAGATCTACTACTGTGATTCTAGAAGATGGCTCACCGCCAGCTTCTCAATTAGGGATGAGCCACAAATGCTGGCCATGCCTGTAATACTCATGTCCCATGAACAAAAACAAAATAAATTCCTTGATATATTTAATGGGTTTATCGTAAAGAACATTTTTTATCAGTGTCTAGTCTATCGCCTGTAAAGTCTGGCTTTAAATAATAGTCATGCAGAACCATTTATTAGTTTCATTGGTGTACGGTGGTCAGTTTTATATTACATTTTTAATATGTCATTATTTAAAAGATTTTGTAAGGTGCCTGTAAAATGCACATAATTTTAAGAGCCTTGTCCAAGGCCTGTAAATGAGTGCAACTAGCGGAAACTTGCAATTGTGATGAATCTATTTTATAGAGAGGTGCAGGTTCCAGTGCCATGACCCTCAAACCAGCATAAAAGATTATGGAGGAGTTTTGCTGACCATGACTTGAGATTAACATTTCATAATCCTTTGTGCTGGTTAGACCGATTGCGAGCGTATCTCCAGGCCCTGCAGTCTACCTTTGTGCTTAGTTCTTTGTCCATTTTAACAAAAGAAGCGTGCTCAGTGATGCACTGTCAATTACGACGAGACGAGAGTAGAGAGTAATCGAGTCTTTATTAAGCAGAGATGTGTGGCCTCCGACAGCTGCTGCCGAAATGGCTGCAGCTCGGTGAGCACACACATTTATACTCCGCCTACTGGGCGGAGCCAGCAGGCAGGGATCTACCCCCGTACCTGTAGTACAGGGGCCTTACCGTAATACCTCGTATGCAGTGCAGTATATACAATATAATACAACAGTGGTGACTACCAAACTCAGTATAAAGCTGCTTCCACTGTGCTTTTAGGATGGGCACTGCACAAAGAATCCAGGGCTTTCCACTGGAAGAGGGTTCAGTGGTAAAAGTACTAAGAAAGTTATGGAGGCCATGAATTATTTATCAAATGAGAATCTAAATGAGCTTGAGGAGCAAAAGGATCTGGAAGCGCAAAACGCCTTTATCCTGAGGATGGGGAGAATGTGGAACTCACTATCACAGTGAGTGGTTGGGTCGAATAAGAAAGGGGCATTAAAGACAAGCTAGATAAGCACATTAAGAACAAAATGGTAGAGAATAGTTCCCAAAGTGAGGCATGTGTGCTCCTGCAGGTACAGCTGATATTTCTTGGGGGAGGGGGTACCTTTCTGACTCATGGTAGATTTTCAGGGGTGAGAATTTTTTCAGGCCTCCATTTACCCCTCTCCATAATTCTCCCAAACACAAGGATCTCTGGAGCACAGGCTAATGCATCACTTTCACATGTTGGCTCTCTCCCATGCTTGCACACTATTGCACATGAGTGAGATGCCATTGTGTCTATTAGCAGAAAACGCGAGAGAGAGGAACCTGTGACTGGAGGAGCAGTGAGTAGCAGTTCACGAGCGTGAGCACTGGCATGCCGATGGTGTGAGGGAACAGCTGCCAGGTGAAATAATGTCTGAGTGTGAGAAGTGGCTGCTTGACCCACAGGTCAGTGGACAGCTGGGTAAACATGGCCTATCAGGCTGAGGCCAACACCATGGTGGAGACGTCTCACAAAGGTAAAAAGGAGTGGAGGATGGAGGGGGGCTGTTGGAGCTTTGGGGGGAGAGGCTGCTGTGTGAGTCAGTGAGGAGGAGGGGCTTTGGGAAGAGGAGCTGAGTGAGTGAGTTGGAGGGAGACACTTTGGGAAGAAAGACTGCTGTGTGAGTCAGTGAGGAGGAGGGGGCTTTGGGAAGAGCGGCTGAGTGAGTTGGAGGGAGGCGCATGGAGAAGAGGGACTTCTGCGTGAGCCAGTGAGAGGGAGAGGGTTTGGGAAGGCGGGTTGCTGAGTATGTCAGTGGTGGGTGAGGCTTTTGGAAGAGGGTCTGAGTGAGTCTGAGAGGGACAGGGTTTGGGAGAAGGGCTGAGTGAGTCATTGAGAGGGACAAGGTTTGGGGAGAGGGGCTTCTGAGTGAGTCATTGAGAGGGACAGGGTTTCGGGAGAGGTACTGAGTGAGTCATTGAGAGGGACAGGGTTTGGGGTAGAGGGGCTGAGTGAGTTACTTGGAGGGAATGGATTTGGGAAGAGGGGCTGCTGAGTGAGACATTGAGAGGGGCTTTGGGAAGAGGGGCTGAGATTTAGTGGCGGGCCGGACTTTGGGGAAAGGGGCTGCTGAATGAGTTAGTTGGAGGGAGTGCACTTGGGAAGAGGTGCTGCTCAGTGAATCAGAGGTGGGAGGGGGTTTGGGAAGAGGGCCTGCTGAGTGAGCACAGGAATTAGGAGAAATTGGCAATTCAGCCCTTCGAGCCTGCTCCACCATTCAATCAGATCATGGCTTATCTCTTTGTGGTCTCAAAGCCACCTCCCTGCCTTTTCCCCATATCCCTTTAACCCGTTTTAAAATCTGAAATAGATCTATTTCCCTCCTGAGACCATCGAATGATTCGGATACTGCACTATGGGTTTGGGGAAAGGGACTGCTGAGTGAGTCAGTCAGAGGGAGTGGGCTTGGGGGAAGAGGTGCTGCTGAGTGAGTCAGAGGTGGGAGGGAGTTTGAGAAGAGGGCCTGCTGAGTGAGTGAGCTTGGGAGAAGAGGAGTTTGAAGATTTGAATGAGCTGGTCAGATGGAAGGTGATTTGGTAAGAAGGGCTTTGAGTGCTGAAGCTACAACAAAGCAGCTCCATAAGACCATAAGACATAGGAGCGGAAGTAAGGCCATTCGGCCCATCGAGTCCTCTCCACCATTCAATCATGGCTGATTTCAGCTCCATTTACCCGCTCTCTCTCCATAGCCCTTAATTCCTCGAGAAATCAAGAATTTATCAACTTCTGTCTTAAAGACACTCAACGTCCTGGCCTCCACCGCCCTCTGTGGCAATGAATTCCACAGACCCACCACTCTCTGGCTGAAGAAATTTCTCCTCATCTCTGTTCTAAAGTGACTCCCTTTTATTCTAAGGCTGTGCCCCCGGGTCCTAGTCTCCCCTGCTAATGGAAACAACTTCCCTACATCCACCCTATCTAAGCCATTCATTATCTTGTAAGTGTCTATTAGATCTCCCCTCAACCTCTTAAACTCCAATGAATATAATCCCAGGATCCTCAGACGTTCATCGTATGTTAGGCCTACCATTCCTGGGATCATCCGTGTGAATCTCCGCTGGACCCGCTCCAGTGCCAGTATGTCCTGCCTGAGGTGTGGGGCCCAAATGGCTCAAAGTATTCTAAATGGGGCCGAACTAATGCTTTATAAAGCTTTATAAAGTACATCCCTGCTTTCATATTCCAAGCCTCTTGAGATGAATGACAACATTGCATTTGCTTTCTTAATTACAGACTCAACCTGCAAGTTTACCTTTAGAGAATCCTGGACTAGGACTCCCAAGTCCCTTTGCACTTCAGCATTATGAATTTTGTCACCGATTAGAAAATAGTCCATGCCTCTATTCTTTTTTCCAAAGTGCAAGACCTCGCACTTGCCCACTTTGAATTTCATCAGCCATTTCTTGGACCACTCGCCTAAACTGTCTAAATCTTTTTGCAGCCTCCCCACCTCCTCAATACTACCTGCCCCTCCACCTATCTTTGTATCATCGGCAAACTTATATCGTTAATATATAAAGAGAACAGCTGTGGCCCCAACACTGAACCCTGCGGGACACCACTCATCACCGGTTGCCATTCCGAAAAAGAACCTTTTATCCCAACTCTCTGCCTTCTGCCTGACAGCCAATCGTCAGTCCATGTTAGTACCTTGCCTCGAATACCATGGGCCCTTATTTTACTCAGCAGTCTCCTGTGAGGCACCTTATCAAAGGCCTTTTGGAAGTCAAGATAGATAACATCCATTGGCTCTCCTTGGTCTAATCTATTTGATATCTCTTCAAAGAACTCTAACAGGTTTGTCAGGCACGACCTCCCCTTACTAAATCCATGCTGACTTGTCCTAATCTGACCCTGCACTTTCAAGAATTTAGAAATCTCATCCTTAACGATGGATTCTAGAATCTTGCCAACAACCGAGGTTAGGCTAATTGGCCTATAATTTTCCCTCTTTTTCCTTGTTTCCTTCTTGAACAGGGGGGTTACAACAGCGATTTTCCAATCCTCTGGGACTTTCCCTGACCCCAGTGACTTTTGAAAGATCATAACTAACGCCTCCACTATTTCTTCAGCTATCTCCTTTAGAACTCTAGGATGTAGCCCATCTGGGCCCGGAGATTTATCAATTTTTAGACCTCTTAGTTTCTCTAGTACTTTCTCCTTTGTGATGGCTACCATATTCAACTCTGCCCCCTGACTCTCCTGAATTGTTGGGATATTACTCATGTCTTCTACTGTGAAGACTGACGCAAAGTACTTATTTAGTTCCTCAGCTATTTCCTTGTCTCCCATCACTAGATTACCAGCGTCATTTTGGAGCGGCCCAATGTCTACTTTTGCCTCCCGTTTGTTTTTAATATATTTAAAGAAACTTTTACTATCATTCCTAATGTTACTGGCAAGCCTACCTTCATATTTGATCCTCTCTTTCCTTATTTCTCTCTTTGTTATCCTCTGTTTGTTTTTGTAGCCTTCCCAATCTTCTGACTTCCCACTACTCTTTGCCACATTATAGGCTTTCTCTTTTGCTTTGATGCATTCCCTAACTTCCTTTGTCAGCCATGGCTGCCTAATCCCCCCCTCTGATAACCTTTCTTTTCTTTGGGATGAACCTCTGTACTGTGTCCTCAATTACTCCCAGAAACTCCTGCCATTGCTGTTCTACTGTCTTTCCCACTAGGCTCTGCTCCCAGTCGATTTTCATCAGTTCCTCCCTCATGCCCCTGTAGTTACCTTTATTTAACTGTAAAACCTTTACATCTGATTCTACCTTCTTTCTTTCAAATTGCAGATTGAATTCTACCATATTATGATCACTGCCTCCTAAGTGTTCCCTTACTTTAAGATCTTTAATCAAGTCTGGCTCATGACATAACACTAAGTCCAGAATGGCCTGTCCCCTCGTGGGCTCCATCACAAGCTGTTCCAAAAAGCCCTCCTGTAAACATTCAATGAATTCCCTTTCCTTGGGTCCACTGGCAGCATTATTTACCCAGTCCATCTGCATATTGAAGTCCCCCATGATCACTGTGATCTTGCCTTTCTGACATGCACTTTCTATTTTGTGGTGCATTTTGTGCCCCTGGTCCTGACCACTGTTAGGAGGCCTGTACATAACTCCCATTATGTTTTTTTTGCCTTTGTGGTTCCTCAACTCTATCCACACAGACTCCACATCATCTGACCCTATGTCGCTTAGTGCTATTGATTTAATTTCATTCCTAATTAACAAGGCAACCCCGCCCCCTCTGCCCACCTCTCTGTCTTTTCGATAGGTTGTGAATCCCTGGATGTTTAAATGCCAGTCCTGAACCCTCTGCAACCACGTCTCTGTGATGCCTACCACATCATACCTGCCAGTCCCAATCTGGGCCACAAGCTCATCTACCTTGTTCTGTCCACTGCGCGCATTTAAATATAGCACCTTTAATTCTCTATTGACCATCCCTTTTTGCTTTCTTAGTGTGGTGGACCTTGGTTTACTGAGCCTTTCCATACACGGTGTCATATTTTGTGAGATGGGGACTATTGTAACCTCGCCTGAGTTCTGTCTTTTCGTGCTTTTTTGTATTCCTAAGCAGCTACGCTTCCCACTGATTACTTCACTTCTTGGTCCCCTGACTTTCCCTTCCCCCCCCAATCTCTAGTTTATAGTCCTATTGACCACCCTATTTACTCTTTTCGCCAGAACACTGGTCCCAGCTCGGTTCAGGTGGAGACCATCCCAAAGGTGTCAAGTCCCCCCTGTCCCAAAACTGATAAAAGTTTCCCATGAAAAGGAACCCCTCTTTCCCACACCACTCTTTCAACAATGTGTTAACTTCCCTTCTTCTTGCCTCCCTATGCCAATTTGCATGTGGCTCGGGCAGTAATCCGGAGATTATGACCCTTTGGACCTGTTTTTTAATTTGAATCCTAGCTCTTTATAATCTCTAAACAGGTCCTCTTTCCTAGACTTGCCTATGTTGTTGGTACCGACATGGACCACAACAACTGGATCCTCCCCCTCCCTCTCCAGTATCCTTTCAAGCCGGTCAGAGATGTCCCACACCCTAGCACCGGGCAGGCAACATACCATGCGGGACTCTTTATCCTGCTCACAAAGGATACTATCTATCCCCCTGATAATTGAATCCCCTACAACTACAACTTACCTATTTACTCCCTCCCCTTGACTGGCCTGCTGAACCATGGTGCCTTGGTCAGCTGACTCATCCTTCCTGCAACCCTGTTCACCATCCACACAGGGAGCAAGTGCCTCATATCTGTTGGACAGGATCAAGGGCTGAGCCTCCTGAGTTCCTGACTGCTGGTTCCCTTTACCTGCCTGACTTGCAGTCACACCCTGCTGTCCCTGGCCACTGGCAGGATTTAAACTACTTACTCTGACAGGTGTGACTGCCTCCTGAAACACAAGTGTCCAGGTATGTCTCCCCCTCCTGGTTGTGCCTCAGTGTTTGAAGCTCAGACTCCAGCTCATCAACACTGAGCCGGAGCTCTTCGAGCAGCCAACACTTACTGCAGATGTGGTCGCTGCAGCTCGCAATGGGATCTGCCAGCTCCCACATCAAGCAGCTCAAGCACATCACCTGACCAGCCATTTCCAATTAATTAATTAGTTTAATTTAAGTTTACAAGTTTAAGTTTACGAGCTCATCCATAACATTAATAGTGAATGAACAAATTATAATTATAGACTTTTTTTATTGTTCGTTTTATGGGTTGCGGGCATCATTCGCTAAGCCAGCATTTAACGTAAATCCTTAATTGCTCCTTGAACTGAGTTGCGTGCTAGATCAGAGGACATTTAAGAGTCAGCCACATTACTGGAGTTACATGTCGGCTAGACCAGGTAAGGATGGCAGATTTCCTTCCCTAAAGGACATTAGTTAACCAGATGGGTTTTTATGACAATTGACAATGGTTTCATGGCCATCGTTAGGCTTTTAAAGCCAGATTTTTAAATTGAATTCTAATACCGGCAATGGTGGGTTTCAAACCCGGGTCCCAGGGCATTACCCTGAGTGGGTCTCTAGATTACTAGTCCAGTGACAATACCACTATTCCACCACCTCCCCACCTGTAATGTATAATTCTAATGATTTATAAAACCCCTGGTTGTTGAAGGGCTCGTAAAAATATAACTGCATGTGGAGATCCACATCAAGGTGGTAAATCTGAATAGGGGTACACAATCAAAAATGCCTGGGAACCACCAAGGTAGAAAAATATGATTTTAGAGTTAGGTGGGAAAGAATGGGAGGCTTGAGTGCGTCATAAATGCCAGCATGATCTGGTTGGGCTGAATGACCTGCTTTGGTGCGGTGCATTCTGTGTAATTCTATGGAATTGGGAAATCTGAGGCTCGGAATGGAAGATCGCAACTGAAAATGGCACTTTTGAACAGGCCAAGTTTATTGGTCCGGCACAGTTTTGTTCTCTGCGGATAAATCTCCAATTGGAGAATCGACCTATGCCAAGTTCTGTTTCTGCCCCTGCGGTGAAGCATTTAAGTTTTCAGGGAACTCGAGTTGAAATGTTTGCAAACAGGCATCACAATCTGCTCAGCGCCCATGCCTTTACAAAAGAGGAAAAAAGGCGACAGCAAGCAGATGTTGTCTCCAGTGTGCATTGCTACAGCAACCATTTCTCAACCTTACTCTAAAATCTATAATCTTCCTCCAGTTAAATAAACCTCTTAAGTTTTCTGGCCACTTATCTCTACTTATCCCACTGACACATCCTGCTGGAAGATGAAAGGGCTTCAGACAGCTTCAGCATACACCACTACCCAATTCTCAGATAGGTACAAAATGCTGCATTTACTTATTATTGAGCAGAACATGCCAATGCTGGACAAAATGTTACTCGGGCCTAGAGAATAACACAGTTGGGCTGGATTGTAAGCATTTAAACTACTTCTTCCCTGGATCCAAAAGGATCCCTTCAGTTAAATACCTTTAATAGTCTGAAAGGCCTTTTCTAAGTTGCGAAGCAGGCCAAGCCTTGATCTTGGTTTGATATCCCTTCCATTACCCCTGCCTCCTTTCCTGACTAACCGTGTGATGGACATCAATTCAGTCGAGACGCTGTGTAGTAGTGAACCGATGCTTTAATAGACTAAAAGTGTGCCAACCTGTAGCTCCTCCCGCACTGCAAGACTGCTCCAGATCGACGGGCGTTTATACCTCCTCAGAGGGGCGGAGCCACAGGCGGAGCCAACAGCAGCACCAATAACAACATTCCAACAGTACGACAGCAACAACCAATAACAGAACAGCAATAACAGTAAGTATATACAACAGTGGAGATAATGATAGTACTAGAACAGTAGAACATGAGTGAACGTATATACAACAGCCTTACGTAGCCATACGTGGCTCACCACACCCTGGTCAAGAGATGGACTAATTTATTCTGTGAGTTATCTATACCACTGTACTGGGAGTAATTTTGACTTTGGCCATCAGTGCGAAACGGCTGATATCAGTTCGGCTGCATGAAATAGAAAGGGGAGGCGGTGGCGTAATGGTATTGTCACTGGACTAGTATTCCAGAGATCCAGTGAAATGCTCTGAGGGCCCAGGTTCAAATCCCACCACGGCAGATGGTGACATTGATGACTATGAAACCATTGTCAACTGTCGTAAAAACAGTTTCACTAATGATTCACTATTGTCCTTCAGGGAAGAAAATCTGCCATCCTTGCCTGGTCAGGCCTACATGTGATTCCAGATCCACAGCAATGTGGTTGACTCTTAAATGTCCCCTCAAGGGCAATTAGGGATGCGCATTAAATGCTGGCCTGCCAGCAACGTGCACATCCCATGAAATAATTTTTAGGAACACTCTGGATTTTCATTTCTACGGACTTTGGTACAGCCCATTTCACACTCATCCAAAGTCAAAATCATTTTTCTCTCAATCACCTGTTCTGCAATCAGTAGCACCGTTAGTGCCTTGCCTCAGGTATTTCTTGATGACTGAACTGCTATCAAACAATAATCAACCGTACTGAATGCCAAGCATGACATCAGCTCCCTTCCTGTTTCTATGTTCCGCCCGTTGGTCACAGAGAGTATGAGACAGCGTCTGAGAGATACTGCTGATGTTATTTGGCCAACACCCACACAAAAGACCTTGGTGCTTTTTCTCCTATTCAGGTCATCTCAGAAGATTCTTTCATTTCTCACATTGGTATGCATGTACCAGAAGTAGAACAGGAAGTCAGCACCCCACACTGACATGCCTCAACTTTATGTAGCAAGAGAGGCATCACTTCCATTAATCCTATTGTCAATGTGTTTCCTTTTATCCCTATTTCACAGCCTTGTTTTTCCCAAAATATATAATGACAGTGAAAAGACTTTCCCAATGTTAAATGCTGAGATCACGTAGGAGGCTTTCAGCCGTGGAGTTTTAAGAAGAACAAGATTCCACAATGTGCATTATCTGAGAATGGTGGGGGAACCACCAGGTAGGGAACATGGTTTGCGTGACAGGGAGGCAACATTCGGGGAGGCACGGTGAGTGTGGAAGAGAGCACTTAGAAATTTAGCTAAAATAGAGAAATAAAGTATTTAACTGCAAGGTTTGAATAAGGGGGCTTTGTTCTGTCTCAGTACCTGAAGGTCACGAATAATGAAGAAATCAATATCAAGGACGTGCAAAAAGCCAGAATTGAGGGTGTATCACTCTGCCAGATGACTGTAGGGTTGGAGGAGAGTATAGAGACAGGAAAGACCGAGACAATGGAAGAATTTGAAAACAGTGAGTAACAATCTCAGCAATCAAGATTTATCAGATGTCCAGAATAGAAGCTAGGCAGGTGCCTATAAATGAAAGATCAATGTGGAACGAACATAGATCTTGTTACACTACAGAAGGAAGTTTGAACCTATCAGAAATGTTGAATACAACATGCTGTCAACTAGTGAGACACTGGGAGGTGATCCCCCACCAGTGGTGAAAAGGGCAACTAATATTTTTTCATTCAATTTGTTGGGAGTATCACTCCCCAATGACATGTAAGTTTTAGAAAGAGAAATGGAGCACGAGGGGATGAGCAATATTGATAACAGATTGCTGCGGTAGAAAAAGATCTTAGCAACAACAACAAGTTGCATTTATATAGCATCTTTGATGTAATAAAATAACCCAAGGCACGGCTGAAGCATTATGAAGCACAATGTGATTGAGCAACGGGCGGAAATATTAGGTCAGATCATTAAATGTTTGGACAAAGAGACGGGTTTTCAGGAGTGTTTTAAAGGACTTCGGGTGACAGGGATGTGCTGAGCGGATGCTTGAAAGGTGCCTCGACTTTAAATTAGGCAGTTCTGGCTCAAAAATAGACCACTAAACCCAGGGGGGAAAATCCCCTCCCCTCCCCACCCTCCTCCAACACCACCACAATGAACGAGGCATGCCAGGTAACAACCTGAGAAGCGGAAAGGACAGTAGAATCAGCAAACGTCTGGAGAGGAAGATTGAGGAGATGACAACCATGCGGGGCAACAAGGATTCGGCTGCACCCAAACGGCCAACAGTCCATATGCCGGGTTACCAGGGGCTGGTTTAGCACAGTGGGCTAAATAGCTGGCTTGTAAAGCAGACCAAGGCAAGCAGCGCGGGTTCAATTCCCGTACCAGCCTCCCCGAACAGGCGCCGGAATGTGGCGACTAGGGGCTTTTCACAGTAAATTCATTTGAAGCCTACTTGTGACAATAAGCGATTTTCATTTTCACCACCTGATCAATGAATGAGTGGACCTCCTAACACAGGTGCTCCAATTGTTCAGAGACCCCATCAAGCTAGAAATGATGGCGACAGTGAAGGCAGTGGTAGCGGAGATGCTCATCCCCCTTCAAGCGATGCTGGAAAAACAAAGCGGCGACTGGAGACACAGGAGGCGACGATCAGAGCCGGAGAATGCCGTGACAACCAGAGCGACCGGATCGCCTCACTGGAGATGGAGGTGGCAAGGCTGGTGGCAGCACAAGGAATGCTAAGGGAGAAGGTCGAAGACCAAGAGAACCGGTCACGCCGTCAAAACCTCCACATTGTGGGCCTACCGGAGAGTACCGACAGCAGAAACACTGCTGATGACATGGCCCAGATGCTGGGCAAGCATGTTGGAGGGGAAAGCTTCCCCAAACCCTCAGAATTGGGCAGAGGCAACAGGTCACTCCAGCCAAAGCCAAAGCCGGGTCGTAGCGACGGGCCATCATCGCGAAACTGCACCAATACTAAGGGGGGAAAAGATCCTGAATTGGGCAAGGCACAACCTCTCCTGTGATTGCGAGGAACACTCAATCCATGTGTACCAGGACATTGGGGCAGACCTGGCCAAGCACTGGGCAGAGTTTAACAAAGCCAAGGTGGCCCTTTGCAAGAACAGTGTGCGGTTCGGGATGCTCTAGCCCGCCAAACTCTGGGTGACTTCCCAGGGTAGGGAGTACTACTTCATTGCACCAGCAGAAGCAGATGGGCTGAGAAGGCAACAACACCAGCAGTGAACCAGACCTCCAGATTCATCGGTTTAAAAAGACTATTTGTGCAGGACTGATCTGTCTCGTCTTCAATCTGACAATGAGTCTCAGGAAGGAGGAGGGGGAGCAGTAGGACACAGAAAGGAGTGAGGAGGGAGAAGGGGAGGGGAGAAAAGTGCAATGATAGGGGAAGGTGCGGATTGAACCCGAAGGGGGGCCACCAAACTAGCGGGTGAGCTAGCACAGGGTGGTATGAGCGAGGGGAGGGCCATGGCACAACTACCCACAGGGAGAGATTACCTGGCAGCAGGGGGGTGGGGGAGATAAAATTCTAGATGGGGGGAATGTCGGAGGGGAAACAGGGGGCAAAAAGCTTGTGGGGGGAGGTGGAAGGGGGGGTAGATAGGCCCAGGGGGAAAGTCGAGGGGTTGTGGGGGTGGTGGTGTAGAAGGCTGGCTACAACAGATCGCACACGCCGATAACGGAAACAAGGACGCCTCAAACATCCATCTTGGGAGGCCCCCAAACAATGGGAACCCCGGAGTGTAGGGGCGCATCCACAAGCTAAGTATGGTTGACCCCGCAGGAGGAGGGGACAGAAATGCCCCATCAGAATAGTCCATCTGGAACGTCAGGGGGGACTTAATGGCCTGGTGAAAAGATCCAGAGTCTTCACCCATCTGAAAAGTCTGAGAGTCGACATATCTTCTTCCAGGAGATCCACCTGAGTGAGGGAGAAGCACCGACTGAGGGTAAGAAAGAACTGGGTGGGACAAACTTACCAATCATGCTACAGGGCAAGGGCTTGGGGATGGCCATATTGCTCAATAAAAGGACGGCGTTTACAACAACAAGGACGGTTACGGACCAATGGAATGACAGTATGTCATGGTTAATGGTGTCCTGGAAGGGGCACCAGTGGTCTTGGTTAACATGTACGCTCCAACTGGGAATGACGCAGAATTCATGAAGAAAACCGTGGCGGAAATCCCTGACATATACACAGAGTGACTCATCATGGGGGTGGGGGGGGGACTTTAACTGCGTACAGGACCCATGGACAGACAGATCGAACCCTAAGTTGGGGGGAAAAAAATCAAACATGGCAAAGGAATTGAATGCTCTCATGGGGGAGATGGGGGCAGTGGACCTACGGAGGTTCACACACCAAGGAGAGAAAGAGTTCTCCTTTTTCTCCGAGGTACTCAGGGCATCTAGCAGGATTGACTTTTTTGTAGTGGGGAAAGCGGTGCTTCCAGGGGTAGCAGGAGTAGAGTACTCCACAATTTTAATCTCCGATCATGCTCCACACCACGTTGATGTGAGGCTGGAGACGAGCCAGGCACAATGCCCCCATGGAGGCTGGATACCACCCTCCTGGCCGAGGCTGGATACCACCCTCATGGCCAATAAGGCATTCTGCGAACGGATATCACAGGCGATAGATGGGTACATTACTGACAACCAGAATATAGAGGTCTCACCCGCCACGCGCTGGGAGGCACTGAACGCGGTGATAAGAAGGGAAATTATTTTATTTTTTTAATACACAATTTTATTGAGGTATTTTTGGCATATAAAACAGCGACATTATACCGTAGTGTACAAAAAGCAAATAAGACTAATGCAAGCATCGGCTCCCCTCTCGCAAGAACCTGCCTAAGCAACCCCCTACTCTACGCTACCCTAACCCCCCTCCCCTGCCCCCCCTCCCCTGCTGACGATTAATTCTCCGCGAAGAATTCAACGAATGGCTGCCACCTCCAGGCGAACCCTGACAGCGATCCTCTCAAGGCAAACTTAATTTTCTCCAGCCCGAGAAAGCTCGCCATGTCCGAAAGCCATACTTCAGACTTCGGGGGCTTTGAGTCCCTTCATGCCAACAGTATTCGTCGCTGGGCTACCAGGGAAGCAAAGGCCAAGACGTCGGTCTCTTTCTCCTCCTGGACTCCCGGGTCCTCCGAAACCCCCAAAATTGCCACCTCAGGACTCATTGCCACCCTAGTTTTCAATACCCAGGACATGACGTCCGTGAAAACCTGCCAGTACCCCCTTAGTTTAGGACACGCCCAGAACATGTGTACATGGTTCGCTGGTCCTCCAGCACATCTAGCACATTTGTCCACCAGCCCAAAGAATTTGTGCATCTGGGCCACCGTCATGTGGGCCCGATGTACGACCTTGAACTGGATCAGACTGAGCCTGGCGCATGTTGCGGTCGTGTTTATTCTGCTCAAAGCATCTGCCCCTATGCCGTCCTCTATCTCCTCCTCCCACTTAAGCTTCAGTTCTTCGATCTGTGCCTCCTCTGCTCCCATTAGTTCTTTATAAATGACAGAGACTCTCCCCTCTCCCACCTCTTCTCAGGAAACTACCCTGTCCTGGAACCCCCTTGGTGGGAGGCGTGGGAAGGATGGTACCAATCTGCATACGAAATCCCGCACCTGCAAGTACCTGAAATCATTCCCTCTCGCCAGCCCGAACTTCTCCTCCAACACCCTTATGCTCGGGAAGCTCCCATCCAGGAACAGATCGCCCACCCTCACCATCCCCGCCCTCCGCCATAATTGGAACCCACCGTCCATATTCCCCGGGGCAAATCAGTGGTTACCGCAGATTGCGGTAAACCAATGCTCCCACTTCCTCGATATGCCTCCTCTACTGGCCCCAGATCCGTAGAGCCGCCACCACTATCGGGCTGGTGGATACCGCGCCGGCGGGAGCGGCAGAGGCACCGTAACCAAGCCTGCCAAACGAGTGCCCTGCACGAAGCAGCCTCCATCCGCTCCCAAACCGACCCCGTACCCACCATCCATTTCCTTGCCATGGCTATGTTAGCTGCCCAGTCGTAGTTGCTAAAGTTCGGCAACGCCAGCCCCCCATCCCCTCGGTTCCTCTCGAGCATCGCCTTCCTCACCCGTGGGGACTTTCCCGCCAAAATATCCCAGGATAATTTTATCGAGCCTCTTAAAGAAGGACCGCGGGATGAAGATGGGGAGACACTGAAATAGGAACAAGAATCTCGGAAGAATCGACACCATCACCGTCTGCACTCTCCCAGCCAATGACAGCGGGAGCGCATCCCATCTCCGGAACTCGTCCCTCACTTGCTCCACCAACCGGGGCAAGTTTGGCTTATGCAACTTACCCCAGTCTCGCCCTACTTGTATCTCCAAATATCTGAAGCTTTCCCCTACCAGCCTGAACGGCAGCCCTCTCAGCCTACTCTCCTGACCTCTCGCCTGCACTACCCACATCTCGCTCTTTGCCATGTTCAATTTATATTATGAGAACTGACCAAATTCCCTCAGGGTTTCCATGATTCCGTCCATCCCCACCATTGGGTCTGACACGTATAACAGCAGGTCATCTGCGTATAACGAGACTTTATGTTCCACTCCCCGCCGGACCAGCCCTTTCCAGTCCCTTGAAGCTCTCAGAGCATTTGCCAGCAGCTCTATAGCCAGCGCAAACAGCAGTGGGGAGAGAGGGCAACCCTGTCTAGTCCCGCGGTGCAGTCTGAATTAGTCAGATGTCGTCCTGTTCGTCCTCACACTAGCCTCTGGGGCCTGATATAGCAGCCTAACCCAGTCAATGAATCCTACCCCGAACCCAAAACGCCCCAGCACCTCCGATAAATAGTCCCACTCAACCCGGTCGAAAGCCTTTTCGGCATCCATTGCTACCACTACCTCTGTCTCCCTGCTCTCCGGGGGCATCATAATCACATGAGCAGCCTCCTTAGATTGGCCACCAGTTGCCTGCCCTTTATGAACCCGGTTTGGTCCTCCACAATCGTGTCAGGTACGCAGTCCTCAATTCTAGATGCCAAGAACTTGGCCAGTAACTTAGTGTCTGCGTTAATCAAAGAGATCGGCCTATATGACCCACATGCCTCTGGGTCTTTATCCCGTTTCAGTATAAGCGAGATAATGGCCTGTGACATCGTCGGGGGTAAGACCCCTCTGCTTCTTGCCTCGTTGAATACCCTGACCAGCACCGGCCCCACCATCTCGGAGCACTTTTTATAAAACTCCACCGGGTATCCGTCTGGCCCCGGGGCTTTACCCGACTGCATGACCTTCAGACACCTCAGTACTTCTTTGGTCCTGATCAGGACCCCCAGCCCGTCTACCAACCCCCTACCTACTCTTGGGAAGGTCAGTCCGTCCAAAAAGCACCTCATCCCCTCCGGTCCCGTGGTGGGTTCCGAGGTGTACAGCTTGCTATAGAAGTCCCTAAACACCTTGTTCAGTCCTACCGGGTCCCCCACCAGGTTTCCCTCCTCGTCGACTACCTTTCCTATTTCCCTAGCCGCTTCCCTCTTTCTTAGTTGTTGTGAATGCATTCTGCTGGCCTTCTCATCGTGCTCGTATATTGCACCCTTTGCCCTTCTAAGCTGCTCTACGACCTTCCCTGTAGACAACACGCCAAACTCGGTCTGCAGCCTCTGTCGTTTCCTGAGTAACTCTGGCCTCGGGGACTCCACATAGCTCCTGTCCATCCGTAAAATTTCCTTAACCAGTCGGTCCGTTTCTGCCCTGTCTGTCCTGTCCCTATGGGCTCGGATTGAAATCAGCTCCCCTCTCACCACTGCCTTCAGCGCCTCCCAGAGCACTGCTGCTGATACTTCTGCAGTATCATTTAGCTGCAGGTAATTATGCATGCATTTCCTCCGCCTCTCACAGACCACCTCGTCCGCCAGCAGCCCAACTTCCAGCCTCCATTGTGGGCACTGAAAGCTACCTTTGCAAATCTGCAGATCAACCCAGTGCGGAGCATGGTCCGAGATGGTAATTGCCGAATATGCTGCACCCGTCATCGCTGTCAGCAAGTCCTTGCTCATGATAAAGAAATCGATTCGGGAATACACCTTGTGGACGTGAGAATAGAATGAAAACTCCTTCGCCGACGGCCGACTAAATCTCCATGGGTCCGCTTCCCCCATTTGCTTCATGAACCCTCTTGTTCCTTTGCCATCGATGGCACCCTACCCGTTTTTGAACACGACCGGTCCAGGCCAGGATCAAGAACTGTGTTAAAGTCCCCACCCATGATCAGTTTGCGTGAGTCCAAGTCAGGGATCTTCCCCAGCAATCTCTTAACAAAATCTACGTCATTCCAATTAGGGGCATATACGTTGACCAGGACTACTCTCACCCCCTCGAGCTTACCCCTAACCATAACAAATCTGCCACCCCCATCTGCAACTATGCCCTCCACCTCAAATTGGACGCGCTTGTTGATCAAGATCGCAACCCTCCTGGTCTTCGTGTTAAGTCCTGAATGAAAGACCTGACTAATCCAGCCCTTCCTTAATGTGACCTGGTCAGCCACTTTCCAGTGAGTCTCCTGTAACATGACTACATCTGCCTTCAAAACTCGTAAATGCGCAAACAGTTGTGCCCTCTTGACTGGCCCGTTTAGCCCTCTAACATTCCAGGTGATTAACCTGGTCGGGGGGCACCTCGCCCCCCCCCACTTGCCGATCAGCCATCTCCTTTCTTTGGCCATCCCCCAAGCCATGTGTCACGCTTTCTCTGGCCCGCCTCCTGGCCGAGACCTAGCCCCTCCCCCCCCTAGCAACACCACCCTATAACCTAACCCCTGACATCAACTAGCTAAATGAACACCCCCCCACCTGGCTTCTGTTGACTAGCCTACCCAGCTAGCCTGGTGGCTCCCAACTCTGGCGCCAGCGTGTCTCCCACCTATTGTTCCCTGGCTCCCCCTCCCCCCGGCCCATCCACACCACTGCCCCAAATCAGCCCTGCTTGAACAAATACTCTAATCAGGACAGAGACAGCCCCAACAATAGTGCAATTTAAGTCATACAAAACAAAATAGCAGGCACTGCCAACCATTCCTATCTGAACGCAGAAAGAGATCACAAAAATTCCCCGAAAAACACCCCCCATATCCAAACCATTCTAACTATTCTCTTTTTCTAACAAAACTCAAACACAAAAGCGAAAAAGAGACATGAAAAGAAAAAAGACAAAAAACACATAAAAACCAAGACACAAAAGCATGAAAAAACATGCAGGCATCTCTCAGAAACAAGAGAGAAAGAATTAAAAGTTCCAACATGAGTCCCAAGAGTCCTCAGCTCAGGACCAGCCCTTGCTTCTCTGCAAAGTCCATCGCCTCCTCGGGTTCCTCGAAATAATGGTGCTGGCCCCCATGCGTAACCCACAGTCGCGCCGGATAGAGCTGCCCAAATTTCACCTGCTTCTTACATAAAATCTCTTTTACTTACCTGCCCTCCTTCTGGCCACCTCTGTGCTCAGGTCTTGGTAAACACGCAGGGTGCTATTGCCCCAGTTGCAGCTCCACGTGCTCTTGGCCCATTGAAGAACCCGCTCCTTATTCAGGAACCTGTGGAACTGGACCACCATTATTCGTGAGGGACCCCCTCGCCGCGGCTGCCTCACCTGCGCTCTATGTGCCCTGTCCACCTCCGGCGGGCGAGGGAACACCTCGTTCCCCAGCAGCTTCTGGAACATATCTGCCACATACGTGGCAGCATCCAGCCCCTCGGCCCCCTCCGGGAGGCCAACGATTCTTAAATTCTGCCGGTGAGACCTGTTCTCCAGGTCCTCCAGCTTTTCCAAAAGCATTTTTTGTTGGTCTCTCGACCTTTGAATCTCCATGTCCGCCACCGTTTGAAAGTCCGCCTGCACCTCCACCATCTTCTCCAGCTTCTGGATCTTCTCAGCCTGGGCATCCAGCCTTTTCTCCATTCGGTCAAACAATTTCTGGGGCGGTTCCAAATGATCACGTTTCAGTGCTAGGAAGTTCTCCTGCATAACCTGCAACAAGTGCTCCATTGTCGGCAGAGCTGGTAGTGCCCGGGTCTGGACATCGGCCATATTGGTTTCACTCACAGCCTCCCCTATGCCCTTGCTTGTCCACTTCTTCAGCTGTTTGCGATCCTTCCTACTTCTTAGTTCCATACACCTCTGTATGGATTCAGTGCCTGAGTGCTATTACTTTCCAAACCACGCTTAGAAGCGCAAAAAAGTCGGGGGAAACGGTCCAAAGGTCTGACCGGAGCGGGAGCCACCTAGTGTGCGACTTACTCCCTCATAGCTGCCACCGGAAGTCCCAAGAAGGGAAATTATTGTGCACAATGCATGCAATGGTAGGAAGGAGAGGGCGGCTAGGCCGCAACTGGTCAACTCCATACTGGAGGTGGATAGGCACTACTCCTCGAACCCGACCGTGGAACTATTGGCGGAGAAAAAATACGGATGGACTTTGACTGGTTCTTCACTGGGAAAACAGTGCACCAGCTCCGCCAAACATGGGGGCAGATACGAGACGGGGCCTGGAAGCAACATTAGGGGAAGTAATGGAGAGTATCAACTCCATGCAGGCCAGATGGATTCCCCGCGGGTTTCAAAATAATTTGTGCCAGCATTGGCCCTGCACCTGCGGGAGATGTTCACAGACTTGTTAGCAAGGGGCACCCTGCCACCAACAGAGCAAACAGCAGCGGTGATAGCGGGCATCCCTGCCTCGTGCCTCTGTGCAGCTGGAAGTATCTAGAGCTGGTGGTGTTTGTCCGTATGCTCAGCATGGGAGCACTGAACAGTAGGTTTACCCAGGAAGTGAACCATGGTCTGAACCCAAACCATTCCAGTACCTCTATGAAGTACTTCTATTCGACTCTGTCGAAGGTCTTTTCAGTGTCCAGAGAGACGATCACTTCTGGGGCTGGATTCTCCATTTCAGAGATTATGTCTCCTAGCCGTCCTTTACGCCAGAAAAACTGGCATCAAATGGCCACAGATTCACTGCCTTGCAGGAGGCTAGCAGGCAGCTGTCATGGAGCTCACAGCTCCAGCTGCGATACGGCCCCCCGCACTTCCAGGTCAGAGGCCACACATGCACAGGCGGCGGCTTCCAGAGGCCGCGCCATGCTTATTGGCGGACTCAGACTGCGGACCTGGACCGCGGAAATGCTGCCCCCAATCGGCTGCGCGCCAAACCCGGACCGCCCGCTCAAATATAACCCAGTGCTGAACTAGCCCCCCCCCCCCCTCCTCCGATCGGTCCGCCACCAACTGTGAGCCGCCGATTCGCGAGACCATGAGTGGTCCACGCCGTTGGGAATCCGGCCGGTCAGGGTCGGGTCTCTGGCAATGGCCTCCATAGGTGGATACTGCGCGGGGAGTACGCCACTTTTTTTGGGGGGCCGGGCGGAGAATCGCTGAATCGGCGCCAGTCCATATTTCATGCGGGAAACTGGATTCTCCGCTATTTTGGCGTCGGGGTGCAGAGAATCAAGCCCCTGGTGTTTTGTCCGCGGATGGGGTCATTACCATGTTCAGCAGGCACTTGGGGCAGGATTCTCCGACACTGCACCGGTGATTCTCTGCAGAGCGGAGAATCGGCGCCATTGGGGACGACGTGGTCAGCGCGGCGCCGGTCGAGCGGTCCCCCCGCGATTCTCCGGCCCGGATGGGCTGAGCAGCCATGACAAAAAACCTGATGATCCGCCAGCGCCATTCTAACATGCTCTGAGCAGGCGGGACATCGGCGTTGAAGGGTCCTGGGGCAGTCTGGGGAGGGTGGGGTGGGGGGTCCGACCCCAGGGGGGGAGCCTCCGTTTTGGCCTGGCCCGTAATCGGGGTCCACCAATCAGCAGGCCGGCCTCTCGGGCTGGGAGCCTCCTTTCTTCCGCGCCGGCCCCTGTAGCCCTACACAATTTGGCATGTGCCACTAAGGGCAATTTAGCATGGCCAATCCACCTAACCTGCACGTCTTTGGACTGTGGGAGGAAACTGGAGCACCCGGAGGAAACCCACGCAGACATGGGGAGAACGTGCAGACTCCGCACAATGACCCAGCGGGGAATCGAACCTGGGACCCTGGCGCTGTGAAGCCACAGTGCTATTCACTTATGCTGCCGTGCTGCCCTTAGAAGTGGAGAGATTTAGCAAGGAAATTACAGAGCCTTGGTAGAGATGGCAGGTCAATTAAAACCAGGGAAACAGAAGAAGCAAGAATTAAGAGGGGACAAATAGCTGGGAGTATTGTCGGGCTAAGGATGATTGGGCTGTGGAAAATGTATGAGTATAGTTCAGGAACAGCAAAGGATGCAAACCTCTGGTAGGAATTGTCTACAGACCTCCTGATAGTAATGATGTAGTTGGGAGAAATGTAAATCCAGAAATCTGGGATGAATGTGGCAGGGGTAATGCAGGGATAAATAGGAGATTTTAATATTCACAGTTCCAGAGACCATAAGAAGCTTTCCCCTCTGAGAGCTGACTGGTGGTGATTTAACCTGAGTGTCACCACACATCAGGCGAAGAGCAAGGTTGAGAAGGCGGGGACCTTCATGAATAACCTCAGCCGTTACGGCAATTGAACCCGTGCTGTTGTCTTCATTCCTCATCACAAACCAGTTGGCCAGTCAATGAGCTAAATGACCCACACAGGAAGAAAGCAGCACAATTCAACTCGTAAAGCATTCAATTTTTCAAATGCATTCAGATTAATTTTTGAGAATATTATAATCATGACAGTAAAAATCTGACCAAAGGGCAGGGCTTCTTAGGTACTAAAAGGAGATCTTCTTAAGGAGGTAGAGGCCATGGCTGAGGTATTAAATAAATAATTTGCATCTCTCTCTAGTAAAGAGGATGATGATGCCAATGTCACTGGAGGAGACAGAAAAAACATTGGAGATGATAAAATTAAATTAAGGAGACACTTAAAATCTTGGCCATATTCAAAGTAGAAGTCATATTGTCCAGGCCAGATGTTGAGGGGAGTAAAGAGAAAAGCTGTAGAGGTTCTGGCTTCAATCTCCAATTGTCCTTTGACATGGGATTAGTGCCAGAAAATTGCAGGATTGCAAAAGTTACAACAATGTTCAAAAAGGAAGAAATGGTTAAACCTGGCAATTAGAGGCCAATCATGTGTAGTGGGGAATCTTTATTAGACATTAATCAGGGATAGACTGATAGACACTTGGAAAAATATGGCTTAATAAATGAAAGCAGCACAGACCTTTTTGAAGACAAATTTTAATAGGCCCTTTGAGCATGACTAGGAGCTGGGCAGGCTGGCAAAATGTCACAGAATAGCAGCATAAGGTGTGCGCGTCATCTCCCATGCAGTGTTGTCAGTGGCTGGAAAGGTGGCTGATGGTTTGTCTACCCAGGGCCTAAATGAGCCACTTAAGTGACCAATTAATAGCCTGTTCACACATCCGCTAGCATTTTATGTAATAGGTGCGGTGGGGGGCGGCTTTCACCTGACAGCCTCCCAGCGGGCTCCAGGGAGGGAAATAGGGAATGAGGTGGTGGGACGGTCCTCTCCTTTTTGGGTACTCATTGGCCGACAAGGGGCCCCCCAGCAGCAATGGTGTCCCCATGGCAATGTTGCCGCCAGCCCTTAGCCTGCAATTGAAGGGGCTTGCCTGCTCAACTTGGCATTCTCACTTAACTGTCTTGGATGGCCCTGGAGCTGCAGTCCCAAAAGTGGCCACCACAAGCTGAGTTTGCTGAGCTGTTTGGGCCAGCAAACTTATGTGGTTGCCACTCACAAAATGTGGCCAAGGGTCCCGCTGTCCACCGAAGCAGAGTCACCCTCTGCAATCAACCCTGACAAGGGGAACCCTTCTGCTTACATAAAATTCAGCTCATAGTAAAGTGTAAAGAAGCAAGTAACAGACTTCAGGAAGACACAGTCTGGTCAAAGGAGGAGGTGGATGAAACTTAACACAACAAAGTGTGAAGTGATTCATTTTGGTTGGGCACCAGCTGAAATACTGTGTCCCATTCTAGGCACCAACCTTATGGAAGGATGTCAAGAATCTTACCGGGAGTGGAGTGAAAATGTACACAAATGGTATCAAGGATGACTGACTTCAGTTGCACAGAAAGACTACAAAAATTGGAGTTGTCCTCAGAGACAACTTGGGCGGGATTCTCCGACCCCCCACCGGGTCGGAGAATCCCCGGGGGGGGCGGCGCGAATCCTGCACCGCCGCTCCGACGCCGGCTGTCATATTCTCCGCGCTGGTTTTCGGGCGGGGGCAGGGTTTACGCCACGCCAGTTGGGGGCCATTGGCAGCGGCCCCCCTGCCAATTCTCTGGGCCCCGATGGGCCGAGCGGCCGTTGTTTCCTGGCCAGTCTCGCCGGCGTGAAATGGACATGGCCCATCGCGGTGGGACCTGGCTTGTAGGCCGGACAGGTGAGTCCTCGGGGGGGCACGGGGGGATCCGGCCCCGGGGAGAGGCCCCCATGGTGGCCTGGCCCGCGATTGGGGCCCACCGATCTGTGGGCAGGCCTGTGCCGTGGGGGCACTCTTTCCTTCCGCGCCGGCCTCTGTAGGGCTCCGCCACGGCCGGTGCAGAGAAGAACCCCCCCTACGCATGCGCAGGAACATGCCGGCTGGTCTGCGCATGCGTTGAAACCACGCCGCCGGTTCTGCACATGTGCCAACTCGCGGTTGGCGCTGCGCCAACACTTCCGCCACCGGCCTAGCCCCCAGAAGTGTGGAGGATTCTGCACCTTCCGGTCGGCCCGACGCCGGAGTGGTTCACACCACCCTTTGGCGCCAACGTCGCGCCATCCGGCCAGTTGCAGGAGAATCCCGCCCAACTAGTTAAAGGGAGATTAAGCAGACATGTTCAAGATCTGAAAAGTTTTGATCGTATAAATAAGGATACACTGTTTCAATTGGCAGAAGGGATCAGTAACCAGGGTACACTGATTTAAGGTACTTGCAAAAAAGAACCAACAGAGGCAACAGCAGGAGAGTGTTTTAATGCAATGAATTGTTATGAAGTGAATTGCACTGCCTGAAAGGACGGAGAATGAGATTCAATAATTTTCAAAAGGGAACAGGTGCAATGGGCCGAATGGTCATCTTCTGTGCTGTATTCAAGTCAAGGGGGAAACTTAACTGGACCAAAAACAAATAGTAATGGAAAAAAATAATGAAACCTAAGAAAGTCTAAACGACAAAATATGATGGACTCTACTCCAATGTACCAAAAGCAACAGGTAAAAACATTGCAAATGTATGAGTCCAAAGCTTTCCAGTTTCAGGAATTGTGGGCGGGATTCTGTGATCCTGAGGCTAAGTGTTGACACCATCGTAAATGTATGTATGTGCAGTGGGCCAGGCGCGATAGCCGCGCATGCGCAGTGGTTCCCTTTTCCGCACCGGCCCCGACGCAACATGGCCTAGGGCTGCAGGGGCCGGTGCGGAACAAAAGAGGTAGGCCCTGCTCGTGGGCCAAGCCACAGCGGAGGCCCCCCCGGGGTCGGACCCCCCCTCCCCCGCCACCCACCAGGCCGCCCCCAGATGCATCAACGCTGAGGTCCCGCTGGGTAAGAGCAGGTGTGAACCGCGCCGGCGGGACTCAGCTTTTTTAGCGTGGCCGCTCGGCCCATCCCGGGCCGAGAATCCCCGGGGGGGGGGGCCCTGTAGAATGGCCCCCGACTGGCGCCACGCCGACTGCGCCGGCGCCAATGCCGCCGATTCTCCGCTCTCCGGAGAATCGGATGACCGGCGTCGGGGCGGCATGTCGCAATTCGCGCCGGTTGCGACGATTCTCAGGCCCGGCCCCGAGGTGAGAGAATCCCGCCCTGTGTATTTGGGTTTGAAAACTGCAAATGTATTGAACAAAGGAAGGAGAGAAAAGCCAAGTAACTACAGACTTATCAGTCTAACATCAGTCATGCAAAAGTTACTGGAATCTTATAATCGGTCAGAGGCAGAGTGAGTGAGCATTTGGCCAGGTATTTGTTGTTCAAAGAGAGTCAGTATGGATTCACGAAGACTATGTGGCTCCAGAAATAGTGGGGATACAGTGGTTGTAATCTTCCAAAAATACTTCAGATTATGGAAAGGTCCCAGCAGAATGGAAAACTGCAAATGCAACACCTCTGGTCGTCAAGGAGGCAGACAGAAAGCAGGAAACTATCGGCCAGTTAGTCTAATGTTTGTCATTAGGAAAATTCTATAATTCATTATTAATGATATAACAGCAGTACATTTAGAAAATCATAACAGAATCAAGCAGAGCCAGCATGATTTTGTAAAAGAGAATTTGTGTTTGGCAAATTTATTAAGAGTTCTTTGAGAATGTAACCAACAGGGAGGATAAAGGAGAACCGGCAGATGTTGTACATTTGGATTTGTAAAAGACATTTGGTAAGGTGCCACGTAAAGGGTTATTGCACAAGATGAGAGACATGGTGGTGGGGGTCATATATTAACATGGGTAGACGATTGGTTAACTAACCAGAAATAGATAGGATAAGATTGACAAACTGTGAGTAGTGGAGTGCCACTACTGGGGACCCAACTATTTATGATTTACATTGAGGAATTTGATGAAGGGACTGACTGTAGTGTAGCTAAATTTGCTGACCAAACAAAGATAAGTAGAAAAGCAAGTTGTGAGTAGGATACAAAGAGTCTGGCAAGCAGTATGATGTTTGAAAATGTGAGGCTGTTACTTTGGCAGGAATAAAAGAACATTATTTAAACAGGGAGAGACTGTGGAGTGTTGTAATAGACAGGGATCTTGACGTCCTTGTAAATGAATCACAAAAGGTTGGCAATCAGGTACAGCAAGTGATTAGGACGGGAATTTGAATGCTGTCCTTTATTGCAAGGGGATTGGAGCATAAATGTAGGGTGTCTTGTTATTGGGCATTAGTGAGACCACACCTAGAGGACCATGTACAGTTTAGTCTCCTTGCTCAAGGATAGTCTCCTTACTTAGGAATGGAACCTTCGGCAGGCCCTCATCTGCACTACTGCCGAAGGATGTTGTTCCTTTGTTTAAGAAGGGTAGCAAGGATAATCCAGGGAACTACAGGCCGGTGAGCCTTTCGTCAGTGGTAAGGAAATTACTGGAGAGAATTCTTCGAGACAGGATCTACTCCCATTTGGAAGCAAGTGAACGTATTAGCGAGAGGAAGCATGGTTTTGTGAAGGGGAGGTCGTGTCTCACAAACTTGATAGAGTTTTTCCAAGGAGGTCACAAAGATGGTTGATGCAGGTAGGGCAGTGGATGTTGTCTACATGGACTTCAGTAAGGCCTTTGACAAGGTCCCCCATGGCAGACTGGTACAAAAGGTGAAATCACACAGGATCAGAGGTGAGCTGGCAAGATGGATGCAGAACTGGCTAGGTGATAGAAGGCAGAGAGTAGCAATGGAAGGGAGCTTTTCTGATTGAAGGGCTGTGACTAGTGGTGTTCCGCAGGGATCAGTGCTGGGACCTTTGCTGTTCGCAGTATATATAAATGATTTGGAGAAAAATGTAACTGGTCTGATTAGTAAGTTTGCAGACGACACAAAGATTGGTCAAATTGCAGATAGCGATGAGGACTGTCAGAGGATACAGCAGGATTTAGATTGTTTGGAGACTTGGGCGACGAGATGGCAGATGGGGTTTAATCCGGACAAATGTGAGGTAATGCATTTTGGAAGGTCTAATGCAGGTAGGAATGTACAGTGAATGGTAGAACCTTCAAGAGTATTGACAGTCAGAGAGATCTAGATGTACAGGTCCACAGGTCACTGAAAGGGGCAACACAGGTGGAGAAGATAGTCAAGAAGGCATACGGCATGCTTGCCTTCATTGGCCGGGGCATTGAGTATAAAAATTGGCAAGTCATGTTTCAGCTGCATAGAACCTTAGTTAGGCCACACTTGGGAGTATAGTGTTCAATTCTTGTCGCCACACTAGCAGAAGGATGTGGAGGCTTTATAGAGGGTGCAGAAGAGATTGACCAGGATGTTGCCTGGTATGGAGGGCATTAGCTATGAGGAGAGGTTGAATAAACTGGATTTGTTCTCACTGGAATGACGGAGGTTGAGGGGCGACCTGATAGAGGTCTACAAAATTATGAGGGGCATAGACAAAGTGGATAGTCAAAGACTTTTTCCCAGGGTAGAGGGGTCAATTACTAGGGGGCATAGGTTTAAGGTGCGAGGGGCAAGGTTTAGAGGAGACGTACAAAGTTTTTTTACACAGAGGGTAGTGGGTTCCTGGAATTCACTGCCAGAGGAGGTGGTGGAAGCAGGAACGATAGTGATGTTTAAGGGGCATCTTGACAAATACATGAATAGGATGGGAATAGAGGGATACGGACTCCGGAAGTGTAGAATTTTAGTTTAGGCATGCAGCATGGTTGGTGCAGACTTGGAGGGTCGAAGGGCCTGTTCCTGTGCTGTACTTTTCTTTGTTCTTTGATCTTTGTATTCAGTTTGGGGCAAAAATCTCAGATGCAAAAATCTACAAATTGCTTTGTACAGGGTACAGCGCAGTTTCACCAGAAGAAGATAAATTATGAAGACATGTTGCTAAACCTTTGGATATATTGATATATACTTGAAAAGGACACGTTTTCAGGCCTTTGGGGTGAGTAGAATGTGATGCTGGAGGATGTTGATAGTGTCACACATCTAGGCTCTGCAATCCGCAAACAGGGGCTGGTTTAGCACAGTGGCTTGTAATGCAGAACAAGTCCAGCAGTGCGGGTTCAATTCTCATACCGGCCTCCCCGAACAGGCGCTGGAATGTGGTGACTAGGGGTTTTTCACAGTAACTTCATTGAAGCCAACTTGTGACAATAAGTGATTATTAATTATTATTATTATCCCCAGCAATCTGTCACTTGAAATCAACACACGGATTGCAAAAGCTGCAGCTGCTATGTCCAATCTGAATGCAAAAGTATGGAACAACTGCAACCTGACTGGGAACACCAAACTGTGAGTCACCAAGCCTGTGTCCTCGGTGCCTTCACCTGGACAACATCTACTAGGCATGAGAAAAGTTTGTACATTTTCTATCTCCATTGTCTCGATGTACCCTCGGCAATTCTTAGCAGGAGACGGTCAGCAACCTAGAGATTCTGGAGCAGTCTAATTCCATCAGCATTGCTAAGCTAATGATGTCTGCACTGACTTGACCACATTTATCGAATGGGAGATGGCCGTCTAACCAAAGACCTTCTTTATGATGAACTGGCCACTGGGTCACGGTCTCCTGGTACCTCTGCTATAAGGACACCTGCAAACAAGAAATAAAAATGGCAAACCGGAGACAGTCACTGATCACTGTGACCTCTGGAGCTTGACAGTTTGGAAGGGACATTGGAAGAGGAGGGCAGAAAGGAAAAGCTCAGCTGGCTGAGAAGAAAGCCAAGAGAAAACAGAGGCCAGTGAATCATGCACCTTTTCAGCTCACTGAAACAAATACAGTAGAGACTGCAATGCTAGGTGATGCTTAACACACAGTTGGCCAGCACATTGCAAACCATTACCAAATAAGATGGAAGACTGGCACCACTGTGAGTCTATCTCAGAGGTTTCAGTTTCTGGAAGACTCAGTATACTAATGAAAACTGTCAGCAAATTGCTTTCTCGTGAGATGAACCCAATGAGATGCTCCTATCCGCAGTTGGAAGCCTCTGAAAAGTTGCCTGGTGCCAACAGGTCATAGATCATAGAATTTACAATGCAGAAGGAGGCCATTCGGCCCATCGAGTCTGTACCGGCTCTTGGAAAGAGCACCCTACCCAAGGTCAACACTGCCACCCTATCCCCATAACCCAGTAACCCCACCCAACACTAAGGGCACTTTTGGACACTAAGGGCAATTTATCATGGCCAATCCACCAACCTGCACATCTTTGGACTGTGGGAGGAAACCGGAGCACCCGGAGGAAACCCACGCACACACGGGGAGGATGTGCAGACTCCGCACAGACAGTGACCCAAGCCGGAATCGAACCTGGGACCCTGGAGCTGTGAAGCAATTGTGCTATCCACAATGCTACCGTGCTGCCCACTGATCGATACAGAAAGTGTAGCTTCAACCATGCCACTGAGCCTATGGGAAGGCATGGTACCAGTGCCCTGAGCATCTGCGAAGAGCAAAGTGCAAGATTCTTGAACCTTGGAGAATTGGACAGTACCACAGGGACCGGGCAACAAGGAGGGAAATTATTTTCCCACCTATATGCCACCTCCTGTCTGGAACTGCTGCATTGGAGATGGTACACACATTAAAAGATGGCTCAGAAACGAGCTTTTAAAAAAATTTCAGGGATGTCCGCAGTGAGATAAAAGTTAAGGTTGCTGTTGAGGGGCGAAATTCTCCGGTATCGGCGCGATGTCCGCCGACTGGCGCCCAAAATGGCGCAAATCAGTCAGGCATCGCGCCGCCCCAAAGGTGCGGAATGCTCCGCATCTTTGGGGGCCGAGCCCCAACCTTGAGGGGCTAGGTCGGCGCCGGACGAATTTCCGCCCCGCCAGCTGGCGGAAAAGGCCTTTGGTGCCCCGCCAGCTGGCGCGGAAATGACATCTCCGGGCGGCGCATGCGCGGGAGCGTCAGCGGCCGCTCACGGCATCCCCGCGCATGCGCAGTGGAGGGAGTTTCTTCCGCCTCCGCCATGGTGGAGACCGTGGCGAAGGCGGAAGGGAAAGAGTGCCCCCACGGCACAGGCCTGCCCGCGGATCGGTGGGCCCCGATCGCGGGCCAGGCCACTGTGGGGGCACCCCCCGGGGCCAGATCGCCCCGCGCACCCCCCCAGGAGCCCGGAGCCCGCCAACGTCGCCTTGTCCCGCCGGTGAGGTAGGTGGTTTAATCTACGCCGACGGGACAGGCATTTTAGCGGCGGGACTTCGGCCCATCATAGCCGGAGAATCGCGCGGGGGGGGGGGGGGGGGCCGCCAACCGGAGCGGCGCAATTTCCGCCCCCGCCGAATATCCGGTAGTGGAGAATTCGGCAACCGGCGTGGGCGGGATTCATGCCAGCCCCCGGCGATTCTCCGACTCGGCGGGGGGTCGGAGAATCTCGCACCTGTTTCCTGAACTTCCCCAATCCCCTGCTTCATCCCAGGTAACAGGTGTTATCCGGTCAACAAAACAGTTAAAGAGACAGCATAAAGAAAAATGACAGACCGCAGAAAGAGAAAGGGGAAATAATTAAATCAAATGCAGCGATACTACATTGGAGAATGAACAAGTCAACCATCAATTCATGTCAACCTAATTCCCCTGCGAGGAAAGGAACTGCGAAGTACATTCAGCTGCCTGGGGGAAGGGTTACAAAATCTCTTTTGATGTGTAAAGTCCCTTGCAGAGGCATTGATACCATAGTGTGCATCAGCTGTAAAGCACCACAAAATTCACAGCAAGATTAGAAAGCCCTGAAACTAAACGACGACAAGCAAAGATGTAAACATAAAATAAAACTATGCTTGAACCAATGGAAGCCGCCAGGAATTATGAAGACTCGGTTGGGCCTGTTGTCTTATTTCTGCTGTATTTTCTTTCCATCTACGTTCAAAGGGCGGGGCAGTATTTTCCCCACAACCAAGCCTTCAGAAACTGCGGTGATGCTGAATGCAAGTTGGCAGGCAAGAAAATCCCATGATTTCACCTCATAAATCAGGCTTAGATCATGAATTGGTAAGGACCTAGTACGAGGTTGCTTCCTGTCACCCCACCTTCCCACACCTGAGATGAATTCCATGGTGTGAGGAGGCTAAAATTAGGAAAACAAGGAGAGAGGTCAACAATGGACTTTTTCTCATTTTAAGATGCAGTTTTCTCACTTTATCTGGAGCTATATTCCCGATTTAAGATGATTTTGATTGGATTCCCCATGAGATTCTGAATTGGAAAATAATTCAACAATAATTAGGGAGAGGATTTATTGAGAAACAATTGTCTCTCATTTTTAACAACCTATCCGACAACAGACAAAGCATTACTGGGAGCCTGCATTCATTATAAAATTCAACGCAGCACTTGTACGACTGGAATTGAAGGAATTTTATTGAAGGGCCCATTCCAATGTCAGTGTTTGTTTTGTAAATGGGATGAGGATTGATTCACACTTACTCAAACACTTAAGTTTGGAATCCTGGCTAAAAGTCCGAAAGTGCAAACCAGGTCAACTCTGTACAAGAATTAAACAATGACAACATCTATTGTTATTGTGTCTTTAAAGTAATAATACCGAAAGAGACGCTATTGAAGGGATTTGAACATGATGCGAAAATATTTGGTGGTGGACTGCGTATCAGTGTAAGTCAACAAGCACAAAGGGTAATGGGTGAAAGTGGGACTTGGTGCAAATTTGGGTGCAACAGAGAGTTTTGAATGAATGTTTCTGGAAGATGGGAGAATGAATTTGCGTGTTATCTTTGCGCAGGAGCCATGCTAATTTTCTCTATCGTTCCAATTTTTTAGTATATGTGCCACATGAGGGCACTGGAATAGTGGAATGCAGTGGTGAAATTAAGACTGGGATTTTTAGCAGAAGATTAACCAAGTCAGGAAATTTCACAGAGGTGAAAATCCTGGAGATGAAGGGGATGTCAAACTGGTCACTCAATTTGGGGTCTTCAAACTTCAAGACTTAAAACTTGTCTCCATTTCTTTCCAGGCAAGCTGAAATACAGACAATGCGCACGTCATGTAGCACTAACTCCATTTTCATAGTTGTCAAATGTGTTCTTGAATATGGCGGCATGTGGAACAGTGGTTCGCACTGCTGCCTCACAACGCCAGCAACCCCGGTTCAATATGGCCTTGGGTGACTGTGTGGAGTTTGCACTTTCTCCTTGTGTTTGCAGGGGGCTTTCCTCCCAAAGTCCAAAGATGTGCAGGTTAGGTGGATTGCCGTGCTAAATTGCCTCTTAGCAAGATAGCTGGGGTTACAGAATAGGGCGGGGTGTGGGCCTAGGTGGAGTGCTCGTTCAGAGGGTCAGTGCAGACTCGATGGGCTGAATGGCCTCTTTCTGCACTGTAGGAATTCAATAGTTTTATGGTTCCTGAGACTCTTCAAAGGAACTTTGTGAAACAAATATGACATGAGCCATATAAGGAAATATTAGGTCAAATGATCAAAATCTGGATCAAATAGGTGAGTTTTAAAGAGAGGCTTTGAGGAGGAGAGCAAGGGAGAGCAGCGGTGAGGTTTAGGAAGGGGATTCCAAGCTTGTGGGCCGAAGCAACTGAAGACATTGCCACCAATTCTGGAATAACTAAAAATCAGAGATGCTCAAGAGGCTGGAATTAGAAGAGCACAGATATTATCATAGAACCTACAGTTCAGAATGAGGCCCTTCTGTCAAGTCTACACCAACCCTTGGAAAGAGCTCCGTACTTAAGCCCACATCTCTACCCATCCCCGTAACCCAGTAACCCCACCTAACCTTTTTGGACACTAAGGGCAATTTATCATGGCCAATCCACCTGACCTGCACATTTTTGGACTGTGGGAGGAAACTGGAGCACCTGGAGGAAACCCTCACAGACATGGGGAGAACGTGCAGACTCCGCACAGACAGTGACATGAGCCGGGAATTGAATCTGGGATCCTGGAGCTGTGAAGCAACAGTGCCGCCCATAAAACCATTGAACCAAAGGATTCCTATATATCTAGGAAGGCAGTGGATCTGAAGGAATAACAAGGGATGAGGTAATAGCAGAACTGGAAAACAAAGATGAGAGTTTTAAAATCAAGCAGTTGTAGGACATCGAGTTGACCATAGAAGAGAATCTCTGGGTTAAATATAATTTTGACATTGGCGACAGTTGGTAGCTGCATCACCTACCTGTAGGACTGGCAGTAAAGCCACAAAACCGACCTGTTCATCTTTCCAACACTGACACACACACACACACACTTTTTCCCCCTTGGGGAATAGTGAGCAAGTGGTGGAAGGATTCCCGAAATGATTATCAACCCACCGAACCATGTTTTTTTAATATAAATTTAGAGTGCCCAATTCTTTTTTTCAAATTAAGGGGCAATTTAGCATGGCCAATCCACCTAACCTGCACATCTTTGAGTTGTGAGGGTGAGAGCCATGCAAACACGGGGAGAATGTGAAAACTCCACACGGACAGTGACCCGGGACCGGGATCGAACCCAGGTCGTTGCCGTTGTGAGGCAGCAGTGCTAACCACTGCACCGCCGTGCCGTCTTGAACCATGTTACTAATGCTGCTTTTTGGCCGACAAGTCCTAACATTGGGACTTGAACCCTGAGCTTCTGGTTCAGAGGCTGCCACTGAGCCACAAGACCCCCTGTGGTCTGTTCTGATTCATGACCCATTCTCAAAGTCCATAAGAGCTGCCCGGTCATAATTCTCCTTAGAGTAGGGGGAAATGTCTGGGAGTCAATTAAAAAAGAGTTTAGCCATGATGAACTTCCTTGGAGCTGTTCCCACTCTGTGGCAGAAAAAACATTTATGAATCTACTGTTCTTCCACTGAAATCACAGCCAGCAGAATGGGAGAGCTCTGAGGAAATTCCTCTTTGGGTGTAACATGGACAGGAAGCAAATAGTGCAGATACCAGAAAACAAAAATAAAATCTTAAAAGCCTGGAAACACCTGGCAAGCCAGGACAAAAGGGGATTTATCAGGAATAGACTCAATCAGTACGAGAAAGTATATACAGATGGAGAATATTTAAAAAGGAACAAAAGAAAGGGGGGTTGTGGCGAGGAGAAAAAAGCATACAATGCCCAAGTACTGCAAGTGGCGAAACTGAGCAGAGAACAGCAAATGGTTAAATGGCAGAAACAGAGTAAAGTCTATCTTACATTGCCAGCACTAACTGCAAGAGATAAAATGAGAGTTGTTAAAAGTCAATGGCTGCAATTTAATGGCCTCGATACGCCCGGCTTGGTGGTGCAATGAGGCTGTTTAATCTCGCAAAAGGCCTCTCGCGCGATTCATGACGCTCGGGATGCCTTGCGGGACGTCACGATATGGATCTCGCCCATGCTCGATGAGATGCAGATTTTCATATGTAAATGAGCCTAAATATGTCTATGCGGGGTCTCCCGAGGCCCAGGAACTAATGGCCTCACCTGGAAGACTTCACCATGGCACCATTTAGCACTGGTCCACACAAACGTGGACCAGGTGTAATGGCACCTGGGGGGTTGTCTCCTGGGCCATTGGAGGCTCTTGGGTGGTTGGGCTCTGGGCAGGGTGATATCCTAGCACTCCTGCTGCACTCAGGAACCTTGGCACTGCAAAGAGAGTCAGGCTGGCACTGCCAGAGAGTCAGGCTGGCACTGCCAAGGTGCCCGTGCAGGTTATCGGGCCCTGGGATGCCCTGAGCCAAAGAGGTGGGATGAGGAGGGGGGCTCAAGGAACCCCTAAGAGGTAGGATCTGGCAGTGGTGGGAGGGGGGTCCAGAGGCAGCGGTGGCGATGCCAAGGGGGGTCATAAGGTCGGGGTGGCATTTAAAAATGGCGCTCAAATCTGTGGGTCCTCTTCCTGCACTGACGAGCTGCAGGTGCTGAGAAACACCCTGCTATTCGCACCCAAAACAGGACTCTTTTTTTTCTGTTAAATTGAGCCCAACATTTAAGGTCAAAAGAATGCAAAATGTCCAATAAGGTATTATTTCTCTCCTTAGAGAGAATACAGAAGACATTTATATGAATACTGAAAGATTTATGCTGTGAGGTAAGATTGGATAGGCTTGGATTGTTTTCTTTGCAACAGAGGAGGCCTAGGGGAGATAATACTGAGTTATATAAAATTATAGGATGCTCAGGTTCCTTAGCAGAGATTAAGCCAGGGGGTATAGATTCAAAGTAATTGGTAGTTGGATTAGAGGGGAGTTGAGGATAATTATTTTCATTCAGAGGGTGGTGGGGGTCTGGAACTCACTGCCTGAAAGCATGGGACAGGCAGAAGCTCTCATCCCATTTGAAAAGTAGTTGGAAAAAGCAATTGAACTGCAGTAACCTACAAGGCTGTGGACAAAGAGCTGGAATGTGGGAGGTTGAGCTAGATACCTCTTTTCAGCTGCAATAAGCAGAATGGTTTCCTTCTGTGTTGTAAATATCCCATGATTTCTGGAATTTGTGTTGATTGGCATGAGAAAGTTGAAGACAGAGGAGTCAGATTCGGAGTCGGATGCAGAATTGAACCGATAATTGGCAGGGAGTTTGGTATTGGAGGGAAAGAGAAGATGCATTTGTTGGTGGGATTATGCTGGAAGGAATTACAGAAGATGATCTGTTATGCGTGGAGGTGAGGGACAAAATGGCCATGCACCTCATCATTCCGAGAAGGGAAGATGGAGAAAGAAGGCAAGGGCAGAATCACGGGAAATGGAATTGTGAGAAGAAATTCAAGCCCTTAGAGGGAGCAGGGAATATCAGAGAGGTATCAGTGATTGTAGTCAAATTGGTGAAATTTAAGCTGCAATCCATGAAAGAAACATTAAACAACACAGAAATATTAGCGTGCAAGAGCTCAGTGAGAGGAAGTGGAGCATCCATTATACTTTTTATTTCAACATTACAAATATACCATTACACACTGTTACCATTTTGTCCTTTAATCAGAGAATCATTGTTCATCTATTCTGCTGTCACCTCCATCTGCTGTTCCGAACAAACTCTTCTTTCTCTTTCTCTCAGTTTGACTCCTTGACTTTCGCCAACACTCTAATTGTGGCTGTGTATGTTTTGTGTGTATGGTGTGTGTTTTTTTAAACTCGTCTTTATTGTGTTCCTCAGGGATGAGGGCTCCGTCATGACCTCTAACTACTACAAGGAATGTGCGCACCAGTTATGACGGATTATCCTGTAACACTCGTTCCACAGCAATGGGCACAATGTGCATGTCGGGTACAAAGGATAATTGATTGCAGCTTGCTTGCGCTGTTCGGACATCCTAAGTGATTATATAGCCCGGGGCAGGACTCTTGGTGAGGGACAGTCTGTAAAGAGCCCAGTTCTACAGAGACTGCAAGTAGGATAAGTTCAGCAGGAGAAATAATTGTGCTTGCACAAAATGCGCACCCTCACATGCACCCACACCTGCACTCACCGACACACCCACTCATGCATTCACACACACACACATGCACTTGAGCAGACTGGGCTTTGGCTTAATGTCTCATCATAATACCTGTTTAAATTATCTTTTTAAAATGGTCAACTGTCTCATTTTATTTTATCAACAAATTATGCTTCCACCACTGCTTCCATACCCCGACAAATATATTAAAATTCCAAACCTCTTCCTTTTACTCCTTCTAGCCACCAATGCGTTGGCCAAGGATAATGGTTTGTTACTGATTTATTTTATCAAATGAAGCAGCTTCAGTATCTCTAGCGTGGGATTTTCTGATCCGAGTTCACCCCGCCACCACTGTCAACGTGAACGGAGGATTTGGTGCTCAGCCAAAACTCTATTTTCGGCAGAGGGACCGGAGAATCCCACCGGTATAAATGGATCGAGAATTCCAGCATAGTCTCCCACCATAAATGGGCCTCTCGTTATTGGTATCATCTTTGTGAATCTCTTCATGGCTTTGGCATTTTTCCAAAAGCAAGTTACCAAAAATTGAATGTAATGGCTCCAAAGCACCTTGAGCAGCCACCTTGGCAATTAAGTTGGGATATCACCTAAAAGGGACTCGGCTGCATACATGGGATCAGTGGGACATTTAATCATTTAGAATCATCGTGCCATTATGACATTGAAGGAAGCCATTCAGCCCACCAAGTCCATGGCGTTTCTATGCAATCTAGTCAGTCCCACTCCCCTTCTCTATTGCCATAGCCCTGCAAGTTTATCCATTCAATTTCCTCCGAAAGTCACGGATCATCTCTGCTCCCATCAACCTCGTAAGAAGCGAGATCCAGCTCATTAACACTTGCTGTGGAGAAAAGGTTTTCCTCACGTCCTCTTGCATCTCTTGCCTAAAACCTTAAATCTGTGTCCCCTGGTCCTTGCTGATGAGAACAGTTATTCTTTGCCTACCTTGATTAAACCTTTCTTGATTTTCTACACCTCAAAGCTTCCCTCAAACCTCTTTGCTCTAAGGAGAATAACTCCAGTTACTCCAAGCTAACTTTTGAGCTAAACGCCCTAATTCCTGGAACCACTGTGGTCAATATGCCGTGCAAGGATCTTCATATGGTTCTGGAAGTGTGGTGAGCAGAACTGTTGTTGTGGCCTAACCAGAGCTTCATAAAGGTTTTGCTCTTGTATTCAATGCCTATATTTATGAAGCCCACATTCTCATGTACATTCCTAACCACACTCTCAATATGGCCTGCCGCCTTCCAAGATTTATACATATGAACCCCTAGGTCCTTCTGTCCTTGCACACTCTTTAAAACTGTGCCAGTAAGTCTCTATTGCCTCTCCGTATCCTGACTGTCAAAATTCATCACCTCACACTGCTCTGTATTAAATTCTGCCTGCCCATTCTGCTGGCTAACCATATCCTGCTGCAGTTAATTTGTTTCATCTTTACTCGAGTCATAACTCCAAATTCAGTATCATCGACCAATTTTGAAACTTTATTCTGCATTGCAATATCTAAGTAATTTATATATACCAAAAAATCCTGTGGTTTTAGCACTGAACCTTAGGGAACTCCATTGTCTACCATCCCCAAGTCTGTACCTCGACTTTCCATCCATCCATCAGCCATTTTTAAAATCAGAGCTGATGATTCTCCTCTGCTTCAATTTTGTTAAGCAGCCTTTTACGTGATACTTTGTCAAACAAGATCTGGGGCGTCATTCTCCGACCCCCCGCCGGGTCGGAGAATGGCCGTTGGCCGCCGTGAATCCCGCCCCCGCCCCCGCCGAAGTCTCCGAAGGGAGAAAAGTCGGCGGGGCGTTAATGGCGCCGCTGCCGCGGAGAATGTCACGGGCCTGCGCAAGGCAGCCGATTTTCGGCCTGCCGATATTCTCCCTTCCGGATGGGCCGAAGTCCCGTCGACGTGATGACCGTTCACGTCGACGTCAATCAAACCTCCTTTTCATCGGCGTGACCCGGTGCTCCAGGCTCACGCCGACCAGCGAGGAGGTGAGTGACGGCCTGGGGGGTTGGCTCTGGGCAGGAAATGGCGTGGCCGCAGACTGATTGCCTGAGAAGAGGTGTGTCTCGGCTTGTGTGTGTGTGCGGCGGGGGGGGGGGGGGGGTGGTTAGAGTAGGCTGGGCTCCGGGGGAGTGCCGGGAGGGGGTCCGTGCCGGGGTGGAGGTTGTGGAGGGGGTCCGTGCCGGGGTGGAGGTTGGGGGTTGTGGAGGGGGTCCGTGCCGGGGTGGAGGTTGGGGGGGGGGGGTCCGTGCTGGGGTGGAGGTTGGGGGTTGGGGAGGGGGTCCGTGCCGGGGTGGAGGTTGGGGGTTGTGGAGGGGGTCCGTGCCGGGGTGGAGGTTGTGGAGGGGGTCCGTGCCGGGGTGGAGGTTGGGGGTTGTGGAGGGGGTCCGTGCCGGGGTGGAGGTTGGGGGTTGTGGAGGGGGTCCGTGCCGGGGTGGAGGTTGGGGGGGGGGGGTCCGTGCTGGGGTGGAGGTTGGGGGTTGTGGAGGGGGTCCGTGCCGGGGTGGAGGTTGTGGAGGGGGTCCGTGCCGGGGTGGAGGTTGGGGGTTGTGGAGGGGGTCCGTGCCGGGGTGGAGGTTGGGGGGGGGGGTCCGTGCCGGGGTGGAGGTTGGGGGTTGTGGAGGGGGTCCGTGCCGGGGTGGAGGTTGGGGGGGGGGGGTCCGTGCTGGGGTGGAGGTTGGGGGTTGTGGAGGGGGTCCGTGCCGGGGTGGAGGTTGTGGAGGGGGTCCGTGCCGGGGTGGAGGTTGGGGGTTGTGGAGGGGGTCCGTGCCGGGGTGGAGGTTGGGGGGGGGGGTCCGTGCCGGGGTGGAGGTTGGGGGTTGTGGAGGGGGTCCGTGCCGGGGTGGAGGTTGGGGGGGGGGGGTCCGTGCTGGGGTGGAGGTTGGGGGTTGGGGAGGGGGTCCGTGCCGGGGTGGAGGTTGGGGGGGGGTCCGTGCTGGGGTGGAGGTTGGGGCGGGGGGGGGTCCGTGCCGGGGTGGGTGATGGGAGGGCAAATGAGTTGGTCCACCTGGCCAGGTGCCAGCCTCCAACAGTTGGACCCATGCGGTCCATGCCACCTGGCTGGGGGGAGGAGGGGATATGGGCAATGATGACATGTCGTCGTTCCCCTCCCCCCCACCAGGTCGTCATGTTTTCAGATCATCCAGCGATGTTGGCCGCCGTGGTGGCAGCCGCTCATGTCTATGTTGCCCTGGATGAGGAGGAGGAGGAGGAGGAGGAGGAGGAGGAGCGTGCCAGAGAGGCGGCGCAGGCTGCCGCAGAGGGGCAGGCGGCAGCCGCCCAGGCTGGAGGGACACCTGACCGACAGGACGAGGAGGGGGAGGAGGACGTCGCGGCCCCACGGCAACGGAGGCACCCGAGGGCGCCCCGTGTGTACCGGCCCCGGCAGTCATACCAGGACCTCACGGACCGGGAATGCAGGAGGAGACTCCGGATGAGCCGGGAAACCGTGGCACACATCTGCCACCTGCTGGCACACCTGTCACCGCGTGGCACTGGCGGGGGACACCCTCTCCCCGTGTCCGTCAAGGTTACGGTGGCCCTGAACTTTTATGCAACGGGGTCATTCCAGGCACCGAGTGGGGACCTGTCCGGCATATCGCAGACATCGGTGCATCGGTGCATCCGGGCAGTGACAGATGCCCTTTATGCCATGGCGCACCGCTACATCCGCTTCCCCGTGGACCGGGCCAGCCAAGATGCCCGGGCCGTGGGCTTCTCTGCCATTGCCGGGTTCCCCATGGTCCAGGGCGCGATCGATGGGATGCACGTCGCCGTGCGGCCACCTGCAGATAACAGGGCCGTGTTCACTAATAGGAAGGGGACCTATTCGATGAACGTACAGGTGGTCTGCGACCACCGCATGATGATCCTGCACGTCTGCGCCCGTTACCCAGGCAGTGTACACGACTCATTCGTGTTGTCGCGGTCATCCATCCCCGGCATGTACGAGGGACGCCATCCCCGGCTGAGGGGCTGGTTGCTGGGCGACAGGGGCTACCCATTGCGATCGTGGCTGATGACGCCTATACGGAGGCCACGCAATGAGGCGGAGAACCGCTACAATGATGCCCATGTAGCGACAAGGGGAGTGATCGAGAGGTGCTTTGGCGTGCTGAAGATGCGTTTCAGGTGCCTGGACCTCTCTGGGGGCGCCCTCCAGTATCGGTCAGATAGGGTCGGCCGCATCATTGTGGTGTGCTGCGTCCTGCACAACATAGCCCAGCAGAGGGGCGATGTGCCGCAGGCAGAGGAGGGCGGAGTGGAGGAGCAGCAGGAAGAGGCCCAGTCCTCCCCAGATGAGGGGGATGGGGGCAATGGTCAGGGCAGACGGGGTAGACACAGACGGGTGGCTGTCCACCGTTACCGGCTGGCCCAGCGGGCACGGGACAGACTGATAGACGCCCGCTTCACTGACTAGATGGGCGTGGGAATCGGGTAGTATGGCCACAGACCGCACACCATGACAACAGCCGACCACCCACACCCCCCACCCATCCATCCACCCAGCACCATCACCCCCCTCCCCAACCCCACACACCCCACCCGCATGCACACCACCCCCCCACTCCCAATTGCCGATCCACCGGCGGCACAACGGGCCGGGCTCACCCAGTTGCGGGTGGACGCGTGTCTATCGCAGGCCATGGAGAATGATGACAGCCCGCCTCCGATGAGCTCCTGGCTCTACATCGTTGGACTATGTCTGACCCATGGCCACAGTACCACCATCCACCCGGACCATCCCTGCATGCGGCTGTGATACTGCAGCGCACGGTCCCGTCCTCTGCCCGGGGGATGTTGATGGCGGCCCAGGGGGAAGGGGGCAGACTCACCTGGGGCTGAGGTAAGACCACCCCTCACACACACACTTGCGCTCAACGTACATGACACCCCCGCACACTTTGGACAGAGCATAAAGGCAGCTTCGGTAGGTGTAACATTGACTTTAATAACCAAAGGAGTTCATGCACGTGCCCTAGCGCCTAAAACTCATCTGTGCCCTGCACCCGTGCCAACTTACTCAGTGTCTAATTGTTTGGCCTTACGGGCCCTTTGACTACGTCTACGTGGTTCCCCAGACGGTACAGCAGAACTGGAGGTGGACTCCTGTGATTCCTGCCCTCTGACACTGGATCCCTTTGGCGGCCGTTTCCTGGGGCGTCCTGGCCTAGATGGGCCAGGCTGCGGCCCGGGCGACTGGGATGGCGAGCTGCCAGCCTGTCCTGCCCGTTGCCCACCCGATGCACCTGGGACGGAAGGGGGGGAGTCCGAGGTGTCGCGGTGTACCGGGACCTCCCCTACAGAGGGAGCCGGGATGGACCACACCACCTCCTCCTCCCTCGGGGTGCCCGATGGCCCCCAGGCCTCTACATGGGTGGGGGATGCGAACGGACTGGCCATCCGACGCGCCCCCGACATCTGGCGCTGCCAGTCCTGGAGGCCCGTGCTGGTATCGACAGGGGTCTGCAGGTTTGCAGCCATGGAGCCCAGGGGGTTGTCGAACCCTGTCTGCGACAGTGCGACGCCAGCTCGCACATGGCCACTGGCGCCGATGCCCTCAGCGATGGCCTGCTGAGACTGGGCCATGGCCTGCAGAGACTGGGCCATGGCCTGCAGAGACTGGGCTATGGCCTGCTGAGACTGGGCCATGGCCTGCTGAGACTGGGCTATGGCGTTGAGCGCCTCTGCCATCTGGCGCTGGCACTGGCTCATGGCCTCCTGTGAGAGGGCAGCCATTTCCTGGGCCACAGACGCCGCCTGCACGGAAGGCCCCAGGCCTCGCAAACCGTTCCCCATGTCTGACACCGTCGCACCCATTGCCTCCACCGCGGACGCCACCCGTGCGGTGTCAGCCTGGGTGGCACGCATGACCGGGACCACTCCCAGCTCCTGGACGCGGGTGGACTCCTCCACCTGCGACCGCAGCCGCCGCAAGCCACCCGTCACCCTATTCGCTCGTCTCCGTGTCGGTGGTTGCATCGGATCTATGTGTGGGTGTGGTAACTGCAGGAACCCGGGATCCATCTGGGCGGCAGATGTTCGCTTGGCCTGGGCTGCCCTCCGACCGCCCGGTCCCTCTGCTGCTCCTACCTCCACCTGCTGTACCGGGACGGCTGTGTTGTGCGCACCAGTGAGTGTACCAGACGCCTCATCACTAAAGTGCCCAACCGTGGTGAGTGTTTCTGCGATGGTGGAGGGTGTTGGTGACAGCAGTGGCGTTGTGTCGTGCTCTTCGTCCCACTCTGAGTCCATGGCACTTTGGGGTGGGGGTTCGTCTCCACCCATCCACTCTGAGTCACTGTCCGGTATTTCGTCTTCCCGGGTAGGGGTGTCCTGGGTAGTGCTGTCCCGGGTAGTGCTGTCCCGGGTAGGGGTGTCCTGGGTAGTGGTGTCCCGGGTAGGGGTGTCCTGGATAGTGGTGTCCTGGGTAGTGGTGTCCTGGCTCGGATGTGACGGGGGCCTGTGGCTGCCCCCCTCATCGCTGGGTGGTCGCTCCCGCACGTGACGGGGGTGTCGTCTCCCTGTTGCTCCAGGTCTCTCCGTCTCCCGTGGTCTCCGAGGGGCATCCTGCGGGCGTCGCATGCTGGAGGGTTCGGGTCTCTCCGTCTCCCGTGGTCTCCGAGGGGCATCCTGCGGGCGTCGCATGCTGGAGGGTTCGGGTCTCTCCGTCTCCCGTGGTCTCCGAGGGGCATCCTGCGGGCGTCGCATGCTGGAGGGTTCGGGTCTCTCCGTCTCCCGTGGTCTCCGAGGGGCATCCTGCGGGCGGTCTGCATCTGCGGGGATGGGTGCCTGGACGTTTGGTCCTGCGATACACAATGAAGCATGCATGGTTAGACATCAGGCAGTGATCAGGTGATACGGGAGAGGGGGATATAGGGGAGGGGGGATATGGGGACGGGCTGTTGGTGGCTCACTTGCTCGTGGGGCCCCGACCTCTGCATCAGCAACCTCCCGGTCGTCAGGTCCGCCAGCCAGTTCCAGGGCCCTTTCCTCGTGTACGGTCAGTGGCCTCTCATCAGCGGGCCCTCCTCCAGTCCTCACATGCTCCCTATTGTTGTGTGCGCGCTTCTCCTGGGGGGGGGGGGGGGGGGGTGGTGGCAGGGGTAAAAGGCAACAGTGTTAGGCAGGTATATGAATGCACGCCATCGGTTGCGCGTGCATTGCAGAGGTTAAGGTTAGGGCTGGATTCACTTGGGGATATGGGGGATATGGGGGAGGGGGGATATGGGGGAGGGGGGATATGGGGGATATGGGGGAGGGGGGATATGGGGGATATGGGGGAGGGGGGATATGGGGGATATGGGGGAGGGGGGATATGGGGGAGGGGGGAATATGGGGGATATGTGGGAGGGGGGATATGGGGGAGGGGGGATATGGGGGAGGGGGGATATGGGGGATATGGGGGAGGGGGGATATGGGGGATATGTGGGAGGGGGGATATGGGGGAGGGGGGATATGGGGGAGGGGGGATATGGGGGAGGGGGGAATATGGGGGATATGGGGGAGGGGGGATATGGGGGAGGGGGGGATATGGGGGAGGGGGGATATGGGGGATATGGGGGAGGGGGGATATGGGGGAGGGTGGATATGGGGGAGGGGGGATATGGGGGATATGGGGGAGGGGGGATATGGGGGATATGGGGGAGGGGGGATATGGGGGATATGGGGGAGGGGGGATATGGGGGAGGGGGGAATATGGGGGATATGTGGGAGGGGGGATATGGGGGAGGGGGGATATGGGGGAGGGGGGATATGGGGGATATGGGGGAGGGGGGATATGGGGGATATGTGGGAGGGGGGATATGGGGGAGGGGGGATATGGGGGATATGGGGGAGGGGGGATATGGGGGAGGGGGGATATGGGGGAGGGGGGAATATGGGGGATATGGGGGAGGGGGGATATGGGGGAGGGGGGGATATGGGGGAGGGGGGATATGGGGGATATGGGGGAGGGGGGATATGGGGGATATGGGGGAGGGGGGATATGGGGGAGGGGGGAATATGGGGGATATGTGGGAGGGGGGATATGGGGGAGGGGGGATATGGGGGAGGGGGGATATGGGGGATATGGGGGAGGGGGGATATGGGGGATATGGGGGAGGGGGGATATGGGGGATATGTGGGAGGGGGGATATGGGGGAGGGGGGATATGGGGGATATGGGGGAGGGGGGATATGGGGGAGGGGGGATATGGGGGAGGGGGGAATATGGGGGATATGGGGGAGGGGGGATATGGGGGAGGGGGGGATATGGGGGAGGGGGGATATGGGGGATATGGGGGAGGGGGGATATGGGGGAGGGTGGATATGTGGGAGGGGGGGATATGGGGGAGGGGGGATATGGGGGAGGGGGGATATGGGGATATGGGGGAGGGGGGAATATGGGGGATATGGGGGAGGGGGGGATATGGGGGAGGGGGGAATATGGGGGATATGGGGGAGGGGGGATATGGGGGATATGGGGGAGGGGGGGATTTGGGGGAGAGGGGATATGGGGGATATGGGGGACGCTCACCCTGCCTGCTCTGACGAGGTCGTTCACCTTCTTGTGGCACTGGGTGCCTGTCCGTGGTGTCAGGGCCACAGCGGTGACGGCCTCTGCCACCTCCCTCCACAGACGCCGGCTGTGGCGTGGGGCAACTCTGCGGCCGTGCCCGGGATACAGGGCGTCCCTCCTCTGCTCCACCGCATCCAGGAGCGCCTCCACATCGCGTGACTCGAACCTCGGGGCTGAGCGACGGCCAGCCATCAAGTCGGGTGTTGCGGTCGGCTGTTCCGGTCGGGTGGGGGGGGAGCTGCGCGGCCTTATGAGCCGTCACGCCGTGCAGCGCGTATGACGCTGCACGGCGTGAACCACTGCGCAAGCGCGGATCCCGTTACGTCGCTGCTAGCCCATTTCGGGCCGCAGACTATCGGCCCATTTTTATGACGTGACGCAAGTGGGATTTGCGCCGTTTTTTGCGCCGATCGGCGGAGTTTCCGCCGATAACGGAGAATTTCGCCCCTGCCTTTTACAAATATGTGCTGGATTTCCTTAATTAACTCAAGCCTCTCCAAATGCCTGTTAAGTTGTTCTCTGCCTATTTTTTCTGAAACCTTATCCACCATTGATGTTAAACTGACAGGCATGTAGATATTAAGAATGTCTTTATACTATTTCTTGAACAAGAATATTGGGCGTCATTCTCCGACCCCCCGCCAGGTTGGAGAATCGCCGGGGGCTGCCGTGAATCCCGCCCCCGCCGGTTGCCGAAGTCTCCGGCACCGGAGATTCGGCGGGGGCGGGAATCGGGCCGCGCCGGTTGGCGGGCCCCCCCCCCCGCTCGATTCTCCGGCCCGGATGGGCCGAAGTCCCGCCGATAAATTGCCTGTCCCGCCGGCGTGGATTAAACCACCTTTTGAACGGCGGGACAAGGCGGCGTGGGCGGGCTCCGGGGTCCTGGGGGGGGGCACAGAGCAATCTGGCCCCGGGGGGTGCCCCCACGGTGGCCTGGCCCGCGATCGGGGCCCACCGATCCGCGGGCGGGCCTGTGCCGTGGGGGCACTCTTTCCCTTCCGCCTCCGCCACGGTCTCCAACATGGCGGAGGCGGAAGAGACTCCCTCCATTGCGCATGCGTGGGAAACTGTCAGCGGCCGCTGACGCTCCCGCGCATGCGCCACCCGGGGATGTCATTTCCGCGCCAGCTGGTGGGGCAACAAGGCCGTTTCCGCCAGCTGGCGGGGCGAAAATTCCTCCGGCGCCGGCCTAGCCCCTCAATGCCCGGCCCCCAAAGATGTGGAGCATTCTGCACCTTTGGGGCGGCGCGATGCCTGTCTGATTGGCGCCATTTTGGGCGCCAGTCGGCGGACATCGCGCCGTTTCGGGAGAATTTTGCCCATTATTGCCACTGTCAAATCCTCCTTTACCACATCTTGGGGCGATTGTCCTTGTGATATATGCACCCCCACTTATGCTATATGCAGCCCCACTTCGCTTGGCAATCTGGGATGCAAGTCATCCTGACAGAATCTCTCTCTTCAAGCTGTATTCCCAAGTACTGTCTATTCAAGTGTACAGCAGGTAACCCCGTGTTTGTTAATGGTAGTTACAAGTGGCTTTTGACCTGTGATGGGTTTTGCTTGATTGGAGATAGAGAAGGTTAGAAGTTAAAATGTTTCCTTTTATTGTTAAGAATTGTTTAACTGGTAATTGTAAACTATTTTCTGTACTGTTAATATTGTTTAAAGCTGTGTTAATAATATAGTTTGTTTTAATACAACATAGACCTATTTTTCAGCGGAATTACTTCTGGAGTGAGGTCTCCTTTTCTCCCAGTTTTACAAATTTTAAGAAAGTATTTGGGATTCTTGTCCGGTATCCTGACAAGTGTGAGGTCTGGTCAGGGTTCCTAACAAATTCATTGGGAAGGATGTTAAGATGGAGGGGAGAAGATGGAGAACTGGGGAATTGGACCAACAATTCCTGCAGAGCCAGGAGTAAAAGCAGCAGCAATGTGGCGAGTAGAAGCGGCACCAAGGGGAAGCTAAAGGGTTGTGGTTTACTGTAATTTTGTTACTGTGGTTTAACAATGAAATAGTGTTGATTCCACTGGTGGATGAATGGGAATCAAGGAGATGGAAAATAAGGGGGAGCTGTATCTCAGGCGTCAATCCCATACCAACTGTTCTACACAATTGTCAAAATTTCAAATTACTTCCAGTGCCTTTTTTTGATAGATCACCATTTGTTGCCTTCTCAATAAAGCGTTGAATTTACAAACTCTATTGTACAGAGCTTTGTGCCAAAAGAGAGACTACTGAGCATTCAGGGGCTGCCCTGCACATCCATGAGTAAAATGTTGCCCTCACATCTACCAATCTCTTCACTCTTCAGAAACACACCGCTGCATCTTCAAACCAAGCAGCAAGAAAATTTTGTTAAATCCTTTATAAATCATCTGCTGGACTGTGACCAATTGTGGGCACCTCGTTTTAGGCAGGATGTCAAGGCCTTGGAGAGGGTGCAGAAGAGATTTACCAGAATGGCACTGGAAAACTACAGTTATTTTCCTTCAAGCAGCCAAAATTAAGGGAAAATTAATCCAAGTGTTTGAACTTGTGTAGAGTTTTTTTTTACAGTAAATTAACAGAACTTTTTCTCTGGCAGGAAGGTTAGTAACCAAAGGACACAGATTTAACATAATTGGCAAGAACAAAATTGAGAGAGATGAGGATTTTTTAATTTATTTTTTACGCAGTGAATGCTGGGATGTGGAATGCACTGCCTGAAAGGGTCGGGGGGCAGATGCAACAGCAACTCTCAAAAGGGAGTTAATCTTGAAAAGCAAAGATTTGCAAAGTTATGGGGAAAGAGCAAGGAAATGGGACTAATTGGATAGCCTTTTCAAAGAGCCAACATGGGCAGGATGGGCTGAATGACCTCCATCTGTGCTATAACATTCTATAATTCCACAAAACCCATTTATATGGGCTGGATTTTCTGGCTGCTCCCCCCTCCCTCTGCCATGGTGTGGTTTCCGGTGGCTGAAGCGGCTCACCATTGGCCGCCATCCGGGTCTTTGGGTGTAACCGATGTCTCCAGTTCTTTGCATGGCTTGCCAATCCTGCCACCGGGGAACCTGTTGCGAGGGGGGGAGGGGTTGCCTTCAGCAGGAACGGAAGATCCTGCGAGTGGAAGGGGCTGGAAAGCCCGCTCAATATTGTTTGCTCCAACGGCCCTCTGGTAAATTATTCCACAGGTTTGGTACCATTTGGGTAAAAATTTCAGGCCAACTTCTAACTTTAAAATGTCTGGGGGGCGGGATTCTGCCATATTTGGCGGGGGGGGCAACTCCAGTGGGAGGAAGTGGCGTGAACCACTCCGGCATCGGGCCGCCCCAAAGGTGCGGAATCCTCTGCACCTTCAGGGGCTAGGCCGGCGGCGGAGTGCTTTGCGCCGCGCCGGCCGGCGGGGAAGGGGCTTGGCGCCACGCCAACCAGCGCCGAAGGGCCTCCGCCAGCCAGCGTGAGTTGGCGCATGCGCGGGAGCGCCAGCGTGTGCTGGCGTCATTCCAGTGCATGCGCAGGGGGCATTCATCTCCGCGTCAGCCATGGCGGAGGAATAGCAGCTGACGCAGAGGAATAGAGTGCCCCCACGCGCAGGCCCGCCCGCGGATCGGTGGGTCCCGATCGCGGGCCAGGCCACTGTGGGGGCCCCTCCCGGGGCCAGATCCCCTGGTGCCCTTCCCGAAGGCAGCCTGCGCCGCCAGGTCCCGCTGGTAAGGACCTACTCTAATTTACGCCGGCGGGACCGTCAAAAAAACGGGCGGCCACTCGGCCCATCGCGGGCCGGAGAATCGCCGGGAGGGCCGCTGCCAGCGGCCGCCGACCGGCGCGGCGCGATTCCCGCCCACGCCAAATTTCCGATGCCGGAGAATTCGGCAGCCGGCAGGGGCGGGATTCATGCCGCCCCCCCCGGCGATTCTCTGACCCGGCGGGGGGTCGGAGAATCCCGCCCTTGAACTTTTTCCCTCTCCTGACATTGGAAACCTTCACTGAAAATTTGCCTGGCCCAGCACTGCAGATTCACTTCACAAGAAGCTTGTATAATTCTATTGCTTTGAGAACTTTTAGAGTGACCAGTCCAGACCATCCTCTCCCCTAAAAAAGCAATCAACTTCACAAACATAAATTATTAGATGAATCGGCACTTCTGTTTATTGAGTAAAAATCGAAAATCCGAGGCCATTTTCTACCTGCATATGCAATGTAACCACTCCTTCAACTCAAATTATTTTCTGCTTGAGATGCCACTTAAATGACTGTTGTTTATCCAAATTACACACTCTGCCAGGTTTATCACCCTGAATGTTATTTTAATTGTGTTCAACTGCAGCAATACATGCAATAACTGGTTCCATTTTTGGGAAAAATATTTCAACAACAATTAAAAGTCCGCAAGGAATGTTGCAATGAAGCATTCTTGCTGATATTTTGTATTTGTGAATTCCTGACACTGGATTAACGTCATGAGACAGACGTAGAATTGGCCGACCAGGGTACAATTAATGAGAGAACAGGAGACAGAAGCAGCGCTCCTTGGATTCCTTTCCTATTTATGTAGGAGATCAAACGCCATATATATTAACAGCTGTTAGTCAGAAAAATGCCAATCACCAATCGTATTACTTTTTCAGAAATCTGTCTTGATGCTTCTGCACACAGCCTTCTCCAAACTAATGACAGGTCTCATCAAATTATGTCTAAATGTGCAGTGTATAGTGTACACTGGCTGGACTGTGAAGATAAAGTGGCACTGGATTGTGGGGATAAAAAAGGCTTTCAATACTCAATCCAATTATATCATTGCCAATCACATTCACTGTTCCAAACCTTGGGGTCAAATTTCCGGGAAGGTTACTCTTATATTTCAGCATAGTTTTGGTGTAATATCGGCTGAAAGTCGGGAGAAACAACTTTTGTGAAGTGATATAGGGAAATTGGGAAGACCATCCCTCTTTCCCCAACCTGACCAGGCAAGAGAACTCTACATCCCTTTTATTTAAAACTGCATAGCCCTTGCAGCAGCATCCACAGCATCAGTGCGCAACGGGAATCTGGCTAATATCCCCCATTCCACACTCAGTTGCATCGCTGTAGGTTAGGTGGTCAGAACAGCACTGTAGAGCAGCAGCACGAGGAACAGATCGGGGCTCTCATACCTTCAGGTATTTGACAAAGTAGAGCTTGGCAAAGTGTAAAGGCGGGTAGAAAAGCTAGACAGTGAGATTGGTCTTGGACAGTATCACAAAGTGGGAAGTAGTGAGTTGGCAGCCCGTTTCAAAGCCAGTCTGACTGATCTGTCAACTGAGGGGAAATTCAGAATAAAATGGTCAGTCTATTCACTACAGCTTATTTTGTGGTACCACCCAAGACAAATATCAGCCTAAAATAGCAAAACTCGTAGATCCTACATCCTTGGCACAACTCACAACTGGTAAAAATCTTTTTTGGGGGGGTTTGGAGCTAATGGAAAGTGCCCAGCTGTCACTGAGATCATGCTCTTATTATTCCCCTGAAAAGAGAAGAAGCTGAATCAGTTCCTGTTTCTAAGCTTCACCCCAGTCTCTCCTTCATAAATAGCTTAAATCAACTTAAATCAAGCCGGCAACTTGACAATTCTGGGGAATCTAGTGGTTTGAAGCACAGCTTCCACATTAAACAATCCTGAACACTCTCAGGACATTGGTACTTGCACAAATGTCCCTAAATCTCACAGAACACAGGAAGAAATACCACCAGGACTACGCGGAATGAGGTCAACATGCGCAATCGTGTGACTATAAATATACATTTTAAAGGCAGGGAGGGCAAGGGCAAATTCTTGGAAGCCTGATCTAAATCAATAAGAATTTGTTTGGTTTGTGGCACAAGTTGGGGCCGAGCTGAATTACGTTTCTCCAATTCAGTTACTGCAATGTAAAAGTTGGGTCAGACTGCAAAGACTGAGAGACAGCATACTGGCAGCGTGCAATTTATTGATCCTCTAACTCACAGCAAGTGGCCCTATGTTAATTTAATTTTAAAACAAGTGTGCTGGTCCCACAACTATGCTCATCACATATAAATTGTTGTATCTGAACCTCTCTATTACATAATAGCCAATAAATGCATTCCCAGGAGTACTTTTGAGGTTAGTGGACAGTTTTAAATGTGGACCCCTTGGATAAGTAACTTTTCAGTTATACCCAGTCCACAGTAATTCACTGGCATTCCCCAAATATCTTCTTGGGTATAAAAGCAAAATACTGCAGAGGCTGCAAATCTGAAATAAAAACATGAAGTGCTGGAAATACTCAGTAGGTCTGGCAGCATCTGTGGAGAGAGAAATAGTGGGGTGGATACTTCATTGCCTGATGTTGGTAGTGGGTTTCTCAATCAGTAGAGAATGGAGCATCGGATGAAAAACGAGATCAGCATGGGGCGTCGATCCCGTTCTGATGCTCCAGTCCTCCGCCGACGGCAGCAACAAGCAACATGCTCAGTGCAGAAGGGAGGATGCAAATTGCTGATTCATGGGCTGGAAATCTGTGTCTCCAAAGGAAAACCCTCCCAGAGGGGTTTGGTGCAAATTTTCCAAAGCGTGGCCCTGATGTGGTTGTCACCGTGGTTGCTCAAGGGGGTCAGTGCATAACTGAGGTGCCCCTCAAAGTCCATTAGAAGGCCCCCTCTGCCCTCACAATGCAAATCCTGCCCCATCCACCCGACTCCTCCCCACAAACCCCTCCATATGACCTGCATGAGAGACACCCTATCAAAGACCATCAGACCCCTCATCAGACACCCACATCAGAAACCCCATCAGTGACCCCCAAATCAGACCCACATCAGAGACTCCAAACAGTGACCCCCCCCATCAGTCACCCTTGCCTGAAAGTTGAAGGGCAGTCCATGCATTTTCACTGCATTTTCAACCTTCCCTGACATCTGCTGCCTCAGACAAAAGTAACAGCTGCTGTTTTAAACACAAGTAACAGAGGCTTTCGTGAAAGCCATGTACACTTTAAAGGGCTTCAAATCCCTTGAAAGCATTTGAAATGCAAATCTTTCACACAATTTCACACAGAAATACATTGTATTAGCCTGTGATTGATAGTTTTATTACTCCAAAGACAGGTGCTTGGTGGATTGTTCATCTATCTTTTCCTTCAGATTTGAATGCATCTCAAGTATCCTGCTTTCATGCTAGCCACAATGCATATCAATACTCTTGCTAGATTAACAGTTCCACACCACATCAAAAGCAACTAAGTGCTGTCTCTTCCTCTTTGTCACAGAAAGCACTGGGGGGGGGGGGGTCTAATTGGGGGGGGGTCAAGTCACCTCATGTGTGCATGCTGTGGGAGGAGCGGGTGGGTAACCCGTTATTCCTGTGGTGGGGGGGAATGCTCCTACTTGCCAGGGGGATGGAGGAGTAGGATTTGAGTTGCGGGAGGGTGGGAAGCCCACCGTTGGATCTCAGTATCAGGCCGCCCGCTCAAAATAATGGCCCGATACCGTGATTGCCACAGAATTTGGTGAGCTCTCCTCTATGCATTAATTAGCATGGTAAAGGAGAGGAAATCACACCTGGCCGCTGCTCATAGTGCCAGCGGAGACCAGGGGCGTCATTCTCCGACCCCCCGCCGGGTAGGAGAATGGCCGTTGGCCGCCGTGAATCCGGCCCCCGCCCCCGCCGAAGTCTCCGCTCCCGGAGATTGGGCGGGGGCGGGAATCCGGCCGCGCCGGTTGGCGGGACCCCCCACTGGATTCTCCGGCCCGGATGGGCCGAAGTCCCGCCCAGAAATTGCCTGTCCCGCCGGCGTAAATCAAACCTGGTATTTACCGGCGGGACCAGGCGGCGTGGGCGGGCTCCGGGGTCGTGGGGGGGGCGCGGGGCGATCTGACCCCGGGGGGTGCCCCCACGGTGGCCTGGCCCGCGATCGGGGCCCACCGATCCGCGGGCGGGCCTGTGCCGTGGGGGCACTCTTTCCCTTCGGCCTCCGCCACGGCCTCCACCATGGCGGAGGAGGAAGAGACTCTCCCCACTGCGCATGCACGGGAAACTGACAGCGGCCGCTGACGCTCCTGCGCATGCGCCGGGAAACTGACAGCGGCCGCTGGCGCTCCCGCGCATGCGCCGCATTTCCGCGCCAGCTGGCGGGGAAACAAATGCCATTTCCGCCAGCTGGCGGGGCGGAAATCCCTCCGGCGTCGGCCTAGCCCCTCAACGTTGGGGCTAGGCCGCCAAAGATGCGGAGCATTCCGCACCTTTGAGTCGGTGCGATGCCCGTCTGATTGGCGCCGGCTTTGGCGCCAGTCGGCGGACATCCCGCCGTTGGGGGAGAATTTCGCCCCAGGAGTGAATCTCCACTGGTGGGATCACTTAGTCTCCAGATGGAGATTCCAGCCCAGAGTTAACATTTCAATCTCTATTGGACTCTTCTTCAGAACGTTTGAGTGGGACATCATCCCCTCCACCACCCACCCACGGCTCGTTTTGCAGCAGCAGAGGCAATTCACCATTGGCTGGCAGTGGGATCCTCTGGTGCCACTACTGTCAATAGGTTTTCCATTGTTTGCAGCCTTTGCCTCCAGGGGAGGCAACCTACGCAGGGGAGTTGCCTTCGGTGGGAACAGCTGGAATATTTCCTGTTTCTCTCTTCGCAAATACAGCAGATCTACTGAGCATTCCCACCAGTTTTTGTTTTGATTATCTTTCTGGGCATTTATTTCATTATACATTCCTGGTTCTTCCTCCCTTTCCATTTAATAGTCACACACGTATCATTTATACGTCCAATTGCAGTGACTTAATTTGTGCCTCAGCTATTCATGATGTATTTTCTCTCTACCAACAATGACCCTGTGAAGTATTTTAAAGAATTTTACTACCCTGACATTAAATGATTGGGTTTATGGGTTTCCAGGGTACATACTTGGCTTCCTATTTTAAAAGAATGGAGTATGATGACTACTTACCAACCTTTCAAAAGCTTTTTTAAATTTAGCAAGAGTTTTAAAAAATGATCAACGATTCACTCGTTTTATTCCCATCTGCTTTTAAAACTCACGGACGCAGTGGAAGACTCTCGACGGGAGAGTGTGGCAACATTCTCAGTCACAATCTGAATATTAATTTTAAGTCCACATGTGATACATTTATTTGAACTTTACCAAGGAAACAGTTTATATCCTATATCGTTCCGAACAGATTAGAGGGCAATGGAGTTCAATAATGGTCAAGGAAGAGAATAACGAGTAGTATTAAGAAGCAGAAGGCTTTTAATAATACAGGAACCTGGAAGACAAGAGGATTGGTAATGTAAAGGCAACCAAAAATAGATTTAAAAATAATTATAGAGAGCTCAGGAAAAATTTAAGACTGTTGAAAACATCTCCGCTAATGAGGGGTTATATATATATATATATCCATTATACAAAGGATGAAGGAAAACACAGACCATTTGAAAGTTGTGGTAGGAAGGTGGAATTTGTAACAAAGAAATAGAATTACAATTAAGTGACTACCTTCTGTCTTTACTGAGATCCAGGATGGGCTTGATATTATGCAATTCATCCCATGGAGTTTAAAATAGAAAACAAATGAAATAGGAACAAATGGGAAATCAAAATGAAAACACTTCTCTGGAAACAAATTAAAGGCTAGAATTTTCTGGCCCATCTGGTGGGATCATCTGGTCCAGTCGAAGGGGGTCGCCCTCTTCTCCCCCACGTTAGGGTACAGCAGTGCTCTGATCTAGATGAGCAGCTCTTCACTCTACACCTTATTTGGCATAGTTATTATTTTTAAATAGAGTCGCTCAGGCAAACTCTTTGATTTGTCAAGCACACTGCAGTGAATGCGGATCCCAAATGTACACATAATTTATCAATGAAAATGGGAGTGTTCCTTAGCCTGAAGCACAGACGGAATCTATTTTCAGCATGAGAGATTTACATCAGGATACCAAGCAACATTGATTTATCGGTAAAATCATCTCAAATATTTTTCTAATTTTATTTTCGCTTGCATATTTTTGTCTTGACCAACTGAGAAATATTGCAACCCTGGTGGCTGGAAGATTATTTTCACTTTTTTTCCCCGCAGTATCAGCATCAAGCATGCCCAAAGCAGTCTTAATATAACAACTAAAAGGGACGGCACAGTGGCGAAGTGGTTAGCACTGCTGCCTCACGCGCCGAGGACCTGGGTTCAATCCCGGCCCCGGGTCACTGTCCGTGTGGAGTATGCACATTCTCCCTGTGTCTGCGTGGGTCTCACCCTCACAAAGCAAATGTGCAGGGTAGGTGAATTGGCCATGCCACATTGCCCCTTAATTGGAAGAAAAGAATTAGGGTACTCTAAATTTATATTTTTAAAAATAACAACTTGCATACAGGTTGAGCATCCCTTATTCGAAATGCTTGGGGCCAAATGTGTCTTGGATTCTGGAATTTTTAGAGTTTTGGAATACCTGCAAAATTATGTCATGCGGTAGCTCATCCAGTGGGAATGGGATCCAAGTCTAAGCCCAAAATTCATTTATATATCATTTACAGCTTAAAGGTACATATAGCCTGCAGGTAGTTGAATGCAATATTTTTACTCATTTTGTGCATGAAATAATAATAAGATGTACATTGAACCATCAGAAAATTAAGCATCACTACCTCGGCCGCCCAGGTGGGCGAGCGCCATAGGCAATAATTGGGAAATGTTGCATAGTTGGCGGATCCTGGGTGAACACCATGGGCTCGATCCAATGGCCACGCTGCGCCGGAAAAGCAGCTCGCAGCGGTGCAGCGTGGCCGATAAAAGCCAGGAGACCCTGGGCTGGATTCTCCATTATTGAGACTATGTCCCCACGCCGGCGTCAAAACGGTATAGTTTTACACCTGAAAATCCTGGATTAAAGGGACACGGATTCCTAGCCCTGCAGGGGGCTCGCAGGGACCCGGAGTAAATCTCGCAGCTTTTGCTGCAGATATGGCCCCCCGCACTTCCGGGTCAGAGGCCGCACATGCGCACAGCAGCGGCCACCAGCGGCCGAGCCGTGCTCCGTGGCGGACTTGGACCACGTAGCCAGATCCAAGAAAGAGACCCCCCGATTGGCCGCGCGCCCGACCTTCAAGTATTGCTTTTCAGATGTGATATTAAACCAAGGTATTGTCTAACTGCTCAGATAAGCATAAACAATCCTATTCCAGTTCCAGCTATTTCCACTTCCTACCCTGTCTGCCCTGGCTGGCCATTCTTCACGTATGAATCTGGGCAGTAATTTGCAGTCAGTCATTCGACCAGTGGTGATAGTGTGAGGTGAAGGGGCATCGTAGGCCAGCCTAATTCTCTCCTCAGCCTGTTCTCTATACGTATGCACTTTCAGCAGGAATGTTCTCCTCATCTCTCCTCACTTAGCTGGGGTGCTCAGGCAGCCTGTCCACTTGCTGCCCTTAGTGAGTCAGACTGGCCCAGAACCTTCCAAGGATTGAATCTGGGAAGGAATGGCAGGGATTGGAAACAAGAAAAACTGCACCAGTTTTAGTTAGAGCCCAATTTTTTTCCTTTGGATTAAAATATCCTATTTGATCTGCACGTTATAATTCCGTTCTAAGAACTGTAGAAGGCCTTTAAAAGCAACATTAGCAAGCACAGCTCTGATAAGAAAACGAAAACAGTTTCCCCAGCTCTGGAACACTACAACTTTTCTAAACAAAGGTTTCATTGAAAATTCCTGTCAAAGTCACTGACACACCCCGCATACAACTGTCAATCAGACCGTGCCATTGTGCTACCATCTTGGCCAACAAAATGCCTTTTCTTTTCCAGTAAGAATAGTCACTCTTCAAACCGAGGTCTGTCCCATTTTTATTCTGTGCCCCACTATCAACATGTAAATCAGATTCTGTCCCAGCAATTGGAGGATTAACAGGAAAAATCTTTCATTCCGCGCTTTTTGCACAAGGTGGATGCAGACACCCACGTGCGTTTCAACATTCACTTATCATTTAAGTGTGTGATTCGGCAATGCATGCTCATATATACCCTGCACAATTGCAATACCACAGTGCCTTGACTGTCACATGTACTGTCCTGCCCGTCACAACTCTCAATGCTAGCGTACAGCTGCATGCATGTACAGTCACATATACCTGACCCATTCTCCACCCTTGCATATAGTCACATACACACTGCCCGATCCGGACTCCACACTGCCAGTGTCCAATCACATGTACTCAACCCAATACTGAGCTCACTGCTGCAAACAGTCTCATGTGCCTAACCCAATCCAGGCTCTTTACAGCTAGTGTGCAGGCACATGTACCTTATTAACCCTGGCTCCACACTGCCAGTGCCCATTCACGTATACACTGCCCAAATTTTTAAAAATTGTTTCCTGGGATGTGGGTGCCACTGACAGGCCAGCATCTGTTGCTCATCCTTAATTTCTCTTGAGAAGGTGATGGTGAGCTGTCTTCTTGGACTGCTGCACAGTGCTCCTGCAGAGGGAGTTCCAGGACTTTGATCGAGCGACAGTGAAGGAACAGTGATATATTTCCAAGTCAGGATAGTGTGTGGCTTGGAGGGGAAGTTGCAGGTGATGGTGTTCCCATGCATTTGCTGTCCTCATCCTTCTAGGTGGTAGAGGTTGTGGGTTTGGAAGATGCTGCCTAAGGAGCTAAGGTGAGGTGCTGCAGTGCATCTTGCAGATGGTACAGACTGCTGCCACTGGGCATCGGTGATGGAGAGGGTGAATGTTGAAGATGATGAATAAGGTGCCAATTAAGCAGGCTGTTTTGTCCTGGATGGTGTCAAGATTTTTGAGTGTTGTTGTAACTGCACTTCTCCAGGCAAGTGGAGAGTATCCTATCACACTACTTGTGGTGATATACATCACTGTAAGTACACAAAGGGTTAATGTACATACACTACACCGAGCTAGACACTAGAGGGAACACCAGAGACATGACATGCAGACAGTCAACCAATAGGTCAGTAAGATAGGACACGACCAATGGGCAGTCACGATACACACAGAGGTGACACTACCACAGGAGGGCATTACACCAACCCAAATAAAAGGACACATCACACATGCTCAGTCTCTTTCCAGTGGAGACACTCAGTGAGTACAGGCACAGGGTTTATGAACATCACTCCCACCACGTGGATTGTAACAGACTGGTTCGTCAGTCTGAGTAGCTATAGCAGGATTAACAGTAGCGTCGAATCCAAGTAGGAGAATTGTTAAGAGTTCAATAAATGTGTTAAATCTATCTCCAAGTCTGCACCTTCCTTTGTCAGAGTGCACATCAAGGAAGCAGCTTATGCTACGATAAGAGCATAACAAAACACTCCTGACTTGAGTCAGATGTTGGAAAGGCTTTGAAAGTTAAGAGGTGAGTTACTCAACACAGAATTCCCAGTCACAGTAGCCACAGTATTTATATCACCAGACCAGTTTAATTTCTGCAGAGTGTAACCCCGCAGGATGGTGATCGTAAATTGCTGTAAATAGTCAAGTGACCCAATCCCAAATCCTCACTATTAGTGTATGGTCACATGTACCTTAACCAATTGTGGCTCCACACAGGCAGTATCGCTACATGTAGCCAGTTCAATTCCAGCTCCTTAGTGACAGTGTACAATCACAGTGTACCTTGCACAGTCCCAGCCAGTGTACAGTCACATCTGTCCTACCCAATCCAGGCTTTCACAGTCACCTGTACCCTGACCATTCCTCAGTGTGTGTGTACTGTAACCCAGACCCTGACCTTTCCTCACTGTGTGTGACTGTCAGCTGTACCCTGACCATTCTTCACTGTTTACTGTAACCTGTACCTTGACCATTCCTCACTGTGTGTGACTGTAGCCTGTACCCTGATCATTCCTCACTGTGTGTGTAGTGTAACCTGCACCCTGACCATTCCTCAGTGTGTGTGTACTGTCACTGTACCCTGACCATTCATCACTGTGGGTGTACTGTCACTGTACCCTGACCATTCATCACTGTGGGTGTACTGTAACCTGGACCCTGACCATTCCTCACTGTGGGTGTACTGCCATCTGTATCCTGATCTTCCCTACTGTGTGTGTGTATACTGTCACCTGCACCCTGACCATTCCTTACTGGTGTGTACTGTCCCTGTACCCTGACCATTCCTTACTGTATGTGCACTGTCACCTGTACCCTGATCATTCCTCACTGTGTGTGTATTGTAACCTGTACCCTGACCATTCCTCACTGTGTGTATACTGTCAGCTGTACCCTGACCATTCCTCACTGTGTGTATACTGTCAGCTGTACCCTGACAATTCCTCACTGTGTGTATACTGTCAGCTGTACCCTGACTATTCCTCACTGTGCGTATACTGTCAGCTGTACCCTGACCATTCTTCATTGTGGGTGTACTGTAACCTGGACCCTGACCATTTCACACTGTGTGTATACTGTCAGCTGTACCCTGACCATTCCTCACTGTGTGTGTACTGTCAGCTGTACCCTGACCATTCTTCATTGTGGGTGTACTGTAACCTGGACCCTGACCATTTCTCACTGTGTGTATACTGTCAGCTGTACTCTGACCATTCTTCATTGTGGGTGTACTGTAACCAGGACCCTGACCATTTCTCACTGTGTGTGTACTGTAACCTGGACCCTGACCATTCCTCTCTGTGTGTATACTGTCAGCTGTACCCTGACCATTCCTCACTGTGTGTATACTGTCAGCTGTACCCTGACCATTCCTCACTGTGTGTATACTGTCAGTTGTACCCTGACCATTCCTCACTGTGTGTGTACTGTCAGCTGAACCCTGACCATTCCTCACTGTGTGTATACTGTCAGTTGTACCCTGACCATTCCTCACTGTGTGTATACTGTCAGCTGTACCCTGACAATTCCTCACTGTGTGTATACTGTCAGCTGTACCCTGACTATTCCTCACTGTGCGTATACTGTCAGCTGTACCCTGACAATTCCTCACTGTGTGTATACTGTCAGCTGTACCCTGACAATTCCTCACTGTGTGTATACTGTCAGCTGTACCCTGACTATTCCTCACTGTGTGTATACTGTCAGCTGTACCCTGACTATTCCTCACTGTGCGTATACTGTCAGCTGTACCCTGACCATTCTTCATTGTGGGTGTACTGTAACCTGGACCCTGACCATTTCACACTGTGTGTATACTGTCAGCTGTACCCTGACCATTCCTCACTGTGTGTGTACTGTCAGCTGTACCCTGACCATTCTTCATTGTGGGTGTACTGTAACCTGGACCCTGACCATTTCTCACTGTGTGTATACTGTAACCTGGACCCTGACCATTCCTCTCTGTGTGTGTACTGTCAGCTGTACCCTGACCATTCCTCACTGTGTGTATACTGTCAGCTGTACCCTGACCATTCCTCACTGTGCGTATACTGTCAGCTGTACCCTGACCATTCTTCATTGTGGGTGTACTGTAACCTGGACCCTGACCATTTCTCTCTGTGTGTATACTGTAAGCTGTAATCTGACCATTCCTCACTGTGTGTATACTGTCAGCTGTACCCTGACCATTCCTCACTGTGTGTCTATACTGTCAGCTGTACCCTGACCATTTCTCACTGTGTGTATACTGTCAGCTGCACTCTGACCATTCCTCACTGTGTGTATACTGTCAGCTGTACCCTGACCATTCTTCATTGTGGGTGTACTGTAACCTGGACCCTGACCATTTCTCACTGTGTGTGTACTGTAACCTGGACCCTGACCATTCCTCACTGTGTGTATACTGTCAGCTGTACCCTGACAATTCCTCACTGTGTGTATACTGTCAGCTGTACCCTGACTATTCCTCACTGTGCGTATACTGTCAGCTGTACCCTGACCATTCTTCATTGTGGGTGTACTGTAACCTGGACCCTGACCATTTCACACTGTGTGTATACTGTCAGCTGTACCCTGACCATTCCTCACTGTGTGTATACTGTCAGCTGTAATCTGACCATTCCTCTCTGTGTGTATACTGTAACCTGGACCCTGACCATTTCTCACTGTGTGTATACTGTCAGCTGTACCCTGACCATTCTTCATTGTGGGTGTACTGTAACCTGGACCCTGACCATTTCTCACTGTGTGTGTACTGTAACCTGGACCCTGACCATTCCTCACTGTGTGTATACTGTCAGCTGTACCCTGACCATTCCTCACTGTGTGTATACTGTCAGCTGTACCCTGACCATTCCTCACTGTGTGTATACTGTCAGCTGTACCCTGACCATTCCTCACTGTGTGTATACTGTCAGCTGTACCCTGACCATTCCTCACTGTGCGTATACTGTCAGCTGTACCCTGACCATTCTTCATTGTGGGTATACTGTAACCTGGACCCTGACCATTCCTCACTGTGTGTATACTGTCAGCTGTAATCTGACCATTCCTCACTGTGTGTGTACTGTCAGCTGTACCCTGACCATTCCTCACTGTGTGTATACTGTCAGCTGTACCCTGACCATTCTTCATTGTGGGTGTACTGTAACCTGGACCCTGACCATTCCTCTCTGTGTGTATACTGTAAGCTGTAATCTGACCATTCCTCACTGTGTGTATACTGTCAGCTGTACCCTGACCATTCCTCACTGTGTGTGTACTGTCAGCTGTATCCTGACCATTCTTCATTGTGGGTGTATTGTAACCTGTACCCTGACCATTCCTCAGTGTGTGTGTGTGTATACTGTCACCTGTACCCTGACCATTCCGCATTGTGTGTGTACTGTCACCTGTACCCTGGCCTCTCCTCATTGTGTGTGTACGGTCACCTGTACCCTGACTGTCCATTTCTGAGTGTGGACTGTTATATGTACCCTGAACAAACACTCTCTCCACACTTTTGGTGTACTGTCATCTGTACCCTGATCAAACCCAACTCCTGACCGCCAGTGTACCAACTCATATACATGGTCAATCCCAGTTCATCATTGCTGGTACACAGTGATATGCACTTTGCCAATCCTGAATTCTCACTGATGGTGTGCAATCCCATGTTCTCTGCATAATTGGACACCTCACAGTTTGTGTTCTGTCACATGTGTTCTACCTAATCCCATGTTCTCACTGCCCGTCCCATTTCATAGAATTTACAGTGCAGAAGGAGGCCATTCGGCCCATCGAGTCTGCACCGGCTCTTGGAAAGAGCACCCTACCCAAGGTCCACACCTCCACCCTATCCCAATAACCCAGTAACTCCACACAACACTAAGGGCAATTTTGGACACTATGGGCAATTTAGCATGGCCAATCCACCTAACCCGCACATCTTTGGACTGTGGGAGGAAACCGGAGCACCCGGAGGAAACCCACGCACACACGGGGAGGATGTGCAGACTCCGCACAGACAGTGACACAAGCCGGAATCGAACCTGGGACCCTGGAGCTGTGAAGCATTTGTGCTATCCACAATGCTACCGTGCTGCCCATATTTACTCTGCCCAATCTTGGCTTCTTACTGCCTGTGGACAATCACATGTAACCTGCCTAATTTCAACTCCTCACAGCCAGTGCACAGTCACATATATGCTTCCCATTCCCTGATCCTCACTGGCACTGTACATTCACATGTACCCTACCTACTCATTACCATAGTACACCCACACATAGCCTGCCAATCCTGCCTCAGTGTTGCCCGTGTACAATACAACTCCCCAATGCCAGTTTACAGTCACATGTTCCCTTCTCAGTCACAACTCCTCAGTAACAGTGTACAATCACATGTACCTTGCCAAATCCAAACTCCTCACTGCCAGTGTACAGCAGTATGCAGTCCACCCAGTCCTAAACCTTTACTGCAGGATTCCCATTAGGCCCAATTCCAGGGCCTGTGTCTTTAAAGAGGCGTTTGCAGATTTGCTGTCCTTCTAACTCCAGAAAGAACATACAATTTACAAAAGCAATAGACAAAGGGGTTTCAAAACATTTGAAGGTTAGATCTTACTGGACACATCAACCCTGCATGACACACAAGCAAAATGTTAATAACTGTCGTCATCAGCTCAGGACAAGAAGCCAGGAATATTTTGCTTGAAGCAATTCAATAATCGCTTGTGCTAATCAGCAAACATAATAGTTGTAGGCTGCAGTATGAAATGATTTACATCCCCAACAATCTGACGTTTATACTCATAGCCTGAATATGCTAGTACAATGAAAGCAGCAGCCAAATCACCCACATTCTGCTTTAGTGCACACAATACTAAATTAGGATTTACGTTTTGAACAAAGTTTTATGCGTTTAATCTAAAATATGTTATTATGAGGAACACAGGAGGCGATTCAAGCCTGGATTAATTTACAATGGTGCTAAGCATGTTGACTAACAAAGGGTCACTTGTGTAGCTTAAAGCAGTTCGTACAATCCCCTTTCAGCAGGCTCATTATCTTTACAAATTGCCTTAAGTACTTAACAGCCCCTAGTTGTGCAGCTATTACATACAGTAAGATCACTTCTTAGAAGAAAATCTTTTTGAGACACAATTCAATTCTTATTATTACTCCGCCCCTCCATCACCACCCCCTACCCAACCTGCAGCCCCTTGCTTTTCTAAATGTGCTGAGTGAAGCTGCCATATGGTTTCGTGGGCATCAGTTGCTCTCGCTAACCTTGCCCAAAGTGGCCAATTTCATCTGCTAGTCAGCGCCGATTTTATCTTTGAGATGCATCAGTGCCACACTTCATCTACACGCACACGTTTCAGTACAGTTCACCCGCACCAATCAGGACAAGAAATCTTGGTGCATTTTTTTTGTCCATAGATAGACCAGTGATCAAACCTGGACCTGGAGCCAAAATTCCCGCTGAGCTGTGTGGCCATACCCCACCTGGAAGAGTCTACACAGGCCCTGTTCCAATTTATGTATTGCTCAGACGCAGCCATACAAAAGGATCTGAAGGAACCCCGCATTGAAAGAAAGATGGATGCGCGCAACAAAATTTGAAAGGGAACTTTGCCCAGAGCCTGGAATTTCAATAAAATAGAAATAAATACAGTTATTACACACTACCGCTATGGTTTGTCTCTTGATATGGACGTTCCTACAGCATTTATGCAAATTGAGGTTTTTGGGAGGTAGAGGTCCAGAAATTGGTCACACCTCCCAGGGAATAGGATGGGGAGGGATGCCATGTTACATACTGCCTGTTTTGACAAAACGAGTGACAGCTCAATCTGAACAGCTGCTTTGATTCCTCTCTGTTCCGGTCATTGCTTAGCCCCCACATGCTGCAGGGGCAAACCCAATCTCTGTGTAACCATCTCCTCACATGGGTACATATCCTCAGGGGGATAAACAATCCCACAGGATGCGAATCATTCAGTCTTCCCCATTCTTGGTGAGGTATTTGACTCCATTAACAAAATATTAGCCTGTGTGGACGTCAATCAGGGAAGCTTCAGCAAATGGAAAATATAATACCTCTTAATCTTTCTTGGTAAAAATGGTCTTTAGATTCCATGTGTGAGGAGCACAAGTTACATAACTTACCCACACAAAATTAGTTTCTGATGTATCAGTGTATCCAGCAGATTTATAAAGAGAATTTTCTGCAATAGTATATGTTGGTCCATGACCAATTATTAAAATACACACATGTCTCTCACAAGCTTTGAGCTCACAAATTAACACAACCTCTACCTCTTGCTAAATCTTGTCCTCAGCCCAACTGTCTTGTTTTGGAGTTCTGCAATCAGCTCTGGGGAATTCAGCAGGCAGGAAGCACATGAGCCGATAGCCCATCTGAAAGTAAAGACAAGTGTAAGGTGATTCCAGGGGATGGTGAGGGTTGTGGGGGAGGGCAACTGAAGGAGGACTGCTGAGGCGAGAAGAGGTTGATTTCTTTTTTCATTTTCTTTGGCTTCAGAGTCAACAGAGTAGGGTCAGAGGTCACCGGTCAAATAAAAAAGAACATAAAGGCAGTGGGTGGGGAAAGAAATCCTCCAGAATTGGCGGCAAGCTTTTCACACACAGCAAGTAATTAGCAAGTCTATGTGTCACCAGCCAACAATCAATGGGGGTAGAAAAAGAGAAGGCTGCTGGGACAAGGCTGCCTTAGTCAAGAGTCTCCTTGTTGTTCACAACACAATTAGTATCCAACTGCTAACTAAATGGTTGAGAAATAATCCACACCTGCAAAAACACTGTACCAGGAAACCTGATGACAAGAAGGCGGATTGAGAGACTAAATACTAACGGCCGAGGCCTTTGACTCCAACTGTTGGATACAACAGGTGTAGGCGACATTATTTTTATTCAATCTTTCGATATTCATTCCTCATTATACAATTCTCCTTGTCCCCCAGCCCCATGTTATCCACCCCCCCCCTCCCCTCCCCCACAGCCCCAACACAGCCCCATGGCTGCCACGGCCATTTTACAGTTTTAAATGTTCAAGATTTATATTGTTTGCCATCGGGCCATCCGGTATGCAATGACTTCAACATAAAATTAAAATGGAGGCTGAAAACAGCTCTTGACGGTAAAATACTTTGGAGCATGCTGTGTTTGTCAAAGGTGCTAGAGAAATGCAAGCCATTGAGTACTGCGCTGAAGCATTAGCACAGTACTGAGGATGTGCTGCACTGTCCAGGCTGTTGTCTTTCAGATAAAACATCAAGCCATCTTCCCTGTCAGTTGAATGTAAATTATCCATTGCGCTCTTTGAAGAACAACGGATGAGTTCTCCCAGTGTAATTTATTGCTCACTAATATATAGCGCCTTGAGCATAATAAAGCCACCTAAACCTCTTCACAAGCGTGATAAGGCAAAAGTTTTGATCCACAGGAGTTCCTCGGACAGGGGACAAAAAGCCTAGTCAAAGAGAAATACTTAAGGAATATCTTAAAGTAAGAGAGAGAGGTGGAGTTGGCAGAGAAATTTAGAAACTCCTCTTTACAAGTGGACATATGTGCACATTCAATCGCACAATCGACGTATTAACTGGCAGAGGGTGATATGGGTATCTGGCGCCACCATTAAAATCTCACTGTTTTTGGTACCAGACAGGGAGGGAGTTAAGGGGTATGTGAGAAGAAACACAACCCACAATTCAAATCATGCTCTGAAAATCAGGGCCAAAATTCTCACTCGGACACTCCTTGCCCAGCAATACACTCCAAATGGTCCAGAATTCATACCACCTGGATATCATTTGTATTGATTACATCGCTGATTGTCCCCCATCCACTATGCCCACACTCCTCATTCTATCCAAACTCACCATTTCCCATCATACCAAATTGGGCTTGAATCTCCAACCACACACGTTCATGTGCAGAATGCGTTGGCATCACTGGAGCCAGAGAATCGCAGGTGAGGGACCATTGCATGTTTAGCACCAGGGGGGATTCGCCCTGCCCCCATGTACAGCAAGGGCATGAACCAGAAAAACATATTTACATCCTCATTGAAATATGCTCTGCCGCTTTTAAACTGGATTCGCCCTGCTCCCAAGATTCTCTTGACCCTTGGGGGCACTTGAGTAGTCGTGGGAATGGTGGATAGTGCCTTGGCAATGCCACCTGACACATTGGCAGTGCCAATCAGACAGGGCCAAACTGATTGGCACTGCCAGGGCGACATCGGCAAAGGGCCTGGCCTGAAGAGGGTCCCTGAAGAGGGCAGAACTTAAGGCGACCCCATAGCGGAGTATTGCTCACCTGGGGAGCCATCAGATGCTGGCGAAGATGGATGGGGGTGGGCCATCCAAGCCTACATGATGGGGGTGACCTGAACATTTAGTGGTCGCCCCTTCAGGAGTCAAGAATTGGGGATGTTTCCCATGTCTGTGGGGGGTTGCGATGTCCGTGGGAGAGGGGTTGAGGGAGAGGGAGACCTTCAATGTAATGTTGAGATTGGGGCACCCTTTAGAAAGGGCTTCTCAATTTCTGAGGAGCCAGTCTTGCCGGTGTCTTTAGATTCCCTACTCCAAAACAAAAGTCTAAGGGCAATGTCACCCCCCACACCCGCACCCATGCGCAATACTCAACATCCCCCCCACCCTCAAGTAAGGATACGCTGCTATGAGGCCACTGAGAGCCCCCCTTTTCAGGTCTCGCCACGCCTCCCACCACCCCTGTCAGGACCCCCACTCTTCACCCACCTCAACCTTTCAGAAGCCCCTTCATGCATGCACTTCGGCCCCCACCCTTCATACCCACCTCCTCCGCACTTTCATGGGCATGGCCCCTCTCAGGCCTGGCCCTTGGCAGTGTCACCCTGGACCTGGGCATCCTCAGAGTGTCCATACCTGCCTAGCAGTGTCACTTGGGCACCTTTGCAGTGCCAGTCTGGCAGTACCAAGTGCCAGGGCGAGGCAAGGGTGCCACCCTGACTGTCCCCGACCACCCAGCGGTCTCCAATGGCCTGGGAGACCCCCCCTGCCACCAGATGTCATTCCACCTGGTCCACATTTGTGGGGACGAACACTAAATGGCGCACGGCTGGGGTCTCCTCGGTGAGGCCGATAGATCCCGGGAGCTGGTTAGATCCAACATAGGCATAGTTAAGGGAGCAGTTAAGCTCACTTAACTATGCAAGACAGGATCCTGCCCACTGTGGGTGGGATACAGATCGTGACATCTTGCGAGATTTGGTGGGACATCACGACCGTCAGAAATCCCTGAAAAGGCTTCTCATGGCATTTACCGGCCACGTCCCATCCCGAATTTGGCATGGTGTGGCCGGTACATCGAGCCTTCAATGTGGGAGAATTCAGTGAGAGTCTTCCCAGGTTCCAAGCGTGATTGATTTGTGAACTGGGACTGGATTCTCCCAGCAGCGGGAGGCAGTGTGCCCTTCACTGGTGGCAGGATTCTCTATTCCCCCTGCTTGTCAATGGGATTTACTCCTGAAATCGCTCTACGCCACTGGGAAACCCACGGCTTGGGGTGCACTGCCAGCAGGACCAGAGAATCTCTCCGCCAGTGAACAGCTGGAGAACTCCGGACCTGGGGCGAAATTCTCCGTAATCGGCGCGATGTCCGCCGACCGGCGCCAAAAACGGCGCAAATCAGTCCGGCATCGCGCTGCCCCAAAGGTGCGGAATCCTCCGCATCTTGAGCGGCCGAGCCCTCACCTTGAGGGGCTAGGCCCGCGCCGGACTGATTACCGCCCCGCCAGCTGGCGCGGAAATGACATTGCCGGGCGGCACATGCGCGGGAGCGTCAGCAGCCGCTCACGGCATCCCTGCGCATGCGCAGTGGAGGGGATCTCTTCCTCCTCCGCCATGGTGGAGACAATGGTGAAGGTGGAAGGAAAAGAGTGCCCCCACGGCACAGGCCCGCCCACGGATTGGTGGGCCCCGATCGCGGGCCAGGCCACCGTGGGGGCACCCCCCAGGGCCAGACCGCCCCGCAACCCCCCCCAGGACCCCGGAGCCCGCCCGCGCCGCCTTGTCCCACCGGTAAGAGAGGTGGTTTAATCCACGCCGGCGGGACAGGCATTCCAGCAGCGGGACTTCGGCCCATCCGGGCCGGAGAATCGCCGGGGGGGAGGACCCGCCAAACGGCGCGGCGCGATTCCCGCCCCCGCCGAATCTCCGGTGCCGGAGAATTCGGCAACCGGCGGGGGCAGGATTCACGCCAGCCCCCGGTGATTCTCCGACCCGGCGGGAGATCGGAGAATCCCACCCCTGTTTCGTTCCAAACCACCCAGTGGGAATCTCACCACATTTCCTGCTGGGACACCACTTCGAAATTTGGGGGAGAATTCCACACAATAGATTTCCACTTAACAGTTCTTGTATTGGACCACTGATCCTTCTAATACACTCCCAGACTGGATCCAACATTTCACTCCTGGCCTCCCACTCTCCGTTATGTCTTTCTCACTTTACAATTGTATCAATACAGTTATCTTCATGCCAACTTTCTTGTTCCTTCTGAATTCCTGATGCATCTTCACCCTCTGCCTCCTGAATGCATTGTACCTGTGCTGACAGAAAGCCTCGAGTACATGTCTCCCACTAGAATCAATTCTTGCTCAGGACCTACATGCTTTGGAGTTTCCCACCTGTGGCTGACTCCTGTGATCTTTCTTTGCCTCTGGCACTCTGGTTCTCCAAACTTCTTACACAGTAACTGCTGACATCAAGACACTATGGACTGGATTCTCCCAAAATGGGACTATGTCCCCACGCCGGCGTAAAAACGCTGCTGTTTTACTCTGGAGGTTCGTGGGAATAAGTGGAGCTAATTCACAGCCCTGCAGAGGGATAGCAGGGATCCAGAGTAATTCACGCAGCTTTAGCTGCGGATACAGGCCCCCGCACTTCCGGTGTTGAGTCCGTGCATGCGCACGGCGGTGGCCTCCAGCGGCCGCGCCGAGTGCCATGGTGGACTCGGACCGCGGAGGCAGATTGAAAATGCAGATCCCCGATCAGCCGCACGCCCAAGCATCCGACCGCGTGGATCTCTCCCCCAGCCGCCTACAAGGCCCCCCCCCCCCGTGTCTGATCCCCGCGCCCCCCACCAGGGCAGCCGCGGGAGCATCCCGAAGACCGGCAATATGTGGTTAGTTCCACGCCATCAGGAACTCGGCCGGTCAGGAGCGGAAGATTGCTGGTCTGGCCTCTGGCAATGAGCCCCCAGCCGCACGGAGTACTCCACGATCACACCGATTCTCGGATCCCGGAGAATCGCTGGACCTGCGCCGGGCCCAATTTTGGCATGGAATTGGATTCTCCGCCCCCGTGCTGAATGTGATTTTGGCACAGGGCTGTGGAGAATCTAGCCCTATACCCATACAATAAAATGTAGACATGTGTCCTGTGATGAGATGTTAAGTGATCCGCTGTCACATAATCAAGTCCTGAGATCCCAACACCAATATCAATAAAAAAGCAGATAACAGCGATGATAATTATCTTTTTGCTGTGCATGGATGGTGGTCAAGCTTTGCACTAATTGGCTAACATTTGTGCCTACAATGGTGAATGCATTCATCAGCTGCAAAGTATTTTGGGGAAACTTTGTCACAAAGCGAGTTGTTCGGGACTGGAAAGCACTGCCTGGAAGTGTGGTGGAGGCAAGTTCAATCGAGGCATTCAAGAGGGCATTACATGATTACTTGAATAGAAGCATAATGTGCAGGGGTATGGGGAAAAGGCAGTGGAATGGCATTAAGTCATAATGCTCATTTCGAGAGCCAGTGCAGATGTAATGGGTCAAATGGCCTCCTTCTGCACCGTAACAATTCTGTGAATCTCTGTGATTCTTTGACTTCCAGAGCACATGAATGATACTTTGTAAATGCCAGCTTTTTTCCTTTTTTTCCAAAGGCACATCATGCTGAATAGGCCAGATTCAACTTGAAGGTCAAAGGAGTGCTTTGAATTAATGTTCAAAATCCTACCTGTAAAAGGAATAACCTTTATAGCATTTATGTACAGCTGCTTTACGTGATTCAGGGGGAGGGATTATCTGACCCTGAGGCTATGTGTTGACGCCGTCGTAAATGTTTCACGACGGCATCAACAGGCCCTCAGGAGCAGTGATTCTGAGCCCCTCAGTAGGCCAGCATGGCACTGGAGCGACCTACGCAGCTCCAGCTGCCAATACTGGCGTCAAATGGGTGCCGCGGGCCTTCACATGCACGCTGCGACCGGAACGAATGCGCGTATGCGCACTGCGACTGGCGCGGTTGCGCGCATGCGCAGTGGCTCCCTACTCGGCGCCGGCCCCATCGCACCATGGCGTAGGGCTAATTGCGCGAGCGCGGAGCAAAAGAGGCTGCCAGTCCAAGAGGCCAGCCCGCCGATCGGTAGGCCCCGATCGTGGGCCATGCCACAGCAGAGGCCCCCCCGGTGTCACACAACCCCCCCCCCCCCCACCACCACCACCACCAGGCCGCCCCCGGAAGGATGCACGCCGAGGTCCCACCTGGTAAGACCACACCTGGACGGTGCCGGCGGGACTCTGATTTTTTTCTGCGGCCACTCGCCGGGGGGGGGGGGGCACGTTGAGCTCTGGAGAATCGACGGACCGGCGTCGGGACAGCGTCGCGCGATTCACACCCGGCCCGGTGATTCTCCGGCCCGGCATGGGCTGAGAGAATTCCGCCAGGGTCCCTGCAATTTGCACTTTGATATACCTGCGGCTGTTCAGTTACCGGATTAATACCAGTCATCTTAGATATCGAGAGTTACTGGAAAATAGAGATGTGCCATCTATCTACCAGAATGAAAATAAGGAAAATTGATAATCAATGAGGGAGGGAGACACTGAGAGAAAGTGAGGAGAGAGAAAGATAAAAAGAGAGAGATACTCTGGAAGACGAATGATAACAGACATATCACGATAAATAATTAACTAAACCATACAGCACAGACCACGGGCCTGATTTTCATCTCAGAGTTCAGAGTTGTGCCATTTCCCAATGTCATGATCCCACATTCTGCCCAGCAGTGCCCACTCATACTATCTTCATGGTGGTGGTTGGGTGGGCTGGTTCGGGGACACTGCCTCCAGAAGCAGATATAGAGATGGGGGTGAGCAGATGCCGAGGTGGTCTAACCCTCAACTCCTACCCCTGTCATATCTTCGATGCACCCTTGAACCCCTTTGCCCACCTCATCTCCCACACTCACTCCATATCCCTCCCCTATCCCCATACCCACTCACCCAGTATGCACCCAATAAAACTCAAAAGCCCTATAATAACATTGGGAAATCTCAAAATGACAAAGCTCACATGTCTCCATGACAGCTATAGCAACAATCTCCACTGAGTTGACTATAAGTAGGTTTGGAGGTTAGCCGCTCATTCATAACGCGATTCCATTGCACAACTGTGTCAATAAAACTTCCAGAGCTGAACACATTAAAGCCTTTGAAGCCATTCAGAGAGCTCAGACATCTGTTCAGGCTTTAAAGCAGTGAAACAGATGGCTGAACTGAAAAGATTAAAGCACTGGAGGCAACAAAAGTAGGAGTCAAATCTGAATTTCAATATTTTTCAGTGCAGAAGAGCACTTTATCCAGTGGAGGCTGGAGGCTATTCCATTTTTACAATGCTGGTCAATTTAATAGTCACTTGCTTTTTAAGAACAAAGCTCTATCATCAATCACCTTATTAAAACATATATAATTTATCATACAGCATTTTATTAGGATGAGTGAAGTTGGCCATAACTTTTGAACTTATCTGTCAAAACGTTGAGGGCAGGACTTCCCCATAGTTCCCGACACCACTGAACTGATGTAAAAGATGTCACTTTCCAAAACCAACCCAACTAAATGTAGATTGCAGGGCTGGCGGTCAGAAATGCCCATCTCCACAATGGAGCTGGCAACGTTGGAACAGCTGCGCATGGGCATCCCAACCCCCACCTTTATTCCAAACACTTCAAAATTGCCACCATCATTGTCCATCATTTTAAAATGCCGCCTAATGCAAGTTGGTCCTCTGTCGGGGGGAGCTAGCATCACTTAAAACTAGTAGCCTTTGAAAGATAAGGCACATGGTGGATGGAGCAAGTGCTAGCACTCATGCATGAAGTGAGTCTGATTTGTGAAACATTGAACACTGGCAGAATATTATAAAGAGTGGGCTCCGATGTTTACGGCCTTGGAAAAGAGAAGGGATATCCTGTATCCCCGAGGGGCAGAGACTCTCCAAGTACACGCTCAGAAGGTTGAGGGAGCAGGTTGCTGTGGAGGTCAATGTGAATGCAGTTCTGAAAGAAGTTCAATGACCTCACATGAATGGTTAAGGTCAGTAAATGGATCTTCAAATTCCTATTGCACTTTCTTCACCACTAGCTTCAGTCACTCGTTAAGCACGACTCCCATTACTCACCTGCGAATAATCTTTCTCAATCAGGACTTATATCTAATATATACCTAACCTCATCTCACACAGTCAGCTTCTGTCAGCCTCACTCTCACTCATTGCTTGCAAAAACTGAACCATGACAGTCACATCAGCCAAAAAAGATTGCGTGAACCTTAGCTGATACACTCGCACCAGGAGTTGGATGTGGTAAACACTAGTCTACTTCCAGCACAGGAGACGACTGTCAGGTCGCCAGAGGATGAAGTCACACATGAGTTCCATTGCAGTAGACACAATGAGCACTTGATGAGCGGCATACGGATGAATGTTGATGTGTATGCACAATGAAATGCTTGTTGCGTTAGAAAGCCTGAAGTCAATATCAAGGAGCATGGAGGAGTCTGGCTCCAACTTGGCACCGGCCTTGTGGTGGCTTAACTGCAGCTGGCACACTGAGACTTCACCAAAATGAAAAGAGTTGTGACTGCCACTTTGAACTGCAATAATTTTCTGCCTGAGGCAGAGTTGACATGTGGTATCTACAGAGTGATGTGCATGAACTCTATGGCACCCTGCACCTGGGGGGAATTTTCAGTTCTCACAAAGCTATGCTCGCACTCCACCTGCTGCATTCTGATAAAGAAGAAAAACAAATTTAGTTAAGCTCTCATTGAGTGGAGAGTCTCAATCTTTTCCCTTTCATAACAGTGGATGTCAAACTGTGAGATGTTGCAGATATCTTCAACTCCAGCCTGGAAGGGGTGTAGTTTATCACCACTGTTATCCTCATAACCACTAAAAATGTGATCCTCGCCCTGCTCTGAGGTTGCAGCTCTTGCTGCAGAAAATAGGATATAACAAGGGCAGGCATCATTACTGAAGTGCAGACATCTCACACAATTGTTTCTTGGTGAGGTTCAGATTGGAGAGTTGCTTCCTGAACACCCTGGGCAGCTCTGGCCTCAGCTGAAAGTCCTTCTTCCCAGTGCTCCTCCTCCCTCTTCCAGAAGCTTGCCCTGCTCTGTATAACCTCTGTTCATTCTGCTAGTCACGCTGTATTCCAAAAGGAATGGCTACTAGGATGTCTGGGAGCTGTTATTTTGTGCAGAAGCTTGGAAGTCAGCAAAAACTCATTCAATATCTGCCACATAGTGCCTGTGGTCTTTTGCAACTGTAGACAACTGTACAAGGCACCAAACATTTATAAAATCAAAGCAACAGTTAGAAGAAATCAAGCAGCAACTAAACTATAAATAACTGATGAGCCCTTCAGATAGCTGAACCCGTGTTCAGCTATGCCAGGTGAACAGAGGGAATTAGATGGAGGGTTGACCTCCAAAATGGCATCCAGGTCATAGAAACATAGAAAACAAGTGGAGCAGGCCATTCGGCCCTTCAAACCTGCACCACCATTCAATATGATCATGGCTGATCATGCAAATTCAGTATCCCACTCCCGCTCTCTCTCCATTCCTCTTGAGCCCTTTAGCTGCAAGGGTCACATTCAGCTTCTTCCTGAACAGATCTAACAAACTGGCCCCCACAGCTTTCTGTGGTCGAGAATTCCACAAGTTCACACCTCTCTGAGAGAAGAAGTTCTTCCTCATCTCAGTCGTGAATGGCCTTACCCCTTATTCTTAGGCGGTGACCCCTAGTTTTGGGCGTTCCCAACATCGGGAACATTTTCTCCGCATCTAGCCAGCCCAGTCCCACCAGGATTGTATATGCTTCTGTGAGATTCCCTCTCATTCTTCTAAACACCAGTGAGTACAAGCCCAGTCGATCCAGTCTTTCTTCATATATAAGTCCTGCCATCCTGGGAATTAGTCTGGTGAACGTTCACTGGACACCCTAAATAGCAAGAACTATGAAGGGTGCACTAATTGTTGTCATGGTCTGCTTGCTCTCCATAATACCAGTGGTTCCTCACTGCACATTCCGTAACTCCCTCAACAAAAGGTCAACATGACTTCTCCAAAATGTGCATGCACCATGCATATCCTTTTGAAGATCTGAGGACACTCACGACATCCCCAAAATGAGGTCACGTGATCACAATCTTGTGCCCAATCACTCTTAAAGGTACACTGCACTAATCAAACCCAATTGTGGCACCCAGTACCAACTTTCCTGCCTCTCCAAGCAGATTACATACCTGCGGAGGGTTAGGAGGAGTCCAGAACAGTGGAACATTATCTTAAAATTGGAGCTACGTGATGTCAGGATGCAGTCAAAGGATTGTCAAATACAAAACTCTCTCCATTAAGGTCTGTTAAAAATATCAAAACTGAGAATAAGGAATTTTTGCTAGGCAAGGGGAGTACGCCTTAAGGAACCAATGGATAAAGTTAAGACACAGATCAACCATGATTTAAATTGAATGGCAGAGTTGATTGAAGCAGACAAATGCCTGCTCCTGTTTCTGTTTTCAAAAATGCCTTCACACGACATGGGTGTTGCTGGGCTCGGTCAGCATTTATTTTTGCCCATCCCCAATTGCCTTGCATAGTTGCTGGTGAGTTGCTTTCTTGAACCACTGAAGTCCAGGTGTGATGGAGGTACATCCAAAGTGCTATTAAGGCAGGAGTTCCAGGATTTAGACCCAGGACCGGCAATATATTTCCAAATCAGGATGGTGAGTGACTTGGAGGGGAACTTCCAGATGGTGGTGGTCCCACGTATCTGCTACCTTTGTCCTTCTAGATGGTAGTGATCAAGCGTTTGGAAGGTACTATTGAAGGAGCCTTAGTGGGTTGCTGCAGGGCATCTTGTAGATGGTACACACTGCTTCCACTGTTCATTGGTGGTGGAAGGAGTGAATTTTGGAAATGGTGAATGGGTTGCCAATCAAGTGGGGTGCTTTGCCCTGGATGATATTGAGCGTCTTGAGTAATGATGGAGCTGCACTCAGCCAGGCAAGTGGAGAGTATTCTATTACACTCCTGACTCGTGGCTTGTAGATGGTGGACTCTCTTTAGGGAGTCAGAAGGTGATTTTATCGCTGCAGAATTCCCAGCCTCTGACCAACTCTTGTAGCCATAGTATTTATATGGCTAGACCAGTTCAGTTTCTGTTCAGTGGTAACTCCAGGATGTTGATAGTTGGGGATTCAGGAATGGTAATGCCATTGAATGTTAAGAGGAGATGGTTAGATTCTCTCTAGTTGGAGATAGTCATTCTCTGGCACTTGTGTGGTGCGAATGTTACTCCAGGCATCGTGGATGTGGGGCACTAAATCAGGCCTATATTTTGGCCTACGATCTTTTCCTCCAGACAGATTTCTCCCCTTACTCTCTGGAAAGCATTGATTGCCAGCTGGGGAAGACTACACACGAGTCAGCCACCTTCTAATACCTCATCTAAATGGCATCCTTCATGTCTGAGAGCAGGCAGTGAATGTCATTGGACTGCTTGTCTGCAATACGCATTGCAACTGAGCCTGATCCTGTCTTCATCACAGTTTCCCACACATGACTTCCAAGGAGGGGAAGGTTTCTGGATAGTAATCACGGATTTCCTCCTCTCTAACTTGGGGGCACTGAGGCCAATTAAAATGCCTCTCACAGATTCCACGGGCTGGATTCTCCGTTTTGGAGACTAAGCCCCCACGCCATCGTGAAAACTGGTCTTTTACTTCAAAAAAACTGGCGTCAAAAGGCCACAGATTCCCCGTTTTGCTGGGGGTTAGCAGGGGGCCGTTGTGGAGCTCGCAGCTCTAGCTGCCGATACGGCCCCCAGTACTTCCGATTTTGGCGTCGGGGAGCGGAGAATCCAGCCCTTGAGCTCAGATCGGCGTGGACCAAATGCAGGACATTGCAAACTCGGTGTGTCTCAACTGTTCAATGCTTTAAGTAGTGGAGCAATCAGCCTAGGATTCGTAATACAGAACATGAAACATAGCAGGAGACCTACATAGAAATTATAGCAAGAAACAAGCTAATCAGCCCATCTACTTTGTGTTGGGCTTTATGCTCTATTCTACTTCATCTCATACTATGACCATGACCTTCTGCTCCTTTTGCCCTCATGGATCTCTTTGGTTTCCCCATGCATCTTTAATACATCTTGAATGTGACCTCAACTACTCTGTGCAATATTCTGTGCAGGAGCCATTGAGATTATAAACAAGAATCCACATACTGTACTATGTTACTGACACTTGTCTGAAGAAAACAGTTGGCTTCAAAGACCACTGTAAAGCTAAAATACTGTTTTTACAGGTTAGGGCCATTATCATGCCCGATAATCTATTTTCCAGCCTTGTGTGATTACCCTACCAAATGGCAGGAGTTCTTTGAAAGACTTTAAAAACCATCCACAAGATTCGTATGTGTATTTCTGTGGCATGCATATAAATGTACTGCATGCCACAGAAATACTTCAATAAACACTTCATCTTTCACCTGGCTTCCATATTTTATTTATTAATGTTGCCTCTACCCAAACTTTAAAAACAAATTCTCCCCTGTAGGTAGGTATCCTTCTTCCCTTTTTAGTTCTGTTTACATACATGGGTCCATTAACAAGCCCAGGGTATTCAACATGCCCTTTATTTTTTATTTACATACATGGGTGCATTAACAGGAATCTAATTTCAACACAGTCTTAATATTCAGGCAGTTCACTAGACCATGGAATGTCTGCTATCTTTAGAAATCCCATTTGCCGTTGTTACCCAGTCTATAATTTAAATCAATCTCAAGGCTTAAAAGGTGAAATATGAGACGAACATTTTCAGCTTGGCGAACAAAGGGCAAAGAGTTTAGCATAAAGAGGTTGGGTGGTCCCAGCCACGGAGCAGCCACTGCACACTTCTACTTTATTCAGGCTGTAGCCCTGGGTGTCCATTCCAGCTGACTTCAATAACTCATCTTTTTTTTGATTCAAAAAGCAGAAGAAATAGTAATTAAAGATCATACAAGGTTTAATTGTGTCCCGAGTAGAATTTCATTCGGAGCAAAAAAAGCAGGATTTCACACCCACTCCTAATCCATTGCACACCCAGTTTCAATCCACCACACGCCCGGTCTCAGTCCACCACATGCCCGGTCTCACTCCACCACATGCCCGTTCTCACTCTACCACACGCCCGGTCTCAATTCACTACAAGCCTGGATTCACTCCACCACACGCCCGGTCTCACTCCACCACACGCACGGTCTCACTCCACCACACGCCCGGTCTCACTCCACCACATGCCCAGTCTCACTCCACCACACGCCCGGTCTCAATCCACCACAAGCCCGGATTCCCTCCACCACACGCACGGTCTCACTCCACCACACGCCCGGTCTCACTCCACCACACACCCGGTCTCACTCCACCACACGCCCGGTCTCACTCCACTACACGCCCGGACTCACTCCACCACACGCCCGGCCTCAATTCACCACACGCACGGTCTCACTCCACCACACGCCCGGTCTCACTCCACCACACGCCCGGTCTCACTCCACCACACGCACGGTCTCACTCCACCACACGCCCGGTCTCACTCCACCACACGCCCGGTCTCACTCCACCACACGCCCGGTCTCACTCCACCACACGCCCGGCCTCACTCCACCACACGCCCGGCCTCAATTCACCACACGCCTGGTCTCACTCCACCACACGCCCGGTTTCACTCCACCAAACGCCCGGTCTCACTCCACCACGCGCCCGGTCTCACTCCACCACGCGCCCGGTCTCACTCCACCACACGCCCGGTCTCACTCCACCACACGCCCGGTCTCACTCCACCACACGCCCGGTCTCACTCCACCACACGCACGGTCTCACTCCACCACATGCCCGGTCTCACTCCACCACACGCCCGGTCTCACTCCACCATACGCCCGGACTCACTCCACCACATGCCCGGTCTCACTCCACCACATGCCCGGTCTCACTCCACCACACGCCCGGTCTCACTCCACCACACACCCAGTCTCACTCCACCCCGCGCCCAGTCTCACTTCACCACACACCCGGTCTCACTCCACCACACGCCCGGTCTCACTCCACGACACGCACATTCTGTCCAATTGACTGTAGGTTATGGGCTAGACTTTCTGAGAGGGGTCTCCCATTGAAGCACTGCCATAAAGAAGGATGTAAATTGCCATTTATTCTGTTTCTGCCTATCCTGGAGCAACAGATCGAGGAAACTTGGACATAAATCACTAGCATTGTAGCTTAGAATGGAATCATAACTCATACAGCCAGAAGAAGTCTTTAGGTCTATCATGACTGTGCAAACATTCATATAAATTTTTAAAATATATTTTATTTTCGGGTGTTAAATATGAGCTCTATGACCTGGTTAAAGCCTCAAGCTGTGCTGAATTACATATCTATCTGAGGTATCTATCTAGTTGAGTAAACAATGGAAGCATGAAGAATGGTCTCTAATGGCACTTATGGGCCAATACCCAACTAGAAGTAGGTACTTTCAGGAGATTATGAGTGAAAAGTGGAGGAAGAGGGCAACATTGCAAATAATACGCGGCATACCTTCCTCCTACATTTAACTCAGTTTAAGGTTCAAGTTATACGTTTTGGCTCATGCATCTTTGAAACTTGTATCTAACTGGATTCATGGGTTCAGTTAATTACCATTTGAAATGGTTGGTGGTGGTGTAGGAGTGAGCACGCAGTTGGGCACTGCTGCACAACTGAAAGACCCACGCCAGAGGGAATTGCGAGTAGCTCTGGATCTTCTGGCTATTACTCAGCAATGATAATCCTGCTTGTCAGCTTACATCAGAATAGGTCTGAAGAGGTTGATGGAAGCTCCTTTTAAAGACCATCGATCATAATGCAGAAGGAGGCCATTTGGTCCTTCGCGTCTGTACCAGCTCTCTGAATGAGCACTTAACCTATTGTCATTCCTCCTACCTTCTCCCCATAACCCTTCCTTTATAGATAACCATTTTGAATTCTCTTCTTTTGCCAATTACTTTAAATCTGTGCCCTCTCATTCACAATCCTTTCACGAGTGGGAACATCATCTACCTATCTGCTCTGCCCATGGACCCCATATGATTTTGAATGCCTCTATCAAACCTCCAATTGGCCTTCTCTTCTATAATGAAACGGTTATATCCTGACCGGAGGCCACGGAGTCTGCAACACAAGAGTCCCAGTGGCCTCACCTGAATATGGTCTCCCCACATAAGGGAGCAGAGCTACACCCTTATGCAAGGGTTTCTTGGGACATAAATACTTGGCCCGAGTGTGGGCCGGGCGCGGGAGACCCTTTGGGGAGTAGGAATTATATCTAGTAGGTAAAATGAATATTGAGTTTTTCTAACAGTCATCGTTTCCGTGTGATCACTCACCTGGAACTTTACAGAAACTGTCCCAGCTTTTCCAATCCATCTTCATAACTGAAGTTTCTCATTCCTGGAACCATTCTCATGATTCTTTTCTGCATTCTCTCCAATGCTTTCACGTCTTTCCTGAAATGCGGCACCTGGAGCTGGATGCAATAGTCTAACTCAGGCCCAACTAGTCCTTATACAAGTTCAATGTAACTGGCTTGCTCTTGTACTCGATGTTCCTATTAAGCCCAGGATATTGTATGCTTTATTAATTGTGCTCTCAGCCTGTCCTGCCACTTCAATGATTTCTGCATATAGGCACCCAGGTCTCTCTGCTCCTGCACCCCCTTTCGAGTTGTACACTTTATTTTAAGTCATCTCTCCATGTTTATCCGAATAAAGTTAATCACTTCACTTTTTCCTGCATTGAATTACATCTACCACCTTTCCGCCCATTCCATCTACTTGTCAATGACTTTTTCAGGATCTGTATTATCCTCCTTACAGTTCACAATGCTTCCAAGTTTCTTATAAGAGCAAATTTTGAATTTGTGCCCTGTACATCAAGCTCTAGGTCATTAATATATTATCAGGAAGAGCAAGTGCCTCAAAACTGACACTTTGGGAACTCCATTACAAATCCTCCTCTAATAATATCTATTAATCATTTCTGTTTTCAGTCACTTAGCAAGTTCTGTATCCATGTTGTTATTTTCCCTTTTATTCCATGAGCTATAACTTTCTCACAAGTTTGTTGTGTATTACTTTGTCAAATGCCTTTTGGAAGTCCATGTACACCACATCAGCAGCAATGCCCAAATCAACCCTCTCTGTTACTTCTTCAAAAATGTTTCCTCACAAATCTGTGCTGGCATTCCTTAATTAACCCAGATGTGTCCATATGCTATTAATTTTGGCCTAAATTATTGTTTCCAGAAGTTTCCACTCAGCAAAGGTTAAACTGACTAGCCTGCAGTTGCTGGACTTATCTTTACACCCTTTTTGAACAAGGATAAATGAAGGGGCTGATGGCAACACTTCCTACTGATTTCTTATTCGCCTCCCTCTTCTCTGATAGATGTCAAGCAGAAACGCAGGAAAATGATGCCTTCTTGGGTATGGCTCATCTTTCCGAGAATGAACAGCCATGTCTCGGAGCGGTCTCTCGTTTTTCCTCCTGCCACCCATCAGAATAGGAGGCCTGACACTTTCACCCATCTCTGTCAACTATTAGCCTTCCTTTCCACCTTCGCCCACATGCAGATCCTGCAAGCTCATATTTCTCTCACTGCTTGCACTCGCAGTGTGCACACCCTGACGCTGCATGCATCTGCAGCTCATCTACTTAATCTCAGTCTTGCAACTACCTTTGAGTGCTTTCTCTCTCTCTCTCTCTTCCATCTCCCCCTATCTCTCCATTCACAGGGTGCACATATTGGGATGTTCAAAATTATTAGTCATTTTAATATCGTTACAGAGTGCAGGATGAATTTTCATAGCTCTTTTAAAGAAACATCACAGGCGTGGTGAGCTGAATGACCTCCTCCTCTGCTGTCTCATTCTATGATTCTATCAGCAATCAGCTTCACTTCTCTTGCTCTCTCTCTCGCGCCATCTCCCTGCCCCACACCATACAGACCAATTTGTTTCACCCTTTCTCTACAATTCTCCACCCTTGCTACCCACCACACCCCCACAACTCCCTCAGCTCCCTCCACAGCAAATGTGTTCAGTAGCTCTGAGTCTTCGCTACAGAGTGTGCCCACCAATCAGAAGAGGATGCCTCCGCTAATTTAGAATCCGAAGAAGGGATGCAACTGCAATCAGTTTTTGAAAAATAGTGAAATGAGGCGTGAAATGGCTCTATTGTGTGGTCCAGTGTCGCTGCCATTTTTGTCTGAAAGCAGGCCTTTCAAACCTGGGTGGTAATGGGCAGTCTGGGAGGGAGCTGCAAGACAAAGGTTAGGGATGCCGTTTGCATAAAATTCCACTACTTTTGCCCTTTCCATAAAGAGGATTGAACAATGTTAATTTTAAGAGCTTGTACCTCTTCAGCAGAAAATAAAGGGAATCCAAACATATTTCACAGACTGCCTTCCCCATTCTCCACTTCAGTCAAATCAAATGCTTCGAGGGCTTCACACGTAAAAAGGCAAATCCAGCACCACCCGCTGGTATTTGAAATACACATGTTGTGAAGCTAGGCCTGACTTGACAGCTCGGCACTGGAGTCCCTCATTATACTGATTTAGAAAGGTATTATGCAAACAGCCCTTCAGCTAAGCTGGTGCATGGAGTTGTATTGGCAGCTGTTGGTCATGCTATGTTACATAATTATATTGCAATGTTAAAGTGGCGGGATTGCACACGAGATGGCACCACCAAAGAGCCAATATAGGAATTGCCCTGTTTTTGAGACTCCTCCATGGCATCAGTAACTGGCAAAAGGTCAACAACTACACATGCAGTCACCCCATCCATCCTCTTAAAATATTTATTCCCTCCATCACTGAAGCACAGTGGCAGCCATGTGTACCATCTACAAGATGTACTGCAGCAACTCACCAAGGCTTTGACAGCACCTTTTTTAAAAAATATATTTTTATTGGTATTTTCAAGAATTATAAACAATTATGGACATTGCTGGTCATGTTCATGCACTCTACAATACGAAAGGTTTGTATTTTCCTTCCCTTGAGTTTTCCTACTTACAGTCTGTCATAATATACACCAGTTTATCATGGTGCAGATACACACACACTGATGGACACACAGCGGGACCAATCAACACACACAACACAGCAGCCAATCACCAGTTAGAGCACACGCACTATAAAGACAGGGGGCATCAGAGTTCCCGCTCATTCGTGATGCAGCCTCCTAGTAGGACAGAGCTTACAGCTTGCAGCACAGATCTTCACCATGTGCTGAGTGCATAGACTGGTTAGGACAAGGCATAGGTCTTTAGTTTAATCTAACATCGTGTTAACCCACAGTGAAAGTATGTTCAACAGTTTCTAACTTAATAAAATAGTGTAGCACTACCTTGCCTTGCTGGCCTATCGCTCCGTCCCACTGTACATTGGCCTGTCGCCAGCCCAGTTACTCATGGGTCATACCCTGAGGACGATGGTGCCTTCCATTCATGTCCCAGACCTCGACCATGTTCTGGTCCTTCGCCGGATGCAGCTGTCTCGTGCACACCACAAGGCGGCACATGACTCCTGTGCAGCTGATCTCCCTGCTCTGGCTCCAGATGACAACATCCGCGTCCATCTTCCGGATGGTGGCTGGTCTGCAACCGCTGTTGTCCTTCGGCAAGTGGCCATCCCCGTTCATTCCTGGTCCGTCTACCAGATGGCTCTGCGCCGCAATCGACGCGCCCTTCGTCTCGTTCCACGCTCGCTACGTGATCCTCCACTGTCGCCTCGCCCTCCTGCTGACCCTGCCACGGACTATGCAGAGCTCCCTGTCATTCTGCATCCCCCCGACTCTGATGCAGTCCAGCCGTCTCCTGAACCGGCGGCTCTCGCGCCACCCTTGAGGCGGTCAACCAGAATTCGTCGCCCACCTCAGAGACTTAATTTATGAACTTTGCAAACTTATAGACTTTCTGAATTGTTTTGTTGCTTTGCTTAATCGTTTCCCTGGTTTGTATATAGTGTTGATCTCGTTATTCTTGTTGCATACTGCTTCTCTTTACCAGGCACCTTCCCATGTAAATAGCTTAGTTCTTATGTACGTAGTCCTGTAAATATGTCTTCGCACCCCACACGTAGTTAGGAACATTCTCGCCGTACATTATTTATTGCCACACACATACATTCTTTTATAAAAGGGGGGATGTCATATTATACACCAGTATATCATGGTGCAGATACACACACACTGATGGACACACAGCGGGACCAATCAACACACACAACACCGCAGCCAATCACCAGTTAGAGCACACGCACTATAAAGACAGGGGGCATCAGAGTTCCCGCTCATTCGTGATGCAGCCTCCTAGTAGGACAGAGCTTACAGCTTGCAGCACAGATCTTCACCATGTGCTGAGTGCATAGACTGGTTAGGGCAAGGCATAGGTCTTTAGTTTCATCTAACATCGTGTTAACCCACAGTGAAACTATGTTCAACAGTTTCTAACTTAATAAAATAGTGTTGCACTATTTTACGTGTTGGTGGCCTGCATATGTTCCACGGATCCAGAGCACCCAACACATCACAGGCTCGGCGTGCGGTCCCTCCTGCCCCCCTCCCCCTAGCCCACCCCTCTCTCGCCCCCTCCCACCCACCCCCACCTTGCGCCCGTGTGCCCCCTAGTCAGCTCTAAGTGCTGTCTTAATTGGGCCCATGTTTTCAGTGTAGCCGCTGCCTCTGGGTTTGATGTGTATTTTGCTAAGGGGGATGGGATTGCTCCTGTAGCCAAGGCCTGGAGGTCTTTAACAACACCTTCTAAACCCACAACCTCTGTCACGTAGATGGACAAGGGTACAGACATGTGGGGACACCACCACCTGTAAGTTCTTCTGCAAGCCACACAACATCCTGGAATTACATTGTTGTTTCTTCAATGTCACTGGGACAAAATCCTGGAACTTCCTTCCTAACAGCACTGTGGGTGTACCTACACTACATGGTCTGTAGTGGTTTAAGAAGGTGGCTCACCACAACCTTCTCGAGGGTAATTAGAGATGGGCCTTTAATGCTGGCCTTGTCAGCAATGTTCACGTCCAAGGAACAAATAAAAAAATGAGCGACTATTCTATGTGTCTACATCACTGTCCAGCATCCACAGTACTCTGGTGTAGCAAATTCCACAGATTGACAATCCTTTGGGAGAAGTAGTTTCTCCTCAACTCCGTTTTAAATTTATTACCTCTTATCCTAAGACTATGACCTCTCGTTCAAGAATGCCCCACAAGAGGAAGCATCTGCTCCAAGTTTACTTTACCTTTTGTCATCTTGCATATCTCAATTTGATCTCCCCTCATTCCTCTAAACTCTAGAGAGTATAGGCCTAAACTGCTCAATCTCTCTTCAAATGACAAACCCCTCATCTCTGGAGTCAACCTAGTGATCTGCCTCCAATGCCACTACATCTTTCCTCAAATAAGGGTCCAAAACTGTGCACAATACTCTAGGTGTGGTCTCATTAATGTCTTGTATAGTTGCAACAACACTTCCTTGCCTTTATACTCTATTCCTTGAGCTATTATTTCTGCATACATTTAGTTGTGTATTATCCTTGAAGGATAAAAGAATGGAAATACTGAAGTATTTGGGTTGAACGCAAAAACCAACAGAGGTTTATTAGATGAATGTGAATCGTAGAAAGGTATTTTTCGGCTGTGCACGAGGTCGATGGGCCTTTACACGGTTACTGTCCCGTCCGTGGCAATCTTGTGGCAGGCGCAGCCGAGAAATCTAGTCCGTTGTCTAGACTGAGAGAAAGCTTGCGAAGTAGCCAATAATGTCACGGACTATCACATGACTATACTCTCAACATGACCATGCAACAACACAAAAATGACCCACATATATAATACATTTGTGTTTTGAAGGGTCAGTGTTTGGATGTGGGGTGACAGGCAGGTTGTCTTGCACGGGTAGTGCAGCGAAGCCCTGCCTGTTCTTGGTACCTAAAGTCCCCAAGAATACCTAAGTCAGCTTTGGAAATAGAACTGTTGGAAGGAATGACTGTCTGACATAAAGTTACCAGGATCAGTCTGGGATTGAAGTGTGAAGATCCAGCAGTAACTGCAATGGAGAATCTGACTCGCACAACAGAATCCATCATACACTGCCAGTTTGAGTACCTTTTTTTTGCACGCTGCTTTGATCATTTAAAAATGTCAAAAAGAAGCATGACAGCTGCCACACAGGCTTCTGATAGCAAAAATGGGAAGCAAAGGGAGCTGCTACAAATCATCTTTTTTAATAATAGCTGAACCAAAAAATGTTTTTTAAGATCAATAAAATAAAAGCGGGGCTTGCTTTTCAGACTTAACGGTAAGGAATGCTTGAACAAATGAGTCCCAGGTTTTTGCATGTTGGCATCTAATTGGTGCACAAACATGTGCTGTGACTGGGCACACTTGCCAAGCTCGGCTCTGTTCATTTTCGGCTCCTGCGCTATGACTCTGGAGCCAGGTCACTGCATCAAAGCCATCGGGGTACAAGGGGCATTGACATCTCGATTGCTACAGCAGTAGCATCAAAGGAAATTCATTAGTCAAAACTCACAATAAATGCTCATGTCGTTCAGACTGAAAATGTGGCATCAATTAGAAGATCTAAGTAGTCGCATTTAGACAGGCTTCCAATTAGAATAACTGGTTTGAACATTCAAAAGAACTATTAATATCTCTCTCACTTTCAAAACAGTAGCTGGAGCCCCAGCCTTGGTTAAAAAAGAGTAAACAACATCCAAATGTAATTTGTACACACAGCTATCGGATGCAGTGCCCAGCACTGTGTCCAACCTCACATGTTCTCGTGATAACAAACATCTGATTTTTTTTTTGCTCTTTTGAAAAGCACCCTCAGTTTTTCCAGATAGATTTCCAGCAGGTCACGCCTGACTGAAAATCATTAAAGTAACAGTACAGGATTACTGGGACAAACCATTTTTACTTAGCCAGCTGTACAAATACGCAGACTTCTCTATACACGTCAAATAGAAAACATATAAGCTTGCTGGGCAACCATCTAAAACCACTGTCGTCTAGATTTCCCCTGTTTTTTAAGGTGAGGGATCAGACAGGAAATGGGGTGGGATCTGTTACAGTGGAGTGTTGCCTACATTAGCCCACATGCAATTTTCCATTAAACAATGAAAGTGCCCATGAATTTTGTCCTTTTTCGGAAACAAAATTTGCTCTCATCAACTTTGCTGATTTTCTTTATTTGCAGTTCCCTCAGACACAGCCTGGTGGGTTTCCCATGTAGAATTTTCTCTCATCTTGCTGCTTGCGTGAAGAGGAGGTACAATGCAGGGAGACCACATTAGTGAGCGTGATCCACAGACCAACGGCACCCACATACCAATATGCCTATCAGGGTAAACGGGCAGAAGTGTTCATAGCTATGTTTAACTGAAATGTAGTGTTTGGGGAGGCTTTGTTTTACAAAGAAGGGCGTCACATCGTTATACCATATGCTGAAAGCAGATATGCAGCCTCTCCCACTCCATGCTCAGTTCTGCCAGCGGCTGTTACTGTCATCACCGCACTTCATTTCTAATCCTTGGGTTTATTCTGCCTAGCGGCTGTCACTGCGGACATCTTGTAACAAAAGCCGAGCAACTGTGCACAGATACATCAAGTAAGCTAGGAATTTCATCGACTTTTCCATTGACAACTGACTCCAACATGACAGAATGCTGCAAACTCATCCCAAGGTGCAAGGATTCTTCAAGTGCATCCATGTGGCCATACGTGCTCCATCAATGGCTTCACATTAACAGGTAAGGAATCAACTTTCTCAATATGCAGCTTGCTCGCTATCAGCAGTGGATGATCAAACAATTGTAATCTCACTTCTCTGGGAATGGCCATACTGCCTTAGTGTTTTTGTTTTAATACTCCACCATTCCACCACTCCTGATCTCAGAAGAACAAGCTTCTGGATGGTGTTTTGGAGATGAAGTCTCAACTTCTAGAACCGTATCAAATAACATCAGTGTGCTTTCCTGGGCCCCAACTGAGCAACACTTTAAACTGTCAACAAAAAGCAAGAACTTTTTCTTGCAGCACGGTAGCCTTGTGGATAGCACAATTGCTTCACAGCTCCAGGGTCCCAGGTTCGATTCCGGCTTGGGTCACTGTCTGTGCGTAGTCTGCACATCCTCCCCGTGTGTGCGTGGGTTTCCTCCGGGTGCTCCGGTTTCCTCCCACAGTCCAAAGATGTGCAGGTTAGGTGGATTGGCCATGATAAATTGCCCTTAGTGTCCAAAATTGCCCTTAGTGTTGGGTGGGGTTACTGGGTTATGGGGCTAGGGTGGTGGTGTTGACCTTGGGTAGGGTGCTCTTTCCAAGAGCCGGTGCAGACTCGATGGGCCGAATGGCCTCCTTCTGCACTGTAAATTCTATGAAATCTATAACTGCAGCATCCAGGCTTGTGCTGGCAAAAATAGGAACCAAATGGAACTGCTGCAAACCATCTTTTAATTTAAAAAAAAGTTATTTCTTTCAACAAGGTCTATTTGCCCATCAGAATCATAGAAGTATTGAAAGCATGCATTTGGTGGTTGCATCAATTGGGGACCCTAGGTCAAGTGCAGGTCTAAAGGGGCATAGTGTACAATTTTGTCTCACAAAGTTATCTTCATTGATGGCTTGGCGCATGAAGGCTTCAGGAACTGTAGAGGCATAAAGAGGAAGTAAGAAATAATACATTGTTTGCTTCAAAAGACATTAGTGTCAGTCTGTTGTAGGTGGTCTTATTTTATCTATCACTGTTGGTCACTGTACGAACAATTCTAGCTGCAAATTTCCCATTTCCACGGTAGCATGGTGGTTAGCACAATTGCTTCACAGCTCCAGGGTCCCAGGCTCGATTCCTGGCTTGGTTCACTGTGTGTTCGGAGTCTGCACGTTCTCCCCGTGTGTGCGTGGGTTTCCTCCGGGTGCTCCGGTTTCCTCCCACAGTACAGAGATGTGCAGGTTAGGTGGATTGGCCATGTTAAATTGCCCTTAGTGTCCAAAATTGCCCTTAGTGTTGGGTCGGGTTACTGGGTTATGGGGATAGGGTGGAGGTGTGGGATTGGGTAGAGTGCTCTTTCAAAGAGTCGGTGCAGACTCGATGGGCCGAATGACCTCCTTCTGCACTGTAAATTCTATAATTCTATAAATATGCCATCCTCGCTGTGCACTTCAATGAGCAAAGCTTCAATCCCTGCCTCCTTATAAAAATCACTTCCAAGTCTTGCCAACAATCATGTCTGCACTTCCAACAACTTCTAGTGTTACTGTAACTTTATTTACAAGCTACGATGTGTACAGATGCTTACTGTTTCTTACAATCCCTTCGTGCCCTTGGTGCCATTTATGATGCGCTACCTTTCTACCCTAACTTAATGCTTCTTCTACATGCTCCCTGAATGGTTGCTGGGTGTGTTGTGTCTGGCTTCTGTGTGTCAGGATGATCCATGCCTCATGGCAGTTAGGTCCTGGCATAAGTTTGTTGCCCCTATATACTAATGTCTGGAAACCAACTCTGCTTCCTTTGTGCCATATATCTATGTGTTTGAGGGAGAAGGATGGCCTATATATGCAGGTATCCTGAGAGACAGCACCATCATTACCTCCACTACCTCTGGCTATGCCACTTGGCTTGGGCACTGGCTCTGCATATATGGTTGCCAACCCTCCAGGATTGTCCTGGAGTGTCCAGGAATTGAAGATCAATCTCTCCAGGACACTACTGGATGAAATCCTGGAGAAAAATCATAAGGTACAAAAAAATTGTGTTTTTTTTTGTCATTTTTCTCAAACATCTCTCTTTCCCAGATGTAAAAATATTGAAAATGGGAAAAGGCTTTTTGGCTGATAGTCAAGCATTATCCAATTCGGCAATGAGCCCTTTTGCAGTCCAATTGGTGTAGGAAGGAAGTGCACCACAAGGAAGGATCTGTTAGCCAGGAATGGCTTGCGCGTGAGGGCACGTCATGAAGTCATGTGTTGAAACCTCCAGGAATAAAGATAATCATAGTTGGCAACCCTTTCTGCACAATCACAGATTTGCTGGAAAGCAGGCCCATATCTTCCCAACGAGATCATCAACAGCTTGTGTTTAAAAAACACCTTTAGCATAGTTAACAAGGTGCTTCACAGGAGCATTAATCAAACAGAATTTGCCATCAAACCACCCAAGGGGATATAGGATAAATAAACACAGATTTGGTCAAAGACGTTGGCTTTAAGTATGCCTGAAAGAAAGAGAGAAAGTTTGAGAGACAGAGACGTTTATGGAGGGGTTCTGGAGCCAATAGGCTAGACAGATAGAGCAATGGAAATCAGAGGTGTGAAAGATGCCAGAATAAAGGTGGGAGAATTGTTTGCAACAGATACTTGAGCATGTCCAAACATGTGGAGGTTGCTAGTTCCAATTTGGTACCCAAGGCTCTCTATGTCAGTAGCCTCAGCGTCCATAGTGAAGCACAGGCTTCCCTTACTGTTTCTATCCAAAGAGATGTGCACTGCAACAAATGCAATAACTAAGAATGATCTCCAATTACCAGCAGATGCAATAAAAAACTCAGTGGCAGCACAAGATTGTGGGGGGTGGGGATGAAGGTCGGCAGGTGCAGGGACCAACAATTAGATTCCACTTGAAGCTTTGACTGCCTTTTTCACACAGATGTGAGTTCACAAACACTTGTGAAGGTGAAGTTATAAGAGGCACTGCATAATAAGCAATTAAAAAAACGTGAGGGGGAAAATCACTGTTAGTAACAAACAGGCTTAGAAAGCGCAGTTTACTCCTCTTACTGTCCTTGAATTGGTGAGATCATTAGAGCACAAAGTTTGCACAGTCCTGATCACCTCCTCATACTAGGCATATTCCCAATGGAACTATCCTTCCATAAGTTCCAATAGACTCTCCTTCCCTTCCTGTTGGAACATTTGTACATTTGCTGCAATTAATTTGGGGGTGGCGGGGGTTTTGTGTGAAGAGGAGAGTGGCGGGGATGGCTAGTAGTGATGGGGTTCTGTACTCTGTGGCAACCCTTTCACCCACGCTGCGGCATGCCTTTGTGATCAATGACCAAAGGCCCTGTGTGAATAGCATCCCCATGAAGCTCTTTAAAAACTGCACTGGTGCATTATTTCCAACTCTGAACGGGTGAGCTCTCAGCCGCATAATTATACAGCACAAAATGAGGTTGTTAGGCCCTTCAAGATTGTGCACGCTCTTTGAAAGAGCCACTCAATTAGTCCAACTGCCCTACCCTTTCCACATGGCCCTACACATTTTTCCTTTCCCAGTCAGTACACATCCAATTCCCTGGATCAGACACATTCATTGCTCTTTTAAAATTAAGTGAGTGCAATCTGCTACAAACCGGTTGATGGCTGATTTACAATCATAATCAACATCTTACTCAGCCATCCTTTCAGGGTGGAAGGGTGGACACACATATCCAAGCATTTTTAACACAGCCTCGACAGAGACCCACATTACTTACAGCTCCTGTGTCAAACTCAACAGCATCTCCCTCCAAGGTTGCATTTTAAATGCTGGCAGTTCAAACATTGTTGCCGGTTCAGTTCATTGAAGAGTACAGCAATGGATGGCATGGCCTCAGTTCTAGGTTCCCTGTGCCAATCTTTCATATCCCAAACACAGCCTAATCATACGATCATATACGGACATATAAATTAGGAGCAAGGAGTAGGCCATTCAGCCCCTTGAGCCTGCTCCACCATTCAATAAAATCATTGCTAATCTGATTGCAACCTCAACCCCTTTTATTTTTTAAAAATAATAGTCTTTATTATTGTCACAAGTAGGCTTACATTAACACTGCAATGAAGTTACTGTGAAAATCACCTAGTCTCCACACTCCGGCGTCTGTTCAGTTACACTGAGGGAGAATTCAGAATGTCCAAATTACCTAACAGTACGTCTTTCGGGACTTGTGGGAGGAAACCGGAGCACCCGGAGGAAACACACGCAGACACGGGAAGAACGCGCAGACTCCTAACAGGCAGTGGCCCAAGCCGGGAATCGAACTGGAGGCCCTGGCGCTGCGAAGCAACAGTGCTGCTGTGCTACAGTGCTGCCCTTCACCCCTCGTTAATCTATGTAGCTCTGCGTTAAAAATATTCAAAGACTCTTTTTTGATTACCTATTGAGGAAGAGAGTTCCAGAGACTCATGACCCACTGAGAGAAAACATTTCTCCTCATCTCCATCTTAAATGGGCGTACCCCTTGTTTTTAAAGTTACCCCTAGTTCTAGATTCTCCAACCAGAGGAAACATCTACTCCACATTCACCCTGACAATACTTCTCAGGATATAAAAGTTTTCGATCATCGATCCCTATCGAGGCAATCTTCACCTTCTGTATGGCCCAACATGCATCGTTCACTGCTCTAGCGCTGGTTGACCGTTAATCCTTGCTCCCTTTACAGTTAGCATCATGGATAATCCTTCAGCTATTACACCCTGTCCTTTACAATTCATTCCAAAACCACTCTGTCCCACCGCTTTTCTTGCTCCATCTAAAATCCTCTAAATCTTGGGATCAGCGTGGTAGCCTCACGGCGCTGAGGACCTGCATTTGGTGCCGGCCCTGGGTCATTGTCCGTGTGGAGTTTGCACATTCTCCCCGTATCTGCGTGGATCTCACCCCCACAATCCTTTTGGTGCCGGCATGGTTGGCGTGGCGCGGTCGGGGGCCGCTCTACGCGGCTGACCCGCCGATTCTCAGCCGGCGATGGGCCGTACGGCCGTCGTAAAAATGCCGAGTCCCAGCGGTGCTGTCCACACCTCTCAAAGGTGTGCAGGATAGGTGGATTGGCCACGCTAAATTGCCCTTTAATTGGAAAAGAAGAATAGGGTACTCTAAATTTATTTTAAAAAGCAAAGCTCTTCCACCAAACTTCCAGACCCTTCCCCACCTTACTTAGTTCCTTTCCAACCTCGGTGTGTCCTCTTTCTCCACCTTGATGGATGCTGCACAAATGTCAGTTGTATGTGGAAATCATATAAAATATAAGCAAATGCATGATGTCACATCACGTGTCTGATTGGTAAGTATTCAAGTAGTTTCTTTTTGCATCCAGATTACCACTGGTTGCCACATTTATTCCACATTATAAAATTGCAGTCAGGTCTCTGCTTCCATAAGTTTCACTGAAAAATATCAACAGTTTAGATCTGTTTTCAAATGACACAAAGAAAATACAGCAAAGGAACAGCTTGCGGAGGGAGAGGGAAGGGAGCAGTCATGGGGCTTAATCTACTAGTCAGAGCAGTGTTGATGGAGGGAAACAAGTGATTGGCTGTCAAATCAGCCACTCAATGCTTTCCATGCTTGATGTGCGAAGGCAGATTCAGACACCTCAAATGGGTGCAAGCATTATGTACACAATAAAGCTTTCGCACACTGCCACCTGCAGCTGCTCCTGTTCCTTTGGAGACTTATAAGAAACAGCCACCTGTGGAGGTGGCACCCTCCTGTAAGGACAGGGGCCACCAACATGGACTGGAACCATAAAACACACACAACACTCTGCCTTGTCAATCAAAAGCAATGGGGGAGGGGGAGGGATTGTTGAGGCAGTTGTTTTTGTCAAAGTTTCAGCAACTTTTCTTCTGACCTTCTACTTACAAACGGATTTCTAATTAGACCTTCTCTTTCTCCACATGTCAGGCCAATTGTTATAATCTGTTATTTCTTACTCCAAACTCCTCTCCTCCAGCACCAAAACGTGTTCACTGCTTCTCCTTGAGCTGGGCAAGCCTGAATTCAACTGATCTCTTCCATACTTTTCATTATTTGGGGCCTACGCAGTTACTCTTCAAAAGCACCTCTACTGTTAAGCCAAAAGTCTCCTCGCTTTAGACAATTAAAGAAAAATAAATTTAGAGTACCCAATTATTTTTTTTCCAATTAAGGGGCAATTTAGCATGGCCAATCCACCTACTCTGCTTTGGACAATTTTGATCAGCTTCTAATTTATCCAACATTATTCTCCCCTCTCTCTTTGTTGAAAGATCACTCACTGTCCAGTTCAATAGCAAGTCAGTTTGCATCCCCTTTTGCAGTATTCCAGTCTTTTGAAAACCATATAGAGAGGGAGATGGATTCAAATTGCCACGTACATAAAAAGCAAGAGGGTAGCCAGGGAAAGGGTTGGCCCACTGAAGGATAGGCAAGGGAATCTATAGAACATAGAACATAGAACAATACAGCGCAGTACAGGCCCTTCGGCCCACGATGTTGCACCGAAACAAAAGCCATCTAACCTACACTATGCCATTATCATCCATATGTTTATCCAATAAACTTTTAAATGCCCTCAATGTTGGCGAGTTCACTACTGTAGCAGGTAGGGCATTCCACGGCCTCACTACTCTTTGCGTAAAGAACCTACCTCTGACCTCTGTCCTATATCTATTACCCCTCAGTTTAAAGTTATGTCCCCTCGTGCCAGCCATTTCCATCCGCGGGAGAAGGCTCTCACTGTCCACCCTATCTAACCCCCTGATCATTTTGTATGCCTCTATTAAGTCTCCTCTTAACCTTCTTCTCTCCAACGAAAACAACCTCAAGTCCATCAGCCTTTCCTCATAAGATTTTCCCTCCATACCAGGCAACATCCTGGTAAATCTCCTCTGCACCCGCTCCAAAGCCTCCACGTCCTTCCTATAATGCGGTGACCAGAACTGTACGCAATACTCCAAATGCGGCCATACCAGAGTTCTGTGCAGCTGCAACATGACCTCCTGACTCCGGAACTCAATCCCTCTACCAATAAAGGCCAACACTCCATAGGCCTTCTTCACAACCCTATCAACCTGGGTTTCAGGGATCTATGTACATGGACACCTAGATCCCTCTGCTCATCCACACTTTCAAGAACTTTACCATTAGCCAAATATTCCGCATACCTGTTATTCCTTCCAAAGTGAATCACCTCACACTTCTCTACATTAAACTCCATTTGCCACCTCTCAGCCCAGCTCTGCAGCTTATCTATATCCCTCTGTAACCTGCTACACCCTTCCACACTATCGACAACACCACCGACTTTAGTATCGTCTGCAAATTTACTCACCCACCCTTCTGCGCCTTCCTCTAGGTCATTGATAAAAATGACAAACAGCAACGGCCCCAGAACAGATCCTTGTGGTACTCCACTTGTGACTGTACTCCATTCTGAACATTTCCCATCAACCACCACCCTCTGTCTTCTTTCAGCTAGCCAATTTCTGATCCACATCTCTAAATCACCCTCAATCCCCAGCCTCCGTATTTTCTGCAATAGCCTACCGTGGGGAACCTTATCAAACGCTTTGCTGAAATCCATATACACCACATCAACTGCTCTACCCTCATCTACCTGTTCAGTCACCTTCTCAAAGAACTCAATAAGGTTTGTGAGGCATGACCTACCCTTCACAAAGCCATGCTGACTATCCCTGATCATATTATTCCTATCTAGATGATTATAAATCTTGTCTCTTATAATCCCCTCCAAGACTTTACCCACTACAGACGTGAGGCTCACCGGTCTATAGTTGCCGGGGTTGTCTCTGCTCCCCTTTTTGAACAAAGGGACCACATTTGCTGTCCTCCAGTCCTCTGGCACTATTCCTGTAGCCAATGATGACATAAAAATCAAAGCCAAATGTCCAGCAATCTCTTCCCTGGCCTCCCAGAGAATCCTAGGATAAATCCCATCAGGTCCCGGGGACTTATCTATTTTCAGCCTGTCCAGAATTGCCAACACCTCTTCCCTACGTACCTCAATGCCATCTATTCTATTAGCCTGCGGCTCAGCATTCTCCTCCACAACATTATCTTTTTCCTGAGTGAATACTGACGAAAAATATTCATTTAGTATCTCGCCTATCTCTTCAGACTCCACACACAACTTCCCACCCCTGTCCTTGACTGGTCCTACTCTTTCCCTAGTCATTCGCTTATTCCTGACATACCTATAGAAAGCTTTTGGGTTTTCCTTGATCCTTCCTGCCAAATACTTCTCATGTCCCCTCCTTGCTCGTCTTAGCTCTCTCTTTAGATCCTTCCTCGCTACCTTGTAACTATCCATCGCCCCAACTGAAACTTCACACCTCATCTTCACATAGGCCTCCTTCTTCCTCTTAACAAGAGATTCCACTTCCTTGGTAAACCACGGTTCCCTCGCTCGACGCCTTCCTCCCTGCCTGACCAGTACATACTTATCAAGAACACGCAGTAGCTGATCCTTGATCAAGCCCCACTTATCCAGTGTGCCCAACACTTGCAGCCTACTTCTCCACCTTATCCCCCCCCAAGTCACGTCTAATGGCATCATAATTGCCCTTCCCCCAGCTATAACTCTTGCCCTGCGGTGTATACTTATCCCTTTCCATCATTAACATAAACGTCACCGAATTGTGGTCACTGTCCCCAAAGTGCTCTCCTACCCCCAAATCCAACACCTGGCCTGGTTCATTACCCAAAACCAAATCCAACGTGGCCTCGCCTCTTGTTGGCCTGTCAACATATTGTTTCAGGAAACCCTCCTGCACACACTGTACAAAAAACGACCCATCTATTGTACTCGAACTATATCTTTTCCAGTCAATATTTGGAAAGTTAAAGTCTCCCATAATAACTACCCTGTTACTTTCGCTCTTATCCAGAATCATCTTCGCCATCCTTTCCTCTACATCCCTAGAACTATTAGGAGGCCTATAAAAAACTCCCAACAGGGTGACCTCTCCTTTCCTGTTTCTAACTTCAGCCCATACTACCTCGGAAGAAGAGTCCCCATCTAGCATCCTCTCCGCCACCGTAATACTGCTCTTGACTAGCAGCGCCACACCTCCCCCTCTTTTGCCTCCTTCTCTGAGCTTACTAAAACACCTAAACCCCGGAACCTGCAACATCCATTCCTGTCCCTGCTCTATCCATGTCTCCGAAATGGCCACAACATCAAAGTCCCAGGTACCAACCCATGCTGCCAGTTCCCCTACCTTGTTTCGTATACTCCTGGCATTGAAGTAGACACACTTCAAACCACCTACCTGAACACTGGCCCCCTCCTGCGACGTCAAATCTGTGCTCCTGACCTCTATACTCTCATTCTCCCTTACCCTAAAACTACAATCCAGGTTCCCATGCCCCTGCTGCATTAGTTTAAACCCCCCCAAAGAGCACTAACAAATCTCCCCCCCCAGGATATTTGTGCCCCTCAGGTTCAGATGTAGACCATCCTGTCTGTAGAGGTCCCACCTTCCCCAGAAAGAGCCCCAGTTATCCAGAAATCTGAATCCCTCCCGCCTGCACCATCCCTGTAGCCACGTGTTTAAATGCTCTCTCTCCCTATTCCTCATCTCACTATCACGTGGCACGGGCAACAACCCAGAGATAACAACTCTGTTTGTTCTAGTTCGGAGCTTCCATCCTAGCTCCCTGAAAGCCTGCCTGACATCCTTGTCCCCTTTCCTACCTATGTCGTTAGTGCCAATGTGGACCACGACTTGGGGCTGCTCCCCCTCCCCCTAAGGACCCGGAAAACACGATCCGAGACATCACGTACCCTTGCACCTGGGAGGCAACATACCAAACGTGAGTCTCTCACGCTCCCACAAAATCTCCTATCTGTGCCCCTGACTATAGAGTCCCCAATTACTAATGCTCTGCTTCTCTCCCCCCTTCCCTTCTGAGCAACAGGGACAGACTCCGTGCCAGAGGCCCGTACCCCATGGCTTACCCCTGGTAAGTCGTGCCCCCCACAAGTATCCAAAGCGATATACTTGTTTCTCAGGGGAACGACCGCAGGGGATCCCTGCACTGACTGCTTTTTCCCAGTCCCTCTTACAGTTACCCACCTATCTCCAATCTTTGGTGTAACTAATTCCCTGAAGCTGCTATCTATGACCCCTTCTGCCTCCCGAATGATCCAAAGTTCTTCCAACTCCAGCTCCAGTTCCCTAACTCGGTCTTCAAGGAGCTGGAGATGGCAGCACTTCCTGCAGGTAAAATCAGCAGGGACACTAACTGCATCCCTCACCTCAAACATCCTGCAGGAGGAACATTGCACTCCCTTCCCTGCCATTCCTCTAACTTTCTACCAAGATCTGGCGAACAACTAAATTAAATTTTTTATAAAAAATAATAATATAATAAAATATGGTACTTATCTCAGACCAATGGGTTTTATTATTAGGTTAGAGGAGGAGGGCGGGTGGGAGACACTACACGTGTAGTGTCTCGGGTTTCCTCTCCACCAGAATTTATTGGTGAGGGTCTTCCCAGACGTCCGCGGGTCGACTTCCTGTTCCCGCCTAAAACACTAATTTTTTTTTTTTAAATTCTCAGCTCCTGCTGAAATTGACTAACCAGCCAGCTCCACTCCCGCCGAAATCGACTGGCCTGCCCCTGCAAAGACAAGTGCTTTTAAAGGACAAACTTACCTCCCAGCAGCCACTTCCGCACTTCTCCCGCTGAAACTGACTCACCAGCTGCTTCTCCCGCCGAAATCGACTGGCCTGCCCCTGCAAAGACAAGTGCTTTTAAAGGACAGACTTACCTCCCAGCAGCCACTTCCGCACTGCTCCCGCTGAAACTGACTCACCAGCTGATTCTCCCACTGAAATCAACTGGCCTGCCCCTGCAAAGACAAATGCTTTTAAAGGACAGACTTACCTCCCAGCAGCCACTTCCGCACTGCTCCCGCTGAAACTGCCTCACCAGCTGATTCTCCCGCCGAAATCGACTGGCCTGCCCCTGCAAAGACAAGTGCTTTTAAAGGACAGACTTACCTCCCAGCAGCCACTTCCGCACTGCTCCCGCTGAAACTGACTCACCAGCTGATTCTCCCGCCAAAATCGACTGGCCTGCCCCTGCAAAGACAAGTGCTTTTTAAGGACAGACTTACCTCCCAGCAGCCACTTCCGCACTGCTCCCGCTGAAACTGACTCACCAGCTGATTCTCCCGCCGAAATCGACTATGTGTGGAGCCAGAGGAAATGGGCGAGGTACTAAATGAATACTTTGCATCAGTATTCACCAAAGAGAAGAAATTGGTAGATGTTGAGTCTGGAGAAGGGTGTGAAGATAGCCTGGGTCACATTGAGATCCAAAAAGACGAGGTGTTGGGTGTCTTAAAAAATATTAAGGTAGATAAGTCCCCAGGGCCTGATGGGATTTACCCCAGAATACTGAAGGAGGCTGGAGAGGAAATTGCTGAGGCCTTGACAGAAATCTTTGGATCCTCACTGTCTTTAGGGGATGTCCCGGAGGACTGGAGAATAGCCAATGTTGTTCCTCTGTTTAAGAAGGGTAGCAAGGATAATCCAGGGAACTACAGGCCGGTGAGCCTTACTTCAGTGGTAGGGAAATTACTGGAGCGAATTCTTCGAGACAGGGTCTACTCCCATTTGGGAGCAAATGGACGTATTAGTGAGAGGCAGCATGGTTTTGTGAAGGGGTGGTCGTGTCTCACTAACTTGATAGAGTTTTTCGAGGAGGTCACTAAGATGATTGATGCAGGTAGGGCAGTGGATGTTGTCTATATGGACTTCAGTAAGGCCTTTGACAAGGCCCCTCATGGTAGACTAGTACAAAAGGTGAAGTCACACGGGATCAGGGGTGAGCTGGCAAGGTGGATACAGAACTGGCTAGGTCATAGAAGGCAGAGAGTAGCAATGGAAGGATGCTTTTCTAATTGGAGGGCTGTGACCAGTGGTGTTCCACAGGGATCAGTGCTGGGACTTTTGCTCTTTGTAGTATATATAAATGATTTGGAGGAAAATGTAACTGGTCTGATTAGTAAGTTTGCAGACGACACAAAGGTTGGTGGAATTGCGGATAGCGATGAGCACTGTCAGAGGATACAGCAGGATTTAGATTGTTTGGAGACTTGGGCGGAGAGATGGCAGATGGAGTTTAATCCGGACAAATGTGAGGTAATGCATTTTGGAAGGTCTAATGCAAGTAGGGAATATACGGTGAATGGTAGAACCCTCAAGAGTATTGAAAGTCAAAGAGATCTAGGAGTACAGGTCCACAGGTCATTGAAAGGGGCAACACAGGTGGAGAAGGTAGTCAAGAAGGCATATGGCATGCTTGCCTTCATTGGCCGGGGCATTGAGTATAAGAATTGGCAAGTCATGTTGCAGCTGTACAGAACCTTAGTTAGGCCACACTTGGAGTATAGTGTTCAATTCTGGTCGCCACACTACCAGAAGGATGTGGAGGCTTTAGAGAGGGTGCAGAAGAGATTTACCAGAATGTTGCCTGGTATGGAGGGCATTAGCTATGAGGAGCGGTTGAATAAACTCGATTTGTTCTCACTGGAACGAAGGAGGTTGAGGGGAGACCTGATAGAGGTCTACAAAATTATGAGGGGCATAGACAGAGTGGATAGTCAGAGGCTTTTCCCCAGGGTAGAGGGGTCAATTACTAGGGGGCATAGGTTTAAGGTGAGAGGGGCAAGGTTTAGAGTAGATGTACGAGGCAAGTTTTTTACGCAGAGGGTAGTGGGTGCCTGGAACTCGCTACCGGAGGAGGTGGTGGAAGCAGGGACGATAATGACATTTAAGGGGTATCTTGACAAATACATGAATAGGACATTTCTTTGTTCTTTGTTCTTTGTTAACAATGGCCCAAAACGGAAATCCCTGCGCAACAGAAAATGTTTGCCCAATCACTTTCCTTCCCCCCATTTTAGCACTGTTGAGCTTTTATTTGTCCCAGGATAAATTTCTAAGTCTGTAAGAGAAGCCGCCAGGGGCGGCACGGTGGGACAGTGGTTAGCACTGCTGCCTCACAGCGCCAGGCACCCGGTTTCAATTCCGGCATTGGGTGATTGCCTATGTGGAGTTTGCATGTTCTCCCAGGTCTAAGTGATTTCCTCCCACAGTCCAAAGATGTGCAGGTTGGTGGATTGGCCATGTTAAGTTACCACTTAGTGACCAAAGATGTGCCGTTTAGTTGGGGTTATGCGGATAGGGCGGGGGAGTGAGCCTCGGTAGGGTGTTCATTCGGAGGGTCGGTGCAGACAAGATGGGCCAAATGGTTTCGTTCTGCACTGTACGGATTCTATGATTTTACTAACAGACTGACTGCCACTTAAATGACCGGGCAATGCTCATTAATTGTGAATACCGTTCATCTTAAACCCCTCTCTTAACAGTGAACAACTGTTGGAAATTAATCTAGCACCTGAATATTTCAGATGGTGGGGTTTCTTTTCCACCATCTGAAGAGTCGACAGAATCCTACTGACTCTGAATGCCCAAAGCCATTTCACACTTTAATTGGCTGCAGGTGGGACTTCAGCCCCATCGCACGCCTCACTCGGGAGGAAATCCCGATTCAGTCAATCTGATTGGCCAGCAGCTCTCTCATCCCTGCAGTAACAGGAGCTGTAGTGGACAGAAGAGGAAGTGCTTCATTCTGCCAGAGCCTAAATTCCAGGACTGGTTGGCAAGGTAAGGTTTGGGGTCCCAGGGTGGGGAGGGTCAGGAAGGCCAGAGGGAGTGAAATGTAGATGATTGGGTTGTCGGGCAGGGGCGAAGGGGGGGAGCAGGAAGGGGAAGGTCCAGTGGCCAATGGAAGAATAGGGGATGGGGGGGGGCATCCAAAGTCAGAAGGGGGCTTCTGATGGATGCCCCCTCAGCTCCACCTTGCTTTCGGCCCGAGGCCCAAGCCTCTTCATTTTTGGCCTCCATGCCAGGTAAACCCTCCTGCCAACCTAAAAATTAAGGCTGAGCGGGAACATAGAACATAGAACATTACAGCGCAGTACAATGGCCCTTAACTGGCCAATAATTGGCAACTTAATACCTTCAACTGGGGCAAGTGTGGGCAGCCTGTTTGAAGCCTTGCATGTCTCAGGGTAAAGTCACTGCGAAGTCAGAGCGGGTGGGAACCCAGAAGAAATCCCGTCCTTTCAATTGCACATTCCCTCCCCAACTTAAAAAACTACCGGCAGGAGAGTGTGATATTCATGCCAAGATGTTGCTGAAAACTTTAAACTTAAAGATATATCATTGTTTACTTCACTTGCTATCAGGGGTTTGAAGAAAACTTTAAAAACATGAGGTGACTTTGTCAAGACTTTGTCAACACTCTATTAACATTTATTCTGAAAATCCTCTTAGGACTTTAGAAGAGGCTGTGCTACACGACATTATTGTACACCTTATAAGAATTGTCTGGAAATGCCATGTTTGCCCATCGGCACCATGACAAGGGGCGGGATTCTCTCAGCCTGGGGCCGGGCCGGAGAATCCCCACGACTGGCGTGAATCGCGCCCCGCAGCCCCGCGCTGGCACGGGATTCTCCGCAGAGTGGAGAATCGGCGCTATTGGCGTCGGCGTGGTTGGCGTAGCGCCGGTCGGGGGCCGCTCTACACGGCTGGCCCGCCGATTCTCAGCCCGGGATGGGCAAAGCGGCCGTCGTAAAAATGCTGAGTCCCGCCGGTGCTGTCCACACCTGCTCTCAGCCGGTGGTAACTCGGCCTGGAAGGGTCGGGGGGCGGCCTGTGAGGGGGGGGGGGGGGGGGTGAGAGGGGGGGTCCGACCACGGGGGGGGGGGGCCTCTGATGTGGCCGGGCCCACGGTCAGGGCCCACCAATCGGTGGGCCGGCCTCTCTGTCTGGGGGCTTCCTTTCTTCCGCGCCGGCCCCTGTAGTCCTGCGCCATGTTGCGTCGGGGCTGGCACGTTGAAGGAAGCCACTACGCATGCTCGTGTTGGCGCCGGTGCCACTGCGCATGCGCGGATCCCGCCCCACCAATTTGATGCCGGGATCAGTAGCCGGAGTGGCGTGAACCGCTCCAGTGCCCTGCTAGCCCCCTGTAGGAGCCAGAATTGCTGATCGTGAGGCCGTGTTGGCGCCGTCGAGAAACGTGCCGGCATTTCCGACGGCGTCAACACTTAGTGTCAGGATCATAGAATCCCGCCTATGGTTCTCCCTACATCTGCAGGAGGAATGGGAGGAGAACAAGTGGCCCCCAGAGCAGCACAAGCTGCTATAATAGAGAGGGTTGAGGGTTATAGGGGTTTGTAATCGATGACTTCCACACTGCAGGCACAGGGCATTCCTCCACTTGTGGATCTCCACCATCTGCACCGCCAGTGCCACGTCTGAGAATCAGTGTCCCCTTTAACTCGGACCCTAAACCAGCCGGAAACACGCAGCCATGTGTCAGCTAGCATGCTCTCCATCTTCAGTTGCAAACCTGCAATTCTCTTTCTTAGTACCTCCAGGCAAATTCAAACAAAGCTAATCAACAATTAGGAACCAACATTGCAGGCTGAAACCAGACGTACAAGCATGCCATATTAACACAGCACCCATTTAATCAAAATAACCTCTAAACCTGCATGAACTCAATACATATTTAACCCTTCTGGGTGGGATCGTCCAGCCCTTTCTACCAATGGGATCTTTTGGTCCCGTCGAAGGTGACTACAGTTCCCCGGCGGCGGAGCAGGCGAGCCATACAAAATGCCATAGACTTCGATGGGACAGGAGATCCCACCAGTGGCACATGGCAAGCACCCTCTGCAACTGGAGAATATGGGGTGGGGGTGCAGAAAATCCTGGCCGACTAGCAGAGGGGAATTTTCCGCTGACTGAAATTTGGAGCCCGCAACAGTGTATTAACCCAATGGAGAAGAATGGTTGTTCTTGGCACTGGCTTCATTTAATTGAAAAGATCTCATTTATTTTATTAGGTTTGGTCGGAGATTGGCTGCCCATTCATTATCTGTCATCTTATAAGTTCAAAAGAAAATGAACAGCATATGGACAACTGACAACAATCTGAATGCATAGAACACCTTTAATTTTAACCTCCAAGGGTATAAGCATAATGAAAACGAACGCTGAGTCAAAAATGGACATTAGTGAGGATCTGCAAAGGCTAGGTCAAAACAATAAGCATTGTCTGGGATCTTAAGGAAGGGGTTCCCACCAGCACCACCCGCCAGATTAAGTGCCCCCTTCAAACTCACCTCAGGGAAGGGCATTAAATTCCACCCACTATCTTAAATCTTGAAACTAAGAGCAATTAAGTTATTTTATTACCAAAATTAATAGGAATGAAGGACAACCATTTCAATTTTTACAAAATATTGTCTTTATGAATCAAATAAATCAAGAAATATTGTCAACCAGCTCTGCAGCAAAAACTCTCAAAACCTCTCAATGGGAATGACCTGTTCTAATTCTGAAAGGTTCTTGCACAATTGAGAGTTGGCACTAAGGCTGTTGAAGGCAATGCTTCACACACATAATGAATAAAGCATACGTGTCCCAGCTGCTGACAGCTTAACTTATGGAACATTAACTGGCTGAACATCAAGTACTGTGTCTTTTCGTTGGTGAAGTTGGGGGAGGGGGCCCCGTGCAGTGCAGGGAACTGGGGGCAGATGTTTGGATAGAATATGTTGTCGTTGTAAGGTGCCGGCTTAACCTTGTCACGCAACGTGCAGTCAACAGCTCAGAACCAACTGGTGCCAAAGTGCTTCCTTCACTCTCCATCCAAAAGTTATAGTGAAACACAGGTTTTCTGGGGTGTTGGCATGTGTGCTCTTTTCAATTATTTCTCAGCCATGTGATGTAAATAGACCAGAGCTTGTGCAAATGCAGATGCTACTGGTTGGATTGGAGTTATTTCAGCCTGGTGCTCTCAAGGCATTGGGATGTGGAACCAAAGACTGGTGGAATCTGGCCTTGAGCCCACACATCCATGCGCACACACACCTTACACACACACGCACTTCCACACTTACATACACACACACACACTTACACGCACACACTTCCACACACACACGCACACACTTACGCACACAAGACACACTTCCACACATCCCTTACACACACACACACTCACACCGACAACGATCTCTCCCCAGTTCTGGCACAGTGCTGCCGGAGATGTGCTGAGTGGAGGTTTGGTGTTTCCTCAATGTAAGTGAGAGACAGAAACAAAAAAACACACACCCTGGGCTGTTCTGCTGAATTACTTCACAACTGTATTGACTGAGCAGGGGAAACTGCAGCCTTCTGTTCATGCTCACAGTAACAACTTGCATTTTTACAGCATCTTCAATATAATAAAATAAACCACAAAGTGCTTCACAGAGGTGAAAATACTGACTACTCCACAGTAGAGCTTTTACTAGGGATGATGTAACAACAGCTTTCATTAACGTAACATGTAGACATAGCAGCAACATTCTTCAGAGGAATGCATTCAAATAAGGATTGACACTAAGACACATAAGGAGATATTAGGGCAGATAACTATAAGCTTGGCAAAGAGGTGGGTGTCAATGAGAATCTTATAGGAGGAAAAGGACGTGGAGAAACAGTGAGGTTTAGGAAGGGAATTCCAGAGCTCATGTCTCGGCAGCTGACAACATGGCTCATGGCGTTAGAGCAATTAAAATTAGGAATATGCAGGATGCTAAAATTGAGGGAGAGCAGATATCTTGTAGGGTTATAGGGCTGAAGGAGATTACAAGAAAAGGGAGTTATTTCAGCCTGGTGCTCTCAAGGCTCATGGAGCGATTTGAAAACAAGGATGAGAATTTAATATCGAGGCATTGCCGGGCCAGGAGCCAAAGTAGCCCAGCAAGTTCAAGAATAATGGGTGAATGGAATATGGACAGCAGAGTATTGGATGAGCTCAATTTTATGGAGGTGGAGGATAGGAGGTTGGAATGGTTTACATGTTTCAAAGACTAGCAAGAAGGTTAGAAGCAGACGAGTGATAATTCAGAGGTGAAAGTAGGTAGTCTTGGTGATGAATGGGCCAGGTATGTCATCAGAAGCTCATCTCAGTATCAACTACAACACCAAGATAGCGAAAGATCTGGGGCGGGATTCTCCGACCCCCCGACGGGTCGGAGAATCGCCGGGGGCTGGCGTGAATCCCGCCCCCGCCGGTTGCCGAATTCTCCGGCACTGGATATTCGACGGGGGTGGGAATCGCGCCGTGCCGGTTGGCGCCCCCCCCCCCCCCCCCCCCGGCGATTCTCCGGCCCGCGATGGGCCGAAGTCCCGCTGCTGGAGTGCCTGTCCCACCTGCGAGAATCAAACCACCTCTCTTACCGGCGGGACAAGGCGGCGCGGGCGGGCTCCGGGGTCCTGGGGGGAGGCGCGGGGCGATCTGGTCCCGGGGGGTGCCCCCACAGTGGCCTGGCCCGCGATCAGGGCCCACCGATCCGCGGGCGGGCCTGTGCCGTGGGGGCACTCTTTTCCTTCCCCCTTCGCCATGGTCTCCACTATGGCGGAGGCGGAAGAGACCCCCTCCACTGCGCATGCGCGGGGATGCCGTGAGCGGCCGCTGACGCTCCCGCGCATGTGCCGCACGGCAAAGTCATTTCCGCACCAGCTGGCAGGGCACCAAAGGCCTTTCCCGCCAGCTGGCGGGGCGGAAATCAGTCAGGCGCGGGCCTAGCCCCTCAAGGTGAGGGCTCAGCCCCTCAAGATACAGTGAATTCCGCACCTTTGGGGCGGCGCAATGCGGGACTGATTCGCGCCGTTTTGGCGGTCGGCGGACATCGCGCCAATTGCGGAGAATCCCGCCCCAGGTTCGCCCTCAGACCAGGTCAGGGAGAGGGATGCAGTTGTGGAATCAAGTTGATGGAAGGGACCAAAACCGATAGCTTCCATTTCTCAAAACATAGTTGCAGGAAGTTTCTGCTCATTATGTGCCGGATGTCAGATTAGCCATCTGACCAATCTGAGACAGTGGAAGCATTGAAAAATGGTGAAGAAGTAGAGCAGGTTGTCATCAGTGTACATGTGAAACCCAACGTCTGTCTTTACATGATATTGCTGAGAGGCAGCATGTAGATGAGAAATAAGAGGGGGGGCCAAAGAGAGATGAGATGTAATGATTTGGGAGCCGGAAGGGCACCTATTACAGGTCAGTCTCTGGCCCCTACCCATTGTCATCTGGCGAGGTAAAAAGGAATATATCGAGACAAGGGCAGTTCCACCCTGATGAATGCTGGTGAAAAATTTTGAAGGAGGGAAGTGTGGTCAGCTGTGACAAAGTCTGCAGACAGTTCAAGCAGGATGAGAAGGGATAGACTGTCTTTGTTGCAGTCACTCAGGATGCGATTTGTGACCTTGATAAGGCACATTTAATTACCATGGATGAGAAAGAGGTGTGGGAAAGAGACGTGTGGGTTTTTGACATGACATACATTCAAGGGTTTGGGAGAGGAAAAGGGGATTGAAGTTGGGGCCAGAATTTTACAGCCACTCCCACTGGTGAGTTCTTACAGTCCCGCCAAAGTAAACGGCAATTTCAATGGCCTGCCACATTCACCTCGGGGAGACACACCGTGGCAGGATCGTAAAATCCTGGCTGGGGTATTTGTAAGGACAGAGGGATCAAGGGTAGTTTTTTTGCTGATTGAAAGAGAGGGGTACAGTACCTGGGACAAGGGAGCCTTTAACAATATCAGCTAATATGGGGGTCAAGAAGGGCTGCTGAATTTGATGGGAATGAGTTTCAGGGAGCAGGCTGTGGAATTCATGGACAAAATAAGCTCAGAGATGAGGGGAAATAGGAGAGCTAGCAAAGAGAGATGCAAGTTCAGATCTGTGTCATGCGGGAACCTTGGGAAAGAAATATTTCTTGGTGGACTAGGGGGAAGGAGGGGAATGACAGAGGCCACTAAATGTTTGTGACATAGAAGTGCATGTGTTCCTCGCACTTGCTGAAATTGAGGGTTGAGACTTTAAAGGAGAGAGGATTAAGAAGATGGTTTGCATTGGAGAAGACAAACTCAAGGTATGATCAAAGCGCATTGGGCAGATTTTTGTAGAAGGCTTGACAGGTAGCAAACAAGAAGGATTTTGGGAGAAAGTTCCAGAGTGTAGTTTCTGGGATTGCCTGGCTGCCACTAGTGGGGTGGTGTGGAGTGGGCATGAGTGGGAGTCATGTGCAGGTGTGGACAGAGTGGAGAACAATGATCCATTTCAGCGAAAAATATGTTTGAATACAAAGTGGTGATCTTAAAAGATTATCACTACATCTGTACATTGCAGCAGTATGGTGAAAATGTATTGTGGAAATTAGTCCTCTTACACCATTTATCATAGGAAATATATACATTCTCACATATTTCATGATATTTGGTTTTAGTGTTTGTTCCAAAAATAAAGGCATCAAGCCAGGTTTTGTATTTGATCAGAATAAAATTGCAAAGTCAATCTGAAAGATACATGAGCCTAAATCTCCATCCATTGTTCATGCTCTTAATTTCACAATTGAGAATTGAAAAGCTCCAGGATGCACCTGTCAGTCTGCAGGCAGACGCATGCAAATAAAGTTAAAATGGCATCATAACATAATCATGCCATGTCGTAGTTATTCATTTTGTTAAGAAGACAGCCCTCAGGGCATGTGGAGCAGTGGTTTACAGTAGGACTACGGCGTTGGGGACCCGGGTTCAAATCCTGGCCCTGGGTCACTGTCCGTGTGGAGTTTGCACATTCTCCCCATGTCTGGGTAGGTTTCGCCCCCACAACCCAAAGATGTGCAGGATAGGTGGATTGGCCATGCTAAATTGCCCCTTAATTGGAAAAGAAATAATTGGGTACTCTAAATTTATTTTAAAAAAAAGACAGCCCTCCAGCACTCACCCCTCACAGCCCCTCATCATCCCACACATTCCCCATGCTCCATCCATGCCAATCCCACATCCCCATCTACCCCCTCATATTCTCCATGCTAACCTAGGCCCTCCACAAACCCCCAATGGTCCTTTATAGCCCCGACACCAACTTACTACCACCATAAGCCAACAAATTACCCACCACCCTTTGCCCTTACACCTCCCATTGTAACTCATGTGTTATCCACCATGAGTAGACCTCAGGACCCATGCTGACATTAAATCAAATTCTTAAGTGTCTATTGAGAAATTCACAATTTAAAAAAAAAAAAGAATTGCTAAAAACCTTTTCACTGTGTTCAATTTAATCCTTACAAGTGTTTTTCAAACTTTTTTTTCCAAGTAACCACTTTTACCAAATAGCCAACCATCACGAGTCACATCAGCTGGCCTTTGCGACCCACACCACCCAACCGTTGAGACCCACGCCGGCCGACTGTTGCGACCCAGGCCAGCCAACTTTCACAACACATCATTTTTTCTTATCTTTAATGCGACAGGTGAGCCTGCTTAGTCCTCACAATCTCCCTCCAATCAGGTTCACAGGAGACGTGGGCACTACACATATCAGGTGCAGAGTTTAGTCGGTTCCTTTGTGCTGTCTTCATTATTGTGAGGATGGAAAATTCAGCCTCGCACATGTAGGTCGTTGTGAAGGGCAATAACAACAAAATGCTTGTTTTACTCAGCACTGGATACTCCTCAGAGACGCTACCCCAGGATGCTGACAGCCTCATGGACTTGTGGCGTGTTTTTAATGTGCTGTCCTAGGTTAGGTGCAGAAGTTCAGTGTCTTCACTTGGAGGCAGCTATGTTAATAATTGATTCTAGGGTCTCAAACTCAAAGGGATTTTTCACCCATTTCTTCTTTCTCAAAATCTGAAACTTCTCCTCTGGAAAGTAGCGACAAAAGCTATTGATCAGCGCACCCAGAAACGACTGAATAAGGCTTGCCAGTCTATTGACAATTCTCTTATTAATACGGTCTTCTTCAATGTGTCATTGCAGTATGGGGTACATGTAGTAGTCTTGGCTTTGTACTCACACTTTATAAACTTGATACCTCAGTTCGTAAACTCTGACTAGCAACTGACTCCTTGACAGCCAACGTACTTCTGTGTGGAACAATAAGTGTGTATGCTCAGCCTTCATATCGGAACACAGAGCCTCAAAAAGCCTGGTATTGAGTGCGCTGCATTTAATTAAATTCACAACTTTCACAATTCCTTTCAACATCACTTCAAGATCGGATGGAATTCGTTCAGATGCCAGTGCCTCACGGTGAATAAAACAATGATTCCAAACAATGTCCTGACCAGCTGCCTCCTTAATCCTTATTATAACTCCGTTGTTTTTCCTAGTCTTGCTGGCTGTCCCATCACTTGTGATTCCTCTGCAATGAACCCAGTCAAGCCCGCACTTTCCAACTACTAACTACTCAATGCTTTAAAAATCTCTGCGCCAGTCGTTTTGGTTGGTAATGTCAGGCAGCACCGAAAATCCTCAACAAATTCATTGTGCCAAACATACCAAACGTAACTTAGCAGGGTTGCACAATCTGAAATGCCTGTACTTTCATCCAGTTGCATTGAGAACTCCTGTACTGACTGTAAAAGTAAAATAAACTGGGTTTCTAAATTCTCAGCAATATCACAAAGTTATCACTAAGTGGGATAGCATTTCAGGTTTTCAGTTGACCTCCCATCTAGGACCATACGAGCCATGTCTAATGCTGCAGAGAGAATTCATCTCTCTGCTACAAAGTGTGGGACATTTTCTCTTTGGCTACACGGTAAGCTACCATGTAAGAGGCTAATTGTTCTTTGTCTTTTAATATTACATTTCTGCGAAGGACTTCATCTGACGATTTAAGTTCTCACTGCATCCTTTGGAAAACAATTAAGAGGTTTGTGCTGGAACTCGCCATGCTTAGATTTTACATGCCTTTTTGCTATCATTTTGCCAGTACTTCCCTGCATATAACACAAATGGAATTTGCATTCTGATTTGCTTTGGTTCAATTAACAAAGCCATATCTCAAGAAATCATCTTTATACTGATTTGTTCCCTATTTCAACTTTTTCTTCATAGGCTGTTCACCAGAGGTCCTGGAGCTCTGTATGCAGCTCGCACTAGTATTGCTTTGTCCTGTTGTGGACTCTCCTGAGCAGCTGACACTAACACTGCTTTGTCCTGCTGTGGACTTTCCTGAGCAGCTCTCTCCAGTAGATTCAGTTATGAGATCCTGGCCTGTTTGTGTCTCTGGCCCTCTCTTCCTTATAAAAAAAAATCCACCTTCAGTTCTTCACAATCCTGTTGCCTTGCTTGCTCACAGCTATAAAATGGAGGAATCACTCCTCAATGATTTCATGCCAAAAACACAGACATACAGGGCATGTGACATCAGTGTATGTGCCAGGCGCGTGGCCTGCTCTCTGCTTCTGCTTCCGGCGAGAAGATGCATCATTCACATTTAAAAGCTGGTCACAGACAGCATTCTTAATTCAAAAGCTGGTCGCGGCCATTGGGTGCTTCTCCCGCAACCGGGAACGCCTCGACCGAATGCTCTGTGACCCTCCCGACACCCACTTGCGACCTGCAACTTGAAAAACCCTGCTTTATAAGAATAAGTATTTGTATTCATAGTCCCACATTGAAGATTTTATAAGCACATGAAGCTGTCAATCAAACTGCGAACTGACAGACAGTTCAGTGTGTTAATGATTGGCTCCAAGATCAGTCCTGTAGCACTGATCCTGTAATGGTAAGCCTCAGGCCAATGTCAACAGACAGAGTGAAATAGCAAGTACTGATTTTTTCAAAACTGCAGACAGTTTAAATAATATTCAAAGGGAAGATTTAAATGCCTTGTCACTTCGGCAGCTCCTTTTACAGTTGTGACGAATATTGCTGAAAAAATACATTTTCTCAAACATTTTCATCTTGCACTCTTCAAGACAATTGTAAGAAATTGGAGTATTTGTATGCTTTTGTTTTTTTGTGAGTTCTAATGAGTGAAAGATGAAAAACTTTGACAATACTCGAGTTCCAAAGAGCTTATCCACTTTTTACGCACATGTATATCTACTTTTAACAATTCTAAAGGGGACCTTACTTTCCCCAAAGGGGACATGACCTCTTTCAAAGGTGTTGCAGGACCATATCTAAAATGGTACTGAACCTCTCCAAATGGATAACCTACTTATCCAAAGAACTCTGGTAAGTTTAGACCTTCTCCTACCAGGTCTAATATGCACAAGTCATATTCCCCACTCCCTCCTTGCGTAAATCAGATCAGACAGAAGGAAGCTTTACTTTAACATGTGCAGCTGCCTCAGTGAACCATGGATGTGCAAAGTTCAATCCCAACCTGTCTCCCAGACCCCATCCCCCAACCTGTGAAAATGGTTGAGGGTGGGATTTCTTGAATTGGGCATCCGGCACCATTTTTGCAAGGACGGAGCACCTTTCTGTCTGCATGAGCATTCAAGCTGTCAAGTACAAAAGCAACAACATTACAACAAACATTTAGATAGCTCTTGTTAGGCCCTAGCTAATATTGTGGCCAATTCTAGGCACTATATTTTAGGAAATATATTAAGGCATGAGAGACCAGAAGAGCGGTGTACTAGAATGCTACCAGGAATGACTGACTTCAATTATGTTGAGGAACTAGAAAATCTGGAGTTGTTTTCCTTGATGTAGAGAAGGTTAAGAAGAGGTTTGATATTGGTATTTGAAATAATGATGTGTTTTGATCGAGCAAATAAGGAGAAACTTTTTATATTGGAGAATGGTGTGGGTAACCAGTAGGCGTAGAAGAATAGAAGGAAATATGACAAAAAAGAAAGTTCATCATCATAGTCAGCAACTGTCTCTCAATTTGAGGATGATGTTTACTCAGGGTGTGTTTCTGCCAAGGGTCTTTGTGTGACTGAACAGGTTGATTCTCGACTCTGTTTGAAAATTAAAGCCTTCACTGCAAGCTAATAAAAGTGTCAACCATCCAGACTCTCAGCCAAGTCTCATTATGTATGCTTGGCTGAGAGCCAAGACAGCTATTAGAATGTTAGAGCACCTGGTTCCCAGAGGAAACATGATTTGGTTGACAGGTCAGGCTCTCTGCTGTCAATTCCATAATGTTTGTTTGCACAAGGTAAATGAATTCAAGCCATTGTGGTTTGAGGTTTTTGATACTTTAAAGGGCTTGGATTACACTTAGTGCAGACTTTTTGTTCAACATAAGAGAAAAATATCAATGTTTTACCTTTTTTCAAAGTTTTTCTTGTGCACATGCACCATGGGTGTATGATTCTAGAAAGTATTCAGTGGGTCAATGGGCATGAAAGTGCTATAGCTTGGCTAGGAAACATGAGGGGGCAAATGGGTTGGGTGAGGGGGTATGTTGTAACATGGATGGAGCATGGGGAGTGTTTAGAGGGTGAAGAAGATGTGAGGGGTGTAGGGCCTGTGTGTTTTTATTTTAAATGGGACAAAATGGGACAAAACGGGCAGCATGGTAGCATTGTGGATAGCACAATTGCTTCACAGCTCCAGGGTCCCAGGTTCGATTCCGGCTTGGGTCACTGTCTGTGCGGGTCTGCACATCCTCCCCGTGTGTGCGTGGGTTTCCTCCGGGTGCTCCGGTTTCCTCCCACAGTCCAAAGTTGTGCAGGTTAGGTGGATTGGCCATGATAAATTGCCCTTAGTGTCCAAAATTGTCCTTAGTGTTGGGTGGGGTTACTGGGCTATGGTGATAGGGTGGCGGTGTTGACCTTAGGTAGGGTGCTCTTTCCAAGAGCCGGTGCAAACTCGATGGGCCGAGTGGCCTCCTTCTGCACTGTAAATTCTATGAAAAATACCATGACACCGAGGTGAGTCGTTTAAACATCCCACCACCGCACATTGCAGTCTCTTTAGCTACTCCTGACTTCTTCTCAGGTCGGGTAGTCAGCAGTTGCAAATAAGATCCTGCCTTTGTGGGCACTTTCTCCTGTGGCAGATGGGCCAAGGTGGCAGGCGGGCATCTCAAGGATGAAAATCCAGGTCCAACTCTCTGGATTATTAGCCCAGTTATGTAATAATTATGCTACAATATGCTATGAGTCAATAGATGTCAAAAGTAGGTGATAGATGCCCTATTTTCTTGTGAAAACAATTTAATCTTCCTTCCTGTGGATATCTGTCAGCAACAAGCGAGGGTTGTGAAATTTTGCTAAACGCAGGGATTGTACACACAGTATTGGAGGCTACAGAAGAACTTGGACAGGCTAGGAGATTGGGCAAAGAAGTGGCAAATGGAATACAATGTGGACAGGTGTGAGGTTATGTACTGTGGTAGAAAGAATAGAGGCATAGACTATTTTCTAAATAGGAAAGGCATCGGAACTCAGAAGCATAAAGGGACTTATGAGTCCTAGTTCAGGATTCCCTTAAGGTTAACATGCAGGTTCAGTTTGCAGTTAGGAAAACAAATGCAATGTTAGCATTCATGCCAAGAGCGCTAGAATACGAGAGCAGGGATGTACTGTTGAGGTTGTATAAGGCTCTGGTCAGACCCAATTGTAATATTGTGAGCAGTTTGGGCCCCATATCTAAGTAAGGATGTGCTGGCCTTGGAGGAGGTTCATAAGAATGATCCCCGGAATGAAGGGCTCACCATATGAGGAGTGGTTGAGGTCTGTACTCGATGGAATTTAGAAGGGGGATCTCATTGAAACATACAGAATACGGCGAGGCCTGGATAGAGTGGACGTGGAGAGAATGTTTCCACTTGTAGAAAAACTAGAACCCGAGGGCACAGCGTCAGACTGCAAGGACAATCCTTTAAAACTGAGATGAGGAGGAATTTGTAGGCCAGAGGGTTGTGAATCTGTGGAACTCATTGCCGGAGAAGGCTGTGGAGGCCAAGTCACTGAATGTCTTTAAGACAGAGATAGATACGTTCTTGATTAATAAGGGGATCAGAGGTTACAGGGAGACGGCAGGAGAATGGGGATGAGAAACATATCAGCCGCGATCGAATCATGGAGGAGGCTCGATGGGCCGAATGGCCTAATTCTGCTCCTATATCTCATGGTCTTATGTGAACCCACATGCTACATTGCACAATGCCGTAGCTTGCAAGTATCGCAAAGGGTTCCATCCTCTGAATATTCAGCTTACTTATTATCAGTGTTATTCAAATCTATGCTCACTTTCAAAAAAGCTTTCACAATGTTTTTATCTTAAGATTGTCCACCAGTATTCTACCCCGACGATCCAAGTATTGCATTATAGAAGGACATATCAGCCAAATTTTCCACTTCTGGGTCTGGATTATCCGCTCCCGACGCTAAAATCGCGTTCAGCGACAGGGAGGTGAATCCATTTTGGGGCCGAAATCGGGAATGGTGCCGTTTTTTCAATTCTCCGTCCCCTGAAAATTGGCGTACTTGAGTAGTGCGCCGATTATCCACCGCCTCAGGCCATTGCCTGAGGCCGCCCCACGATGCTCCACTGCCAACTGGCCGAATTCCCGATGGCATGGCTTACGTGTGCTCACACCATCCGGGATCCTCGCATGGCGGCTGCGGACTCAGTCCGGGGCTGCCACAGTCGGGGGAGGACCGATCGGCTGGCAGGGTGGGCTCCATTCAAGGCAGGGGGCAATGTGGGCGGGCGGTCCGAGGCGAGCGAGCGGCCGATGCGGGGCACTCTTTTGGCGGTCCAGGTCCGCGGATTGAGTCCGCCATGGAGCATGGTGCGGCCGCTGCAGGGCGGCGCTGTGCGCATGCGCAGCCTCTGAACTAGAAGTGCTGGGGGCCGTATCAGCAGCTAGAGCTGCGAACTCTACGACAACTCCCTGCTAACCCCCAGCAAAAGTGGAATCGGTGGCCTTTTGATGCCAGTTTTCCTGGCGTAAAAGACCACAGTTTTCAGGACGGCGTCAACACTTCATCTCAAAATCGGAGGATCCAGCCCCTGACCTCCACACAAATGCCCTGTCTGGAAGCACAGGTGTTGGGACTTCAGACAAAGAGACTCAGTCTTCAGACTCTCCTAATCAGAAAGTCAGCCAATAATAACTTGCGCCGTTCACAAGAAGCAAATCAATATCTTAAAGATATAGGGAAAGTTTAAAGAAAATAAGAGGGCAAAATATAAATGATAATGATCAATACACCAATTAATTTGAATCAGTTTCAGGGCCTAATATCCTTAGCATGGATTTGTTATTTTTTTTAAAAACTCATCCATGGGATGTGGGCATGTGGTGATATGCCTGTCGATAATATTCCACGTATGCGGCAGTGTGACCTCCCACCAGCAGGTGGCGTCAGATATAAGTCAGGGCAGATCCGGTGATCCTCAGAAGGTTGTATGATGTACATGAGGACAGTTGTGCATAGGGGTTGTTCCAGGGGACTCTGTATAAACTCCATGATAACTTGCTCTGTATCTGGTTGTTTTCTTCCCACGTGTGCATTAATACAAATCCTGGTTTGGACAAGTCACCAGCAGTTCTGTAGATTCCTTGCTAGACAACAAAAACCGAAAACAACAGGCATCACTGGCTCGGCTAGCACTTAATCCCCATCCCCAATTGCCCTCAAGAAGGTGGTGGTGAGCTGGTTGGTGCCTTGAAACGCAGTAGTCCATGTGGCGTTGGTAAACCCACTGTGCTGTTAGGGAGGGAGTTCCAGGATTTCGATCCAGTGACAGTGAAAGAGCAGTGATATATTTCCAAGTCAGGGTGACGAGTGGCTTGGAGGGGAACTTCCAGGTGATGGTGTCCCCATGTATCTGCTGCCCTTGTCATTCAAGATGGTTGTGGACATGGGTTTGGAAGGCGTTGAAGCCTTGGTAAGTTCCTGCAGTGCATCTTGTAGATGGTACACATTACTGCCACTGTACATCAGCCGTGGAGGGACTGGGTGTTGGTGGATGGGGTGCCAATCAAGCGGGTTACTTTGTCGTGGATGATGTCAAGCTTCTTGAGTGTTGTAGCTGCACTCATCCAGGCAAGTGGGGAGTACTCTATCACACTCCTGACTTGAACCTTGTAGATTGTGGCCAGGCTTTGAGGAGTCAGGAGATGAGTTACTCGCCGCAGGATTCCTAGCCTCTGACCTGCTCTTGTTGTTCAATACACAACATAACGCCATATTATCATCACGTAAGTATTGCCTGTTTACTGTCAGTGAAAGTATTTGTTTTGACGACATCTTACTGTCCAGCCATGTTTCAGCTGAGATGAGCTTCCCTTTTCATCAGCTTTTGCCGTTTAGACTGTGACGGATTTCAGGGATTGTGCCTTTATGTAGGATAAGCACCCAGAGTACTTCACAGAGGTGCATATCCCAAACCAAAGGAGGAAATTATAGAATACATTGACAGCTACTCTGTGGAAATACGATGAAGGTGCTCTTCACTGTATTTAACAAAGAGTTTGCACTTATTCATGAGTGTCACCCATTAGGATGCAAGTGATCTTTTGACTATAGTTTGACTTCTTTGCCAATTCTCCTTGATAGCTAAATGACAATTTCAAGCTTTCAGGTCCAGTTCCCTGCAGTATTTAACTATATTAGAATGTATGGCTTACAGGGTAATCTTGGAATGAATTGTGCCAAGTAGTGAGGTAATCCTTAATGTTATCAGATAACCTGCTTTTACTGCACCGGTCAGGAATCCTGGAGTCAACTCACCATTAGTCTGCAAAAACAGATAGCATTGTCTGAGAGTGTTGTTTTAATCTCAAGTTTACACAGATAGAGGCAGCATTACCAACACATTACCCCATATCTTCTCAGTCAGGATATACAGGCATCTTTTCCATTACTGGGCAGTAGTTACAAATTAGCTACTAAGAAAGTGTGCCAGATTAAAAGTTAATTAGCTACTCATTAACTACTCTGATGATATTGAGCAACGCTGTCAAGGTTATTCACTGCACGCAACATATCAGATGAGGAAAAGGTAGAGTTTGGCTGTGACGCCCCCTGCAGCCAAACAGTCAGAGAACATTCACATCCCGGGCATGTACATTCACAATAGTTGCTTGACTGAGATTCCTAAGGCTGCCTATAAGCAGTGAACAGTATAGCAAAGGAGGGGGAAAATTGACAAATGTATTCTCTCTGACAGTCTCACCACTGCCATGTTGAAATACTTACATATCCTCCAGTACAACAATTCATTAGCTCTAAAGTGATTTGGCATGTCCCGAGGTCATGAAAGGCACTATATAAATGCAATTCCTTTCTTTTCTTGCCAAATCTGGCATTTGCATGCACTAGGTCTGCCGTTTCTCTCTAATTCTGTACTTGCTTATTCCTTACATGTTGGCAGATTCAATCAGGCTGGCAACTTAATCTTGGTTTCGTTGAGGTTATTGGGGTTGGTTTAAAATATGAAAGTGCGTCAGTGTTACGCAGAAATCCTTTAAGTTCCAGTTTTGTTCTCTAACCACCAATTTGATTTTAAGCTGATTGTGGGTATCTGCAGTGCACCAGGAAACCAGACAGCAGCTCAGACGGCAGGAAGTGGAATACCTACAAGCCATGCTGGACTTTGTGAACAAGACCACAAGCCACGTGATACCATGACTTTACAATTAGCACATAACTGGAAGCAGAAAAAGGTGATGAGCTTTTATTCATGATGACATTACCAAGTCACGTTATAAACTCAGTACCTGGACCAAAACGGTAAGTATCTTAGAATGTAGCGGACTAACGAAGAAAGAAACATAGGAGCATTAGGGACAGTAATAAGCAATGCACATTCAATTAGATGGCACATCAATTCAATTGACCTGCTGCTACTCTATATCCTTAAATACAAGACATGGGAGCCGAATTAGGCCATTCGGCCCATCAGGTCTGCTCCACCATTCAATCAGAGTTGATATGTTTCTTATCCCCATTCTCCTGCCTTCTCCCCATAACATGATCCCCTTATTAATCAAGAACCTGTCTAATCTGTCGTTAAAAACAAATTAACAATCTCATTCTTGAACCCTCCAACCGTCCCTGCATCCACAGAGTTTTAGCAAATATTCCAATTTATCTGTTTTTGGTCCAAAGTTGACCCCAAAGATTGACCACAATGAACTCCAACCACTCACTTCAATTCTGGGCATTTCTTTTTTGGAAAGAAAATGTAATATCAAATCACCGGCATTGCCTTTGTTCTGTAACTGTACACTTGCTCATCAGTGTCTTTCAGAGACAATGGACTTTAAAAACATGACTGTGTCATTTAAGGCATATGATAATGCGAATTAATAAGTGGCACGGGCCACAAATCTAATATTGCTTACCACAAATGCAAAGCAGACGGTTATTTTTAATGAATAAATTATGCACCAATATATATTATTTTTGTGGAAGGAAGAAAAAGAAGGAAATTACACTGATATTGTGCCTTCATGCCCTCAGGCTGTTGCAATACACATTGAGCCAATGAAGTACATTTGAAATGTGGTTACTGTTGAAATGTAGGCAGCGCAGCAGCCAATTTGTGTACAGAACGGTTCCAAATAACATTGATGTGATAATGAACAGATATCAATTTTAGTGAGGTTATTTGAAGGTTCAATACTGTCCAGATCAATACTATGATATTATTCAAGTGCTCACATTAATTATGGATGTAATCACTGATGTAATCATAGTCAAAGGCTGCAGGGGGGAATATATTGGACAGTAGACAAAGGGCAGGATTCTCCGTTGCCCGATGCCGATATCGTAATTGGCAATCGGGCGGAGAATCGATTCCGATGCCCAAATCAGGGCCGGTGCCGGTTTGACTCCGGTCAGCCATGCTCTGCCCCCTTGGAAATGCCGTCATTGCATCTCGCACCGCTGCAACGGTGTCGGTGTGTCATCGGCCGGCCCTCCCGTGATGCTCCGCCCCCGATGGTCTGAGTTCCCAACGGCGCGGGACATGAGGGGTCTCAGCGGTCGGGAACCCGGCTTGGAGGCTGCAGACTGTGTCCAGTGCCGCAACACCCAGCCGGGATCTATGCCACTGGCTGGGCAGGCTTCCACGAGAGCTGGGGGGACTGGTAAGGGGTGGCCAGGATGTAGCCTGTGTGGTCGCGGGTGGTGGGTCGGGTCCGCGCAGGGCCAGCACCATGTTGTACACCGCGACCGCAGCAAATCGTCAGTCGTGCGCATGCACGGCCAGGGATCTGGCCATTCTCGGCATGAGAGCCAGGAGTTTCACCCGGCGCCACTGCTAGCCCCTCGCCGGTACTGGAGAGGATCACTCCGATTTTTTTCAAGTAAACCTCCTATGAATTCTCCGTGCAAGCCGGCCCTTAGCCGCTGAAACGGAAAATCCAGCCCAAAATGTTTGACATCTTTACAAGTGAGTGGCACCGCTGCCTGTGCACCTGCCACACTTCAAATACAAGAAGTGAAGGCGTAGCCAATGTAAGAGACCAAACGCGGATGATACACAACAGACTGTTTTGAAATACGCTTTGCATTAGCTGCTGAAACAGGTTTATGTTTGTAAGTAGGAATCATTGCTGCATTAACAATTTGGACATTGCTTGAAAGCAGCATTGACCAACTAGAAATCAAGATGAAGGTAATTAGGTTGACAACTTGGATGCAAAGTTAACAATTAAGCCAACCATTTTATTACCTCAAAATTATTTGGTGCCTATTGGAATATTTATAGAATTGAGTGCATAAAAGGGGGAGATGGTGGCTTAGTGGTAATGTCACTGAACTAGTAATCTAGGGGCCCAGGGTATGGTCTGGGCACATTGGTTCAAATCCCACCATGCTGGTGAAATTTTAATTCAATTAATAAACCTGGAATGTGAAATGGTGACCATGACAGCTATCATCGATTGTTATAAAAACCCATCTGGTTCACTCATGTGCTTTTAGGGAAGGATATCTGCCATCCTTAGTTGGTCTGGCCTAGTGTAGCCACCTAAAATTGGCCAACTCCCGATTTAAAATGGCGAACGGCAAAGGCTGATGGGAAAGTCATCCAACATAGACAGAAACCAGCAGGTGCCGGTTTGCTGTGTATTTAACTCTGCAAAAGGCCAGACAACATCGATACCAGCGACCATCAACATAACAATGTAGCAGCCATCTACATACTGATGAGCAATCCCCGGGAACAATAAGTTACATTTGGGACACACAAAGCAAAGCCAGACTCCCCGGCGCCAGCAGGAGCCAACACAAAGGAGGTGAACGAACACCTCAAGACCGCCCATCGATCAGGGAACCGCTCCAGTATTGGAGAAATCGAACCAAGCGATTGGGACAAAGTCCAATCACTTGGAACCAGGTACAGGGTCCGCCCCGAAAAGCGGGAAGCCCCTGGGGACTATAAGAATTGAGCCCCAAGTTCAAATCGGTCTCTCTTCACCTCTTCGTCCTGCCCGGGCCACCCAGCAACACGAACCAACATTGGCCGTGACCGGTGCAGTGACCGCCGACAGAAGTAAGTCTTAATTCAACGCTCGCTATGAGATAGGCGTTCCTAGCTACCAATCCGTACCAACTTCGAATCCCACAGACTCAGAACCCGAACGAAAGGCGTTCCCCTGACCTGGTGGGCCAGTCCGAAGTTAAGTCTAGGCCTGTTAGTTGTAGAAGTAGCTTAGACGTAGAATTTGTGCATGAGTAGCGACTACTGTGTATAATAAATGTGCTTTGATTTGAATCTTACTACTTGGTGTGTTGAGTTATTGCTCATTACTTGGACTTGAACCTCGTGGCGGTATCATAAAGATACCTGGTGACTCGAGAGCAAAGGTAATAAAACAGAGCAATTGAACCAACCGGAAAGTTAGCAACATTATTTGGCGACTCCGCCGGGACCCAATCTAGAAGTGGCATAACCAGTCCGGCAGAACCCAGAATTTGAATTAGAGATCCAATTGGGAACAGAAAACCACAAGAGTTCAAGCAGTTCTGATCAATACTCATAATTCGGAAGTGTGTGTATGCATGCGTAACTAACAGGGCGATAAGGTAAAACTGATAGATTTTTTGTTGCGACAAAACTGTCGGGAGTTTGCATTTTGGAAAGTAGCGAAAGCCGTACCCGTATTTACAGCACCGCCTTAATACCCCTGTCCAAAATTTGAAGAGCAGCATTCGGATACGAAAGATGGCAATGCAGGCAATGCAGCGCCTCATGAACCCAGAGGAATTTGCGGTCGCAGCGACCAGCAGCAGTAGAGTGGGACAGTGTCCCATTTGGGAGGAAGAAATTAGGAAATATCTCAAAGGGAAGGGATGGCCCCTTTGGAGTGAATTCTGTGACAATGAAGAATCAGGCCCCTGGAGTATAGGACATACTTGGTGGGAGAACCTGAGCGAGATCCACAAAAAGAGCTTAGGGAAAGCTCGCAAGCCGATGGCAATCGTGTCCTGCTTGGCATAGTTGTGAGGCACAGAGGAGGTTGTTAGGACGCTCCGGAAAGAAGTAGAAGGCATACATCGAATGAGTAAGGTCGATGTAAGCGAGGTAGAAAGAGAGAACTTAGAATTGAGAAGGAAGTTGGCAGCAAAAGCCGGAGAGGTGGAGGATGCCAAAACGGCACACCAGTCTTGTCTGGCGCACTTAAGCAGCTTCCAGTCCCAATATGAAAAGGCCTATCAGGACACGCAACGTGCAGTCCTGGTACGTGAAGAAACAGAGAAGCAGGTAGAAGCATTGCAGAGACAGTGTGGTGACCTGAAGGCAGCATTTAAGAGCACTCCATGCTGCCACCATGGAGCAAAGACAAAGCTCACTAGACCACGCAAAGTGCCGGAAGCAGATTGCAGAGCTGCAATCTCTGCTTTCAGTTCAAAAAGGATTCCAGGAAACCTTTGGATCAAAGTTAGATGAGGAAGACGGCCCTGATTGGGAAGAATCAAGTGAGACAGCGCAGAGATATGTTCAGGGAACATGTGCGCAGGGAAAGCCCCAGAAGAGAAAAGCGCCCCAACCCCCCCACAGAGCAGATAGTTCAGGCTCCAATGAACCCAGTAACCACCCACCGCACAGCCACATCGGACGACATGAATTTCTGTACACCACCCCCTTAACAGTGGCCCAATTACGGGACGCATGCGATAAAATCAAACCGTTCCTCCCCACCTCAGACCCCCACCACTTCTTTACCAGAGTAAAGCAGCAGACGACCATGTACGGCCTGGACGAGCGTGAGCACGTAAAGCTCACAGTTTTGAGTGTAGACCCTTCGGTCGTAGCAGCCCTTCCCGACCCACAGAATGTAGGAGGAGGCACCCTTGCAGAAATGCACACCGCCATTCGGGTATAACAGGGGTGACCCCGTAGATGGCCTCAATAAATGCAGACAAAAGAAAACCGAGCACCCCACAGCGTTTGCTGGACGTTTGTGGATCCATTTCGCAGCAGTTTCCGGAGACATAGACCGCGCCCATTTGTCTCAAGACAACATGGCCAAATGGACCCGCACCCTTATCTCCCATGCCACAGAAACAGGACAAAATGCTTGTGCGAATTATGACCCCTCAGAGGAGGCTCATAATGAGAAATGGGTTGTAAAACGATTGTCCCACGCCTGGGAGCAATCTGTACAAAACAAACCCGCAGTTAAAATTCCCGAGGAAAAGCAGGCCGCCGCAGATATACAGGCAGTTACAACACACCAGTACCCCGCATGGGTAAATGAAGGAAAGAACAGCCCCCCACCCAAGTCACAGGAGTGTTACAACTGTGGACAGTTGGGACACTTCGCAAGAGAATGCAATGCCCCTACAAAGCCACAGAGAGCCCAGCAGACGGGCACTCTGAGTAAGAAGAAGACAGAGCCCGTTCATAGTGTTAGCGCCCGTTCAGATCAGACGGACCTGACCGGAACGGACTGACGGGCTCCTCTAGTTGGGTCTGCGACACCCTTTGGGATAGGTCCGGACGACCGGTAGTTGCAGCGAATTCCTGCCCCTGTGGAAAGCAAGAGGATTTGTTTCCGCAGACGGAAAACCCCTCCCCTCAGCCCCATTACTCCGTCACATTTTAGAGAGAGCACAAAACAGGACTTTTGGGATAGTCAAAGTTCGAAGTCACCGTCGTTCCTTCCCCCCCTGGAAATGTAAATGCTGACGCACTGGCTAAAGCAGGTTCCAGACATGGATATTTTTGGACACCCCCCGAAAGCGCACCAGTGAATGCAGTTCAGGTCGCACAGACTAGGATCGAGGATCTAGTGGAGGCCCAGAAGCAGGACAGCAATCTCAGGGAGATTTGAAAAGGAAACTATCCAGCACCCTACGAGAGGTTTAAAAATGCTCTGACCACACATGACGGTGTGGTGTTAAAAGACACCCTTTATGTGGTTCCTGAACAGGACAGGAATCAACTGATTTCTTTATTCCATGACGGTCATGGACATAAGGGAATTGATCCCACGGTATTTCTCATCGGTATTCACGGTGGAGAAAGGCATGGATGTTAGGAAACTAAGGGAAATAAATAGTGATGTCTTGAGAAGTGTGCATATTACAGAGGAGGAGGTGCTGGAAGTCTTAAAGCGCATCAAGGTAGATAAATCCCCGGGACCTGATGAAATGTATCCCAGGATGTTGTGGGAGGCTAGGGAGGAAATTGCGGGTCCCCTAACAGAGATATTTGAATCATCGGCAGCCACAGGTGAGGTGCCTGAAGATTGGAGAGTGGCGAATGTTGTGCCCTTGTTTAAGAAGGACAGCAGGGAAAAGCCTGGGAACTACAGACCGGTGAGCCTAACGTCTGTAGTAGGTAAGTTGCTAGAAGGTATTCTGAGAGACAGGATCTACAAGCATTTAGAGAGGCAAGGACTGATTCGGGGCAGTCAGCATGGCTTTGTGCGTGGAAAATCATGTCTCACAAATTTGATTGAGTTTTTTGAGGGGGTGACCAAGAAGATAGATGAGGGCAGTGCAGTAGACGTTGTCTACATGGACTTTAGCAAAGCCTTTGACAAGGTACCGCATGGTGGTTGTTGCAGAAGGTTAAAGCTCACGGGATCCAGGGTGAGGTTGCCAATTGGATTCAAAATTGGCTGGACGACAGAAGACAGAGGGTGGTTGTAGAGGGTTGTTTTTCAAACTGGAGGCCTGTGACCAGTGGTGTGCCTCAGAGATCGGTGCTGGGTCCACTGTTATTTGTGATTTATATTAATGATTTGGATGAGAATTTAGGAGGCATGGTTAGTAAGTTTGCAGATGACACCAAGATTGGTGGCACAGTGGATAGTGAAGAAGGTTATCTAGGATTGCAACGGGATCTTGATCAATTAGGCCAGTGGGCCGACGAATGGCAGATGGAGTTTAATTTAGATAAATGTGAGGTGATGCATTTTGGCAGATCGAATCAGGCCAGGACCTACTCAGTTAATGGTATGGCGTTGGGGAGAGTTATAGAACAAAGAGATCTAGGAGTACAGGTTCATAGCTCCTTGAAGGTGGAGTCGCAGGTGGACAGGGTGGTGAAGAAGGCATTCGGCATGCTTGGTTTCATTGGTCAGAACATTGAATACAGGAGTTGGGACGTCTTGTTGAAGTTGTACAAGACATTGGTACGGCCACACTTGGAATACTGTGTGCAGTTCTGGTCACCCTATTATAGAAAGGATATTGTTAAACTAGAAAGAGTGCAGAAAAGATTTACTAGGATGATACCGGGACTTGATGGTTTGAGTTATAAGGAGAGGCTGGATAGACTGGGACTTTTTTCCCTGGAGCGTAGGAGGCTTAGGGGTGATCTTATAGAGGTCTATAAAATAATGAGGGGCATAGATAAGGTAGACAGTCAACATCTTTTCCCAAAGGTAGGGGAATCTAAAACTAGAGGGCATAGGTTTAAGGTGAGAGGGGAGAGATTCAGAAGGGCCCAGAGGGGCAATTTCTTCACTCAGAGGGTAGCGAGTGTCTGGAATGTGCTGCCAGAGGTAGTAGTAGAGGCGGGTACAATTGTGTCTTTTAAAAAGCATTTAGATAGTTACATGGGTAAGATGGGTATAGAGGGTTATGGGCCAAGTGCGGGCAACTGGGACTAGCTTAATGGTAAAAACTGAGCGGCATGGACTGGTTGGGCCGAAGGGCCTATTTCCATGCTGTAAACTTCTATGATTCTATGATACAGCCCACCTGAAGCAACTTTGTTGGTGGCCGAATTTAAAGGACGATGTAAATCACTACATCGAGAATTGTCTTATCTGTGCCCAGAATAATCCGGACAGATATGCCAAAAAGGCTGAGCTTAGTCACACCCGACCCGTTAATGGCCCCTGGACTAACCTCCAGATTGATTTTGGAAAGTTTTAGTTCAAAAAGTTTTGTTTTGTTTCAGGTAACCCTTAGGTTGCCAACCATATGCTATTTACATCCTGAAACATTTGGATGGTAAACCGCACAGTCTGCGAGATGGCTCGCGCTGGTTCATTATTTGTAAGTGTGACTTGTCCTAAAATTCGGTTTTTGAAAAAAAAATGAAGGAGTCACACATAGTGACCAATTATAAAGGGAGTAATTGGCACTAAAGGACAGACAGACTATCGTACGAGATGTTAAACCAAGATAGTTACAGACACTATGCTTGTTCACACAGAACTCCAGAAGCTCCAGGACCGGAGAAGAGAAATGAAAGAAGAAGAACCATGAGGACATTCTTTGCATGGTTCACCGTTACAATGGACATTTGGTTGCGCGCGAACGCGAACCCCATGACCTCAAGCCCCCCAGCCGTTAATGATTCACTTCCCCACAGTACCCAGAGCCCAGTCACAAGTGACACCACACCATCTTGGTGTGACAGGTTTATAACCTGGTATTCCCTGTCCTACGTGATAGAATCCCTATTGGTATTGGCGATACTCTGCTGCATCGTGCAGACTATGCGTCTGAGAAAATGGAGAAGGAGAGCCTACCACGCTCGCACCCCGGTATATAGGATCAGATCCCCAATTTTCGGATACGACCAGACCCCCGACCCCTGCGATCTATAATAAAGAGCATTCATTTGCGTTTTTGTTATAAATAAAGAAATGTTCATGTGCAATTGTACGATCCTGAGCTTGACTACCAAGCCAGGATAAATGTGTATAAACTGCTATGATTTTGTTTGTATGGTTGAGTAAGTTAGAGTGATGAAATGTTTAAGTGAGTGTAGTGTATTAAGGATAGTTAGAGGTTCCCATTTTCTTGTTTTGTAATGCATGTCCCTGTTTGATATAGCGCCCCTTAGAATTGTCAGTAAAAATTTTTTTGCATAGTTATGGTCAATGTAGAGGCCATGAAAGAAGTGTCAGGTCAGGAAATGAAAACAACTTAGTTATGTGATCCTTCACGCTTCGCGTTAGGATCACAAGGAGGGTGTGTAGCCACCTAAAATTGGCCAACTCCCGATTTAAAATGGCGAACGGCAAAGGCTGATGGGAAAGTCAGCCAACATAGACAGAAACCAGCAGGTGCAGGTTTGCTGTGTATTTAACACTGCAAAAGGCCAGACAACATCGATACCAGAGACCATCAGCATAACAATGTAGCAGCCATCTACATACTGATGAGCAATCCCCGGGAACAATAAGTAACATTTGGGGGCTTCCGGGTGCTGCGATGACCAGCTAAGTCGCACGTTTCGGCAGCTCCCGTTGGAACGGACTTTTGGGCTCTTGATAGGAGCCCCAACGGCAATTTAAACGGCCAAAAACACTGTGTGGTAAACCAGTAGGGAATCCCCCCGGACACGCATGGGTAAGGGAGAGGACAGCGGCCGGATTGCGGAGGATCCTCTGGAGCAGCGGCAAGGAAGGCAAGCTCAAAGCAAGATGGCGTCGGAAGGTGGCCGTTTGTTATGGGGCCCGGACCAACAAGAGTTCCTGCGGGGCTGTGTGGAAGAGCTGAAAAAGGAGTTGAAGAAGGAGCTGTTGCCCCCGATATTACAGGCGATTGAAGGGCTAAAGGAGGAGCAGAAGACCCAAGAGCAGGAGCTTCGGGTCGTGAAGGCAAAGGCTGCTGAAAATGAAGACGAAATACAGGGCCTGGTGGTGAAGACAGAGACGCACGAGGCACAGCACAAAAGGTGTGTGGAAAGGCTGGAAGTACTGGAGAATAATTCGAGGAGGAAGAATTTAAGGGTTCTGGGTCTACCCGAAGGCGCAGAAGGGGCGGACCTCGGGACATATGTGAGCATGATGCTTCACTCGCTAATGGGATCGGAGGCCCCGACGGGCCCTTTGGAGGTGGAGGGAGCTTATCGAGTTTTGGTGCGAAGACCAAGGGCTGGAGAAATACCTCGAGCTATAGTGGTGAGGTTTTTCCGCTATAATGACAGAGAGACGGTCCTCAGATGGGCGAAGAAAAACGGGAGCTGTAGGTGGGAGAACGCGGTGATCCGCGTATACCAGGATTGGAGTGCGGAGGTGGCGAGAAGGAGGGCAAGTTTTAATCGGGCTAAGGCGGTGCTTCACAAAAAGAGGATCCAGTTTGGAATGTTACAACCGGCGAGATTGTGGGTCACACACCAAGAGAAGCACCACTACTTTGAGACGGCAGAAGAGGCTTGGACATTCATTGTGGACGAGAAGCTGGAATAGTCTGGCGAGAGAAAGAACTTTTGGGACAAAATGGTGGGGTGATTATGTGGAGCGAGGGAAAAAGGTGGGGGGGGGGATGATTTTTCAATTTGTTAATCTTGCGATCCTGTAACTTTTCTCTCTTCCCCATGTTGGGGGGTGGGGGTGGGGGGGGGGGGGGGGGGAGTATGAGGAACTGTGGGCGCCAGCCATTAGGGGCGGGGCCGAGTGGGAAACGCGGGCTTTGTTCCCGCGCTCTGGTAATTACGGCGGGAACAGGGACGCAGGAAGGAGGGGGCCTCGCACAGTGGGGGCCGAGGACAAGGGGGGAAGCCGAGGTCAGCCAGAGTTCGCTGACTTCTGGGAGCAACATGGGGGGTGCAACTACGCTAGAAAGGGATCTAGCGGAGGGGGGGTTAACTGGGTTGCTGCTGCTAAGGAGAAGGGGGAGCTGTTATGGGATGGGGTGGCCGAGGCGGGAGGGCGCCATCGGGGGGATACACGGGTACGTGGGAACCGGGTGAGGAGCTGGGTTAAAAAAGGGGATGGCTAGTCGACAAGGGGGGGGGGGGTAAAGAGCCCCCCAACCCGGCTGATCACGTGGAACGTAAGAGGGCTGAACCGGCCGATTAAAAGGGCACGGGTACTCGCACACCTAAAGAAATTAAAGGCAGATGTGGTTATGTTGCAGGAGACGCATCTGAAACTGATAGACCAGGTCAGACTACGTAAAGGATGGGTGGGGCAGGTGTTTCATTTGGGTTTGGATGCGAAGAACAGGGGGGTGGCTAGCTTAGTGGGGAAACGGGTACTGTTTGAGGCAAAGACCATAGTAGCGGATAGTGGGGGTAGATATGTGATGATGAGTGACAGATTGCAAGGGGAGGCGGTGGTTCTGGTGAACGTATACGCCCCGAACTGGGATGATGCAAATTTTATGAGGCGTATGTTGGGACGTATCCCGGACCTGGAGGCGGGAAAGTTGGTAATGGGGGGGAGACTTCAATACGGTGCTTGATCCAGGGCTGGACCGGTCGAGGTCCAGGACCGGGAGGAGGCCTGCAGCGGCCAGGGTGCTCAAGGACTTCATGGAGCAGATGGGAGGGGTAGACCCCTGGAGATTTAGTAGGCCTCGGAGTAAGGAGTTCTCATTTTTCTCCCATGTCCACAAAGTATACTCACGGATAGACTTTTTTGTCTTGGGAAGGGCACTGATTCCGAAGGTGACAGGGACGGAATATACGGCCATAGCTATTTCGGACCACGCTCCACATTGGGTAGACCTGGAGGTAGGAGAGGAAAAAGAACAGCACCCACTCTGGAGAATGGATATGGGCTTATTGGCGGATGAGGGGGTATGTTTAAGGGTGAGGGGGTGCATCGAAAGGTACTTGGAGCTTAATGACAATGGAGAGGTTCAGGTGGGAGTGGTCTGGGAGGCGTTGAAGGCGGTGGTTAGAGGGAAACTGATATCCATAAGGGCACATAAAGGGAAGCAAGAGGGTAAAGAAAGGGAGCGATTGCTGAAAGAACTTTTGAGGGTGGACAGGCAATATGCGGAGGCACCGGAGGAGGGACTGTACAGGGAAAGACAAAGGCTACATGTGGAATTTGACCTGCTGAACACGGGTAAGGCAGAGGCACAGTGGAGGAGGGCACAGGGTGTACAGTATGAGTATGGAGAGAATGCGAGTCGGCTACTGGCCCACCAATTGAGGAAGAGGGGAGCAGCGAGGGAGATAGGTGGGGTGAGAGATGAGGAGGGAGAGATGGAACGGGGAGCGGAGAGAATGAATGGGGTGTTCAAGGCATTTTATGAGAGGTTATTTCAGGCTCAGCCCCCGGAAGGGAAGGAGGGAATGATGTGTTTCTTGGATCAGCTGGAATTCCCTAAGGTGGAGGAGCAGGAGAGGGCGGGACTGGGAGCACAGATTGAGATGGAGGAGGTGGTAAAAGGGATTGGGAGCATGCAGGCGGGGAAGGCCCCGGGACCGGACGGATTCCCGGTGGAATTTTATAGGAAGTATATGGACTTACTGGCCCCGCTTTTGACGAGAACCTTTAATGAGGCTAGGGAAAGGGGGCAGCTGCCCCCGACTATGTCGGAGGCAACAATATCGCTCCTTTTGAAGAAGGAAAAAGACCCGCTGCAGTGTGGGTCCTACAGGCCCATTTCCCTTTTAAATGTAGATGCTAAGCTCCTGGCCAAGGTGATGGCGACGAGGATAGAGGACTGTGTCCCGGGGGTGGTCCACGAGGATCAAACTGGGTTTGTTAAGGGGAGACAGCTGAACACGAACATATGGAGGTTGCTAGGGGTAATGATGATGCCCCCACCAGAGGGGGAGGCGGAGATAATGGTGGCGATGGACGCCGAGAAAGCATTCAACAGAGTGGAGTGGGATTATCTGTGGGACGCGCTGAGGAGATTTGGTTTTGGAGAAGGGTATATCGGATGGGTACAGCTGCTGTATAGGGCCCCGGTGGCGAGCGTGGCCACGAACAGACAGAGGTCTGATTACTTCCGTCTTCATAGAGGGACGAGGCAGGGGTGTCCCCTGTCTCCGTTACTGTTTGCATTGGCGATTGAGCCCCTGGCCATAGCACTGAGGGGCTCCAGGAAGTGGAGGGGAGTGCTCAGGGGAGGAGAAGAACACCGGGTATCCTTGTATGCAGATGATTTATTGCTGTATGTTGCAGACCCAGTGGAGGGGATGCCTGAGATAATGCAGACACTCAGGGAGTTTGGGGAATTTTCGGGGTATAACTTGAATATGGGTAAGAGTGAGTTGTTTGTGGTGCATCCGGGGTAGCAGAGCAGGGGAATAGCTGACTTACCGCTGAGGAAGGTAACAAGAGATTTCCGGTACTTAGGGATTCAGATAGCCAGGAGTTGGGGAACCTTACACCGGCTTAATTTAACAAGATTAGTGGAACAGATGGAGGAGGATTTTAAGAGTTGGGACATGGTGCCCCTGTCACTGGTGGGTAGGGTGCAGGCGGTCAAAATGGTAGTCCTCCCGAGATTCCTCTTTGTGTTTCAGAGCCTTCCGGTGATGGTCACAAAGGCTTTTTTCAAGAGAATTGAGAAAAGTGTCATGAGTTTTGTGTGGGCCAGGAAGACCCCGAGAGTGAGGAGGGGGTTCTTGCAGCGTAGCAGGGATAGGGGGGGGGCTGGCACTAACGAGCCTAAGTGAATACTACTGGGCCGCCAATATCTCAATGGTGTGTAAGTGGATGGGAGAAGGGGAGGGAGCGGCGTGGAAGAGATTGGAGATGGCGTCCTGCAAGGGAACCAGCCTACAAGCAATGGTGACGGCGCCGTCGCCGTTCTCCCTGAAGAAATACACCACAAGTCCAGTGGTGGTGGCAACACTAAAAATTTGGGGGCAGTGGAGACGACATAGAGGAAGGACGGGAGCCTCGGTGCGGTCCCCGATAAGAAATAACCATAGGTTTGTCCCGGGGAGAATGGATGGGGGATTTGGAGCATGGCAGAGAGCTGGGGTTGTGCAACTGAGAGATCTGTTCGTAGACGGGATGTTTATGAGTCTGGGAGCGCTGACGGAAAATATGGGTTGCCCCAAGGGAATGAATTTCGATATATGCAACTGAGGGCTTTTGCGAGGCAGCAGGTGAGGGAATTCCCGCAGCTCCCGATGCAGGAGATTCAAGATAGAGTGATCTCAGGGACATGGGTGGGGATGGTAGGGTGTCGGATATATACAGGGAAATGAGGGACGAGGGGGAGATCATGGTGGATGAGCTGAAGGGGAAATGGGAAGAAGAGCTGGGGGAAGAGATTGAGGAGGGGCTGTGGGCTGATGCCCTACGTAGGGTAAACTCGTCGTCCTCGTGCGCCAGGCTAAGCCTGATACAATTCAAGGTTTTACACAGGGCGCATATGACCGGAGCAAGGCTCAGTAAATTTTTCGGGATAGAGGATAGGTGTGGGAGATGCTCGAGAAGCCCAGCAAACCACACCCACATGTTTTGGTCATGCCCGGCACTGCAGGGGTTCTGGGTGGGGGAGGCAAAGGTGCTTTCGAAGGTGGTGGGGGTCCGGGTCGAGCCAGGCTGGGGGTTGGCTATATTTGGGGTTGCAGAAGAGCCGGGAGTGCAGGAGGCGAGAGAGGCTGATGTTTTGGCCTTTGCGTCCCTAGTAGCCCGGCGCAGGATATTGTTAATGTGGAAGGAAGCCAAACCCCTGGGTGTGGAGACCTGGATAAACGACATGGCAGGGTTTATAAAGTTAGAACGGATTAAGTTCGTACTAAGGGGTTCGGCTCAAGGGTTCACCAGGCGGTGGCAACCGTTCGTCGACTACCTCACAGAAAGATAGAGGGACCCGGGCAGGTCCTCAGGGATATTTGTGTATAGATATTTGTACCAGGTTATGTATATTGGATTGCTCAATTTTATTTTTGGAGAGTTATTATTTTTGATATGGCAGTTGCCATTTAGTTTATATATTATTTATTTATTTGTTAAAATGGCCACTGTTATTTATACTGTTTTATTGTTGTAAAAAGGAAAACCTTTGTATTGTTTTGTTCAGCCAAAAAATTTTGAATAAAATATATATTTTTAAAAAGTAACATTTGGGACACACAAAGCAAAGCCAGACTCCCCGGTGCCAGCAGGAACCAACACAAAGGAGGTGATCGAACACCTCAAGACCGCCCATCGATCAGGGAACTGCTCCAGTATTGGAGAAATCGAACCAAGCGATTGGGACAAAGTCCAATCACTTGGGACCAGGTACAGGGTCCGCCCCGAAAGGCGGGAAGCCCCTGGGGACTATAAGTGTTAAACCCCAAGTTCAAATCGGTCTCTCTTCACCTCTTCATCCTGCCCAGGTCACCCAGCAACACGAACCAACATTGACCGTGACCGGTGCAGTGACCGCCGACAGAAGTAAGTCTTAATTCAACGCTCGCTACGAGATAGGCGCTCCTAGCTACCAATCCGTACCAACTTCGAATCCCACAGACTCAGAACCCGAACAAAAGGTCATTTGTTCCCCTGACCTGGTGGGCCAGTCCGAAGTTAAGTATAGGCCTGTTAGTTGTAGAAGTAGCTTAGACGTAGAATTTGTGCATGAGTAGCGATTACGGTGTATAATAAATGTGCTTTGATTTGAATCTTACTAATCGGTGTATTGAGTTATTGATCATTACTTGGACTTGAACCTCGTGGCGGTATCATAGAGATACCTGGCGACTCGAGAGCAAAGGTAATAAAACGGAGCAATTGAACCAACCGGAAAGTTAGCAACATTACTCCAGTCCCAGGGAAATGGGGATGAGGCTTAACTGCCTGCTAAAATGGCCTATCGAGTAACTCAATTCAAGGGAAATTAGAGAGGGGCAGCAAACGTTGGTCCAGCCAATTATGCCCACATCCGAAGGATTAACAAAGAAAAAAATAATGTGAACTTTATGAGCAGAATACATCACATGCCAAAGTTTCATTGTGAAGCACTGAAAGATTACATTAAAAAGCACATCAGGAAAATAAAATTCGAACTCAATTTTACTGGTTATTTTTAAATACCTATTGGGCAGCACGGTAGCATTGTGGATAGCACAATTGCTTCACAGCTCCATGGTCCCAGGTTCGATTCCGGCTTGGGTCATTGTCTGTGCGGAGTCTGCACGTCCTCCCCGTGTCTGAGTGGGTTTCCTCCGGGTGCTCCGGTTTCCTCCCACAGTCCAAAGATGTGCGGGTTAGGTGAATTGGCCAATGATAAATTGCCCTTAATGTCCAAATTGCCCTTGGTGTTGGGTGGAGGTGTTGAGTTTGGGTAGGGTGCTCTTTCCAAGAGCCGGTGCAGACTCAAAGGGCCGAATGGCCTCCTTCTGCACTGTAAATTCAATGATAATCTATGATTAATCTAGGACAAAGGTACGGCACAACATCGTGGGGCCGGAGGGCCTGTTCTGTGCTGTATTTTCTATGTTCTATGTTCTGTGTACAGGAATTGGATCCATTTCAGTGTTTCTTTCTCTCCCTTTTTGTGTGTTTATGTGTGAACAGAAGTTGATTGGTGAAGGCCAACACAGAATTAAGAAACACATTCTCAGCTTACAGGTTTAAGCACACTACAATGTAACCCTTTGTCATTTGATTATTGTTTCCCAGTTTCATTGGCTAGTAAACAAAAAAGCATACTCTCGGACAAATGACAGTAAAGGAATCCTAACTCCCCAAAGCTTTGAGTCATAGTGATACTTGTGCAGCCTACGCTTATCAGCCTACTCAGCACATACCACAGCTATCAAACCTGGGACTTTATTAGTCTGCAATGCTCAGCTACCCGCACGCGGAGCCTCAATGCTATTTCTGCGCCTGCTTTCTTCAAACAATTAACGGTAGAACTTGATATTTAGAAAGTGGGTGCAGATCACAATTAAAACCTCAACGATGACCCCCCTACCCCACCCCACAACATCGAATTCTCAAGTTTTCCCTTCCCTTCCTGGCACTCCTGACTTTTGTTGGGGCAAAAGATTCATAGATACTAACTTGCAAGCCTCTACTATCTGGGGCCCATTCTTCATGTGTGAACTGGAAGGTAGTTATTGTCGTGTTGGGTGCTCTGCTACATAGACGAACCAACACTGTTGCGGATGGTACAACTCAGTTTTATTACTAACAATATTAACATCTGTAACTGGTTACTGTGGTTCGTTCACTACCCTCTAACCTGTGGACCTAGCCCTATCTTGGAGAAGCACTCAGCACATGGTGAATGTCTGAGTGGCTTCCTGTGAGCTCTGTGCCCTGAGCTGTCTCCTGCTGGAATCAGCGGGAAGTGTCGTGTTCCCCGTTTTATAGTGTGTAAGATCTTGCCTGTGATTGGCTGTGATGTTGTGTGTGTATTGATTGGTCCGTTGATCTGTCCATCAGTGTGTATGTATGTTTGCACCATGATGTTTATCATAGAATTTCATAGAATTTACAGTGAAGAAGGGGGCCATTTGGCCCATCGGGTCTGCACCGGCTCTTGGAAAGAGCACCCTACCCAAGGTCCACACCTCCACCCTATCCCCATAACCCAGTAACCCCACCCAACTCCAAGGGCAATTTTGGACACTAAGGGCAATTTAGCATGGCCAATCTACCTAACCTGCACATCTTTGGACTGTGGGAGGAAACCGGAGCACCCGGAGGAAACCCACGCACACACGGGGAGGATGTGCAGACTCCGCACAGACAGTGACCCAAGCCGGAATCGAACCTGGGACCCTGGAGCTGTGAAGCAATTGTGCTATCCACAACGCTACCGTGCTGCCCCTGAATATCATGACAGTTATTGGAGCAGATTAGGCATCATAACTAAAACTCATCCAAATTGTGCACTTTGCAACTGTAGTAGTTGTGTAGTGATGAGCAAAAGAAAGCTGGGTTGCCATTTCTCATCTGGACTCAGGAATATGAGGCCTACTGCAGTAATTCACGCTGAGATTAGTGGCGACTGAATTTAGGACCTGCCACGTAATTTGGCTCAGTACCATATCAACAGGTATATTTACCCAACAACATTTCAAGGGGAGTCACTAGAAACAATAAATTGCAACAAATTCACTTCAAAGCAAATGGCCCTGCTGTGCATACAATATGAACTTGTATCGCACCTTTCGTAAAAAAGTTCCAATACGCTTCTTGGGAGTGTTATCAGCCAATAATTGACAGTGGACAGGATTTTCCAGCTAGTTTCACCAACAGTGAGCCCCTGCCATGGCTTCCCTGATGGCAGATGGTGCGAATAACAGGAAATCTCATTGGCAACGGCGGGACTGGAAGGTCCTGCAGCGGGCCAATGGCGGGCCTCATCCACCGCCACAAAACACGCTGCCGGGAGGTGTGGAAATCCCACCCAGTGAACCACATAAAACGGTGTTATAGCAGATGACCAAAAGCTTTGTCAAAGAGATAGGTTTAAGGAGGCCAAGCAAGACAAAAAGGAGGCAAAAAAATAATAGTATCTCAAAGCAAATAGATTTCAGGCAGCATTGTAACTTTTGGAAGGAAAGATCCAAAACACTTGTTAACATGATTCAGTTATTATGTTGCGCCTGACGTGGGGTCGGGCGTGATATGTGAATCCTGGGAGAGACCCAAATCGTGTTTCGTGCCAGGCCAATTGCATGTCACCCGACCCGCCTGGTGAATCTGGATCACAATTGATATTTAAATGAGCCATTTAAATGAGCCATACCTGTGAGGTCTCAACTGGGCACCGATTAGCACTGGTTCCACAAACATGGACCAGGTGTAATGGCAACTTGGGCGGGTCTCAGACATCACTAGAGCCCCCTGTTGTCAAGGGCAGGGTATTACACTGGCACTCCCCCTGGCATCCACCAGGGTGCCCAGTTGGCACTGCCAGGGTACTGGGGCACTGACCATGTGCCAGGATGGCAGTGCCAAGGTGCCCAGGTGCCCAGGTGCCAGGTTGGCACTGCCATAGCCTGAGGGGGTCATGCCCATGAAAGGGGGGTATAAAGGGGTTGCAGAAAGGTTGGGAGGGGGTGAAGGGGGGCAATGGGGGACCCACAATCTCACATAGAAATCAGGGCAGTCTTTTAAAATGGCGCGACTTCAGCTCCCATTGCCGGAAAAATTTCAATGCTAAATGGTGTTGAATAGCAGCCTCCATTTTGACATTGCAGCTGTCCGAAACTGCCCGCCAAACGTGCCCAAAATCACACTTTGAAATGTTTCTATTGAATCGCACCCATTTGACTCTGCTTTAAATACCTTTTTGGATTCGGTGCTATCTGTTGTTCCCATAAACACTCTGAGCTTCTTACCTTTCCAGCAGTTAGTTAGCACTGCCCCACATCCACCTGTACATGAGCATAACTTTGGTGTGTAATGACAACAAGAGGATGTGACCTAATCAGATATTCAGGGGTCAATTACCAGGAGACATAGATTTAAGCTAATTGGTAAAAGGATTAAAAGGGACATGAGGAACCCAGGAGGTTGTGGCTGTCTCGAATTCACTGCCTAAATTGGTGGTTGTGGTGGTATGTATTAGGGGTAATACGGTACACCACGTGCCGACAGGCTATTGGTGGAGGGATGCCAGGTCCTGATAGGATCTGCCACCTACTGGACTCCACCCAGAAATGCCGGTAAAAGAACCCAGCTTTTCCCTCCATTTCCCTCAGCAGGAACGAGCATTTATCCGGTCCGAAGTCCAAAGGCTGCTGAAGGAAGGCATCATCCGGGCTAGCAACAGTCCCTGGAGAGCCCAGGTGGTAGGCGTAAAGACCGGGGAGAAACAGAGGATGGTCATCGACTATAGTCAGACCATCAACAGGTACACTCAGCTCGACACGTACCCTCTCCCCCGCATATCCGACATGGTCTATCGGATTGCACAGTACAAGGTCTTTTCCACCGTGGACCTCAAGTCCGCCTACCACCAGCTCCCCATCCGTCCCGGTGACCGCAACCATACTGCCTTCGAAGCAGACGGGCGGTTATACCACTTTTTAAGGGTTCCATTCGGCGTCACGAACGGAGTCTCGGTCTTCCAACGAGTGGTTGACCAGCACGGTTTACGGGCCACGTTCCCGTATCTCGACAACGTCACCATCTGCGGCCACGACCAGCAGGACCACGACGCCAATCTCCAAAAATTCCTCCAGACCGCTCACGCCCTGAACCTCACTTACAACAAGGAGAAATGCGTGTTCCGCACCGATCGTCTAGCCATCCTAGGTTACGTAGTGCGTAATGGAGTGATAGGCCCCGACCCTGAACGCATGCGCCCCCTCATGGAGTTCCCTCTCCCCCACTGTGCCAAAGCCCTGAAACGTTGCCTGGGCTTCTTTTCTTATTACGCCCAGTGGGTTCCTCAATACGCCGACAAGGCCCGTGCGCTAATCCAGTCCACTACTTTTCCCCTGTCGACAGAGGCATGCCAGGCCTTTAGCCGCATCAAAGCGGATATCGCAAAGGCCACGATGCGCGCCATCGACGAGTCCCTCCCCTTCCAGGTCGAGAGCGACGCATCGGATGTAGCTCTGGCAGCCACCCTCAACCAAGCAGGCAGACCCTCCACGCTTCAGAAATCCGCCACTCCTCAGTGGAAAAGGAGGCACAAGCAATAGTGGAAGCTGTGCGACACTGGAGGCATTACCTGGCCGGTAGGACATTCACTGTCCTCACTGACCAATGGTCGGTTGCCTTCATGTTCGATAATGCACAGCGGGGCAAGATCAAGAATGGCAAGATCTTGCGGTGGAGGATCGAACTCTCCACCTTCAATTATGAGATCTTGTACCGTCCCGGAAAGCTGAACGAGCCATCCGATGCCCTATCTCGCGGCACATGTGCCAATGTACAAGTGGACCGTCTACAAGCCATCCACGAGGACCTCTGCCACCCGGGGGTCACTCGTTTCTATCACTTCCTTAAGGCCCGCAACCTCCCTTACTCCGTCGAGGACGTCCGAACAGTCACCAGAAACTGCCAGATCTGCGCTGAGTGCAAACCGCACTTTTTCAGGCCAGATAGAGCGTACCTGGTTAAGGCCTCTCGACCCTTTGAACGCCTCAGTTTGGATTTCAAAGGCCCCCTCCCCTCCACCGATCGCAATGCGTACTTCCTGAACGTCGTTGACGAATACTCCAGTTTCCCTTTCACCATCCCCTGCCCCGACATGACAGAGTCCACGGTCATTAAAGCCCTTGGTACCATTTTTACACTGTTCGGTTTCCCCGACTATATCCATAGCGACAGGGGGTCCTCCTTTATGAGTGACGAACTGCGTCAATTCCTGCTCAGCAGGAGCATAGCCTCGAGCAGGACGACCAGTTACAACCCCCGGGGGAATGGGCAGGTAGAAAGGGAGAATGGAACGGTCTGGAAGGCCGTCCTGCTGGCCCTCCGGTCTAGGAGTCTCCCAATTTCCCGCTGGCAGGAAGTCCTCCCGGATGCCCTTCACTCTATCTGGTCCCTGCTGTGCACCACCACGAATCAAATGCCTCACGAGCGCCTCCTCCTCTTTCCTAGGAAGTCCTCCTCTGGAACGCCACTTCCGACCTGGCTAGCAGCTCCGGGACCCATTCTGCTCCGGAAACATGTGCGGGCACACAAGACAGATCCGTTGGTGGAACGGGTGCATCTCCTTCACGCCAACCCGCAATACGCCTATGTGGAGTACCCCGATGGCCGACAGGACACGGTCTCCCTGTGAGATCTGGCACCCGCCGGAGCTACCCACACCCCCCCAACGCCAATCACCACCTCCTCACTCCCGCCGGTTCATCCCGCAGCCACCCCCTTCCCGGGGGGTTCGGTTCTCCTCCCAGACCCGCCCAGGAGTAAGGACACAGGGGACAGCACTACGCTCCCAGAGTCGACGGGACTCGAGCCAGCGCCATCACCACCACGCCCGAGCCGATCGGAAAAGACGACCAGGGCGCCCATCCGGCTCATCGAATCACTTTAACTCTCAACGTTTTCAGTTATTGTGTTTTGTTATAGTTATGGCATCATGTCGACCCTGTTTGGCCCGTTGGCCCAGTTTTCAGTTATTGTGTCTTGTTATAGTTATGGCATCATGCCGACCCTGTTTGGCCCGTTGGCCCAGTTGAAGCGATAATTTTGTGTTTTGTTCAAAGTTTCGGCACAGTACCGACTCTGTAAACCCCTACCACCATGCGAACCACCATCCCTCCGGGTTTATTTTCAACAAGGGGTGAATGTGGTGGTATGTATTAGGGGTAATACGGTACATCTGCCACCTACTGGACTCCACCCAGAAATGCCGGTATAAGAACCCAGTTTTTCCCTCCATTTCCCTCAGCAGCTGCATTCTGTAACCACGCTGCTGGGGATAAAGTTCTGCTTAATAAAGCCTTCAATTGACATTACCTCAATCTGCCTCGCGTCATATTGACGGTGCTACAGTGGTTAAGGTCAAAACGCTCAACTCATTTGAAGGGTACCTGTATCTACATCTGAAGTGCGTTAACCTGCAAGGCTATGGACTAGGTTTGGGAAAGTGGGATTAAAATGAGCGGCTAGTTTCTTTTCTCTCTCTTATTTTGGCCAGCACAGACATGATGGGCTGAATGGTGCCTTTCTGCATTGTAACTTTTCAAAGGTTCTATGATTCTATTTCTCATGTGTGTTTTCTTCAAATAGCTCTGAAAGTGAACTGATAAACAAGGCAGACCGAGCAAACATACAGAGATGAATCCAGCTCTAACTTGATAAGCTGCTTTATTTCACAGTAAGGTTGACCTTCCAGAAAAAAACAGACATGATTAGATTCACTTCATTCAATGAGTTAAATTTAACTTCATGTGATAGTACAAAATAAAGACAGGCCACATTTCCACATCTGTCTTGTCTTGCTTGACTGAAGTAAGTTGCCTTTGACCCTTTCAACGGCATTTCTAACCTTTTGGTCTCAGCCGCTGCTGAGTCTGATTGCTTCACAGCTTTCAATTTGAAAAACTCGATTACAGGAGTCTGCGAGTGTACTTTATGTCCCTCTGTTCACAACCAAAGACTCAAATACTTCACCATTTGATTGCAAGATATATTTCAATTGTCGAGGCAAGCAAACAAACTATCCATTATTTAAGAAACAACATTGAGGGAAACTCATTCAGATCCTAGTTACAAATCATCAAAAAACAAAACCATGAATAATCCCCAGATACCAAAATCTGGCAAATGTTAGCAATTTTTGAAGAGGCGGATCTGTTTTTTTAAAAAAAGGTGTCTGAGGTGATAGAGTGATGATTATTCATTAAGTTCCAAATAAGGTAAATACTCATTGGAGATTATGAGAACCAGAGAATTCCAACATTGCAGAGAAGGCCATTCGGCCCATCAGGTCTGGGGGCAGCACGGTGGCCCAGTGGTTAGCGCAGCTGCTTCACGGCGCTGAGGTCCCAGGTTCTATCCCGGCGCTGGGTCACTGTCCGTGTGGAGTTTGCACTCCTCCCTGTATCTGCGTGGGTTTCGCCCCCACAACCCAAAAATGTGCGAGTAGGTGGATTGACCATGCTAAATTGCCCCTTAATTGGAAAAAATAATTGGGTAATCTAAATTTATTTTTAAAAAGGTCTGCACCGACCCTCCGAAAGAGCACCCTAGCTAGGTCCACTCCCCCACCATATCCTCACAACCCTGTAACCCATTTTACCTGCGCATCTTTGGACAATAAGAGGCAATTTAGCATGGCCAATCCATCTAATCTGCATATTTTGGACTGTGGGAGGAAACAGGAGCACCTGGAGGGAAACCCACGCAGACACGGGGGATAAGTGGACACTCCACACAGACAATCACCCAAGGCCAGAATTGAACCCTGCTCCCTGGCACTGTGAGGCAGCAGTGCTAACCACTGCGCCACCGTGCTGCCCAAAATTTCCAAAAAATTGTTTTTAAAAAATGACTCCTCATCCAATGGCTGAAATCCAGCATGAACTGATGGGCAGAAATTCTCTTGCTTTCTATTGAAGACAAAAGTCTAATGTGACATTAACCTGTGGATAAACATATGGGTTGGCGCAGTCGAAGTACAATTGGTTACTGACCTTGGATTGTTGCTAGCCAGTTGTTTTCATTGTTTTAATATGGGAAGATAATGGAGCAAACTATCTTGGTTTCAAATGCACTCTTTTAGCAAAACATATTACTGTGGGCTTTGCCAACTCCAGCAGAAACACTGTCAACCGCCGCAAAACTGCGACCAGCTACAGCAAAGCTACCAACACCATCGGAAATACTGCCACCAGTAGTAGCACTTTCACCTCCAGTAAAACTATGGCCACCACCAGTAGAACTGATGCCACTAACCAAAATACTGCCACGAGCAATATTGCTGCCACCCACAGCCTTACTGCCACTTCTATGAGAACTACTCCTGCCATCAGCAAAATTACTGTCACGAGAAGGAATCCTGGCATCAGCAATGTTAGTGCCACCACCAGCAGAACCATTGCCACCAGCAGAATCACAGACCCAAGGATGCTTGCTGTACCCAAATTGCCATTTACACAAAGGGGAAAAAAATGACAAAGAGTGTAATTTAATCAAAACAAATCAGAGGCTGTTCGAGGCGGGATTAGCGGGGTCGTTCCCAGCACTATTTAATGGTTATTTAGGCCCTGGCAGGGAATGCCCCCCTGAGAGCGTACTTAGACTCATTTTGGGTCTCTCGACCACCGATGCTACCCCCGGACTCCCCCAACACTCCAGCTCACCTATAAGGGGGTCCTCGGGTTATCCGCACCGCACACATATGGGTAGGGACACCTGGGCACCTTGGCAGTGCCCTGCCAGCCTGGCAGTGCCAGCTGGGCATCCTGGAAGAGCAAGGGTGGCACTGCCAGGGTGCCAGGCTGTCAGGGCCAACGTGCCCAGATGGCATCAGCAGTGATAGGGTGCCACCCTGCCCAGAGGCCGCCCACCCAGGGCCTCTGATCGCCTAGCAGACCCCCTACCTCAAGTGCCATTTTGCCTGGTCCCCGTTTGTGGAGACCAGTGCTAAACGGTGACGACTGGGCTCTCCTCGGCGAAGCCGGTAGATCTCGGGGCCGTTCGATCCAACGTAGACATAGTTAAGTGGGTATTTAAGCTCACTTAACTATGCGAGTCTGGATCCTGCCAGAATCCAGATTGCGATGCCTTGTGACATCTGGTTAGACCTTATGAGGTGTAATGACCATTGGGGATCCCGGAAGAGGCCTCTCCTGGGAACTACCAGTCACGTTCTGTCCCGATTCTGGCAGGGCATGGCTGGTAAATTGTGCCCAAAGTAGATCTTCAGCTTGAACAACACCCTGGGTGGCACGGTAGCAGAGTGGTTAACACTATTGCTTCACAGCGCTAGGGACGCGAGTTCATTCCCGGCTTGGGTCGCTATTTGTGCGAAGTCTGCACATTCTCCCCGTGTCTGCGTGGATTTCCTCAGGGTGCTCCGGTTTCCTCCCACAAGTCCCGAAAGATGTGCTTGTTAGGTGAATTGGACATTCTGAATTCTCCCTTTGTGATAATAATAAAGATTATTAGCAAAGACAAAAGCCGGTAATGTAAGTGAGACCAACTCAAACCCTGTCCTGGATGGCTAAAATACAACTGGAACATTTCAACTGTCCAATATGAGTTACAATACAGACAGCACAAACATTTAAATTCCACTCTTTAGTTGCTTTCTCCTGGCTGCTACGAGGTTTTCCGGAGTATTGCTTCATAAATGTTAGCTACCTTCTGGTGCCGCCTCCATGTCGCTAATCTGTTCCTGTGAGCTCAGATAGTTTCAGCAGGCTATTCAGCATTTTGGGGCCATTGTAGCTCTCACCACAGGGGGCAAAAACAACAGTGGAATGCTAAAAAAAACACTGGATCTACAATATAAAATATTGTTTAATTTGGGAGTCTTCAATGAGATTGATTTTACTGTGGGTCCGAATGAATGATTAAACAGTCTGAGTTGTTTAAATTGGTAAATGAGCTGCTTCTATCCAAAGTTTTCAGGAGGTCCAAATCCATCCACAGGCCTCATCCATTAGGATTATTCCTCAGCAAGTTGTTGCTGCATTTCTCAGGGTCCCATTTTATCACAAGTCACACTGCGATGTATTGGGGGCTGTATCAGGAATCTCACACCTGTCTTGCTCAAGGAAGCCAGTGACAGAGGGGACTCATGAATGAATTGAATAATCCAAATAAAAGGAAATAAAATAAGCATTTGTGATGAGGACAAACTGCAAGAGCACTTGTTTGGTCTGTGTCCAAAATCAGCTCATCTTTCGACATGCTAATTTTTTTTTTAAAAAAGGGCAAATGGGTAGGTTTGCGAAGAATGAAGTAGTAGTGGCAGCACGGTGATGCAGTGGTTAGCACTGTTGCCTCACAGCGCCAAGAACCCAGGTTCAACGCTGGCCCCAGATCACTGTCCATGTGGAGTTTGCACATTCTCCCTGTCTCTGCATGAGTCTCACCCCCACAACCGAAAGATGTGCAGGGTAGGTGGATTGGCCACGTTAAATTGCCCCTTAATTGAGAAAAAAAGGATTGGGTAATTTAAATTTTTAAAAAATAATGAAGTAGTAGGCCAAGTATTCCGCTACAGAATGCTGCACGGTGGCCTTCTGCCCATAAACTTTCGAACTAACCCAGGGAGCGACAGAGGAGAACCGTATCCAGGACTGCTTGTCAACATGGAATGGCATGGAAAAAGCCCAAGGAGAAAGGCAGGCTTGTCTGTCCTTTGACTACAGAGAATCATACAGTATAAAAGGGCTGGGCCCTTTGGAATGCTGCAAATTTGTGGTAGCCAATGTGCGGCTCTGGCCACGATCTAAGGTGGGGGAGGGGGGAAGAGTTTGGGGACAGAGTGGGGTCTGGCCATCATCGGAGGGAGAGGCAGCACTGGACCCTGCACAAAGAAGACCCAAGGTTTCCTTGAGAGGACAGGGGCATCCTGACCCACAAAGAAATCTGAATTGCAATGCTACAATTTCTGACCCAGGATCTTGCTCCCAGCCTGATGGGGGAATTTTAATCCTATTCCCACCTTAGACCTCAGCTTGGCAATGCAGATCGCTTTCCTCCAGCAGGATATCTTGCTCATCTTAAAAGGGGAGATAATTTGGGGGCACAGCAGAAAGGATACAGGATTGGAGGAGATGATTACTTCTATTATTCTAATCGGGCTCGTCCAGGCTGATTACTGTTACATTCAGGACTAGAAACTTCAGTCCAAGGCCGGGTTTTGTGACACTGCCCACAGATTGGATTTTCCGTCTCACAGAAAGTCATTGGGCTTGTGGCTGGTCCACCGCATCCTCCGTGGAAAATCCCAGCCCAGCTGTCACTTGTTTAAAAATTCATGCATCACGGGTGGACCTTGAGCTCGATTTCAATACCCAGGGCTGGATTCTCCGCTCCCTGACGCCAAAATCGTGTCCACCACCTCAGGCCATTGCCTCAGGCCCGCTCCATGATGCTCCGTTGCCGACCAGCCGAATTCCCGACGGCTTGGCTTACGTGTGCTCACACCGTCCGGGATCCTCACGTAGCATGGTAGCACAAGTGGATAGCACTGTGGCTTCACAGCGCCAAGGTCCCAGGTTCGATTCCCTGCTGGGTCACTGTCTGTGCGGAGTCTGCACGTTCTCCTCATGTCTGCATGGGTTTCCTCCGGGTGCTCCGGTTTCCTCCCACAGTCCAAAGATGTGCAGGTTAGGTGGATTGGCCTTGCTCAATTGCCCTCAGTGACCAAAAAGGTTAGGTGGGGTTATTGGGTTACAGGGATAGGGTGGAAATGAGGGCTTAAGTGGGTCAGTGTAGACTCGATGGGCCGAATGACCTCCTTCTGCACTGTATGTTCTATGTAGCACTGCGGACTCAGTCGAGGGCCACCACAATCGGGGGAGGGCCAATCGACAGGCAGGAGGGGCTTCATTCGAGGCTGGGGGCAATGTGTGTGGGCGGTCTGGGGCACGCGAGGGGCCGACGTGGAGCACTATTTTGGCGGTCCAGGCCCGCGGGCTGAGTCCGCCATGGAGCATGGCTCGGCCACTGCAGGCCGCTGACGTGCACATGTGCGGCCTCTGACCCGGAAGTGGGGGGGGCCATTACAGCAGCTGGAGCTGCGAGCTCCACGATGGCTCCCTGCTAGTCCGCAGCATAACAGTGAATCTGTGGCCTTTTGATGCCAGTTTTCCTGGCGTAAAAGACCACAGTTTTCACGACGGCGTGGGGGCTTAGTCCCAAAAACCGAGAATCCAGCCCCTGATATCTAGACAGCTGATGGCATAGCTCAGGGCTCATAACAGGGGGCCTTGATTGTATTCACAAGCCACCAATTATTCTATTCCCTTCAAAAAGCTCTGTAAATGTACATTCTCAGCTTCTAAACCAACAAAGCTTTTTAGTGACATGAGACAGTGAATCTTACATGTCTTAAGACTCCCCAATAAATAAAATAAAAATGGCCCAGAGAAGGATGAAATGGTGAATTGGATGAAAGTCATAGACCCATCAAGTTGGGCACTTTCTAATGCACACACTCAAGTCACCTCAGGGAAAAGTTCCATATAAATTCTCCCTCCTCAAAAAGGTAAATATCTTCATATTTCTACAACCAACACTGGCCTGTTCTTCTCCGAAATGTATTTCCCCCCCCGTCTCACAGCAAAAAAAAACAGTGACACAGTCACCATATTAAGGGGAGGATCACTTAATAAAAGAGTGGTGAGATTGTTTTTTCTCATAAAATGGTGCAACTCAGAGCATAAAGGGCGTCTTTCGTTATCCCAGACTCATTAAGTGTGTTACTTCATTTTCACCCAATAAACAAGACCCCTTAGTTACGGTAAACTTTAGAAATTGGTCTTGGAGAATCATAAATAATTTTAAACTGGTCGGTTGGTGCCTTTGTAAAATAGCAGACAGATGAATGTCATATGACTGTGTTAAAGATTTATCCACTGTATGACCAACAGACATTTCTAGGTGTATATCCTAAGTCAATAAACCAAGCACCTAAATTGCCAGTAGATTGATATCCAGAAAACAGCTGAGTGGCATATGGCATTGCTGTTTCGCTGCAAGATCTATTCTATTTGTTTTTCTGTAATTCACTCATTTCGGCATAGTTTTATGTTTATGTCTTGAGCCTCCAGGCCACTTTAATTTCTCCAGAAAAATTGGAAATATGCTGAGCATGTTGCAACCGCAGGCTAGAGTTACAGAGCTAGTAGGAGTTTATCAGATGCCACCTTTCACAAATGTTACTGCGAGTGAAATTTGTGATCTACTGACCCTGTCTGAACTCCTGAATTTTCTCCGTGTCCTCCAAGTAGATTCCATAATTCCCCGTCAGCGGGAATGGAGCCAAGGGTCACTCTGCGGCATTTTCACCCTTCTCAACCCAAGTTTTGTGGCCACTGAGTAGCAGTTTAACCCTTGCTAACCTAAGCTTCAGGGCTATAGTCAAGCTAATTAACCTTGGTGCAGGCTGTAGGACTTGGCCTGGGGCATTAACCTTTCTCAATTCAAGTCTGAGTCTATGTGACTGTGATGAACGGTTACTGTAACACTGTACCCTTGTCATCATGTAAGGTGATGTCCCCTTTAAGACCGGGGGAACTCCGCCTCCAGCTCCGCCCATCTGTGAGCCGTATATAAGGGGCCGCCTTGTGCAGCAGTTAGCACATGTCTCGGCTCTAGCCTAGTTCTTAGTTTATTAAACCCTTCTTTACTGTTTACACTCTAAGCGTCGTTACAATTTAATAAACTAAACTACTTCAGGATGGACGCAGGCCGAAAACCAGAGAAGCTGAACCTGGACGCACGGACACCGGAGGCAAAGGAAATTTTTAAATACTGGCTCCGATGCTGCGAGGCTTACCTGCACTCCTCAGAGACTCCCATCCTGGGGCCACGCAAGCTGCGCCTACTCCACGCCCGGGTGAGTCACAGAATCTCCGCCACGCTCGAAAAGGCGACGACTTATGAAGAGGAGTTCGAGCTACTCCGCAAACGGTTTGACAAGCATATCAACGAGGTGCATGCCAGGCATCTGCTCTCTACCTGCCGGCAGCGCTCGGGGGAATCGTGCTACTTCTGCGGGCAGGGCCAGCACCCACGCCCACGCTGCCCAGACCGCTCCACGATCTGCAGCGACTGCGGGAAGAAGGGGCATTTTGCGAAGGTCTGCGTGGCCAGACCCAGGGGCCAGAAGAACAAAGAACAGCCGGCCCGAAAATCAGGCTCTCAGGCCCGCAGGCCTCGCAATGAGGCTGCGCACCGACCCGACACGCCCCCTTCGGACGCATTATCAGCCTCGTGCGAATCATGGGAGCGGCCATCTTGTCGGTGGCCAGCTTCTCAACCCGACACGCGCAGTCGGCGGCAGCCATTTTATGAGTCCGACTCGGCTGAGGACTCCCGCGAGTGGGTGCGATCACCCTCGACCAAACACAGCCGAAACACCTGCAGAACTCTATGATGCAGGTCCAGGTCAACGGGCGCGACACTGCATGCCTCTTTGACTCCGGGAGCACGGACACCTTATCCATCCTGAAACGGTGAGGCGCTGCTCCCTGTGCACCCATCCCATGTCCAAAACCATAGCCCTCGCATCTGTGTCCCACTCGGTACAAATCAACGTGGATCTCTCGATCCAGGGCACCAAGTACACCCGTTTCAAATTTTATATCCTTCCCCACCTCTGTGCCCCCCTGCTGCTCGGACTGGATTTCCAGTGCAGCCTCCGAAGCCTGACACTGAAGTTCGGCGGACCCTTGCCCCCCCCTCACGGTATGCTGCCTTGCGACACTGAAAGTCGCACCCCCCTCGCTATTCGCGAACCTCACTCCGGCGGTACAGTGCCCAAGATATGACTTTTATCAAGTCAGAGGTCCAGCATTTACTGGGAGAGGGGGTTATCGAGGCTAGCAACAGCCCTTGGAGAGCACAAGTGGTGGTAGTCCGGTCCGGGGATAAGAAACGGATGGTCAGACCATAAACCGATTCACGCAGCTTGATGCGTACCCCCTTCCTCGCATCGCGAAATGGTAAGTCGGATCGCCCAATACAGAGTATTTTCCACGGTCGACCTCAAATCCGCCTACCACCAGCTCCCCATCCGACCAAAAGACCGCCCCTATACTACTTTCGAAGCAGCCGGCCGGCTCTTCCACTTCCTCAGGGTCCCCTTCGGCGTCACAAATGGGGTCTTCGTCTTTCAAAGGGCGATGGATCAAATGGTGGACCAGTACGTTTTGCGGGCTACATACCCGTACTTGGACCATGTCACCATCTGCGACCATGACCAGCAGGACCATGACGCTAACCTCGAAAAGTTCCTCCAGACCGCCCGAGCCCTTAACCTGACCTATAATGAGGAAAAATGCCTTTTCCACACAACCCGGCTAGCTATCCTTGGCTATGTCGTGGAAGACGGGGTCCTAGGTCCCGACCGCGACCTCATGCGCCCCCTTAAGGAACTCCCCCACCCCCGCAGCCTCAAGGCCCTCAAACGGTGCTTGGGGCTCTTCTCCTACTACGCCCAGTGGGTCCCCAAGTATGCGGACAAAGCCCGCCCACTCATAAAGACCACCACTTTTCCCCTCTCGGCTGAGGCTCAATTGGCCTTCAACCCCATCAAGGCCGATATCGTCAAGGCCACTATGCGCGCGGTGGACAAAATTATCACCTTCCAGGTAGAGAGCAATGCATCAGACATCGCCCTGGCTGCTACCCTCAATCAGGCAGGCAGACCAGTAGCATTCTTCTCCCGGACCCTCACCGCCTCCGAGCTTCGGCACTCTGCAGTCGAGAAGGAGGCACAAGCCATTGTGGAGGCTGTGCGGCGCTGGAGGCACTAACTAGCTGGTAGGAGGTTCACCCTCGTCCCCGACCAACGGTCAGTCGCCTATATGTTCGACAACACGCAACGGGGCTAAATAAAAAATGATTAAATTTTGAGGTGGAGGATCGAACTCTCCACCTACACGTACGATATCAAGTATCGTCCAGGGGAGCTCAACGAGCCCCCAGATGCCCAGTCCCACGGAACAGGCGCCAACGCGCAGGACGGCCACCTGCAAGTCATCCACAATGACCTCTGACACCCGGGGGTTACCCGGCTCGTCCATTTTATCAAGTCCCGCAACCTACCTTACTCAACCAAGGAGGTCAAGGCCATGATCAGGGCGTGCCAGATCTCTGCGGAGCGCACTTCTACCGGCCAGACAAGGTTCGCTCGTGAAGGCCTCGGGGCCCTTTGAGCGACTGAGCGTGGACTTCAAGGGGCACCTCCCGTCCACCAATCGTAATGCCTATTTCCTCACTGTTATCGATGAGTTCTCCCGCTTCCCATTCACCATTCCCTGCCCCGACATGACCTCAGCCACCGTGATTAAGGCACTGCACAGCATCTTCACTCTGTTCGGTTTCCCCGCTTATATCCACAGCGACCGGGGTACATCGTTCATGAGCGATGAACTGCGTCAGTATCTGCTGAGCAAAGGCATCGCCTCGAGCAGAACGACCAGTTATAACCCGCGGGGAAACGGGCAAGTGGAGAGGGAGAATGCAACAGTGTGGAAGGCTGTCCTTCTGGCCCTACGGTTGAGACGTCTCCCAACTATCCGCTGGCAGGAGGTCCTGCCCGATGCCCTACACTCCATTAGGTCGCTCCTCTGAACGGCCACGAATGAGACCCTGTACAACTGATTGTTTGTCTTCCCCAGGAAATCTACCTCCAGGGTCTCGCTTCCACCTTGGCTGACGGCTCCGGGACCTGTTCTTCTCCGGAGGCACGCGAGGAGCCATAAAACGGACCCCCTGGTCGAAAAGGTCCGATTACTCCACGCAACCCCAGTTACGCCTACGTTGAGTACCCGACGGCAGGCAAGATAAGGTTTCCCTCTGGGATCTGGCACCCGCTGGATCCCCCACTACAGACACCCCTTCCCGCGCCACTCCCCTGCAGGACCCGGCACCCCCTACAACACACCCCCTCCCAGCCCCACCCCCCGTTGATGAGCACCTACCGCGCGCCCCCCCCTAGAGCCTCCCTTTACACACCCCGCCGGTGCCGGCACCGTTACCTGTCGGTCCCGCCTATTCTCCCTGCTCCCTGTTCCCCTGCCCCGACCCGGACCGAAGCTCCAATCGCCGGGCTCCCGCATGTACCCGCAACCAGGACGTCCGTGTCCGCCGCACCACCGGCCGCCGCACCACCGCCCGAACTGAGGAGGTTGATGAGGACGATGCGGCCACCGAGACGGATGGACCTATGATGTCACTTCACCCCCGCCGGACTCTTTTTTAAACAGGGGGTGAATGTGATGAACGGTTACTGTAACACTGTACCCTTGTCATCATGCAAGGTGATGTCCCCTTTAAGACCAGGCTTGGAACCCTGGGGAACTCCGCCTCCAGCTCCGCCCATCTGTGAGCCATATATAAGGGGCCGCCTTCTGGGCAGTGCAGCAGTTAGCACACGTCTCAGCACTAGTCTAATTCTTAGTTTATTAAAGCCTTCTTTACTGTTTACACTCTAAGCGTCGTTATTGAGGGTACCACAGTGACTAAGTCTTTAACCCTTCCCAAGTAAGACTTCAGGAATGCTCTGACAAATGCTTTAGCCCTCACGAATGGTCAACCTCAGGGGCAGGATTCTCCGACCCCCCGGCGGGTCGGAGAATCGCCGGGGGCTGGCGTGAATCCCGCCGGTTGCCGAATTCGGGGCGGGAGGGCCGAAGTCCCGCCGCTGTCAACCCACGCCAGCCGGCGTGGATTGAACCACCTTTGGGACAGCGGGACATGGCGGCACGGGCGGGCTCCGGGGTCCTGGGGGGGGGGGCACGGGGCGATCTGGCCCCGGGGGGGTGCCCCCACGGTGGCCTGGCCCGCGATCGGGGTCCACCGATCCGCGGGCGGGCCTGTGCCATGGGGGCACTCTTTTCCTTCCGCCTTTGCCATGGGCTCCACCATGGCGGAGGCGGAAGAGACCCCCTCCACTGCGCATGCGCGGGGATGCCATGAGCGGCCGCTGACACTCCCGTGCATGCGCCGCCCGGCAAAGTCAGTTTTGCGCCAGCTGGTGGGGCACCAAAGGCCTTTCCCGCCAGCTGGCGGGGCGGAACTCAGTCCAGCGCGGGCCTAGCTCCTCAAGGTGAGGGCTCGGCCGCTTAAGATGCAGAGACTTCCGCACCTTTGGGGTGGCGCGATGCCGGACTGATTCGCGCCGGCGGACATCGCGCCGATATCGGAGAATCCTGCCCCAGGTAAGTGGGAGCAACAGTGAACATTTAGCCATCATCAAATATGGATAATCTTTTCCCCACTGAAGAGTACATAAATAATGGCAACCCTGACATTAAAAAGAAAAGACTTGCTAATAAGCAATTTTTACAACAACCAAATTAATCAAAGCGCTTTATTATCAAGGATTTTCTGAAGTGTTTTCTTCTTCGGCGATCACTCGCTAATGAACATAATTGTCCACCTAAGAAACTCCAGGTCACTGGTCATGGGTTCTGTGGGTCGTTGTGTGGTTGATGAGCTCGATTCTAGAGCTGCATCTCCAACCACACACTTATCAGGTGTTCCCGGGAGGTGGTATTGGTCCTTTGACTCAAGATTACTGGTATTCCTTTCTCAGGCTCATTTTCGGGACCTCCTCTTGCTGTCGAGTGTAATTTTTCAAATATAAATTTAGAGTACCCAATTACTGTTTTCCAATTAAGGGGCAATTTAGCATGGCCAATCCACCTACCTTGCACATCTTTGGGTTGTGGGGGTGAAAAACACGCAGACATAGGGAGAATGTTCAAACTCCACACTGACAGTGGCCCAGGGCCGAGATTCGAACCCATGTCCTCAGTGCCGCAGTCCCAGTGCTAACCACTGTGCCACATGCCGCCCTTGCTGTCGGGTGTTTTGAAGAATTCCTCCACATAGGTCTCTTCTGAGCAAGGGTCTTGGAGGGGTTGGTATCTATGTTGCATTTCTTGAGCTAAGTCTTCAGGGTACATTTCATAGAAACATAGAATTTACAGTGCAGAAGGAGGCCATTCAGCCCATCGAGTCTACACCGGCCCTTTAAAAAGCACCCGACTTAAGCCCATGCCTCACCTATCCACATAACCCAGTAACCCACCTAACCTTTGTGGACACAAAGGGGCAATTTAGCATGGCCAATCCGCCTAACCTGCACATCATTGGACTGTAGGAGAAAACTGGAGCACTCGGGAGGAAACCCATGCAGACATGGGGAGAAAGTGCAAACTCCACACAGACAGTCACCCGAGGCCAGAATTGAACCCAGGACCCTGGAGCTGTGTGGCAGCAGTGCTATCCACTGTGCCACCGTGGTGCGCTTCCTTTCTTCCCCTCTTGTTCGGGGGGGTGGTCCTTGAGCTGGGCGAAGAATTGGGAGGACGACTGCCTTGTACACGAGGATCTTGGCACCAGCAAGGATGACACGCATGAAGACTCTCATCCTTAGGTGAGAAATAACAAATGCACTCATGGTAATTTACCAAAATTTGCTGGATTCTGGGGCGGTTCCGACAGATTGGAAAACAGCAAATGTGACGCCACTGTTTAAAAGAGGAGGTTTTAAACATGGGTAACTATAGACTTGTTAGCTTAATTTCTGTACTGGGGAAAATGCTTGAATCTATCCTTAAGGAAGACGTTGCGAGACATCTGGATAGAAATTGTCCCATTGGGCAGACGCAGCATGGGTTCATGAAAGGTAGGTCATGTTTGACTAATTTAGTGGAATTCCTTGAGGACATTAAGAGGAGGGTCGACAAGGAGAACCAGTGGATGTGGTGTATCTGGATTTCCAGAAGGCATTCGACAAGGTGCTGCACAAAAGGCTGTTGCATAAAATAAAGGTACATGGCATTATGGGTAATGTATTAGCATGGATAGAAGATTGGTTAACTGACAGAAAGCAAAGAGTGGGGATAAATGGGTGTTTTTCTGGTTGGCGATCAGTGGCTCGTGGTGTGCCTCAGGAATCAGTGTTGGGTCCACAATTGTTTACAATTTACATGGATGATCTGGAGTTGGGGACCAAGTATAATGTGTCAAAGTTCGCAGATGACACAAAGATGAGTGGTAGAGCCAAGTGTGCAGAGGACACTGAAAGTCTGCAGAGAGATTTGGATAGTTTAAGTGAGTGGGCAAGGGTCTGACAGATGGAGTACAATGTTGGTAAATGTGAGGTCATCCATTTTGGTAGGAATAACAGCAAATTGGACTATTATTTAAATGGTAAAAAGTCGCAGCATGTTGCTGTGCAGAGGGACCTGGGTGTCCTTGTGCCTAGAAGCAGGGAAGTTGTTTCAACTGGTGGGTGAAACTAGAACTTGGGGGCATAGCCTCAAAATAAGGGGGAGCAGATTTAGGACTGAGTTGAGGAGGAACTTCTTCACCCAAAGGGTTCTAAATCTGTGGAATTCCCTGCCCAGTGAAGCTGTTGAGGCTACCTTGTTGGGTGCTTTAAAGGCAAAGATAGATAGATTTTTGAACAGTAAAGGAATTAAGGGTTACAGTGAGCAGGCGGGTAAGTGGAGCTGAGTCCACAAAAAGATCAGCCATTATCTTATTGAATGGCAGAGCAGGCTCGAGGGGCCAGATGGCCAACTCCTGCTGCTAGTTCTTATGTTATTATGTTCATATGTGGGATAAATCAGAGACAATGGCCAGGATTCTCTGTTTGGGAGACTAAGAGCGAGATTCTCCGTCTCGCCAGCCGCCAATCGGGTTTCCCATTGTGGGCAGCCCCAGGCCGTCGGTAAATCTGCGGGCTGCCGGTAAAACGGAGAATCCCAGCAGCGGAGAATCCAGCCCTAAGTGTTAACACTGGAACGGAAATACGTGTGGTTTGCATTTACGTTGGGGGAAGTATTTGTAGAACAATTCAGGGCACGCTAATGGGCCAGAACTCTACTGGTGCGAATGTCAAGCAATTCCCGGCCCAGTGGGTGTTCTAACCGCTGGGGCCAGAGTTAGCGCCAAAGAGCCTGGCAGCTGGAGCTGTTTTTAAGCACTCCACTTCCCACACATTCGCTGCAGCCACCATGATGGCTCAGAGAAGAACTGCCTTCAAAGCCGGGTGCCCTAGGTGGACCCACCGTTCCATGCCAATGAGGAGCAGAGGGACACCCTCTTCTCCATCGTGGGTCACAGACTCAAGCCTACCCTCCTGGAACATTGTTTGGGAGGTGGTGGCAGATGCAGTAAGCGCCGCCAGTCTCACTAGGAGGGGACAGCTGGGGAATCCGAATGGGTGGTATAGGTGTCCTCTGGTTGGGGTGAGCTCTGCTGATCCCGTTTCCTCTGCAATGGGGCAACACTGATCAGTGCCAACACTTGGTGGACCATTGATTGAGTTTGGTCAGTGGTGATACAACTGGGGTATGAGGGTGTCCAGAGGGTGGCCTGGGTGGGCTCCCAGATAACATGACCCATTCTGAGCATTTAAAGGACACAGACAGCACTCAGCAGTGTGAGCCGCCAGGAGCCTGTAAGTAACACCAAAGGGTTGCGTTTAAAAGACAGATTGCAGCAATGGCGGTCTGAGCCAGGCCACCCCGATCCCGAGCGGGACACTCCAAGTCCACAGACTTGGCACCAAGTCACTACCTGCTACTGCCCCTGGCCTGGGCAGCCACCCCCCAGCAAGCCCGACAGTTTTCAATGGTTTTTCGGTGTTTTTGTAGCTTCCCGCTCTCCCTCCGCAGCCATGGCACCCAGTCCGCCCATGCGGACCAATAACATTGTCACTGACTCATTAGGCATATTGAACCCAATGCTGTAATTGATGCTACATTTCAACTGTGGTGTAGTACTCCACCTCTAGGATAAGAAAGAATTAATGGATCACAGAGAAGGAAACCATTTGGTCCACCTGTACTCTGTTCTGTAGTAATTGAAGCTAATCCTCCTGCTCTGCTGTCTCCCTGTAGCCCTGTATTTTCATCTACTCAGCCACTCCCTGTAGCAACGCATCCCATGCTCCAACAACTCTCTGCGTATAGACATTTCCGCTAACCTTGCTTCTCTATCTCATTTCATAACCGTGCAGGCAGAGCTTACAAGTATTCCTCTGTAAGACAACCATAATGACTCAAAGTTATAGCAAGGCTTCACTGGTCTGAGCAGTATGGGTAACCATGGGGGTCGGTTAGCTAGGTTGGCAGAATGACTGGTTTGTGATGCGAAACTACGCCAACTGCATGGGTTCAATCCCTGTACACCAGCTGAGGTTATTCATTGAGGCCCTGCCTTCTCAACCTTGCTCCTTGCCTGAGGTGTCATGACCCTCAGGTTAAATCACCACCAGTCAGCTCTCAAAAAAGGGGAGAGCAGCCTCTGGCCCTCTGGGACTGTGGTGACATTTACATGAGTAACCACTCGTTCCATCAATAGGAAACTGAGTCTCTTAATCTGTAGCTATATTGGAAGATGATGAGCTTTGTTTATGATTTCAAGCTCATCTCAGGGCCAAATACTGTTGTGTCCAACTTGAACAAGTAGCTGATGAGGGATATGGAATTAGGGGCCAGGACGTGGAACTTGATGTGGGGGGTTGAACAGACTGGTTTCAGTCCCACCTGAGAGGAAAGGTGAGAATGCAAGGGCGTTGCAGGAGGTAAGCTGGAAAGCACACAAGGAAACAAATGAATGATGAAAAGCAGAGAAGTTGTATAACAACTTTGGCTCACCAGCTAGCTATGAAACAACTAACGTTTATTTACAATGTACTATCTTACAGAGTCTTACAGCTTCATGGCTACCAGTCAGCGACCGGAATCGCATGCCTGATTGGTCATAACAAAGAACAAAGAACAATACAGCACAGGAACAGGCCCGTCGGCCCTCCAAGCCTGTACCGGTTATGATACCACCCATGGCCAAAACCCTCAGCACTTCCTAGTGCCGTATCCCTCTGTACCCATCCTATCCATATATTTGTCATGTGATCCTATCGGCCGATCACTCCTGAAAGGGGCCAGGTACCATAAGTTGTAAGTTGCAGGAGTGCTCCACCCAGGCCACCCCACCCCAACATTTCCTGATCTCCCATCGAGAGGAAATTCCATCTTGGCCCTCTGACTGTGAAGTAATCCACTCCTCCTGGCTTTTCTCCATTGAAGCATGTCTGGGGCATCATCATATAGGGAATAGTGGACAGGAAACCATCTGTAAAAGGCATAAGTCGTGCTAATCTGGTTACTTACAAAAGCCAGGTCTTAGTTGGAAGGGCAAGCCAGAGGAAGGTCGCATCCTCCAGCTGAGGTTGAGGAACGAGGCTGGTAAGAAGGGAATTCTGTCGAAGGCGGCAGCATGATGGGAGGTGACAGGAAAAAAGGGAGAAAGAGATAGGAACCATTCAAATGCTGAAATGGCCATTCGAGGGCATTTTAAAAAACATGTTGCAATTCTACCTATAGTCTAAACTACACTTACGGGCATGAAACCTGCCCCAGAGGCGAATCTAACTAAACGTGGCACATATAATTACACCCACATTGTTGAACAGAGGTCTACTTTCAGTCAACTTTTCTGCTATGTGAATTCTAAGCACCTGTATAAACAGACACTGCAAGTGAAAGAACCTGACTTGGCCCAAATGAAATGGATTTTTTTTTGGCCTGTGTATGTGTGTGCCTTTGAGAAGTAGGGATATTTTCAAATCTGGTTTGAAGTGCAGGTCCGGTTTCATTGTTTTTACAGTACACCAGGGAGTAGTGAATTGAGCCACATTCTGACTCAACATGTATTTGAACGGAGCAGCTCGTTGCGTGTCAATCTCAACCATGCTGTCACGAGACCCCATTCCCCTCCCTGCCCGACCAAACCCACCCCCACTCTCTCGAACGATGTGGCCAATTATCTGGAACACCTGGCCAGAAGGCAACAGAACTGCATGGGTTTAAAAATTATGCAGTCAGCCGCAAATGTCCCCTCAGTTGAGGATAGTGTGCAACAGGTTGGAAGGGCAGTGAGAACTGGTGAATCAAGTAAAGTTAGAAAATAAAAGCAAATATCATGCTTGTTAAAGAGTTCAAATATGATGGTTAAACATTTAATGAATAATTAACAGCACAGTTGTAGTTTGATTATGCAGGACCCAGTGATTAACAGCCGTTCAAAAGTAAAATGTAATCGCTGCTTGCCGGCTCTTCCTGTTCAAAGCCATGCCAAGAATTTTAGCTTTAGCACCTGACCTTTCTGAGGCCACAGGCGAGTTCTTCCGAGAAACACGTCCGTGGGTTTGCCAAGAAATATTCCCCTTGGATCGAGATTTTCTGGATTAAAAAATATAGCAACCCTCCACCCCCCCTCCCAAAACTGTGCAAATCTCAGCCCATTCAAGCATTCATTCAACAACTTAACCTAAACATGCACATGCCAAAACAAAAACATACTGCACATAGCTGACTGGCTGGAAGCAGAAGCGTGTTGGCTCTATGAATTAGGCTGATCATTCAAAATAAAATACAGTGAGCTGGAGTGTACATTTTCCGTGATCTGGAATTTTATTGCTGTGCTTACAGCAGGAATTCTATACAATTGGCAGGCCTTTTGTGGTAGCTTGGACGTTAGTGACTTAAGAACATAACAACTGCCCAGTGAAAAGAGACCAAAGGTTCATCTCATTTACCTTCTACCATTCTGGTGGTCACATGACACAGCAACAAATGGCGTTGTTGACCCATTTAATAAGCAATCAATCACCATCAATTAATCAGCAATAGACCTGATGGGAGGTGAAGAGTGCTCCAAAATGGACAGCCTAAGAGCCTCCCATTCACCTCACACCTCCCCCTGCCACGCCCCACTCCAAGTCAGGCTGGGGTTTGGCATTTTACACTTTTCAGTGTCTCAAACCCACCTGTTGCTGGTTATGCAGATTTGTCTTGAATTTACAGCAGTCAAAGTGCAGGCCTTGTGCTCTGGTTCTTCAGAGAGGGCACTTGAAGCATTAATGTATACACATCAGATTTTATTGCAGTCAGGTTTTCGGAATGCAGGCAGCTCACCAGTTTTCTCAGCGGTTATTTCCACTGATCTTGTGTCATCTCAAGAAAGTATTTAAAACGTAGGGCACGCATAGTCAATATGTTGAGGCATGATTCACAATGAGCAAACAAATAAAAAGACACCAAAGACTGACACTTAAGCACTGTTCATTGTCTGAATGTCATGAATTCACCTATAATGCAGTTATCGTCTGTCATCTGTTCATTAAGCAAAGTTCCCCCTCCATCTGCATCTCCAACAATAAGTGCAAGGAGCTCATGGATTGTTTGCTATTAAAATTGATTCAGCTGCCTCTGCCACTTTGCTCCCACCCCCTAGCCCACCTGGTCAAGTCCTGAACTCATATTTTATTCAGTTTGTCTTCTATTTCTTCTCAGGCCCTCTCTGAACTCATCTCGTCAGCGAGACCTGCCTCCTGCCCGCAGTCCCATGCCAAAGGACTGCTGAACACCAAATTTCCATTCCTGGTTTCATGTTAGCAGATATTGTTAATGATTCCATCTCCTTGTATACTGTCACCTTCTCGGTCAAATCTGCTGTCATTACCTCTCCCTCGGCTTAAAACAACTCTTTGATCCCTCCTTCGTAGCGAATGCTTTATTTCTAACCTCACTTTCTTCTCCAAAGTCGTTGAACAAGTTGCCACCTCTCAAATCTGTGCCCACCTTTCCTGGGACTCTATGTTTGAATCATTCCTGGCTTCAACTCCCACCAGAGTACCGAAACAGCTCTTATCAAAGTTACATATCTCTGTGTCCGTGTGCTAACTCGCACCAAGATCTGGTCGCGCATCATTCTAAACTGGCACTCGCTTAAGCAACACCTCATTTCTTAAATTCTCATCCTTGCTTTCAAACTCTTCCAAGATCTATTTCTGTAATCTCCACCCCTTCCCCACAAATATGAACATCTCCAACTCTGGCCTCACGAACATCGCCAATTTTAATTGCACCTCTATTGACAGACATCAAGACAGCTCTGGAATTCCCTCCATAAGCTACTCTGCCTCTCCTTCCTCCTTTAAATGCTCCTTAAAACCCACCTCTTCGACCATGTTTTTGTGACTGACAAATTTTGTTTAATAGCACTTCTGTAAAGTGCCAGTGACTATTTTACTACTATAAAGGTGCTATAAGAATAAAAGTTATTGTTGTTCTTTGTCCTGTGATTGGCTGGAGTTAGCAGAAAAGCTAGTAACAGCAGTGAGTTTCACTCTGCTGGCTGACTGTCTCTGACATTTGCCCAGAGATTGGACATGAGCCTAAGCCCTCCTGGTGAGCCTGAGTCTCTCTATCTGCTCTTCCTCTGTCATTGCTAGGTATTATAACCTGCTTGCTGTCCCCATGACGTGAGATGAAAGGGCCACATGTGACTGCAGTGGTCAACCTTTGAAATCTAGCTGTCTCCCTTCACATGGCTAACTGGCATCTTTGAAGACAAGTTCAGGATTTCACTTTTGAGGTACCCTCAATAATGATGCTTAGAGATTAAACTGTAAAGAAGGCTTTATTAGGCTAATAACTATGCTACAGATTTGGACGAGAGCTGACTGCTATACAGACCATGAGGCAGGCCTTTATGTATGGCTCCCAGATGGGCGGAGCCAGAGGCGGAGTCCCCAGGGTTCCAAGCCTGGTCTTAAAGGGGACATCACCTTACATGATGATAAGGCAGTAACCGTTCATCACAACTTTGGTTTCTATCAACAAGACCTTTCTAACTAATTCCTTCAGAGAATTAGAGCGGGTGGTGGTGGTGGTGGGGCGAGGGGAAGGGGGGGGAGGGGGGTGGGGGGAAGGTCCAGGTAGACTTTATTCAAAGACTTGCTGCTGAGTTATATCAGCAACTGAAGAAAGGTCTGTTGTCACTCCAGACTGCTAACCCCTGTCTAATTATCCTTTTTAGTCACACTTTACTCAGAGAGGGAAAGATGACGATCATCATCAGTTTGTCTACTAAAATGTAACCTTACTGATACACAAACATGTGTAGGCATCAAAGTGTTAATAACCACGACAGGTTTTATATGTCGAGCCACTTCTACTCAAAGTTAGTAATTTGGGCCAAGTACAGTTGTGATTAATATATAGACTCAGCACCCTCTGCTGGCAACTCTCGATGAGACAGAATCAAATCAGCACTGCAAATGGTATATACTGCGCCGGATTCTCTGTTTCTGAGTCTAAGGGCTGGATTCTCCGAAGTGGAGGCTACGTCCGGAGGATTGTTTTACGCCCCAGCATCGATCCTTCAACTGGTAAGGGGCTGGCAGTCGCACCACGTAAAGCGCACGGCCTTCCCGATATAAACGCCTGGAGAACTGCCGGGTCCGTGGCCGCGCATGTGCATGGCGCCGACCTGCAACATGGTGCCAGCTGCGAGTGGACCCAACCTGCCAGATAGAGCCTCCTTGGACACCCCCTCACCACCCCCGGGCCATCTCCCACCAGTCCCCCAGCCCTCGCCGTAGCCCCCCCGGCCACCAGCACGGCTCCACCCCCGACTGTGGCAGCGCTGGAGAGTCTGCAGCCTCCACGCCGGGTTCACAAAAACTGAGAGCACAGGTGCTCCGCGCCATCAGGAACTTGGCCCATCGGGGGCGGTGCATCAGGGGAGGGCCTTCAGGTAACGTCATGAGGTGATCCCAACGGTATGCGGCGTACTCTTCGATAACGCCATTTTGGGGGTGTTGGAGCATCCAGAAACAGGCACCACCCCCGATTCTTTCGTAAACAGGGATTCTCCGCCCGATTGCCGATCGTGATATCGGCGTTGGGCAATGGAGAATCCTGCTCTTAGTGTTGACGTTAACAGAGAATCTGTGGACTTTCACGTCAGGGGCGGGATTCTCCCCTACCAGGTGGGGCGGGAGGTCCCAGCGCCGAGGAGTGGCGTGAACCACTCCGGCATCGGGCCGCCCCAAAGGTGCGGAATCCTCCGCACCTTCAGGGACTAGGTCCGCCCCGGAGTGGTTTGCACCCCGCCAGCTGGCGGGGAAGGGGCTTGGCGCCATGCCAACCGGCGCCGAAGGGACTCTGCCAGCCGGCACGAGTTGGCGCATGCACGGGAGCGCCAGCATGTGCTGGCGTCATCCCGGTGCATGCGCGGGAGGGTTCGTCTCCGCATCGGCCATCGCGGAGGACCACAGCGGCCGATGCGGAGGAATAGAGTGCCCCCACGGCACAGGCCCGCCCGGCGGATCGCGGGCCAGGCCACCGTGGGGGTACCTCCCAGGGCCAGATTCTCCCCCGCGCCTCCCCACGAACCCCGGAAGCCACCCGCGCCACCAGATCCCGCCGGTAAGGGGCTACTCCAATTTACGCAAAAAATGGGTGGGATTTCGGCCCATCGCGGGCCGGAGAATTCGAGCGGCCCCGGATCCCATTGAGTCTTGCTGGTCCCCAAAATTCTCCGAGGCGGGCGGCGCGATTCACGCCCTGGCGAGTTTTGGGGGGCCGGAGAATTTGGATGACGGGGGGGGGCGGAATTCATGCCGACCCCCGGCGATTCTCCAACCCTGCGGGGTGTCGGAGAATCCCGCCCCAGAATGTTTGGCACCAAACCCGCACTGATTCTGCTACCGGGGAGGGGCTAGCACCATCGACACATGGAACAGCACCAAAACCCACAAAACAAAAATGGTGCAGGAATCGCCGGATCCATGATGGACACTCGCAGGGCTTAAACAATACCCCCCCCCCCCACACACACACTGATGGGACAGGTTGTGCTGGAGCGCCCATACAGCAAATGGGTCGGCTGGGGCCGGTGGACACCTAGGGGAGTGCCCCGGGAGGTGGGGGGGGGCACCTATACGACCCAGGGCACCAGGGGGCCCATCTTCTGGCCACCTCCCACTCCTCCCCCCTTGCAGAAGCCCCCCAGCCAGTGGCACAGCTGTCGGCGAAGTATGATGGTGCTGGACACTGTCCGTATGCCCTCTCTCTCTCTCTCAGCAGTCACCACGCCAGGTTCACGATTTGTGAAAGCACACGTGGACCACGCCGTCGGGAACTCAGCCCATCGAAGGCTGAGAATCGCGGATGGGCCCGCTAATGATATGTGAACTGTGTTTCAACCACGCGCAGCATGCGTCACATTGATGCCGTTTCCGAGGAGGCGGAGCATCGCGATTCAGAGTCAAATCAGCACCTGCGACGATTTCTGTGTAAGAAGCTATTCTCCACCCGATCGCACACCTCGATTTCGCGATTGGCTAACAGAGAATCCCATCCACTGATGATGGGACTCATTTGGCGGATTTCTCCGGTGGGTGATGCAGAAATCGCGAAATACGTTTGGCGGAGAATAGGTTCCGACGGTAAAATCGGGGCAGGCGCCGATTTGATGCCAAATCGTTATTCTCCGTCACCTCAACAGCGGCGTCAATGCATTCTGGAACGCACGTCCAGTAGACACCGTTTGCATATCGTTAGTGGGCCTGACCAGGTATTCTCCAGTTCACTTGTGCTTTTAAAAATCAGGAAACCAACGTCGTGGCTGCTGAGGGGTGAGAGAGGGCGTACGGAAAGTGTCCAACATCCCCATAGTTTGCTGACAGTTATGCTACTGGCCAGAAGGCTTCTGCCAGGGTGGGAAGGGCTGTGGGGGGAAGGGGGTAGGTAGTGGGGTCGGGGTGGACGGGCATTGAACACCATTCCCGCACCCCCTAGGTGCCCTCTGGCCCCAGCTGACCCATCAGCTGTATGGGCACACTCCAGCACAACAAGTGCCATCTTGTTGGTTGGGATGAGTGTGTTTGGGGATTGTAATGTGTATATGCAGCTGCTGCTTATCAGTCTCATGGACCCGGCGAATCCTGCACCATTTTTCATTGGAATCGATTCTGTTCCACGTGGCGCCGGTGCTAGTCCCTCCACAGTTGCTGAATCGTTCCAGGTTCGGCGCCAGTTTTTCTGTCATGAAAGTCCACGAATTCTGCGTCGGCATCAACACTTAGTCTCAGAAACCGAGAATAACGCTCATTGTTACTACTGTTAACCCTGTTCGTTGTTTGTTTTTGAGCCACAGAAATTTCAGAGCAGAAGGAGAACATTTAGCCTCCAGTCCCCATGTGTGCAACAGCTATCCACTGGAATTCATTATTCACCCAAATATACATACCACATGCACAGTTGATTTAAGCATTTAACTTACTATCATTAAAACAAAATCCACATTTTCCATGCTTCTGTGCGGAAACGTAAGTAGGCACAACCCAGTGATGTCTGTGAACTGTACGATGCTCAGGGAGCACAAACCCGTTACCAATGTTCTTGGACTCCTTGCCGAATCTAAACTCAATTTTGCCAATCAAAACATTAACCTGACCTTCACACAGGGCAATGATCTACAGAACAAACAAAAACCCTTAATCAGATATAAGAGCAGAATCTAACAGAGGGTTTTTTTCTCCCAGATTGTTTTGCCAAGTGAGCAGTTTGATGAGCGAGCAGTTACTAAAGAAATGTTTGTGATGCAACTTCGGTATTTGAATTGCACCAGACTCAAATGGATGGCACAGTAGCACAGTGATTCGCACTGTTGCTTCACTGCTCCAGGGTCCCAGGTTCAATTCCTGGCTTGGGTCACTGCCTGTGCGGAGTCTGCATGGGTTTCCTCCGGGTGCTCCGCTTTCCTCCCACAGTCTAAAGATGTGCAGGTTAGGTGGATTGGCCATGATAAATTGCCCTTAGTGTCCAAAAAAGGTTGGGTGGGGTTACTGAGTAAAGGGGAAAGGGTGGAGGTGTGGACTTGGGCAGGGTGCTCTTTCGAAGGGCTGGTGCAGACTCGATGGGCTGAATGGCCTCCTTCTGCACTGTAAAGTCTATAAATCTATGATTCTTTTTTAATGGTATCCAACCTTTTCCTTGAAGGGAACCACTGAGTATCATCAAAGGCTTTCACAGACTGCCAGGTACACAAGTAGTTTTAAACATGATTTTTTACTGAGCCCATGGCTAATGGGAGTCAAACTTATATATCAATAGGGGTATTAAAAACACAGTTATTTCTATTAGTTTATGATGCACACTTACAAATACACAGCACTTGTCACAGTACATCTACCTGAAATAGGCCTACCAGTGGATAAAAATAACACCCCTTAATGAGAAGGCTGAAGATGTGGCAGACGTCAAAATGCTGGATGTCAGGTTCCAGGGATGACAGTCTCAAATGCAGGTCCAACTTAATGCTACGTTGATTCCGATAATTGGTGTTCAGTGAGACGAGCCCTGAAAATCCAGATTCGCAAAGGTAGGTTGTAGGAAAAGTCATCAAAAACTTTACCGCATTGTGGGACAGTTCTGAGTATTCCGAGGTAATTTTAAGCCAAGATCACAGTCACATAGTTCTTAGTGAAATTCAGCTTCAGAGGACTGGCACACGATAGTTTCAAACGAATGTCTTCTCAGGCTCGGGCCTGCAAGGTTGTCATCATCAAGGCTCGCAATGGGATTTCATGGGCGGGATTCTCTCAGCCGAGGCCGGAACTGGCGCGAATCGCGCAATGCTGCCCCGACGCCGGTCCGTCGATTCTCCGATGATCGGAGAATTGGCGGCATTGGCGCTGGCGCGGTCGGCGCGGCAGCAGTCAGGGGCCGCGCTCCGCCCGGGATGGGCCGAACGGCTGCGCAGAAAATCCGAGTCCCGCCGGCGCCGTCCACGTGTGGTCTTACCCGGCGGAACCTCGGCGTGCATGCATCCGGGGACAGCCTGGTGGGGGGGTGGGGGTCCGATCCCGGGGGCTCTCTGCCGTGGCCTGGCCCGCGGTTGGGGCCTACCGATCGGCGGGCTGGCCTCTCGGATTGGGGGCCACTTTTGCTCCGCGCCGGCCCCTGTAGCCCTACGCCATGTTGCGTCGGGGCCGGGGCGGAGAAGGGAGCCACTGCTGCTCCTGAGGGCATGTTGACGCCGTCGAGAAACACGACAGCGTTTACGACGGCGTCAACGCTTAGCCTCAGGATCAGAGAATCCCGCCACATATCTTTGTGTCAGGAACAGGGAAGGGCTGTGCTTTCAAACTTTGCAGGTGCTCTCAGATGTCATGCTTCACACTGTTGGGAAGCCGCATTTGTACCGTGGCCAGAAAAAATGAAATATTTGCAAATGGGTCGTAATTTGTCTGCTCCAATCGCTTGGCCCACAACTCTGTTTTCTTGATCATCTCCTCTATCTTGCACTGCTCATGAAAAATTGTCACAGATTTTCCCTGAAGACACCAATTGAGCCCATTTATGTGACTGAAAATATCTGCCAGATATGCCAATTTGGCACGCCACCAAAAATCACTGAAGCGTTATGAGAGTTCAAACTTTTGAGTCAAGTAAAAAAATTCACCCTTCATCATGCAACTCAAAAAGATCTTTCCTCAGGAGAGCCAGTGGACCTCGGTGTGCAGAAGTAATTGATGGTCATCACTGCTCATCTCGTCACAGAGACTGCAAATACTTGTGAATTCAGTGGACGGGCCTTAATAAAATTAACGGTTTTAACCGCTTCCTCCAAAACGGTCACAAAATCAGAAGGCATTTTCTATGCAGCTGACACTGCCCTAGGGATGTTGCAGTGAATGGATGTTGCTAGCGGAGCCACTGCTCTTACCCACATAACAACCCCATGTGCCGGCCTAACATCGCACGGGCCCCATCTGTGTTAAATCCTATACATTTTGCCCAATCAATCCCTTTTTGAATTATGAAAGTGTTCAACATTTCAAAAATAATCTTTGAGTTTAGTGTGTGGGCATTGATTTACAAAAGATTTTCAAATCCCCTTGTATCTCTCCATTGTGTTCATACCTTACACAGGTTTGAAAGGTTTGCATTGTCCAGCGATTTATCTAGTTGAAGTGCATAACATCGATTGTATTCTCGCTATTAGCCGATCACTCACTTTGTGGGCCATCTCATCGATTCTGTATTGGACTGTGTTATCCGACAATGCAATTACATGTTAATTTGCTCACAGGCCTCCTCTCCCAGCATAACATCCACCACCTCCTTAGTTGCTGGCATTCCCAATTAGGTGCGGCTTCCCTGTCTTTGCTATGAGCCAGCTACCCGATACAAGGCTGCCACCGCCTTAGCATTATCATTGCCTCTAGATGTGGATTCCATAATTTTCTCACTTCTTTGAAATTTTTTTGAGGTTGCTTTCAAAAAATTCAATTGGCTTGGATATGTATTCCCATGTTTTGTCTGAAGATGACAGCAAAGGTTAGCAGGCTTAAACTTTCATCCTAAGAGATTCATAACACAGGATGCAAAATGGCAACAGTTCGTTTTTATTGTCTGAGCAGGTAAACCCCAGTTCTAATTATTTATTGCTGTATTTTCTTCACACTCTTCACTTACTTTTGTTGTGTTGAGTTTCATTTGCTGATGCCTCACTGTCATTTTGACCATCTGTCTATTTGCTCTTCAGCGACTGATCCATTTCGACTTTGGCAGCACCTTTCAGTTTGCGCCCTCTTTTATAATGTTTCTCTTCTTTAGGATGCACTATTGGGAGTCCTTGCAGGTGGAAATCTTAAAAAACATTTGATTTGATATGATCTTCCAATTTATGCTGTTAATTTCGCTGTAGAGACCCTTGAAAAGTTACATCCATTTTGGCTTCACCTGTTAGGCCCTAACTAACCATCATGTTCGCAAAGGGGAGTGGCGCCTTACAATGACATCTTACCAAACGCCACACTATTTAATTGCAGGGATCGATATACTGCTGAAAATAATTGCGGAAATAGTTTAACAAGGATTAGTATGCTACATATGTGGTACTCGTTATTTTTTCTCCACTAACATTTTTTTCTCCAAGGACATTGGGCGGGATTCTCCATCCCGCAGTGTGGCGCACCCCCACCTGCAACGGGAGTCTCTGTCCCGGCAGCCCGCCAATGGGGTTTCCCATTGTGGGCATCCCTATGCCATCGGGAAATCCATGGGTGTGAGTGCACTGCTGCCGAAATGAGGATCCCGCCAATGGAAAATCCAGCCCATTTTCTTTCTTCAACGCACACTGACCACCTGTAGTACCCTCATGGACCACAAGTGGGCTGCAGACTACAGGTTGGGAACCACTGAACTGTATGATAGCAGATTAGATTGGAAGCAGGAGCTATGGTATCAAAAGTGCATTCTGTCATTGAAGTCTAGTAAGAAAACTCTGAGCCAGGCAATGGAAGTCTAGGGGGTAACAGAAAATGCTGAAAAAAAACAGCAAGTCTGACAGAATCTGTGAAGAGAGAAATAGAGTCAACACTTCGAATCTGCGTGACTCTTCAGATTTTCCAGCATTTTCTGTTATTTCAGATTTCCAGCGTCCGCAGTATTTTGTTTTTATTATAATGGAATTCCAGGCTTTAATTACTAACCTGTTTGTCTAATGGACAAAGGCGCCACATGCAATGGCTGCTAAGTCACACAGGCTAGAAAATATCATTGTCGAATTTTCAATCTATTCCATGCTGATCTTAACTACGACTGTATTGGGTGTTTCAATTGACTTTTATGTCTCTTGTGAGAAGGTTATAACATTAACTTGGGTTCCCATTTTAGATCCTGCCGGAAAATGTGGATAGGATTGAGCGTGATCAAATGTCCCACTAACAATTACTGTCAATGCTCAAACCAGAAAGATGGTGAAATTAGGAAGGTGAGACTAGAGCCTTTGGATCTATTTCCCAGCAAGTGTCAGTGCCTTCTGGGGTGAAGGAGAGAGAATTGATAACTTCTGTAAACTGCTTGATAGCTCACAAAATGGAGATGTCTGATACGTAGTTTATTGCAGTATACTGCAAGGGACGTAAATTCATAGCATGTAGCAGAGTGAGGATAATACTATCCAATGGAAAGTGCACATATTATAATCATACCTAACAAAATGGGACATTTTACTTTGAGAAATTGGTTGTTGACAGGAGAATATGAAAATCAGAGGTGCTGACTCCAGAAACGTCTGACAGTCACTTTCCTGAGAGGAGTTGTCTCCCTGTGCAGCTCCTACTCTATTGACCTTGCCCTCAGCTGCTGGAGCCTCATTCTGTGGAACTCCCTTCCCCAAAAACCCATTTCACCTCCATCGCTCTGAAAACCTATCTCTTTGGCCAAGCTTTTGATCACTGCTCCTAATTTCTTCAGCTTTGACTCATTCTTCCGAAACAACTTGGAACTTACTGCTTAACGTTAAAGACACTAGGTGGGATTCTCCGATCCCCCAGCCCCATATTCGCTACTCCCACTGCTTGTCAGTGGGATTTTCCATTGAAGCCACCCCATGTCATTGGGAAACCCGCAGGCGGGGGTGTGCTGCTGGCAGGAAAAGAGAATCCCAACGACCAGAGAATTCCAGCCCCTACATACGAATGCCAACTACAAATGTTCATGTTGAACTGAAGTTGATGAATGTCAAATTGAAGTTGTAAATTACATTGAAATTAATTTCCTAATGAAAAATAAATGATGGTTCAGTTGTGTCAATTCGAACTCTGCAGTTGTGAATTATCAAGCCTCGAGGAATCAGTCACTTGCAGTCCAGCGTTCAGACCAGCTAACATCAGCAAAGATCAAAACTGGAGTCTTTCTGATGTTTATGGCTCAGTAAAACCTAGATGGCACGGCAGCACAGTGGTTAGCACTGTTGCTCACAGTGCAAGGGACCCAGGTTCGACTCCCGCTTTGGGTAATTGTCTGTGTGGAGTCTGCACGCTCTCCCCGTGTCTGCGTGGGTTTCCTTCGGGTGCTCCGGTTTCCTCCCACAATTCCCGAAAGACATGCTTTATTGGACATTCTGAATTCTCCGTCTGTGTTACCCTAACAGGCGCCGGAGTGTGGCGACTAGCGTATTTTCACAGTAACTTCATTGCAGTGTTAATGTAGGCCTACTTGTGACAATAATAAAGATTGTTATTATTGTTAGGCGAGGGAGATTATTCTTACTGTGGACAATCGACTAAATTGGGCACCGCTAATTCAGCCTCCCACCGTATACTTCTTCCAATTTTCATTTCTATTGACTTCAAGATACAGGTGGATGATGGTAGGCCTTCTTACTGAAGCTCTGTAGTCCTCGTGGTGATGTTGGCCCCATTATGGGGTTTGGTAAGGAGTCCCAAGATATTAACCCAGCCAAGATGACACCACCAAGTCAGATTGTAAGGGTCGTGGAGTGGGGGAGAGGGGAAGGTCAAGGTGTTGGTGTACCCACATCTTTGCTGCTCTTGTCCTTTGAAATGGTGTTGGTCACAGGGCAAGCAGGAGTTGTGGAAGTACATAAGAATTAATTTCTTGCAGAGCATGTGTTCCATTAGACGAATGTACCCTTCAAAGCTTCACGCATTCTTCACCCACATACTTCATGTAGCAGTCAATTATTTGACCACGGAAGGTATCACAACTGAGTTCAGTCCTCTGCTCACCTGAAGCCTTGGGAGTTACTGGATAGCTGTCAGGAGCAGAACTCTAGCTATTGTTCCATTTCATTAGAGCAATGAGACCAAATGTAGTAGTTGAGAAACTGGGTAGATTGCCACTGGCCTGGGCCTGAAACGGACCATCCTTGTCTGTAACAGGTCTGCAATTGACTGCCTCAACAAACTAAACTTTGGACGAGCACATTACATTGACAATTAGGCCACACCAGAGGCGTTGTAAAGACTTGGAGCAAAGTATTCCTGTGGGACTCAGGACCCTGCCATTAGGCTAGAACCAGAGTCAGAAACCTGCCATTATGTGGAATTCGATCACTCACTTATGATTCTCCCTGGATTAGCCAATCAGAGGATGGGATCACGCAGTGGGATCTCGAAGCTGAAGGGCCAATAGGGGGGGGGGAAGAGAAAGAAATGGCCTGCTACTGCTGCTCAAGTCAGGTAGGCAGGAAGGTCGTTGGAACCTGCGTGGAATGCCGATACCCTGGTCTGCCACTAGGAGGCCACCTCCAGGCAGTTGTACTGTTCCCCACTGTCCGCAGGAAGCTGGAGGCTGACTGGAAAATCCCAGTTGGCCTCCAACAATTGCCCTTAAGCAACCATTAATTAGTTGAATTGGCTACCCATTGCTTGATGACGAGTAGCCCTGTCATCCACTCCACCCCCAGCCCGCCTCTTGGTGAATGGCCCGTGGGGACGGAATTGCCGAACCAACATGCAGGCCGCAACACAACATTTTATGCCCACTCATCCACTCATTTCCGGCCCTGGCCTTTGGTTTCCTTGACCACAATTAAGTTAGCACATTTGTCCTTAATCTGAGAATTCTTATAAAATTAACAATCAAAACAAAAACTATCAAACCTAGCAATTCAGTCATAGTGGGATGAGCTCCAGATATCCTAGAGCCTCCAAATAGAGAACAGCAGACTGTTTCTCAGGGTGTGCAATAACACCTAAGCTATCTCGCTAGAGCCATTTGAAGTGTTTAATTAGAAGCCTTATGGAAGCCCATCACTCCTCTCCCACACGGCACACATCTGTAAATAGGTGCTACCTTCTTATTATGGATTTTGCATTCATTTCATTCTTTGCGGGTAGTTTCTCTAAAAGAAGTGCAAGCAGTTGACCTCTGGGGAAATGTTTATAAGTAAAGGTATAACCTCTCCCCGACAAAATAATTAATTCTTCCTCCATCAGATCAACTACTTTCAGGTCAACCATTACGCATGGTTCTTCACTTACATCAGCTATGGTCAACACGTTTTCAGAAAGGACCTCGTGACATTTGGAGAAAATGGTCACATTGGAAAGCAGAGTTGGGTAAGCAGAGTGCAGTGTAGAAGTGCTATATAATCAATCTAAATGGAAGGTCAGTGTTTCCCAGCCACGTTGGGAATAGGAGGCTGGATTTAACGCAGCCCATCGTGATGGGGAATAGAACAGCAGGGCCCATTTAATCGAAGGAGAGGTCAGATTCCCAGTGTTGGGAAAAACTCTTGTGATTAGTCAGAAGTGGGAAGGGGCCCATGGTGAAAACTCAAAGCAAGATGTTAATTAGGCTCATTATTGAGCCAATGGCACCTGTTATCCCTGAGCCCACTTAAACTTAATAGCGGCTCAGGCATTATTTGTGATTCGCAAAGCTTTCCCGATCATCCAGATGTTGTCCAGCAAACCCTGTTGGGTTTTCCTACGGTATTCTTGTGAGGGGGAGTCATGAATATTGTTGCCAAGGAACCCAGTCTTAGGAAGAAAAGGGCCATTTCCCTTCCCTCCGATTCTCGCCAACCCCCATCCCCACAGCTCCTCCTTGCAACCCTCAACTTGCCCTCATTCACCTGAGCCTGAGGACCAAACAGTAATCCCTGATGAAGCCCCTGGAACGCTACCACTGTCAAACCAGCAATGGAGAGCTGCCAGCCTCTGATTGGCCAGCAGCTCTGGGGCGGGGAGGAAAAGGGGTTTCCAAACCAGAGGTCCTAAATCCCAGGGAAGGCCCAAAACTGGTCAGCTAACAGGTACTTAACTTGGATGGGCCCGGGGTTCCCCACAGATTTTCCACTGATAGGCTGAACATACAGCAATTATATTGGGCGGGATTCTCCGTCAGCCAACGCCAAAATCAGGAAAGGCGGTCGGGTGGAGAATTTGTTCTGATGCCGAAATCGGGGCAGGTGCCAATTTGACGGCAAATCGCAATGCTCCAGCACTTCGACAGCGGTGTCAATGCATTCCAGAATGCAGGAGCAGTAGACACTGTTGGCATTTCATTAACGGGCACGACCCGGTATTCATACAATCCCTACAGCGTAGCACAAGGTCATTCGGCTCATCGAGTCTACATTGACACTCTGGAAGAGCACCCCAACTAGCCCCACTCCCCAATCCTATCCCTGTAACCCCACAACCCCACCTAACCTTTGGACACTACGAGCAATTTAGCATGACCAATTCACCTAACCCGCACATCATTGGACTATGGGAGGAAACCAGAGCACCCAGAGGAAATCCACGCAGACACGGGGAGAACGTACAAACGGCACACAGTCATCCGAGGCTGGAATCGAACCCGGATCCTGAGCGCTGTGAGGCAGCAGTTCTAACCACTGTGCCGGCTCTTATTTTTGTGTGGCTGAGACCACACATACCCCCGTTTTGTACAGTGGGGAGCTCCGCTCGCCAGAACTTCCCATTGTAGTGAGAGATCAGGACGACATTTTTAAATGGCGACCTGATCTCTGAGGCCCCCAAAATGATCCCTGGCTTCCCCCCTCAGCTCGAACGCAGCATAGGAACATCCCTGCCCCCCCCTTGCGCGCCCCAACACCCACACTGGGCAGTGCCAGACTTGCACCCAGGTGGCATTGCCAAGGTACCCACAGGTGGCAACAGCTGTTACAGAGCCCCACAATCCCCAAAGGGCATGCAGCTGGGGGAATCTGATTCCCTTGGAGACCCCCACAAGTGCCGTTCCGTCTGGACCCCGTTTGTGGAGAACAGTGCTGAGTGACACCAGTCCTAGGTCTCTGAGGGGCCTTCGCGATTCTCCACCTCTGATGGGCCGAATTCCCAACGGCATGGTTCACTTGTGCTTTTAAAAATCGAGAAACCGTTGTGGGGCCTGCTGAGGGAGAGATACGGGGTACGGAAGGTGTCCAACATCACTATAGTTTGCTGACAGTTGTGCCACTGGCCGCTTGGCTTCTGCCAGGGCCAGGGAGAGTCATGGTGGGATGGCCAAGGGGTGGGCTGTGGGGTCGGTGCGGACGGGCAAGAAACACCATTACCGCAGCTGGCAAGGCAGCCATGCAGCTGCGCACACCGCTGACAGCCCACCTTGAACTTAGTGCCACCGGTCAGATCGGTGTGTCCCCCAGGGCACCCCCTCCAGGTGCCTTCTGGCCCCAGCTGACCCATCAGTTGTATGGGCATGCTCCAGCACAAACAGTGCCACCTTCTTGGCTGGGATGAGTATGTGGGGGGAGTCTAATGAATATGTGCGACTGTAGCTTGTCAGCCTCCCGAGTGTCAATCACGGACCCAGTGAATCCTGCACTGTTTTTCTTTGGAATCGTGCTCCACGCCGCACCGGTGCTAGCCCCTTAATGGTAGCGGAATTGGTCCAGGTGTGGCGCCGGTTTTTCTGTCGTAACAGTCCACGGATTCTGCTTTGGGGTCAACACTCAGTCTCAGAAATGGAGAATCCCACCCATTAAATTCCACCCAAAGAATTGGCTGCCTGTTTTACACTCGAACAGATTTTAGTTTCCATTTTGCAGGAAAAGTTAAAAGCAACTCTCCGCTCACCACCTACTCCCTCCCCCCGTACCCCCCCCCCCCCCCCAAACCCCACCCTCCCTCACCCAGAAACGTGAAGATGAGCAGAGAAAGGAAATGCTTGGACCTTGTTCCTGCCAAGCGGATTTGAGAAGGCAGTGCTAAGCAATTTGTCTGCAACAATTTTTGCGACTAATCTGAGGCACCAGCAAAGTCCCAGATCTGTTAAATATAAAATCTTATCACTTACAAGAAATGGACCTGTGCATCTCCTAACCCTAACTCCACACTGCACCAATGTACTCATGCCAACTCAAAATATTTTGTACTGTTCATAGTTATCGTCCGGAGGATATTACAAGGGTAATATAGTATAGTGTGTGGAGAGACACAAGTTTATGTCCAAAGCAAGCTGGTAATTGTGGATCCTCCAGCTATGGCTATGCGTGACATCCAAAAGCAAACAATAACAGGAGAATGTTCTTCAGAGGCAGAGTCCTCATTATCAGATCAAAGGATCAAAGTAGCGCAGACTAAGTCAGCATCTCAAATCAAGCACTTTAATTACTGACATCAATCATGTCTGGGGCCAGTCCGCAGCTGGAGTGCAATCTCATGAGGGGGCTGGCAGGCGAGGGCACTCAGAAAACAAAAATAAATATAAGCACAACAGCAGCAAGAGAAATGCTCCATGAAGCAGTTGATCTGAGTATTTTGCTTGTTCAATTTTAAGAGGTCAGGTTGTGAAAGACGCATTGGTCGCCCCCTCCCTTCCGACGTTGTTCCCTTTTGTTCCTCTCCAGCTTTTTCTCCTCTCTCCCCCCACCCCCCCTGCCACCCTCCCCCCCCGCCCCCGGGTTGCGCGTTCCTATGGTTCCCCCCGTCTTAATTTTTCTTTTTCTTCCTTTTCTTTCTATCTTTCCCATTTCCCCATCTTACTCGTTGTTCCTGGCCTCAAACAGGTTCTGGAACAGGTCGACAGACTCCCCCATGCATTTAGGAAGCCTTCCTCTGACCCTCGGATGGCATACTTAATCTTCTCCAGGTGGAGAAATTCCGAAAGATCAGCAAGCCAGTCTGCAACTGTGGGTGGTGCAGCTGAACGCTAGCCGAGCAGGATCCTTCGGGAAGCGAAAGCTAGGGCGTCGGCCCTCTTCCACATGTGTAGCTCTGGCTGCTCCGATACCCCGAAGATTGCCACTATTGGGCATGGCTTCACCCTCATCCCCATAACCTTGGACACTGCCTCAGAGAAGGCTGTCCAAAACCCTGCAAGTTAGGGACAAGTCCAAAACTTGTGGGTGTGATTGGCCGGGCCCCTCTTGCACCGTTCACATTTGTCCTCCACCTCCGGGAAGAACCTGCCCATTCGGGTTCTGGTCAGGTGTGCTCAGTGCACCACTTTGAGCTGCATGAGGCTGAGCCTTGCGCAGGAAGAGGCGGAGTTGGCCCTGCTCAGTACTTCACTCCAGAGTCCCCACCCCACTTCTGTCCCCAGTTCGTCCTCCCATTTCCGTCTGGTCTCATCCAGTGGTCTTCGGGCTCTATCCAGTAGTTGTCCATACATTTTCCCACATACTCCCCCTTCTTTACTGTCTGTGTTTATCAGGTCCTCTAATAGTGTAGTTTTGGGGGCCCCGGGGTACCCTACTGTCTCTTTGCAGAGGAAGTGCTTTATTTGCAGGTGTCTCATTTCCTGTCCAGTCGGCAGTTCCCACTCCTCTGTCAGTTCGTCCAGTGTCGCTAGTTTGTGCCCTTTGTAGAAGTCACTAACTGTCAGTGTGCCTCCGTCCCACCTCCATTTCCTCAAGGTAGTGTCTAGCATGGCTGTTGGGAATTTGTGATTGCCGCAGATGGGAGCCATGGGGGAACATCCTAGTCAGCCCGAAGTGCTGTCTTAATTGGGCACACGTTTTCACTGGGCTTGATGCACCCCACCTCTGTAGGTCCATTTTGACTTTCTCCACCAGGCTGGTCAGGTTCTACTTGTGGATCTGTGTCCAGTCTCTGGCTATTTGGATCCCCTGGTATTGGAATCGGTTCTGGGCTGTTTTGAACGGGAGCCCCTCTAGCTCTGCCCCTCCCTCGTTTGGGTTCACTGGGAATGCCTTGCTCTTGCCCAGGTTAAGTTTGTAGCCCGAGAAGGTTCCAAACTCTTTCAGGATCTGCATGATTGCCTTCAGTCCTTCCTGCGGCTTTGAGACATATAGAAGCAGGTCATCCGCATAGAGTGAAACTCTGTGCTCTCTGTCTCCTCTCTGGATGCCCTTCCAGCTTTTCGCATCCTGCAGGGCTGTTGCCAGCGATCAATTGCTAGCGCGAACAAGAGCGGGGAATCGTGCATCCTTGCCTTGAGCCTCTTTAAAATAACTAAATAATTGCTTATTGTCACAAGTAGGCTTCAATAAAGTTACTGTGAAAAGCCCCTTGTCGCCACATTCCGGCACCTGTTCAGGGATGCCGGTACGCACTCAGAGCTGGTGGTATTAGTTTGGACATTCGCTTTGAGAGCGTTGTACAGAAGCCTCACCCAGGCGGTGAATCCTGCTCCTAGCCCAAACCGTTCCAGTATCTCGAGGAGGTACTTCCATTCGACTCTGTTGAAGGCCTTTTCTGCGTCCAGGGAGACGATCACCTCTGGTGTTCTCTCCCCGGGAGGGGTCATTATTACATTCAGCAGCCACTTGATGTTTGCAGTGAGTTGCCTACCCTTGACAAAGCCCGTTTGGTCCTCTGCGACCACCTCTGGTACGCATCTTTCCAGTCTTTTGGCCAAGAGCTTTGCGAGTATTTTTGCATCTACATTCAGTAGCGAAATGGGTCTATATGATCCACATTCTGTCGGGTCTTTATCCTTTTTGGGTATCAGTGAGATTGTGGCCTGATTACCCATCTTCTTTAGAAGACCAGTCTTTTATTTATTCCTTGACCCTGTCCCACCTCATCTCCAAGCTCACTGGCTGCCATAGTGCAGATCCCATTCACATCTACATTAAGCGACTGGACATTTTGGATGCCTTTATATCGGGAAGTTGGAAGTGGTGGTGGTGGGGGTTTACATAGAACATACAGTGCAGAAGGAGGCCATTCAGCCCATCGAATCTGCACCGACCCACTTAAGCCTTCACTTCAACCCTATCCCTGTAACCCAATAACCCCTCCTAACTGACACTAAGGGCAATTTAGCATGGCCAATCCACCTAACCTGCACGTCTTTGGACTGTGGGAGGAAACCGGAGCACCCGGAGGAAACCCATGCAGACACGGGAGAACGTGCAGACTCCGCACAGACAGTGGCCCAGCAGGGAATCGAACCTGGGACCCTGGTGCTGTGATGCAACAGTGCTACCACTATGCTACCGTGCTGCCCAAGTGGAAACACTCCTGCTCCTCTCAGCCCACAAGAAGTGGGCTAAAAACTCTGACCTTCTCCCTAAAGTTGGCCACACCTCCCTTCATCTGGTTGTGTTCCAGAGGTCTGGGAAATCTGGCAGGCCATAGTAAAACAGGCTAAATAAAGGCTGCCAGCCTCGTTAATATTCTTCAATTGCCAAACCACTCCCTGGGAGTGCAATTGTTGCCCCTTCCCTCGTTCTGTCTCTTTTTACCAGAATAAAGTATTGGATCGATTTTTGGGTGATTAAAATCCAACCCCTCATTTATAAAATGGCTACTATATCCACTAAAATAGCAACTTGCATTCATATAGCATCTTTAATGTAGTAAAATGTCCCAAGGCACTCCACATGAAACTTACCAGACCGTTTCACATTGGGTCAGATAAAAAGAATTTGTTCAGAGCCCAAAAGAGGAATGTTCTAGAAAGTGGACGGGCTTTAAAGATTGAAGAGTTGAGTTACTCGCCCTAGGATTCCTAGCCTGTCAACTGTTCTTGTAGTCATAGTATTTGTATGGCTAGTCCAGCTCAGTTTCTGTTCAATGGTAAACCCCAGGATGTTCATAGATTGACTCACTGATGGTTATACCATTGAATTTAATAATCTTTATTGTCACAAGTAGGCTTACATTAACACTGCAATGATGTTACTGTGAAAAGCTCTAGTCGCCACATTCTGGCGTCTGTTCGAGTACACAGAGGGAGAATTCAGAATGTCCAATTCACCTTACAAGCACGTCTTTCGGGACTCGTGGGAGGAAACCAGAGCACCCGGGGGAAACCCACGCAGACACGGGGAGAACGTGCAGACTCCGCACAGACAGTGACCCAAGCCGGGAATCAAACCTGGGAGCCTGGAGCTGTGAAGCAACAGTGCTACCCACTGTGCTACCATGCTGTCCTGATGTCAAGGGGAGATGGTTAGATGGTTGTTGGAGATAGTCATTGTCTGGCACTTGTGAGGTATGAATGTCGCCTGCCACCCATTAACCCAAGCCTGAAGGTTATGTAGCCATCTGGGATGGCCACTTACCACAATAAACATGGACGTTCGCAAAGCCTAAAGGGAAATATGGACAATGTAAGATTCAGGCAGGCACAGAGCCTGCATGTATGTTCGTGAGCAGAGAATCCAGACAGCATCGAATCGAACCCCCCCCCCCCAACCGATTAGCATTTTAATGGCCCATCTCCGTAAGACAAAGGACTGATACTCAGGGAACCGATACAATCCCAGACACATCGGCACCACTCCCTTTACTCAGGAAGCATCAACAGCAAGGTCAGTGACCGCTTAGGACACGCCCAGCCATCAAGGCATCTACCCCTTTATTGGCTCAGATCGAAGGCAGTGATTGAGAACTGCACAATTAATTGGGTCCAAACCTAAGGACCGTCCCAAAAGAGCGCGAAACCCCCAAGGATAAAGAACACCTGCCATGTGTTCGATCTCTTTTGGACCTGGCACTCCGGCAACGTCCATCTCCAACTGCAGCACCACGACCAGAAGCAAGTTCAAGTTCAACGCTCGCTACCAGACGGATGATCCTAGATGAACCGCAGTTACTTCTCCAGACCCAGCAGATCCAGATTCCAACAAAGGCCACTGTTCCTCTGACCTTAGCCGGGTGTCTGAAGTTAAGTACAGGTTGTCATAGTTGTTAGGTGTAGTTTAGCTCGCAGTGTTTATGTTGCATGTGTAAGTTAATCTTGTGTGTGAATAAAGTATCATTGATCTTGAACTAAGTAACTGGTTGTTTGGCTCTTTGATCAATATCCGGTTGAACCTTGTGGTGGTATCATTTGATACCTGGCGACTCTGAAAGCAATATAACACCAATATCGAGACAAGAGAAGGGCAACCTTATTGGATGCCAAATTTATAGAGAGTAAATATAGCAACATTATTGGCGACTCCGCCGGGACTTGACCCAGAAGTGTTTTGTCACTCCGAGAGAACCCACAAAACGTTTGAATGAGAAACCCAATTGCAAAAGTGAAAGAAAGCACAAGTGTAAGACCAGTATCGATCAAACCTCCAAGATTTGGAAGTGTGTAGTAATTTGCATGCGTACTAACAGGGATATAAGGTAAACTCGTTAGATTTTGTTGCGTAAAACTTTCGGGAGTTGTGTGAACCGGAAAATAGCTTAAGCCATACCCACTGTTCACATCACCGCTTTATTCCCCCCCTGTCCCAAATTCACGGTAGAGATACAGAGATTATGGTAGAGATGGCAATGAAGGCAATGGAACGTCTTATGTGCCCACAGGAACCCGAGGTCGCAGCGACCGATAGAGCAGAACAGTGTCCCATATGGGAAGAGGAAATTAGGAAGTACCTAAAGGGGAAAGGATGGCCCTATGGTCTGAGTTTTGTACAAATGAAGAGGCTGGTCCTGGTAGTATAGGACAAACTTGGTGAGATAACCTGACCGAGATCCATAAAAAGAGTTTAGGTAGAGTTCGTAAGCCGATAGCAATCGTGTCCTGTTTGGCACAATTGCGAGGCACAGAGGAGGTCGTGAGGACGCTCCGCAGACAGCTTGGAGAGAAAGAGAAGAGGAATGAGGGAAACGTTAGTGAATGCGAAAAAGTAAATGAGCAACTCCGAGAGCAGCTAGTGGCGAAGGACAAGGAGATGGCTGATGTCAAACGGGCACACCAATCTTGTCTCGCTCGCCTAAGCAGCTTTCAGTCACAGTATGATAAGGCCTACCAAGATGCGTAACACGCGGTCTCGGTAAGGGAAGAAACAGGACACCAAGTAGAACAATTGAAAAAGCAATGCGAGGACTTAAAAGCAACCCTACGAGCACTCCACAGTTCCACCATGGAACAAAGGCAGAGTTCGGTAGACCATGCCAAATGCAGGCAGCAAATTGCAAAATTGCAATCACTGCTCTGAGTTCAGAATGGTTTCAGAGATACCTTTGAACCAGATTTAGACCAGGAAGATGGCCCCGATTGGCAGGAACTTAATGAAACGGCCCATTGGTACGTAAACTGAACAGAGATTCAGAGTAGAGCCCCCCCAGGCCCCGAAAAGGAAAGCACCCGCACCACCGACTGCACAGGCAGCACCCAACCCTATGAATCCAGTCACCATGCAGCGCAGAGTACTGACAGAAGACAAACCCGATTTTGTGTACACCACCCCACTAACCATCACCCAGTTAAGGGATGCCCGTGATAAAATAGAAACCTTTCACCCCACATCAGACCCACACCATTTCTTTGAGCGAGTTAGACAACAGGCAGTCATGTACGGTCTGGACGAGCAGGAAGAAGTGAAACTCATAGTAATGAGCCTTGACCCATCCATTAGTTCAGCCCTTCCCGACCCACAAAATGTAGGAGGAGGTAGCCTCCAAGATATGAAAACAGCCATCCTAGATGCAATTGGCTATAATAAAGGAGATCCCATAGAAGGACTCAACCGATGTAGGCAGGAAGAAGGAGAGCATCCAACAGCATTTGCTGGACGCCTCTGGATACACTTCACAGCAGTATTTGGAGATTTAGCCCACGCCCATTTAACTGCAGACAATACGGCCAAATGGACCCGTATTGTAGTCTCCCACGCCACAGATGCAGGATAAAAAGCATGTGCAAATTATGACTCTTCAGACCCTGCACACAATGAAGTGTGGGTTCTGAAGAGACTATCTAGAGCTTGGGAACAATCCCTACATAAAAAAGCAGAGCAGGAGGAGGTAGAAGCAAACATGAATCCAGTAAGAACACATCAAGACCCCGCATGGGTAAATGAAGGTCGAAATAACACGCAGCACCCTAAAACGCAGGGATGCTACAATTGTGGACACAAGGGACATTACGCCCGAGAATGCAATGCCCCCTCCGAAATAGCAATGGAATTAGCACTAAAATGCCCCACACAGGAACAATGCCATGCCTATCCACAGCGTTAGCGCCCATTCAGATAATTTGGCCATAAATGGCACCGATTGACGGTGTTCGGACTCCCCAACTTGGGTCTGCGACACACTTTGGGACAAGTCCGGAAGACCGGTAGTCACAGGCACAGTCCGGGGACACCCCGTAGAGTTCCTTTGGAACACAGGAGGGTCCCGAACCACGTTAAACTCCTCCACAATGTACCAATGAGATATATGGCCCACTACAGACACTATCACTCTTAGTGGATTTACAGGACACCTCCAGTAGGGACACATTACAGCCCCTGTGGATATTCAGATCGGTAATATTAGAACCAAGCACTCAGTCATTTTGGTAGATTTACCCCAGACAGCAGAACACATCTTGGGGATAGATTTCATGAGCTCACACAACCTTTCTTTTGACCCCGTGAATAAGTGTGTGTGGAAAATGGCTAGAGCAGCACGAGCCCCTGCCACGCTCACAGTCGGAGACTACAAACACAGGATTAGCTCAGTGGGAGTTTACTGATTTGATCCACAAACCATTACCACGGACAAAACAATTAGGGAAGTTTTGAAGAAACACAAAGCATCTTTTGCCCAGCACAAGCACGATTGCGGTAAAATGCCAGGAGTGGTCACCATTACAGGTCCCGATCCTAAGCCCCAGAAACAATACGGTTTTCCACAGCAAGCCGAGGGAGAAATAGCTAAGGTAATTCAAAGTTTATTGGATCAAGGTGTAATTCGGCTCGTAGCCTCAACAAACAATGCCCCGATTTGGCCCATAAGGAAACCAGATGGTTCATGGACACTGACCATCGATTATAGAGAATTAAACAAAGTAACTCCGTTAGCAGACCCCACCATTGTCACGAGTCCCGAGACCATGTTAAAGCAGGGTCTAAAGTCAAAATATTTCACGGTTCTGGACATTAGCAATGGCTTTTGGTCCATTCCATTGGATAAAAATTGCCAGTACAAATTTGCGTTCACCTTCCAGGGACAGCAATACACATGGACATGTCTTCCACAAGGTTTCCACAACTCCCCCTCCATTTTTCACAGACAATTGGCGAATGGATTATCAAAATTTTCCTGACCCGAATGCCTCATTCAATATGTGGACGACTTGCTCCTACGGACTGACACCAAGGAAGAGCACATTTTGCTTCTTTCCAAACTCTTAGGTCTCTTAAAAGAAATTGGATGTAAAATCATCCCCCAAAAAGCCCAAGTTCTCCAAGAAAAGATCACTTATTTAGGAACAGTTAGAATGCATGGTAAACGTGAGATAGAGCAAAAACGTATCAATTCAATTGTTAAATTACCCTTGCCCCATAATGTTACAGCACTCCGGTCATTTTTAGGACTGGTTGGTTACTGCAGGAACCATATAGACAGATTTTCCACAAAGGCAGCCACACTTTCCGAGCTCCTTAAGAAACAGGCTCCATGGAAATGGCTTCCACAGCACACGGATGCCGTAGATGCATTGAAATGCGCCCTAAGTACAGCTCCCGCTTTGCAGGCACCAGACCCACACTCCCCATACGCAATACAGGTAGCGACCACCGACCGAACCCTTTCGGCCGTACTTCACCAGGAAAGGCACGATCGTTTAGGAGCCATAGCCTATGCCTCACGAGTTTTTGATCTGGTAGAGCAAGGATTTTCAGCCTGCAAAAGGCACTTGGTCGCAGTTTTTTGGGCTGTTCAGTACTTCGCGTACATAACAGGACTCAACCCCGTCACTATTTTGACCGAGCACACCCCGACACAGCTACTGTTAGACTGTAGGCTAAAAGACGGTACAGTAAGCCAAATTAGAGCAGCGCGCTGGACCCTACTCCTACAAGGACGCGACATCACAGTGAAGAGGACAAAGACGCACACGTTTCTGGCCGATAATTTACAACATGCAGGAACCCCACATGAGTGTGAAATCATTGCAAACAAGCACAACACAGGACCCTTTATTCCCAAATTGCTACCAACAAAAACAGGCATCAGACCACAGAGAACCCAGCTCACAGATAATTAACCAAAAAAGTTATGTAGATCGCTCCTCCACCAATCTAAATGGAAAAAGGATTACAGGATGTGGCAGATATGTGGAAGACGCGCAGGGACGCGCATTAGAGGAGATATCATTAAAGTTGCCAGTACATTTAGGTTCGCAGGCAGCCAAGTTAGCAGCCATTGCATACGTTGTGCAGCATCCATATTCGTTCCCGACTCCAGCAGACATATATTCGGACAGTTTATATGTTTGCAACAGCTTGACGGAATTCCAGCCCCTGTGGGAATCTAGAGGATTTATATCCGCCGATGGTAAACCCCTACCCTCAGCGCCATTACTAAAGCACATTCTCGAAGAAGCTAAAGATCGTAAATATGGCATCATAAAGGTTAGAAGCCATCATCGTTCCTCCCATCCGGTAACGTAGAAGCAGACGCCCTAGCAAAAGCAGGCTCACGACATGGTCACTTTTGGCAACCCCCCGAGAGTTCCCCAGTGCACGCGGTCCAGGTCTCACAGATCAATATTCAAGATTTGGCACAGGCACAAAAGGAAGATGACACGCTTAAGGAAATTTTCAAAGGAAACTTCCCAGCTCCCTATGATAGGTTCAAAGACACTTTAACGGTACACAACGGAATCATATTAAAGAATGGTATTTATGTGGTCCCCACCCAGGACAGGAACCAGATTATTTGTCAATCCCATTACGGACACGGACACCAAGGGATAGAATCCACCCTTGCCCACCTCAGACCTCTCTGCTGGTGGCCCGATTTAAAAACTGATGTAACCCACTACATTGAAAATTTTTCATTTGCGCCCAGAACAACCCAGACAGATACGCAAAGAAAGGTCAGCTAAGACACTCCCGCCCTGTTAATGGCCCATGGACAAACTTACAATTAGATTACATTGGTCCCCTCCCCCCCTGCAGAAATGGATTTAAATATGTGTTGGTCGTGATCGACACCTTCACAAAATGGGTGGAAGCATTTCCTTCCAGAACAAACACGGCTAAAGCGACAGCAAAAATTCTAACCCAGCAAATATTTACTAGATGGGGACTCCCCCGTAGTCTTGAGTCGGATCAAGGTTCGCACTCCACAGGAAGAGTAATGAAAAACGTCCTAACAATTTTCGGAATTAAACAGAAGTTTCACATTGCCTATCACCCACAATCCAGCAGCATTGTGGAATGCATGAACCGGACCCTAAAGGCAACACTTAGGAAGATGGTGCAACAACATAATACAACATGGGACACAGTTCTCCCATTTGCACTGATGTTTATTAGAAACACGGTGTCGAGTTCAACAGGATACACCCGCACATCCTCATGACCGGACGACCCATGAAGGGTACCGAGTATTTATTTGGACTTGATTTGGCCAGCCCCACAGTCAACGCCCGTACCCACGAAAAAGCGGTCTAACAAATAATGGAAAATATTAAAGCAGCACAGCGCGCTGCAGCTGTTCGACTAGGTGCTAGGAAAAAGCAGAGTAAGGCCTGCTTTGATAAAACAGTACACCCGGTAGAGTATACAGTCGGACAGCAAGTCATGGTCTCCCTGTACAATCCTAGTTCATTCCTCTCCCCCAAATTTGCAGGACCCTACTCAATTTCTGATAAAGTAAGCCCCTCAGTTTATAATATTACATATCCAAATGGAAAGTCAGGATGGTTTCATATAAACCAACTTAAGGTTTATGGAACTCAGTGCAGCCATTCACACCACATCTCACAGGCAATAGCAGACAACGAAGACCCGCCCACTGGCAACCGAATCCAACCCTCCCCCAGCCAGGACAGCACATCCACAGACATGACTTTGACTCCGTCCCCAGAGACGAGTTTCCGCCTCACACTTGATTCGGCCGCTAGCGATCACGATAGCAAAAGCACAACGGACGTACTTGAAATCCCCGACCAATGGCAAAACAGACCAGGCCCCAGTCACTACAGTCCCAGTGACACCGACCATGATATGTTCGGCCCCTCAGAGACCATTTATTTGCCACTACCAGAACCTGACCCACCGCCCGACGATAGCAACCCCCCCCCTTGCTGCTACCGCCTCTGTTAAGAAACAATGGCACCGCGATAACTATTATAGACTGATAAGAAACGATGAAACGGATCCCACAACAGCCCACGCCGCCATGACATAGAAAATCCAGTCACGAGTTTGGCAACCAGGAGATGGTGAGAGTCTGACTCCCACCATGCTAACCCCTTTACGACCCTTTTTGCAATGGAATCTTGAGGTGTCCAGATGATGAGAGAAAGGAACCAATTGAGATTTATGGTGTCCTATTCTCTGATGGAGCCTGCCCGCTTTCTTTTTTTTTAGTTTGTTTTTTACGTTGAATGTTTGTCTCTTGTACGATTTTGTGTGTCGATTTCATTCCAAATTCCTTGATGCAGTCATAACTACCCTTTTGACGCCACATGGTAGTTAAAGGAACAAGTTTGTCGGAAGTCCATAGATATTCAAATTCTTTCCGTTCTTGTAAGGTCGCCCAGGCAGTAGAGTAACGGCACTTATCCCCGCCCTGCCTGAGGAACACCTATGTATTTGGTCAGCCAAGCTCGGGTAGTGGAGCAACGGCACTGATCACTGCCCTACCTGGGGATTCCACCCATTCTTGCCCTGCATTCTTGCTCATACGCACCCCATTCAGAAGGTTATTTTCGAAACTCTTTTACTGTCCTTTTAAAGTGTGGTTTAAACAATGCACTTTGCCACAGTTTTTGTTTGCTTTCCGGCGACCCTTCGGTCATTAACCCCGAACTACTATTTACATGTCCAAACACTTGGTTGAAACAAATTTGCTGCTAGGATGAACTACCTCAACGCTGAATGGAGAAATTGTCCGCCCACTCTGCGCATCAACCACAGGCTGCGAGATTGCTCACACTGTGACAGATTTTCTTTCTTGGATGTCTTGCCTCCCAAATGGTTGGTTTCACAAAATAAAATGAGGGAGTCACATATGGTGACAATTCTAGAACATAGAACAGTACAGCACAGAACAGGCCCTTCGGCCCTCGATGTTGTGCCGAGCTTTGTCCGAAACCAAGATCAAGCTATCCCCTCCCTGTCATTCTGGTGTGCTCCATGTGCCTATCCAATAACCGCTTGAAAGTTCCTAAAGTGTCCAACTTCACTATCACAGCAGTCAGTCCATTCCACACCCTAACCACTCTCTGAGTAAAGAACCTACCTTGGACATCCCTCCTATATCTCCCACCCTGAACCTTATAGTTATAAGAACATAAGAACATAAGTACTAGGAGCAGGAGTAGGCCATCTGGCCCCTCGAGCCTGCTCCACCATTCAATGAGATCATGGCTGATCTTTTGTGGACTCAGCTCCACTTTCCGGCCCGAACAACATCACCCTTAATCCCTTTATTCTTCAAAAAACTATCTATCTTTATCTTAAAAACATTTAATGAAGGAGCCTCTACTGCTTCACTGGGCAAGGAATTCCATAGATTCACAACCCTTTGGGTGAAGAAGTTCCTCCTAAACTCAGTCCTAAATCTACTCCCCCTTATTTTGAGGCTATGCCCCCTAGTTCTGCTTTCACCCGCCAGTGGAAACAACCTGCCCGCATCTATCCTATCTATTCCCTTCATAATTTTGCATAAGATCCCCCCTCATCCTTCTAAATTCCAACGAGTACAGTCCCAGTCTACTCAACCTCTCCTCATAATCCAACCCCTTCAGCTCTGGGATTAACCTAGTGAATCTCCTCTGCACACCCTCCAGTGCCAGTACGTCCTTTCTCAAGTAAGGAGACCAAAACTGAACACAATACTCCAGGTGTGGCTTCACTAACACCTTATACAATTGCAGCAGAACCTCCCTAGTCTTAAACTCCATCCCTCTAGCAATGAAAGACAAAATTCCATTTGCCCCCATGTAACAGCTACATCCACCTGAGGAAATAATCTCTGAACGTCCACTCTGTCTCTCCCCCTCATCTTCTTATAAACCTCTATTAAGTCGCTTCTCATCCTCCTGCGTTCCAAAGAGAAAAGCCCTAGCTCCCTCAACCTTTCCTCATAAGACCTACCCTCCAAACCAGGCAGCAGCCTGGTAAATCTCCGTTGCACCCTTTCCAATGCTTCCACATCCCTCCTATAGTGAGGTGACCAGATCTCCACACAATACTCCAAATGTGGTCTCACCAGGGTCCTGTACAGCAATCAGCACACACCTCACTTCACTTGCCCTTGCTTTACGTGAGGATCACTTCAATCGTACCAGTTGGGGGAAAAACTACATGGACAGAATTCAACGGAATGTGGCGTGTGGGCAGCGGTCAACAAAATATCTTGTGGCCACACTCAGAACTCATTTGGGCCACATTTGGCCAGTGGGCTGCAATGTTGGCCAGCACTGGTTTAGTCACATGATGTGCATAGAACATACAGTGCAGAAGGAGGCCATTCGGCCCATCGAGTCTGCACCGACCCACTTAAGCCCTTACTTCCACCCTATCCCCTTAACCCAATAACCCCTCCAAACCTTTTTGGGCACTAAGGGCAATTTAGCATGGCCAATGCATCTAACCTGCACGGCTTTCGACAGTAGGAGGAAACCGGAGCACCCGGAGGAAACCCACGCAGACACGGGAGAACGTGCAGACTCCGCACAGACAGTGACCCAGCGGGGAATCGAACCTGAGATCCAGGCGCTGTGAAGCCACAGTGCTAGTCACTTGTGCAACCCTGCTGTAGGCCAGACCAGGGTAGGATTTCCTTCCTAAAACGCAATATTGAGTGAACCAGGTGGATTATTGCAACAATTGCTAACAGTTTCATGATCACCATTATTGAGACCAACTTTTAATTCTGGATTTCAAAAAAAATGTTTTTGTTCAGGTTTTTCATTTTTTACAATACAAAATAAACATGCCTGTGCAAACCAGATACAAATTACAAAAGCCAAACATTGGAGGTAACCCCCAAGTCCCTACCCCCACCCCCGTACCCCCTGCCCTTTTTATTTTATTTACAAATATTTTTGTTGAATTTTTAGAACTGTACACTGAACATTAGGTGAGCGAGATGGTTTTTATGTACAATTTTGTGACTGTTGCCCCCATGACTTTGCTGCCCGCCTCCTCGGTCTTTTCACATCTCCCCTCCTAATGTTTCCCTGGGTTCCTCCCCTGCTGTCCCCCTCCCTTCCTTGTTCCTATCTGCTCTATGTGGTCCTATCTGCCCTCATTCCCCCTCCCCTCCCTTCCTATCCTCTATTGGCCTCGAACAGGAATTGGAAAAGGCTGATGAATGGCTCTAGCGCTTTGTGGAAGCCCTTGTCCGACCCTCGGATGGTGTATTTGATCTTTTCCAGATGGAGAAATTCCGAGAGGTCTACCAGCCAGTCCGTAGCTGTGTGTGGTCCAGCCGAGCAGGATTCTCCAGCGTGCCATTTAAAGGAAGCAAAGGCAAGGGCGTCCATTCGCTTCTCCATATGAAGTTTCGGCTGGTCCGATACCCCGAAGACTGTCACTCTTGGGCACGACTCCACCCTCACCCTCACACGTCGCCTTGAAGAAAGTTCTCCAGAACCCGATGAGTCTGGGGCAGGCCCAGAACATGCGCGCGTGGTAGACCGGCCTCCCTGGCACTGTTCACACTTGTCACTAGGTGCGCTCTGTGCACCACTTTGAACTGCATGAGGTTGAGCCTCGCGCAGGAGGTGGAGCTAGCCCTGTTCAGTGCTTCGCTCCAGAGTCCACACTCCACCTCCGTCCCTAGTTCGTCCTCCTATTTCTATCTTGCCCCATCTAGTGGTGTCCTCGTCCTTTCCAACACTTGTCCGTACATGTCACCGCAATTCCTCTTCTCCATACCGTCCGGCTCCAGCAGTTCCTCCAGCAATGTGTCTCTCGGGGCCCTAGGGTACCTCGTCATCTCCTTACGGAGAAAGTTTTTGATCTGTAAATGTCGCAGCTCATGTTTATTCAGTCTTTCTGTCAGCTAGTCCAGGGTTGCATTCTGTCTCCTTGTAGAAGTCCCTAATCGCTAGTGTCCCCCTGTCCTATCTGCGCTTCTTAAAAGTGGTGCCTAGCAAGGCTGGTGGGAATTTGTGGTGACCCAGGTGGGCGCCATGGTGGGCACCTCGGTTATGCCGAAGTGCTGCCTCATCTGGTTCTGAGTTTTTAACGTAGCTGCCACCATTGGGCTGGACATGTACGTTGCCGGGGTGGGGGGGGGGGGGGGGGGGTGGGGGGGAGACTGTCATGGCTAGGACTCGGAGGGCCGTTCCAGTGCAGGAGGACTCCTCCATTTTCACCCATTCCTTGCTCGGCTTCCTTACCCATCCCCTCACTCTTTCGGCTGTGGCTGGCCAGTGATAGCTTTGCAGGTTTGGAAGGGCCAGGCCGCCCATGATTCTTCTCCTCTGCAGTGTGTTTTTGAGGATTCCTGGACCCCCCCCCCCCCCCCACACATACAAACATCATAATAATTTTGTCTATTCCTTGGAAAAAGGCCTTGGGGATGGAGATAGGTATGGATCTAGGATCTAAACAGGAGGAGGAACCTTGGCAGAATGTTCTTCTTCATTTTTTGCACCCCCCCCCCCCCCCCACCCCCCCACCTGCCAGGGAGAGCGCGAGTGCATCCATCTCTGTAGACCCTTTTTAACTTCCAGACTAGTCAGATTCCACCTGTTGATCCTTGTCCAATCATGGGCTATCTGAATCCCCAGGTTGCAGAATTTGTTTTGGGCTAGTTTGAATGGTGGACCATCCTGTTCCGACCCTCCCCCATTCGGGTTCACCAGGAATACCTTGCTCTTGCCCAGATTGAGTTTGCAGCCTGAGAAGGTCCTGAACTCTTCCAGGAGCTTCATGATTTCTTTCAAGCCATTCTGTGGGTCCGAGACGTAGAGGAGCAGGTCATCCGCATAGAGTGAGACTCTGTGCTCTCTGCCTCCTCTTCGGATACCCTTCCAGTATTTTGCTTCTCACAGAGCGATCGCCAGGGATTCAATTGCCAGGGCGAACAGGAGAGGGGTCAATGGGCATCCCTGCCTTGTGCCTATGTGCAGCTGGAAGTATTCAGAGCTGGTGGTGTTGGTCCGTACACTCGCCTTGGGGGCGTTGTACAAGAGTTTAACCCATGAGGTGAACCCCACCCCTACCCCAAACCGCTCCAGTACCTCAATGAGCTACTTCCGTCTGACTGTCGAAGGCCTTTTCTGCATCCAGGGAGACAATCATCTCTGGCCTTCTCTCCCCAGATGAGGTTAGTATCACATTCAGCAGCCGTCTGATATTCGCAGATAGCGGTCTACCCTTGACAAAGCCTGTCTGGTCCTCAGCGACCACTTCTGGATCTATGTTAAGCAGCGAAATGGTTCTGTCTGATCCACATTCCCTCGGGCTTTGTCTTTTTTGGGTGTCAGTAATATGGTGGGCTGTTTTAGCATAGGAGGTAGGGAGCCCATCGCTAGCGAATCTGCGAATGTCTCCCTTAGGTGCGGGGCCAGAGCTGGTGCAAATCTTTTATAGATGTCCGCCAGAAATCCATCGGGTCCCGGCGCCTTCCCCGCCTGCATGGAGCTGATGTTCTTCATGACCTCTCCAGTCCTATCAGTGCTTCCAGCTCCCTCCGTCTATGATCCCCCATGACTGGCATGTCCAGTCCATCAAGGAATCGTTTCACCCCCGAGTCCCCATTAGGGGGCTCAGAGGTGTACAGTTCCTGGTAGAAGGCCTCTAATGCTTGGTTGACCTTTTTTGGTTCGGCTACCAGTCCACATCTGCTATCCTTACCGGGGCTATTTCCCTCGTGGCTGCCTGCTTTCTCAACTGGTGAGCCAACAGGCGGCTAGCCTTCTCTTGTGTTCATCAAAGGTCCCCCAATTCTGGATTTCTTAATTGAATTTAAATTCTACCAGCTGCCGTGGTGAGGTTTGAACCATTAGCCTAGGCCTCTGGATTACAACACCAGGTGACATTACCACTGTGCCACAACCTCCCCCTTAGCATGCTAAGAATAATGGCACAACTCTTATTGCCTGGGTGGGTGTATCCTTACAATATGCAAATTAGAGCACTACACTATGTTTTACCCTGGTGTAATTTAGGTATTTTACAGAGCATGTCCAACTCAGTGCAATTGAATGACAAGTAGCCATTCTTTACATCATTAAATGAACCACTACAGACTACTGTACAACAGTAAAATAAAACAGCATGGTACATTGCTTATGTAAGCATGAAAGCATGCTCTCCTGGCCACACATAAATCTTGTTGGCCCCTGTCAATCCCTCTTTCAGGTCATACTTCTGGTTAGCTCTTGCATACTTCAGTCTCAGCTGTCAACTGGAGTAGAGAGACAAGAGGGAGGAGAATTGCGCCTCTGAGGTCTCTGAGCCTTTTGGCATATGTATTATGTGAAACATCTTGCGGGAAGTTTTCTTAAGCCCACACAATACATTGTGTTGATCAGGCATATACTTTAAGAAAGCAATGGTGGAGCTGAATCCCAGAGTGCTCTCATCAGTTGTGTAGAGGTAAGTAATGGATACATACTTTACCACTGGGACCCAAGCATTTCAAGGAAGAAATATAGCTATTTTTTCTGTGGTTCTCATTCTCACACATGTAGAGGTCCCTAGATATTTTAGCCAAACATATCTGTAACTAGAACATATAGATATAGCACCTATTGGTGACATGATTTACTTTTATTTCACATTTATTATGTATGATATAATATCTATTTTCTTTAGGACTAACATACTTTGATACTTCCATGAAAAGGATCCTAGAAGCTCAGTGGTGTCCATTGTTTAGGTACTTTAAGCAAGAGATACATCACAGTAATATAAAGTGGAGATAACATGTTGTAGCATTTCCACTCCCATCAATTTAAAGATGCTTGATCTCTTAACTCCACTGATGAGGAATCCCAAAGGGCAATCAAGTTCTAAAAGATGTGAGCTTCAGGATAAAAACAAATTACTGCGGATGTTGGAATCTGAAACCAAAGAGAAAATGCTGGAAAATCTTAGCAGGTCTGTAAGCATCTGTAGGGAGAGAAAAGAGCTAACGTTTCGAGTCCAGCACTTTGACAAAGGGTCATCTGGACTCGAATCGTTAGCTCTTTTGTTCTCCCTACAGATGCTGCCAGATCTGCTGAGATTTTCCAGCATTTTCTCTTCGATGTGAGCTTCAGGCCTCCACTCACGTACTGCCAAATGCAAATCTGCTGACATATTCCACCCCAGCCTCTAAATCATGCCGTAATCTTTTATTTTATAAAGTCCGTGCACGTTCGCATCTTAGCTTTAAACTCCAAGTGAAATAGTTCGGCGAGCCAAAGCTGCGAAACTCAACCCTGGGGCTTTGGACAGCCTGTATGTGCGGAGGGAAATGGTTGACTTTCATATGTAAATAATGGTCCAACAATTCAGATGATAGCTATGTTCTCACTTCATGTTCTTTACTTTGGCACAGAGCATTACTGTGTTTCTCGCAAAATTTCATCATCTCCTTTAGTTTATTATTGGACAGGCTTGACTGATGCGAACGGCCCACCTCACCTCTCACCCAACAGCACTACGGAGATTTGAGCACAAAATCTAAGCTAAGCACTTCAGTGCAAAACTGTGGAGGTGTTCTAATGTTGGAAGTGCTGGGCTGGATTCTCCGTAGCCCAACGACAAAATCAGGATCGGCGATCAGGCGGAGAAAGGATTCTGACGCCATTATTGGGGCATGCGTGGGTTTGACACTGGTTCGTGATGCTCCACCCCCTCCAAACCGGCGGCATCGGGACGAGCACTGTGCACAGTCGCAAGGCCGTTGGCATGTAATCGGCCGGCCCACCCGGCATGCTCCGCACCCGATGGGCCGGGTTCCCGACGGCACTAGGCCACGGGCCTAGCGGTCGGGAACCCGGCATGCCGGCTGCGAACTAGGTCCAGCGCCGCCACACTCACTCTGGATCCGTCCCGCTGGCCTGGGGGCTTCTGCTAGGGCTGGGGGAACTGGTGGGGTGTGGCCAGGGGTTAGGCTGTGGGGTCAGGGTGGGTGGGCGAGGGTTCCCGTCCAGCCGGCGCCATGTTTTCCAGCGCAACCGGTGCAGGCCGTCAGGGACCCGGCGAATCTTCGGCGGCTTTCCGCACGATCCGCAGGTGGTTCATGCGGCGCCGGTGCTAGCCCCTCACCGGTACCTGAATCGATGCGGGGTTTGCATTAGTTTCCCCGTCGGGAACAACCCGCGGATTCTCCGTTGGCGCCGGCACTTAGCAGCTGGAATGGAGAATTCCGCCCGCTGTCTTTCAAATTGGGCCTTCTCAGGTGGAAGTGGGATATCCCTCAGTGCTACTCTGAAGAATTCTCCGAGGTGTCCTGGCCTACATTTATTCTTCACACAACATCACTAACAAAGATTACTTGGTCATTCATCTCATTTCTGTTTGTGGAGCCTTGTTATACGCAAAGTGGCTGCTGCATTTTCTAAGTTCTTCTTAGGCAGTCCCTGGGAGTGGAGTGTGACTTGCTTCCACACTAAAAATGAGTTCTCAGGTGACTGAGGAGTCCAGTGTGCAACCTACAGTCTCTGTCACAGGTGGGACAGACAGTTGTTGGAGAAGCAGGTGGGTGGGGTACCCAGGTTGTCTCACCCGAATTTCGCTGTCGCCACTTCATTTCAACTTGATCTCGGTGATGAAAGTCGAGATGTTCAGCTCCGTCCTGGGATGCTTTTCTTCCACTTCAGGTGGTCTTGGGCCAGGGTTCACAGGTGTCGGTGGGGATGTTGCACTTTTTCAATGAGGCTTTGAGGATGTACAATAGTAAAAATGCTTAGAAAGTATTTCATTGTTCTGTGGAGTTCCTAATCTATTTCTCTCATTGGATCATTAGCAATCTCAGCTTTCTTTTTTTTCAGAGCAAGTACAGACAGCATGGACAGCTGAAATCAGGAGATTTGAAGACACTGCAAATGAATCTAATAATATCACAGTGACTGCAAATGAGGCCTGCTGTCAGCACTGCAGTCTATGCTTCCTTGTTACAACTAGCATCTCACCAGCTTGACTTCCCTTAATCCATAAAGTTGCATGTACCTTAGGCTTAATCTACTTTTGGAATATGACCTTTTTCCATGTATAACTGTTAGTCCTTTGCACTGTGATCATAATGTGTCCATTTATACCTCATTACAATTCAGGTTGCAAATCAAAAATAGCACAGGGATTCCAGATTGCTCTTGAAGACGCAAAGTGGCGGGTAACCGGAATGAAAATGTGTCACTGTTTCATCTAACAAACGAAACAGACACCAGACACAACTTTCAATAATTGTATGCTAGTCCCTGCCCATAATTTCCATCTTTCAACATTGGTTTTTTAAAAAGTCACATTTTAAAGGATTTTCCTTGATCATTAGCTGCACTAATTCTGATTCACTCTTGTGCTTGCCCCACATTCTAATCTGTTTGCCACAAAACTTGGGTGTAAATTCCCTGCTGGAGGAACACAATGAGCTCATTTATGGCTTTCAGTGCCAATATCAAATCCCTGGAGCTCCCTCTGTATCAGCACTGTGGATGTGCCTACAACACATGGATTGCAGCAGTTCAAGAAGGCAGCTCAGCACCACCTTCTCAAGGGCTATTAGGGGTGGGTATTAAATGCTGGTTTAACCAGCAAAACCCACATCGCAAGAAAGAATACATTTTAAAAAAAATTTAGAGTACCCAATTTCTTTTCCAATTGAGGGACAATTTAGCGTGGCCAATCCACTTACCCTGCACATCGTTGGGTTGTGGGGGCGAAACCCATGCAAACACGGGGAGAATGTGCAAACTCCACACGGACAGTGACCCAGAGCCGGGATTGAACCTGGGACCTCAGTGCCGTGAGGCAGCAGAGCTAACCACTGCATCACCGTGCTGCCCCAAAAGACTGCATGTTTAAAAGTAAAAATTCCAATCCAATATTTTTGCACTAAATTTGATCTGGGGCGGGATTGTCCAGCAATTCCTGCCGGTGGGATCTTCTAGCTGCCTCCACTGCAGAAAGCACATCGTGGGTATGCCAACTCCTCTGTAATCCATTGGAATAAGGAATTAAACCTCACTTATTCTTAGAATCTGACGACCATCAAAAATCACAGCCAACCTAATAATCACTTCATTAAAAAAAATTAATTCCTTATTTTCAACTCTTTGCTATACATTTTAATGACAATAACTCAATAACACTAAAGTCCGAGCGAGATCCATAGCATGTCATCATCATATCTATAGAGTATCTCCTTCACTTATCCCTCTTCAACTCTTAACCTCTCTTCAACTCTTAAACATCTGCCTCAATTCATAAACATCTGCCAACAGATATCACGTTAATCACTGCAGCATCTGTTATCCCCTTCTCAACAACCCCAAAATCCCGTACCAGCCTCCCCGAACAGGCGCCGGAATGTGGCGACTAGGGGCTTTTCACAGTAACTTCATTGAAGCCTACTCATGACAATAAGCGATTTTCATTTCATTTCAAATCAGTTCCAACCTAAATCATCTGCCATAATTTCTTTCTCTCCTCAATGTCTGCAATCAATCATCTGTCCCAATGCCTGGCCCATCAATATCATTGTGACCCCAAATCACTGGAGCACCAATATCAATGTGACCAACCTGCTAAACATCCACATCACTGTGATCCCTAACTACTTGAACAGAAGGAGCCTCTCACCATCCTTTGTTCCTTCAGGTTTTTAAGATCTTTCTTAAAGACCACCACTTGGTTAAGCTTTGGCCACCCCACTAAACATGATCTCATTTAGCTCAGTGTTCATTTGTTTTCTTATTTCTCTGTGGAGTTCCTTACAGGCATGGTATAAACCAGCGACTTCCAATAGAAATTGCTGTCTAGGCACAGGATGGTGAAAATGGCACCTATTTTGCCCCATGCTTTAATTTTAGTCGGAAGCACTTTACACAATACAAGCAAAAGTTCATGTGTTTATATTTTCTTTGCATCCATCATTGACCAGCAGTCAGGAACTCAGAAGCAAAGCAGTCACAACAATCAAAAACACTGCTTTTTCCTCACCATTTATCAAGAAGTACATAAAAATGTTAAAGCACCTATGCTAACACTTGTCCAGGGAGAGATTGGGGGTGGGGTTGTGATTTAACCATGGCGCCTGGTATCCATTTCAAATTTACAACTCAGAAGTGGAATTATCACTTTTGGATTTGCATTTCGCCACATTTGGGTAATCGCTAGTATATTGAACATGACTGATGCAAGTCATGTAAATGCAAGTTTCAGTTGTTATATAATGGAAAAATATTTGCACATGTATTATCACAAATCTGAATCGTCTCTCACCCAAAGCCATTACACAATGAGCTCTATTTAATCTTGATCCAACACATCTTTCCATGGAGTAGTTGTGAGTCAAGTGTGTTACAATTTAGATTACTTGGGTGCTTACAGCACTTTAGCACCAAATTGGAGGCTGGTGGAGGCGGTTTTGTGATGCAATGGGTAGCATTCTTGCCTCGGAGCCAAAACCTCCGGGTTCAGGCCTTACTTCAGGACTTGGTGGACAGGAACGCTGGGGGTTCATGATGTGGCCAAACAAGTATCAATTCATAAATCCTTTCAGCTTATGTCAATTGAAGGCGGTAGAAGAAGAATGGTTTCCTGGTCAGCCATGGGATGCAAAGAGATTAGAGACTCTGCCATCACTATAAGAGCTTTAGGCTCTATCTTGCATGGAATAAAGCATGTGCGCGCGGTCTACCGACTGCATTGGGATTCACCAAGTCTTGCGAGGCATCAGAGTCAGAATCCCGCCCACATGGGCCGGGTCCAAATGGGACATGCCGGAGTCGGTTTAAAACCGACATCAGCGGACTTACCCAGCATCCACCGGCATCGCAGGATCCACCAGCTTCCCCAGTGAGGCTACAGCCGGGCACCGTTCAGCACTGGCCCACACAAACGTGGACCAGGCGGAACGGCACCCAGGGGGTCTCCTGTGCCATCGGAGACACCTGTGTGGTCAGGTTCAGTGTGGGAACCTTGGCACTGCCCAGCTAGCACCTTGGCACTTTTCTTGACCTGGGGCGTTTCGCACCAGTTTAGCCCACACTTAGAATTTTTTTTTAGCATTGGGGATTTAAAATCAGAGATCAGGTTGCCACTTTGAAAGGGAGCCCAGGTCTCTAATTGAGCTTGTGGACCTCCACCCTTCCACCCCCACCACTTGTCTGCCCTGCACATCCCCACTCTGCAAACCCCCCCTCCACCCTCGTTTCATGGGCATGGCCCCCCTGGCCCTTGGCAGTGCCACCCTAGCACCTGGGTACCGTTGCACTGCTACCATGGGACCTGGGGGCAGTGCTCCTGTCAGCTTTGCAGTGCCCTCCAGGGGCCTTGGCACCAATGATCCATGCTGAGCTAGTCACATGGCACCAGTGGCTCTCCTGTAGCTCAACACAGTGACATGAGTAAGCCTGGATGATGAATGTCTGCAAACAATGTAACCTTAATCCAACCAAACCTAGTAGTGATCTCAGCCAGTGTTCAGAAGAGGCAGTGGATAGTGATCAGGAGCATATATTGCTAGTTCTTCGTCATTGCTGAGATATTACTCTTGAACACCAAAATAAAAGTCCCCTTTCCTTCTCCTAACCCAGGGGTTTGAGTTGAAACTTCTTCAGGTCTCTTCCCTAACAGATCATATGGCCCTTTCATCCACTGAGCAATAGCGCTCCGTTGCTTAATCTTTTTGATCAGTAGGAAGGTAACATTTTGAAAAATATATTGAAAGGTGCCTTTTCATCTGCCCAACTCACACAAAATCCTGTTTACCAATTGCTCCAGTATTCGCTGACCCACACTGTTAAGCAGCACCTCCATTCTAAAATTCTCATCCTAGTTTGCAAATCCCTCCCCACCTCTGTAATCTTCTCCAGCCCCATAACTCTCCGAGATACCTTGCACTCCTTGAATTCTGGCCCCAATTTTAATTGCTCCATCATCAACACCCGTGCCTTCAGCCATCAGGGCCCTATGCTCTGGAATTTTTTCCTTTATCTCTCTGCTTCTTGACCTGACTCTCCTCCTCCAAGATGTATCTTAAGATCTATATCTTAGACTAATCTTTTGCTCATCTATCACTGGATCTCTTTTATGTGGATCGGAGTCAGATTATGTTTTACAATGCCTCTGTGAAGTGCTTTGGCATATTTTATACTGTTAAAGGCACTAAATGAATGCAAGTTGTTGCTGGTGTTTTGTTGAATGTTGCACCCTCTTACTGCCTTTCTCCTAAAGCCATCGCACTTTCTTCCTCCTGAAGAGCTTTTCATTTCAATCCCTCCCTGCCACCTGAGCATTACACCTTCCAGTTCCAACCTTCCCACCCCTTGAGTCATTCACCTCTCAGCCCCTTTGCTCAAGCAGTGCACTTTCCCAAGTCTTCTTCTCTCTCTGCCCACGCAGGACAGGCGAGATCACTACAAAGTGACTCATTAGCACTTGTTACCTATCACCTACTTGTTAACTACGCCTTGAATAGGAAGGGAAAATCTCAATTGCATCATAAAAGTTGAAGCCAGCTGCTAAATGAATCTGTCAATTTACACCACAAGACTGAGGTTTGGAAAGATGTCTGGGCACCTGCGTAGCTCAGTAACTTTCATCTCATTACCAGACCACGACAAAAGACTTGGCTGTGTACTTTCACCTTCCAGACACTATTACAGCAGATAGCTGTGGTTCCATCTGTTTCAGTTTTGAAGAGGTTTGCGCTTCTTGCTAAATACCTTGACCCAAAGTCCCACAAGATCTGGCTGATGCATTAAAGAGGAAAAGCTTTTCCGTGGGGGAGCATTCCCCAATTTAAAGGGAGGGGAGGAAATTGGCGGAAAACGTGGAAACAATCTCTCTTTAGTAGGAATCACGATTAGCACCACAACATTGTCAGTACCCAGGGGGCAATAATGCAGAGGTTCTGCGTCAATAAAAGAGAAAAAATAGAAACAAGGCTGTGGATTTCAAGTTGGTTTTCAATCAGTAGAAGCAATGAGACAAAGAGAACAGTGATCATTAACCTTTCTGCCATATGCTGGGACTCTGGGTAGTGTTGTTCTCGAGTCTTCTATGGCGTTACTGGGTGCATGAGCTGAGAGCCTCTGCTTGGCCTGTTGCGCTTGACAGGCAGGAGGTTGTCTTTCGGGGTCCTCAGTCTGCAGTATGGCCCACCACTGTCCATGTAACTAACTAACCTTTCTTTAGATTTTATGCTATGCCCATAATTGGGAGATATTGTATTGTGGGATGTTTTATTTATAATGCAATCCAGCATGGACACAGTTGGATGGGTGGTGTGGGGAATGGCGAGGAAGAAATAAGAATAGCTAGGCTTACATGTCCATTTGTGGAAAAACAGAAGTGAGAAAGTAAGTATGTCGTTTAAAATCACATCAGACTATGTTCACTACATGACAAGCTGCTTTGGGATTCATGCATAGTCAATTAACGCTTTTGTTTTGAGATTGTGATCCCACACTTCAGATTATTCTGGTAACACCCTGACTCATCACTCGCAGAGTTTCTGTCAACCAAGGGCTCTTGGCAATCCTTAGTTCAAGTACTGTTACCTAACCAATTTGAATAAAGGCAAACAATTGGGAAATTTCAGCCAGAGACACAAAAATAAAATATTTCAAGATATCTTATTTACAAATTGCCATAATTCAACAGCGAGGCACACAATATGGGTGCTATTTATTGGCTTTCATCTGTAGTCAAAAAAGTATTTCATTTACAAACCATTTGCTCTTGTAAAGTGTGTGACATGAGCAAAGCAGTGGATGTGCATTCCTAGTCGCTCTCAGGACATCAATACAGTCTGTGACTCAAGTCATATTTAGGGCAAGCCAATCAAGGGTGGGGAGGTTCAGTTTCTTGATGACATCCATGGTGCAGTTGTTTATTTTTGACAATAACACTGCTGCTTTTGTGGTTATTTTCCTGCTGCTAGCCCATAACCTGGCACAGTGTGATTTGACTTTGTGACCTCCAGAGTGCTGGTGCAATACCTATTCCACTTCCCACAACCGAGAGTGTACTGAGGAAAGGGTTGAGAAAAGAGCACCGACTATTCCAGTACTTAAAACCTTCAAGTATTGGGAAGAAGATGACAGAATTGCACTTGTTCTTGTCATGATATTCAGATAAACATCATGGTGCAAACACACATACACACTGATGGACAGATCAACGGACCAATCAACACACACACAACATCACAGCCAATCACAAGCAAGGGTAATCACACGCACTATAAAAGGGGGAACACCACAGTTCCCGCTCATTCCAGCAGGAGACAGCTCAGGGCACAGAGCTCTCAGCAAGCCACTCAGACATTCACCATGTGCTGAGTGCCTCTCCAAGATAGTGTTAGGGCTAGGTCCACAGGTTAAAGGGTAATGAACGAACCACAGTAACCTCAGAATGCTGATCGAGTCCCATCTAAAGAGCAACCCTAAAACTAACTGGTGTGTTCAAAACCTCGTGCTACAGCTTCCTGATCATCTATGAGGCATATTTCAGATTGGCTGCTCAACCAAACAAATCCATCAAAGTTAGAGCAAATCATCTCTCTATCAAGCATTGCCCTGAACACCTGGGAAAAATAAAAAGGTACGTACTAACATCCCTTCAAAGTTCGCCAGCTCTCACCATTCCAATCTGCCATTTTCTCCTTTTTGCCTGGGGCTTTTTAATGGTCTTCAGAATCAGAGGAGAATCTTTTCCAAAAGTGTTTTGTTTTTCTCTGAAATTATCTGCCTCTCCCAGGAAACTGTATAGCTGGCTGGTCAGGGAGTGGGAGTTGGGGTGACGGTAGAGGGGGAAATGATGCATGTCCCGTGTTTAAGGTGCATGATGATTAGTTGTGCCAACTTTGATTGGATGTATTCTCGAGGAATTAAGGGCTATGGAGAGAGAGCGGGTAAATGGAGTTGAAATCAGCCATGTTTGAATGGCGAAGTGGACTCGATGGGCCGAATGGCCTTACTTCCGCTCCTATGTCTTACGGTCTTATGAAGGATTCATCATGTGATGTCCTCCCTCCAACCACTCCACTCCCACACTTCCTCTAACAATGGTCGAGAGCACACATCGTCCACCATCCCCGACACCCCCTCCCAGGTTGGAAGGCAAACAGACTCTTTAAGATCTGATTAGATGATTCTTGACAGCAATATTCCTACTAAACTGTGCAAGGTGTCGCACATGACACACACAATAAAATGTCCAAGAAAACATTGCTTGATAGTCTGTCAAGCTGCCATTTTTCACAATGAAACATGTTTATAATGTTTTATTAATGATATAATCTCCTGCATTGCCGCAGCAATGTTCTATAGAATGTTTGCAACAAAGCAGGAATCCATTCAACTTTGTGTATCCATGCCACCTCTTTGCAACAGCAACCCGGCTAGTCCCACGTCCCCTTTTCCCATAGCCCTGCAATTAGCCTCTCTTCAGGGGCTTATTCAATTCCCTTATGAAAGCCAAGGTGGATTTGCCTCCACCATGCCACAGGCTGTGCATTCTGGATCCTGGCCATTCACTATGTAAGAAAGTTCTTCCTAATGTCGCCACTGGTCCTTTTGTCAATCACCTTAAATTGATTTCCACCGATTCTGACCCTTGCACCAAGGTTTTATTTGTCTACCCGGTCTAGACCCATTTTGAATAGCTCTATCAAGCCTCCTTCCAATTTTCAGTTCTCCATGGAAAACCAACCCCAGTTTAGCTAATTTACCAACATACAGTCCCTTATCCCAGGAAACATTCTTGTAAATATTTTCTGCAAACTCTTTAATACCCTTCCATGCTATCTAAAGTATGGTGCCCCAGAATTAGATACAATACTCTAGTTGAAGCCAAACCAGCGTTTTATAAAGGTTGACCAGAACTTCCTTGCTTTTGTACTCTATGCCTCTTGGGCGGCACGGTAGCACAGTGGTTAGCATGTCGCTTCACAGCGCCAAGGACCTGGGTTTCATTCCCGGCTTCGGTCACTGTCAGTGCGGAGTCTGCACTTCCCCCCTGTGTCTGCGTGGGTTTCCTCCGGGTGCTCCAGTTTCCTCCCACTAGACCAAAATGATGTGCTTGTTAGGTGAATTGGACATTCTGAATTCTCCCTCAGTGTACCCGAACAGTTGCCGGAATGTGGCGACTAAGGGCTTTTCACAATAACTTAATACAGTGTTAATGTAAGCCTACTTGTGACACTAATATAGATAAAAACCAGGATCATTCACACGCTATTAATCACTTTCTCACCTGTCCTATCACCTTGAATGATTTGTGTACATGTTCCCTCAGATCACTCTGTTCCCACACTCTCTGGAGACCTGTACATTTTATTTTATTTTGCCTCTCCTCTTCCGTTCTTCCAAAAATTAACACTTCACACATCCCAGCATTAAATTTCAGCCACGTGACTATCCATTCCATCAGCCTGTCTACGTCTTCTTGAAAACTATCCTCTTCACAGTTCACAATACTTCCCACACTTTTGAACTTTTGAAATTGTATCTTATGCATCCATGATAAATATATCAAGAGAAACAATGGTCCTCATACCAATCAGGGAATCCCCACTGTATGCTTCCACCAGTCCTTAGAGCAACCGTTCACCAAATCTATTTCCTGCCTTACTGTTATCTCCTCAAAATATTCAATCGAGTTCAGCAAATACAATTTGCTGTTGACAAATCCATGCTGGCTTTCCACACTTGTCCAAGTGACTTAACTTTGTCCTGAATAATTGCTTTGAAAAGCTTTCTGACCACCAAACTTGTCTGCAGTTCCTGCAGTTATCCTTCCACTCCTTTTTGAACAAGGGTATAGCATTTGTAATTCTCTGTCGTCTGGAGTCAGCCTTGCAGCTAAAGGTGATTGGAAGATTTCTTTCACTACAACTTTGGCAGCCTCTCCGATCAAGACAAAAGACAAATGCAAAATACTTATTTAATACCTCAGCATGCCGTCTGCTTTCATGTGTAGATCTCCTTTTTGGTCCCTAGTCAGCCAGAGCCCTCCTCTTACTATTTTTTAAACTATCTACACATCTTTCTCGTCTCATGCTCTCTTTTTGTCTCTCATTTCCTATTGTACTTCCCCTCTGAACTTTCCTTGTTATGCCTAGTTCTCATTTGCTTTATCAACCAGACATCTGTCATATGCCCCTTTTAATGCTTCATCTTACTCTCTATATCTTTCATCCTCCAGGAAGATCTGCTTTTGATTGTACTACGACACGGTGGCACAGTGGTTAGCACTGCCACCTCACAGCGCCAGGGACTGGGGTTCAATTCCGACCTTGGGCGACTGCATGGAGTTTGCACATTCTCCCAGTGTCTGCGTGGGTTTCCTTTTCCGGTTTCCTCCCACTGTCCCATGGATTGGCCATGCTGAAATTGCGCCTGAGCGTCCAAAGATGTACAGGTTAGGTGGCATTGCGGGGATAGAGCGGGGTAATGGGCCAACAATGGATGTGTAAGAATGGTGCAAGACAGACAAACGTGGCATACCATTCCAGCAGATCTCCTGGTAAGAGTAGCTAGAAGCAGGGCAGGACTGGTGGACTGTAGATTGCTACTTCCCCTTTCCCATAGCTAACTAAACCTTATGATACGAAATGAATGAAAAAAAATGAAAATCGCTTATTGTCACAAGTAGGCTTCAAATGAAGTTACTGTGAAAAGCCCCTAGTCGCCACATTCCGGCACCTGTTCGGGGAGGCTGGTACGGGAATTGAACCGTGCTGTTGGCCTGACTTGGTCTGCTTTAAAGGCCAGCGATTTAGCCCAGTGTGCTAAACCAGCCCCTTTTAGGTGGCATTGCGGGGATACGATGCGGGGATACTGATACGATGATCCCTGTTCCCTAAATGTTTGCTAACTGACACTTGATCCACTTGGCCTGCCTTATTGCCCAGAAACAGTTCCAGCAATGCCTTCTTCCTCCATGGTCCAGGAATATACTGATCAAGACAGTTCCCCTGAACACACTTCAGACTCTCTTGGCTCTCAATCTTTATGCTTTGCACTGTTACTAACCCATTTTATATTAGGATATTTGGAAGTTTCCACCATCATCACTCTACAGCTTTTGCACATCTCTAATATTGCAAAAAAACTGCTCCTTTGTATCTTTCCTGCTGGTGGTCCATAGAATACTACCAGTAGTATAATGATACCTCTATTGTTTTGTAATTCTTACCAAATAAATTCTGTTTTGGATCCCTCCAGGAAATCTCTTGCTCCAGCACAGTATTATTCTCCTTAAATCAATACTGCCACCCCTCCTCCTTTCTTTCCTTCTCTTTCTGTCCTGAACACCTTACATCTAGGGAGATTTAGTACCCAGGTCAGTCCTTTTTTTGCATCACATCTCAGTTATTGCCACATATTCCCTTGTCTCCGTCTGAACCTGCAGCTCACCAACCTTATGTAACATACTTAGTGCATTTATACACATGCACTATAACCAAGCAACACACCATCCTGAATTGGAACTACATCACCGTTCCAGCACTGTTGCTGGGTCAAACTCACTTCCTAATGAAACTGTGGGTGTACCTACACCACTTGGCTTGCAGTGGTTCAAGAAGACAGCTTACCGCCATCTTTTCAAGGTCAATTAGGAATGTGCCATAAACGCTGGCCTAACCAATGATGCTCACAACCTGTAAAGAATTAAAAAAAATTTTTTGAAACCTTCTTGCATTCCCCCTTAGTCTGGGCCATGTGAATACCCTGGCCAGGATTCTCTGAAACCCTGGCCAAGTGTTGACGCCAGCGTAAACACCGGAGTAGTGTACGCCGGCGTCAACGGGTCTCCTGGCCCAGCAATTCAGCGGTCTTCAGGGGGCTAGCATGGCGCCGGAGTGCTGCGCGCTGCTCCGGCACGACGTCTCCGCGCCGGCGCATGTGCATGGTTGTCGTCTCCACGCTGGCACAGAGCAACATGTCAGAGACCGACAGCGGGCCCACACGGAAGGAGGTTGGCCCCCTCCAAATCGCGGGCGCCCGCCAATCGGAAGTCCGCGATCACGGGCCTGGACCCCGTGGACGAGCCCCCCACCCGGAGTGAGATCCCCCGCCCCCCACCAAGACGTCCACCGCGGCTGTGGATCCGAGCTCCCGCCGGTTGGTATCAGGATGGAACCACACCGGCGGGACTCGGCGGAACCCCCGACCGGAGAATCGCGTCCCGGTGGCGGAGCGGTGTGGCAGGAATTTCTCGCGTCCACGATGATTCTCCAACCCGGCGCGGGCTCGGAGAATCCCACACCCTATTATTCCTTACTTTAGTGCCATCTGCCATTGCGCACCTTTTTTCTACTGAAGATTAATCTTTAATTCCTGGAGGCTCTAGAACAATCCTGGAGGATTGGCAACCCTCAACATGACAGTATGGACAAGCTCAATGGGTCAGCTGTTTGTTTCCTGTAGATTCATATTCACCCAGGGATTAACCTTTGCGGCCTAATTAGTCCTTATTTCCAGACAATTCACATTGGCCACTAATTCCCTCCCATTCCCTTCTGGGTATCAACCTGCACTAACTGATAGCAATGTTGGAATCCAACTCTCTTTGCCTGCAGGGTGTCATGATATGCGGACACACACAATGATATACAGACAAGCAGCTAATGGACACAGAGAACAGGACATGACCAATAAGCAGGCAGGACACTCAGGGATGGGATCTGATTATAAAAGACACGATGCACTCACACTCTGCCTCTTTCCACTGATGAACATCTAGAGAGTCAGTCAAGGGTGTTGTTACAATCTCACACCTCCACCACGTGGTTAAGAGCTAGTCTGGTTCAACCAGACGGAGTAACCACACTTAAGTTAGCAGAGAGTCGAACTATGCTAACTGTGCTATTAGTTCAATAAACCTGATTAAACTAACTTCAAGGTCTGGCGTATCTTTTTGATCTATGCTGCATCCAGTTGCAGCCAGTATTATACCAGTGTACCTAACACGACATGATACCAGGAGACTACCAATTTAAGGTGGCTTACCGCAGTCTGCTCCGTGACAACCAGCAAATGTATCCCGGCACCATGGAGAAGATTCAGGCTCCTCACCAGCTCAGGACCTCCGGCGGTTTCAGTGCCAACTGCGGATATTCAAGCAAAAGTTTCTGCTGTGCATCGAAGCTTCAGACCTCGAGCGTGCGTCTGATGCAAGAAAGATCGCGTTTCTCCTCTCGACAGCGGGTGATCAAGCCATCGAACACTTCAACATGTTTAACTTCACCGAAGGCCAGGACAAGACAAAGTTTCAGACCATCCTGCACAAGTTCGATAGTCACTGTGAAGTGGACACCAATGAAATCTTTGAGCGCTACATATTCAAACAACGTCTTCAAGGTAAAGATGAATCTTTCAATGCCTTCTTAACTAGCCTCCGCCTGCTAGCGCTGTCCTGCAACCTTGGTGATATTGCTGACTCCATGATCAGAGACCAAATCATGTTTGGAGTTCATTCTGATCCTCTGAGAGAGCAGCTCTTAAAAATCAAGCATATAACCCTGCCAGTCGCAATTGAAACATGTACAGTGCATGAGCACGCAAAAAATCGGTATTCTCAATACAAATCAGCTGAAAATGAGAAACTTGCCTCCCACGAGGCAGAGAGTGTGCGGACCATCTCGCGGATGCAGCACCTCAGTATTGAAGACAGCGGCCATCTCGCGCTTTTTTCCCAGAGCCCCACGCATGCGCGATGCGAACGGGATAACGAAGCGGCCGACACCCACACTGCGCAGGTGCAGACATCTGCCGACCGCACTGCGCATGTGCGACTACGTACACTGACGTCATGACATGCCCGAACTGTGGCAACACCCACTTAAAGGGACACTGCCCAGCAAGAGGCAGGCGATGTTTAAACTGCGGGAAGCCTGGACATTATGCAGCCTTGTGCACGTCTGCACCACCAGTCAGAGGCCGGCGCTCCCAATTCTGACGACGACGCATCCAGAATGTGCAACGACGATTACAGGATTCTGATCCCGGCAGTACAACGGATCCAGAGGACGATTGCCTGGAGCCCGCCTACTGCGTGGGCATAATTACTACAAGTGAACATGCCACACCTGACTCATCTCGCATTCATTCCATCCTCTCTGTGGATTCGGAGGACGAATGGCGTGCGGTGATGCAGGTCAACCGCTGCTCCATCCAGTTCAAGCTGGACACAGGTGCTTCTGCCAACCTCCTCTCACAGGCAGACTTCAAATACATCACAAAGCCCCACCAAGGTCCTTCCAGCAACCTGCCAGCTTCTGGACAATAATGGTAATGCCATCACGGCACTGGGGTCCTGACATCTACTCATCTCCAACCGGAGTACCCATGCACGGCTAAGGTTTGAAATTGTCAAGCCGGACAGGGCATCCCTACTGGGCGCACATGCCTGCAAAAAACTAACCTGGTGCAGCGGGTTTATTCAATGGCAACCTCCAAAGTGGATTTTCAAGCTGGCATTGGCGACATCCTCGCTCAGTGTCCAGATGTGTTTGACGGGATGGGCACTTTGCAATATCGGTACAAGATCCTACTGCGACCTGATGCCAAGCCAGTGGTCCATGCACCACGCCGGGTCCCGGCTCCGCTGAAGGAGCGCCTGAAGGAACAGCTCAAGGAGCTGCAGCAACAGGTGATCATTTCCAGGGTAAGCGAACCGACTGACTGGGTCAGCCCAATGGTGGTGGTTAGAAAACCCTCTGGAGACCTGCGCATCTGCATTGATCCCAAGGATCTCAACCAGAATATAATGTGTGAACACTACCCCATCCCGAAGCGGGAGGAACTCACCAGTGAGATGGCACAGGCACAGTTTTTCACAAAGTTAGATGCGTCACATGGATTCTGGCAAATCCAGCTGGATGAGTTCAGCAGTTTGGCGGGTACTGCTATAACCGTATGCCATTCGGCATCGGAGATATTTCATCGCATCATGGAGCAGATGATGGAGGGCATCAAAGGTGTTCGTGTGTACGTGGACGACGTCATCATATGGTCCACGACCCCTGAGGAGCATGTTTCCTATCTCCAGCAGGTATTCCGCCATGTCCACGACAATGACCTGAAGCTGAACAGGGCCAAATGTTGCTTTGGCATGTCGACACTCAAGTTCCTAGGAGACCAGATCTCTCAGCAGGGCGTGTAACCGACACAGACAAGGTCAAGGCCATCGCAGCCATGAAGGACCCGGAAGACAAGAAGGCGGTATTGCGCTTCCTGGGCATGGTCAATTTTCTGGGCAAGTTCATCCCAAACCTGGTCTCACACACCATGGCCCGACGAATTATGTGAAGAAGTACACTGCTTTCGAGTGGAAGGCGGCCCATTAGGAAGAGTGGTTGGAGCTGAAAGCCAAGCTCACCACTGCACCTGTATTGGCATTTTTCGACCCAGACAGGGGTCTCGACAGATGCAAGCTTTTGTGAGGGCCACGAAGAATCCAGCACGAGTTTTAAGGATACAAAGTAATAACATTTATTTACAATAACATATATATATATAACAGCAGCAGCAACTTCCCTTGCTGCACACTCCTTCCTCCTGATTCCAAACTGGCCAGCTTTATTTATACTTGGAGTTTACTAATGGTTTCTCCGCCCCCCTCATTGGGGAAGCTCATACTCCTACAGGATTGTGGGATTGTCATTAGTCCCCAGCCAATGGTAAGCAGGCAGGTTATAACACAAGCCAAGATAGCATCGGTGCGGTCCTGCTGCAACGTGATGACACCTCATCCTGGGCACCGGTTGTCTACGCATCAAGGGCAATGACGCCCACCGAACAAAGGGATGCACAAATCGAGAAGGAATCCCTGGGCCTTCTCACTGATATTTTCAAGTTTCACGACTATGTCTACGGCCTGCCGACATTCACAGTTGAGACAGATCACAGGCCCCTGGTCCACATTATCTATAAGGACCTTAATAAAATGACGCCTCGGTTGCAGCGCATCCTCCTCAAATTCAGAAGGTATGACTTTGACCTGGTCTACACGCCTGGCAAGGAGCTCATCGTTGCCGATACACTGTCCCACTCCATCACCGTGCCAAGTGAACCACTGAACGTCACAGGTGCAGCTGTGTGCTAGCACCCTCCCGGCATCTGATGAGAAGGTGATTCGTATCCGTGAGGAGACAGCCAAAGACCCCCTCTTGCAGCGTGTTATGCAACACGTCGCCAATGGCTGGCAAAAAGAGCAGTGCCCTCAATTTTTCAATGTAAAGGACGACCTGACGGTGGTTGATAGCATCCTCCTCAAACTGGACCGGATTGTAATTCCACACAGTCTCCAGAGCTTGGTGCTCCGTCAAATATATGAGGCCCACCTGGGTGTGGAGAAGTGCAGACGCAGAGCCAGGCAGGCTGTCTACTGGCCCGGGATCATCCAGGACATCTCAAACATGGTCGTTAACTGTGCGACCTGTCACCGCTTCCAGCCAGCGCAGAGTAAGCATGAAATCGAAACCTCTCCGTGATCCAAGGTTGGCATCGACCTCTTTCATGCATATGGTCGTGATTACTAGTTAATCATTGATTATTTTTCCAATTACCCTGAAGTCATGAAGCTCTCAGACCTCACATCTCGGACCGTCATCTGTAAGGAGACGTTCTCCAGGTATGGTTTCCCACTCACTGTCATGAGTGACAATGGCCCATGCTTCAGCAGCCATGAATGGTCTCTATTTGCCCAGTCGTATCAGTTCAATCACGTCACTCCTAGCCCACACTATCCGCAATCAAATGGCAAAGTTGAGAAAAGGGTGCACATAGTGAAGCAGCTCATCTGCAAGGCCGTGGATTCTGCGTCTGACATTCACCTTGCGCTGCTTGCGTACAGGGCGGCCCCACTGTCCACTGGCATGTCACCGGCTCAACTCCTGATAAACAGGACCTGCAAACGACACTTCCAGCCATACACGTGCCCAACCTGGATCACCTCCCGGTGCTGCAGAAGGTACAGCAACTCCGAGACCGTAAAAATCAGGGCTATGATGCTCATGCCACCGATTTTCCCGTGTTATCCCCATCAGACACTGTTCGGGTCAAGATCCCTGATGGCGGCTGGTCAGCTCCAGCTGTCATTGTTCGACAGGCTGTCCCCGCTTGTCTGTTGTGCGTCTGGCTGATGGTTGTGTTGTGTGATGAAACAGACGGGCACTGCGCAAAGTTGCCTGCCCGCAACCACATTCTTCTCCGTTTCCTTCTGTTGTTTTGCCACCTCCTGATACCTCGACTCACGAGGCCACCAGTCAGGCTTCAATCCCGCCCATCAAGGCGCTGTCTTCCCCACCACCACCTCTCCGGCGGTCGACCAGGATCAGACGCAAACCACAGAGACTGGACTTCTGAACATTTGTTCTGTTTGCTATGTTTTGTGTTCTCGCATTAGACAGCTATTTTCACATGTACATATGTTCACATCCACTGCATGTATATACGTTAATATTGGCCTATTACGTTCACATATGTCATCCAAACATTAAAAAAAGCGGAGATGTCATGATGTGCGGGGACACACATAATGATATACAGACAAGCAGCTAATGGACACAAAGAACAGGACATGACCAATAAGCAGGCAGGACACTCAGGGGTGAGATCTGATTATAAAAGACACAAGGCACTCACATTCCGCCTCTTTCCACTGATGAACATATAGAGAGTCAGTCAAGGGTATTGTTACAATCTGACAACCCCACCATGTGGCTAAGAGCTAGTCTGGTTCAGTCAGACAGAGTAACCACACTTAAGTTAGCAGAGAGTCAAACTCACAGAGAACTGTGCTAACTGTGCTATTCGGTCAATAAACCTGATTGAACTAACTTCAAGGTCTGGAGTATCTTTTTGATCTATGCTGCATCCAGTTGCAGCCAGTGTTATACCAGTGTACGTAACACGACACAGGGAACAGCAAAGGAGATGATTGAGTCCTTCGATAAAATCTACTCATAATGATCAGAAAAGCATTGTTATAAAAGAGCAAGGCTAGATATTTATGTAAAAACTTGGTGGTTGAAGATCTTATAATACATCTGCAATGTTTTTAAGTGACTATTTTTGTCCACTTTGACAATGGAATGGAATTTTGTCCAAAGGTTTTAAAGAATGAGAATCACACAAACGTAACATTAAATCTGAGCCCTCTAAAACCATAGAAACACAATCCAACTGGAGAATGTCGATGTAACATTATTGCTAAACCTAAGTCAATATCCTTTGAGGTTAGTGGGTAAAGAAACACACAGAAATTCAGGAACTGGTGCAATGAACAGATCAGCTAGTACATCTAATGATTTTTTAAAAAAAAAATCATGTAAAGCTTTTCATTGTCTTTATTGCTCACTGAACCAGAAAATAAGCATCCGCATAGAGAAAAAAATTGACCCAGACATTAGAGAAAACGTAAAGCAGGGCACTGATTGAATTAAACTTTGACTGCAAACTGCTGTATCAACATCACACATCAATTGGTTTTATTGCTGTGTTTGCTTGGTTAGAACACGCAAGTGTTCTTAGCACCCACTTGTCAACTGGAATTGAACACAATGTCATAGACATGATGTCATCAGCTTTCATTACCGGTAAATTGCATCCAACTGTTCAAAATTAAACAACTTTTAAGCATATCCTTTGAAGACTCTTTGAAGCCAATATAGATGAGCATGAGCGTGCTTCTTTTCCACTCTGAAGCGAGGGGTGCAGATTTCCTGATGAGGAATGTCAACTTACTGAGTGAAGAATTCCTTTGTTCGTTAATAAATCGACTGATTGCATGCCAAGTACATTTGTCTCCAATGAGAAGCTTTAAATTCCATTCAATTAAAAAGGCTCGTACTTTGGCTTTGCCATTTGGAAATTTCTTCTTGAACAAATATATGCTTTAAACTATATATAAAATGTGGGTGTCAAAACCATTCAGGTTCTTCTCGGAACAGGCAATGATCAACCTGCCATTTTAACAATCATTACACAAGACTCCAAATATGGAAAATATCACTGAACATAATTACTCATTCAAGGTTGCATTCCAACTGGTTCTGCGTCACCGTTTATTTTTGCTTTTGAATGCATTGGTTGAAGTTATAAGTATGTTCAAAACTTCTCGGAAAAGGTCACTTTTCTACAATTCTGGGTCTCATGTTCTGGGTCTTTTTTTTTTCAGAAGAAACTGTTGTTTTCCATTGATTCATTCCTCTGGGTGGGAGCAGCATGGATTCAGACTCGCATCAAAGACATTTAGATTGGGTGGGACAGGATTGTTACTGAGTATGTTTCCTTTCCCACGAGGTGAAGTGCCCTGCTGCCATCCACTTCCCCATCCCTAATCAGGGTACGGAAATGTTGTGGTTATGCTATTGGACAAACTATAAAGGTTACGTCCCCTGTAGTGAAGCATTTATGTTCATGGTTTCACATCTGCAGCTGCTGTGCACAAAATTCCAAGTACTGAGAGGTTAACCTTGAGCAAGTGAAGAAGAGAGGCTGAGGGTAAGAAAGAAAAAAGACCGAGGGTGGGAGGAATGTGGAAACCAATGGAGGAGGAGCAATTTGCAAAGGGGAAGCCAGAAGTGAGAGGAACTTTGAGTCCGCTGGGGTAACTCCCTAAAAATGTACTGATAAGGACAAATGGCAACATACAGATTGTATTTATAACTCACAGTTATCCAAAAATTCAATATACTTCACTGTTAGTAACAGATATATTTCTCCAATATCCTGGCTGTAATCATATAACCTACTGATATTCATCTCAAAATCATAGTCAGAATTCCCCTGCAGGTTTCCTGTTTGATCACATTTTTTACAGGTCCACCCCAAATATTTATTCCATTTCAGTTTAAATTATGTTCAGTCACTACCTCAACAACCATGTGGTGAAGTATCTCACTGTCTAATAGCCCTCAGTTCAAGAACTTTCCTCCTCCCTTCACTTCTGTTCTTCCAATGAGAGTCCTTTTTACTGTGCCCAAGTTCACCATTTGTTCAGCAGTGGAAGCAATTTTTCACTGTTTTCTCATAGTAAGGTCCCCAGGTTTTACCCACCTCTTTACAGGCTGCTCCTCTTTCAATACTGTTTTCACTTACCATCTTGCTGCTCTCCACTCTGTGGTATGTCAGTCATTGCCATCTTCTCTACTGCTAGGATTGCAGTCTTTACTACAGTTGACATTTGTTGGTAGTTTCAAAATCGCTAATTTTAGTGTGACTGTCATTTTGTAATTTGAATTCATATACTCTTAAGCATTTGCTGCTAAAATTGATGGAAGCCATTATAATAAAAACAAAACAAGTATTATTGGAAGCCAGCCAGATTAGTTCAGTCGACAGCCTTAATTGTGAAACAATAAAAAAATTAGTAATTCATTAATTGATATGTTAGAAAGGTTGGAAATACAATCTGGAACACAAATATTTATAACTTTTATAATTATAAACATATTATCAAAACTTGATTATTAATCCAGACTCTTAAAGTGCTATGGAATAACATTGTTGTGTATTTATCAGGCCGCAGAATAAAGAGATGACATGAATGTTGATTAGGAGGACTGACTAGACCCTTGTCTACGGGACCTCAACTCCAAATGACAGACAGATATGTTGACCAAGTATTGCTCGAGACTCAGCCTACCTCAAGAGATCTTGGGCATGATTCTCCGCTCCCGCTCCGGTTTGAAGAATCACCTGGGTCGCCAAATTTTCCCGCGACGCCAGTCCGACGCCCTCCCGCGATTCACGGAAGCAGCCAGATCGGCATAATCGCGTTTTGCGCGGCGCGGTCCAGTGAATCGCCCGAGGCAGCCAAAATGGCGATTCACCGGTACCCCCGCGATTCTCAGTGCCGGATGGGCCGAGCGGCCTGCCCAAAACGGCGGCTTCCCCCCGCCGCCGTCCACACCTGGTCGCTGCCGGCGGGAACAGCGCGGGAACGCTGGGGGGGGGGGGGCGGCCTGCGGGGGGGGGGGGGGGGGGATCCTGCACCGGGGGGGTCTCAAATGGGGTCTGGCCCGCGATCGGTGCCCACCGATCGTCGGGCCGTCCTCTCTGAAGGAGGACCTCCTTTCTTCCACAGCCCCGCAAGATCCGTTGGGCATCTTCTTGCAGGGCGGACTCGGGGAGGACGGCAACCGCGCATGCGCGGGTGACGGCAGTTATGTGGCGCCGGCTGCGTCATGTATGCGGCGCCGCCTTTACACGGCGCCAAGGCCTGGCGCGTGTAAATGACGCGGCGCCGCTCCTAGCCCATTTTCGGGCCCTGAATCGGTCGGGATAGGGGCCGTTTCACGCCGTCGTGAACCTCGACGGCGTTCACGACGGTGCAAACACTCTGTCTCCATTTCAGAGAATCGCGCCCCCTGTTTGAGAAGAAGCTGAGACAATATATGTAATTAACTAAAACAAAACAATGGACTAATTCTTATTTCATTATTGACAAATTATAGACCAGTTGGCTAGTTTTCCAACATTTGGCTAAGGAGGGCTTTCAAATTGTAAGATATAAAAAAGGCTCCTGAGAAGCAATTTTGGACGGGCAGAGACAGAGAGACAGGGAAAGGCAGAGATGGATATGGGTAGCGAGAGGGAGAGAGATGCTTTTGGGAGGCAGAGGCAAAGAAGAGGAGAAGTGGGAAGAGTATGATATTTATGGAGAGGTGCTCTGAGCAGCTTTCGATGTTCTTCGTGGTTGTCACTTCATGACTTGATCTGAGAAGGGTGGTGAGAAGTCTGTTCAATTGTGAAAGTTAAGGGCCGGGATTCTCCGAAATCCCGGCCAAGTGTTGATCCGGCATCAAAATCGGCGCGAGCGACGCCGGCGTCAACGGGCCTCCAGGCCCAGGCATTCACTCCTTCCTAGGGGGCTAGAACGGCGCCGGAGTGCTGTGCGCTGCTCCGACTCCGAAATCCAGCCCGCCACGGCTGGCGTGGGTCTGCGCATGTGTGCTACGGCCAGCGCAGCTCCGCGCATGCGCGCACTGCGGCCGGCGCAGGTCCATGCATGCGTGCCACAGCCGTCTCCGCGCCGGCCCGCGGGCAACACACTAAATGGGCCCGGCGCGGAGGAACGTAGGCCCCCCCGGAATGAGCCCGCCCACCGATCAGTTTCCCCCGATCGTGGACCTGGCCACCTTGGAGGCCCCCCCCGATACGGCTCCCCCCCCCCCCCCCCCCCCCCCGATACGGCCCCCCCCCCCAGGACGGCCCCCCCAACCAGAACGCAGAGATCCCGCCGGGTAGGACCAGGCATGAATGACGCCGGCGGGACTCGGCGGGCACTCGGCCCGTCGAGCACAGGGAATCGCCGGAGGGGCCGCTTTCAACGGCATCTGACTGGCGCTGTGGCGCCGGCGCGATTACCGCTGATTCTCCGGTCGCCGGAGAATCGGCGGCCCAGCATCGGAGCGGCATGGCCAGATTTGCGCCCCCCCCCCCCCCCCCCCCCCGCCGATTCTCCGACCTGGCGCGGGATCAGAGAATCCTGGCCAAGATTTGTCATTTTATTGTTAATTACTGCTGATTGCTATTAGCTGATACTTTGCTTTCTATCTTTCTGACCTGTTACTTTTCTAATGTTTAATAAACTTTCTGAATTCATCATTTAAACTGTTCTTTCTAGCCATATGGTTAAGTCTCTGGAACATTCTGAGTTATGATTGGGGGGAGGTCATTGCAAACAAGTGAACCACATAAATTATAGTTGAATCAAATAAAACAAACTTATGCATTGTTGTTCCCACAGTCTACTGGGTAATAGGCATGGCTTCTTCACATAATGATGAGCTGGGAGATATGAATTGTCTCCCACCCTGAAACACAATTCTGAGTCACATACTAAAAGTTTGAATAATAATAGAGTAGATGTATTGCTCCCCTATCAGCCTCAGTTAGAAACCACAATGATGGCACAACCATTCTCCAGTGTTCAACTAAATAACCATCAGAAATTCTGGTGCTTGTGGTGCAGTAGATAGCAGGCTCTTGTATCTGATGCATCATTCAAATGTAGTTCCCCATTCACCTTTTTATTTGTCATGTAACAGTTCATTTGATACTTTATTTGAATGCCCTAACCTTCTCTCTAATACCGTAGGTAAGGCTACAGTAGAGACTCTACATCTCCTTTGAAATTTGTGCTGGTGTATTAACAAATGTAATGTAGCTAAGACTTCACACTGGGCACGATTCACCGATCGCGGGACTAAGTGTCCGTGCCGTCGTGAACGCAGTCGGGTTTCACGAGGGCGCGAAACGGGGGCGGGCAGTAGGGATTCTGGCTCCCACAGGGGGCCAGCACGGCGCTGGAGCGGTTCACGCCGCTCCAGCCTTACATCCTGGCGTGGACTGGGGGCGACGCCAACCCGCACATGCGCAGTGGCGAAGCGCCAACTGACGCATACGCGGTAGACTCACGGAACGCTCTGGCCCCGACGCAACATGGTGCGGAGGTTCTGGGGCCGGAAGAGGAACAAAGTAGGCCCAGGGGGGGGGGGGGGGGGGAAGAGGCCGGCCTGCCGATCGGTGAGCCCCGATCGCGGGCCAGACCCCATCAGAGGTCCCCGCACCCCCCCTCCCCCCCCACCCCCCTCCCCCGGTGAAGGAGTGCTTTTCCCTGCCCCACAAGCTGCCCCCGACCATTTGTGCAGAGTTCCCACCGGCAGCGACGAGGGGTGAACAGAGAATCGGTGGCCCGGCCACGAACAGCGGCCCGCGACGCGACGGTGCAAATGGTGCCGATTCTCCGCACCTCGGAGAATCTCACGCCGGCGTCGGGGTGGCGTGGCGCGGTTCGATTCTCCGGCCCGGCGAGGGGCTGGGAGAATCACGCCCACTATATTTTTATGAAATATATATATTTGTATAAGTATGACTACTTCCTAAAATTTTAAACTGGACAATGACCTCTTAAAAGTGATTGATACCATATTTTGGCAGTGGTCTTCAAACAATATCCCCCCTCCCCCCTATCATCTGGAGGAGCCTGCAATATTGCATTGTGGAGCTACCATCGTTCCACCTACCAGGCAGCAGCACAGAAAAGAGGCTCTGTCTAGGTTTGAATGCCTGGCCTCTATCTACATTGTTTCTTTTGGAACTTCTGAATCATACCTACAAGACTACGTCATCCCTGTATACCTGCCTCATTGTGGAAGTCAGCCTTACTGGAAAAGTGACTTCCCTGAATAAATACACCATTGGACTTTGATTCTGGACTCTGGACTCATGGGAAACAATAATTCTTTCCCCTGTGGTCTTTGCCCTGTAAATCTTTCCTTCGCTATCCTTTTAATATATGAATGCACGGAGCGGGGTGGGGGTGAGGGGAAGTCGCAACATCCCCCTCCTGCATTTTGAGTGTGTGAATAAACTAACCCTCAAAGCTTAATCTATCTCAAGTTTGCTATGAGCATTGGTTATTAATAAAAATTCGATCACACTGAAACTGAGATGTTGGGAAATATGCCACCGCTTATAAAGGGGGAAATCAAAACACTTTTCTGTTCATGGATGGATGGTGAGAGAAGAAATCAGGGCTGTTTAATTTAATCTCCTTCAAATCCATAATAAAAATATTCTAATTTGCACATGAGACAGCCAGGGCGAAATTCTCCCCCAACGGCGCGATGTCCGCCGACTGGCGCCAAACACGGCGCCAATCAGACGGGCATCGCGCCGGCCCAAAGGTGCGGAATGCTCCGCATCTTTGGCGGCCTAGCCCCAACATTGAGGGGCTAGGCCGACGCCGGAGGGATTTCCGCCCCGCCAGCTGGCGGAAATGGCGTTTGTTGCCCCGCCAGCTGGCGCGGAAATGCGGCGCATGCGCGGGAGCGTCAGCGGCCGCTGACAGTTTCCCGGCGCCTGTGCGGGAGTGTCAGCGGCTGCTGTCAGTTTCCCGCGCATGCGCAGTGGGGAGAGTCTCTTCCGTCTCTTCCGCCTCCGCCATGGTGGAGGCCGTGGCGGAGGCGGAAGGGAAAGAGTGCCCCCACGGCACAGGCCCGCCGCGGATCGGTGGGCCCCGATTGCGGGCCAGGCCACCGTGGGGGCACCCCCCGGGGTCAGATCGCCCCGCGCCCCCCCCCAGGACCCCGGAGCCCGCCCACGCCGCCTGGTCCCGCCGGTAAATACGAGGTTTGATTTACGCCAGCGGGACAGGCAATTTCTGGGCGGGACTTCGGCCCATCCGGGCCGGAGAATCCAGCGGGGGGTCCCGCCAACCGGCGCGGCCCGATTCCCGCCCCCGCCCAATCTCCGGTACCGGAGACTTCGGCGGGGGCGGGGGCGGGATTCACGGCGGCCAACGGCCATTCTCCGACCCGGCGGGGGGGAGAATGACGCCCCCAAACTCGGTTACATGTCACTCGTGACATTTAATGCAAAGGAAGAGCATTTGGGAACTCAATATGTTAGCTAATCTCACGCTCCTGCAATCAATTAATTGCTATATGAATATGAGATTCAGGGAAAATGTTCAGGTTCATCCTAATCCTTCACATTGTGGAAACACTCACTGTGGACCAGTTGATGACTGACCCAGCTAAAGCAAATCCAGCTGCATAACAACACAAGTCTGTCAGACTAAAGGACCACATCACCTGGAATTAAGACACAAGAGACCAGGGCAGGGACAGCAACCCAGAGTTGACAGCAAGGAAAAACTCAGCAATTGTTTGCTATTTTTGTGAAAATTGCAGCCCTACTGCAACTTATTTTTCGTTTTGTGAATGAAAAGTTCACGTTCTAAAAATAACATTCAGTCGAAGGCTATAAAAACATGTTTGTGGTCCACATGCAGTCATGTTACTAAGAACAAGAATGAAGAAGAAACAATGGTATCCCACCAGATCTAATGTTTCCAGGTGGATTTCTCCAAGCCACCACAATTCCTGATTGAGACCCAACCAATCCGTAGAGGATGTGCTCATGAGCAAACGTTGAAATGTTTACAAAAAAAAACAATAAAAGTTCAAACTTCTCTAGAACTCACTCATAGGCACAAACTTACATTCCAGATACCACTGGCCCAGCTTTCCATCTGCACTGACAGCTTCAACTTTGTGGTTAATTAAACAGTTCACGTCTAGTGTGATGCATGGGGATTTAAGTCCACAGAAACCACAAACTACTCAACAAGTATTGCAATGGTTATTAATAATTAACAAACAAAAAGAAAATACACGCAATGAGAGAATATCACAACCGATCAAACTTGATAACAGTCTGAAGGGGGTCATTTTAATCTGGCCTTGGGATGGGAATTTGACCGGGTCACACCAGATGCCTGTTCCACATTCTGCTCAGTATGACTTTTCACTGAAGTCAATGGAATTTAAAATCAGTTGGGGTATAAACTGGGTGTCCAATCCAATCCAGTCCACTCTTGCTGGGTGGTTTCAGGTTAAAATAATTCCCTACGTACCTCAAATGATTAGTAAGAGATTTGATATGTGAGGGCAGATTTACCTGGTCCCATGCCCAATTTTGATGGCAGCCCAGTGAAAGGAACTTGCGTAGGGTGGACCACACAGTGTGCAGCCTCCCTTCAGGGTGTGTGTGCCTCCCCACCCAGTTTCCTTTGTGTCTGAGCAAGTCGTATGCCTTGGGGGGAGATTTTGCATGACCAGGAAGATCCACCATATATGAAATGTCCCCAACAAAGGTGTGTTCCTCAGGCAATACCAGGCAATCTCATGCATTTTGGACTTGAAAACAAGCAATCGGGCCTTTCTTCTCTCCCGTCATTGTTGCCCCACCAACAGAGTTTTATCCTACTAGGTCTGTGTTGATTCTAAGCCAGCAGTTTATGTGATACTTAAAAATACTTGAGGAGACTGAATCCACCCATGTATTATTAATAGAAGTTATTAACAATTTCAACAATCTTTGGTAGCAGACTCTCCTGAACATTCAGTCTGAAAGTTCGTGTGGCTTTTATGGTGTAAAACAAACACAACGTCATAGATGCACCTTTAAAAATCTTTCAGGCGAATGGACTATAATTTGGAACAGACCCCACCAGGTCCAAATATTGCCCCCGGAACCACAGCAACATCTATTTAGCAACTGTGCACTGCCACTTACTGAGAAACATGTGTGATAGGAGCCAGTACTGGCTCTCCCTCGATGAAGTCAAGATCATCCGCATAGCTGTTTGCTCTTGACAAGGCTCCACTGCTCGAATCAAGCATCCCAAGGGATTTCTTCACTGTGAGAAATAATTTAAAAAAAGAACAAGCATCAGTCTGATAAAGTATTTCAGAACTCAACATCAGTTAACGCTTCTTCCCCAACAATGTTCTAGCTGTTTCCCTTCCCCTCACCTTAAGGTACTGGTTCACACCAATGTCGATTTTTATGGGCACTGGCAACCCGAGAGTGCCTTTGCCATGCAGTCAATATTCACATCACATTCGAGCTTTGGCAGTAAGTGTCAGCACCCTATTTAATGACAAACCCAATTCCCTTCTGCACGCACCCATTCTATAACTATCCTCCTGACAATCCCCATCGCCATTATTCAAACACGTACACTGAGCAACAGTGATCACCGGGCAGTAGCTAGGAATAAGAGCTGTGGCTAGTTCAGTAAACTGAAGCTGGTGATACAGTTGTTGTCTTTTCCCATTCATGCATCAAGCGAGCTACAACAAATGCATTCATTCACACAGCCTAAAGGCGAGGCAGCCACAAACACTTGTTTTTTACACATTGCTTGTTTGTGTCCGACACAGAAGGATAGTGTGGTACCCTCAATAACGACGCTTAGAGTGTAAACAGTAAAGAAGGCTTTAATAAACTAAGAACTAGACTAGTGCTGAGACGTGTGCTAACTGCTGCACTGCCCACAAGGCGGCCCCTTATATACGGCTCCCAGATGGGTGGAGCCAGAGGCGGAGTTCCCCAGGGTTCCAAGCCCGGTCTTAAAGGGGACATCACCTTACATGATGACAAGGGTACAGTGTTACAGTAACCGTTCATCACAGATAATTTAACATTTTTTTAAAAAACAGCAATAACCAATCCCAGAGATGAAGGCAAAGATTCTTTCCCTATTTAATGGAAGGCTCCTAAAGTTGGTGACCTTTTACTGAGAAAGTTAGCTGTCAGCCAAGTTTGACATCCAACAATGAAGCAAAACTCACCCCTGACTGACCTTATAGGGCTGACCTGAGCAATGAAGCAGGGGATAGAGATTGGAGAGGGCGTCCTGCAGGGGGACTAGCCTACAAGCTATGGTGACGGCACCGTTGCCGTTCTCACCGAAGAAATACACCACAAGCCCGGTGGTGGTGGCTACATTGAAAATTTGGGGGCAGTGGAGACGGCATAGGGGAAAGACGGGAGCCTCGGTGCGGTCCCCGATAAGAAATAACCATAGGTTTGTTCCGGGGAGAATGGATGGGGGATTTGGAGCATGGCAAAGAGCAGGGGTAGCACAATTGAGAGATCTGTTCGTAGATGGGACGTTTGCGAGTCTGGGAGCGCTGACGGAAAAATATGGGTTGCCCCAATGGAATGCATTTCGGTATATGTAACTGAGGGCTTTTGCGAGGCAACAGGTGAGGGAATTCCCACAGCTCCCGACGCAGGAGGTGCAGGATAGAGTGATCTCAGAGACATGGGTGGGGGATGGTAAGGTGTCGGACATATATAGGGAAATGAGGGACGAGGGGGAGACCATGGTAGATGAGCTGAAAGGGAAATGGGAAGAAGAGCTGGGGGAGGAGATTGAGGAGGGGCTGTGGGCTGATGCCCTACATAGGGTAAACTCATCGTCCTCGTGTGCCAGGCTAAGCCTGATACAATTTAAGGTGTTACACAGGGCGCATATGACTGGAGCACGGCTCAGTAAATTTTTTGGAGTAGAGGATAGGTGTGCGAGATGCTCGAGAAGCCCAGTGAATCACACCCACATGTTCTGATCATGCCCGGCACTACATGGGTTTTGGGTGGGGGTGGCAAAGGTGCTTTCGAAGGTGGTGGGGGTCCAGGTCGAATCAAGCTGGGGGTTGGCTATATTTGGGGTTGCAGAAGAGCCGGGAGTGCAGGAGGCGAGAGAGGCTGATGTTTTGGCCTTTGCGTCCCTAGTAGCCCGGTGCAGGATATTGTTAATGTGGAAGGAAGCCAAACCCCCGGGTGTGGAGACCTGGATAAACGACATGGCAGGGTTTATAAAGTTAGAACGGATTAAGTTCGTACTAAGGGGTTCGGCTCAAGGGTTCACCAGGCGGTGGCAACCGTTCGTCGACTACCTCACAGAAAGATAGAGGGAATGGAAAAGAAGAAGACAACAGCAGCAACCCAGGGGGAGGGGGGGGGGGGGGGGAAGGGGGGGAGGGGGGGGAGGAATCGGACGGACTCTCAGGGATGTTATTGTATATGTATAGGCACTTGTTTTAGGTAATGTATATTGGACTGTTGGATTGTATCTTTGGAGAGTATTTATTTTTGACAAGGCAGTTGCCATTTAGTTTGGTTTTTGTTTCTGTTCATATATTATTTATTTATTTGTTTAAAACTGGCCACTGTTATTTATATTGCTTTATTGTTGTTTAAAAGAAACACTATGTACTGTTATGTTTGGCCAAAAAATCTTGAATAAAATATATTTTAAAAGGGGGAAAAAAAAATGAAGCAGGGGATAAGTCTAATTCACCAGCATTAGCTAAAGGAAACACAATGGCTCATTGCACAGGCCTGAAAAAGGATGCCTTCTGGAACCATAGGGAAAGTTATTTAACACTTCACAGTACATAAGCACAACCACCCCACTACAAAACAAAGGGAGGTTAATCAGTCTGGATGCCTAGTGGATGGCCTTGGTTAATTAGAATGTAATTTCCCCGGGTGTGTATAATATGAAATAAATATATATGTATGATATAGCCAGGAGCCGCACGAATCCTCCACACTTCCGAGGGCTAGGCGGGGTGGCGCATGCGCAGAACCACCGCTGTGTTCTGGCATATGCGCAGAACAGCCAACGTGTTTCCTGCACATGCGCAGGGGCTTTTGTCTCCGCGTCAGCCATGGTGGAGCCTTACAGAGGCCGGCGCGGAGGGAAAGAGTCCCCCCATGGCACAGGCCCGCCTGCAGATTGGTGGGCCCCGATCGCGTGCCAGGCCACCGTGGGAGCCTCCCCCGGGGCCGGATCCCCCATGCCCCCTGAGGACTCCACTAGCCGCCCTCCAAGCCAGGTCCCGCCGGGATGGACCATGCCTATTTCACGCTGGCGGGACTGGCAGAAAATGGGTGGCCGCTCGGCCCATCGGGGCCCGGAGGTGCGGCGTGATCACTGCTCCCGCCCGAAAACTGGCACCAGGGAATTCGGCAGCCGGCGTCGGAATGGCGGGCGGGATTCACCCGGCAGGGAGCCGGAGAATCCCGCCCATTATCTCCATATGTATATATTTTACAAGGCAAGGCAAAAGTTCCTAAAGAACCATACCAATTTGGTGAACTGCAGGTTCGAACCCTGTGCTATGCTACTGATTTCTAAGCTGGTCTGTAATGAGGATGGCAGCAATTCACCTTTCTTCCCTCAGGTTAGCGAACAAAATCAATCAAACTGTCCACTCCCAACCTCTATCTTGTGAAATGAAAATGAAATGAAATTAAAATCGCTTATTGTCACGAGTAGGCTTCAATGAAGTTCCTGTGAAAAGCCCCTAGTCGCCACATTCCGGCGCCTGTTCGGGGAGGCTGGTACGGGAATCGAACCGTGCTGCTGGCCTGCATTGGTCTGCTTTAAAAGCCAGCGATTTAGCCCAGTGTGCTAAACCAGCCCGATCCCTGCTCGAAAAGGATAGTGTGTAGATTTTCCGTTTTGGGCTAGATTTCCACTGCTCGTTTTCACAATGGGGGAGAAAGAAAATTGATCCCACGACGTGTGTATGGAAATCAGGTGGACATGCTTGGTTGTTATATTTCTACACCCTTTCACTCTTAGTGCTGAAAACTGAAGGGGAGTACAGATAAAGCGTGGGAGTGCTCTTGTCAATAACACAGGACTGTAGGTGCTAAGGAGATCTACTCTGAATGAGTCATCACCTTAAAAGGGACAAAACCTGACTGCTTCTGCAGCTTCACAAAGCGATTTAGCGACGTTATTATACAGATCAAGCGTGTTGAGGCACCATGAAGACATGCAAAAAGGAAACTCTTTTTACAAAGTATCGGCAGTCAAAGGAAGGCTCAAAATTGTATTCTGTTTCTTGCTTATGGGAAACTGGTACAGAAATAAAATTGGGTCTAAAACATGCTGACCATCACCCATTGTACATCATCACAGAAAGTCAAAATCTATCTTCTTCAGTGGTGGAAAGTACTTTTTCATCCGTTACTTTCTATCAGTCTTGCTCACTTCTATTTTACCATTGACCTTCATGCCTTAAAGAAAAATGCCTTAAAAAAACATGCCACGTGCTTCTTTTCATGAAAATTGATTGGCGAAGAGGGAAAAAATCTGTTCCTACAGCTTCATAAAATTGTTCCATGCACAGGACCACAAGTGTACTGCGTAATATTCTATATCTTCTACAATGTTGAAATCATTCAAATGCTGTCAGTTCGAAGAAACATCAAAGCTATTTGAAATAGAACTTCTGTAACACACAAGGCGGACTTTCCCAGAAATCGGTAAAGACCGATAGCTGGACCACAAGTCGACATGTATAATCATAGAATTTACAGTGCAGAAGGAGGCCGTGTGGCCCATCGAGTCTGCACCGGCTCTTTGAAAGAGCACCCTACCCAAGCCCACACCTCCACCCTATCCCCATAACCCAGTAACACCACCCAACACTAAGGGCAATTTTGGACACTAAGGGCAAATATAGCATGGCCAATCCACCTAACCTGCACATCTTTGGACTGTGGGAGGAAACCGGAGCACCCGGAGGAAACCCACGCACACACGGGGAGGATGTGCAGACTCCGCACAGACAGTGACCCAAGCTGGGAATCGAACCTGGGACCCTGGAGCTGTGAAGCAATTGTGTTAACCACTATGCTACCGTGCTGCCCTAAAATGTTCCACAATGATAAGATAATGTTCCATATCTTCACAATGCTAAATTATTCAAAGACAGTCAGTTCTTAGAAATGTCCAGTGCTATTTGGACATAGAACGTCTGTAACACACAGGACTGAATTTTCCCAGAAATCGGTAAAGGCTGATAGCAGGTTTAAGCAACCAACAGCAATGGTGGCTTCCTCTACCATATACTCTCACATTGAGAAAAAAAAAGTAAAGGGGGGTTCCATGACGCATGGCCTCTGATTTTCCCACCCCAGCCTGCTAGAAACTTAAGGGCGAAATTCTCTGCCATCGGGATTCTCCGTTTTACCGGCAGCCTGGGGGTTTCCCGACAGCGTGGGGCTGCCCCACAATGGGAAACCCCATTGACCAGCCGGTAAAACAGAGAATCCCAATGGCATGTTTTGGTGCAGCGGGATGGAGCAACCCTCCCTCGAGGATTGGGGTGCAAATGAATTCATCCTGGAACTCCGCCTCCCCCTCCCCTCGGGCACTGCCACCTGGCGCCCAATTTGACTGTTCTCACCCGACTTTCCACTTCTGTCACTGAATTCACCCGACAGCGAAAAATCCCAGCCACACTGTACATTTAATTGTGAGTGTCTTTCAAATGCCTGCTCTTTCCCCTCCCATGAAAATAGCACCAACTGGGTCCCAGATATTGGTCTTTCGTTATTTCAATGTAACACTACTGAGCATATTTACAGGAATAAAACAAAGAATCTCAAAATCATTTACACCATGCGCGCACTCAGAATAACCACCTGACTGGGTCTTTGCATTACCCTTAATCAAATACAGAGTACACAATCTGACCCGAGAGCAAGGTTAAGTGACACAACTAATTCTCTTTTTTATGCCACCTTCATGAATTCCTTTCAACAAGGTCAGGGTCAGTCTCATTGTGCACGGCTTTCCAATTCCAGCTTGCAACTTCATTTAAGGCACAACTGTGTTAAATTTTCTAAGCCACAGTGGCTGAGAATTTGTGCTCCCAGGCATCCTCACCTTGCGAACAGATGATTCAGAGATTACGTCTGTAGTAAAATGGAGGCAGAGTTGCATCCCGTGATGTAATGTTTGTCTAGTTCAGTATACATTTTTACTAGGTAACAAAATACATTGATAAAAGAAGTGATCGTAAACTTCCTGCATATACTAAGAGATCTCAGACTCACAGGAGATGTGGTTTTACAATGAACAATATACCCATTTCACACACAATGGCCCCAGTATAAACAGAAGATGAGATAGTAGAAGGGGAATGTGTTTGCAGGTGGTGGTGGGGTTGTGGGTGGGGTGAGGGAGGGGGAGGGGGGGGGGGCGGGGGAGCTGGGAGGCAGGATGAGGAACCGGAAAATGTTGGGAACGTGTCAAATTTAGTGGCAGCTGAGGACCTCATTATCACTTTCCTACCTTGCTTCCAGATTGATAGGCTAGCCAGCTAATAGGCAGGAAATCCAATGAACAGAGGAATTAGGAACAGAAGGAGACAATTCAGCTTTTGAGCCTGCTCTGCCATTCATCAAATCATGGCTGATCTCTTCCTGGTCTCAAATCCACCAAACTATCTGTTCCCCATATCCCTTTAAACTGTTTTTTAAAAATCAGAAATATATCTATCTCCTTTTTGAAACCATTTAATGACTCAGAATTCCACTGCATTATGGGGTAACAAGTTTCACAAATACACCACACACTGCGAGAAGTAGTTCCTCCTTATCTCAGTTCTAAATCTACAGCCTCTCAACCTATATCTGCGACCTCTCGTTCTAGATTGCCCAATAAGGCGAAACATTTAGTCTACGTTTACTTTATCAATCCCTTTTGGTTTCTTATACACCTCGATCAGGTCCCCTCTCATCCTTCTAAACTCCAGCGAGTTTATGCCCAACCTGTTAAATCTCTCCTCATATGTTAACCCTCTCAGTAAACTTGCTCAGAATATAAAAACAGATAGTAAAAGTTTCTACAAATATATAAAACAATAAAAGAGTGGCTAAGGTAAATATTGGTCCTTTAGAGGATGAAAAGGGAGATTTAATAATGGGAGATGAGGAAATGGCTGAGGAACTGAACAGGTTTTTTGGGTCGGTCTTCACAGTGGAAGACACAAATAACATGCCAATGACTGATAGAAATGAGGCTATGACAGGTGAGGACCTTGAGTGGATTGTTATCACTAAGGAGGTAGTGATGGGCAAGCTAATGGGGATAAGGTAGACAAGTCTCCTGGCCCTGATGGAATGCATCCCAGAGTGCTAAAAGAGATGGCTAGTGAAATTGCAAATGCACTAGTGATAATTTACCAAAATTCACGAGACTCTGGGATGATCCTGGCGGATTGGAAATTAGCAAATGTGACACCACTGTTTAAAAAAGGAGGTAGGCAGAAAGCGGGTAATTATAGGGCAGTGAGCTTAACTTTGGTAGTAGGGAAGATGCTGGAATCTATCATCAAGGAAGAAATAGCGAGGCATCTGGATGGAAATTGTCACATTGGGCAGACGCAGCATGCGTTCATAAAGGGCAGGTCGTGCCTAACTAATTTAGTGGAATTGTTTGAGGACATTACCAGTGCGGTAGATAACGGGGAGCCAATGGATGTGGTATATCTGGATTTCCAGAAAGCTTTTGACAAGTTGCCACACAAAAGGTTGCTGCATAAGATAAAAATGCATGGCATTAAGGGGAAAGTAGTTGCTGGATAGAGGATTGGTTAATTAATAGAAAGCAAAGAGTGGGGATTAATGGGTGTTTATCTGGTTGGCAATCAGTAGCTAGTGGTGTCCCTCAGGGATCAGTGTTGGCCCACAATTGTTCACAATTTACAGAGCTGATTTGGAGTTGGGGACCAAGAGCAATGTGTCCAAGTTTGCAGACGACACTAAGATGAGTGGTAAAGCAAAAAGTGCAGAGGATACTGGAAGTCTGCAGAGGGATTTGGATAGGCTAAGTGAATGGGCTAGGGTCTGGCAGATGGAATACAATGTTGCCAAATGTGAGGTTATCCATTTTGGTAGGAATAACAGCAAAAAGGATTATTATTTAAATGATAAAATATTAAAACATGCTGCTGTGCAGAGAGACCTGGGTGTGCTAGTGCATGGGTCACAAAAAATTGGTTTACAGGTGCAACAGGTGATTAAGAAGGCGAATGGAATTTTGTCCTTCATTGCTAGAGGGATAGAGTTTAAGACAAGGGAGTTTATGCTGCAATTATATAAGGTGTTAGTGAGGCCACACCTGGAGTATTGCGTTCAGCTTTGGTCTCCTTACTTGAGAAAGGACATACTGGCACTGGAGGGTGTGCAGAGGAGATTCACTAGGTTAATCCCAGAGCTAAAGGGGTTGGATTATGAGGAGAGGTTGAGTAGACTGGGACTGTACTCGTTGGAATTTAGAAGGATGAGGGGGGGATCGTATGCAAAATTATGAAGGGAATAGATAGGATAGGTGCGGGCAGGTTGTTTCCACTGGTGGGTGAAAGCAGAACTAGGGGGCATAGCCTCAAAATAAGGGGAAGTAGATTTAGGACTGAGTTTAGGAGGAACTTCTTCACCCAAAGGATTGTGAATCTATGGAATTCCTTGCCCAGTGAAACAGTAGAGGCTCCTTCATTAAATGTTTTTAAGATAAAGATAGATAGTTTTTTGAAGAATAAAGGGATTAAGGGTTATGGTGTTCGGGCTGGAAAGTGGAGCTGAGCCCACAAAAGATCAGCCATGATCTCATTGAATGTCAGAGCAGGCTCGAGGGGCCAGATGGCCTACTCCTGCTCCTAGTTCTTACGTTCTTATGTTCTCTCATCCCCGAAAGTAATCTGATGAATCTCCTCTGAACTGCCTCCAATTCCACCACAACCTTCCTCAAATAAGGAGACCAAAGCTGGACACAATGCTCCAGATGTGGTCTCACCAACACCCGATACAATTGCAACTACATTTCTCTACTTTTATACTCCAGTCCTTTAATAATAATAATAATATTATTATTACTTTTATACTCGTCCTTTTGCAATAAAAGCTAACATTCCATTTGCCTTTTTAATTATGTGTTGTACCTGCATACCGTCTTTTTTGCCATTCATGAGCAAAGACACCCAGATCCCTCTGCCCAGATGCATTTTGAAACTGTTTTCCATTTAGATAATAATTTTCCTTTCTATTTTTTTCAGCCCAAATGGATAACCTCACACTTATCTACATTAAACTCCTTCTGTCAAATTTTGTATCAATCTCCAAGCCTATCTATATCCGTCTGAAAATCTTTATCTCCTCTCACTGCCTGCTTTCCCCCCTATTTTAGTATCATCAGCAAATTTTTCTATGTTACACTCTGTCCCTGCTTGCAGTTCATTTATATAGATTGTGACCCCTGCGGCACCCCCACTAGTTACAGTTCGCCAGCCAGAGTAGGACCCATTTAATCCGACCCTCTTGTTTCATTCAGTCAGGCAATCCTCAATCCAATCTTGTACTCTACCCCCAATCCCCACAGCCAGGGACTATTGTGAATGGTTTCCAAGGTCCTCGATCCATTGTAGGTTGGGTGAGGTACACTGAGGCCCAATGTTGGTTGGACGAGCAATTGAGCAGGAGGGTAAACAGGAAAGGATTGTGGAGTTGCTGAGCGAGTTGGCTTATCGTGGAAGAATTACTTGAGGTGCTGTGGGAGGAGGGGGAAAACATTATTCCTCCTCCTGGTCCTACAGCAATGCTCCAAGAAGCACTTACCTGCTGGATTCAACTACTCCCCTCTTCCTTTACCTGCCAAGTTTCCCGTACGCTGGGAAACCTCACCGGCCAATGCTAAATTCAAGTTAATCTATTTTATTTCAAATGTGTAAAAAACAATAACATCTGCTTTAGCACAATCCATAACCTCACAGCCAACAATTTGTACAATATTTCACCTTTTACCTCCTACGCGATGAGCAGTTCCTCAAACATTGTCATGAACAGCCCCCACGGTGTCGCAAAGCCCTTTTCCGACCCTGTCAACTCAATTTTAATCTTTTCCAACCAAAGAAAGTCGTAGAGGTCAGGCCACCATCCCCGGCGGCGTATATGACCTCCAATTTAACATGATCCTTCACCAGTCAATTAGAAAGGCAAAGGACGCAACATCGGCCCTGTTTCCCCTCCGGCAGCTCTGACATTTCCGATACCCAAAAGATCGTCACCATTGGGTCGTTCAGAGTTTTAGATAATGTCCCAAACTCTCTGCAGCTTCTCGCAACCCCAGAACATGTGTGCATAATGTGCCAGCCTTTGCCCACACTTCTCGCACTCACGGCTGTGGTGTTCTTTGTGATTCTTGTTCTCAGGATGGATGTTGTAGTGTTCACAATAGAAGCTAAGTTCATTAACAAAGCTAACATTTATTGACACTACTTATTAAAGCTTGACCACTTACTCATATAGTAAACAATAATCTATAATCTACACTCAACTACACTAGTCTCAACACTCTATCTATAACTGTCCTGAGCTCTCTATCACTGCTCTCTCTCTCTCCTCTCCATCTCTCTCCCAGAATCCGTGGGAGCAATTCTCCCATCGGGAGTCTAAGTGCCGATGCCGGAGTGAAAACCGGAGTGTTTCACTCCAGCGTCGGAGCCCGCTCCCAGCCCCCTATTCTCCCGTCCCCGGGGGGCTAGGAGTGGCATTGCATCATTTACGCGCGCTGGGCCTTGGCGCCGTGTAAAAGCGGCGCCGCATAAATGACGCGGCCGATGCCGCGTAAATGACGTCACCCGTGCATGCGCGGTTGCCGTCCTCCCCGACGAGGCCGCCCCGCAAGAAGATGTCGGATTGATCTTGCGGGGCGGGGGAGAGACGGAGATCCTCCTTCAGAGAGGCTGGCCCCATTTAAGGCCCCCCACCCCCCCCCGGTGCCGGAAACCCCCTCACCCCCCCACAGGCCACACCCCAGCGTTCCTGCGCTGTTCCCGCTGGCAGCGACCAGGTGTGGACGGCGGCTGGTGGGAATCTTTTAAAAAATATATTTATTAAAGTTTTTTAACACAATTTTTCACCTTACAAATAACCCACCCCCGTAACAAAATAACAAGAAATCGCACAGAGCAAGATATACACATGGTAAAATGATATGTTTACATAGCTTTGTACACTGGCTCTCTCCCGCACGTGCCAGTTTCCCCAACCCTTCATGTTATCTCTTGCTCATCCAGCCTCCCAGGAATTCCCCCATTCCCCCCCCCCGCTCCCCCCTTACAGGACGACCCCCCCCCCCCCCCCCCCCCCCCCCCCCCCCCCCCCCCCCCCCCCCCCAACACCCCCAGGTTGCTGCTGCTTGTTGAACGACCTTCCTCTAACGCTCCGCGAGATAGTCTAGGAACGGTTGCCACCGCCTGTAGAACCCCTGCACAGACCCTCTCAAGGCAAACTTAATCCTCTCCAGCTTTATGAACCCAGCCATGTTGTTTATCCAGGCCTCCACGCTGGGGGGCTTCGCCTCCTTCCACATTAGCAAGATCCTTCGCCGGGCTACGAGGGACGCAAAGGCCAGAATGCCGGCCTCTTTCGCCTCCTGCACTCCCGGCTCGTCCACTGCTCCAAATATTGCTAGCCCCCAGCTTGGCTTGACCCGGACTTTCACCACCTGAGATATTGCTCCTGCCACTCCTCTCCAGAACCCCTCCAGTGCCGGGCATGACCAAAACATATGGACATGGTTCGCCGGGCTCCCTGAGCACCTTCCACATCTGTCCTCCACCCCAAAGAACCTACACAACCTCGCCCCCCTCAAGTGCGCTCTGTGACCCATCTTAAATTGTATCAGGCTGAGCCTGGCACATGAGGAGGAGGAATTAACCCTACCTAGGGCATCAGCCCACAAACCTTCCTCGATCTCCTCCCCCAGCTCCTCCTCCCATTTACCCTTCAGCTCCTCTACCAGCGCTTCCCCCTCTTCTTTCAACTCCTGGTGTATTGCCGACACCTTGTCCTCCCCGACCCATACACCCGAGATCAACCCTGTCTTGAATTTCTTGTGCCGGGAGCAACGGGAATTCCCTCACCTGTCGCCTCACAAACGCCCTCACCTGCACATATCTAAAGGCATTTCCCGGGGGTATCTCGAACTTCTCCTCCAGTGCCCCTAGGCTCGCAAACATCCTGTCAATGAACAGGTCCCCCATTCTTCTGATCCCCGCCCGATGCCAGCTCTGAAATCCCCCGTCCATCTTCCCCGGGACAAACCGGTGGTTACCCCTGATCGGGGACCACACCGAGGCTCCCATTGCACCCCTGTGCCGTCTCCACTGGCCCCAGATCCTTAGCGGGGCTCGTGGTGTACCTTGTCAGCGAGTGCGGCAGTGGTGCCGTCACCAACGCCCCCAGGCTCGTTCCTTTACAGGACGCCATCTCCATCCTCATCCATGCCGCCCCCTCTCCCTCCATCACCCACTTGCGGATCATCATCACATTTTCTGCCCAGTAGTAGCTCCCTAGGTTTGGCAGCGCCAACCCTCCTCGGTCCCTACTGCGTTCCAGGAACCCTCTCCTTACTCTCGGGGTCTTATTCGCCCACACAAACCCCATAATACTCCTGCCTACTCTCTTAAAAAAGGCCTTAGTGATCGCGATGGGAAGGCACTGAAACACAAACAGAAACCTCGGAAGGACCACCATTTTGACCGACTGCACTCTACCCGCTAGCGAGAGCGGTAACATGACCCATCTTTTGAAGTCCTCCTCCATTTGTTCCACCAACCTCGGCAGATTCAGTTTATGTAGGGCCCCCCCAACTCCTGGCTATCTGGATCCGAAAGCTCCCCTCCGCCTCCTCAGCGGTAGGTCCCCTATCCCTCTTTCTTAGTCCCCTGCCTGTAATGCAAAGAGCTCACTCTTCCCTACATTGAGCTTATAGCCCGAAAACTCCCCAAACTCCCTAAGAGTCTGCATGACCTCCACCATCCCCTCCATTGGATCCGCCATGTACAGCAACAGGTCATTCCGCATAAAGCGACACCCGATGCTCTTCTCCCCCTCGAACCACCCCCCTCCATTTACTAGACTCCCTCAATGACATGGCCACGGGTTCGATCGCCAATGCAAACAACAGTGGGGACAGGGGGCACCCCTGCTTCGTCCCTCGGTACAGCCGAATGTACTCCGACCTCCGCCAGTTCGTTACTACACTCGCCACCGGCGCTCTGTAAAGGAGCTTAACCCAGCTAATAAACCCTCCCCGAACCAAACCTATGCAGCACCTCCCAGAGGTACTCCCACTCTACTCAGTCAAAGGCCTTCTCCTAGCTGCCACCATCTCCGCCTCTCCCTCCTCCATTATCACGTTTAAGAGACGCCGCACATTAGTGTTTAATTGCCTGCCCTTTACGAATCCCGTCTGGTCCTCGTGGATCACCCCCGGGACACAGTCCTCGATCCTCGCGGCCAGCACTTTTGCCAGCAATTTAGCATCCACATTGAGGAGCGAGATCGGCCTGTACGATCCACATTGCAGTGGGTCCTTGTCTCGCTTTAGGATCAAAGAAATCGTCGCTTCCGACATTGTCAGGGGCGGGGTCCCCTCCTCTCTTGCCTCGTTAAAGGTCCACACTAGTAGCAAGGCCAACAGGTCTACGTACTTCCAGTAGAATTCCACCGGGAACCCGTCCGGTCCCGGGGTCTTCCCCGCCTGCATACTCCCCAAACCCTTGCTCAGCTCCTCCAACCCAATTGGTGCCCCCAAACCAGCCACCTCTTGCTCCTCCACCCTTGGGAATCTCAGTTGGTCTAGGAATCTGCCTACCCTGTGGTCAACAGGTCAAACTCTATCTGGAGCCGTCGTCTTTCCCCAAGTAATCTCTCCTCCGGGGCCTCTGCGTATCTCCTGTCCACTCTCAAGATCTCCCCACTAACATCTCCTTTTCCATGCTCTCTGTCCTCTCCCTATGAGCCCTGATGGAGATTAGCTCTCCCCTGATCACCGCCTTCAACGCCTCCCATACCACCTCCATCCGCACCTCCCCGTTGTCCTTTGGCCTCCAAGTACCTTTCGATGCACCCCCTCACCTTCCCACTCACCACCTCATCTGCCAGCAGTCCCACATCCAGCCGCCACAGCGGGCGTTGGTCCCTCTCCTCTCCCAGCTCCAGTTTCACCCAGTGCGGGGCGTGATCCGAAACGGCTATGGCCGAATACTCCGTCCCTCCACCCTCGGGATGAGCGCCCTGCCCAGGACAAAAAAATCTATCCGGGAGTAGGCTTTGTGCACATGGGAGAAAAAAGAAAATTCCCTGGCCTGCGGCCTTGCAAACCTCCATGGGTCCACTCCCCCCATCTGATCCATAAACCCCCTAAGTACCTTGGCCGCCGCCGGCTTCTTTCCAGTCCTTGATCTGGAGCGGTCCAGTGCTGAGTCCAACACTGTATTGAAGTCCCCTCCCATTATCAGGCCTCCTACCTCCAGGTCCGGAATGCGCCCCAACATGCGCTTCATGAATCCAGCATCATCCCAGTTCGGGGCGTATACATTTACCAACACCACCCACGTCCCTTGCAACCTACCGCTCACCATCACATATCGCCCTCCATTATCCACTACGATAGTCTTGGCCTCAAATGACACCCGCTTCCCACCAATATTGCCACCCCTCTCTTCTTTGCGTCCAGTCTCGAGTGGAATACCTGTCCTACCCATCCTTTCTTAACCTGACCTTGTCCGCCACCTTCAGATGTGTCCTCTTGGAGCATGACCACGTCTGCCTTCAGTCCCTTTAAGTGCGCGAACACTCGGGCCCTCTTCACCGGCCCGTTCAGGCCCCTCACGTTCCACGTTATCAGCCGGATTGGAGGGGCTCTGACCCCACGCCGACTAGCCAATCTCCTTTTCTAGGCCAATCCCGTGTCCGCGCCTCCCTCACCCTCCAGTCCCCCAGCCGGGGGACCCCCGCCCCGACCACCTCGTCTGTGTCCCATTCCCTTTCGGCCAGTGCAGCAGCAACTCTTTCCACCCCCCTCCCCCTCCCCCCCGCTAGATCCCTGTCTAGCTTTTTTGCTCCCCCCATATCACTCCCGTACGTCAGCTGACACCTGCTGACCCCGGCTTCCCCCGCCGTCCCATTGACCTCCCATTGATGCTGGATTCATGAAGCGCATGTTGGGGCGCATTCCGGACCTGGAGGTAGGAGGCCTGATAATGGGAGGGGGACTTCAATACAGTGCTGGACCCAGCACTGGACCGCTCCAGATCAAGGACTGGAAAGAGGCCGGCCGGTGTCCCAATCAGTATGCGTTCCTTCGTTCCCCTTCCCGCCTTTCTTCCCTCGCGTGGGAAAAACCCCGCGCTTTCCAAAGCCTGCCCCACCCCCCTCTGGCGCAGCTCCTGTCGCGGGCCTTGTCTCTCTCCCCAACCCATGTAACATTTGCTGCGCGTTATTGACCCCCTATATGCAACAACCATCACACATCAAACCTCAAACATCCCCCCCCACCCTCACAAACCCTCAGTTAGAGTCCAACTTTTTGGTTTGTATGAAGGTCCACGCCTCTTCAGGCGTTTCAAAATAATAGTGTTGGTCCTCGTATGTGACCCACAGTCGCGCTGGCTGCAGCATTCCGAATTTCATTCCTTTCCGGTGCAACACCGCTTTGGCCTGGTTGAAACCCGTTCTCCGCTTTGCAACCTCCGTACTCCAGTCCGGGTATATTCGGATCTCTGCATTGTCCCACTTACTGCTCCGCTCCTTCTTGGCCCATTTCAGGACCCTCTCTCTGTCCGTGAACCGGTGGAACCTCACCACCATCGCCCTTGGCGGCTCATTTGCCTTGGGCCTCCTCGCCAGCACCCGGTGTGCCCCGTCCAGCTCCAGCGACCTCGAAGGGGGCCTCCGCACCCATCATCGCCCCGAGCATCGTGCTCGCGTATGCCCCGGCATTAGCCCCCTCCACTCCTTCAGGGAGACCCAGGATCCGCAGATTCTTTCTCCTCGACCTGTTCTCCAGGTCTTCGAGTCTTCCCGCCCACCTCTTGTGTAGCGCCTCGTGCTGCTCCACTCTCACCGCCAGGCCCAAGATCTCGTCCTCATTCTCACTGACTCTTTTCTGTACCTCCTGGATCTTTACTTCGTGGGCCTTCTGGGTCATCCCTAGTCCTTCAATTGCCGACAGCATAGGAGGCAGCATCTCCTTGCGCAGCTCCTTGAAGCAGCGCTTGATGAACTCCTGCAGCTCCAGCCCGCAATCCGCTTTGTCCCCGGCCGCCGCCATTTTGCTTTTTTACCCTCGCTTCTCCCGCTGCTCCAATGCCACTTTTTTGGCCGTTTCACCTCTGGTCCGGTCCATAAAAGTTGGAGGGGGACCTCTCTCTTCCCTTCCCCACGGGTTGTCTTCGAAAAAAATTCCGTTGGGGCTCCTCTAACAAGCCCGAAAGTCCGTAATAGCGGGAGCTGCCGTATCGTGCGGCTTAGCTCCGCATAGCCGCAACCGGAAGTCCTGGTGGGAATCTGTCGTGTTGGGCAGGCCGCTTGGCTCATCCGGGCCGGAGAATCGCCACTCGCCCGTTGCAAACGGTGAGCAGCGATTCTCCGAGCGGGCCAGCCGTGATTCTCGCCGCGCCGGTTTTGGGGTGGGGAGAATCGCGTGCGGGTGTCGGGGCAGCGTGGCGGGACACGCGCGGCGCCCCGGCGATTCTCCCACCTGGCGTGGGGGGGGGGGGGGGGGGGGGGGGGGGGTATTCCACCCCATGAGTCACTGCTTTATAGAGTTGTATCTAGCTCCATCTAGTGGTTAATTATGATATAACATTAACCCTTTGTCATCTGTACATTTCAAATAATGTTTGCAACGGCCACCCCTTGGAAGAACCCACTCATCCTCGCCATGTACCATATGCACCACCTTGAACTGAATCAAGCTCCTCCTCCTCTCGCAAGAGTAGGTTGAATTCACCTCACTCATCGCCTCAACCACAGTCCCCAGCCTGTTTCCCCTCACCGCCCACTCCTTCTCCCCCCTGCTCCCCCAATCACCCATATATGTCCCCAATCCTACCCTCTCCCGACTCATCCGGGAGCAGCAGTTGCTCCAATAGGGTATACTCCGGCAAACTGGGAAACGCCCTCCACTCCTTTTGCACAAAGTTCCACACCTGTATATATCTAAATTCATTCTCCCTCGGCAACTCAAACCACTCCCACAATTCATCCAGATCTGCAAACTTCCCTTCGAAATACAAATCCTTCATCCTCTTCAGCCCCTCCTCCCTCCACATTTCATACATCCCATCCATCTCCCCCGGCTTAAACCTGTCGTTCCCACACAGTGATGTCAACACCGACATCCCCTCCAACTCAAGGTGTCTCTACAGCTGATTCCGCACTCTAACTGTCGACTGACTATACGACCGGGCTCCCCGTATACTTCCACGGAACTAGTAGCAGCGGAGCCGTGACCAAAGCCCTCAGACTGGATCCCCGACAGGACTCCTCCTCCATCTTGACCCACTCTGCCACCCTCCCCTCCCCCCGAACCACACCATCGCCGCACCTTCTCCACATAAACTCCAAAATCACTGTTTCAAATTTCCAGGAGAAGGTCTTCGGGAGAAAGGTCAGGATCTCAAAATCAAACAAGTACCTTGACAGCACATCCATTTTCACAATCTTCAGGCTCCCTGCCAGTGTCAGGATTAAAATCTCCCTTAATCTCCTCCACCAACTTTGTCAAATTCCACCTGTCCATCGTATCTCATTCCCTCGTCACCTGAATCCTCAAGTACCTGAACCTATCCCGAGCTCCCTTAAATGGCAACATCCCAAGTTGGCCCCCCCCTCCCGCATTCACCAGAAAAACCTCGCTCATCCCGACATTTAACTTATACCCAGCGAAGGCCCCAAACCTCTCCAGTATGGCCATGATCCTACCCATACTCTCCAGTGGGCCCGACACGAACAACAACAGGTCATTCCAGTACAGCGACATCTGGCGCTCCCTTTTTCCCCCTCACAATCCCTTGCCACTCCACAGACCACCTAAGGACCATCGCCAAGGGCTCAATTGCTAGCGAGAACAACAACTGCAACAGCGAACACCCCTGTCTCGTTCCCCTATGCAGCCCAAAACTCCGCGAACTGATCCCATTTGTACATACATAGATCATAGAATTTACAGTGCAGAAGGAGGCCATTCAGCCCATCGGGTCTGCATCAGCCCATGGAAAAATCACCCTATCTAAGCCCACATCTCCACCCTATCCCCGTAACCCAGTAACCCTATCTAACCTTGCTACCGGGGCCTACATTCTCAGATGCACCCATGCCACAAACTTTGAGCCAAACCCAAATCTACCCCAAGATCTCAAATAAATACCTCCATGCCACCAAATCAAAAGCCTCCTCTGCATCCACCCCACTGACGGAGTCAGAGCCACATTTAACGGCCTCCTGATTTTACTGGAGAGCTGCCTGCCCCTTTATGAAACCCATTTGATCCTCCCCTGCCACCATCTTTCCCGACACCAATTTAGCCAGCACTTTCACGTCTATGTTTAACAACAAAATGGGCCTATATGACCTACACTCCAACGGATCCTTCCCCTTCTTCAGGATTAGTGTGATCGATGCCTATGTCAGTGTCTCTGGCATCTCCCCCTTCTCCAAAGCCTCAATAAACATCCCAACAAATGTCGTTCTAACTCTGTCGCAAAATCCTTATAAAGCTCCACCAAAAAGGCATCTGACCCTGGAGCCTTCACCAACTTCACCCCTAATGCTGCCAGTCACCTTCCTCAGCCTCAGAAGCTCCTCCAATGCCTGCGTCCTCTCTTCCTCCAACCTTGGAAACTCCAACCCATCCAGAAACCATCCCATATCTCCTTCCTCTCCACCCGGCTCGGCCCTGTGCAGCTTCTCATAATACCCCCTGAATTTAATTTATCCTCCCTGGCTCAGACACCACCTCGCCATTCTCTGTTCACACTCTTAAGGTTTCCCTGTTGTAGCCTGCCTCCTCAGCTGGTGGGCCAGCATACGGCTCACCTTCTCGCCATATTCATATTGTACTCCCTCGCCTTCCGTAGCCACCCCACAGCCCTTCCCTTTGTCAACCTATCAAACTGTCCCTGCAAAGGGCGGCATATGGTGCAGTGGTTAGCACTGGGACTGCGGCGCTGAGGACCCCGATTCTAATCCCGGCTCTGGGTCACTGTCCATGTGGAGTTTGCACTTTCTCCCCATGTCTGCATGGGCTTCACCCCCACAACCCAAAGATGTGCAGGTTAGGTGGATAAGCCACGCTAAATTGCCCCTCAATTGGAAATAAATAATTGGGTACTCTAAATTTATTTTTTTTAAACTGCCCCTGCAACCTCCTCCTCTTCACTAACAACTCTTTAGTGGGGACCCTCGCGTATCTCCTGTCCACCTCAGCTATCTCGTCCAACTATAGTCCATGCTCCTCCCTCCTCTTTCTGTCCCTGTGCGCCTTGAACAAGATAATCCCTTCCCTTGGGACACCGCCTACAATTCTGTAATGATATACATAAGCAATTCTGTACATTAATATGTTAGACTTCCAACCAGCAGGTGGCAGTAGATCTACACCACGTGACACTGCAACTTTGGGGAGTCTGAGTGAGGGGTCATCGTGGATAGTCGTGTTAGCTCTTCTATTCTAGCTGTTAACAGTTTACAGTTCATTGGTAGTATTAGGATTGTTTTCCACCCACATTATTGTAATTTAATAAATCTTAACCAGACATTCTTTGGTGCACTGACTCAATCATTGCAATGCACTACAACGTAACAAATGCCTCCCAGAAGGTGGCCACTGGCACTTCCCCATTCTGATTCAGCGCCACATAATCCCCAATCATCGACCTCACCTTTTCACAAAACCCCTTATCCGCCAAAAGACACAAATCTAGCCTCCATCACAGCCTCTGCATCTACCCCGCGCTAAGCCTCACCTCCAGCCAATGCGGTGCATGATCAGATATCACAATCCCCGCTCACACCGTCCCCTGCCACCCCCAACAACACCGCAATGCCTGAAAAAGAGGATGGTGTGGCATCTGTGCCATGTTCTTGTGGACTTGGCACCACGTGAAGGCTAACGCTGCATACTCCCGGTGGCTGTCAAGGTCACCGCAGCACTGAACATTGACGTCTTGGGTTCATTCCAGGGCTCAAGTGGGCATATCCTAGCCAGCAACCCACAAGTGCATCCGTGAAATCACGGATGTCCTGTGTGCCTGGGCAGCAGGATTCTCTGCCATCACCGGGATGTCCCAGGGGGTAATAGATAGCATGCATGGCATCTTGCATCCACTGGGTGGTCAGGGAGCACCCTTCAGTAATTGGAAGGGGTTCCACTCTCTGAATGTTCAAGTTGTGTGCAACCACCACCTCAAGATCATGCACGTGTAGGGACAGCACGGTGGCGCAGCGGTTAACATTGCTGCCTCACGGCGCCGAGGACCCAGGTTCGATCCCGGCTCCGGGTCACTGTCCGTGTGGAGTGGGTCGCACACCCATAGCCCAAAAAGATGTTCAGGGTAGGTGAATTGGCCATACTAAATTGCCCCTTCATTGGAAAAAATGAATTGAGGACTATAGATTTATTTTTAAAGGTTCACGCACATTTGTGCATGTTTCCCGGGAGTGTGCACAGCAACTACATCCTGGGGTAGTCAGAGAACTGGAGCATCTTCAAGGGACACCCCAGAATGACCAGTTGGCTTTTGGGGGATTAGGGGTACCAGTTTAGGTCCAGGCTAATGACGCCAGTGTGGAGGCCTGTGACCATTGCGGAGAACCAATATAATGAGGCCCATGTGGCCATCCGGGCCGTCATTGAGCAGTGCATTGAACTGCTCAAGATGTGGTTCCGATACCTCGACCACTCTGGTGGTGCACTACAGTACAGCCCCCAGAGGGTTGCCTACTTCATGGTGGTCTGTTGTGCCCTCCACAACCAGGATGTCGGGCTGGAGGAGGGGATGGTAGCAGGTGGGACCAGTGCCAGTGGGCCGATGCCAACTCAGCCATGTGGCCCATTGGAGGTCATTGAGCTTCTTGCAGCACAAGTCAGAGCAAAAGCTTACGATGAACTGGCCAGACCCCACTGTACATACAATAGAAAACGTGTAGAGAAGGGCACCAGAGCTGAGCCAAGTGTGAGAGAGAACAGCTTGGAGAAGAGATTAGACATGCTTACGTTTCGCAGTTTACAATGAGGATGAATAGCATGAGAGGGGTTCTTGAGTTTTTGTCACACAGGTTTTGCACAACACAAACTGAGGCCTCATGGGATTTGGGGTAATATATTAGCATTGGAGTGAGGATTGGTTAATTGGCAGAAAGCAGAGTATGAATAAATGGGTAATTTTTTGGTTGCCAGCAGAAGGATCCATGCTGGGGCCTGAGGTATTTACAATCTTTACTGAGGACTTAGATGAGGGCAGCACGGTAGCACAGTGGTTAGCACTGTGGCTTTACAGCGCCAGGGTCCCAGGTTCGATTCCCTGCTGTGTTACTGTCTGTGCGGAGTCTGCACGTTCTCCTCGAGTCTGCGTGGGTTTCCTCCAGGTGCTCCCATTTCCTCCCACAGTTCAAAGACGTGCAGGTTAGGTGGATTGGCCATGCTAGATTGTCCTTAGTGTCCAAAAAGGTTTGGAGGGGTTATTGGGTTACGGGGCTCGGGTGGAAGTGAGGGCTTAAGTGGGTCGGTGCAGACTCGATGGGTCGACTGGCCTCCTTCTGCACTGTATGTTCTATGTTCTATGAAGGGAGCAAGTGTAACAAGTGTGTCAATGTTTGCTGATCATAGCAAGTTCAGCAGGAAAGTACGCTATGGAGAGCACACACACACACATAGGGAAATATTCTGGTTCAGTGATTCAGCAAGACAGAATAATGCGGGGAAGTGTAATGTTATGCAATTTTGAAAACAAAATAGAAACGCAGAATATTTTTGAAGTACTGGGAGATTAGGACATGTTGATATTCAGAGGAGCTGTGGCATCATTGTACAAAAATCACTGAAAGTTAACATGAAGGCACAGCAAGGAATTAAGAAAGCAAATGTTAGCCTTTATTTCAAAGCAATTAAAAGTTTGAGTGAATAAGTATTACTGTCAGTGTATAGGGGCTTTGCAAGACTACAACTGGAACACTGTACAGGTTTGATCTTCTTAACTAGCGAAAGATAAACTAATCTTGTTGGGAGTCAAAAAAAAGGTCATTAGGCTGATCCCTAGGATAACGGGGTTGCTTTGAGGAAAGACGAGGGTAAATTGAAACTATGGGCGTGATTCAGCAATCCTGTTGTGTCCAGTGCAGATCCGGGTGGAACAGATGATTCGTGCGTGAGCCTCAAATCGGGCTCTGCCAGGCCCTCGTTGGGTGAGATCCAGATCTGAACAGGACGCCAGATTCACCCGGCGGGGTGGCATTGGACAGGCCAAGGTGGGTCGGGGATAGGGCAGTGTGGCAGCCCGGCACTTCCCTTGCGCCTGGAAACTTGGCACTGCCAGCCTGGCACCCATACACTGCCCATCTGGCACCCTGGCTGTACCCGGCTGGCAATGCAAAGGTGCCCAGGTTGGCACTGCCAGGGTTCAGGCCTGGGAGAATGTGGAGGTGGGTCTTGCCACTTGGAGGGGGGAGGTGGGGGGAGGGGCGGTTCCAGGGGCGTTGACTGGGTTGAGGACCTGAAGGGCTGGGGGGCGAAAGAGAGAGATCTGGGCTGCTGGACAAAATGTCATCCCAATCTGCGAACTGCTGTTCCTGCTGGTGAGATTAGCTCGCCAACAGGAAATCCCTCTCATGTGGCCTTGGTGGGGAGAAACTCCCCGAGGCCAAAAAAAAATGGCCAAGCGGCAATGGATAGCGGGGTATTTCTCAACCCTGCAGCCACCAAGAAATACTCTGCTAAACCTGCCGTTCAGCGGATGGCAACCTATATTTCCAAGACGTTAGAAAAATATAAATTATGGGTCATATGAAGAGCCTCATAGAGTAGAGGCTGAAGGGTGATTCCACTGGCGGTGGAGTCTAAGACCAGAGGTCACAGTCTGAGAATAAATGGTCAATCATTTAGGACTTAGACAAGGAAAATTTCACCACTGACAGATTTAAAATGATCTGCCCGGAAGTGCTGTGGATGTTCTGTCATATATTCAAAATAGAGACCAATAGATTTTTGGATACTTTGCACATTAGAAGATATGTGGGTCGTGCGGTAAGGTGGAATTGTGGTGGATGGTCATCCATGATCGTACTGAATGGTTCACTGCTGCTCCTTTTAAAAATGTTTTTATAGCTGAGGACAGTAGAATTGGAGGAAGTTACAGTGATAGAGAGAGGTGAGGCCATGGAACAAGTAGAAAACAAGGATAGGACAGTGAACACAGAAATGAGATAATTATGCAGTTCACAAAACAAAATAAATGATCTTTCCGAAACTTTAGCTACAAGTGTAAAAACTTGTTGCCGTTCTGTTTTGAGGGCTAAAGAGCTGACGAATCCCTAATGTGTGCCACATTGGAAGCCTTGGGACTCCTCTAAACCTAGGCAAATTTCTAGCATCTGTCATGCCTCCACAGGCAGCTCTCCAATATAAGGCTGCATGTCCATCAGGTATGCTTGGGGTTCAGGACATTGGTCTCCGATTCTGGATCTCACTGTGCTCATTTTCTTCTCACAAGAACAAGTGCAACAAGGTTGGATATCCATCCAATTTAGTTCGATGCTAGCAATCTGTCATAAATTATTTCTTCAAGAACTGTAAGGCAATGTGGACTTGGCAGGCAATACGAGAGCGTGTTAATAATTATATTTAAAAAGAAGGGGATTCACGAATGATCATCAAATACAATCCATTCATAGATTTCAAGATAACCAAGTAAAACTCTTCTTGCTAGTTAAATACTAGCCTAGTCCCTTTCTTTGGAATTGTACAATTTATTCCTTTCCACCCCACTGCCGGGTCCAGGATTTCCTGCCCACAGCCCCACCGTCCTCCCTCGAACCTCTACCCCAAACCCCTGAAAATTCATCATAGTGTTAAGGGGCTGTTTAGCACAGGGCTAAATCGCTGGCTTTGAAAGCAGACCAAGGCAGGCCAGCAGCATGGTTCAATTCCCGCAACAGCCTCCCCGAACAGGCGCCGGAATGTGGCGACTAGGGGCTTTTCACAGTAACTTCACTGAAGCCTACTTTTGACAATAAGCGATTTTCATTTCATTTTCATTTTCATAACGGAATCCTGATTTTCAGATTAAGGGATTCAGGAGATGCTCGGTGCAAGTGACTTGCAAAGACATTTCTGTACCTAGTTTCCTCAGCCTGTTGCACTGGCTCAATTCAACTTCCAGGGAAACCCTTGGTTGCTTATTCACATAGCTCCACCCTCTCATGCAAAAGACCAAAGACATTGAGTTTCTCTGGGTTTTGCCAGTTCTAATGGGCATACATTTTCACTTAGGCATAGCAGGACGTAAAGTTGCATTTCTGTTGTTTTAGTGTCTTTCTTAAAAAAGCAATAAAAACATTTATAATGTACTCTCACTGAGACCTACATTGTATATTATGGATCTTTGGATGTTTTTAAAAGCATCAACCGGGGTTACATCAAGCACTGAAAAGGTCCCACAATTGTAGTTTCTTAAATATGCCATACTTATTGTGCATTAAGAAAATTTCAATGGATCCAAGCTTGAATTTTTATGCATGTCGAGAAACTAAAGGAAGGAATAAACGCGGCCTAAGTTCTGCGTTTTTTCTCGGGGTTACCGCTGGTTTCTAATTGCTCTTACTTGCCTGCATATATTAGTCAGATTATCAAGAAATGTTGGCATAATTGACCAATAACATGAACCGATATAGATTTTAGTGTACTTTTCCCGATTATGCCATTTGGCAAAATTCTGGTCAGCTTTCTTAGAGTTTGTAGCCTCCTAGTCAGAAGGCTGTGAAATGAAGCTGCTTTCCAGGATTTCACCCCAGTGTACTACCACACAGTGAGTGATGCGATGAGACGATAGGCTAAGGTCTCAGCTCTCTGCTCTGCTGATTCAAAAGATCCTGGGCTGGATTTTCCGTCGTCGGGATGCTGTGTTTTGCTGGCAGCCCGGGGATTTCCCGACGGCGTGGTGCTGCCCCTACAAAGGAAACCCCATTGACCAGTCGCCGAAATGGAGCACCCCGCCAGCCTGCTGAACCAGAAATCTGGCGCGGCGAGACGGAGAATCCAGCCCCCTGTGTTACAGGATGAAAAAGAGCAGCAAATTCTCCCAGTGTTCAGGCTCGCCTTCCTCCCTCACACAATCCTACAGAGGGAAAAATGGACTAACTAATCATTCACCATGCTGCTGGTACTGAGTGACACCGAAATTAACCTGCAAAACAATAATAATTCATTTTCTAAATACTTTGGGTCTTTTGGCAAAATCTGTTATAGAAACAAAGAAATTAGGAGCGGCCATCCGGCCCATTCAGCCTGCTCTGTCATTTAGTGCCATCATGGCTGATCCTCTATTTTTAAAAAAAATATTTTTATTCTCCTTTTTCACATTTTCTCCCACATTTACACCCATCAACAATAAACAATAATCAGCAAGATATGTCAATCCCCATAATAACAACGATCCCATCCGCCCACCAACCCCCAAACATCAGCCCGCATGTTTACACAAAAAGGAATCAGGGATTACCCATAGTCACCCTTAATCTACACAGCCCCCCTCCCCCTCACCCACCCCCCCCAACTAATGTTCGATGTTATCCAGTTCTTGAAAGTGCATAATAAATAGTGCCCATGATTTGTAGAACCCCTCCGAGCTTCCCCTCAGTTCGAACTTAACCTTCTCAAGGGTCAAGTATTCCAACAGGTCCCCCACCACGCCAGGGCACTGGGTGGAGAGGCTGCTCTCCATTCCAGCAGGATCCGCCTTTGGGCGATGAACGAGGCGAAGGCTATGATATCTGCCTCCGCTCCCGTTTCCAACCCTGGCTGGTCTGACACCCCGAATGTGGCCTCCTGGGGACCCGGGTCCAGTTTCACACGCACCACCTTGGAAATTACCCTAAACACCTCCTTCCAGTACCCCCCTAGCTTTGGACAGGACCAAAACTTATGAGAACGTGATTCGCAGGCCCCCCCCCCCCCGCAACGCTCACACACATCCTCTACTCGTTCAAGAAATCGGCTCATCCTCGCCCTCGTGGGGTGCGCTCTATATACCACCTTCAGCTGTATCAGCCCCAACCTCGCACATGAGGTGGAGGCATTCACTCTCCGGAGCACCTCACACCAGATCCCCTCCTCTATAACCTCTCCCAGCTCTTCCTCCCACTTTGCTTTGATCCCTACCAGTGGTGCCTTATCCTCTTCCAGAATAGCTCCGTTCACCGCTGACACTGCCCCCTTCTCCAGTCCTCTTGTCGTCAACACCTCCTGCAGCAATGTGGAGGCCGGTTCCTCTGGGAAGCTCTGTATCTCCTTCCTGGCAAAATCCCGAACCTGCATGTACCTAAACACTTCTCCCTGCTCTAGTCCATACTTCGCTTCCAGCTCCCTCAATCCTGCAAACTGACCCCGAAGAAACAAATCTTTTAGCGTCTTAATCCCCTTCTCTTCCCATTTCCGAAAACTTCCATCCCACCTCCCTGGCTCAAATCTGTGGTTCCCCCGAATCGGCATTTCCCTTGACCCTAAACCCAACCCGAAGTTGTTGGCGAAACTGCCTCCAGATTTTCAATGAAGCTATTATTATCGGAATCCCTGAATATTTTCCCGGAGCTATCGGGAGCGGCACTGTTGCAAGTGCCTTCAGCCCCGACCCCCTGCACAAAATCTCCTCCATTCTGACCCACTGGGAATCCACCCCTCTGACCCAGCTCTGCACTTTCTCCACGTTCGCCGCCCAGTAGTAGTACAACAGGTTCGGGAGACCCAAACCCCCTGCCTGCCTTCCCCTCTGTAGCAGCACCTTTCTCACTCTGGCCACCTTCCCTCCCCATATGAATGAGGTAATCCTTCCCTCAATCTCCCTGAAAAAAGACTTTGGCAGGAAAATCGGTAGGCATTGAAAAGTAAACAGGAATCGTGGCAACACATTCATTTTAACCACCTGTACCTGACCCGGCAGTGACAGAGGAAGGCCTTCCCACCTTGCCAGATCGGCTTTCACTCTCCCCACCAAACTAGTGATGTTGTACCTGCGAAGCCTCCGCCACTCTCGGGCAACCTGCACCCCCAGATACCGAAAATTAGTCCCTGCTCTACGGAATGGCAGCCCCCCCACCCCTGCCCCCACCCCCGGCCGAGACACCACAAAGTACTCACTCTTGTCCAGGTTCAACATGTACCCCGAGAAAGACCCAAATACCCGCAGTAGCTCCAATATGCCTCCTATCGATGCACTCGGCTCCGACACATACAGCAGCAAGTCATCGGCATATAAGGACACCCTATGCTCTATCCCCCCCCCCCCCCCCCCCCGCACTATTCCTTTCCATGCTCCCGAACATCTCAATGTGATGGCCAACGGCTCAATCGCAAGTGCAAACAGCAGGGGGTACATAGGAATCCCTGTCTCGTCCCACGGTGGAGAGAAAAGTATCTCGAACTGATATTATTTGTGCGGACACTCGCCTTCGGTTCCGTATATAATAGCTTTACCCAGTTCACAAACCTTGGTCCAATCCCAAACCGCTCTAGCACTGCCATCAGGTACCCCCATTCTACCCGATTAAACGCCTTCTCGGCATCCAATGCCACAACTACCTCTGTTTCCTTTCTTTCCGCCGGTGTCATAACAACGTTCAAAACCTTCCTAATGTTCGAAAACAACTGCCTCCCTTTCACGAACCCCGTCTGATGCTCCCCTATCACCTTCGGAGGCACTCCTCCAGCCTACCCGCCAGTACCTTCGCCAACACTTTTACGTCCACATTCAGAAGTGATATGGGCCGATACAAAAAACAAACAAAGAACAAAGAAATGTACAGCACAGGAACAGGCCCTTCGGCCCTCCAAGCCCGTGCCGACCATGCTGCCCGACTAAACTACAATGTTCTACACTTCCTGGGTCCGTATCCCTCTATTCCCATCCTATTCATGTATTTGTCAAGATGCCCCTTAAATGTCACTATCGTCCCTGCTTCCACCACCTCCTCCGGTAGCGAGTTCCAGGCACCCACTACCCTCTGTGTAAAAAACTTGCCTCGTACATCTACTCTAAACATTGCCCCTCTCACCTTAAACCTATGCCCCCTAGTAATTGACCCCTCTACCCTGGGGAAAAGCCTCTGACTATCCACTCTGTCTATGCCCCTCATAATTTTGTAGACCTCTATCAGGTCGGCCCTCAACCTCCGTCGTTCCAGTGAGAACAAACCGAGTTTATTCAACCGCTTCTCATAGCTAATGCCCTCCATACCAGGCAACATTCTGGTAAATCTCTTCTGCACCCTCTCTAAAGCCTCCACATCCTTCTGGTAGTGTGGCGACCAGAATTGAACACTCTACTCCAAGTGTGGCCTAACTAAGGTTCTATACAGCTGCAACATGACTTGCCAATTCTTATACTCAACGCCCCGGCCAATTAAGGCAAGCATGTCGGATGCCTTCTTGACTACCTTCTCCACCTGTGTTGCCCCTTTCAGTGACTCTCACACTCCGTCGGATCCTTATCTTTTTTTAGTAACAGGGAAATCGAAGCCTGCCCCAAGGTTTGCATCCTCCCAATCGCATCCTTTATCTCCTGCTCCACTATTGCTCCTTCTAATGTAGCCCTGTTCCCCCTCCCCTAGCCCCGGGTACTCCAACCCATCTAGAAATTCCTGCATCTCACGGTCTCCTCCGAGTGGCTCTGACTTGTACAACCTCTCATAAAACTCCTCAAAAACCTTGTTAATCAGCACTGGGGCCACCACCAACTTCCCTGCCCTATCATTCACCTGAAGAATTTCCCTTGCTGCTGCCTCCCTCCGGAGCTGAACTGCTAACATACTTATCTCCATGTTCATAAACTGCACCCCTTGCTCGTCTCAGTTGGCGCACCGCCTTCCTGGTAGACAGTCGGTCGAAGCTCGGCTGTAGTTCCTTCCTCTTTTCCAGCTTCGCCGGGTCCCCATCCTCTGCATACCTCCTATCTACCTCCAACATCTCTTCTCTTACCCTCTGCCGCTCCAACCTCTCCTCTTTATCCACCCTGGCCTTAAACAAAATTACCTCATCTCTCACCACCGCCTTTAGAGCCTCCCAGACGACTGCCTTCGACACCTCACCCGTACAATTGAAACCTACATATTCCTTAATTACCTTTTCAATTTTCTCACAGAACACTTGGTTCCCCAAAAGCCCCACATCCAGTTTCCACCCCGGTCTCTGTGCTGCCCCCTTCTCCAGCACCATATCCACCCAATGTGGAGCGTGTTCTGACACTGCAATTGCAGAGTATTCCGACCACTTGATTCGAGCCACCAAAGCCTGCCCCACCACAAAAAAGTCGATCCGCGAGTATACCTTATGGACCACTGAGAAAAACGAATACTCCCGTTCCCTTGGGTACAGGAACCTCCAAGGGCCCACCACTCCCATTTCCACCATTAGCCCAGCCAGCGCCTTCGCCGCCCCTGATGGGACCAGCGAACGCGGCCGTGATCTGTCCAACCTTGGCTCCTGCACCAAGTTCCAGTCCCCCCCCCCACAATCAGCTCATGCGTGTCCAAGTCGGGAATAGCCCCAAACACCTTCCTCGCGAATCCCACATTGTCCCAATTGGGACCATATACACTTAACAGCGCCACTAATCTCCCCTCCAGTGCCCCTGTCACAATCACATATTTACCCCCCTGATCTGCCACCACCTTCTCCATCTGGAAGCGTACCCTTTTGCTGACCAGCACCACTACCCCTCGAGCCCTTCTATCAAATCCGGAGTGAAACACTTGGCTAACCCAACCCTTTTTAAGTCTCACCTGGTCCTTCACCCTCAAGTGAGTCTCCTGCAGCATTGCTACATCGGCTTTCAAACTTTTAAGATGTGCAAGCACCCTTGACCTCTTGACCGGACCTCCTAACCCTCTCACGTTCCACGTGATTATCCTTACTGGGAGTCTCTCACCCCCCCCCCCCCCCCCCCACCTTTCTTATCAACTATCACCATGCCACCGGGCCCTGCCCCATAAGCCTGACCCGCCCCTGTCCATTGTTAACATCGAACCTCTTACCCCCCTCCCAAGAACCCCCCCTACAAAAACATCCCCCAACATCCATCCTGCCACTCCCTCTTGCTCGCCTCGTAGGCCCATTGAAGCCTGCTATCCAGGCTCCAACGTCCGCAGTCCTCCTCTCACCTCACCCCCGTTCACTAACTGACTTTAGTTAGCTAGTGCGGGTGGCTCCCCCCGCCAAGTCCTCTCGCCCCCTTCCACCCAGTCCCAGAGAAAGAAACACCAAAACAAACCCAACAATCCAACCCCTACAATTCACTAACATAACATTTAACCTTCGCAACACAGAACGCCATTAACTTGAACTCTGTAACAATGCAAAGAGAAGTAAATTTCAATACAAATCAGTAAAAAGAAAGTTGTAACATTTGTACATTTTCCAGCCGCTCAAACACCGTCCACAGTCTCTCTTCCAGTTCCGCTCTTCACGTCTGTCCCAAGCCTTCTGCCCTCACGAACGCCTCAGCCGCCTCCGCTGTCTCAAAATAAAAGTCTTTGGCGTTGTATGTTACTCTCAACTTCACCGGGTACACCACACCAAATCGCACACCCTTCTTGTACAAAGCCGCCTTCACTCGCCCAAACGCCGCTCGTCTTTTTGCCAACTCCACCGTCAAGTCCTGGTAGATCCGAACCGCAGTACCATCCCACAGCACTTCACGCTCCTACTTCGCCCAGCTTAATACTTTCTCCTTCATGCAAAACTTATGGACACAGATGCTCTTGGCGGCTCGTTCACTTTGGGCTTCGGACTTAATGACCGATGAGCTTGGTCTAGCTCGTACAGGGTGGGGCTCTCACCCTCCCCCATCAGCTCCGCCAACTTCTTAGCGAAGTATTGCGTTGGCCTTGGGCCCTCTGTCCCTTCGGACAAGCCCACAATTCTCAAATTGTGCCGCCTTGAGCGGTTTTCCAAATCTTCCAGCTTTGCTCGGAGTCCTCTCTTAACCTCCACCACCCTCCGCAGCTCGTCCCCCATCGAGGTGACCTGGTCGCTGTGTCATGTCACGGCCTCCTCCACCTCCTTCATCTTCTCGCCCTGCTCTCTCACCTCGGCCGATGCCTTTGCCACCTCCACCCTCATCAGGCCGATTGCCTCCGCCACCCATGACCTCAACACGACCGCCATCTCTTTCCTGAAGGCCTCCATGTGCCTGACCAAATGCCATTCCAGCTCCACCGCCGTCACCTCAGTCATCTTCTCCACCGTAAGGAGTGCGGCCCTGCCTTGCAGTTCGGCTTCCGCCATCCTGTCAACACTTTTGCTCGTCTTCTCCTTCGGCGGCGAACCCGCGTTTCCTCCTTTCTTTGAAGCTGCTCTTCGCATCCTTTAGCGGCTTATTGCCCATTATCTTCTTTCTTTTCTCCTCTCTCCCCCTTCACCCTCCTGCCCTTCATCAATCTGACATTCTTCCTTTTTGAAAAAAAAAGGGGAGAGAGGAAAAAAAAACTTTTCACCAAACTTCCTTAAATCTGCTTTCTTTCTCCTCTGCGTTCACCTGGGACCAGGCTTCAACCTTCTTTCTTCTTCCTAGGTGGGAGCCATCCGACATGGAGCACCCTCCCTACATGGTGCCCTGGCCTCGGGCCTGCCGCCTCGGCCTCCTCGTAGCTCCGCCCCAGCTACTCTGACCTGCCGCGCCGGGCCCGGCGCCTCAGCCCCCCGCCGCCCGTTACCTATGCGGGGTTCTTCGGCGGTTTTTAAACTGGCCCCGCTGGCTGCTCGTGGCGGCCCCAAAGGCCGACGATAGTCGGGGGGTGCGTGAGGACTTGGGGATGTCCCCGAAATCGCCGCGAATTGCGGCCACCGGCGGGAGCTCTTGTTGCTCTGATCCTCTATTTTAACGCTATACTCCCATTCTCTTCCCATACCCTATATAAGCATCAGCTTTTACTCCTAACCCAATTAAAAAGAACCTCATAACAGAATCTCAAATCCAACTAATTAGCTTCAATCCCACACTGGCGTTGCCGAACTTGCTTCATTATTATTGGGCGGCGAATGTGGACAAGGTGCAGGGGTGGTATTATCATCATAGAATTTACAGTGCTGAAGGAGAAGGGGTAGAGTGGGTTAGGATGGAGGAGGAATCTTGTAAGAAGTCATGTTTGAGGGCTATGGTGATGGCAGCTTTGCCAATGGCTCCAAGTAAGTATTCAGGGAGCCCGGTGGTGCAGTCCACGGTGAAGATATGGAATCAGTTGAGGAGGCATTTTAGGGTGGAAGGGATATCAGTGTTAACACCGCTGTGTGAGAATCATGGGTTTGAGCCGGGGAGATGGATAGTGTATACAGCAGGTAGAGGGAAGTGGGGCTGGTCAAGGTGAGGGATTTGTATTTGGAGGAAGGTTTCACCAGATTGGAGGAGCTAAGGAAGAGGGTAGAGCTGCCGAGGGGGAGTGAGTTCAGGTATCTGCAGGTTAGGGACTATGCGCGAAAGGTCGGGAAGGGGTTCCCTAGGTTGCCGTTAGGGACTATGCGCAAAAGGTCTGGAAGGGGTTCCCTAGGTTGCCGGGCAGCATGGTATCACAGTGGTTAGCACAGTTGCTTCACAGCTCCAGGGTCCCAGGTTCAATTCCCAGCTTGGATCACTGTCTGTGCGAAGTATATACGTTCTCCCCTTGTCGATGTGGGTTTCCTCTGGGAACTCCGGTTTCCTCCCACAGTCCAAAGATGTGCAGGGTAGATGGATTGGCCATGATAAAATTGCTCTTAAGTGTCTAAAAAAGGTTAGGTGCGGTTACTGGGATGGGGTGGAGGTGTGGGGTTGAGTGAGGTGCTCTTCCCAAGGGCTGGTGCAGACTCGATGGGCCGAGTGGCCTCCTTTTGCACTGTAAATTCTATGATTCTATCTATGATACACCCTGCTGGAGTGACTGCTGCTTCCAGATGTGGAAGGGGAGGGAAGAATTGGGGTTATATACAAGTGGCTGGGGGAGTAGGGAGGCGAGCGAGTGGTGAAGATCAAAGAGAAATGGGAAGCGGAATTGGGAGGGGAGATCAATTGTGGAGTATGGAGTGAGGCACTGTGTAGGGCAAACGGGACCTCCTCTTGTGCAAGGATGTGCCTGATACAATTTAATGTGGTGCACAGGGTGCATATGACTAGGGTAAGAATCAGTGGGTTCTTTCAGGCAGCAGATGACTGTGAGAGGTGTGGGCGGGGCCAGAGAATCACATGCACATGTTTTGGGGTTGCAAAAAAGTGAGAGGATTCTGCACGGGAGTGTTCGCGGTCTTAGCCAGGATAGTGGAGGAGGAAGTGGACCCGGACCCTCTGGTGGCGATATTTGGGGTTTCAGAGAAGCCGGAGTTCATGGAGAGGAGGAAGGCCGATGTAAATTCCTTTGCCTCTCTTTTTTTAATTATTTTTTTTTTAATTACTTTTTCTGAGTTACCAAGCCAGGGCTCAGAGTGTGGGTCAGGAGCGAACCCCTAATCCAGCTCCTCGCCTGCTCCAAAAAACTAATTCAAATTGAATCCAATTCATGGTCCCCACAAGAGAGACATACCAGATCTGAACCAAAGGCTCAATCTACATTACACTTGAAAAATTCCTGAAAAAAGGAAAAAATCTGTACAGACTGTATAGTGGATTGCTGGGAAGTATGCTTCCCGGGTGTTTATTTGCTGTAACCTATTTTGATACATGTTTGTAATAAAATACATTTGTTAAAAAGTCAAATCAAATTCTTTCACCCAACTTCGTCATTACCTTGAGGAGAAGGAAAGCTGAAGGAATAGATTGGAGTAAAGGAAGCCCAAGAATGCTGGCGAACTTGGTCACCAGCCAGAGACGGAATCAGAGATAGGAAAAGAGAAGATAAAAAGAAAAAAACAGCATTACTCAAGATGAAAGAATAAAAATAGATTCTTCATACCTGCCCAGAAGGAAATGTTTTTTTTGTACTTCAATCCATTCGACTCTTATCATTATAGAATTTGAAATGAGACAGCATAAAGGAAAGAGGCAAATCAAGAAACAATTATCAATACATGGAAGCTTTTCCTTGTGGTTGAACAGGTTGAACCTATTTACCATACATATACAGTATACAATACCTTCAATTCTTAATAATAATATACATAATGCCCTTGGGACAAAACCTTACATGCAACTGACTGAAGAAAAGCCACAAGTTGGAAATAATTTCAGGCAAGTGACAGCAAACAGTGGTGGATTTGACAAACTTTTCAGAATGACAATGGTTTGATGGCGGGGGGTGGGGGGAGAGTAAAACACTATTTCATAGAGTAAGAACAGCAGGGTGAGAGGAGCATCAGGATTCAAAGCTCTCCTGATAGTGAGACATGTGGGTGAGATCTTCCAGCTGTTCATGCTGGCGGGATCTTCCAGCCCTGCCGATGGCGTATCCCTCCATTGGTTTCCCAGCGGTGTGGGGTGGATTCAATGGGAAATTCCACTGACTGCGGCAGGTTCACAGCATCTCACCACCGGCCAAGGGCGGGCCACCTCCCACCGCTGGGAAACATGGGCACGGTGGGGGAGGGGGGTGGGGGGGGGGGGGGAATCTCACCCATGATCTACAAGCTGTTGCAAAAATGATGGGCCACAGAAGATCTGATGAGCAATATCAGTAGGGCAGAGAAAAAGCTCACAGTTGGAACCTCTTTTTCGAATGGCAACCCTTTATTTTTAAATCACAATCAGTACACAGTGGTGTCTGTCACATTTTCCCAAAGGAATGATGCAATGGCATTTGAACCATCAATGCACTTTATTAAGTTTGTATCCAATTATCAAGCAAGGTAGCCATGGAAAGAGAAGAGGAATATAGTATGTTCCATGTCATCGGAGTCCACGTGCTTACATTTGTGATGGCTCTCTGGTTTAAATGGGACTAAGGCTATTCAAGTTGTCCACCAACAAACCTCTACAGCAAATAGGAAGTTGGACTATTTCCTCATTCCAAAAGAAACTAAGCAAATACTACACTATCACAAATACCGACTTCAGTTTTGAGCTGTATATATATATATATAAATATTAGTTAAATATTAACCCTTTCAAATTTGAGTAGAATGCACCGTCAGTTCTGTACTTCCTCCCTCCCTGCTGCAGATGTTACTTCTTTGTTGTAGCCCATCACTGTAGTCAATATTTGCACACCACGACAACACACAAAAATCACATGTAACACTGCTTTTGAAATTCATTTAGAAATCAAAGCATGCTTAGTGTGCTTTACTCAGTTTCACAGGCCTCTAGAGCTCTACTCTAAGCTAATCACCAAGACAATAGTCACAAGAGATGTCACTCACAGCATTACCCAAATCACTGAAAAGTCCAGGTTTAAAAGAAAATGCAAGCATCTCTACAACCACAGCTCATCTCAACCAATAACTTACCAGTTGTTTTCAGCATCTTTGCTTTTCCTGTATACTTGCAGAAGTGGGATAGTGGTTACAGACAGAAGTGTCACAGACAGAGAAAGATAGAAAAAAGTCAGAGAAAATAGTAAAGTTGTGCACATTCAAAATATTACAACATATCCACAATTTCACAAGTATTCCAACCTCAACAACTATATTCATTGCCATGCATTTCTCAGAAATCTTTTTACAAAAAAGACAGCAAAAAGTTCATCCCATTTATTTGAGAATAGCAAAACCACGAGTTTTTGACTGGGTTAATATAAATCGTTGTTTAAATTGCGCTGTTGAAATATCTTAGTTGTTACCAAATGTGATGAGGTTGGCAATCTTTGCCTCTTTGCTTATTTCCCCTTATTTATATCTGCCTGTAGCCGCGTTCTTCAATCCATGTCCAAATCTTGTCTTGACTTTTAATTTATCTATCCCTTTCACCACATATTGTCCCACTTCCATTATTTGCAAATTCAAAATGTTTGTTTCCCAAAATAACATGCTGACTGAATAACATGGAATGACACGCATGCCCTGTTGCTCTGGGCAGCCTTCTCATTCTCACAAAACGGATCCAGTAACCTCAATTTGCTTAATATCAGGGACACACGCACATTGCATTCCTCAACCCAAATCCGGAGCTCAGAAAAAGGTCTATGTGATTGGACTGATCAGAACCATCTTACGTTTTCTGTTTCCTTCCACATTGTGTTTTGTTTCCCCAACTTCACACAGCAGAAAAATCCAATAACATCTCTCATCATTCCCTGGAACATCACAAAGGGGGACAATGTGCACCAACTGGGAAATGCATCCTTTATAAACAGGTTTGTGATTTCATTACACACTGGACAGAGGTGAAATCTCATCCTCTCATGGTTAAGAAATTCATGTCCTGATGTTCTTACGGTATAATTTTAAGTTGAGGCAACTGTGTGATTGTTTATATTCATGTAAACTTTCAGTTTCCCAATCGTGCGTACAGCACTGAGTATCCATTGTGGAAAATGGAAATTTTTCAATTCTATGGTGATAAAAATCATTTGACATCAGCAGCAGATGGTCCATCTGCTTTACACCCAGCGGACAAGTTGACAATCTATCCCATTTTCTCAGGCTTGCTGAACCCAGTGGATAACCCTATTGTAATTACCCTGAATATATTCCTTCTCTACTCCATCTACTGCTGCAAAGTTCCTGCCAAATTTTATTACAAATAAATTATTGTAAGGTGCCGTAAGTTTATTTTGTTTACCTTGTTGTCAAAGACCTTTGATTCATTTCACAGTACTGGTCATAATAACACAGATGATCAAAGTATATTGCGTTAAATTGTCAAATGCTGCACTGTTCCTTTCAATTAAAAAGCAGGTGTCTATAAAATGATCAAGTTATATGTGTTTGTAATATTTTAAGGATATTTTTGGAATTGTTTCCAAACACTGGTGCTGTTCCTTCCTTTAATCAATAATAGTTTGGAACTCAAAACACAATTTCATTGGATAGTCTACTCGGCCAACAAACTTATGCGAAAGTTCAAAAGCTCTGCAGCAACCCCAGGTTTTGAGACTCATCATTATGTTTTAGTATCTTTGGTCATTAGACTGCATGGATTGTGTATTTTCATCTTTATCCCCCGATATCGGTTTAAACCAAACTTACTGCAACCATTCAAAATTTCATGGACATTATATTGGATTCAGGAGTGGGCCATTTGGTCCTTCAAGCCTGCCGTGCCACTCAGTTAGGCAATGGCTAAACTTGACCTTAACTCTATTTTCTCCTCTTAGCTCCATAGCTTCAGTTAAATTCAGTATTCCCATGGAAAAGGTCAGAGATAAATCAGGAGTAAACATTTTGAACTAGGGGATGGCAAATTTTGTGGAAATGAGAAAGGATTTGGCTACGGTGAACTGGCTAGCACTGCTAGCGGATAAAAGCAAATTACTGCGGATGGTGAAATCTGAAACAAAAACAGAAAATACTGGACAATCTCAGCAGGTCTGACAGCCTCTGTGGAGAGAAAAGGGACCTAATGTTTTGAGTCTGGATGAATCTTTGTCAACTAAAAGGAGAGATCCTAAAGGTACAAAATAGACATGTACCCTTCAAATATAAGAGTGGTACTGCCAAATCTAGACCTCCCTGGCTGTCTAGAGGAATACAGGGGAAGATCAAACAGAAAATGCAGCATAGATAGGCATAAAAAACTAAGCATTGCAGATAGCCTAGACAAATATAGGAAGTGCAGGGACGAAGTAAAAAAGGAAATAAGGAAATCAAAGAAAGGGCATGAAGAAAGATTAGCAAGTAAAGTTAAAGAAAACCCAAAGATGTTTTACTCATGTATTAATGGTAAAAGGTTAGTTAAGGAAAACATGGGACCTATCAGAGATGAAGAGGGGAACGTGTGTGTAGATGTAGAGGCTGTGGAAGGGTTTTAAATTATTTTTTTGTCTCCGTGTTTATAAAGGAACTGGGTGATGCAGATATAGTAGTCCAGGAGAAACACTGTGAGATACTGGATGGGATAATCAGAAAGAGAGAGGAAGTACTCAAAGGATCAAAATCCTTGAAAGTTGCTAGGTCGCCAGGGCCAGATGGATTGTTTCTGAGGCTACTGAAGGAGGTCAGGGAGGAGATAGCAGATGATTTTCCAATCGTCAATAGACACAGGGGAGGTACCGGAGGACTGGAGAAATGCAAATGTGGTTCCATTGCTTAAAAAAGGATTGAAGGAAATGCCAAACAATTATAGGCCAGCTAGTCTTAAGTCAGTGGTGGACAAATTAATAGAATCAATCCTGAGAGATAGGATTAACTGTCACTTTGAAAGGGATAGTAAGCATGGATTTGTTAAAGGAAGGTCTTGCCTCACAAATTTGATCGAATTCTTTGAGGAAGTGACAAGAAGGGTTGATGAAGGTAGTGCGGTGGATGTGGTGTACATGGATTTTAGAAAGGCGCTTGACAAAGTCCCACATGGCAGATTGGCCAAGAAAGTGAAAGCCCATGGGATACAGGCAAATGTGGCAAACTGGATAAAAAGTTAGCTTCGTAACAGGAAACAAAGGGCAATGGTCAGTGGCTGCCCTTGCAATTGGAAAGTTGTCTTAAGTGGTGTTCCACAGGGCTCAGTCTTGGGACCTTACTGTTTGTGTTATGTATTAACGATTTGGATGTGAACATGGGGAGTATGATTGGGAAATTTCCGATGACACAAAGATTGGCCTAGTGGTGGACAGTGTCGAGGATAGCTATAACCTCCAAAATTATATAGATGTGTTGGTGGAGGGGAAGAGATGATAAAGTGGCAGATGGAATTTAACACAGAGAAGTGCGAGGTCATGCATTTAGGGAGGTTGAACAGTTGTAGGAAGTACACAATAAATGTGCATATACTAAGAGGGTTAAGATGAAGTGAGAGATCTTGGCGTACAGGTACACAGGTTCCTAAAGACAGCAGTTCAAGTAGACAAGGTTGTTAAGAAAGCATATGGAGTGCTCTCCTTCATTGGCAGATGTATAGAATATAAAAGTAAGGATATAATGTTAGGATTGGATAAAGCACAGGTGAGGGTACAACTGGAATATTGTGTGCAGCTCTGGTTGCCACATCATGGGAAGGACATTACTGTTCTGGAGAGAGTGTAGAGGAGGTCTCAAGAATGTTGTCATGGCTAGAAAAGTGTAGCTACGAGGAAAGATTTGATAGATTGGGGTTATTTTCCTTGGAACAAAGAAGGCTGAGGGGTGACCTAATTGAGGTGTACAAAATTACGAGGGGAAAAGATAGGGTGATCATTTAAAGTTGATTCCCCTGGTGGAGAACTCTAGAACTAGGGGATATAGATTCAAGATAAGTGGCAGAAGGTGTAGAAGGAACATGACAAAAAATATTTTTACGCAGCGGATAGTGGGAGTCTGAACTTTGCTGCTCCAGTTGGTGGTGGAGGCAGAGACACTAAACTCTTTAAAAGGTACCTGAATTTGGACCTTAACTGCTCTAAGCTAGAGGGCTATGGACCGGGTGCAGGAAGGTGGGATTAGAAAGGACACCTGGGTGTCCCAGGGCTGGCATGGACACAATGGGCTGCATGGCCTCCTTCTGTGCTGTAACTTTTCTATGATTCTATATCCCTAGATATCTTTATTTAATCTCTCAATCTCAGTCTTGAAAGCACTAATTGTCATGGTGCCACAGCCTTTCAGGTTAAGCGAGTTCCAAATTTCCATTCCCCTTCTCTGCAGGCTTGAGAACAGGTAGCAGACTGCCCTATTTCACTATTTCAAGAGTTGTCCAATCTCATTCGTTTCGCCCTCCTACCTGATGAATCAGACCCATCGACATTTGAGTTTTCAGATTTTCTCTCATCCTTGTCAGCAGCATGGTCGTAAGTGATGTTGGGCACGTTCAGGGACTTCTCAGAGTTCAATCCATTGTCTTTATCAATCTTGAACTTCTTTCTTTTACCCTGAAAGTGCAAGCAGCCAACAATTCCTTTACACTCTATCACCAGGCTGACAGGATGGGTGTCATCAGGTTGGCAAGGTGTTTGCACGACACGCAGTGAGTAAACACTCGACCACAAAGTTCACACAACCTTGTACACATGGAAATACGAGACCTTTGTGAGGTAAAAATGGTACAAATTTGCCCAAGTCAGAGCTGACTCCCTACTGATGCACTGGAAAATGAAGAAAAGAGGAAAGGGAAGTGGGAATACAAAAAAGCAAAAAATATATGAAAAGGGTTGAGGTAACTTCAAGAAAATAAAGACAAAGCGAAGATAGTAATTACCGCTAATTTCTTTGGCTTGGGACTTGGAGATGGAGCATAACTTTTGACAGGCTGTCGAACATACATTTTCCAGGTTGCAGATTCATAGTTCTCTGCTGCATGGCATCTCCATGATGTCTGAAAGCAATAAAACCAACAAAGCTGCTTAAACTTTTGGAAGGGCTTAAATGTTTCATGTGAATAGCAAAAGCACTCGTGTACATTTATTTGTGACTAGGACTGATTTTCGTGCACTTAGCTACCTTGAATCAATTTGTTGAAAGTAGCAAATTGATTTATTCTGAAACTATGCGGCTAAAGTTTTGTCAGTGGAAAAATGTTTACAAATTTGGGTATTAACTCTCTGATGATTCAAGTTTATACCTTCCTCTATCATGGTAAATAGACCCAAGAAAGTCATCGAAAAACATCCTCATTCAAAAAAAAAAATCAAACACGAAACTCGGCTTCCTTGTAATTTTCCAAAGCAAAGCAAAATATTAAGTAATGGCTGTGGAAGGACAGTCAACCCATCTTAATCCCTCCACTCAGAATGACTCAATTGTAACATCCAACTGATCATGAAATGACTTCATAGCTTTTGCCTCAATTAGTGTTCAAGAGTCCATTCCATGTATTGATCCATTCTTTGAGAGAAGAAGAATTTCCTGATATCTTTCCTAAATGTACGTATTGTGAGGTATCATGTTGAAATACATAATAACAAAAGTTGAAAGAGGCCAAGGAAGAGTTGGTTAACCTCATTCATAACATATCCATTCAATGTAGAGCTGTAATCGGTAAATTGAATATAATATAGTCGACAGTGCAGAAGAGCCACCAATTGGAATGTGTGAATCCTTGTTGTACTCTAATAATTTACTTTAATTACTTAGATTTACCTTGCCTTGTCCTTTACTTAACTCTTCTGTATATCTCTTTAAGATTTCCTCTCAAATGCTATCTTTCAAGATTTAAAGCCCAAGTTTCTCCTTTCTCATAACTCAAAACGAAGAAATCAGTCTTTTGTTTTTTTGTAAACAGTGCCTCCGACATGTCTTTGTTGCCCTTTGTGCATCAGTGCTCAGAATTGGATACACTACTCGGTTGTGGTCTGACCAGAACACTGAATAATTTGACCATGACTTCCTCAGTTTGAGTATATAGTTCAACTTTCTAATAGGTTTGTTAATGTCATGGCTCAGCATTGAATGGATATGTTCAGCATCTAGTATAGTTTCCCTCGTGGTCTAGTGGTAAGGATTTGACGCTCTCACCGACACGGCCTGGGTTTGATTCCCGGTCAGGGAATGAAAATTTAGGGTGGCATGGTAGCACAGTGGTTAGCACAGTTTCTTCACAGTGGCAGGGTCCCAGGTTCGATTCCCGGCTTGGGTCACTGTCTTTGCGGAGTCTGCACGTTCTCCCCGTGCCTTCGTGGGTTTTCTCTGGGTGCTCCGGTTTCCTCCCACAAGTCCCGAAAGGCGTACTGTTAGGTAATTTGAATATTCTGAATTCTCCCTTCATGTACCCGAACAGGCGCCGGAAGGTTGCGACTAGGGGCTTTTCACGGTAATTTCAGTGCAGTGTTACTGTAAGCCTACTTGTGATAATAAAGATTATTATTATTATTACAATGTCTCCAAGGCTTCTTTCAACTTTACCTTTGACTTTACCTCAGATTCCGCGAGTCTGTACATTGCTATTTCTCCTTCAATGGGAACCACTTTATTCTAGTCCAAAATTAACTTAACCTCTACTTTACTCAGCCTGCATACAGATTGCGCTCAGCATTCCATGTGGTTTCGTAGTGTTATATGCAAGTTTGACTAATTTGAATTGGGTTTCTAAAGCCCAATGTTAAGATTTTGACTCCAGTTGGGAAATCTCCCGACTCCCCGGACCTGCCATGGTAAAACTGCCCTCGATCATGAGATTTTCAGAGGGTGGCAATATGGAGAGGCGGGGGTTGCCACCGTTTTCTGGGACAATGCTTCTTTAAGCTGTCAGTCAAACTGTTCTTTACTAAATTATTATTGTATAGATAATCTTCAAAGTTTCCACTTAATGATCCATTATGTTCATATTGAAGACTAAGGGATCTATATCTGCCCATTTCTATTTCATCGCTACAGGCACAACATTAACCTCCCCCGTCTCCAGTAATGCCCCACAATGGTGATCAGTGCCTCATAAATTTTCTCCCTAGTCTATCTATCTATCTATCTATCTATCTCTCAATCTATCTATCTATCTCTCAATCTATCTATCTATCTCTCAATCTATCTCTCAACCTATCTATCTATCTAGGGCAGCACGGTAGCATTGTGGACAGCACAATTGCTTCACAGCTCCAGGGTCCCAGGTTCGATTCCCGGCTTGGGTCACTGTCTGTGCGGAGTCTGCACATTCTCCCCGTGTGTGCGTGGGTTTCCTCCGGGAGCTCCGGTTTCCTCCCACAGTCCAAAGATGTGCGGGTTAGGTGGATTGGCCATGCTAAATTGCCCATAGTGTCCAAAATTGCACTTAGTGTTGGGTGGGGTTACTGGGTTATGGGGATAGGGTGGAGGTGTGGACCTTGGGTGGGGTGCTCTTTCCAAGAGCTGGTGCAGACTCGATGGGCCGAATGGCCTCCTTCTGCACTGTAAATTCTATGAAATCTATGAAATCTATCTATCTACCTATCTATCAATCTAACGATCTATCATTCTCTCTATCTATCTATCTATCCATATATCTCTGTATCTATCTATCTATCTATTCCCTGGGGAATACCATTGGATCTCTCCCAAACTCTCAAACAGCTACGGCAGAAGACCAAAAAAAAAATGTTTTACGCAGGATGCCTGCTGGGTTTTATTTGGAGGGGGGGGGGGGGGTCTTCCAGCACAGTACTATATATTTTAACCTTCTCATTCCTTCTTTGATTAACCTCTTACTGTGAAAGAAAGAAATAATTTATTGCTCTTATATTTCAAATCTGCAGTTATGAGTTTCTTCTTGGTCATTCCTTTCCCCTCTACTCACCCTTTTAACAAATTACATGTTCTTGTATTAATCCCATTGAAAGCAACCCCTTTATCTTCCTTTTCTACTCGAGTTGTAGATGAGGTGTACATACATGGATCTATGCTGGCCACATTCCACAGGACCTTACAGTTCATCGTGTGTTTATATATGAGCATGTCTTGAGGAAATTTATGAACAGTTCTACAAGCACTGAGCCAATACTTTTAATAACACAAATATTTCTTCTCTTCCTCTTCGCTTAGGCCACTTTACTTCACTGCACACCAATCCTTCCCTTTATTTGCGTGCAGCATCAGGAAGTGGTGACAGTCTATCATGGGAGTGTTTAAAAAAAGACATCTGAGATGCATTAAGGAGTTACATCTGGCAAGCTTCATACAACTTGAAATTTATGATCGTGCAAAATGACTCGGGTTTTATGTACTGTTGCTGATTACAATATACTCGCAAATTGTTTGTGTGCTACATGATGACAATAGAGTAGCTCTTTAAAAACCAAATTAAAAATTGATTTGACCTTTCTTCAATATCATGTGGCCCACAAATTTCAAATTAGGCAGGGTTGGGGTGACCGACTTTAAGAAAAAAGTTACAATTTCTAAAACGTTTCTGCAAAGTTCTACTGATGGAAAAGAAACCCCCAAGAGTAAACATTCAAACAATGACATTAATTTTAGAAGCCAAATTCAAAGTTTGACCATGAAACACCACTTGTGATTGGCTCCCTGAATGTTCCAACGTTGGATTCTGTTCAACCTGCAGACGACCGGGATGTACCTGAATGAGGGAAGCTGCTGCTGGAATCTGACGGTTAAAATGCTTCTGTCGTTGCTTCTGTTGAACTTTGAGAGCAAACCCTGAACCCAGAATGCCCTGGAACGACAAAGAGAATTCAGATCAAATCATTTGTGCTGGGGTCCCCATTCGAATAACATGGGATGTATGGCACAGGAATAGGTCAATCAGCTTGACTGGTCTATGCTGTTGCTTGTGTTCCAGGTGAGCCTCCTCCCATCGCCCTTCATCTGACCCGATCTGCATAACCTTCTATTCCTTTCTCTCTGGAGTGCTTAACTAGCTTTCCCTTAAATACATCTATGCTACTTGTCACAACTATTCCATGTCGTAGTAAGTTCCACATTCCGACCAGTCTGGATAAAGGATTCTCTGTTCTAGTCTCGTAATTAAGTTGGTAAATGTGATTGCAAGCATGAAGCTGAGCTATACGGGTCTGGAAAGACACAGGATCAAGTGCTGATTTGCCTGATCTCAACTGGATGGTAGAGGTTCTGGAATTGCCTTCAGTTGCCAAGGGGTAAGGAAATGATTGGTTGTATCCGTTCTTCAAGGGAAACAGTGGGAAAATTGGAGGATGAAAATAGATATTTTTCAAAATATATGATAGATGGCATGTGTAATGAGCTGCAGGCACACTTGAAGGTGAACAATGAGAGGCACAGATAAAACCATAGAATCCCTTCGGTGTAGACGGAAGCCATTCAGCCCATCAAGTTTGCACTGACCTTCTGAAAGAGCGGCCCAACCCAGGCCCACTCCCACGCCCTACCCCCATAACACCACCTAACCTTTGGATACTAAGGAGCAATCCATCTAACCTGCACATCTTTGGACTGTGGGAGGAAACCGGAGCACCCAAAGAAAACCCACGCAGACATGTGGAGAACATGCAAACTCCACACAAGCAGAGACACAAGGCTAGAATTGAACCCGGGTCCCTGATGCTGCGAGGCATCACTGTGCCACCGTGTCGCTCATGATCAATGGAATGTCATTAAATTCCTAAATTTTTTGGGGCCTGAGAAACAAGCTACCCAGCTAGTACAGTGAATATTGATTTGCTGAATTCTTCACCGAAATTTGGACCCATTTCTGGCAGTGGCAGAGATGGCTGGGTGAAATACTGCATAACACTGATCAGTGATTGTGTGATCTACTCAACTGATATGATCACCCAGTGGAGTCAGAAAGGAACTTCTCAGATATTTTTCTCTAATTCACCTGGAATTTCACCTGGTTGCTCACATTGCCCAGGAAATTAAATGGCTTTCCAGTGGGTAAATGCATTGTGATGCACGAGACAGCACGTGCAGCAGCCTGAATGTATCATTTCCTGCCCATTCTAGTTTGCATGAATATAGAAACCGACAGGGAACAATTAGATACTTTGAAATATCTCAAAGGTCACCTATTGATCTTCACAGCTCAAAGGAGAATCTTTCCAATCTCTCCTCACAACTGAAATCCCTCATCCTTGGTAACATCCTGGTAAACTTCCTCTGTGTTGTTTTCAAGTCATTTACATTTTCTCTGAAGTTTGGTGCCCAGAATTGTCCACACTACTCCAGCTGAGATCTAACCAGGTCCTTGCATGATTTCTTTGCTTTTATATTCTGTTCCTCATTTATAAACCCAGGTAACCCATATGATTTTTAAACAACTTACTAACTCACCCTGCCACCTAAATAGATTTGTGCATATCGACACCTAGGGTTTTTTGTTTATCTTCATTTTTCAAAATCATGTTATTTGCAGCACACTGGCCAGAATTCTCTGTCTGTTCACATTGGTAGGAATCTCCAGACCCGCTGCAGTAAATGGAGTTATGGCTGAGCGCCAAATTCTCTGTTCTCACTGGCAGTGGTGGCAGGGTGAACTCGGATCGGAGAATCCTGATCATTGTCTTTTTATATTGGTTCCTTCAAAAGGCGCCACTTTACACTTCATCGCATTGAATACTTTCTTTCATGCTTCAGTTCATATCACTATCTTGTTACCCAGAAGCTTATAACTATCCTCATCTTGATTAACTATGTGCCAAAGTTCTGTATCATCTGAAAACTCTGTAATCCTGCTCCTGACACGCAAGCCTAGGTCGCGTGTAAAAATTGCAGTGTAATGGACCCAAAACTGACCCTTCGGGAAAGCCATTGTAAATTACCTCCCAGTCTAAAAAGCATCCATCCGCTACCACCATTTGTTTGCTGTCACTAAGCCAATACTGTGTCTATGCCACCTCTAACACATTAATTTTGTCCCATTATATGAATAAGCCCCCTCTGAGACATTTGTTAAAAGCCTTCTTAAAGACCACATGTACCACCTTGACTGCACTAACTTAATCAAACCAGCTCTGTCATCAAGGAATTCAATCAAGTTAGTAATCTCTGCATCGCCTTCTCAACTCATTGATTAACTTATTCTATATATGTGTAAAATTATGAGGGGCATAGATAGAGTCAACAAACTTTTCCCCTTGGTGGAGGGATCAATGACCAGGGGGAATATACTCAATGTCAGGGGCAGGAGGTTTAAAGGGGATGTGAGGAAAAGCTTTTTCACCCAGAGGGTGGTGGGAATCTGTGACTCACTGCCTGAAAGGGCGGTGGAGGCAGAGACCCTCATAACATTTGAAAAGTATTTAGATGTGCACTTACAATGCCAATGCCAAGGCAAACAAAGTTATGGGCCAAGTGCTGGAAAACGGGATTAGAATGGTTGTTTTTGACTGGCACAGATGCGACGGGCTGAAGGGGCTTTGCTGTGCTGTAGACCTCAATGACTCTTTTCCCAGGTTTCTGTTGAGTATCAACTCTTCAGCCAGGTATCTGTTGATTATGCATCTCTTTACTGAGGTATCTGTTGTCTACACAGCTCTACTTTACCCAGTATCTGTTGACTATACATCTCCTTACCCAGCTATCTATTTAGATGAACGATATAGGTGAATATCATCATGTATTAGAATAGTTCTAATAATTCAACTTCTCAGTTTGGACAGTGATGATGATAAGAGAATGTTTATCAGACCTGGGTAGGTTAATCATTGAAAAATTTTCCAACTAAATCCTTTTCCTTATGAAGGACATTACAAACAGTATCTTTTACTCGGGCTGACCGGAGAGTTAAGTAAATATTTGAACCAAGTCGTACTACAAGAAATATAAAAACAACTTACAGCAGGAAGTGCAAAAAACGAAATTGCGAATACAGAGAAACATGAAGCAATCGTTCTGCCGATCCAAGTCTGGGGGACCTTGTCCCCATATCCGATTGTTGTAACAGTCACCTGTGTATCGAAAGAACAGCTTGTGAATTTTAGAATTATTGTCAAGGGAATTCCTGCTGCTGTCCAGCACTGAAACCTCAAATATACAATTAACTTGATAGTATTTGAATCAATTTCCATGTGAAATGAAAAAAATGAAATGAAAATCGCTTATTGTCACAAGTAGGCTTCAAATTAAGTTACTGTAGAAAGCACCTACTCGCCACATTCCGGCGCCTGTTAGGGGAGGCTGGTACGGGAATTGAACCCGCGCTGCTGGCCTTGTTCTGCTTTACAAGCCAGCTGTTTTAGCTCACAGTGCTAAACCAGCCCCTATGTCAATGACCATGTCATTGATTTGGCAACTGTTATGTGACCCACCAATATTCAAAGCTATCAAAGTCAAAAGAACTGAATACTAGGCAGGGTGTTCAATGCAAGGTCACGTATCTATCTCTCCTGGGTCACTGTCCATGTGGAGTTTGCACATTCTCCCCGTGTCTGCATGGGTTTTGCCTCCACAACCCAAAAGATGTGCCGGGTAGGTGGATTGGCGACGCTAAATTGCCCCTTAATTGGAAAAAAATATTGGGTACTCTAAATTTATAAAAAACAGTATCTATCTCTCAGTGTTGAAATTGTTCTTGGGTGAGAGCTGAGTTGGTATTGTTACTACAAAAGCAAAATACTGCAGATGCTTGAAAACTGAAATAAAACCAGACAATGCTGGAAATACTCGGAGCAAAAAACCGAGTTCACATTTTAGGTCAATGATCTTTGGTTAGAACAATAGTTACTGTCCCAGATGCGAAGAATCGAAAGATCAAAACAGTCACATTATAGTCAGTGGGCTGGATTCTCCATCCCCAGGACGCCCAGAATGCATTTCCTGATGGGACGGAGACTTGGGGGTTGGGGTAAAAGCGGGATCGGCGTCGGCACTGACCTGAACGCCATGCTCTGAGCCCTCACTGATGGTATGAATGAGTTCCATGCCGTATGCCAGCAGGAGCATGGAAAAATATGCAAATAGGTCGTAATGATCCAATTGCATCAATTTAGCGGGCCTGGCACCCTATGCTCAGCTCTCTTGAGTTTCTCCGGTCCCCAGGACCAAGAAGCTTGTGGCCGAGGTTCACTTGTGGTTTCTACAATCGGGATCCTGACGTGATGGGCCTCAGAGTGGGCCAACACACCAGGGCCATGGTGGTAGAGACCATCCAAGCCCATCACCCCCACGCCCGCACTGAAAATTGGTCCTGACCACCCTCTCCCCCAGGCTGCACAGCAGCCTCCAACCCCCTGATTGCCTGAGTGCCCCCCACCCCAAAGTATGGGAGTGACCCGACCCACCCCTGCCCCGGGAACCGTGTAATAGGGAGACCCACCACAGGGACCCATATAATAGGGAAACACACCACAGGGACCCCTGTGATAGGGAGACACCCCACAAGAACCCCTGAGATAGGGAGAACCCCCACACAGGGACCCATGAAATAGGGAGACCCCCCACGGGGACCCATGTAATAGGGAGACCCCCCACAGGGACCCATGTGATAGGGAGACCCCCCACGGGGATCCATGTAATAGGGAGAGGCCCCACAAGGCCCCATGTAATAGGGAGACCCCCCACAGGGACCCATGTGATAGGGAGACCCTCTCCAGGTACCGCTGTGATAGATAGACCCCCACACAGGGATCCCCTGATTAAGGGATTCCCCCCGCCCCCCCACACACACATACACACACACACACGGACCACCCCCCTTGAATGGATTGTAGATAGTGGAACCGTGAGAACCAAACAGAGGCATAGATGCTCTACTTTGAGGGCTGGACAAGTGGAGCTGCAAGGTAAGTATTACAGCTATACTGCTTCTCACAGCCTCTGTCTGGTCTGCTCTCTAGCTTCCTGACAGGAGTCTCTTTTTGGCAGGGGGGGGGGGGGGGGGGGGGGGGGCGGAGTCTGTGTGGGGGAGGGGTTCCTTTAGGCAGCAGCTCCCTGTGGGGGGACCCCCGATTACAGAGGTCCCGCATGGCATGGAATACTGAATTGGATCCTGCTTTACGACCTCAAGGGGATTGTAAAACTAGAGCAATTCAGCTCCGGTGGAAGAACTAACGGAGAATCCAGATAAATATTTTTTGAGCGTGATGTGCCTGAGATATTCTGGGTATGGTCCCACGGACAATGTGCACTCAGATGATCACATCTTTTTGATGCAAGCAGGGTGAATCACTGATGCCCAATTCGCGTCAAGGTCAGAAAAGAAAGGCCCTTTAACAGAGAGACAGGGAGGGAGGGAGGGAAACTGCGCAGTCAGGAAACTTTAAGGAATGTATTTTCTTCAGTCTCTGCCAAATTTAACAGCAAGTCCTTATTATCATTTTAGTAAGCTATTTTCCAGTCATAGCCATCGCAGGTTCAGAGGATAACTGGGTGTTGGGCAGATAGGACTACATCACCATACTGCAGCAAAGGACTGGAGAGGAGGGAGGGAGAAATTGAAATTGTTGGCCAGTGGAATTGGTATCATGTTCTTTTATTCAATGTAAATGTCCCAATTATTGACGAGGATTGGATAAACAATAATGTGGGCTCTTTATCTGAACATAAGACTATATACAGATAGCATCCACTGGGAGGCTAAGTAGAGCAGACCTAGGGCAGGATTCTCCACCCCCACGCCGAAGTGGCCGCGCTGTTGTGAACGCCGTCGAGGTTCACGACGGCGCGGAATGGCCCCGGTCCCGACCGATTCAGGCCCTGACAATGGGCCAGTATCGGGGCCGCGTCATCTACCCGCGCCAGGCCTTGTCGCCCGCGTAAAAGTGGCGCCGAATAGATGTCGCGGCTGGCGCCGCATAACGGACGTCATCCGCGCATGCGCGGGTTGGCCGGTGCCAACCCGCGCATGCGTGGTTGCCATCCTGTCCAAATCCGCCCCGCAAGAAGATGGGGGACGGATCTTGCGGGGCCGCGGAAGGAAGGAGGTCCTCCTTCAGAGAGGACAGCCCGACGATCGGTGGGCACCGATCGCGGGCCACCCCACATTCAAGGTGAAGCCCGGTGCAGGATCCCCCCTCGGCCGCCCCCCCAGCGTTCACGCACCGCCCACGACTGTCGCGACCAGGTGTGCACGGCGCTGGGGGGAACCCACCGTTTTGGCCTGGCCGCTCGGCCCATCCGGGCCTCAGAATCGTGGGGGTGCCGGAGAATCGCCATTTTGGGTGTCTCCGGCGATTCTCCGGCCTGCGGCCCGCGGAACTCGACCGGCCCGTTCCCGCCGCTTGGGAGAATCGCGGGAGGGCGTCGGACCGGCGTCCCCGGAAATTTTGGCAACCCCGGCGATTCTCCCAACCGGCGTGGGAGTGGAGAATCGCGCCCCTAATCTCTCACCTGCGGCTTGCAGGCTAACTGCAAGCCAAGGACTACTACATCATATCCTGTCTGAAGGTGTTAATGATGGACAGCAGTTTAAGCATCTTTCCTTAAAGGTACATGCACATCATATCACAACAATTAGGCAGGCATTGATGGCTTGGGGTTTTGGTAAAGAGGATCAGAGATAGGGGGATATTGATGGGGCTATCAATTAGGTGAACAGGATGACTGATGTTGATGACACCAATGAGGGATAAGCTGGGTTGGTGGGGGGTTGGGGGGAGGGGGAGGTAAAAATCAGGGGGACATCAACAGGGTGGCCACAGAGACTGGGGAAGGTGTTGATGATGGAGACAATAGTGGGAAGGGCATGATGGCAAAGGCCAAAAGGGGATCAAGTGTAATGGAGGACTTCAGCAGATTACGAAGGGTGGTACAATCACTGGGAAGGTTAGCAGGTTGTCTTGGTGAGCCAAGGGAAGCTCTCCTGCTCCTCTTGGCTCACAAGCAGTGCTAGAAAAGCACTTACCTGGTCCATATAACAGTCCTTGCCTCCTTTCAGCGGCTGGACAGCGCTAAAGTTGGAAGAGAGAAAGAAATCTGAGGCACAAAGCCTCAATAAAACATTTCAATGAACCACTGCCTCCTGTGAATGGGATGGTCACCCACTCCCTCATGCCACCTCTGTTGAAACTGGAAGTGGGCAGAATCCAAGTGGATTGGCTTTGGATTTGTGGTTTTCTAACATTTACCCTTCTCACTCAACCGCAATCAATCTGTTTGTGGAGATTACAATTCCACCCATAGTATCATTGCATCCTATAGCCCAGAAGATGGCCATTCAGCCCAATATGCACGCATTTTTAGAAAGGCGGTTCAATTATTCCCATACCCCTCCCAACTTTTTTTTTCTTTTCAATGTATATCCAATTCCCTTTTGAAAACTACCACTGAATCCAGTTTCTCCACCTTTTTAACAGTGTTATTTCAGAACATAATGGGCGCGATTCAACCAAAAAATGTCTATGTGCCATTTTGGGCAGGTTTGGCAGGGTGAGATCCACACCGCTATTCAACCACACTTAGTCATTGTTTGGGCATTGGGGAGTTTCTCCTTCGTCAAGCCCACATTTATGGCGTGATCTAGCATGCAGCCGGCACTATCACATCTAGCACCCGGCATGCATCTGTGCAAGCCCATTAGATTGGGGAGAGGCCAGAATTGGGATCTGCGCCGATAGGTTTTCAGTCTAACCGGCCCGCTGCGATTGGTGGGTTCCAGATCCCGCCTAAACGTGCCGAGGTTCTAATTAACACCAATTGAGGGCAATCTTCATCGCATTAATGGGATGGACACTCTTCTCTATTGGCCTCCTGAAATCTAACTGACTCCTCAGTAGGAAGTCACATAGGCGCTAGTTAGCACACTGTGCTACCGTGCTCTGCAGTGCCTCAGCATTGTCCACCAGCAACTGAGACATGCTGATGAGGCACTCAGCAATGGCCGTCACTGACTGAGCCACACCTTGGATACCATCACTCATTGCATGGACATCGTACTCTAGGCTTTCCATTGCAGTCGCCACCCTAGCAGTGCTGGCCTTGGTGCTACATGTTGCCGGCACCATCTCCTGTGCCCGTAGCCTTTAGGAGTCTTCTAATTGGCTATATACCCACTGGAGTGTCACTGACATCCCTCCTGAATCTCATGGCCGCACCCTAGTGACTAGATCAGCTTCAGGATAAACATGTACAGAGGCCTGCAACTGACAGGGTCTTGGGATCCAGCAGACTTCAGACTGCTGACTCCCTCAGATGCTCCTGCCTCCACCTGATGTGCATCAGCAACTTTGTGATGCTCGCCAGATTGTGCCCAGACACCTTTCCACTACCTTTGCCCACCAAGGTGTGTGTCTCTGCGCTAGTCGGTGGCGGGGATGATAGCTGTGATGCATTGATGGTAGCATCTTTGGAGCTCTCCTCTGAGGTGTTCTCTTGGAAGGCTGGGAGTGGGGGGGGGGCGGATGGGTGGGGAGCTGCCCCGGATGGGCCGGCATCATCCAATGGAGAACCTGTGAGAGAATGGAAGGATAATTTTGTCTGACACACGCAACCCACTTGAGACAGGTAATCTGGATGGAGGGGCAATGGATCCTCACCTCTGCGGTGCAGGCCAACTTCGCTGTCGGTGACCGCTCTATCCCCGCAATCTCCAGGGCCGGTTTCCCCATAAGGGGTGAGGACTCTGATGTCCGGCACCCCGCCATCCATCTGAGCGCTTTCCCACTCCCACATGCTGTGCAGCAACCTCTCCTCCGGGGATAAAGAGGGCATTGTGAGGTGCACGCTTGATGCATTGGGGGATCTATGGCGGGCAACAAGTGCAGTCACCGCTGACAGGCTGTGCTGGGGCACAGGTGTGGTATTATGCTGGGAGGTGTGCTGTGCAGCGCCAGCCGTCGACTCATTGACGGGGGGACGACAGGTGGGACCAGTGCCAGGGGTCTGATGTCAACTTACCTGGGCAGCTCTCTGCCGCCGTACTAGCCCCCTGAACCGCGCTGAATTGATGGACCAGGCGGCATGTTGACGCCGGCGTACACCACTCTGGTGTTTACGCCGGCATCAACAATTGGCCGGGATTTCGGAGAATCCCGGCCAGGGTGTCCCGTCTCAACTCCATGCCGTCCAGCAGCCTGGCCAGGTCGGCATCTCCGAAATGTGGAGCCGGTCTCCATGGTGCTATGGCTGTGTGCTGTCTGGAGTGTGCGCGGAGGGCGCGGTTATGTGCTGCTCCCCCTGGTTAGTGTCATGGTCCAAATGAATCAGTTGGAGTGACGGCCATTTCCGTCATCTAGCCCATGGGGGATCACTTTCGGCCCGAATTGATGTTACAAACCACCCGGGGTCTCGCCAAGTCAGCTATCGGGAAGCACCTGACAAGCCACACTCGCTACCGCATTCCGTGCTTCTCTTGTTAGATCGCTCCCTGAGAAATGTTTTCAAAGCTGAGGAGCTGAACTCATCGGCCAGTCCGGCTTCTCAGAGATCGAAGCGCCATTTTGAAAGAGTGCCACGATCTCTAATTGAGCTTGAGGGTCCTCCAGATCCCCCACCCACAGGCAATGTCATCCCCCGCACAGGTGGGAGTTACCTCACAACATCTCCCCACATGTGGACAGCCTGCTATGTGATCGCTGACAACCCTCTCTCATTTCAGGCCTCCCCCCACCCTTTTGGGCTCCCCCTTTCAGGTCCCTCCCCCTTCACCCCCCAACTTTATTAGGCCCCTTCATAACCGCCCTTCATCCCCCTCTTGCTGCTTTCATGGACATGGCTTCCCTCAGTCCCAGGACCTTGGTAATGCCACTCTAGCACCTGGGCACCCTGGCGCTGCCACCTGGGTGCCATGACAGTGCTCCTGCTAGCATGGCAGTGCCAGGGTGGCAGTGTCAAGATGCCAGTCTCACAGTGCCAAGGTACCCAGGTGCCGGAAGGAGACCCAGGGGCTACCCTGGCCAGACCCTGACCACCCAAGAGTCTCCAAAGGCCTGGAAAATCCCCTAGCAGCCATTAGGCCTGATGCACGTTTGTGTGGACCAGTATTAAGCGGCGCTTAGTCCTCGCTGGCGAAGCTACGTGTTCCCGGGCCCCACGGGAAATACAGGGCAAGCATGTTTAAATGAGCCGTACGGTGTGGGTGAGATCCAAACGTGAGGTTCGGATGACTCTCGCAAGAAGTCTCAAGCTTCGAGAATCTCCCGAGACACCTCTCACGAGACTCAACGGCCTCGTCACACCACCAAGTTGGGCAGGATGAAGCCGTTAAATCGCACCCAACATCTATTTTTAAAATAATTTGTTTTTACTACTTTTTCCAATTAAGGGCCAATTTAGCATGGCCAATCCACCTACCCTGCACATCGTTGGGTTGTGGGGATGAGACCCACACAGACACTGGGAGCATGTGCAAAGTCCACATGGATAGTTATCCGGGATCGAACCCGGGTCCTCGGCGTGTGAGGCAGCAGTGCTAACCACTGCGTCATCATACCGCCCTCACACCCAACATATTACAGTATAAATTCTCATTTCTATTTATTTTTGACAATGATCTTAAACCACTCTCCTCTCGCCATATTTACCCGGTCAAAATTCCTCACAATTTTGAACATCTCGATTAAATTTACCCTTAACATTCCCTGCTCTAAGCAAAGGAACATGAACTCTACTAGTCTCAGCATCGCTAAGTCCCTCATTCCTGGTATTATTGCAGTAAACCATCTCTCTATCCTCTCCAAGGATTTGGCATCCTTCTGGGGTCCAAAAGTGGACAAACAAAACTACAGCTTGGGCCTATAGAGTGAATTCTAAAAGGTTTGGAGTAACTTCTTTGCTTTTTCTAAATCTTTCATGGGACATGGATGCCTCTGGCTCGGCCAGCATTTTTATTACCCATCCCTAATTGCCCGTGAGATGGCGGGGGTGAGCTGCCATCTTGGACTACTGCAGTCCAAGTAGTCTGGGTACCCCACAGTGCTGTTAGGGAGGGAATGCCAGGGCTTGCACCCAGCCACAATGAAGAAACGGTGATGATTTCCAAGTCAGGATGGCAAGTGGCTTGGAGGGGAACTTGCAGGTGGTGGTGCTCCAATGCATTTGCTGCCCCCGTTCTTCAAGGTGGTAGAGGTCACAGGTTTGGAAGGTGCTTTCAAAGGAACGTTGGTGAATTTCTGCAGTGCATCTTGTAGATCATAGAAATCATAGAATCCCTACAGTGCAGAGGAGGCATTTTGGCTCATCGAGTCTACACCCCTGAAACAGCACCCCACCCAGGCCTCCACTCTAGCCCGTGCAACCCCAACTAACCCACACTAAGGGGCAATTTAGCATGGCCAATCCACCTTACCTGCATATCTTTGGACTGTGGGAAGAAACCGGAGCACCCAGAGGAAACCTATGCAGACACGGGGAGAACGTGCAGACTCCACATAATCAGTCACCCAAGACCGGAATTGACTCGGGTCCATGGCGCTGTGAGGCAGCAGTGCTAACCACCATGCCCCCAATGGTACACACTATTGCTAAAGTCAAGGATACCATATGCTTTTTAAAAAGAGCCTTATTCATTTGTCCTGTTCCCTTCAGGGATTAGTGTATTCAAACCCTTTGTGTGTTCACCCTGCTAAACCCCCTACTGAAATGCTAATGTCAACAAGTGGTCCTGGCAGCACTGGAACAAGTGAGCTCAGCCTACATCATTTGATGGCCCCTGCTGGTGCCATTTATTCTTTGAACATCTGCCTCTGAATAAATATCCTCTGTTCGAGTACTTCCTGGGAGCTTTGCTTGTTAGGAGTTAATTGCGGGTAAAAAAGAAGAGAGGTGGTCACAATCAGAAAGGTGCGAGGACAGAGTGAAACAGTATCTCAGGTGTACAGCTCTCATTCCAAACGGAGAAAAAGATATTCTTTAGTTTGAAATCAGACACTTAACAAGTTAACACAAGTAAAAGCCTTGTTCGAGATACTTTTCTTCTCTCTTTCTTTTCTTAATTCAGTGAATGATTAGAGGAACAATGTAATGGAGCACAGCTGGGGAGCATGTGCCTGAACAAAAACAGAAAGGATTAGAAATGTGAAGTCACACGACAGTACGATACTGATCCGAAGGAAAAGCTTCAGCTTTCAGTCCTGGAGGCAGAGCCACTGACTGATACCAGTGCACAGATGTCTTTTTTCTTCAAAGATAACACAGCTTTATCAATAATTCACCAACCTACACCTCTGGTTTCTATTTGAAGTGCGACCAGGTGTCCTATTACAGTAGTCATTGGAAAGTTGGAGGCTTATCTCCAAATAAAGCCTTTCACTGTGGTGCAGACTTTAACAAACTATTACATTACTGATATCGTAGAAGAAATAGGAAGCATTAAAATGCAGAGAGTGAGGGACTGGGTAGTAACTTGCATTCTAGTTAATTTGAAAAGGAGCCACAGGCAGCAATGCTAACTCTCTGCAAAAGAAACTCAAAACTGGAACTCTGCACCTTCATATATTACCTAACTGGGAGAATGCCGTTGCAGCACAGGACTAAATCGCTGAACCAGTAGCACGGTTCAATTCCCGTACCAGCCTCCCCGAACAGGCGCCGGAATGTGGCGACTAGGGGCTTTTCACAGTAACTTCATTTGAAGCCTACTTGTGACAATACGCAATTTTCATTTCATTTCATTTCACATTTAAACTGATTGCTTTCAGCGGTAGGTGTGAAGATGTCATGAAGTAATGGTCCAACTATTTGAATTAGTCCAACCTATAGGCTGCATTCTGTTGTAGATTGTAGTATTCTGATCCTTCCAGATCTCTGTTCAATTCATACAGAAGCCCTTTGATAGAATGCTGTGTTATGTATCCAGTCACAGAATGGATATATTGGAGCCATGTAAGTCGATTCACTAGTGTGTGTGCCAGAGCTAAAAATCATTGATGAAGTGAAGGGAGAGGCAGTAGTGGGTCTGTGGGCCTGTTTGTAAAAATGTTATCAATTATGAAATGGTCTGAGAGGATCTGAGAGAATAAGTAGATAATTTTCAGTGATTAATGAATAAGTAACAAGGGCACATAAAACTGTAAACATTCAGGTTAGAACAGATTTTTTTCCACACAAAGAATGTTTTACAACATGTAAATGATGTAAATTAGTCACACCATTTAGGGGAATTAGATAACTGTTTGGAAAAAAACATTGAAGGTTACAAGGTGAAGGGTAGAGTACAAAACTTCAGTGTGCAGCCAGTTCTGGCACAGATACGGTGTAATCTCCTTCTGTGCAGATATTTCTATGATTCTGTGCACATAGTTCATAACTTTCTGTCTAACACAGGCCTCCGGTACATTCTTGGACCTTGTTCAAATGAATGGAATTGGAATGAACAGCAAATTTTGTTCAGCAGCTTGGAAAGGTTTGGGTGCATGTCGACAGAATCTGCAACCGAAAGAGTAAAGCAATTTTTTTTTCAAAGATATTATCGACTGAAAATATAACTCGTGCACACATTGTGAATACGTAAATGTGTATGGAACTCAAAAGTCTTACTGGGAAAGGATTTCCCCACCCCCCCTAAGTAACAAAAAGATGAAAATCCTAAATCTGGTAGGATTACCATTGAGAATCTCTTGTGATTTTAAAAAGAACATTAATTCCATGTAACATCCAGTGAAACAAAGCTCAGTATCATTTCCCTGCAAACATTGCTTTCTGTGACACTTGCCACTGTTTAAAATACACAGACAATGGTCTATTGTAAGGACGGCAGCAGTGTGCCTTCATCAATGGTGATGCAATTATGATTACGTCTTTGTCGACGTAAAAAGAAAACTTCGGACTTTGTCTTGTGAGTGATCTGTGATGTGGCAGATTTGCTTTGAGGTATGTAATTGAGGTAATTTTGAGGGGGATTTTTTTTCCCTCTCTTTCTCTCACACTCATCTTGAGGTACAACAAGCAGCGCTAAATTTACTCCAAAAATTCACAGTGAGTTTTTTTTTAAAGTATCCCAAGCTTTTGAATAGTTCTTCAGGACAGCATCAATCTACCCCTTTCCCCAGTTTGCTTCCAATCATAGACAATCAGATAGAGATATCTAAAACTAATCAAAGATAATATTGACAAGTCTTATACGTCCAAGTAGAGTTATGTAATCCAAGATCAGTGCTCAAAACTAGAGGCTTCCAGTTGTACCCACTTCAGTTATTTAAAAAAAGGAAATGATTCTACTTTGCGACTAGCTAGAATAAGCTAGCAGATAATATGAAAGCAAAGAGTGAGGGCTTTTGTAAGCACATCATAAAGGGAAAAATCATTAAAGAGACAACAGGACCATTCAAGGAAAAAGGAGGATTTTGACTGTGAAGGATCAAAATTGAAGTGATATTACATACACATTTAGCATCAATGTTTACAAATGATGCTAGAAGTGAGAGTATAGGTATTCTAGGGGAAGATATGGATCAATTGTTTGCGGTAACTGGATGTTTAGAAGCAATGGGTTATAAAAAATCAACAGAACTCAAGGTTAATATGTCAGTGTGCCATGTAAGTATGCATCTTTTGCCCTCTGTACCCAATTCTGAATCGTCTATATATGCGGAGAGTAAATGCACCTTTGGCTACTGAATGAATTTGGAAAGGAAAATTCTAGATTCTCAGAGAAATAAATTGTACAACGGAGCTGGAGAGTGCTTAATGTTATATTTCTGCTCAAGGTGTGAGAGGAGGATAAAGTGGATAACTATAAACTCATTAGTCCAACTGAATCTGTATTTACTCTCCGCATATATAGATGATTCAGAATTGGGTACAGAGCGCATAATATCTGGAAGAGCAAAGTTTTTAGGCATAATACAATAAGGAGGAAACAGGTGACACAAGGATTTTAATGTAGACAGTAATATCTGTGAAGGTGGAATGTAGTAGATAACAGAGGCATAACATACAATAATAAAAGAGCAATGATTAAGATACACAAAGTTTAGTTAGGCTACAGTTGAAGATTTGCATGTGTTGCCCATACAGACAGCATGTGGCATGGATTCACAAAGAATGCCAGCAACTGCGAGCATGTTCCATATCTTCACACAAACATTTTTCCTCTTTGGGAAATAATGGGGAAGTGTTGGTAGGGTTTTTAGGTTGAGGATCACCCTGTTAGAACCAAATCATGAACACTCCTGTGGCGTGGGACTTCACCTCAGCATTTCTGGCTCAAAGGCAAGGCCTCTACCTACTGAGCCACAAGACCTCCCAGTGCCAGCAATTCTCTTATTGAGAAAAGAGACTTCAGATATTTGGAGCATTTGTAATGGAAATAAGAAGGCTACGGGATGTTTAATAGAAGTTTTATTTTTAATTAACAAGGGTTTTCATGGGACTAATAGGAAATTAGTATTTCCTCTGCTGAATCAGTCATGATCAGTCCGGAATTTAAAATTGTAATTGAAGAGAGAAGCTTGGAGAACTCTTTTTACTCAGAAGATTGTTGGCACATGGAATGCTTTGCCACAGGGAGTGGTTAAGGAGAGATGATTGTATTTTTTGAAGAAGAACTGAATACATATTTAAAACAGAGGAAGATAAAGGTATGAAGAGCGAGCCAGACAGTGTGATACTGTCTTTGTATTAGATTGCTTTAGCAAAAAGCCAGCACAGACATAATGAGCCAATGGCATAAATCTGTGTTATAAATTGCCACGATTCCAGGAAGCATTACTTCTCCTCAATGGTAGATTAAATGAATGAAAAAATCCACTTATTAGAAGCATCCAGTAGACAGAGGAGGAATTTGGCAGGGATTTAGCTAATATTCATTTGGCGCTTTACACTGTCAGATAGTCCTTAGCCAGGTCTCATTCACTCCAGTGCCAATTCAGTTGGCCATAGTAAATGGAAAGAATATCACCTCTCAGCCACTGTAAAGCAGGGATCAACACTTCTTATAGAGTCACAATACACCAAACTGACTTTTGGGTTCCCTATAATGTCGTGTTGGAACAGACAGCACAAGTTTCTCATTAACCTACCCAGATATCAATCAGAAAATTGTAACAGGAGAAGACATGAGTTGTAGCTGAGCAGAAAATTACAGGAGTGCTCCAAACTGGAAACAGCAGATACTAATTATCCCTGGCCTCTATTACAGTCTTTTACAACCCATTTTCTCATCGGGTCAGATTGCTAAAGTAATCCCTAGTTCCCAAATGACTGCTGAGCAGAGAGCTATTCCATTTAAGGACACTTACCACACCCCACCACAGGGCATCTGCATAGCTACCAAACTGTTGGGAGCCACTGTCATCCACAGCATCTTTTTCAGCCAGATACACAAAGTAAGAGGAAAAGATCAGGCCCAGGAACCCGATGTAGAGTGTAGTAATCAGCTCCTGTTCAAAGACAAAGCAGCACAATTAAAGAGCAGAATGAGACAATTTGTTAACATAACACCATATGAACAGTTTGAACATTCAGCCCTTCAAAACTGCTCTGCCATCCAATTAGATCTTGGCTGATTTGGATCTCAATCCTATTTATTCACTGTAGCACCACCTTCCTTAATTCTACCCAACAAAAATCTATCCATCTTGATCTTGAAAGCTTTAATGGTCTTAGTATCCACAGCATTTTGAGGGAGGGAAATCCAGATTTTCACCGTTCCTTGGGCAACAATGTTTCCTGATTTCCCTCCAAAGTAGCTCAGCTCTAATTGTTTATGATTTCTACACCAGCAGAAATAGTGGGCGCGATTCTCTGCTCCCGCGCCGTTTCAGAGAATCGCCTGGGTCGCCAAATTTTCCCGCGACGCCGGTCCGATGCCCTCCCACGATTCACGGAAGTGGCCAGATCGGCACAATCGCGTTTTGTGCGGCGCGGTCCAGTGAATCGCCCGAGACAGCCAAAATGGCATTTCACCGGTACCCCCGCCATTCTCAGTGCCGGATGGGCCGAGCGGCCTGCCCAAAACGGCGGGTTCCCCCCGGCGCCGTCCACACCTGGTCGCTGCCGGCGGGAACAGCGCGGGAATGCTGGGGGGGGGGCTCAAATGGGGTCTGGCCCGCGATCGGTGCCCACCGATCGTCGGGCCGGCCTCTCTGAAGGAGGACCTCCTTTCTTCCGCAGCCCCGCAAGATCCATCGGACATCTTCTTGCGGGGCGGATTCGGGGAGGACGGAAATCACGCATGCGCGGGTGACGCCAGTTAGGCAGCGCCGGCCGCGTCATGTATGCGGCGCCGCCGCCTTTACGCGGCGCCAAGTCCTGGCGCACGTAAATGACGCGCCGCCGCTCCTAGCCCATTTTCGGGCCCTGAATCGGTCGAGAACGGGGCCGTTTCGCGCCGTCGTGAACCTCGACGGCGTTCACGACGGCGCGAACACTCTGTCTCCATTTCAGAGAATCGCGCCCAGTATTTCTACTTTACCCAATCAAATTATTTTTTTAAACATTCTGAAACGGGTAGCACGGTGGCGCAGTTGTTAGCACAGCTGCGTCACAGCGCCGAGGACCCGGGTTCGATCCCAGCCACGGGTCACTGTCCGTGTGGAGTTTGCACATTCTCCCCGTGTCTGCGTGGCGCTCACCCCCACAACCCAAAGATGTGCAGGATGGGTGGGTTGGCTACGTTAAATTGACCCTTAATTGGAAAAAAAAGAATTGGGTACTCTAAATTTAATTTAAAATGCATTCTTAAACACCTCAATCTGATCATCCCTCTATCTTCTATACTCAAGGACCAAATTTAATGGGGCAAAATTTCTCCTCTAATTTGAAGCCAGAACCCTCACCAGAGATACTACCCTGAGGGTGTGGGGACAGTGGTGACAGCACATGGGGCTGGTGGGGGCTTCGGTGTGGGCACCAATATGTGGGCTAGTTTCGGGGGGGGCCGTGGGCGGGTATCGAGAGGTTTGGGGATCTGTTTCTGGATGGGGGCTTTCTTTGCTTGGAAGAGTTGGAGGAAGAGTTTGAGCTGTCCGGTGGGAATGGGTGCCGTTACTTGCAGGTTGGGACTTTGTGCGGAGGCGGGTATTGACCTTTCCACACCTGCCACCCCAGGAGCTAAAAGACAAGGTGGTGTCGAAAAATGGAGTTGGGGAGGGGAAGGTATTGGAAATCTATAAGGAGCTAATGGACTGGCAGGGAGCCCCAGTCGGAGTGGTGAAGTGGAAATGGGAGGAAGAGTTGGGTAGCGAATTGAAGGCTGGGCTGTGGGAGGATGCCCTGAGGAGGGTCAATGCACCTCGTCGTGTGCCAGGCTCAGCCTTAAACAGTTTAAGGTGGCCCATAGGGCACATATGACTGTGGCATGGAGGAGCAGCTTTTTTGAAGATTTTTTAAACATTTTGTTTGGTGTGTGGTTGTCCATTGTGTTAAAATTTATAACATAAATGCCTCAATAAAATATTTTTCAAAAAAAAAGCAATGCTGCCTCATGGCGCTGAAGTCCCTGGTTTGATCCTGGCCCCAGGTCACTGTCCGTGTGGAGTTTGCACATTCTCCCCGTGCCTATATGGATCTCACCCAAAGATGTGCAGGGTAGGTGGATTGGCTACGCTAAATTGCCCCTTAATTGGGGGGGAAAAAAACATTCTCATTGCTAAAATTAACCTAATTGATCCCCATAGTAAAAGTCAACAGATGGGTTGGAATGATCATAGTTGATAGTAAACATAGAAGTGTTACAGACGATGCCAGTTATCTACAAGTACATTTGACATGTCTTGAGAATGGATTCGAACAACAAGGATGGAGACTAAAGAAAGTCCTTGTCATGCTAGATTAGATGTGGTGAGGACTTGTGATTAAAGCCAGCTATCTTTATGGATCCCGATAGTGCAGAAGGAGGCCATTCGTGACAGCACCTACCCTCTGAAAGAGCACACTACCTAGGCCCACGTCCCCATTCTATCTCCGTAACCCAGTAACCTCACCGAACCTTTGAATACTAAGGGGCATTTTAGCATGACCAATTCCCTAACCCTGCACACCTTTGGACTGTGGGAGGAAACCGGAACACCTGGAGATTCCCACGCAGACATGGGTAGAAAGTGCAAACTCCACACAGTCACCCAAGGCCTGAATTAAATCCAGGCCTCTGGCACTGTGAGGCACCAGTGCCTCACACCAGGCCGCCATTGACTCATTGTTTAAATTGAACTCTGGAATATGAAGTCAGACCACCCCACCTGTCGATGGATAAAGACAACTGATCCCAAAAGCCTCCAGGTGCCTCCCTGACGATCAACGTGCAGCATTCGAAGGATTTGCAGGAATCGGATGCCCCTGGAATGAGAGAAAAGCACTGCTCCATCAGACTGCTAGAAAGGTACTCAGGTCAGTGAGTTTGAGTAGCTCTGGCCTTTGTTCTTAAGAGTTTAAAATCTAGGCCTAAATACTGACGGTGCTAATTTTCAGAGAGAGAGAGAATTGAGATTAAAACCAATCTTTAGGCTACAGCCTTGGAAGCACTTTATTTTATTCATTTTCAGGATAATGGCATCACTACCATTTATCTCTTCCTGCTCTGAAAAGCTGGTGTTGGGTCTTATTTTGAACCACTCCAGTTCGTATGATGAAAGTGTCCCACAATGTTTATAGATTTTTGACACAACTGAATGGCTTGTGAGAGTACATCAGAAGGGGGTTAATGCTCAACCATATTGATGTGGAACTGCAGTCACATATAGGTTTCCTTCCCTAAAAGACATTAGTGACCAGTTGGGTTTTTATGACAAACCTAACAGCTTCATAGGTCACTTTGACTGAAACACTGTAACCTCCCCAGTCCAGAGTTGCTGCTGAAATGACATTAGATTGCTGGGTGCAGTGCCCATTACTGGGACTTTAGGCAATCCCTAGAGACGAGCGGCATGGAGCACCGATTTATTGGTAAGTTGGCACCCAATTTTATGCCCCCCACCTGCTAACACACCCTCCTGGAGAGCATATATTTCCAGCCAAATTTTTGTTATCTTGGCACCACAACCTGCAGGTCCAACAAGATGCTTCATGGTAACATTTAGCTTTGTGATACTGATGGCAGCCACACTGTCTCGTCAAGATCAGGAAGGAGGACACAAAAATACATTGAGGAGTGAATCACTTGGTGTTAAATGCCTGCAGCCTGTAAAACAAGACTGTTCTGCTCCAGATGCTGAGGTCTGGGAGTAAGTCACCCGCTAGTTCTCTTGGTCTGAGGGAGACCAGAGGTTCTGCAAAAGGGCAAGTTGTCTGGTGTTTAAGAAACCCGCCCATGTGTATCCCAAAATGGGAGAATGGATGTTTAACGTGTAATTTCCTGATCTCACACATGCCAATGGGCTTCATGCCCCAAAAGTACATTGATTACATAGGTGGAAAATCAAACATGTTTCCAGTATGGAGGGCAAGAGGGGCTCAGAAAAGTACACTTTTGCCCCACCCATAATTAACTATGGAAGTGTTCCAGCACCAAACCCAGCTGATGAAGAGGTCAAAGCTTATTCTGCCTACCTGATAGCTGATGTTGCAAAAACTTGTCCATTTGAGCCCACACAGAGGACTATAACAGAAGCCACCACCACGATGAGATCTGCCATGAAAACACAAAATCAGGGGAGATTTTCAGGGAAAGATTCACCTTACAGTCTACAAACTAGAACATAGAACATAGAACATTACAGCGCAGTAAAGGCCCTTCGGCCCTCGATGTTGCGCCGACTAGTGAAACCACTCTAAAGCCCATCTACACTATTCCCTTATCATCCATATGTCTATCCAATGACCATTTGAATACCCTTAGTGTTGGCGAGTCTACTACTGTTGCAGGCAGGGCATTCCACACCCTTACTACTCTCTGAGTAAAGAACCTACCTCTGACATCTGTCTTATATCTATCACCCCTCAATTTAAAGCTATGTCCCCTTGTGCTAGACATCGCCATCCGAGGAAAAAGGCTCTCACTGTCCACCCTATCCAATCCTCTGATCATCTTGTATGCCTCAATTAAGTCACCTCTTAACCTTCTTCTCTCGAATGAAAACAGCCTCAAGTCCCTCAGCCTTTCCTCATAAGATCTTCCCTCCATACCAGGCAACATTCTGGTAAATCTCCTCTGCACCCTTTCCAATGCTTCCACATCCTTCCTATAATGCGCCGACCAGAATTGCACGCAATACTCCAAATGCGGCCAACTATGAAGAAAATAAATCAGTGTTTGATGGAGTATCAACGAAACATGCACTTACACAATGACAAGGAATGATGGCTCTCCACAATATCTTCTCTGTCCATCATCATTGACTATTCAGTCTGTTCTTGCAATCACTTACAACAGACTGATTTTATTTTGTATATGTGACTTTCCCCTTTTAAAGATATTTCTCTTTCTCCTTTTCTCAGGGCTTGCAGCACGACTCATTACCCCGAAGTGAAATGTCCATCAGTCTGCTCTAGGGTCCTGCCAATGTTGCTATGTATGGGATAATGCACAAGATCCCTGAAGATGCACATATTAGGGTGTCTTCCCCCCCTCCCCCACTGGATGGAAACTAACTGATCTCTGCTCACTGCACCCTTGTAGAAGAATCTATAACCTCATAGAAAAGAACTACAGGTACAAAAGCACCACATGGACACATAAAGGAGAAAGAGTGGGGTGAATAAATAGTCCTTTCCAAGAACCATTAGAGGCATGATGGGCTGAATGGCCCTTCTTTGCCAAATGATTAGAATCACGGAATGATAGAATGAAACAGCACAGATGGAGGCTATTTGGTCCATCACATTTGTTCCAGCTCTTCAAAAGAACTATCCAGTTATACCCTTTCCCCATAGCTGACCAAAGTTTGCCTCCATATCCATAGAATCCCTACAGTGCAGAAGGAAGCCTTCAGTCCATCGAGTCTGCACCAACCCTCTGAAAGGCATCCTACTTAGGCCCACTCCACTGTCCTATCCCCATAATCCCACCTAACCTGCATGTCTTTGGACTGTGGGAGGAAACAGGAGCTTCCGGAGAAAAATCATGCAGACATGGGGAGAAAGTGCAAACTCCACATAGACAAACACCCAAGGCCTGAACCTGGGTCCCTGCCGCTGTGAGGCAGCAATGCTAACCACTGTGCACCATGCTGCTTCAGGTATTTATCGAATTGATTTTTGAAAGTTAGAGTGTGCTTCCACCCCCCTACCAGGCCATGCGTAACAGATCATAACTATTCGCTGCATAAAAATGTTTTCCTCATCTCACATCTACTTCTTTTGCCATTTACCTCAAATCTATATTCTCTTTCTGCCAATAGAAACAGTTTCTCCGTATTTACTCTCTCAAAATCTTTCATGATTTGAACACATCCATTAAATTTCTCCTTAACCGGTCTTCCGGTGGCGATCAAGGATTGAGCGGTTGCACATTTGGTGGCTCCCGCTCGTGGCGATTTTTTGGACCTTTTCCCCGGTTAACAGATGGGCATGAGGTGGAATAAAGGTGCAGGAGAGTGAGGTAAAACCCGTGGGTGAAAAAGGGGGTGTGGGGGGGGGGGGGGGGGGGGGGGGGGGGGTTGGGCCCTCCCGAATTTCATTAACTACCAATATGTGGTAGCCACCGATTCGCTCCGGGGGGGGGGGGGGGGGGCTTCAGAGGTGGCAGCGGGCAGGAATCAAGAGATTTGGGGATCTCTTTATTGATGAGGATTTCCCAAGCTTGGAGGAGCTGGAGGAGTTTGAATTACCGGGTAGAAATGGGTTCCGGTACCTGCAGGTGAGGGATTTTGTGCAGAGGCAGGTTTCGACCGTCCCGCACTTGCTGCCCCAGGGGCTACAGGATAAGGTGGTGTTGAGAACAGGAGTAAGAGAGGGGAAGGTCTCAGAGATCTATAAGGAGCTGATGGAGTGGGTGAGAGCCCCAATAGGAGAGGTGAAGAGAAAGTAGGAAGAAGAGCTGGGTGGGGACTTGGAGGCCGGGTTATCAGAGGAGGTCCTGAGGAGAGTTAATGCATCCTCGTCTTGCGCCAGGCTTAGCCTGATACAGTTTACGGTGGTCCACTGGGCACACATGACTGTGGCCCAGATGAGCAAGTTCTTTGAGGAGGTCGAGGATAGGTGTGGGCACTGTGTGGGGGGTCCTGTGGACCATGTCCATATGTTTTGGGCATGTCCGAGGCGGAGGGATTTCTTGCAGGGGTTTACTGATGTCATGTCAGAGGTCTTAAAAATGAGGGTGGTTCCGAGTCCAGAGGTGGCGAACTTCGATGTGTCAGAAGACCCGGGAGCCCAGGGGTGAGAGAGGCCGACGTCCTGGCCCTGGCCTCCCTGGTGGCCCAGAGACGGATCTGACTGGGATAGAGGGACTTGGAGCCCCCAAAGTCGGGGGGATGAGTTCGTGACATGGCGGGGTTTCTCAGACTCAAAAAAATTTAATTCGCCTTGAGGGGTTTGTTGCAGGGGTTTGCTCGGACGTGGCAGCCGTTCATCGACTTCTTCGAGAAAAATTAAGCTGGAGGGTGGAAAGGGGAGGCATGGGAAAGATGAATAAGGATTGGAGGGGTGGTTGGGGAAGGTGGCATTGTTTGTGTAAGCCATGTTGGCGGGGGGCAGGGGCTTTGGTTGTATTGTTTTTGTTGAAATTTGATTTGGTGTTTAAAGTTGCTAAAATTATAAGGAAAATTTCTCCTTAACATTCTCTGCTCTAAGGAGAACAACCTCAGTCTTACTAGTCTCTTGGGAGTAGCTAAAGTCACTCATCTCTGATACCTTCTCCAAGACCTTGGTGCCCTTCCTAAATTATGGTTTTCAGAATTGAACACAGTACTTCCAGTCTCTTGCTGCATTGGACAACACTGATTCCGTGCCCCAGTCCAGTACCACCCAGTGTGGTTCTTTTTCCAAAAATCCTATTGGTCTCCAAACAGATCATTCCCACTAAATGTTGCACAATTAAGAGTTGACTGCTGAGCGTGCATTTCATGCAAGCCATCACTATAACAATCACTCACCGATAATCGAGATAGGTTTCCTGGCAAAGCGCAGCCGCCCCCAAAATCCAACATATTTACTGCGACAGCCTGCTGACCATAGTCGGACGATGTATTCAGTTCCAAAAAATACCACTAATACAATCTCCTGTTGGAAAATAAAGAAACAAGAAAATGGATAGAGGCATTCCAAAATGATCCACAAGTGGAAACTCCAGAACCTTCTTTGTGTCCAGACTGCACACCCAATCTGAATACTATCTATGGCAGTGAAGGCATTGATGTACTCTCTGCCCGTTTATCACTGGGGACATTTCTCTGCTTTGCCAACTCTTTTTGGAAGACACAGAACCAGAATGATTAATGTCTGAAACAGGCACAGTATTGTTGCAAACATTCAGTCGTGGCAACACTAGACTGATGGTCAGGAGACTTTGACTAATAGGATCGGGGCCAGGATTGGAGGTGGATCAAAACTAAAACAGATCTCCTTGGTTGTGTGGCAGTTCTGCAGCTCCTGCTCCATCCCCCGCCCCTGCCCTCTTCCTCAGGTATCTGCCATTGCTGCTGCTACTTTCTAGAAGTCTTCAGATTGGTCCTACAGCCTCTACCCCTTCTGTAATTGGATGACAAGCATGTCCTGGCTATTAATTGGACACCCCAGGGGAAATTACAACGGATGCCAGTTTCCCACACAGTGCTGCTTTCTGACCCACATTTCAGCCTGCTGGCAGAGTTCAAAAGCTCACAGGGAAAATCCTGTCCATTGACCAGAGCATTGGGCCAATGTAAACGGCAAATGAATCACAAGGACATCAGTTAGTGGAAGTGGCGGGAAGGCCACCAGAGCATTGATTACTGGGAACATCAATGGAAGTGTCACCATTGTACCTGGGAACGTCATTACGATTGCAAGACTAAATGTCACTACTTTTGATAGGTGGGAATAAACCAAACAACTGCAACATTCACTGTTTGGTGATGCATGCACAAACTGGCACACATAACGGTGTATGTCTGAGAATGCTCTTTAATGAATAATATTTAACCTGAGGGAATTAATCTTGAAGTTGATATTAAAGCCGGCTTTAAGTGTTTCTTCAGTTCTTTAATTGTTATGTTTAATAGTGCCCATGACCAGATGGGCATCTCCCCACTGCTTATAAAAAAAACCTTTACCGGGGATCCATAGCAAGGGACCTCCTTTCACTCTACAATCCACTGGGGTCTCTTTGTACAAGTAATTTGTTTCTCTCTGTCGGATTATAATTTTTCTGCAAGTAATTTTAGGTTCCGAACTAGATTCGTCAAACTACAAAACTTTTGGGGGGGGGGGGGGGGGGGGGGGGGGGGGGGGGGGGCCATACTGCTCAGTAAGAGAACAGCATTTACAGCGACGAGGACATTTACGAACCAAGGCGGACGGTACATCATGATTAGTGGTGTCCTGGAAGGTACACTTTTGGTCTTAGTAAACATATACCCTCCCAACTGGGACGACACAGAATTCATGAAGAAAACCAGGGTGGAAATCCCCGACATAGACATACACCAACTCATCATGGGGGGGACTTTAACTGCGTACGAGACCCACGGACAAACAGATCAAACAGAAAAAAATCAAACATGGAAAAGTAACTAGGAACGTTCATGGAACAGATGGGGGCAGTGGACCCATGGAGGTTCACACACCCAGGGGAGAAGGAGTTCTTCTTCTCCCAGGTACACAGGGTCTACACCAGGATTGACTTCTTTGTAATGGGGTCAGCGGTTCTTCAAGGGGTAGTACTCCGCAATCGTAATCTCCGACCCTGCTCCACACAACATGGATGTGAGGTTGGATACAAACTGGACCCTACGCCCCTATCATGGGGGCTGGACACTGCCTTCCTGGCTGATAAGGCATTTTGCAAAACGATATCATAGGCCATAGACAGGTACGCTACCATCAACAAGAATGGGGAGATCTTGCCCCCTATGCTCTGGGAGGCACTGAAGGCAGTGAGAAGGGGATAAATTATTTCGTACAAAGCACGCAGAGATAGGAAGGAGAGGGCAGCTAAGCAGCAACTGGTTTACTCCATACTGGAGGTGGACCGCTGGTACTCCGTATCCCCGACCGTAGAGCTACTGGTGGAGAGAAAGAGGCTACAAATGAACTTTGACTTGCTCCCCACGAAGAAAGCAGTACACCAACTCCGCCAGACACGGGGGGCCTTTTACGAGCATGGGGACATAGCCAGCCGCCTGCTGGCTCACCAGCTGAGGAAGCAGGCAGCCACAACGGAAATAGAGCAGGTTAGGGACACCAATAGCAGGCTAGTCACCACGCCAAAAATGATCAACAAGGCCTTCGAAACCATCTACTGAGGGCTGTACACCTCTGAGCCTCCCCAGAGGGGGTTTGGCCATGCTAAATTGCCCCTTAGTGTCCAAAGTTTAGGTGGGGTTACTGGGTTACGGGGATAGGGTGGAGGTTTGGGCTTATGTAAGGTGCTCTTTCAAGGACTAGTGTAGGCTCGATGGGCCGAATGGCCTCCCTCTGCACTGTAAAATCTATGTAAAGCAGTTCCTCAATGGACTGGACTTGCCAGTCGTGGGGGAAACTAGGAGTCAAGTCAAGAAGCTTTAGAACTGGGAGAGGTCATGGAGAGTATCAACTCCATGCAAGCAGGGAAGGCACTGGGGCCAGATGGATTCGCGGCGGACATCTACAAAATATTTACAACAGCACTGGCCCCACACTGTGGGAGATGTTTGCAGACTCGCTGGTAAGTGGCTCCCTGCCACTAACACCAGCACAAGCCTCAATATTGCTGATATCCAAAAAGGACAAAGACCCCACTGAGCGCGAGCCCTTCAGGCCCATTGCGCTGCTCAATGTAGATGTGAAAAACATGGCTAAGCAGCTTGGAGAGGTGTGCACCAGACGTGGTCACGGAGAACCAGACGGGCTTTGTCTGGGGCAGGCAGCGAACATCGAACATCAGTTACCTGTTCAACGTGATAATGACCCCATCCGGGGAGAGAACACCAGAAGTGATCATCTCCCTGGACGCAAAAAGGCTTTTGACAGAGTCGAGTGGAAGTACCTCATAGAGGTGCTGGAGTGGTTTGGACTTGAGACAGAGTTCACCGCTTGGGTACAACTACTGTACAGTGCTCCCAAGGCAAGCGTACAGACAAACACCACCAGCTCTAAATACTTCCAGCTGCACAGAGGCACGAGGTAGGGATGCCCACTGCTGTTCGCTTAGCAATTGAGCCACTAGTGATCACCCTCAGAATGGTGAAAGGCTGGAGAGGGGGGACAGAGAGCATAGAGTTACACCCTGCTCCTCCACATTTTGAACCCCCAGGCCAGCGTGGAAGCAATCATGAAGCTCCAAAAGGAGATTGGAACCTTCTCAGGCTACAGACTTAACCTGACAAAAGCAAAACCTTCCCGGTGAACCTGCAACGGAGAGGGACAGAGCTGGAATTATTCTTGTTCACATATTCCCAAAGCAAATTCCACTACCTGGGGTCCAGATAGTCCACAACTGGACACGGATCCACAAATGGAACCTGACCCAAAAGGGACCTAACCAGTCGAGTGGAAGAAGTCAAAAGCGACCTGCAGAGATGGGGCAGACTGCTACTCTCACAGGCAGCGAGAGTACAGATGATGAAATTGAAAGTACTTCCCAAGTTCCTCTTCAGATCTCTCCTGATCTACATCCCCAAGACCTTCTTTAACACGGTAGACAAACTAATCTTGCCATTTGTGTGTGTGTGTGGGGTGGAGAGGAGGGGGGGGGGGGGCGACGATCCAAAAGAGGGTCCGGCAAAGCAGAAGAAGCATGGGACGCCTGGCCCTCACAAACCTGCAGTCTTACCACTGGGCAGCCACAGCAGAAATGGTGAGGGGACGGTGAAGGAATCGAGAATGGAATGGGTGAAGGTGGAGGAGAGTTCCTGCATAGGGGCATCCCTCCGAGCCCTAGTCACAAACCAACTTCACTCCCATCCCCAACAACCAAATACTCAAGAAGCCCAGTGGTGGTAGCCGTGCTATGAATGTGGTATCAGGTGAGACAACACTTTGGTCTAACCAAAATGGGCACCACCTTCAAAAGGTGAAGCCAGGACAAGGGGACACGGATGGTTAGAAACATGTACACAGATGACAGAATAGCAACCCTGGAGGAACTCACGGAGAGGTTCCAACTACCAAAAGGAAATAAAATGAGACATATACAGATCAAAAACTTCCTCCATAGGAAACCGATGACATACCCCAGGTGCCAGGATATTCGCTAGTTGAAGAACAGTTGGACGTGGGCGACATAGGGAAGGGGAGCTGTGGGAACCTGTAAAGGTGACTGTTGGTGGAGGTACGTTCCCCCTGGATGAGAGAAGGGAAAAACGGGAGGACAAACTAGGCATAGAAGTCATGGGGGGAGGGGGAATCTTTGGATCGAAGCACGACACAGGGTGAACTCCACCTCCACATGCATTGGGTTGAGCCTATTGCAGCTAAAGGTGGTGCACTGAGCGCACTTAACCAGAACCTGAATGAGCAGGTGCTTCATGGAGGTGGAGGACAAATACGAACAGTGCCAGGGTGGCCTGGCCAACCACACCCAGATGTTCTGGGCTTGCCCCACAATTATAGGGTTCTGGATGACCTTCTTTAAGGCAATGTCCAAGGTTGTGGGGGTGAGGGTGGAGCCATGCCCAAAGGGGGCGGTCTTTAGGGTCTCAGAGCAGCCAGAAGTCTTTATGGAGAGTGGGGCCGACACCCTAGCCTCCCTAATTGCCCGGCGAAGAATCCTGCTCGGCTGGCCATCGGCAGCACCACCCAGAGCTGCAGACTGGCTGTCTGACCTATCGGAATTCCTCCAACTGGAGAAGATAAAAAGAAAGAGAGGAGGAACGGGAAGGGGTGGGGGGGAGGAAGGGGGTGGGGGTGGAAGGCAAAAGCTCACAAAAAAAGACCACGAGGTACAAGGGACAGTGTCGCAGGGGACAGTCCCAAGGGCACGCGGAAAACCAGAGTGAACAACAAAAATAACAAGCCGGTTAATACATGCTCGGACCACACTGGTGAGTACAGCTGAGGCAGGTAGGCCAAATGGGGACCACGGTCACAGAGGGGAGGGAGACAAGTACGTGCAAATACATATAGTGATCTTTGTTTTTGTTTTCTGTTTCGCTCTTTGGTCTATCTCTTTTGTCATTTTAATTTTTCCTTGTCTATTTTTGCTTTGTTTTGTGCGGTTTTGCAACATGCAACTTAACCTATGAATTGAAATGGTTAACATAAAATGTAAAAACCAATAAAAACATTTGTTAAAAAAAACTACAAAACTTCATCAGATGTCACATTTCTTCAAACGATCTGAATCAACAGGGGTGAAAAATACTCCAGCTTCATTTCTTTTTCATTACATACATAAAACTCATAAACCAAAGCATTGTTAAATATGTAAATGTGCCCTGTCAGCAAGACAAAGCACAAGGCAATAGTTACTGTTTGAATTCGTTACTGTACATGCAGACAAGCTAAGTGTGCATCCATCAATCCTGCTAGAGACTAGAATGACTAAAAGGAGAAGGACTAGTCGGCTGAGCGCCAGGCGCCATTATTCATGTCTGATGTTTAAATAGAGGACCACTGACCCCGAGGAGACCTCAGATATTCACGGGAGGTCAGAGGTGAAAGTGCACAAGCTGTTCTTCATAGCTGTACAAAACTGATCTAGGTAACCATTAGCAACCAGAACATGCCCCCGGTGACTGTCCGATATCGGAAAGTGTTTTCTATATCAGTCCTTGCATGAGTCCGAGCCGTTCTGCAGTTTGATGGATACACTCTGTCATTGCAGTCCAGCAAGCTTGCCAAGATCGACCCAGAGTGGATAATGTTACTGAAGTGGGAGAAATAAAACGAGCTTCAAAAAGCCCACTTCATTTCAAAGCTGCAAATTATAGTCAGCGAGCACACACGAAAAGGAGAATACATTTTGAAAAACAATGTATGAGTCAATAATTGCGTACAGACATATAACCAAGGGTTGTGACAATGTACGTACAACTTGACAAAACCAGCAAAACCAAGGGTGCAATGCAACTGTTTTCTAATAGAGTGTTGATATCTCATAAGAGGATCACTGAACATTAATCCTCGCACTAAATCCTTGTGGAATTGGGGGTGGGGGAGGGGTGGGGTGGGGAGTAGAAAATCAGGTTAAGGGGGAAAAAACTGTTTTGAACACTAATATAAAAACAACTGCAAAGGCTTTTAGCCTCTCGAGGAGAGAGATTTTATCTTTGCATGAGAAGGCTAGATTGCCATTCTCTGCCAAGATTCCTTATCTGGAATCTCTGCTGATGGCTCATATGACTTAAATAAGCCAAGTATGGATTTTAAAAAAATATAATGAATGTAATAATTCAGCTTGAGACAATAACTTGTGCAATGTTAATGAAAATAAAAACAGAAGAAAACCAGTGTTCAGGAATGTTATTAATTGTAGTTAAATCTCTTCGTAAAGGAAACATTACTCCACAGGCAAGTAAAGTCACCCATCAGATTGAAGCTAAGTACCCTCATTAGAGTCAATTATTATTTTTCTCCTGCTAGCCACTCATTTCATTCCTTTGCTCCACAGAATAATAGAGCATAAAAATAAAACAAAAATACAGAACTTGTGATCGCACTCTCCTCCGCTCCACAACTAAACAATTCTGCTATCTTTCTATTAACTACGCAAACCTCAAAATTGGGAAGGTTAGATGCAGAAAATAACTACTGTGTGTCTTGTGTGAAGCAAGTGTAGGCCATTCAGCCCCTCAAGCCTGTTCCGCAACTTCATCAGTTCACGACTGAACAATACTTCAATTCCATTTACCAGCCTTTCCTCGATGCACATCATGGCCGGGATTCTCCGACCCCGCGCCTGGTCGGAGAATTGCCGGCAGGGTGCGAGAATCGCGCCACATCGCTCCGACACCGGCCCACCGATTCTTCGGCGCCGATTCCCAGATCGCCGTTGCGCCGGTCGGGGGCCGTTGAAAGCGCCCCCCCCCCCCCCCGGCGATTCTCCGCGCCTCAACGGGCCGAGTGCCCACCGAGTTCGGCCGAGTCCCGCCGGCGTGGGTTACGTATGGTCCCACCTGGCAGAACTTCGGAGTTCTGGCTGTGGGGGCCATCCTGATGGGGGGCGGGGGGGGATCCGACTCCGGGGTACGCCTCCACGGAGGCCTGGCCCGCGATCGGGGCCTGCCGATCGGCGGGCGGGCTAATTCCGTGGGGGGGCCTATATTCCTCTGCGCCAGGCCCCTGTAGGGCTCTGCCATATTGCCCGGGGGCCAGCGCGGAGACGGGAATCCACGCGCATGCGCGAACTCGCGCCGGCCGTGGCGCGCCGGCTGGAACAGCGGACACCACTCTGGCGCTGTACTAGACCCCTAGGAAGGGGTGTATACCCGGGCCTGGCAGCCCATTGACGCTGGAGTGGCTCTCGCCATTTTTGACGCCGGCGTCAGAACTTGGCCATGGAGATCGGAGAATCCCGCCCCACATTCTTCTTATTATTACCACCTAATTAAGAAGGAGGGATGTTATAACCTGCCCCTTTACTACTGGCTGGGGACTAATGGCAATCCCGCAATCCTTCGTGAGTATGAGCTTCCCCAATGAGAGGGGCGGAGAAATCATTAGCAGCCACCTGCATAAATAGAGCTGGCCAGTCTGGAACCAGCAGAGAGAGAGGAGTGAGCAGTAAGGAACTACTACTACTACTACTACTACTACTACTACTACTACTACTATTATTACTACTATTACTACTGCTGCTGCTGATGCATACATGTAATTGTAAATAAAGTTATTTCTTTTCGATTCTGCAAACTCGAGCTGGATTCTTCATGGCCCTCACAAAAAGGGAAAACTCTGCATTCAGTGTCATCTCCACCGCCTCATCTTCTCCCTCATCCTTTGACTCCTGCTCCTCTTCTGATGAGCTGTTTCCTTCCAGGGCCTTATCATCCTTAAGGCCCAAGTTGTGGCAGCCATGTTGTGGAGACCACCACAATAACTGAGGCCTTGAAGAAAGGTATTGAGGTCACCCCCCGGCAAGCCCAGACATCGAAATTGCATAGTCAGAAGCCTGATGTCTACTCAATGGTTCTTCTGTTGACCAGGTGGCATTTGGTAGTATTGCCTCTGTGCCTTTAGTTGGGGCTCCTGTAGAGGGTTCAGTAGACATGTCTTCAAGGGATATTCCTTGTCCCCCATGATCCATCCATGCATGTTAGAGTTTGGTGTCAAGATCTGAGACAGCCTGGACTGGCGGAGGAGTCATGGCAGATATCAGGAAAATGATTACGCATGTTGAGGAAGCTCTGGCTGTGGTCACAGATCAGATGGATATTGAGGGAGTGGAAGGTCTTCCTGATGGATCTCAGTGGCCAGTCACTGGGTGCCTTGATGGTCACATGGGTGTAATCAATGATACACTGCTCCTGGTGCAATCCAGCGATAGAAATGTCCCCTAACCCTGCGAGGTTGAATCTGTTGTGAAATGAATCTCCCATCCACTTTGGCGGAGTGGGCATCTGACACCTGCAAAACGTGCAGTGGTGTGCAGCTGTTTTTTGCCAGGGCTTTAGCTGATCCATCAAGCGAGCCAGAATCAATACGCCATGGATGTTAACACGGTTCAAAGCCGGGTGTGCCCACTCTCCCTGCTGCCTATGCAGTGCCAAGTGCGGACTTCAGCCAACTGTCCAGTTCCGCTTTGCCCTCTGAGACAAGTTGAGGTCCTGGAGCATCCCAATTGTTACCGTCCTGCTTTCTGCTGGTGCTTTTTAATTATTATTCTTTCAAGTGATGTGGACCGCAACGCTAGGCCCGCTTTTTATTGCCCATCCCGAATTGACCTTGACAACCGTTGAGTCCATGTGGCGTATGCTGTTAGAGAGGGATTCCCAGGATTTTGACCCAGTGACAATGAAGCAATGTTGATATATTTCCAAATCAGGATGATGAGTGACTTAGGATGCAAATTCCAGGTGATGGTGTTCCCATGCATTTGCTGCCCTTGTCCTTCTAGATGGTAGCGGTCGTGGGTTGGAAGGTGCTGCCTAAGGAAACTTGGTGAGTTCCTGCATTGCATCCTGTAGATGGTACACACTGCGGCCACTGCTCGTTGGGAGTGAAGGGATGGAATGTCGAAGGGGTAATAATTAAGTGGGCTGCTTTGTCCTGCATGGTGTTGAGTTTCTTGAGTGTTTTTGGAGCTACTCTCATCAAGGCAAGTGGAAAGTATTCCATTACACTCCTGACTTGTACTTTGTAGGTGGTGAACAGGCATTGGGGTGTCAGGAGGTGAGTTATTCGCCACAGGTATCCTAGCCTTTGACCTGCTCTGGTACACAGTATTTATATGGCTAGTCCAGTTCAGTTTCTGGTCAATGGTAACCCCCAGGATGTTGATAGTGAGGGATTCAGCGATGGTAATGCCATTGAATGTCAACAGGCAATGGTTAGATATTCTCTTGTTGGAGATGACCATTGCCTGGCACTTGTGTGGCAATGTCACTTGCCACATAAGTCTGGATATTGTCCAGATCTTGCTGTATTTGGACATGAATTGCTTCAGTATCTGAGGAGTTGCGAATGGTGCTGAACATTGTGCAGTCATCCGCAAACATCCCCACTTCTGAACTTATGATGGACGGCAGGTCATTGATGAAGCAGCTGAAGATGGTTGGGCCTAGGAGACTACCCTGAGGAACTCCTGCAGTGATATCCTGGAGCTGAGATCATTGACCTTCAGCCACCACAACCATCTTCCTTTGTGCCAGGTATGACTCCAACCAGCGGAGAGTTTTTCCCCTGATTCCCATTGACCCCAGTATTGCCATGGATCCTTGATGCCATACTCATTGAAATGCTGCCTTGAAGTCAAGGGCAGTAGCTCTCACTCACCTCTGACATTCAGCTCTTTTGTCCAGGTCTGAACCAAGGATATAATGAGGTTAAGGGGTGAGTGACCCTGGTGGATTCCAAACTAAGCGTCTGTGAGCAGGTTATTGCTGAGTAAATGCTGTTTGATAGCACTGTTGCTGATGCCTTCCATCACTTTGACTCCAATCAAGAGTAGACTGGTGGGGCAGGAATTGGCTGTGTTGGATTTGTCCGGTTTCTTGTGGAAAGGACATACCTGGGCAATTTCTGATATTTCAAGGTAGATGCCAGTAATGTAGTTGTACTGGAACAGCTTGGTTAGGGGAGTGGCAAGTTCTGGAGCGCAAGTCTTCAGGATTATTGCCAAAATATTCTCTAGGCCCATCACCTTTGCAGTATCCAGTACCTTCAGCTGTTTTTTGATATCATGTGGAGTGAATAAAATCGGCTGACATCTGTGATGCTGGACACCTTCGGAGGAGACAGAGGTTGATCATCCACTTGGCATTTCTGGCGGAGATTGTTGTGAATGCCTCAGCCTTGTCTTTTGCACTGATGTGCTGGACTTCTCCATCATTGAGAATGAGGGCATTTGTCGAGCCTCCTCCTCCAGCGAGTTGTAATTGTCAACAACAGCTGGATGTGGCAGGACTACAGGGCTTGGATCTGATCCGTTGGTTGTGGAATCACTTAGCTCTGTCTATTACTAGTTGTTTAGGGGTGTTTGGCATGCAAGTAGTCCTATGTCGTAACTTCACCAGGTTGACACCTCGGGCAGGATTCTCCAATAATGGGACTATATCCCCACGCCCGCGGGGAAAACGGCGTGAATCACTCTGTGTGTGATTCTTTGTTTATAAGGGAGCTAGCAGGGCCCCAGAGTGCTTCTCGCAGCTCTGGCTGCCGATATGGGGCGAAGCCCTTCCGGTCGCGGGTCCGCGTATGCGCGTGGCATCCGCCTACGGCGACAGCCCCGCGCGACATGGCGGATCCGCACAGCGGGCCGGCGGCGAAGAAGTAGGTCCCCCCCCCCACAGATCGCACACACCTGTTGATCGGTGGCCCCCAATCGCGGGCCTGGCCATCGAGGCCCCTCCCGGTGACAGATCCCCCCCCGCCCCCCCACCAGGACGGCCACCACAGCCGCGACTCTGAGCTCCTGCCGGGTGGAACCATACGTGAACCACGCCGGCGGCCGGAGAATCGCAGGAAGGCGTCGGACCCGATTGGTCCGATGCCCCATTCTCTGTTCCTGCGCTGAGTGCCATTGCGGCGTGGAGATTTGGAGAATCCCGGCCCTCATTTTTAGTTATGCCTGGTGTTGCTCCTGGCATGCTCTCCTGCACTATTCATTGAACCAGGCTTGATCCCCTGGCTTGATGGTAATGGTGGAGAGGGGGATATGCAGGCCATTAAGTTACAGATTGTTGTTGAGTACAATTCTGCTGCCTCATGGATGCCTAGCTGTGAGTTGCTAGATCAGTTTGAAGTCTATCACATTTAGCATTGTTGTAGTGCCACACAACACAACGCAGGGTATCCTCAATGCAAAGATGAGACTTTATCTTCACAAGGACTGCAGTGGTCACTCCTACTGATAATGTCATGAACAGGTGCATCTGTGGCAGGCAGTTTGGCGAGGATGAGGTCACTTCATCACTCATGATGATGGCTGTGCCATCATGATGATAAGTTCCTCTAGATCCACCAGGTCCACAGGAATCTTGACATACGCTCAATAGAGTACAGCAGGCCTCCTCCAGATAGTGGATGCATTGCTTTAGTGCCTTGTTGTCTACATTTTCTCACTTTGCGTGGTGGAATGGTGTTGCTGTAGACATACTACCCACATGTACATTGATTACATACCTGACTCAGGACCATGTTGTAGCCTTGTCACCCTGTACTGCCCTTTTGTTTGTTGTGATGGCTCAAATAAAGATAGCATAGTGGACCAACACGGTATAGTGGACCAGCACAGAAGGAAGGCATCATTACTGCTGGCAGCATACAGAGTATCAGCCTGCATGGTACCCAACATAGGGTCGAACAGCAGCAGGACATAGAGGGAGTACCTTTTAATTGTGGTGCATCTCAAGAGTTGACATCCAGCGCCTGCATGATAAATGTGCATACAGTTTATGGCACACTGCAACATGACAAAGCCTGCAATCCTCATTGGGAGGATTGGGGCGGCACAGTGGCACAGTGGTTAGCACTGCTGCCTCACAGATCAGGGACCTGGGTTCAATTCCGGCCTCGTGTGACTGTCTAAGTGGAGTTTGCACATTCTCCCCATACCTGCGCGAGTTTCCTCCTGAAGCTCTGGTTTCCTCCCAGTCCAAAAATATGCACGTTAGGTGGATTAGCTATGCTAAATTGTCCCATTGTGTTCCAAGATGTGAAGGTTATGGGGATAGAGTGGTGCTCTTTTGGAGGGTCTGTGCTCAATGGGCTGAATGGCCTCCTTCGGCACTGTAGGGATGCCATGATTTCTATGAAAACCACATACTGACTTCATCTGGTTCTTTCTGACAAGGTAGAATGAAATCTTTCAGCTCCTCTGAGAATGCAGAGACTCAGGGGCCTCTCTCAGACAAAGGTTGAGAGCAAACTGGGAGATGGTAAAGAAGCATAATCATTCATTGTCATAGTCACCTTCAAAGCTGCTATCATCCTGCTCAGAGGCTGCACTTGTGGCTGCAGCAGGTGGCAGATTTCACTGAAGGTGACCTTAGTGAAGTGGAACATCTGAGATACTGCTCCACACCGAGATCCAGGCTGGAGAATTGTTGCCTCGACACTGTAGGTGGAAGGAACCTCCTAACAGAGGGTTCTTCTCCAGCTCCTCCTCCTTTCTCTTTCAGCAGTTTGTCCTACTCAATGCAGCCGGTGCTCATTCTCTGCTTTATGTTCTACTTGACATGGATTGCATTCTGCTACACCCAAGTCTGGGAGCAAGTGGTTTAGGCAGAATTTTTAAAGTCAGGCACATCTTCGAACCCATGCCGCATTAACTTCCTGAAGATTTCAGCAGCTTGAACCAACTCTGGAAATCATTAAGCCCTGGGTTGGTTGGTGGGCCCGTGTCACCTGCCGCACTCAGTGTGGTGGAGGATTCGGGACGGAGGGTGACTGTCCGAAGGCTGTCAGCTGCCCAGTGTCGGGAATGGAGGATGCTCATGAGGCTCTCTGCAGTGGGGTGCAGGGCTCACTCGTGCCTGACACTGTGTCGCCCCCTCACCCCCTCTGGGGGACTCCCGGAATCTGGCACATCATAATTGAAGGTTCTTTTGTTTTTCTGCCTCCGTGGATAGTTCAGGCAGTGTCCTATTGGGCCCCCCTCCACCAACACCCCGACTCCCTCCTTCCCCGCCACCCTCCTTTCCCCTCTCTCCCCACCACCCGCCTTCCTTTCCCTTCTGTTGGTACAGAGGTGAGAGTATCTGGTCTCTCCAGCACAAAGTTTAGTGTGCGTACCATTTGTTTTTTGTAGAAATGTGTTGTGAACTGTTTTAATAATCAGAGTATCCACCCCCCCTCCCCGTACATTGATACTGAGGGGAGGGTACCCTGTTTCTCCAACACAAAATTAGTGTTTGCACCGTTTGGCCTTGTCTATATTTTTTTACTGTTTTAATAAAAAGATATGCAACAGCAGCCAATAGAAATCAATCAGCAACCAACATGCGATTCACTGATGATCCCTTTAACAAGCACTGGTGGGGGAAGGGGCGGTAGGTCATTTTTAACTGCTGAATGCATGTTCAGCTGTGTGAGGTTAAGAGAGGGTTTTAGCTGGAGCACTGAACGCCACAGAGAAATCCGACACAAGCTTATAACTCGCTCAGTGAAAAATGGAAAGAAGCTGTTAGGTAGAGAAAATCAAATTGATTGTTTGGCATGATAAAAGTGCTCAACAAGAACCAGGTTCTTCTGTTATTCTTGTAACTTGAGGTGCTGTGCCATTGTGATCTTTTTTTTATCAGTAAGGCTATGCAACATGTCAAATCATGCTTTCCCATGATTTCATTCAAAACCAGCACTGCTAACAGTGAGTGTGCTTGAAATTGTAAGTACAGTGTGCTTCAACAATCTAAAGCCGTTTATAGCATTAAAAATTAAATAGATGATTTAATACTTTGAATCATTCAATGATTTGAATCAAGCAATATAAATTTCACAAGACAAGTTGCAATTTAGCGCCAAAAGCAATTTTAAGTTCAGGCTAGTTCAATGAAGCAAATTGGCTGTGTTATGTAAACACTTGTCTAGAATGAGGTTAAAAGCTATAAAGTAAACTGGTTGGGTATCTTATGGTGCAGGGTAGTGTTATGGGTCAGGGTTTAGAGAACCCCAAAGTGTATTATGGAGTTCACCTGACCCACAACTTTTAATAGATTGTGGTATGGGGAGCACACGGCCCACTCTACAGGTGTGGTACAGCAGAAATGGAAAAGTTATTTTTTTAAAGCAAAACAATGTTTATTCTATGAACTCAAATTAACCTTTTTAAAACAAAGTGAATATCTTAGCAACCATTAAATCAAAGATAACCCCCAAAAAATACAACACTAAGTAACCCGTATGCTGTCCTTTTACACCCAAAAGACTTAACAAACCTTTAAACATAAGCACATCAGAGTTTACAGTCACTACTGAAAACACTTATAATTCTTCTGAATTCACCAAATGATCAAGAGATAGTCCTTCATGGCAGAGAGCTCAACAGTACAGCTGCTTTGGCTGACTTCAGCTGCAACACACTGAAAAACGAAACCAAAAAGACAGAGACACACCCAAGCTTTTCTCAAAGTGAAACTAAAAAGCAGAACCAGAGCTCAGCTCCACCCACACTCTAACATCACTGCAGTAACCTGAGCAGTCAAACATTTCTTAAAGCGGCATTCTCATGATAGTAGTGACCCTACCTCTGAGCTAGAAGCTCTTGAGCTCAAGATGGCCACAGAAGCTGCATTCATTATGTGGCCAAACAGGTTTATTGTCAACCGGCAAATCGTCCCACTACACCTATGGCAGAAGGTAAGAGTGAGAGAGTCTCCTGGTCAGCCAGAACCTGTAGAAGACAACAGCAAACCACTGCAGTACTTAACCAAGCATAACCATGGACCAATCCAATGGAAGTCCACAGTTCATGCAATTGAATCATAGAATCCCAACAGTGCAAAAGGAGGCCATTTGGCCCATCGAGTCTGCATTTACCCTCCGAAAGGGCGCCCCACCCAGGCCCAATCCCCTGTCCTATCCCTGTAACCCTACTTAGGAGCAATTTAGCATGGCCAGTCCACTTAACCGACATATTTTTGGACTGTGGGAGGAAACCAGAGCACCTGAAGGAAGCCCATGCAGACATAGGGAGAATGTGTAAACTCCACACAGACAGTCACCTGAGGTTGGAATCGAGCCCAGGTCCCTGGCACTATAAGGCAGCAGTGCTAACCACTGTGTCACCATTCCACCACTAGAAAACTGCATGGATACATTGTTGTTCCATGCTGTATTTGGGTATCTGAAGAAGGAGAGAGAGGGAGGAAAAACAAATAAAATTTCCCAAATGCTTAAGCTGAAAGCTGTATGTTTCACGGTTTCTATTTCAACTTTTACATTACAAACTTCCAATAAACTCACTGATTCATTGTAGACTGCAGCAATCAACAGTTCCCAGTTGTGGTGTTATGCCTGTAGATAATATTACGTGTACTCAGCAGTGTGACCTCCCACCAGCAGGTGGCACCAGACATTGGTCAAGTGACATCTGGCTACCAGCAGAAGGTTGCAAGGTGTACATGAGGCAATTGGCATATAAAGGTAGTTCCAGGAGAGTCTAATGTAACTCTATGATAACTTGGTCTGTATCTGATCATTACCTTACCACGTGTACATTAATAAATTCTAGTCCTGGCGAAGTCACTCGCAGTTTTGTGGAATCATTGCAAGACAAGATCACGGACCACAACACCAGTAAACAGCAGTGAGATTGCGGTTAAAGCATTAATGCTAACTGGGACATCCAAAGGACATGTTCAAACAAAGCATTGGGATCTTTTACATTGACCCGCGAAAGGAAGAACCCTTAGCTTAACGTCGCCTACAAATGACGGACACTCCTTCAGGACAGGGTTAAGTAACAATGTAGTTCAGCAATGTCTAAATTTTCAAATTCTCAGACATGGTTTTCAAATCCTTCTAAGATTTTGGCCCTCCTCTGCAACCTCTTCCAGCCCTATAACCGGTCAAGATCTTCCCCTCTCCCAATTCTGTGGCCTCTTATGCAGCCCCAAAGCCCATCGCTCCACCACTGTTGGCCGTGCCTTCATGTGCTTAGGAGCTTAAGCTCTCTTAAGCATCCCTGCCTTTTTACCTCTCCCTCCTCTTTCAAAATATCCCTCTAAATTCTTTGGCTAAGCTTTCTTTCCCTGAATTAGATTTGTTTATTGTCCCATGTACCGAGGTGTAGTGAAAAGTATATTTCTGCGTGCAGCTCAAACAGATCATTTAGTACATGAAAAGAAAATAGTAAAAGGGCAACAAAAGGTACACAATGTAAATACATAGACAAGTGGCTGCATGATGCCGCAGTGCTTAGCACTGCTGTCTCACAGCACCGAGGTCCCAGGTTCAATCCTGGCTCTGGATCACTGTCCATGTGGAGTTTGCACATTTTCCACATATTTGCGTGGGTTTTGCCCCCACAACCCAAAGCTGTGCAGGCTAGGTGGATTGACACGCTAATAATTTCCCCTTAATTGGAAAAAATGAATTGGGTACTCCAAATTTATTTAAAGCATTTTTTTAAAAGTAAATACATAGACACTGGCATCAGGTGAAGCATACATGAGTGTAGTATTAATCAGATCAGTCTTTTAGGAGTCGGGCAACAGTGGGAAAGAAGCTGTTTTTGAATCTGTTCATGCGAGTTCTCAGACTTTTGTATCTCCTGCCCGATTAAGAAGTTGGAAGAGTGAGTAAGCCAGGTGGGAGGGGTCTTTGATTATGCTGCCCGCTTTCCCAAGGCAGCGGGAGGTGTAGATAGAGTTAATGGATGGGAGGCGGATTTGTGTGATGGACTGGGCAGTGTTCCCGACTCTCTGTAGTTTCTTTCGGTCTTGGGCCGAGCAGTTGCTATACCAGGCTGTGATGCAGCCAGATAGGATACTTTCTGTGGTGCATCGGTAAAAGTTGGGAAGAATCAATGTAGACATGCCGAATTTCCTTAGTTTCCTGGGGAAGTATAGGTGCGGTTGTGCTTTCTTGTGGATGGACCAGGTTTTTGGTGATGTGCACACCTAGGAATTTGAAGCTGTCAATCCTCTCCACCTCGGCCCCATTGATGTAGCCAGGGGTGTGAACGATACATTGCTTCCTGAAGTCAATGACCAGCTCTTTAGTTTTGCTGGCATTGAGGTTGTTGTGACAGCATTCCACTAGGTTCTCTATCTCCCTCCTGTATTCTGACACATGGTCGTTTGAGATCCAACCCACTACGGTCCAATATTTACTTATTCCACATATTTCCTTACGTGGTTCGGTATTAAATTTTGTTTTGTAGCCACTGCTGAGATGTGCCTTGTGGGGGTTGTGTGTGTGTGTGTGGGGGGGGGGGGGGGGGGGGGGTTTCACTAGATTACATTGCTCGATAAATGGAAGCTCTTATTGTCAATGATATACTCAAACCTTTGGAGTGAGGTTTGAACCTTGTATGACCTTCTGACTTAGAGGTGAGAGTGTTACCAACTGAGTCAAGGGTAACACCACATTCAAATGTTAAATATTAGGTAGAAAGTACATTTTGAATACAGGACTTGTGAATGCGACTAAAGCAGACTTCCACCAGATCTGCCAGCTGTGACCACTGAGGTTAGGATTAAAAGGCGAGTCCTTGGTGTAGGAGTGCTGCTGCCTGAGAAACCATGCAAACATTTGCAGTGTAACAAAGCCTGTTTAAGTGGGCAAGATCAAAACATGACGCAAATCCATGAAGAGCGTATGGGCTTATTTGACACATTGCACAGCCAGGGCAAACAAAATAGTGACCATCAGTGATGTTACAGATGGTCCACAAAATGGTAACAGAAAGGAAAGAGAAATGCAAAAAACACATTTTAAAATAAATATTCTTTGGATAACAGTCTTTGACTTTAAAAAAATATATAGCATTGCTCCAATGTCACACATAAGCTTTTATTTTATTACAGGACAAATAGTACACAAAGTCAAAACAAATAAATGCATCTGCTTTATTTCTCATATACATGTAAATCAGAATAAAGTTCTTAGAATAAAGCTTCTGCTTTGTGAAACTGGAAGGCCAGACCTTAAATTCTGTGCAGACAAGATCCAAGAAATCTCCCCAGGCTCTTTATCTACAATGACTGATATGGACCAAAGATGAGAAAATCAGAATGATGATTCAGAGAGAGTATATTTTTTATCTCCTTTTAGCTCTACCCAATTTTGTAGCCTCACTCTGTCCAACTCTCCTCAGACCGTTCCAACCCAAAGTCCTGCTGTATTCGGGTGGATGTAAAGGATCCCACGCTGCTATTTTCAAGATAACGGTGTTCTTCCTAATGTCCAGGCCAATATTCATCTCTCGATCAACAGATTTTCTGGCTATAAAAATAACATTCATGCCACACACGTGCCAAGCAAATACCACCTCCAACAAAAGAGAATCTATCTCTCCTTAACATTCAAAGGCACTATCATCACTGAATCCCCCACCATCAACAACCGGGGGGGTTACGATTGACCTGAACCTGAACTGTTTTAGCCTTATAAATACAGTGCCTACCAGAGCAGGTCAAAGGCTGGGAATTCTGCAGCAAGTAACTCACCTCTTGACATTCAAAACCTGCCCACTATCTACAAGGCACAAGTCAGGAGTGTAATGGAATACTCTCCACTTGTCTGGATGAGTGCAGCTCCAACAACATTCAAGAAGCTCAACTCCATCCAGGACTAAGCAGCCCATTTGATTGACACCCCATCCACCACCTCCAACATCCACTCCCTCCACCACTGATGCACAGTGGCAGTAGTGTGTACCATCTGCAAGATGCACTGCTCCTTTGTCAGCATCTTCCAAACCCGCAACCTCCACCATCTAGAAGGGCAGCAGATGCATGGTAACAGCACCACCTGGAAGTTCCCCTCCAAGTCACTCACCATCCAGACCTGGAAATATATCGCCGTTCCTTCACTGTCTCGGGATCAAAATCCTGGAAGTCCCTCCCTAACAGCACTGTGGGAGTACCTGCACAACATGAACTGCAGCGTTTCAAGAAGGGGACTCACCACCATCTTCTCAAGGGCAATTAGGGGTGATTAGATATATTACCCACCTCTATGCAGCTTTGTTTTGGCTTGTTCAATAAACTTTTCTGTTTGAATCTTTTTTGGTACTCCTGTGATTGTAATAGGAACAAACCCTGGCGTAGCCAAAGACATAGATTATCATAGAATTTGAAAAATGTAATTATTACTTCGAATTTACAGTACAGAACAGGCCGTTTAGTCCAACAAATCAGCCACATGAGCCTCTTCCCACCCTTTTTCGTCTAATCCCTTCACACATTCCTTCTATTCCTTTTTCCCCTCAAATGTTTATCTAATTTCCCTTTAAATGCATCTGTTCTAGTCACATCAATTACTCCTTGTGGTAGCAAGTTCTACTTTGAGATAAAGAAGTTGTGCCTAAATTCCCTTTTGGATATATTCAGCCTATATCTATGTCCGCCAGTAGCAAGTAGAAGCATCTTTTCTACATGTACTTATAAAAAATCCTTTTATAATCTTAAAGACCTCGGGCGTCATTCTCCGACCGGCCGCCGGGTTGGAGAATCGCCGGGGGCTGCCGTGAATCCCGCCCCCGCCGGTTGCCGAAGTCTCCGGCACCGGATATTCGGCAGGGGCGGGAATCGGGCCACGCCGGTTGGCGGGCCCCCCCGCTGGATTCTCCAGCCCGGATGGGCCGAAGTCCAGCCGGTAAATTGCCTGTCCCGCCGGCATGGATTAAACCACCTTTTGAACGATGGGACAAGGCGGCGTGGGTGGGCTCCGGGGTCCTGGGGGGGGCGCGGGGCGATCTGACCCTGGGGGGGTGCCCCCACGGTGGTCTGGCCCGCGATCGGGGCCCACCGATCCACGGGCGGGCCTGTGCCGTGGGGGTACTCTTTCCCTTCCGCCTCCGCCACGGTCTCCACCATGGCGGAGGCGGAAGAGACTCCCTCCACTGCGCATGCGTGGGAAACTGTCAGCGGCCGCTTATGCTCCCGTGCATGCGCCGCCCCGAGATGTCATTTCCGCCCCAGCTGGCGGGGCAACAAAGGCCGTTTCCGCCAGCTGGCAGGGCGGAAATTCCTCCGGCGTCGGCCTAGCCCCTCAATGTTGGGGCTCGGCCCCCAAAGATGCAGAGCATTCCGCACCTTTGGGGCGGCGCGATGCCCGTCTGAGTGGCACCGTTTTGGGCGCCAGTCGGCGGACATCGCGCCGTTTCGGGGGAATTTCACCCCAGATTTCACCCCTTGGTCTTCATTCTTCTTGGAAAAATAGTCTCAGCGCGTGTAATCTTCAGATATGTTTAACCTCTCAGTTTTGATATAATTCCAGTAAAACTTTTTTAAAACTCACCAATGCTTCTATATCCTTTTTATAATATGGAGGCCAAAACTGTTCACAGTAAAGTGTGGCCTATCAAAGGATCCAACCAAGTTTGGTGTAGATTCTCTACCACGTCATGTTTTGTTTTCTTGTTTTTAATGACCATGCAAACCTCTGTCGAGACAATCTCCCCGTTCAGATCCCTGTGGGCGGTATTCTCCCCCTCCATGCCGGGTGGGAGAATCGCCGGGGCGCCGTGCGAGTCACGCCACGCCGCCCCAACACCCGCACGCGATTCTCCCACCCCCCCAAAACCAGCGGTGCAAGAATCGTGCCGGGCTGCTCGGAGAATCGCCGTAAACAGCGAGCGGTGATTCTCTGGCCCGGATGGGCCGGGCGGCCGGCGAAAAAAATGACAGTGCCGTTCACCCCTGGTCGCTGCCGGCGGGAACTCTGTGGGAACGCTGGGGGGGGGGGGGGGCTCGTTCACCGGGGAGGCCTCTGATGGGGTCTGGCCCGTGATCGGGGCCCACCGATCGGCCGGCCGGCATCTCCCCCCCCCCCCGGGCCTACTTCCTGGTGCGGCCTGCCCCTGAACACTGACCCCATGTTGGGTCGGGGCCGACGCGCATAAGAAGTTCCCTGCGCATGCGCAGGATTGAGCTGCCCCAACTGCGCATGTGCGGGTTGGTGCGGCGTCCATTTGGCGCCGCGTAAGGAGGCTGCAGCAGCGTGAACCGCTCCAGCGCCGTGCTGGCCCCCTGTGGGGGCCAGAATAGGTCATGCCTGGGCCCTGTTCGCGCCATCGTGAAACGCGACGGCGTTCACGATGGCGCGAACACTTGGCCTCAATATTGGAGAATCTCGCCCCTGTTTCTTGATTACATTAAAGTTTATTATCCATGCAGTGTGGCCTTTCTTATTCTTCCAGCCAAAATGGACCACTGCATCTTAACTATATTGACGTTCATTTGCAAAATACATGAACATTCTGCAGATTATTAACGGTGTTTGTGGGAGCTTGCTGTGCACAAATTGGCTGCTGTGGGGCTAAATTCTCTGGAAATGGCGCGATGTCCGCCGACTGGCGCCCAAAACGACGCAACTCAGACGGGCATCGCGCCGCCCCAAAGGTGCGGAATGCTCCGCAGCTTTGGGGGCCGAGCCCCAACCTTGAGTGGCTAGGTCGACGCTGGACGAATTTCTGCCCCGCCAGCTGGCGGAAAAGGCCTTTGGTGCCCTGCCAGCTGGCGCGGAAATGACATATCCGGGCGGCGCATGCGCGGGAGCGTCTGCGGCCGCTGACGGCATTCCCGCGCATGCGCAGTGGAGGGAGTCTCTTCCGCCTCCGCCATGGTGGAGACCGTGGCGGAGGCGGAAGGGAAAGAGTGCCCCCACGGCACAGGCCCGCCCGCGGATCGGTGGGCCCCGATCGCGGGCCAGGCCACCGTGGGGGCACCCCCCCCAGGGCCAGATCGCCCCGCACCCCCCCCAGGAGCCCGGAGCCCGGCCGTGCCGCCTTGTCCCGCCGGTAAGGTAGGTGGTTTAATTTACGCCGGCGGGACAGGCATTTTAGCGGCGGGACTTCGGCCCATCCGGGCCGGAGAATCGAGCGGGGGGGCCCGCCAACCGGCGCGGCGTGATTCCCGCCCCTGCCGAATATCCGGTGCCGGAGACTTCGGCAACCGGCGGGGGAGGAATTCACGCCAGCCCCCGCCGATTCTCTGACCCGGCGGGGGGTCGGAGAATCTCGCCCGTGATTCCTACCTTACAACAGCAATTAGACTTCAAATACATCTTCCTTGGCTGTGGAGCAGTTTGGGATGTCCTGAGGTCATGAAAGATGTCATATAAATGCAGGCTTTTCTTTCCTTTGCCTGACGTCTCACCAGACCATTCTGCTTGTCTTTCTCTGTCTAACTCTGCTCTACCTACTGTAAACTCAGGCAATCAAAAACAAAATACTGCAGATGCCGGAAATATGAAATGAGAATAGAAAATAATCAGCCGGTCAGGTAGCATCTGTGGAGAGAGAAATAGAGTTAACATTTCAGTTTGATGACTTCACTTGGCAGAATTGGTCAATGCGACTGAATTCTATATCCTCATGCTGCTAGACCCAGTTCAACCCTACAGCTGACATCTATTGAGCTCATTTCAAACTAATCTTACCCTGTAATCCATTTATCTAATCCAGGCTGTTTTCTAGTTCTGAAATGCTCACAATCTAACCCTGCTTAACCCAACTAATCAAATTATTCAATCCAACACACACGTGTAATTAAATTGATCCACTCAAATCAACACAAAATTAAGCAACTTTCGGATGTCTTGAATATAAAGTAATCTTCCAAATAAAGCTGCTTACATTGACTATTATGATCTATGATTCCATAGCTTGTTTGCTTTTTCATATATATTTCATTTGATGTCATTTGATAGCTTTCCCTTATTGGATTGTGTTTCTTTTAAATTTTTCTTTGGTGCTTCCATCATTCCTCCTCTTGTTTCCTTTCTTTCCTATATTGAGTTGTCTTTCGATTTGTTTTGACTAATTTTGTTTGAACACGTTGCTCAGTGGTAGCCCTCTTGCTTCAGAGTCAGAAGGTTCAAGCCCAACTCTAAAGACGTGAGCATATAGTCTAGGCTGACACTTCGATGTAGTGCTGAGAAAGTACTTTATTGGCAGTGATGCCATCTTATGGGCGAGGCATTAAGTCGAAAACCTGTCTGCTCTCATACCGAAAAGGTCTAACGAAGGGCAGGGGATTTCTCCTGACTAATGTTTATTCTTCAAAAAACACTGCAAAAACAATGGATTATCTTGTCATTTACTTCATTGCTGTTGGTGAAACATCACGGCTACATCATAACAGTGGTAATTCTTCAAAACGTACTTAGCTGGCTGTAAAGCATTTTGAGAAGTTGAGAGATGTGAAAGTCATTGGAGTCATAGAGGGATGCTTCAATGCACGGAGTATAACAGGTAAGACAGATGAACTTAAAGCCTTGATTCACGCTCGGAACTTGGATGTGGTCGCTGTAACGGAGACTTGGTTAAAAAAGGGACTGGACTGGCAACTAAATATTCCAGGATATAAGTATTTTAGGCGAGACAGGGAGGAAGGTAAAAGAAGTGGGGGAGTTGCAATACTGGTTAGAGAACATTTTACAGTTGTACAGAGGGAGGACACCATGGGAGAATCAAGTAACGAGGCATTGTGGATAGAACTCAGAAGCAGGAAGGGGGCAGTCACTATGATGGGGGTGTACTACAGGCCTCCCAACAGCCCACGGGAAGTTGAAGAACAGATATGTAAGCATATTCTGGATAGATGTAGAAATAATAGGATTGTTGAAGTGGGAGACTTTAATTTTCCTCCTATTGACTGGAAATCCCTTAGGGCTAGGGGTCTGGATGGTGAGGAACTTGTTAAGTGTGTCCAAGAAGGTTTTTTGGAACAATATGTGGATAGTCCAACTAGAGGGGGGCTATATTGGACCTAGTACTAGGGAACGAGCAGGCCAGGTCATCAAAGTTGCAGTGGGAGAACATGTGGCGAACAGTGACCACAATTCTGTAAGCTTTCGGATACTCATGGACAAGGACAAGTGTTGTCCTAGGGTTAAGATGCTAAATTGGGGGAAGGCTAACTACAACCTGATTAGGCAGGCTTTGGAGGCTGTTGTTTGGGAGAGGCTGTTTGAGGATAAATCCACATTTGTCATGTGGGAGTCTTTTAAGGAGCAGTTGATGGGAGTGCATGACAGGCATGTGCCAGTAAAAAGGAAGGACAGGAAAGGCAGGATTCGGGAACCATGGATGACCAGGGAAATTGAGAATCTTGTCAAAAATTTAAAAGATGCATACGTGAGGTACAGGCAACTAAAAACAGATAAAACACTGAGGAATACAAGGAAAGTAGAAAATAGCTCAAGCAGGGAGTTAGGAGGGCAAAAAGTGGTCACAAAATGTCCTTGGCAGACAGGATTAAGGAGAATCCCAAGGCATTTTATACGTATATGAGGAACAAGAGGGTAGCTAGAGAAAGAGTTGGTCCACTCAAGGACAAAGGAGGGAAATTATGTGTAGAACAAGAAGTAGGTGAGGTCCTTAATGAGTATTTTGCATCGGTATTCACAAACGAGAGGGACACGTTGATTGGCGGTGTCTCAGAGGGATGAGTAAACACTTTAGAACAGGTCATTATTACGAGGGCGGAAGTGTTAGGTGTGTTAAAAAGCATTAAGGTAGACACATCCCCAAGGCCAGATGACATCTATCCCAGATTACTGAGGGGGATGAGAAATGAAATCGCTGGGCCTCTAACAGAAATTGGCCACAGTGGAGATCCCAGACGATTGGAGGGTAGCCAATGCTGTACCGCTATTTAAGAAGGGTTGCAAGGATAATCCGGGTAATTATAGGCCAGTGAGCTTGATGTCAGTGATCGTGAAATTGTTGGAAAATATTCCCAGAGATAGGGGGCTGGATTCTCCCAAAATGAGACTATGTCCCCACGCCGGCGTAAAAACGGTGGAGTTTTACTTCCAAAATTCCTAGAAAAAAGTTAGACGTATGCAGGGGGCTAGCAGAGACCCGAGTGAATCTCGCAGCTTTTGCTGCAGATACAGACTACCCGCACTTCCGGGTCAGGGGCCGCGCATGTGCATGGCGGCGACCTCTAGCGGCCGCGCCATGCTCCATGGCGGACTCTGACCGCGGAGCCAGACAAAAAAAAATAAACCCCCCGATCGGCTGAGGCCGCAGCCGCCACGCAGAATCACGACCGACAATAGGTGGTTAGTTCCACGCTGTCGGGAACTCGGCTGGTCGGGAACGGAGATTGGCTAAGCGGGTCTGTGGCAATGGGCCCCCGGCCGCGCGGCGTACACCACGGTGATGCCGATTTACGGTGCCCGGAGAATCGCCAGACTGGTACCCGATTACGGCGTCAATCTTGATTCTCCGCCCCGGCACCGGCCGCACTTGCGGTGTGGGGCTGTGGAAAATCCAGCCCAGGATCTATGCACAGATGGAAGTGAATGGTCTTATTAATGACAGACAGTATGGTTTGTACGAGGATAGTCATGTCTCACTAATTTAATTTAATTTTTTGAGGAGGTGACAAAAATGATTGACGAGGGAAGGGCTGTGGATGTTGTCTACATGGACTTTAGTAAAGCATTTGTTAAGGTCCCTCATGTCAGGCTGGTGCAAAAGATTAAATCACATGGGGTCAGGAATGAACTAACTGAATGGATTCAGAACTGGCTTGGCCACAGAAGACAGAGGGTAGCTGTGGAAGGGTGTTTTTCCGAATGGAGGTCTGTAACTAGTGGTGTTGCACAGGGATCAGTACTGGGACCTCTGTTCTTTGTAATATACATAACTGACTTGGAAGAAAACGTAGCGGGTCTGATTAGCAAGTTTGCGGATGATACTAAGATTGCAGGAGTTGCGGATAGTGATGAAGATTGTCAGAGAATACAACAGCATATAGATAGGCTGCAAAATTGGGCAGAGAAATGGCAGATGGAATTTAACAAATGCGAGGTGATGCATTTTGGTAGATCCAATTCAGGTGGGAGCTATAAAATAAATGGCAGAACCATCAGGAGCATAGAGACACAGAGAGATCTGGGTGTGCAGGTCCACAGATCCTTAAAAGTGGCAGCACAGGTGGAAATGATGGTAAAGAAGGCATATGGCATGCTTGCCTTCATAGGACTGGGTATCGAGTATAAAAGCTCTAAAATTATGTTGCAATTATATAGAGCGTTGGTTAGGCCACATTTGGAATACAGTGTCCAATTCTGGTTACCGCACTACCAGAAGGACATGGAGGCTTTGGAGAGAGTACAGAAAAGGTTTGCCAGGATATTGCCTGTTATGGAGGGTATTAGTTATGAGGCGAGATTGAATAAACTGGGATTGTTTTCCCTAGAGAGACGGAGGCTGAGGGGCAACCTGATAGAAGTTTATAAAATTATTAGGGGTATAGATAGGGTGAACAGTTGGAAGCTGTTTCCCAGGGCGGGAATAACAATTACAAGGGGGCACAAGTTCAAGGTGCGGGGGTACAGGTTCAGTGGAGATGTGCGGGGAACGTTTTTTACGCAGAGGGTGGTGGTGGCCTGGAATGCACTGTTAAGTGAGGTGGTTGAGGCAAATATGTTAGCGACCTTTAAGACTTATCTGGATAGGTACATGAACAGACGGGGTATAGAAGGATACAGGCGGTTGGTCTGGACAGGACACGTGATCACTGCAGGCTTGGAGGGCTGAAGGGCATGTTCCTGTGCTCTATTGTTCTTTGTTATACAGCACAGAAAAGGCCCTTCAGCCCATTGCATCTGTGCCAGTCAAAACAAACCACCTAACTATTCCACTCCCATTTTCCAGCACTTGGCCCATAGCCATGTGTGCCTTGGCATTGCAAGTGCACATCTAAATACTTCTTAAATGTCTCTGCCTCCATCACCCTTTCAGGCAGTGAGTTCCAGACTCCCACCACCCACTTGATGAAAATATTTTCCCTCACATCCCCTCTAAACCTCCTGCCCCTGTCCTCCACCAAGGCAAAAAGTTTATTCCCGTTGACTCTATCTATGCCCGTCAGAATTTTATACATCTCGATCATGTTCCCCCCTCAGTCTCCTCTGCTCCACGGAAAACAACCCCAATCTATGCAATCTCTCGTCATAACTAAAATTCTCCAGCCCAGGCAACATCCCAGTAAATCTCCTATCACATCCTTCCTATAATGTGGATTCCAGAACTGCACACAATATTCTAGCTGTGGCCTATCCAACATTTTATACAGTTGCAGCATAACCTCCTTGCTTTTAAACTCTATGCCTCAGCTAATAAGTATACCATATGTCTTCTTAACTACTGTATCCACCTGCCCTGCTACCTTAAGGGACCGGTGTGTACACGCACACCAATGTCCCTCTGATCCTTTGCTTCCCAGAGTCCTGCTGTTCATAATGTATTCCATTGCCTTGTTTGTCCTGCCCAAGTGCATCACCTCACATTTTTCCAGATTGAATTCTATTTGTCACTGATCAGGCCATCTGACCAGCCTATCTATATCCTCCTGTAATCTAAGACTGTCCTCCTCAATATTTACCTTTGTTTTTCTCTTTCAATTTCCCACTACTGCTTTTCCTCCTCAATTCTCTTCCACTTTCATGTCCCTTTCTGCTATGAAGGAATCAACAAAGGCAATAATAGCTGGCAGTCAAAGCCCAAGATTTTAATTACGTCCATTGGCTGCACTGTTAACAGTTGTACCAAAGGATGTGGGATGTCCTGGAACAGCCATCGATAAATCTGGCGACGAGAGACTGAATTCTTTTTTTGCAAGGTTTTGACATCGGTTTTACACATTACAGCAATCATCAGGAAGATCACAAAATCTCCGAACTCTTAATGCAAATTAGTTCCGCCATGAGATTTTCTGTGGCAAAACAGGGGTAAAAGCCAAAAGGCAACTTGTTGGGACGTGGCCTATGGGAAGAGGTTCAACAGAAGAGACATCAATTAGCTCTTCGGCTCACCCTTAATGTGGAACCCTGGAAAATGGTCAACAGATAACATCAATGTGATACGAACTTTGCTCTTCTGTGGGGAAAGATACAAGGGACTGTCAGATCCCGATTATGCAAGGTTACTCTCTGAGCCGTGTCCTGGCAGCAAAACTGCTTTAATCAGTCTGATATTTTCAGCTCAAGAGGATCCAGCTGGTTCATGAATAAAATCTGTGCTACTGTGGCTGAGATCAAAAGGAGCCGGGCAGTACTTAATACTAGAACAGATTTTTCTTCTTTTTACAGTACAAAGTGAAAAAAATATGTAATCACATGCACTGATTTATGGGTGGAGGTGAACAGAGGGCAATTGCGTTACAAGCCCAATTATGTATTAACCTCTCTAGCAATATACATGAGTTATTTGTCTTTGAAAAGATAATGAGAAAAAGTGTACAACCAATGAATTTATCAGTCCAACATTTTAACCAAGTCAGACTGCAGTCCTGTTCTAGCTGCTTGCTTGTGTGGGAAGTTTCTCGCAACGTAAGATGAAAATACTGTCCTGGAGCTCCTGATCCCAACAGCAGTGAGTGAATGCTGAGGCATTCACTGCTACTGAAGGTCACAATAGCAAAGGAAGGTCTAGAAAGCTGATTTATGCTGGGACCAGGAACTTGGAATCGTCAGAATTGGCTCTGTGGGAGCCACTGCTGATGGATGCTGCAAAGTCTATGGGCCCTGACAATATTCTGGCTGCAGTACTGAAGACTTGTGCTCCAGAACCAGCCTTGCCCTGAGTCAAGGTGTCCCGTACAGCTACCCAACAATGTGGAAAATTGCCCAGGTGTGTCTTGTCCACGAAAAGCAGGACAAATCCAATCTGACCAATTACTGCACCATCAGTCTATTCTTGGTCATCAGCAAAGTGATGGTAGATGTTGTCGACAGTGCTATCAAATGGCACTTTGGCAATAAACTGCTCACTGATGCTCAGTTTGGATTCCGAGCCACTCAGCTCCCGATCTCGTTACAGCCTTAATTCAAACATGAATAAATTCAGTGGTGAGTGAGAGTGACTTCTTTTGACATCAAAGCAGCATTTGACTGAGTGTGGCATCTCGGAGCCCGAGCAAAACAGAATCATTGGGCATTAGGGGGGAAACTCTCCACTGGTTGGTGTCATACCTGGCAAATAAGGAAGGTGGCTCTGGTTGTTAGAGGTCAATTATCTCAATTCCAGGACATTGCTGTAGGAGTCAGGATACTGTCTTAGGCACAACCATCTTCAGCTGCTTCATTGATTTTCCCCCATCATAAGGTCAGAAGTGGGGATGTTTGCTGATGATTGCACAATGTTCAGCAACTGCTCAGGTACTAAAGGAGTTCATGGCCAAATGCAGCAAGACCTGGACAATATCCAGGCTTGGGCTGACAAGTGCCAAGTAACATTTGTGCCACACAAGTGTCAGGCAATGACCATTTCCAATAAGAGAAGGTCTAACCAGCGCACCTTGACATTACGATCGCTGAATCCCACACTATCTACATACTGCGGATTACCATTGACGAGAAACTGAACTGGACTAGTCATATGAATAATGTGGCTACCAGAGCAGGTCAAAGGCTCGGAATCCTGTGGCGGATAACTCAACTCCTGACTCCCCAAAGCCTGTTTACCACCTACAAGGCACAAGTCAGGAGTGTAATGGAATACTCTCCACTTGCCTGGATGACTGCAGCTCCAAGAACTCTAGAGGCTCAACATCATCCAGGAAAAAGCAGCCCACTTGATTGCTACCCCTTCCACAAACATTCAACCCCTCCACCACCGATGAACAATGGCACCCGTGTGTATCATCTACAAGATGCACTTGAGCAACTTACCAAAGTTCCTCAGGCAGCACCTTCCAAACCCATGACCACTCCCATCTAGAATTACAAAAGCAGCAGATACATGGGAATACCACTCACCATCCTGAATTGGAAATATATCGCCGTTCCTTCACAATCCTGGAGCTTACTCCCGAACAGCAATGTGGTGTACTTACACCTCAGGAACTGCAGCTGTTCAAGAAAGCAGCTCACCATTACCTTTTCAAGGGCAATTAGGGATGAGCAATAAATGTTGGCCCAGCCAGTGATACCCACATCCTGTAAATTAATTAAAACATAGCTCACTGATCCTCTTCTGGCACAGTTCAACACCGCTCACCGCACCCTTCCCCCACACCTCCTGTCACAATTCACCCCATTCCAATTCAGTGCACACCCTGACCCTACCACAGCTCAACCATCCCTCTTGACACAACATCCATCGAGGCCAAATAGGCTCAACCCCCTCACAAAAGGTTGACATAGCGCAACACCCACCTCGACACATTTCACACCATTTCCTGGCACAACTCAATCCTCCAACAATACTCCACCCCACCCCTCCTCCACACAACTATCACAGCTCACATCAGCCCGCTGCACTCAATAGTGCTCACGCTGCCCGCATCCCGGAACAGCTCACACCTCTCATGCCTGATAATCCTTACCCCCATGCACCCTACTCTCCCTGATAATGCTCATCCCTATGTAACCTGACAATGTGCACCCCCAATCACGCTGATAATACTCATGCCCGTGCACCCTGATAATGCTCACCCCTGTGCACCCTGATAATGCTCACCCCAATGCACCCTGATAATGCTCACTCCCATGCACCTTGATAATGCTCACTCCCGTGCACCTTGATAATGCTCACCCCCGTGCACTTTGATAATACTCACCCCCGTGCACCTTGATAATGCTCACCCCCGTGCACCTTGATAATGCTCACCCCCGTGCACCTTGATAATGTTCACCCCCGCGCACCTTGATAATGTTCACCCCCGTGCTCCTTGATAATGCTCACCCCCGCGCACCTTGATAATGCTCAACCTCGTGCACCTTGATAATGTTCACCCCCGTGCACCTTGATAATGTTCACCCCCGTGCACCTTGATAATGTTCACCCCCGTGCTCCTTGATAATGCTCACCCCCACGCACCTTGATAATGCTCACCCCCGCGCACCTTGATAATGTTCACCCCCACGCACCTTGATAATGTTCACCCCCGTGCACCTTGATAATGCTCACCCCCGTGCACCTTGATAATGCTCACCCCCGTGCACCTTGATAATGCTCACCCCCGCGCACCTTGATAATGCTCAACCTCGTGCACCTTGATAATGTTCACCCCCGTGCACCTTGATAATGTTCACCCCCGTGCACCTTGATAATGTTCACCCCCGTGCTCCTTGATAATGCTCACCCCCACGCACCTTGATAATGCTCACCCCCGCGCACCTTGATAATGTTCACCCCCACGCACCTTGATAATGTTCACCCCCGTGCACCTTGATAATGCTCACCCCCGTGCACCTTGATAATGCTCACTCCCGTGCACCTTGATAATGCTCACCCCCGTGCACCTTGATAATGCTCACTCCCGTGCACCTTGATAATGCTCACCCCCGTGCACCTTGATAATGCTCACCCCCGTGCACCTTGATAATGCTCACCCCCGTGCACCTTGATAATGCTCACCCCCGTGCATCTTGATAATGCTCACCCACGTGCACCTTGATACTACTCGCCCCTGTGAACCTTGAAAATGCTCACCGCCGTGCACCCTGATAATGCTCAACCCCAATCACGCAGATAATCCTCATCCCCCATGCACCCTGATAATGCTCATCCCCCGTGCACTCTGATAATACTCACCCCCATTCACCCTGATAATGCTCACCCATGTGCACCCTGATTATGTTCACTGCCATGCACGCTCATAATGCTCACTCCCATCATGCTGATAATACTCACCCCCACTCACCCAAATAATGCTCACCCCCATGCACCCTGATAATGCTCACCCTCATGCACCCTGATAATGCTCATTCCAGTGCACCCTGATAATGCTCAACCCCGTATACCCTGATAATGCTCACCCCCGTGCACCTTGATAATGCTCACCGTCATGCACCCTGACAATGCTCATTCCAGTGCACCCTGATAATGCTCATCCCCATGCATCCTGAAAATTCTCATCCCCATGCACCCTGATAATGCTCACCCCTGTACACCGATGCTCACCCCCTGCATCCTGATAATGCTCAGCCCTGTGCACCCTCATAATGCTCATCCGCGTGCACCCTGAAAATGCTCACCCCATGCACCCTGTAAATGCTCACCCCATGCACCCTGATAATGCTCACCCAGGTTACCTGATAATGTTCACCCCCATGCACACTGATAATGCTCACCCCCAATCATGCTGATAATATTCACCCCCACTCACCCAGATAATGCTCATCCCCATGCACCCTGATAATGCTCATCCCCATGGACCCAGATAATGCTCACCCCAATGGACCCAGATTTTGCTCACTCCCATGCACTCTGATAATGCTCAACCCCGTGCACCTTGATAATGTTCACCCCCGTGCTCCTTGATAATGCTCACCCCCGCGCACCTTGATAATGTTCACCCCCGCGCACCTTGATAATGTTCACCCCCGTGCTCCTTGATAATGCTCACCCCCGCGCACCTTGATAATGCTCACCCCCGCGCACCTTGATAATGTTCACCCCCACGCACCTTGATAATGTTCACCCCCGTGCTCCTTGATAATGCTCACCCCCGCGCACCTTGATAATGCTCAACCTCGTGCACCTTGATAATGTTCACCCCCGTGCACCTTGATAATGTTCACCCCCGTGCACCTTGATAATGTTCACCACCGTGCTCCTTGATAATGCTCACCCCCGCGCACCTTGATAATGCTCACCCGTGCATCTTGGTAATGATCGCCCTCGTGCACCTTGATAATGCTCACCCTGTGCACCCTGATAATGCTCGCCCCGTGCACCTTGATAATACTCGCCCCCATGCACCTTGAAAATGCTCACCCCCGTGCACCCTGATAATGCTCAACCCCAAACACACAGATATTGCTCAACCTCCGTGCACCCTGATAATGCTCATCCCCCATGCACCCTTATAATACTCACCCCATTCACCCTGATAATGCTCACCCCCATGCACCCTTATAATACTCACCCCATTCACCCTGATAATGCTCACCCCCATGCACGCTGATAATGCTCACCCCCAATCATGCTGATAATACTCACCCCCAATCACGGTGATAATGCTCACCCCCAGGCACCCTGGTAATGCTCACCCCTATGCACCCTGATAATGCTCACCCTATGCACCCTGATAATGCTCAACCTCATGCACCCTGATAATGCTTATTCCCGTGCACCCTGATAATGCTCATTCCCGTGCACCCTGATAATACTCATCCCCATGCACCCTGATAACGCTCACCCCCATACACCCAGACAATGCTGACCCTATGCCCACTGATAATTGTCATCCCCATGCATCCTGAAAATTGTCATCCCCATGCACCCTGATAATGCTCAGCCCCGAGCACCCTCATAATGCTCACCCTATGCACCCTGATAATGCTCAACCTCATGCACCCTGATAATGCTCATTCCTGTGCACCCTGATAATGCTCATTCCCGTGCACCCTGATAATGCTCATCCCCATGCACCCTGATAACGTTCACCCCCATACACCCAGACAATGCTGACCTATGCCCACTGATAATTGTCATCCCCATGCATCCTGAAAATTGTCATCCCCATGCACCCTGATAATGCTCAGCCCTGTGCACCCTCATAATGCTCACCCGCATGCACCCTGAAAATGCTCACCCCATGCACCCTGTAAATGCTCACCCCATGCACCCTGAAAATGTTCACGGTCATGTACCCTGATAATGCTCACCCCCGTTACCTGATAATGCTCACCCATGCATGCTGATAATGCTCACCCCCAATCATGCTGATAATACTCACCCCCACTCACCCAGATAATACTAACCCCGTTACCTGATAATGCTCACCCCATGCATGCTGATAATGCTCACCCCCAATCATGCTGATAATACTCACCCCCACTCACCCAGATAATGCTCACCCCCGTTACCTAATAATGCTCACCCCATGCATGCTGATAATGCTAACCCCCACTCACCCAGATAATGCTCAACCCCGAGCACCCTGATAATGCTCACCCCCAATCATGCTGATTAACTCACACCCGAGCACCTTGATAATGCTTACCCCCATGGACCCAGATAATGCTCACCCCATGCACGCTGATAATGCTCACCCCCATGGATCCAGATTTTGCTCACTCCCATGCACTCTGATGATACTCATCCCCATGCACCCTGATAATGCTCAGCCCCAATTATGTGATAAAACCCACCCCCGTGTACCCTGATAATGCTCACTCCCGTACGCCCTGATAATGCTCTTCCCCAAGCAGTTCAATAATGCTCAGCCTCCTGCACCATGATAATACTCACCCCCAATAACACTCTCTCCCCCTCAGCCTGATAATGTTTTCTCCCCCCCCAACCTGGTAATGCTCACTCCATAAGTACTTGACAATGCCTACCGGCCCCATGTCCCAGATAATGCCGATCACCCACATCCTCATAGTGCTCTCCCCGGCACACTGATAATGCTCATCTCTGATAATTTTCACGACTCACATCCCACTAATGATCTCCCCACAAAGGCCCAACTATACTCTCCCCCATGTGTCCATAATGCTTTACCCCCTACACCCCTCCATAATGCTCATCCACCATTCCCCAAACAATACCTACCCTCCCTGCACCCTCGATAATCTTAGTCCCCCGTATCCTGATAATGCTAATCTCTCCAAAATCCTGATCTCACCATCTCCCCTGATTGTGCTCACCCCCTACTCTTCCAAAAAGGTTTCTCATAAAAAGGGACAATGACACCTTTTGCATCACAAGCTCCGAGAAAAAGTAGTAAGTATTTTCCGAGATACAGGAGCGGGATGCTTCAATATTTTTTTGAAGTGTCGTCACCAGTAGGAAAAACAGAAGACAATTTGTTTGCTGCCTTTTCCAGTTCTCCAGCCATATTTTCAAACACTTGGGAAAATAAAGTGAAAACACAGGTTCCACAAGTCAGCAACCTTGGCTTCTGAGAGATTGGGGTGTCCAGAGGGTAGTGCCCCTCAGAGGGTTATACGTCCCCTGCCCTTCAGAGGGTTATACTTACCTCAGCATCCCTGGTGGGGACCGTTCACCAGGTCGCGTTTGTCAGGATTGGATGTGAACCCCACCAACATGCAGTTACACAGGTTGGGGGGGGGTGAAATTTTTACTTGGGCGAACAATACAAATGGGACCCCATTACGTCATTGGTGGGGGGGGGAAACTAAATGGAAAATCCCAGCAGTGTAAATGCGGCTTTGAGAATCCTGTTGGATTTGTCAAGATATGCAGACACACACAGAATGATACACAGACAAGCAGCTAATGGACACAGAGAACTGGACATGACCAATAAGCAGGCAGGACACTCAGGGGTGGGATCTGACTATAAAAGACACGACGCACTCACACTCCGCCTCTTTCTACTGATGAACGTCTAGAGAGTCAGTCAAGGGTGTTGTTACAATCTCACACCTCCACCACGTGGCTAAGAGCTAGTCTGGTTCAGTCAGACAGAGAAACTTAAGTTAGCAGAGAGTCGAACTCACAGAGAACTGTGCCAACTGTGCTATTAGTTCAATAAACCTGATTGAACTAACTTCAAGGTCTCGAGTATCTTTCTGATCTAAGCTGCATCCAGTTGCAGCCAGTGTTAGACCAGTGTACCTGACATGACATGATACCAGGAGACAACTAATTTAAGGTGGCTTACCTCAGTCCGTTCCGTGACTACCAGCGAATGTATCCCGGCACCATGGAGAAGATTCAGGCTCCTCACCAGCTCACGACCTCCGGCAATCTCAGTGCCAACTGGCGGATATGCAAGCAAAAGTTTCCGCTGTACATCAAACCCTCAGACCTCGAGGGTGCTTCTGATGCAAGAAAGGTTGCGCTTCTCCTCTCAACAGCGGGTGATCAAGCCATCAAACTCTTCAACTCGTTTAACTTCACCGAAGGCCAGGACAAGACAAAGTTTCAGACCATCCTGGACAAGTTCAATAGTCACTGTGAAGTGGACACCAATTTAACCTTCGAGCGCTACATATTCATACAACGTCTTCAAGGTAAAGATGAATCTTTCAATGCCTTCTTAACTAGCCTCCGCCTGCTAGCGCTGTCCTGCAACTTTGATGATATTGCTGACTCCATGATCAGAGACCAAATCGTGTTTGGAGTTCACTCTGATCCTCTGAGAGAGCAGCTCTTAAAAATCAAGCATATGACCTTGACAGTCATGATTGAAACATGTACAGTGCATGAGCACGAAAAAAAAAAAATAATAAATAAAAAAAATTTAAAAAATTAAAAAAAAAAAAAAAAATCGGTATTCCCAATACAAATCGGCTGAAAATGAGAAACTTACCTCCCACAAGGCAGTGAGTGTGCAGGTCATCTCCTGGATGCAGTGCCTCAGCATTGAAGACAGCGGCCATCTCACGCGCTTTTCCCGGAGCCCCACGCATGCGCGATGCGAACGGGATAACGAAGCGGCCGACACCCACACTGCGCAGGTGCAGATGTCTGCCGACCGCACTGCGCATGTGTGACGACGTACACCGCGTCACGACACCGACGTCATGACGTGCCCAAACTGTGGCAACACCCACTTAAAGGGACACTGCCTGCAAGAGGCAGGTGGTATTTAAACTGCGGGAAGCCTGGACACTATGCAGCCTTGTGCAGGTCTGCACCACCAGTCAGAGGCCAGTGCTCCCAGTTCCGACGACGGCACATCCAGAATGTGCAACGACGATTACAAGATTCTGATCCTGGCAGTACAACGGATCCAGAGGACGAGTGCCTGGAGTCCGCCTACTGAGTGGGCATCATTACCACACGTGAACATGCCACACCTAACTCATCTCGCATTCAGTCCATCCTCGCTGCGGATTCGGAGGATGAATGGTGTGCAGTGATGCAGATCAACCACTGCTCCATCCAGTTTAAGCTGGACACAGGTGCTTCTGCCAATCTCCTCTCACAGACAGACTTCAAACGCATCAAGAAGCCCCCAAGGTTCTTCCTGCAGCCTGCCAGCTCCTGGACTATAACGGTAATGCCATCACGGCACTGGGGTCCTGCCATCTACTCGTCTCCAACCGGAGTACCCATGCACAGCTAAGGTTTGAAATTGTGAAGCCAGACAGGGCATCCCTACTGGGTGCACATGCCTACAAAAAGCCAAACCTGGTGCAGCGGGTTTATTCAACGATATCTTCCAACGTGGATCTTCAGGCTGGCATTGACGACATCCTCGCTCAGTATCCAGATGTGTTTGACGGGATGGGCACTTTGCCATATCGATACAAGATCCTACTGCGACCTGATGCCAAGCCAGTGGTCCATGCACCACGCCGTGTCCCAGCTCCGCTGAAGGAGCGCCTGAAGGAACAGCTCAAGGAGCTGCAGCAGCAGGTGATCATTTCCAGAGTAACCGAACCGACTGACTGGGTCAGCTCGATGGTGCTGGTTAAAAATCCCTCTGGAGACCTGCGCATCTGCATTGATCCCAAGGATCTCAACCAGAGTATAATGCGTGAACACTACCCCACCCCGAAGCGGGAGGAACTCACCAGTGAGATGGCACATGCAAGGTTTTTCACAAAGTTAGATGAGTCACATGGATTCTGGCAAATCCAGCTGGATGAGTCCAGCAGAAGGCTCTGCACCTTCAACACACTATTTGGCAGGTACTGCTATAACCGTATGCCGTTCGGCATCGTCTCGGCATCGGAGATATTTAATCGCATCATGGAGCAGATGATGGAGGGCATCGAAGGGGTTCATGTGTACGTGGACGACGTCATCATATGGTCCACGACCCCGGAGGAGCATGTTTCCCGTCGCCAGCAGGTATTCCGCCGTGTCCATGCCAATGGCCTGAAGCTAAACAGGGCCAAATGTTGCTTTGGCATGTCGACACTCAAGTTCCTCGGAGACCAGATCTCTCAGCAGGGCGTGTGCCCCGACACAGACAAGGTCAAGGCCATCGCAGCCATGTAGGTCCCAGAAGACAAGAAGGCGGTATTGCGCTTCCTGGGCATGGTCAATTTTCTGGGCAAGTTCATCCCAAACATGGCCTCACACACCACGGCCCTACGAAACCTAGTGAAGAAGTCCACTGCCTTTGAGCAGAAGGCGGCCTATCAGGCAGAGTGGTTGGAGCTGAAAGCCAAGCTCACCACTGCACCCGTATTGACATTTTTCGACCCAGACAGGGAAACAAGTATCTTGACAGATGTGAGCAAGGATGGCATCGGTGCGGTCCTGCTGCAACGTGATGACACTTCATCCTGGGCACCGGTTGCATACGCATCAAAGGCAATGACGCCCACCGAACAAAGGTATGCACAAATCGAGAAGGAATGTCTGGGCCTTCTCACTGGCATTCTCAAGTTTCACGACTATGTCAACGGCTTGCCAACATTCTCAGTCGAGACGGATCACAGGCCCATGGTCCACATTATCCACAAGGACCTTAATGACACGACGCCTCGGTTGCAGCGCATCCTCCTCAAACTCAGAAGGTATGACTTTGACCTGGTCTACACACCTGGCAAGGGGCTCATCATTGCCGATACACCGTCCCGCTCCATCACCGTGCCAAGTGAACCACTGAACATCATCTGGCAAATTGAGTCACAGGTGCAGCTGTGTGCTAGCACCCTCCCGGCATCTGATGAGATGGTGATTCGTATCTGTGAGGAGACAGCCAGGGACCCCTCTTGCAGCGTGTTATGCAACATCTAGCCAATGGCTGGCAAAAAGGGCAGTGCCCTCAATTTTTCAATGTAAAGGACGACCTGATGGTGGTTGATGGTATCCTCCTCAAACTGGACCAGATTGTAATTCCACACAGTCTCCAGAGCTTGGTGCTCCGTCAAATCCCTGAGGGCCACCTGGGTGTGGAAAAGTGCAGGCGCAGAGCCAGGCAGGCTGTCTACTGGCCCGTAATCAGCTAGGACATCGCGAACATGGTCCTTAACTGTGCGACCTGTCAACGCTTCCGGCCAGCGCAGAGTAAGGAGACACTTCAGCAGCATGAAATCGAAACCTCTCCGTGGTCCAAGGTTGGCACCGACCTCTTTGATGCAAATGGTCGTGATTACGTGTTAATCATTGATTACTTTTCCAATTACCCTGAAGTCGTGAAGCTCTCAGGCCTCACATCTCGGACCGTCATTAAGGCCTGTCAGGAGACGTTCTCCAGATATGGTATCCCACTCACTGTCATGAGTGACAATGGCCCATGCTTCAGCAGCCATGAATGGTCTCTGTTTGCCCAGTCGTACCAGTTCAAACATGTCACTTCCAGCCCACACTATCTGCAGTCAAACGGAAAAGTTGAGAAAAGGGTGCACATAGTGAAGCAGCTCATCTGCAAGGCCGCGGATTCTGCGTCTGACATTCACCTTGCGCTGCTTGCGTACAGGGCGACTCCACTGTCCACTGGCATATCGACGTCAACTCCTGATGAACCTGCAAACGACACTTCCAGCCATACACGTGCCAACCTGGATCACCTCCCGGTGCTGCAGAAGGTGCAGCAACTCCGAGATCGGCAAAAACAGGGCTATGATGCTCATGCCACCGATTTGCCCGTGTTATCCCCGTCAGACACTGTTCGGGTCAAGATCCCTGATGGTGGCTGGTCAGCTCCAGCTGTCGTTGTTCGACAGGCTGCCCCCCCCCCCCGCTCGTATGTTGTGAGGCTGGCTGATGGTGCTGTTGTGCGACGAAACTGACGGGCACTGCGCAAAGTTGCCTGCCCGCAACCACATTCTTCTCCATTTCCTTCTGTTGTTTTGCCACCTCCTGATACCTCGATTCACGAGGCCACCAGTCAGGCTTCAATCCCGCCCATCAAGCCACCACCATCTCTCTGGCGGTTGACCAGGATCAGACGCAAGCCACAGAGACTGGACTTATGAACATTTGTTCTGTTTGCTATGTTCTGTGTTCTTGCATTAGACAACTGTTTTCACATGTACATATGTTCACATTCACTGCATGTATAGATGTTAATATTGGCCTATTCTTGTAAATATGTTCACATATGTCATCCAAACATAAAAAAACGGGGAGATGTCATGATATGACGACACACACATAATGATATACAGACAAGCAGCTAATGGACACAGAGAACAGGACATGGCCAATAAGCTGGCAGGACACTCAGGGTGGGATCTGACTATAAAAGACACGACGCACTCACACTCCGCCTCTTTCCTCTGATGAACATCTGGAGAGTCAGTCAAGGGTGTTGTTACAATTTCACACCTCCACCACGTGGCTAAGAGCTAGTCTGGTTCAGTCAGACAGAGTAACCACACTTAAGTTAGCAGAGAGTCGAACTCACAGAGAACTGTGCTAACTGTGCTGTTAGTTCAATAAACCTGATTGAACTAACTTCAAGGTCTGCAGTATCTTTCTGATCTAAGCTGTTAGACCAGTGTACCTAACATGACAGGATTCACCACCCTTCCAACTTTTCTGCCCACCAAAAATGCGTACAGAAAATCCCCCAGGGTGTTTTAAAGCCCTGCTTGCAGTGGAGGTGGCTGTTGTGCGACCAAAAGCAGAAGAAACACCACAATATAAGTAAAGGGGCTTATTGACAAAGGTTTGTGTCTCCCAAGAAAAAGATCCTACAGAGCAAGTGGGTCACCGGGTAGTGACAGTCGGGGATATGCTGTAGGGGAATAGACCTGGTGGGTACCAAGCTCTGTGCCCAGGGGGTCAACTACAGTCCACGGAGACTACGAAACAGCAGGGAAGCAGGAATTGCGAATTAGGCAGCAGAAAGCTGAAGAAAAGCCGAACATCCTACAGCGGGCTAGAATGAAAACCAGAGATTGTTCCAGAGACTAGGAAAGAGTCTTCCGAGATTGAAATTGAGAAATGGTCAAGATGGAACCCATTAAACTGTTAACAGGCCAAAACTAGGTCAGTAGAGCTTAAAGAGGCGAAGGAAGGATGTATGGAATCTTAAAATAATGAAGGGATTGAACCTGATGTCCGGTTGGCAAAAACATACTTTTCAGGTTTAAATAGGGATGGAGAAAGTTCCCAAACCATCAGAGAGTGAGGGAGACATCGCGCACAGAAGCTACCCAGAACTCGCACAGAAGCTACCCAACCACCTGTAGGCAATATATCCCAAAGGATACAGGGCAGATTGGGGACCAACCCATCTTCAAAGTAACAGAAATGGGGATGTCAATACTTCTTTAAGATAAACAGCATTTGTGACAACTACAAAGGAAATCCAAGTGCAGCTAGCACAGGATTAACCATCAAAGGATTAGGTTCAAAACTTAAAATCGCCTGAACCCAGCAGTTCAATTTCCTAGGTAACTGATGACAAGGTGCCAGTGGAGAATACTGACATCTCACAGGGGACCAAAGCCAAATGCACCAAAGCATCAGCTTAGAAATATGAATCTCAGAGGACCAGAACCTAATTTAACAGATTACTGGATTGTTAAAGCTGCCATGAAAGGGTGAAGAGTTTTGCAGACCTCACAGCAAAATAGTCAAAATAATTTATACATTACAAACTTTCTAAACAAAGTTCAGCCTGATGAAACCAACCTCTCCCTCGGGGGCCAGCTTGAAGTCCAAACTTTCCACAATTACTAACGGCATTGAGAATTGTATTTGAGTCACCTTTCCTGACATCCTAACTGAAATAGATTGAACAATATTGTTTTTTCCTTCATCTGTACCTAAGCTTTGTGTGTGAGATAATGTCTGTGAAACATTGCATTTTAAATAGTCGCAGTTTTGGGTGACCATGTGGAGTTTGCACGTTCTCCCCATGTCTGCATAGGATTCCTCCAGATGCTCTGGTTTCCTCCCACAGTCCAAAGATGTGTACGTTAGGTGGATTGGCCGTGCTAAATTCCCCCTAGTGGGGTTACAGAGATAGGGCAGGAGTGCGGGCCTAGGTAGGGTGCTCTGTCAGAGGGTCTGCGCAGACTAAATGGGCCGAATGACCTCCTTCTGCACTGTAGCGATTCTATGATTTCTTTTTTTAAAAATAGATTACCCAATTAGTTTTCTTTCCAATTAAGGGGCTATTTAGGTTGGCCAATTGACCTAACCTGCACATCTTTGGGTTGTGGGGGTGAAACCCACACAGATACGGGGAGAATGTGCATTCTTCACACGGACAGTGACCCGGGGCCGGGATCGAACCTGGGTCCTAAGCACTGTAGACAGCAATGCTAACCACTGTGCCACGATGCCACACAGATTCTATCATTTCTATTCAACCTCCAGGGCAATTGTATGATAATAAATCATCTTCTTTATTTTTAAATTCACAAATGCTTGCTGCTGGAAACCATTTAAATTCAGAAAAATCACTTTGAGGGTAAGAAAACACAGGAACATTCACATCAAAAGACTTTGACCATGGCTAACAATAAAACACACTTTTTTCCGTGACTGCGCCCGTTTTTGAATGGCTCACTCCCCTTCCGCCATTGATTGAAGATCCGGGCCATTGTCTACAAAGGGTTAAGGAATGGAAAATTCAGCTATTTCCCCAATCATGCATCAGGATGGCTCAGCAGAAAACACTGTCACATTATGAGTCAGAAGGTTACATGGTCAGCTCTCAGTTCATGTGTTCCGTGCTAGGTTAATACACCAGTACCAAGGCATGCAACAAACAAGAGATGTAAATTTTTGGATGAAAGGTTAAACTGGAGTCTCGATTTGTCTTCTTAAATAGACATAAATGTTCCAATGGTACTCTTCAAAGTAGAGAAGTAAGTTATCCCAGGTGTCCTGGTCAACATTTATCTCTCAACTAACAGCAAAAAATATATTATCTGGTCAACATCACATTGCTGTTCGTGGGAACTAGCTGTATGTAAATTAGTTGCTGTGTTTTCCAAAATGCATCAACATTTCAATATTATTGGTTATAAGGTGCATCAGGAAATCCCAAGGTTGTGAAAGATGCTATATAAATGCAACTTTATTATTTCTTTCCTGTTTGCGGTCTGTGGTTCTTCCTAAAAATGTGAACAGTGAGTGAGAACGGGATTGTATTTCGTTGTGCTGCGCCTGTACCATAGCCAAATAACATGCCAATGCTCATAGTCAACTCTCACACAGCAATCATAGAATAGAATCATAAAGGAGGCCATTCGGCCCATTGAGTCTGCACTGACCCTCTGAAAGAGCACCCTAACCAGGCTCTCACCCTGTCCCTGCAACCCTGTAACTCCACCTAACCCTGGACACTAAGGGGCCATTTACCATGCCCAATCCACCTAACCAACATATCTTTGGACGGTGGAAGGAAACAGGAAGACCTGGAGGAAACCCCCGCAGACACAGGGAGAAAGTGCAAATTCCACACAGTCACCCAAGGCCAGAATTGAACCTGAGTCTCTGGTGCTGTGAGGCAGCAGTGTTAACCACTGTGCCAACCCGCCACCCCTAAATGGCATTGGTTGCAGAGCAAGGCTTCAATTGGGATTTGTTCATGGGATCTGTGTGTCACTGGCTGGGCCAGCATTTATTGCCCATCCTCAATTGCCCCTGAACTGATTGGCTTGTTAAGCCATTTCAGAGGGCATTTTAAGAGTCAACCACATTGCTGTGGGTCTGGAGTCACATAGTTTCCTCCCCAAAGGGCATTAATAAACCAGATGGGATTTTACAACATTCAACATTGGATTCATGGTCATCATTAGACTTTTAATTTTTATTGAATTCAAATTCCAACATCTGCCCTGGTGGAATTTGAAACTGGGGACACAAAGCATTACCCTAGGTTTCTGGAATACTATTTCAGTGACAATACCACTGTACCACCACCTCCCCATATGGGGGGCATTAGCTTTATGGAGCATACTTGCTTACAAAAGGGGAGCATTGCAGCCATCTTACTGTAATAGGCTGCCATTGGCATTATAGCATTGGTCAAGTCTGATTGCCTGATGCTCCTATCGAGATAGGCACGCATGGCAGTTTTGAAACTGTAACAATGAGTACTTACAACAAAATGCATTTTACAGTTGTACTCTCTAATGCAGAGGCTAAACCAGATTTAATCTTCACTTATCATGCCATCTCATCCTAACCTATACTGAAAACATTCACTAACTCATCCACGGTGCAGTGACTATGACTGGCACAAAGATCCAAAGATACCAGTAATTTTCCAGTATCTCATTCAAGAGGGTAATCTTCAAACACACAGACACAAATATTGTCAGTTGGCTTTATGGTTGTGGAATGGATCAAAGCAGAGCCCCATCTAGCTCACACTCGTTTCCAATAAGAGGAGAATAAGGATCAACAAAATAAAGCATTTTGCTTCATTTTACTCCTCACTCGCATCATGTTTTTAACTGTAGTAGATCCAGTGTTTTCTACCAGATGAGGAAGTTTGAATGTTTAGTTACTGAGTTATCAGTGACTAAACATTCAAACTTCCTCATTTCTATTCTACACTAACCAACCCATCTAATAATGTGAATGTATGGTTGTTAACTCAGGGTTACAGCCCTCCTTGCTGCATGAAAGGGCACCATTATGTAGCACCATATTATCTTCTCAGGGTTTGCCAAAACGCTTCACAAACAATGATCTGCTCTTTAAAATGCACTCACCATTGTTTTGGAGGCAAAAGAGGTAGGCAGGCAGCCCCACCGTTCTCCCATCCCACATCTTCAAAAGGGGAATCTGGCATCTGGGTTGGCAGAGTTTCTTTCTAAAAAGCACTCGGCCTCCTCCTGAACCCGGCCCCAACAAGGCTTAAAAATCCAGACCAGTGTATCAAGGAACCTGTTGTAGTCACACATTGATTTTGCAGGTCATGTGTGAAAATGAACTAGTCAAGAAAGCACACACAAAATAAGAAAAAAAAATCACATCCTAGCATAACTCCAAGCTGCCATTGTCTCAACAAAAATGATTTGAATCTATCTGGGCTGGCCATTAAGTGTTGTTCAAGTCTTGCTCATGTCTAAAGGCTTCAAATAGAATAGATCTTATGGTAGCAACTGCAGTTCATGAAGTTTTGGGACAATTACACGCAAACAATCTGTCGACATGTTTGCTTAAGCTGCAGTTATGAAAACAACCCCTGCCTGGGCACTCAACCCCACGCCAGTAAACGTTACAAGTTTTCCATCTTAGGCTGGCTCTGGGGAATTCCCGGCATGCTCCAGCACACAGCTGCAACAACAGTAAGTGAAACCGAGCCTTACAGTCCAGCACTTAACAGTTCTCAACGGAGCAGACGTTTGCTGGCAGTTCAAGTTGGCAAAAATATCAACGTCAGTGCGTGATTAGTGCTCGCACTCAATATGCCCCCTGGCCCTGCCATATTGTGGCTGAAGTTGTGGATTTTTTACTGACACATACAGGAAGCCACCATCGCCAGGGAAAAGGCAGGATCCCTTAGTCAGCCATTCTGCGCTGGATCTTTTGTCCCGGAAGAGGATTTAAGAAAAAGTTAATGCAATTTTAATAGGCAAGACATTTACAGGAAGAAAAGGCTGCTCTTGAAATATTATGAGTCTGCTTGGCATGTAGACAAAGCCTGCAGCATTTCTAAATTATACACCATTGATGCAAGACAGTGTATACATATTGTGAATTTTATGTAGTTTTTATTTCTCTTTGTGGAATTTTTTTCCCCAGTCTCTTTTTCCTCTGCTTAGGCTGAAGGAGGATTTGATTTGTTGCTTGGTACAATTCCATGCGCGTGCAAGAGTCAGAGACTCCATTTAATAATAATCATTATTAGTGTCACAAGTAGACGTACATTAACACTGCAATGAAGTTACTGTGAAAATCCCCTAGTCGCCACACTCCGGCGCCTGTTCGGGTACACGGAGGGAGAATTCAGAATGGCCAATTCACCTAACCGGCACATCTTTCGGGACTTGTAAAGTAATCTTTATTGTCACAAGTAGGCTTACAGTAACACTGCAATGAAATTACTGTGTAAAGCGCCTAGACGCCACATTCCGGCGCCTGTTCGGGTACATCGAGGGAGAATTCAGAATGTCCAAATTACCTAACAACAGTTCTTTTGGAACTTGTGGGAGGAAACCAGAGCACCCGGAGAAAACCCACACAAACACGGGGAGAACGTGCAGACTCCACACAGACAGTGACCCAAGCCAGGAATTGAACTTGGGGCCCTGGAGCTGCGAAGCAACAGTGCTACCCACTGCGCTACCGTGCTTGAGGGAGGAAACCAAAGACCTTGGAGGAAACCCACGCAGACAAGGGGAGAACGTGCAGACTCTGCACAGACAGTGACCCAAGCCGGGAATCGAACCCGGGTCCCAGGCACTGTGAAGCAATAGTGCTAACCACTGGCTACCACGTCGCCCCCAACTCAGTCAATAAATCATTTCTATGTAAATCGTGACAGTGGATATTAGCATTCTGTATGATCGCAAGGAACATATGAACATAGTAACAGGGAATAGACCACTTAGTATCTCAAACCCATTCTGCCATTATGTCAAGGTTCTCCTGGGTGGCATGGTGGCACAGTGGTTAGCACTGCTACCTTACGGGCCTAGGACCCTGGTCCGATCACGGGTGAGTCTCAGTCCGAGTAGAGTTTGCACATTCTCCCAGTGTCGGCCTGGGTCTCACCGCCACAACCCGAACATGTGCAGGGGAGGTGGATTGGCCATGCTAAATTGGGCAGCATGATATTGGGCGACACAATAGCACAGTGGTTAACATTGTTGCCTCCTTGTGACAATACAGATTATTAAAAATTAATTGCCTCTTAATTGGAAACATTTTAAAAAAGCAAGATTATGGTTATTCTAAGATGTGTTATTCTACCTTGGACTCTAGGCATGGGACTTTGATCTTAGATAGAGTAGACATATTCTGGTGTCTGCTTGACACTTGTTTATTAGTACGACATCTGTTCCAGTATCGCTACAACACTGCTACCTAACCGGAAAATTGCCCATGTATGTCCTATCTACAAAAAGCAAGACAATTCCAACACAGCCAATTGCTGCCACATCAGTCTATTGTCGATTATCATCAGTATTAATGGAAGGGATGGTCGACAGTGCTATCAAGGGACACCTACCAGAAACAGCCTGCTCACCTTCGTTCCATTTGGGCTCTGAGAGGGCCATTCAGCCCCTAACACTAGTTTGGCTTCAGCTAGAGTATTGTGTCCATTTCTTAGTGTCGTACTTTAGGAAGGATACGAAAGTATTAGAGATGGGGCAGAAAAGATTCACGAAAACAGTTCCAGGGATGAAGAACTTCAGTTATGAAGATAGATTGGAGAAGTTGGGATTGCTTTCCTTGGGGACAAAAGAAGGCTGAGAAGAGATCTTATAGTGGTGTTCAAAATCCTAAGGGGTCTAGACAGAGTAGATAGGGAAAACTGTTCCCCTGAAATAGAACGGTCAAGAACGAGAGAATTAAAGTGATTGGCAAAAAAAGCAAAAACGACAGGAGAAGAAAAACATTTCCCGCAGCAATTTCTTAAGGTCTGCAATGCACTGCCTGAGAGTGTCGTGGCACAGATTCAATCAAGGCTTTCAAAATGGAATTGAACTGTTGTCCGAAAAGGAAGCACGTGCAGGATTATGGGAAGAAGATGGGAGAATGGCACTCGGTGAATTGCACATTCAGAGGCTGGAGCAGACATAGGCTGAATGGGCTCCTTTTGCATTGTTATAATACTATGATTCTGAGATGTTAAACTGAGGTCTCCATCTGCCTGTTTAGGTAGATGTAAAAGATTCCACGACACTAGCATTAAGAAGAGCAGTGGAGTTATCTCCCATGTCCTGGTCAATATTCATGCCTTAATCAACACGTTGTTTGTGAAAGTTTGCTGAGCGCATATTAATTGCTTTGTTTCCTCTATCTCAACCCTAGCTATACTTCCAAAAGTACTTAATTGACTGTGCAATGCTTTGGGATGTCCGTCGCTTATGTAACGCGTTATATAAATGCAAGTTTTTTTTTAATGCAAGCTGTCCTCAACATATAATCCTCTAAACTCCAGGAGAGGTACATCATTCAAGACCAATTTGATCTCCATCAATCTGCACATGTGTGGGTTCAGTAGGTACTCATGGCAAAAACAGGGAATAAGACCCCTGGCTGAAATCTCCCTTCCTAAATCTGAATTCAGATATAGTTCCTGCTAATCGCTGAATCATATGCTTTAGAATCATTCATACCCTACAGGAGATGCAATGGTGCAATTAGAAATAAAGATGGAACATGGTGAGACTCGTGTACTGGTGAATCGAGTAACTTCAGGCTATACAAGAGAGGTTTAAACTAAGGAATGGGGGGGGGGGGGATCAGGGGGAGGGTTCGGGAAAGTGAAAATTTAGAACGTTAAACCGGGCAATAATGCAATGTATCGATATGGATAATAATAATCAGAGTGTGGCAGGAATGTTCAGTAAGTTGGGCCCCACTCATTGGAAGTTAGAAGAATGAGAAGTGATCTTATTGAAACTAGAAGATTCTGAGAAGGCTTGGCAGGGTAGATATTGAGGCTATTTCCCTTTCTATGGGGAATATAAATCTAGGAGGAGGATTCAGAATAAGGAGTCTCCCATTCAAGATGGAAAGGAGGGGAAATTTCTTCTTCTCTCCGAAGGTTACTCATCTCTGGGCGTCATTGAATATATTCAAGGCTGAGTTAGACAGATTTTTGATCCATAAGGGAGTTGAGGGTTATGGAGAGCCAGACGGGAAAGTGGAATTAAAGCTGCAACTAATTCACCCGTGATCTTATTGAATGGTGGAGCTGGCTCAAGGGGCAGACTGGTCTACTCCTCTCCCTTTCCTTATGCTCTTAAAGGCACAGTATGATCCAAAGTTGTTATTTTACATGAAGTTAGAATAAGCAGGCCTACAGGATCTTCTGAAATGATTTGGTGAAGTGTTGTTGCTTAATCCAATCAAATAGAATTGTATGTTCGAACTTATAGCCTCTGTTCTTAAGGGGCCCATGTGTATCGGATATCAACCACTGCCATACACAGTGTCAAACCAGGTAACTAGTCACTCACATTTTAAATAAACCATGCACTGTCGGAGAAACCAGGTCAAGGTGTCACAGAATAGAATGAAGGCAACACCTTGTCAATCACTCGTCCTTAAATAGAACAAGAAAAATAATTTAACCCTTTGATTGCACCAACTTGCATTCTCACTAGTTGTTGCATAACAACCAACATCTGCCCAGCTTGACCCACTTAATCCAATCCCACTTCCTACAACGGCATGTGCGCTGTTCAGCATTTCTGATGGCAAAATTAAAATCAACTTCTCATTATCAATCACTGCACATAGCAAAAGACCACCCATGGACCATCTGTGACTCGGAGCTCACGGGAATAAGAAACGGCCACGAATTGAGGAGAAATGGATGGGAAAGGGATGGAATCAATGTTTAAGGGAGGAACAGAGCAAAGCATTACACACCAGCTTGGAGATAAAGAGCTGTCATGGTACTTGGGCTATCAGGGAATGCAACAGATGCACAACTAAAAATCAGACAAAGAGGGTAGCCCCAGTGGTGCAATTTGTCAGAAAAACAAGAAGGCATCAAGACACCAGTCGTACCCTTTAATTCCATATGTCTTCCATCCCTGATGTGAGACAGGCTGTCGGACATGACTGGCCCACAGTGTTTCCACAGAATTAGAGTTGGCCTTAACAGCTCTTTGGCGCCTTCTGGCGAAAGGTCACAGAGCAGCAGTGAGGCCAAGAGCTGTGAGCAGGTCAGTTCTGCACTCTCAGATAAGCAACAACCTGCAAGATTGCAGATCAACACAGTTATCCCTACAAGCTGCTGCTTATATTGACACTTCAAAATAGATTCACACATGTACTCGCAAAGAAAAAGATTTCCATCTCAATAAAACAGGAAAAGAAAAGTAAGAGGATGAGGGTTAACATGCTACAAGCTCCACAACTATCAACATTGGCTGAACCCATGATGAATCTGTAATTAGAGATCAATTACTAATAATACAGGACAATATAAGAGAATTATGGCTAGTTGCAACTAAATAGAATTTTAGGCTGGGCAATGGAGTATAGGATCTCAGCCTCCTCTGGAAATCTTCCAAATGGCTCAAGCAATACTTTCTCCTCCTACTGAGTCCTGAAACACTTAAGATGGGATTTTGAGCCTGTGACCACCACGAGTGTAAATGGCAACATGAGCTAACATCCCGCAAAAGTCTGGAAACAGGATTGTCGCCAACACTATCAGGACCCGTCCAGTCGGCGTGACGGTGTAAACCATGCCCCCAGATCTCTGCGCTGAGCGCCAAAAACGGTCTGAGGAGCTGTCCATCTGGAGCGATGCACACCAGTTTTCAGTCAGAGCCTGGCACTCTGACAAATTATGGTAACCTCCTGTCTTTAGGGTGGGATTTTCCACAAAGTGTTTTCCGGTGGCGGCATTGGCACTGGTGGGATCTTCCAGTCCCATCGATGCCTAAGGTGTTTTGCATGGCTCGCCTATCCCGCTGTGGGATGTAGCCTTCAGCGAATCCAGAAGAGCCCATCCAACCTGTTTAGCAAAGCAAGAAAATCGGTTCCAAATGAACCTTTTCTTAACTTCATGAGTGGGAAAAACTTGCAGTTATCTGGTACCTTTGGTGACCAAAGTGCTTCACATGGAATGAACTGCAGTCATTGATGTAATGTAAAAAAGGTAGCAGCATTTGTACAAAGCAACGTCCCATAATCAGGGTAATGATAACAAGATCTGTTTTAGTGATATTGGTTGGGGAGTAAATATTGGCCTGGACACCAGAGAGAACTCCATTTCTCCACAAAATAGACCCTTTCAGCTAAGGCAGTAAGTCCTCACTTAACGTTGTAGTTGCATTCCTGAAAATCACCGCATTATGGAAAATGACTTTAATTGAAACATTGGTTCCAATAGGGATCAATGTTAAAACTGTAGTTAGGTTCTGTAGGACCATCCTTATCAGAATAAAAATATTGAAACATTGTACCCTCTATGTTGAAATATTTTACATTATTAAATCCCTACAATGGTAAATAAAATAACTTCAAGTTTATGAACATGAAAGAAAAATTAAATTGTCTATTTACAGTACCTCCTGCTCACCGCGCATCCTGTTTCCTAAAGGTCCCACTCCCTGACCCTCTTGGTTGCTGCAGATCCTTTCCTGTCCCAACTCCGAGTTGTGGTCTTTACCCCTTCCAACCTCCACCCAGCTCCCAGACTCACCCTCTTTTGGAACCTCACATGCCCTCAGTCACCCTCTCGTGGCTTCTGTTGACAGAACCTATGATCCCATTTGAAGACCTAGGTCCTTCCTTAGCTGGAGCTCCAATGTTGCGGAAGTGCGAATCCTAATGGAGCAGGAGAGCCAACCTAGGGCTGCTACAATTCTGTGTTTTTTTAATGCTCCTGTCTGTGTGTGCTTGGGAGAAGAGCAGTGTGGCAGGAGCATTTCTAAATTATAGCTGGATTATAGCTCTCCTGCACCATCTGGATTCGCAATCTCACAACATCGGAGCTTCAGATCGGACCCTGGTCTTCAAATGGGAACTTAGGTTCTGGAGGGTGAAGCAGTGAGAGGGTGCACTCGGGAATGAGAGGATCAATCAATATTGGGGAGGAGAGCGGCCGCAACTTGGATGTTAGGAAGGAGAGAGGCTGCAACTCAAGAGGTCAGGGAGGGGAGGAGAGGGGACACTCCAAAATGGCACCAATCAGGTCTTGTGGGAAATAATGCTCCACAGATCTACACGGCTCAATGAGATTACAGGCCCCATTAACTTACTGGTGTTAAATAGAAACAGAGTTAAACGGGTCAACATTAAATGAGGATTTATTGTACCTGACGATTATGTTTTGTATATAATACAATTGGATTGGCAAATGTTTACTATTCTCTGGCATACTCCTGTGATTTTTGTTATGATTGGTAGCTTTTCAATATGTATGCAAAACTGGCCTTGGGGATTAATCACCTCTTATAGAAACCATTTAATTCTTATTTTAATTTTCATTGAATGGGAGTGAAAATCACGTGGTTTCTATAACGAGCGGCCAATCTACAGCTACAGATCTGCAGCTTAGAGCCAAGTTAAATCTATCTCCATGGGCCACATGATTTGGCAATGGCAAAACAACTACTGTCAAATAACGGCAAATCTAACAGCACTCACCACAATGTCGAAATAAAAATGCAACACCTACTTCATGTGAGGGCTGATGCATAGTTAAATGTGGAACTCTCTAAGTTACTTTAAAAAATGCTAAAACACTACCTTTAGCTTCTTGAAAAACAATATCCCGTTGCCTGGCTCCTTATTAAATTGCATCAAACAACATAAATTTCCTGTTCTTGTATGACAGAAACAAAGTGTAAACATATCGCAGGAAGGCAAGTCTTTTCAACTCTTAAGTACACTTTTAACTAAGTGATGTGGTAATTTCTGCTGGTCCACCTCTCAAATACTGAAAATTGACTATTATAAATGTGGAGTCTCATGCCTTCGGATTTCAACTAATGTTGAAGGTTTATAAAATCTTGTTCTTTTTTCTCTCTTTTGTAATCCAATCTTTTTTGCCTCTTTTTATCCCTCTTTTCGACACTCAATTTGACATTGAATTCACCATTTTAACTTACATTTCCTTTTTCAGTTGTTTATTTTATAATTCTTTGATCTCAGGAGGCACAGTTCCTTCTCTTGTTCACTCTGACCCCACAAACCATGTAGAGGACACCACCAGGACACTGCCTGTTTTCTATGGCTTGGATTTTCCAGTCCCACCAATAGCGGGTATCGTCGTGGGCGGGGTGAGAAAGCTTTAAGAATGGCCAAAATTCTTTTGGCCTCCCACCAAATTTTCCTGTAGGAAATCCTGCCCTAGCTCACACTTTCCAACAATATGCAGGGCAAAATATAGTCACCCTTAAATGGTTATAGGAAAGGCTAACTATTGGTAGATTCATTCATTGACTAGCACAATGATCTTTGGGCAACTCCCCATCTAGCTCAATGGTTCAAATGGGTAGGTGCATTATCGTCCATTAAGTCACATAGAATTAAGGTTTTAATTCCGAGACTGCAGAAGTTAGCAGAAAGTAGAACAGCCCTCAGCATCCCGAGAGAGAGAGAGAGTGTGTGTGTGTTTGGGGGGGGGGGGGGGGGGGGCGAGTTGCAGAAAATACAGGTGGGGGGAGATGCAGAAAATACATTAAAAACTATAATTCCTGCGAGTGACATCTATTGAAAGAACTTTGTGTAAGGCTATGCTGTGATGTTCCTACAGCCAAATAATCTAGTGATACTTGCCATCTAATATCACGCATGGAGGTGTCAGTGTTCTTACCTACATCTGTGTAGCTACAACATCGGGGAGGATGGAGTAACCCACATTCACTCACAGCCATTCCTAATTCTAGCAACAGCAGATGAGTGTGGAGAGAGCTTTATGGAAATGTGTTGTCATTTAGTATGTGCGCCTCCACTGGGAGAAAGAACAAACAAAATGGAAAACATTATCATGCAAAAGGTTTTAAATCAAAAAGTGGCTGTCAGTAAGATTTTTAAAAGAAAACACAGATAAAGAAAAATGGCAAATACAGTAGCTGGTTGGAGACGGGCAAGCTACTGATTCGTGCCTCTAAACCGTCCAAGTTAATGACATGTTTGGAGGGATCTGTCTCCTAGGAGTCAGTTAGATGAATAGGGCACATTCTGGGCTCATAAATCTCTTGCTCGAGGTGCAGACTGGAACATGGGCACCTGTTGCTCTGACCAGAAAAACAAATTAGTAGCACCATGGCTTTACATAAACCCATTGCTCCTGGCGCCTTCCTTATATTTTTCTATCTGCTCTGTAGTGCTGGGTGTAGCGAAGGTACAAACAGGAGAGCAACGGGGAGATTAATGTTACTCAGGGGGGTGAGACACCATTGTTACCCTTGTCTGCTGGGGGGATCAGAGACTCCCTTTTATTTTTCTTTTGGAGTCCAATGTAAACTTAAATCTGCGACCTGCTGGCATCAGATGCTGGAAACTGGGCGTCTAATGTTTGGCTTTAAGATTTACTTCGCAAATTGTTCATCAAAAGGTGATCTGATTTATTTGTTTCTGGGTCGACGGGGTGGGCCTGGATTAAGACACATCTATTTTTCTTTTTCCTCTCATGCCACGGCACGAAGACGGCTCATATCAAAGCCAAAGTGACACCCGATGTGACTGTGACAGAGATAAACTTTCCTTCCTCATCCTTCTTGACCTGTCAGCAGCCTTTGACACAATTGACCACACCCAACGCCTCTCCACTGTCATCCAGCTGGGTGGGACTGCACCCAATTTTGTCTCATTCTTACTTATCCAGTCCTAGCCAGTGAAATACCTGCAATAGCTTCTCTTCCCACCACCACACCACTAGGGGTATATCTTTGGACCCTTCCTATTTCTCATCTACATACTGCGGTTCGCTGACTTAATCTGTAAACAGATTTGTTTCACATGTACCCAGAGACCACCCAGTTTCAATTCACCAGCATTCTCTTCATCTCTCCACCAGCTCTAAATTATCAGACTGTTAATGCAATATCCAGTACTTATTATGATCTTGGACCAGACCCCAAAGTTTTGGTGTGATCTAGTTTGGGACCAATTACTTGTGGTTTAATGTAGACAAAGTTTAAGATTCAAGATACTTACTAAAAGAAGAAAGCCACAAGATTCCATGGGTTTTGAACAAACAAATATAAACTTTATTATACAGGGTCAGAAAGTTAAAACAATTGACAATATCTATATTTATATTCCAACACTGAGGTGAATCTGGAGGTTAACACTGCCCATGTGGAGTTTGCAAACTCTCCCCGTGTCTGCTTGGGTCTCACCCCCACAACCAAAAGATGTGCAGGGAAGGTGGCCACATTTTTTGAGGGCCACGAAGAATCCAGCACGAGTTGAAGGATAGAAAGAAATAACATTTATATGTACACAACAGCAGCAGCAACTCCATGCTGCTCACTCTCCTCCAGCTGGTTCTAAATTGGCCAGCTTTATTTATGCAGGGAATCTGCTAATGATTTCTCCGCCCCCCTCATTGGGGAAGCTCATATTCCCAAAGGATTGTGGGATTGCCATTAATCCCCAGCCAGTGGTAAACAGGCAGATTATAACATCCCTCCCTCCCAAAGTCCAAGGAATCCATCAAAGGCCCTGGCGAAGGAGGATGTCAGACTCGTTTGCCGCAGGCCGGACACAATTTGCACGAGGTGCTGGATTGGGCGGCGTGTAACGAGATGGAGAACGGCGCTTCCGTGATGAACGGCGTAACGGTTGTACATCCACGGCCCGTGGGCCCGAAGATCCCCCCTCTGGGGCGTCCTGTGTCTCCATCTCGGAGACGGAGTCCGCTGCCTCCGTCATCTCAGCGTCTCTGTCTCCACGCGGTTCTGCAACGACCTGCACAGGCTTTGAATGCGGCACCAGAGGAAGATTGTGAGGAATACTTTCCACTGTGTCTGGTCTCTGTGGCTGCAGAAATGAGCTCCGGGGGCGGGGAATCTTTGGAAGGGATGGTCTTCTGGACCGAACGTGGCCTACATGCCTGCGCTGGAGACGACCCTGGGCTTGCACCTGGTAAGAGATAGGGCCTGTTTTGCAAAAGATTACGCCAGGGACCCACTGGGCACCACCAGCAAAATTCCGAACGAACACTGGGTCACTGGGCGCAAACTGCCGAATCGGCCGTGCCAAGAAAAACCATGTCCCTGCCGTTCTGGAGTGTGGCATACTTTTGCGCCAATGTCCGGGAAAACCATGCGAAGGCGGGTGCGAAGTCTCCGGCCCATTAGGAGTTCCGCCGGAGCTACCTCTGTCACCGCATGTGGGGTGGTCCTATATGGAAACAAAAATGAGCCAGTCTCATGTCCATCGACCCAGAAGACAGCTTCTTTAGGCCTCGTTTGAATGTCTGCGCTGCGCGCTCCGCCAACCCATTTGAAGCCGGGTGGTAAGGGGCAGTGCGGATATGGCGTATGCCGTTCATCTTCATGAACCTCGCAAACTCCTCACTTGTGAACGGAATGCTGTTGTCCATGACCAGCACCTCGGGGAGACCATGCGTGCTGAAAGACAAACGCATCTTCTCGATTGTTGCGCAGGACATTGTACCTACCATCTTATGCACCTCTAACCATTTAGACTGGGCATCGATTAATAGAAGGAACATGGATCCTTGAAAAGGGCCGGCGAAATCCGCATGCAAGCGCGCCCAAGGCCGCCCTGGCCATTCCCAGTGATGTAGGGGCACGGCCGGCAGAAGCTTCTGATGCTCCTGGCAAATGGAGCAGTTTTGGGCCACCTTCTCAATGTCGGTGTCGAGGCCTGGCCACCAGACATAACTCCGGGCCAACATTTTCATTTTGGTCACACCCGGGTGCCCATTGTGCAAGTCTCTTAGTATCAGCTCCTGTCCGGGACAATCACACGCGTCCCCCACAAGAGGATACCGCCTTCCACACTAAGTTCTGACAGCTTGGAGGAAAATGCCCGCAACTCGCCTGGGAGCTGTCTATGCTGCCCACCATACAGGACTATGTGCCGAACCATTGACAGGACTGGCTCCGTCTGGATCCACTCACGGATCTGTGATGCCGTGGCAGACAAGGTGTCCATAAATTTAGGGTTGCAACCACCTCACCGGTCGTGGGGGCCGGTCGACAAAGGCAATCGGCTCAGTGCGTCGGCATTTGCTATCTGTTTTCCTGGTTTGTGCTCCAGAGAAAACTCGGAGGCAGCGAGCAACAAAGCCCAGCGCTGGATCCGTGCAGAAGCAATGGGCGGTATTGGCTTATCCTCTCGGAAAAGTCCCAGCAGAGGCTTATGATCAGTCACAATAGTGAAGTAGCGGCCATACACGTACTGGTGGAAGCATTTCACCGCAAAGACCACCGCCAGGCCCCGCTTCTCGGTCTGCGTGTATTTCTTTTCCGCTGCAGTCAATGTGCGGGAGGTGAAAGCTATCGGCCGCTCGGCCCCGTTCTCCATCTTGTGGGACAGGACGGCCCCAATACCATAAAGGGGATGCATCACATGTGATGAGCAAAGGCTTTCCGGGATCACAGTGGATTAGTAACGCAGATGTCGACAATTGTTGTTTTACCCGCCGGAAAGCGGTTTCTTGCAGCTGACCCCCAAACCCAGGTGTGATTCTTCTTTAGCAGAAGGTGCAACGGGGCCAGCATAGTTGCCAGATTGGGGAGGAACTTCCCGTAATAGTTTACGAGGCCGAGAAAAGAACAAAGATGCGAAAAGTCAGTCGGGGCGGAAGCCTGTTGAAGCGCACCTTCTCTGCGACGGGGTGCAAACCTTCGCGGTCCACCCGATAACCCAGGTAGACTACTTCCTTCGCCTGAAAGACACACTTTGTGCGATGTAAACGGACTCCAGCCTCTGAAAAGCGTCTAAGGACAGCCTCCAGATTTTCCAAATGTTCCTGCTCCGACGTCCCTGTAATCAAAATGTCGTGTAAGTAGACAGCGACACGCGGTAAACCTCCCAAAATGCCCTCCATGACACATTGAAAAATAGCGCAGGCAGAGGATACCCCAAAGGGCAACCGTGTATATTCATACAGGCCCTGGTGTGAATTAATCGTTACATATGGCCGGGAGGCAGGGTCCAGCTCCAACTGTAGGTAAGCGTAACTCATATCTAATTTTGTGAACGAGAGCCCGCCTGCAAGCTTCGCGTAGAGATCCTCTATGTGAGGTATTGTATATCGGTCGAGCCGGGAAGCAGTATTCACTGTAAGTTTATAGTCGCCACACAAGCGAACTGTGGCATCTGGCTTCATTACAGGTACAATTGGTGCTGCCCAGTTAGCGAAACGGACGGGTCTGATAATGCCCAAAGTCTCCAAATGAGTGAGCTCCCCTTCTACCTTCTCGAGCAAGGCGTAAGGCACCGGGCGTGCCCAGAAATACCGCGGCGTTACTCCTGGTTCGATTTGGATACGGGCTATGGCCCCTTTTATTTTCCCCAAACCGGGCTGGAATACATCTGGGCACCATCCTAGCACCTCAGTTAACCCTCCAGAAACAGTTTGGAGGATGTGCTGCCACTGGAGCCGCAAATGGCGCAACCAGTCCTGACCCAACAGGCTGGGCCCGTGGCCACGCACCACAATAAGTGGGAAACACCCCTCCTGGTGTCCATGAACAACAGGGGTCATCGTAGTTCCTGCAATGTCCAATGGTTCCCCCGTATAGGTGGCCAACCTGGTCTGTGTGTCGGTTAATGTAAGGGTCTGTATACTCTGCTTGATGCGGTCGAATGTCCTCTGGGCGATCACGGAGACAGCTGCGCCAGTGTCCAACTCCATCTCAAACGGGTGACCATTGACCCGTACGGTCACCTTAATGGGGGCAACACGGGGAGCTGCCACACAATGCAGCTGCAGGCAGTCGTCCTCCGTCTCTATGTCCTTGGGAGTAGTCGCCGCAGGTTCATCCAAATGGAAGGTACGGTCCCTGGGCTGGCCCAAGTTTCTGTCGGAACGACGGCGCTTCTGGCGCCCCCAGGACCGGCGTCCGCGACGGGGTCGGCGCCCACAGGTCTGACACGGGCATGGCTCCTCATCCATTGGTTCTGGAGAAGGCTCCCTTCGGGGCGGAATGTCCGACAGCCACTGGCGTCGATTCGGACGTCGCCTCGCCCAAGGTACCGCAGGGGTGCGGGGGGATGCTTCTGGATGGAAGGGGTTGCGCCCCAAGGCATGTACCTCCATTCCCTGTAGCTCCTGCACTCCTCGTTCTGCGCTCTCTCGGGACAATACTATTTGAATGGCCTGCTGAAAAGTCAATGTTGGTTCAGCTAACAACCACCTCTGGGTGGCCACATTGTTAATACTGCAAATTAAACGGTCGCGTAACATTTCTGACAAGGTCTCACCATAGTCACAGTACTCCGCAATCCTGCATAGCCTGGATAGAAAATCGGCAAGGGATTCTCCTGGGGTCCTCTCAGCAGTATTAAACCAGTAACGCTGGACTATCATGTACGGGGTTGGGTTAAAATGTTGCCCCACTAAGTTCACAAGTTCATCAAACGTTTTGGTATCCAGCGCAGCTGGGTAGTTAAGGCTCCTAATCACCCCAAACGCATGCGGGCCGCAGGCGGTGAGCAATATGACCACCTGGCGCTCGTTTTCGGTGATGTTGTTTGCCCGGAAATAGTAGCGCATCCTTTGTGTGTACTGGTTCCAACTTTCCAGCGCAGCGTCAAAAACATCCAAACATCCATACAGAGGCATGGTGTAATAGAAACCAACTTCCACCTGTATCCAACAAAAATCCAAGGAGGTGGCTTCAGCAGTGTAGACAGCTATTCACTTTAACCCTTGTCGCCAGTTTTGTGAGGGCCACATAGAATCCAGCACGAGTTGAAGGATAGAAAGAAATAACATTTATTTACTATAACATATATATACAACAGCAGCAGCAATTCCCTTGCTGCTCACTCTCCTCTAGCCGGTTCCAAACTGGCCAGCTTTATTTACGCAGGGAATTTGCTAATGATTTCTCCGCCCCCCCTCACTGGGGAAGTTTATACTCCCAAAGGATTGTGGGATTGCCATTAGTCCCCAGCCAGTGGTAAGCAGGCAGGTTATAACACCACACTAAATTGCCCCTTAATTGGAATTTGTTTTTAAATAATATGGAGGTGCATGTGAATTAAAAGTGAAACTGTGGTTGAACACACCACCACTACACAATAAATGGCAGATGTAACCAAGATTCCATGGATTTCTCAACAACCCATTTTGAGGTCGGTCATGAATGAGTGGACCAATTTCATTGAAACTCCGTCTCTCGCAGGATGGATTGTAATCATCACCTTCGAATTCTCTCCAAAATTCATTCATTTTGCGAGCAGCAGCAATAATGGCCTAGCTTGTAGGGTTTCAATCTCGTCTCCTGAGCTTCCATTCCCCTGGATTCCTGATTCTGCACTCCAGCACCAACTCACAGGCAGAATTTTAGCTCTTTGGGTGTTTCAAGCACAACACTACAGGAGTCAATTTTAGGATCTCTCCCTGTCCCCTGTTTGGGACTGTTCTTTTGCGACTTCTTACTGTCACCTCTCCCTGTCCTTGCCTGTGACTTCCTTTAGGTCTTCTCCTTGTCCCATGCGTGGGACTCTTCTTGATCATGGAGCTTTGCTCCCGATCACATCCGTTTTTTTGAGTGGTTTTCGTTTTGCACAGGCAAAAATGCATTACAAAAATGCAGGATTGCCCACTTCCGAAACTGAAGGCAAGGTGGAGGTTGTAACTCCTGGCATCTGCTCTCAAAGAGTTAAGTATGGATCCTCTACCATATTGATGAGTAGCAATTTCCTCCATTTAAGTACTGGGAAGATCAATGCCAAGTCTTCAGTACCTTATCCTAAATCCATTTCCTCACCACCAGCTGCATTACTCTACATTGCACATCCCTGAGGCTGAACCAGGCCTTCACTAATGTGGTGCTGTATTCGACCCAGCAATGAGCCTCTGACTGGATATCCAATCCATCAACAAGGTTGCCTATTTTCACCTCTGTAATTTAGCTTGACTCCATGGCCTGCCTCAGCTCACCTGCTGATGAAACCCTCGTCCATGTCTTTGCTACCTTTAAACTTCACTGTTCCACAACACTCCACGTCAGCCTCCCATTTTCTACCCTGTGTAAACTTTGAGGCCATCCAAAACACTACCTCTTGTGTTCTAATTCACACCAAGCCCATCTCACCCGTTATCCTTGTGTTCACTGACCCACATTGCTTTCCAGTTAAGGCATACCTTCATTTTAAAATCCTCCTCCTGGTTTTAAAATCTTCCATTTCGCGGTGATCTCCACAAGCCCTCCAGGCTTCCAAAATGCTTGTGTTCTTCCAAGTCAGATCATCCCAGGTTTTAATCACTGCACCATTAGTCTTCAGCAGACAAGGCCCTTGGCTCTGGAAGTCCCCCATAGAGCTCTTCTCTATTTTAAGATGCTCCTTTCTAACAAATCTTTTGGTCATCTGCCATACATCTCCTTTCTGGCTTGGTGTCAAGTTTTGTTTGAGATCTCTCCTGTGAATCCTCTTGGGATGTTTGACTAGGTTAATGGTACAATAGAATTGCAGGTTGATGACGCTGTTCCCAGGAGGCTGCAGCTGTAATAGAAGAGAAACCTGTTCCCAGGTGCATAGGCAATGTCATTCTAATACCAACCACTGAGGAGGTTTCTGGGGAATGTGTCCCTTTCATTCCCTCCACCTCCATTGATGGTGTCTATCCTCACTTTCTCTGATGTGAAAAAAAAAAGGTTTTGCCTCAAGGGCTCCCAAAAAGTGAGCCACTCAGATCAGGAGTGCAAGATTAGTGGAATCAAGCCGACAGCACTGCAGCATCCACCATGTTGGCATATCAATGCAATGCACCACCGTATATTGCACTTCTACTCCATGCTTAATACACCATAATATATCACCAATCCAATGCGTCACTGCAAATCACAGCAGATCACCAAAGCAAGTCACAATAGGTCATCAGGGCAATGCATCACTGTATCATGTAGACCACTGGTAGAATGAACTACGATGATCACTACTACAATGCACCACCACAGGCTGGAACATCCCTCCCCGACGAACCAAACAAGTTCTATGCCCGCTTTGAACCGACAACCAATACATCAGTACCACCCACCCCAACAGCCCTGGACACACCCATACCCACTATTACAGCCTCAGAGGTAAGAGCTGCCTTCTTGAAAGTGAACCCACGGAAAGCGACGGGTCCCGATCGAGTCCCTGAGCGAGCACTCAGAGCCTGCGCAGACCAGCTGGCGAGTGTATTCGCAGACATCTTCAACACGTCACTCCTCCGCTTCGAGGTTCCCACCTCCTTCAAGAAGACCACCATAATACCAGTACCAAAAAAGAACAAGGTAGCATGCCTCAACGACTACCGACCAGTGGCCCTGACGCATGTTATCATGAAATGCTTCGAGCGGTTAATCAGGAGACGGATCAACGCCAGCCTCCCAGAAGGTATTGATCCATTGCAGTTTGCCTATCACTGCAACCGGTCCACAGCAGATGCTATCTCCCTGGCTCTACAATCAACACTCGAACACCTTGACAACAAGGACACCTATGTAAGACTGCTGTTCATCGACAGCTCCGCCTTCACCACCATTATCCCAACAAGACTTGTAACCAAACTCTGCATTCTTGGACTTGATCCCTCCCTGTGCAGCTGGATCCTTGACTTCCTCACTAACAGACCGCAATCTGGCAGGATAGGCAACAGCACCTCCTCCACAATAGTCCTCAACACCGGGGCCCCGCAAGGATGTGTGCTCAGTCCTCTGCTGTACTCCCTATACACACACGACTATAGATCAATTGGTTACATGGTGTACCAAAACAACCTCTCTCTAAATGTTGGAAACCAAGGAACTGATCATTGACTTCAGAAAGCGTGGCATGACACCACCCCCCCCCCCCCCCCCCGCCTCCCGCCCCACCCCCGTCTGCATCAATTCTCCAAAGTGGAGATGGTCGATGGCTTTAAGTTCCTGGGGGTCGCCATCACCAACAGTCTATCCTGGTCCACTCACATTGATGCAACAGTCAAGAAAGCCCAACAATGTCTCTACATCCTACGGAAGCTAAAGAAATTCGGCATGTCGGCATCGACTCTCAGAAACCTCTACAGATGTCCCATAGAGAACATCCTATCCGGCTACATCACAGCCTGGTATGGCAACTGCTCAGCCCAAGATTGCACAAAACTGCACTCTGGTGAACTCAGCCCAACGCATCACACAAGCTTGCCACCCTCACATTGATTCTGCCTATACCTCCCGCTACCTCAGGAAGACAGACAGCATTATCCCACCCAGGTTTTGCCTTCTTCCAGATCCTTCCATCAGGCAGAAGATATAGAAGTCTGAAGACTCGCACATCCAGACATAGGAACAGCTTCTTCCCCACACTACTAGACTCCTCAACGACTCTCCCCTGTAAGAATACTATTCACGACGCTCTATGCTGCTCTTGCTCATGTATTTGTTTCGTTTGGCCCCTTGTTCCGCACTATAACCAATTACTGTTTGTCGATGTACCATCTGTCAATGTACTCTGTTGATTATTCTTTTTTTGTCTACTTTGTATGTACTGTGTACGTTTCCTTGGCCGCAGGAAAATACTTTTCACTGTACTTCGGTACATGTGACAAAATAAATCAAATCAAATCAAAATGAAATCAGTTTTGGAGATAACCGAGAGGCAACATTTCTAAACGTAGGAATGACAAGAGCAGGGCAGCACGGTGGCGCAGTGGTTAGCACTTCTATCTCACAGCGCCGAGGTCCCAGGTTTGATCCCGGCTTTGGGTCACTGTCCGTATGGAGTTTGCACATTCTCCCCGTGTTTACGTTGGTTTCGCCCCCACAACCCAAAGATGTGCAGCGTATGTGGATTAGCGACGCTAAATTGCCCCTTAATTGAAAAAGATTATTTGGTTACTCCAAATTTATTTAAAAAAGGAATGACAAGCGCAACAGGGGTGAGTATGAGAAGCATTACATTAAGTATTTGGTGTTGAACCAATGCTTTTTTTAAGCATCAGAAATATCTAGCTGGTTTTCTTTCTGTCTGTTTTATTTTACATATCATTCTATACTCGTATTTCTAAATTTAGATAGAAAGGTACACCTCTCCAGCTCATCCCCAATGTCCCCAATTAAATATGGATCAGGTATGTCCTTGGAGAGATTTTACACCCGAATGCATACTGCTATCTTTTGTTTAAATGTCCAGCATGCTTCCGTGAAAACATGCCTCATGTATTTTATCAGGGTGTGTTTGTGGTTCTTTTATATTTGAAATAAAAGGCCAACAACAATGAGATCATAAAAAGGAAAGTAAGAAAGGGTGGTATTTAATGGACATTATGGAGGCCTTGTCCACCGGCTGTTGCCATGTTGCATCCTTTGGGGAAAACCCGCTGAATTCAGTGCTGGTCAGGCACTAAACTGGGAAAGAGATGGGCCTTCAAGCAATCAAGACCCTTGGAGGCAGAAGTCCCGCCAGTCAAGAGATGAGCCCCTTCTGATTGGCCAGCTCTTCAATAATTCATGGGCTGGGGGATGCCCATTGGGCACCCCCACCCCTCTATTCCTTTTACTAAGTCCTTGCTTTGAACAAGGGAACCCCCACAGGAGTCCTCAAGAAAACACAACGGAGGGGGGATTGCGAGCATCCCATTTGGCGTGAACCCTGTCAGCCCGCTGTTGGATGAATACCAGCAGCACCAACAGCCTTCAATCAGACATTAGTTGCCCAGTTTTAGGCCTTAAATGGTGATGAGACAGGAAGGCCGTCTACAGCCTTCCACCATGGACTTAATTGGGGCAGTGGCAGGAAGGTGGAGCCCCGCCCGTCCACCCACCACCTGAATAAATATTCATCGCCTCCAAACTCGCCATGAAGGAGGGCATTAAATTCTGTCCAAAACCTCTACATCTCAAGCTCATATTACCAGCTTCAGCTTGGACATTCTGTTTAATCTAAGGCAAATAGGGCACTGTACAAACAAAACCAAGACACCTAACCAGAACTAGTTGAGAATTCTTGGGACCCTGAACACTAAGAATATTCAGGATCCCTCCATACCACTTATCATCCCTCCACCCCAACCCAAACCATGAAAACATAAATGTGTAGATTTAATAAATATAAATGTTGTGGAATGTTTATGCTTTGTGTTAATAAACCTATTACATTTTACTATGCCTAAAGTAAACTGCTATTTTTGTCACAGTTACAAATCCATAGCGTTCAGTAACAACTGACTCTAAATGCTGCTTAATGCCCAGATTCTCTTATGTCGCAATTATCCATTATCAAATTTTAATTCAGAAAATCAAACACCAAACCAGCAAATAATTTAACTGTGGCATTTCTCCCCATGTCTGCATGGGTTTCCTCCGGGTGCTCCGGTTTCCTCCCACAAATCCCGAAAGACGTACTTGTTAGGTAAATTGGACATTCTGAATTCTCCCTCTGTGTACCGAACAGGCGCCAGAGTGTGGCGGCTCGGGGATTTTCACAGTAACGTCATTGCAGTGTTAATGTAAGCCTACTTGTGACAATAATAAAGATTATTATTATTCCTCACCATGAACAATCCAAGATGTATCTCCAAAATGCATCATCTCTCCAAAGTAACAAAATTTACCTACCTCGAGCTGCTTATTTAACAGAGGATCTTTCGTTTCTCTGGAATAAATGGCAGAAACTGAACATGGAGTATTTATTCAATACGGGTTTGGAAACCATTGGCAGTTCTTAATTGGGCGATGGACATTGAAGGCAGCCAATTGGGGTCTTGTTACCAATTGTGATTAAGTGTATTCCCAGAGGTTTCAACACATGACTTTCCCCCACATCCCAGCCATTAGTCGCCAACACATCAATCCTTGTGACACACTGTCTTTCCATATCGACTGGAAAGCAAATACTCATTACTCAATTGGATGATGCTCGACTGTCACCCAAGCAGCCTTTCTTTGCCATTTTCAATATTTTAATATCTGGTAAAGAGAAATGTTCAAAGAAACTAAATAAACTTTATTTTAATATCCCAATGCTTTTTCTTCTGGGTTGCAGTACCCTGGAGACCGAACTTCAATTCCTGGAAACTCCTGGCCAATCCTGGAGGGTTGGCAACTCTAAATTAAAGGCAAGTGTGAAGTTAGGACTTGGAAATGTTCCCACCCCACGATTATTTTTGACGGGTATAAGATTGCACTTGGCACATGCTGCCACCATCGGCCACATTCATGGCTAGCGGCCCCTCTTGTTACTGTAAAATTATTTTATATATGAAAGCTAATTAATTACTAATCCCAAGGTGGCTTATGGGCTTGGGTTCCACTCCAGAGGCTGGAGAAGAGCTACAAGGAGATTTGACTGAGGTGTTTAAAATCATGTAAGGATTAAATCGAGTATAGAAACAGAGGCTGTTTCCATTGGCTGAAGGGCCAATAACCAGAGGGCATCCGCTTCCACTCACACTGGCGATGCCCAACTCTATTTCACCACAACCTCTCTCAACCCCTCCACTGTCTTTACATTGGCACGGCTGCTTTTCCAATATCAGTACTGGATGAGCAAATATTTCCTACAATTGAGTGTTGGGAAGACCTAAACCATTGTTTTCTGTCCCACTCCATTCACCATACCAACTTCACCCGCCTCCCTAACAATTGCCTGAGGCAGAATCAGACTGCTCACTACCTTTGTGTCTCACTGGCCCAAAGATCAGCTGCTAAGCACAAATCCATGCCATCACTCCCCTAACAGTTCCACTCCCCTAGCAGTTACTGGATTCCACTCCTAGCTCAGCTCATCTGTTGTGAACAGCCTCACCCATGCATTTACCAAGGGACTTCACTATTTCAATACATTTCTGTCTGGTCTCCCCCATTCTACTCTGCAAACAAACTCGACCAAAACTCTATTGCTCAAAATTCTAACTCGCACCAAGTCCCATTCTTCCATCATCCCTACGTTCACTGACTTGCACTGGCTTCCAGTTAAGCAACATCTTGATGTAAAAATTCTCATTCTTGTTTTCAAGTCCTTCCATGTCTTCACCCCTCCCACTGTCTCTGCAACATTATCCAACCTTACAATCCTCCGAAACATCTGTGCTCCTCAAATTCTGGTTCTTGAGCATCACTAATTTTAATTGTTCTGCCGTTGGTGGCGATGTCTTCAGCTGTCAAGGTTCTAAGCTCTAGAATGCCTTCTCTAACTCTCTTTTCTCCTTTAAAGTAAGTAAAGTCTCGATAGTCCCAGATGACCATAGGCTATTTTCTCCTTTGAGGGGGAGAGCAGACTGGTGGTGATTTAACCTGAGGACCACCACATCTCAGGCGAGCGACAAGTTTGAGAAGGCGACCCTTCATGTTGAACCTCAGCTGGTACAGGAATTGAACTTTCTTTGCATCATGAACCAGCTGCACAGCCAACTGAGCTAAACTTCTTTAAGACACTTCTGAAAACCTACGCCTTTGGCCAAGCTTTTTGTCATTTATCCTGATCCCTCCATATGTGGTTCAGGGTAATATTTTGCTTTATATTGCTCCTGTGAAGTGGATTTGATGACATTAAGAGGGCAACATAAATACAGGTGATTGTAAAGACTGCAGTACCTTCTGCGATTCAGCCTGCAGTGCACATCAACATTTCAGTTACATTGCACAACTACTTTGCTTTCCCCTCCGTCCCACAGAATACTTTAGAATTGTCAACATAAAAGCATATTTAGCTCAATGGACCCATATGTATGTTTTACATAAGCCTCCTCTCCAATACAACAGATAATCAGAAATTTCCAAGAGATTGTGCCCTGGGTGACTCAAAATAAACACAAACCAGGGAGAGGGAAAGCTTTTGAAAAGTGAGAAAAAAAAACACAAGCAAAAGGATTTTTTAAAAAATGGCACTCTTGATTTGCAGAATTATGATGGGATCAGGGTGGGAGAACTACCTCCTAAAATACAAATTTTCAGTCTCTGCAATTTGAATTTATCACTTCAAAAGCAATTCCTGGGAGGTTGCCCCTTTAACAGCAGTGCCTTCAACCCAGTATCTGTTAAGAACAGACTCTCTGCCTTACACTACCGTCTTCTATGCAAACAGTGGGTAACTAGTTTTGTTTCATAAAATAACCGATAACCCTTGACCTTTGAAACCACTGAGGCTGCCGTCCTATTCATTATCACGCAGTTAAAGCTCAGCCAAAAGATTCCATGGTCAGTCTTGGATGAAATTAAGCAATTCCTTTGGGAAATGGCTGCACTGACCAGATGTCTTCAGCCAGGGTCTAGGGAGAGATATTCGGCTGAGAGGGTCGGGCAATGGGGGTGGGGGGCTGAGGGGGAAGCAGCTGCAATGCCTTTCTAGTTGTCGTGGAGACTATGGCATCCACGACTTCCCATCCACCCTGCAGCAGTGAAGAGGGGAGTAGTTGCCAGCTGTTGTCTCATTGCCACCAGGATAATAAAGAAGCGGGAGGCTTACGTTTTGCCTGCTCCCAGAGCCCCCAAAAAAGAGGGCAAATTTTTTTTTATCTGCAACCCCCTGTGCCACAAACTGCTAGTGTCGCCTGCACAACTGCTTGCTTTTGTTCAAATCATCCAAGCAAGTTTTACTCCAGTATTTCCGCAATTACAGATATCGTCTACAGCAGCAGGAGACCCCGGGAGTGAATCCACTCAACATTCTGCCCTACGCAGGTTAATTTAATTTGAAATGTCCCCTTCATTCTCGCTGTGAAGTCAAACTGTTTTATGAGCTTAATCCTCGACTTCCAGAGCGGGTTTTTTTTTGGTGGGGTTGGGGGGGGGGGGGGGGGGTTGCGTTACCGGCTCCATTCTCATTTCGCCATGTCAATAAAGGGTCCCAGGATTAATTAAACTCTCCTGCAAAGTCAACCTAATACACTGAAGTCCACTGGGATTTAACCCCTGCAGTAAAATTAATCTCCTGTCTGTCAGGTCGCTGTTAATTGGAGCAACCTTGTGCTGCACATTGTCTTTGGAGGGCTGATTCTCTCTCTCCTCTTCCACCCAACCCCACCCCCTCCATATTTCCCGTATTCTCTTTGCTCCAAGTTCAAACGACTAATTATACCTTGAAGAAGTTGATGATCAATTTATCAGAGACTTTAGGACATCTTTGAAGCCATAAAATAAACAACGATGGAAAAGCTGGGGCGGAGGGGGGGTGATTGAAAATAAGTTCACAGAGACAGGGAGGCTGTGTTGCTGGGAAGAGGGGAAAAGGCAACTTTTGAGTTTTTCCTCCTCTGACAATATACATATAGAGCGGAGTCTTTTATTTACGGGACTATAAATAGGCCTCTTCAAAACGTTGTGGCCAACCACGCTGCTGTTCAGTGTCGCATCCCTCTGATAAACTACACCAGACAGACCACTGAAGGCACAGTGATCTCTATGTTATCCCCAGACTCGCTCAGCCATGTATCATTAAAAAGTTTAAAATCCACATCCTATTGTGCCTTTGCTACACCCATTTTTTCCTCCTTTTTAAGCCACATAATTACTACCATATCCAGCCTGTCACCACATTGAGAAGTTTAGAAGTATGATTGGCTTCCCCTCCCCCATCACTCACCCCCCCCCCCCCCGCCCCCAACCCGGTCCTTTGTCTCCTCCCTTCCTTTGAAACCTGTTTCAGCCGGTTTACACCTTCAATAGGGTATGAAACATTATAATAGTTCAAACATCTTTCGTTTCCTCCCCTTTCATTTTGTCATTAAAAAACGCACTCCCAGTCATCTGGACTCCTCCAGCTTGTCTCCATGGGATGGCCTGACACTTTCAAAAGAAACAACCAGTTCTTCCAGCCAGACACAGCTTGTTAATGAAGCATACTGTAATTACAGTCTTCAGTGAGAAATCAAACACAGGAAGGAAGACTGGACCTTGCTTAAAGAGAGCTGCAATGCAAAATGGGTTTGGGGAAGGGCAGCACGGTAGCGCAGTGAGTAACACTGCAGCCTCACGGCGCCAAGGTCCCAGGTTCAATCCCGGCTCTGGGTCACTGTCCATGTGGAGTTTGCACATTCTCCCCGTGTTTGCATGGATTTCGCCCCCACAACCCAAAGATGTGCAGGGTAGGTGTATTGGCCACGCTAAATTGCCCCTTAATTGGAAAAATGAATTGGGTACTCTTAAATTTATTTAGTTTAAAATGGATTTGGGGAAATTGCCTTTCCAATACATCCCAGAAACATCACTTGCACAATTAAATTTTTTTTGACATGGTAAGAAAATGAAATCTTGAGACCAAATGAATCAATTGACTCTCTGATGCACCTTTCTAAAACTCAATCTTGTCACATGGGCTTGGTTAGCGAGTCTAACATTTGTTGCCCATATCCAGTGTCCTTGAGGAGATGGCACGTGCCCTCTTCCTGAGCCACTGCTGTAGAAAGGAGGAAACTGCACCTGATGTGTAGGGATTTACAGGAATTTGAACTAGCCACAATGAAAGAACGGCAATGTGTGTCTCCAAATTTGGATGCTGTGTGATTTGGAGGGGATCATGGAAGTGATAGTGTTCCCGTGGTGTTAGAAGGTAGTAATGTTCCAACAGTCAGGAGGTTGTCATGGTTAGTTCGCTATCTTGGAACCTCTCTGATTGCCCTTCACGGGCGAAATTCTCCGTTATCGGCGGAAAGTCCGCCGATCGGCGCAAAAAACGGCGCAAATCCCACTTGCGTCACGTCGCAAAAATAGGTCGATAGTCTCCGGCCCGAAATGGGCTAGCAGCGACGTAACGGGATCCGCGCTTGCGCAGTGGTTCACGCCGTGCAGCGTCATACGCGCTGCACAGCGTGACGGCTCATAAGGCCGCGCTGCTCCCCCCCAGCCGACCGGAACACCCGACCGCAACACCCGACTGGATGGCTGGCCGTCGCTCAGCCCCGAGGTTCGAGTCACGCGATGTGGAGGCGCTCCTGGACGCGGTGGAGCAGAGGAGGGACGCCCTGTATCCCGGGCACGGCCGCAGAGTTGCCCCACGCCACAGCCGGCGTCTGTGGGGGGAAGTGGCAGAGGCCGTCACCGCTGTGGCCCTGACACCACGGACAGGCACCCAGTGCCACAAGAAGGTGAACAACCTCGTCACAGCAGGCAGGGTGAGCCTCCCATATCCCCCCCTCCCCCATATCCCCCCTCCCCCATATCCCCCATATCCCCCCCTCCCCCATATCCCCCCTCCCCCATATCCCCCCCTCCCCCATATTCCCCCCTCCCCCATATTCCCCCCTCCCCCATATCCCCCTCCCCCATATCCCCCATATCCCCAAGTGAATCCAGCCCTAACCTTAACCTCTGCAATGCACGCGCAACCGATGGCGTGCATTCATATACCTGCCTAACACTGTTGCCTTTTACCCCTGCCGCCCCCCCCCCCCACAGGAGAAGCGCGCACACAACAATAGGGAGCATGTGAGGACTGGAGGAGGGCCCGCTGATGAGAGGCCACTGACCGTACACGAGGAAAGGGCCCTGGAACTGGCTGGCGGACCTGAGGACCGGGAGGTTGCTGATGCAGAGGTCGGGGGCGTACTAGCGAGTGAGCCACCGACAGCCCGTCCCCATATCCCCCCTCCCCTATATCCCCCTCCCCCGTATCACCTGATCACTGCCTGATGTCTAACCATGCATGCTTCATTGTGTATCGCAGGACCAAACGTCCAGGCACCCATCCCCGCAGATGCAGACCGCCCGCAGGATGCCCCTCGGAGGCCACGGGAGACGGAGAGACCCGCACCCTCCAGCATGCGACGCCCGCAGGATACCCCTCGGAGACCACAGGAGACGGAGAGACCCGCACCCTCCAGCATGCGACGCCCGCAGGATGCCCCTCGGAGACCACGGGAGACGGAGAGACCCGCACCCTCCAGCATGCGACGCCCGCAGGATGCCCCTCGGAGACCACAGGAGACGGAGAGACCCGCACCCTCCAGCATGCGACGCCCGCAGGATGCCCCTCGGAGACCACAGGAGACGGAGAGACCCGCACCCTCCAGCATGCGACGCCCGCAGGATGCCCCTCGGAGACCACGGGAGACGGAGAGACCCGCACCCTCCAGCATGTGACGCCCGCAGGATGCCCCTCGGAGACCACAGGAGACGGAGAGACCCGCACTCTCCAGCATGCGACGCCCGCAGGATGCCCCTCGCACACCATGGGAGACGGAGAGACCTGGAGCAACAGGGAGACGACACCCCCGTCACGTGCGGGAGCGACCACCCAGCGATGAGGGGGGCAGCCACAGGCCCCCGTCACATCCGAGCCAGGACACCACTACCCAGGACACCACTACCCAGGACACCACTACCCAGGACACCCCTACCCGGGACAGCACTACCCAGGAAGACAATATACCGGACAGTGAGTCAGAGTGGATGGGTGGAGACGAACCCCCACCCCAAAGTGCCATGGAGTCAGAGTGGGACGAAGAGCACGACACAACGCCACTGCTGTCACCAACACCCTCCACCATCGCAGAAACACTCACCACGGTTGGGCACTTTAGTGATGAAGCGTCTGGTACACTCACTGGTGCGCACAACACAGCCGTCCCGGTACAGCAGGTGGAGGTAGGAGCAGCAGAGGGACCGGGCGGTCGGAGGGCAGCCCAGCCCAAGCGAATATCTGCCGCCCAGATGGATCCCGGGTTCCTGCAGTTACCACACCCACACATAGATCCGATGCAACCACCGACCCGGAGACGAGCGAAGAGGGTGACGGGCGGCTTGCGGCGGCTGCGGTCGCAGGTGGAGGAGTCCACCCGCGTCCAGGAGCTGGGAGTGGTGCCGGTCATGCGTGCCACCCAGGCTGACACCGCACGGGTGGCGTCCGCGGTGGAGGCAATGGGTGCGACGGTGTCAGACATGGGGAACGGTTTGCGAGGCCTGGGGCCTTCCGTGCAGGCGGCGTCTGTGGCCCAGGAAATGGCTGCCCTCTCACAGGAGGCCATGAGCCAGTGCCAGCGCCAGATGGCAGAGGCGCTCAACGCCATAGCCCAGTCTCAGCAGGCCATGGCCCAGTCTCAGCAGGCCATGGCCCAGTCTCTGCAGGCCATCGCTGAGGGCATCGGCGCCAGTGGCCAAGTGTGAGCCGGCGTCGCACTGTCACAGACAGGGTTTGCCAACACCCTGGGCTCCATGGCTGCAAACCTGCAGACCCCTGTCGATACCAGAACGGGCCTCCAGGACTGGCAGCGCCAGATGTCGGGGGGGCGTCGGATGGCCAGTCCGTTCGCATCCCCCACCCATGTAGAGGCCTGGGGGCCATCGGGCACCCCGAGGGAGGAGGAGGTGGTGTGGTCCGTCCCGGCTCCCTCTGTAGGGGAGGTCCCGGTACACCGCGACACCTCGGACTCCCCCCCCTTCCGTCCCAGGTGCATCGGGTGGGCAACGGGCAGGACAGGCTGGCAGCTCGCCATCCCAGTCGCCCGGGCCGCAGCCTGGCCCATCTAGGCCAGGACGCCCCAGGAAACGGCCGTCAAAGGGATCCAGTGTCAGAGGGCAGGAATCACAGGAGTCCACCTCCAGTTCTGCTGTACCGTCTGGGGAACCACGTAGACGTAGTCAAAGGGCCCGTAAGGCCAAACAATTAGACACTGAGTAAGTTGGCACGGGTGCAGGGCACAGATGAGTTTTAGGGGCTAGGGCACGTGCATGAACTCCTTTGGTTATTAAAGTCAATGTTACACCTGCAGAAGCTGCCTTTGTGCTCTGTCCAAAGTGTGCGGGGGTGTCATGTACGTTGAGCGCAAGTGTGTGTGTGAGGGGTGGTCTTACCTCAGCCCCAGGTGAGTCTGCCCCCTTCCCCCTGGGCCGCCATCAACATCCCCCGGGCAGAGGACGGGACCGTGCGCTGCAGTGTCATAGCCGCATGCAGGGATGGTCCGGGTGGATGGTGGTACTGTGGCCATGCGTCAGACATAGTCCAACGATGTAGAGCCAGGAGCTCATCGCAGGGCGGGTTGTCATCATCCTCCATGGCCTGCGATAGACATGCGTCCACCCAAAACTGTGTGAGCCCGGCCCGTTGTGCCGCAGGTGGATCGGCAATGGGGGGGGGGGGGGGGGGGGGGGTGGTTGCATGCGGGTGGGGTTGGGGAGGGGGGTGAGGGTGCTGGGTGGGTGGATGGGTGGGGGGTGTGGGTGGTCGGCTGTTGCCATGGTGTGCGGTCTGTGGCCATACTACCCGATTCCCACGCCCATCTAGTCAGTGAAGTGGGCATCTATCAGTCTGTCCCGTGTCCGCTGGGCCAGCCGGGAACGGTGGACAGCCACCCGCCTGTGTCTACCCCGTCTGCCCTGACCATTGCCCCCATCCCCCTCATCTGGGAGGACTGGGCCTCTTCCTGCTGCTCCTCCACTCCGCCCTCCTCTGCCTGCGGCACATCGCCCCTCTGCTGGGCTATGTTGTGCAGGACGCAGCACACCACAATGATGCGGCCGACCATATCTGAACGATACTGGAGGGCGCCCCCAGAGAGGTCCAGGCACCTGAAACGCATCTTCAGCACGCCAACGCACCTCTCGATCACTCCCCTTGTCGCTACATGGGCATCATTGTAGCGGTTCTCCGCCTCATTGCGTGGCCTCCGTATAGGCGTCATCAGCCACGATCGCAATGGGTAGCCCCTGTCGCCCAGCAACCAGCCCCGTAGCCGGGGATGGCGTCCCTCGTACATGCCGGGGATGGATGACCGCGACAACACGAATGAGTCGTGTACACTGCCTGGGTGACGGGCGCAGACGTGCAGGATCATCATGCGGTGGTCGCAGACCACCTGTACGTTCATCGAATAGGTCCCCTTCCTATTAGTGAACACGGCCCTGTTATCTGCAGGTGGCCGCACGGCGACGTGCATCCCATCGATCGCGCCCTGGACCATGGGAAACCCGGCAACGGCAGAGAAGCCCACGGTCCAGGCATCTTGGTTGGCCCGGTCCACGGGGAAGCGGATGTAGCGGTGCGCCATGGCATATAGGGCATCTGTCACTGCACCGATGCACCGATGTCTGCGATATGCCGGACAGGTCCCCACTCGGTGCCTGGAATGACCCCGTTGCATAAAAGTTCAGGGCCACCGTAACCTTGACGGACACGGGGAGAGGGTGTCCCCCGCCAGTGCCACGCGGTGACAGGTGTGCCAGCAGGTGGCAGATGTGTGCCACGGTTTCCCGGCTCATCCGGAGTCTCCTCCTGCATTCCCGGTCCGTGAGGTCCTGGTATGACTGCCGGGGCCGGTACACACGGGGCGCCCTCGGGTGCCTCCGTTGCCGTGGGGCCGCGACGTCCTCCTCCCCCTCCTCGTCCTGTCGGTCAGGTGTCCGTCCAGCCTGGGCGGCTGCCGCCTGCCCCTCTGCGGCAGCCTGCGCCGCCTCTCTGGCACGCTCCTCCTCCTCATCCAGGGCAACATAGACATGAGCGGCTGCCACCACGGCAGCCAACATCGCTGGATGATCTGAAAACATGACGGCCTGGTGGGGGGGGGGGGAGGGGAACGACGACATGTCATCATTGCCCATATCCCCTCCTCCCCCCAGCCAGGTGGCATGGACCGCATGGGTCCAACTGTAGGAGGCTGGCACCTGGCCAGGTGGACCAACTCACTTGCCCTCCCATCCCCCTCCTCGGCACGGACCCCCCCCCCAACCTCCACCTCAGCACGGACCCCCCCCAACCTCCACCTCAGCACGGACCCCCCCCACCTCCACCCCAGCACGCACCCCCCCCAACCCCCAACCTCCACCCCGGCACGGCACGGTCCCCCCCCCCCCAACCTCCACCCCAGCACGGACCCCCCCCAACCTCCACCCCAGCACGGACCCCCCCCCCAACCCCCAACCTCCACCCCGGCACAGCACGGACCCCCCCAACCTCCACACCAGCACGGACCCCCCCCCCCCAACCTCCACACCAGCACGGACCCCCCCCCCCCAACCTCCACACCAGCACGGACCCCCCCCCAACCTCCACCCCAGCACGGACCCCCCCCCAACCTCCACCCCAGCACGGACCCCCCCCCAACCTCCACCCCAGCACGGACCCCTCCCCAACCTCCACCCGGCACGGACCCCCCCCCCAACCTCCACCCCAGCACGGCACGGACACCCCCCCAACCTCCACCCCGGCACGGCACGGACCCCCCCCCCAACCTCCACCCCAGCACGGACCCCCCCCCCCAACCTCCACCCCAGCACGGACCCCCCCCCCAACCTCCACCCCAGCACGGACCCCCCCCCCAACCTCCACCCCGGCACGGACCCCCCCCAACCTCCACCCCAGCACGGACCCCCCCCCCAACCCCCAACCTCCACCCCGGCACGGCACGGACCCCCCCCCCAACACGGACCACGCCCACCAACCTCCACCCCAGCACGGACCCCCCCCCAACCTCCACCCCAGCACGGACCCCCCCCCAACCTCCACCCCAGCACGGACCCCCCCCAACCCCAAACCTCCACCCCGGCACGGCACGGACTCCCCCCCCAACCTCCACCCCAGCACGGACCCCCCCCCAACCTCCACCCCAGCACGGCCCCCCCCCAACCTCCACCCCAGCACAGACCCCCCCCAACCTCCACCCAAGCACGGACCCCCCCCAACCTCCACCCTGGCACAGACCCCCCCCCCCCAACCTCCACCCCAGCACGGCACGAAGCCCCCCCAACCTCCACCCCGGCACGGCACGGACCCCCCCACCCCCCCAACCTCCACCCCAGCACGGACCCCTCCCAACCTCCACCCCGGCACGGACCCCCCCCCCCAACCTCCACCCCAGCACGGCACGGACCCCCCCCCCAACCTCCACCCCGGCACGGCACGGACCCCCCCCCCAACCTCCACCCCAGCACGGACCCCCCCCCCCCAACCTCCACCCCAGCACGGACCCCCCCCCAACCTCCACCCCAGCACGGACCCCCCCCCCAACCTCCACCCCGGCACGGACCCCCCCCAACCTCCACCCCAGCACGGACCCCCCCCCCAACCCCCAACCTCCACCCCGGCACGGCACGGACCCCCCCCCCAACACGGACCACGCCCACCAACCTCCACCCCAGCACGGACCCCCCCCCCAACCTCCACCCCAGCACGGACCCCCCCCCAACCTCCACCCCAGCACGGACCCCCCCCAACCCCAAACCTCCACCCCGGCACGGCACGGACTCCCCCCCCAACCTCCACCCCAGCACGGACCCCCCCCCAACCTCCACCCCAGCACGGCCCCCCCCCAACCTCCACCCCAGCACAGACCCCCCCCAACCTCCACCCAAGCACGGACCCCCCCCAACCTCCACCCTGGCACAGACCCCCCCCCCCCAACCTCCACCCCAGCACGGCACGAAGCCCCCCCAACCTCCACCCCGGCACGGCACGGACCCCCCCACCCCCCCAACCTCCACCCCAGCACGGACCCCTCCCAACCTCCACCCCGGCACGGACCCCCCCCCCCCAACCTCCACCCCAGCACGGCACGGACCCCCCCCCCAACCTCCACCCCGGCACGGCAAGGACCCCCCCCAACCTCCACCCCAGCACGGCACGGACCCCCCCCCCCAACCTCCACCCCGGCACGGCAAGGACCCCCCCCAATCTCCACCCCAGCACGGACCCCCCCCCAACCCCCAACCTCCACCCCAGCACGGACCACCCCCCCAACCTCCACCCCAGCACGGACCCCCCCCCCCAACCTCCATCCCGGCACAGACCCCCCCCCAACCTCCACCCCAGCACGGACCCCCCCCAACCCCCAACCTCCACCCCAGCACGGACCCCCCCCCCAACCTCCACCCCGGCACGGACCCCCCCCCCAACCTCCACCCCGTCACGGACCCCCTCCCGGCACTCCCCCGGAGCCCAGCCTACTCTAACCCCCCCCCCCCCCCCCCCCGCCGCACACACACACACACAACCCGAGACACACCTCTCCTCACGCAATCAGACTGCGGCCACGCCATTTCCTGCCCAGAGCCAACCACTCAGGCCGTCACTCACCTCCACGCTGATCGGCGTGAGCCTGGAGCACCGGGTCACGCCGATGAAAAGGAGGTTTGATTCACGTCGACGTGAACGGTCATCACGTCGACGGGACTTCGGCCCATCCGGAAGGGAGAATATCGGCAGGCCGAAAATCGGCTGCCTTGCGCAGACCCGTGACATTCTCCGCGGCAGCAGCGCCATTAACGCCCCGCCGACTTTTCTCCCTTCAGAGACTTCGGCGGGGGCGGGATTCACGGCGGCCAACGGCCATTCTCTGACCCTCTGCGGGGTCGGAGAATGACGCCCCACGTCTGTGTTGTTCTCTGCCTTGCTCTAACCTGATGGCTTTGATGCATAGTGTTGATCAGAGAACGAGTCTTGTAAACTAACATAACTATTTATTTAACACTACAATTTGATTCAACACTTATCCCTAAGAACTAACATTTGATTAAACTCACATATACTATATTCATCTAACATCTAACTCACTATACAGATTAACTACTCTCTCGCTCTCTCACTATCTTCAGTACTCCTAGCCAGCTCCTGCTCCTACCACCTGTTCCAACCTTCTGACTCACAAGGCTCAGCGTCATCCCTTATATACTTCTAGGATTGCTCCCTCTAGTGGCTATCTGTACGCATTTTATTAATCCTTCCATTACCTTCATGTATGATAATCCCACAACTTCCAGATATTTTTGGGCTATTCATGGTTGCTCTTCTGTTGACTTGTTCTATATGGCAGTTGCATCACAGCCTTTAGGTTGCCAATGTCAATTCGAATATAACCTCCTCCTCCACCTTTTGATACCACTTCCTCCATATTCAAGGCCTCAGCAGCTAACCTGGACGAGTACGCAATCACCGCCACAGGCATCATCACTAAGCGTATCGAGGACTGTGAACCAAAGAAGACAATACAGGTATTCCCCAATCGGAAAACCTGGCTCAACCAAAAGGTTCACTCCCTGCTGAAGTCCCGGATGGAGGCGTTCAAGTCTGACGACACTGATCTTTTTACAAAATCCAGGTACGACGTACGGTAAGCCATGAGGGATACAAAAAGATCAAACTAGAGTCTCAGGCCAACAACACTAACCCACGGCAACTATGGCAGGGCCTACACAAGATCACAGGCTATAAAGCAAGGCCAGGTGGAATATCTGGGGCTGGAGCATCCCTACCCGATGATCTGAACAAGTTCTATGCCCGCTTTGAGCAATCAGTCAATGCATCAGTGCCACCCGCCCCAACAGCCCTAGGCACACCCATACCCACTAAGAGCTGCCTTCTTGAAAGTGAATCCGTGGAAAGCGACGGGCCCAGATGGAGTCCCTGGGCGAACACTCAGAACCTCTGCAGACCAGCTGACGAGTGTATCCACAGATATCTTCAACACCTCACTCCTCCACTCTGAGGCCACCACCTACTTCAAGAAGGCCACCATAGTACCAGTAGCAAAGAAGAACAAGGTAGCCTGCCTCAATGACTACCGACCGGTGGCCCTAACGTCTGTTATCATGAAATGCTTTGAGCGCTAGCCATGAGACAGATCATTGCCAGCCTCCCCGATGGTCACTGCAGTTTGCCTATCACCGCAACCGGTCCACAGCCGATGCTATCTCCCTAGCTCTACAATCAACACTCGAACACCTCGATAACAAGGACACCTATGTAAGACTGCTGTTCATCGACTATAGCTCCGCCTTCAACACCATTACCCCGACAAGACTAATAGCCAAACTCTGCAATCTTAGACTTGACCGCTCCCTGTGCAGCTGGATCCTTGACTTCTTCACCAACAGACCGCAATCTGTCAGTATAGGCAACAGCACCTCCTTCACCTTAGTCCTAAACATCGGGGCCCCACACGGATGTGTACTCAGTGCTCTACTGTACTCCCTATACACACATGACTGTGTGGCAAGATTTAACTCCAACTCAATCTATAAGTTTGCGGATTATACGACTGTGGTGGGCCGTATCTCAAACAATTGATGAATCAGACTACACGAGGGAGATAAATCACTTGGTTGAATGGTGTACCGAAAACAACCTCTCTAAATGTCGGAAAGACCAAGGAACTGATCATCGACTTCAGGAAGCGTAGCACGACACACACTCCGTCTGCATCAATGGCTCCGAAGTGGAGATGGTCGGTAGCTTTAAGTTCCTGGGGGTCACCATCACCAACAGTCTGTCCTGATCCACTCACGTTGATGCAACAGTCTAGAAAGCCCAACAACGTCTCTACTTCCTACGGAAGCTCAAGAAATTTGGCATGTCTGCATCGACTCTCACAAACTTCTACAGATGTGTGATAGAGAGCATCCTATCCGGCTGCATCACAGCCTGGTATGGTAACTGCTCGGTCCAAGATCGCAAGAAACTGCAGAGTGTGGTGAACTCAGCCCAACGCATCACACCAGCTTGTCACCCCAATATTAATTCTGTATACACCTCCCGCTGCCTCAGGAAGGCAGACAGCATTATCAGAGACCCCTCCCACCCAGGCATTCTTTCAGACCCTTCCATCAGGCAGAAGGTACATAAGTCTGAAGACCCGCACATCCAGACATAGGAACAGCTTTTTCCCCACAGCTACAAGACTCCTCAACGACTCCCCTTCGGACTGATCTGTTCCCTGTAAGAACACTATTCACGATGCCCTCTGCTGCTCTTGTTCATGTATTTGCTTTGTTTGACACCTTGTTCCACACTGTAACTAATCATTGTTTGTCGATGTACCATTTGTCAATGTTCTCTGTTGATTATCCTCTTTGTCTACTATGTGCGTACTGTGTACGTTCCCTCGGCCGCAGAAAAATACTTTTCACTGTACTTCGGTACATGTGACAAAAAATCAAATCAATCAATCAATCAACATTACCAGTCTTGATTCAAACATGGACAAAAGAGCTGAAAGGTGAGGTGAGAGTGACAGCCCTTGACATCAAGGCATCATTTGACTGAATATGGCATCTAGAAGTCCTAGCAAAACTGGAGTTGAAGGGAATCAGGGGAAAAACCAATGGTTGGAGCCATACCTGGTACAAAGGAAGATTGTTTGGGGTGATGGGGACCAATCATCTCAGTTCCATGGCATCACTGCAGGAATACATTATGGTACTGTTCTAGGCCCAATAGTCTTCAGCTGTTTCATCAATAACCTCCAGCATAAGGTCAGAAGGTGATTAAATAATGTTCTGTTTCATTCTTGACTCAGATACTGAACCAGTACATGTCCAGTTGCAGCAAGACCTGGACAATATCCAGTCTTGGACTGTTAAATGGTAAGTTACATTTGTGCCACACAAGTGCCAAGCAATGAATAATCTCCCCTTGACATTCAATGACATTACCATCACTTAATCCTCCACTATCGATATCCTGTGTCCTGTGGGTTGCCGTTGAACAGAAACTGAACTGGAACAACCATATAAATACTGTAGCTACAAGAACAAGTCAGAAGCTGGGAATTATGTAATAATCTTTTTTAATGTCACATGTAGGCTTACATTAACACTGCAATGAAGTTACTGTGAAAAGCCCCTCCGGTGCCTGTTCGGGTATACTGAGGGAGAATTCAGAACGTCCAATTCGTCTAACAGCGCATCTTTCGGGATTTGTGGGAGGAAACCGGAGCGCAGCCCCCGTACAGACAGTGACCCAAGCCGGGAATCGAACCTGGGACCCTGGCGCTGTGAAGCAACTGTGCTACCCACTGTGCTACCGTGCTGCCCTCTAGAAGGGGAAGGGTAGCAGTTGCATGTGAACACCACCACAATGCAAGCTACCCTCCTAGCCACACACCATCCCAACTTGGAACATTATCGCTGTTTCATCATTTGACACTGAGTCAAAATCCTGGATGATCCTACAAGACATGGACTTCAATGGTTCAGGATGGCACCACCACCTTTTCAAGGGCAGTTAGGAGTGTGTAGTAAATGCAGGCGTAGCTATTGACGCCCACATCCCATGAAGGAATATAAAATTTATTACAAATTCAGCTGTCAAAACTGCTAGCAGTCATTTCTATTCTTTTCTGTTATTCACCAACCCTCAATTGTATTGCTTTCCAAGCAGGACACTTTGTTAACAGAAATATAACACGGTCAAACATGCTTCCTGTACTACTGTACCATAAGACTCTCAGTTAAAACACTATTAATCATCCAGACTTCATTATAGCACCATCTATCTTTCCAGCTATCAGGCAGCATTGTGGTACAGTGGTCAGCACTGCTGCCTCATGGCGCTGAGGACCCGGGTTCGATCCCGGCCCTGGGCCACTGCCAGTGTAGAGTTTGCACATTATCCTCATATCTGTGTGGATCTTACCCCCACAACCCAAAGATGTGCAGGGTAGGTGGATCGGCAGGCCATGCTAAATTGCCCTTTAATTGGAATTTTTTTTCAAAAACATCTTTCCAGCTATCCACCGGCTCTCCCACCCCGCCAACTGAATTAGCAAGGAACACACATCAAATGCACAGCTGAGCATCAGTTGGGCAGGTGCACTTTTTGCAATGTTTAAGGGGCAGTCACTGAACATGCAATTGAGTGATGGGGGTGGCAGTTAGATGCACTATTTAATATGCCAATGTACTGTCACCGTTCAGCATCTGCTTCTAACAAGCCTCAAAATTTAAATGCGCAATGCAGAGAATCATCTGTATTCCTGAGGCATCCATCACATTACATACATTGTGCATTTTAATCAGAGACCCAAGGGAAATCTGATCTACTTCCGTCCTCCGTTTCCCAAATGATAACAGTAATTGGGCAGGAAGCTGAAAGGCTGTGACTACCTTTAGATTAGGCTGATGCAACTGGGTGCCTGGATCACAATACACTTTCGGATGGGTAGTTTGGTGCAGATTGGATCTTCAGTTTGACAGTAATTCAACCTGTGACAGAACGTGTAATTCAGCAGTGCCATATCAGTGTGACTGCACACAGAACCTTGCAGCAGGCCATTCAGCCCATTGCACCTGTGCTGGTTGCTTGAAAGAGCTATCCAATTAGTTCCAGCTTTGACAAAGTCATCCTCAGACTCAAAACATTAGCTCTCTTCTCTCTCCACAGGTGTTGTCAGGCCTGCTGAGATTGTCCAGTATTTTCTGTTTTTGTTTCAGAATCCAGCATCAGCAGTAATTTGCTTTTATTCAGTTAGTTCCAGTCTTCCTTTTCTTTCACCATAGCCCTGAAAATTCTCTCGCGGCTACGTTAGTGGCTGGATCCCTTAGATAGGGAGAACGCTGTGTCCGCCGGCTCGATCGAGGCCTTCTGTGCCCGGTGGGCAACACAGAGACTGGGGTGCTTTATTGACCCTTTTAACACCCTTCAATTTAATGTTTTAAGTTTCCTTTGGAAATTGATTTTTTTTAATGCATTTTCCTTTTCAGGGATCTTTTTGTTTTGTCCCTCAAATTCGTTTATTTAATTTTACTGATTTATCCCAAAATAGGAAGATCCTGAAAATGACCCCCTTTCGATTGGCTTTGGAAAGTTGTTCTTAAATTTGCTTTCACCATCCTTTCAGGCTGCAATCACGAAAGGTCACCTCGCCTTTTTTACCAGTTGTCCAAAATCGGCTTCCTCTTCGTATTGCCCTTCTAGTCGAAACTGTTCCTCTTCAAACTCCAGATGTCAGGCTGGGTCCTACCTTATGTGGTTCATGGTGACAGCCACAAGAGTAGGGAGAATTTCACCTCCTCAGCATAGAGAGGGTACCCATTCCACCTTCCACTTCCCCACCACCATTGCAGCACTGCAGGCTGCCATTTTCTCAAAGGGCCAGAGGGTGCCGCCAAATTTCAGAATTCCAATTTATGATGATTCGCCGAACACTTTTAGGAGGCTGTGGGGTCAATGTGCAAGGTGAAACATTCCCTTGGCATTTCCAACCTGCACATGATAGGTTCAGTACTGAATATTTAACAGTTTAAAAAGCAAAGTCTAAAGGCATCTTCAACAGCTGTAATAGATAAAACAGTGAGACAAAAAGAGAAAACTCAGTTCCGAGGAATATTCAGGAAGTCAGTCGGTGACTTTTGTTTTCTCCTAACAAAGTGATAATGAGCTGGCAACAGAACATTATCACTTTAACAGGATGACGTGTCCACTCGCACAACAATCAACCACTTCCTGTCTTGGCCTCTTTGCTTTAAGAAAAATCTCATTCTTCCTTTTCTCCTTTATCGCTGTGTCACTCTATAAAACAGGATCTTCTGGGAGCTTAAATATGTGCATAAACAATCTCACAAAACAGGGCCGCCTCACTGAAACACTTCAATAAACCACCCTCACAGCACTGCCACTGCAACCATGGCAACCACTAGGATTTTGTCAGGATGGTTCCCTCAGTTTGATGGGCCCTCTATTGCTCCACATTAGATTTCTACTTGTGTCGAGACATCAAGAGTGGGAGCATTGGCAATAGCAAAGGATGAAGACTATGGTACCAGGTCTCAGTATAATAATGAGACTGGGTTATTGTCTCGTGCGTTTCCATCTTCTACCAGCCATTGTTCAATGATAGCACATTCACATCTGAGTCAGGAGGTTGTATGTAAAGTTCTGCTCCAGAGATCGAGCAGATAATCCACACCAACAATCCATTGCAACATTGACAGCATGCTGCATGGTTGGAGGTGCTTTCTTTTGAATGAGATGTTAAAATCGAGGCCCTACCTGCCTTCTCACGTGTATGTAGGAAAACCTATGGCACTATTTTAAAGAGGAATAGAGGTTTTATCCACAGTGTCCTGGACAATATCCTTCCAGGTCACAAACAGGTAATTTTGCTGTTGTCTGTGGGAGAATGCCATGCTTGCCACTTCAAAAGTACTTAATAGATGTAAACCTGTAGCCATGTAAAATGGCTGCGTTCCGATTAATCTGGCCAAAACCCTTCAATTTAATGTTTCAGTTTAAAACGGCTAACCCGAAAGACTGCTGGGAAAAGCAGCCAAGAAGACACAAGCAGGCAGCTGCAGACAGATTTGCATATTCGGCTCTGGGAAGGTAGCCCAGATCGATACTCAGGGCTATCAACAGCCCATCAACCCAGGTATTCGCAGTTGCATTCAGGACTGTTTGCAGACAATCTATTCAGACATCCACAGTTAAATCGGCTATCCCCGGGAACAATTGCAACATATTAGCAATTGAATACCGGGCCAGACCTGTCGGCGCCTGCAGTGGCCGAAACAAAGACAGGTGAGCGACCACCCCCCGATCGAGGAATCGCCTCACCATTGGACACATCGACCCCAGAGATTGGGGACAGAATCCAATCACTTGGGACTCAGGGTCAAGGGCCGCCCCGGGAGGCGGGAAGCCCCTGGGCCCTATAAAAGTGAAGGTCCAAGTTCAGATCTCTCTCTCTCTCCTCTTCGCCTGCTCGAGACCTTCGCAAGACCAGCCACCGGCAACTGTAAGTTTGAATCCAACGATTGCTATCTGGTAGAGACACCTAGCCACCGACCTGTAGCAGCCTTTTGAATCCCGTGGGCCAGATTTGATTGGACAAGCCATTTGTTTCCCTGACCTGGTGGGCTCTTCCTAAAGTTAAGTATTGGCCAGTAGTGATAGGTTTATTATATAAATAGTAGTATTAGGGTATTAATATTGCTTGTTGTATATAATAAATGACCGTTGTTTTAATCCTTACTAAGCGGTGTGCTGTATTATTAATCATAACCTGAACTTGAACCACATGGCGGTATCATAAAGATACCTGGCGACTCATGAGCAAAGGTGACGCAAACAGAGCAAATAGACTAAGGTTAAAAAGAGCAACAAACCACACTGGGACATCTTGAGGTCTGTCTAACTGTAAGGCTCTCATCTCTAGATTCATGCATAGAGAACAGGCACTCCAGTTAGGTACCAGAGAGCTACTGATTTGACTTCTGTAATCTGTGCACCTCTGCATTTGGGAGAAAATTTGGAATTGTATAAAAGGTTCTGATATGTGGAGAGGCAGATTTTTGTTGTTGCAGATTTGTCTCTCCAGCATTAAACCTGACGCAGTTTTGCAGAGAAGGCAAATCCGTGAAATTGGAAAAACTCTGGGGTGAGCTGAGCTCCGTGTTCAGATTCCTCGTGTGTACTCCCAACATTCAAAGCTCACTACTGGGAGTTTGAGTGCCCAAAATTATTCTTGCGAGTTCTTTAAAATCCAGTAAGTTCTTATCTTTAATAAACACAAAGGCTGAATGGCTGCAGAACAAAACAAAAATCCTGCTTATTTATGCTGCAAGTTCATTTTTGCTCAGTGGAGTCTAGTTTTCCCCAAACAAATTTGTTTGTTTTTTAAATAAAAGTTTACGTACTGATAATGAGTAACTTGACAATACAGAAAAGCAACATTTTTTAAGTGCATGTCACATTTGACTTCTGATATTTAGCATTTAAAAATTCACTTTATCAGATTCCACATTCTTTTGCTCAATTTGAAGTCAGAAAACGAGTTACAATTTACTTTTTGCTCTATAATAATGCACCAAGATTATACTAAATGCACAAGACCTCTTGGGAAACTGCTCATCTGGTTACAGCTACTGTGCTGGTGACAGACCCCAGCCCCTGGGGCAGAGGGAACCTAGACTACCACAGATGGGGAATGGCTGGGAAGAGACACAGAGGTAGCACGAAATTCGAGATGTGACAGCTCCTTCACCTGTACGAGACAAAAGGCTGGGTTCGAGGGAGAGACTCGCTGCAATCATTTTTCAAAAGATGTCTCGTAAATCTGGACTCTGTTTTACATCCGACTAAATTTTGTATTTCTTTCAGGTCAATGTCAAGCTGAGGCCTTCATCTGCCCTCTCAGATGGACTTTAGCGTGATTTTGAACAAAAGTAGCCCATATCCTGGTCAAAGTTTATACCTCGGCCAACGTCGTTAAAAGACATTAGGCAGAATTTTCCCTGAATTGAACTAAGTGTGGTGTCAGGAATGAAAGAAAAGTTTCCCCCCATCAGCCGCAAGGGTGGGTTTTGGCACCATATCATCTCCTTCCACCACATTAATTATGCAACCACCGAAACACACCGTATCGCTGGCGGGCAGCATCTGAATCATTTGCCTCGCCATAGCCTCACTGTCTCCTCACTGCACTGCCAGCATCCCCACAATTCACAACGCTCACAGTACAGGACAGTTCCAATGAAGACATGGCCCCGAAAGTCAAGAAGAATTCAGTGACCCATCACTGGAGTGCATTTTAGAGGTTCACTGTGGTGTCCTCTGCCCGTGCTTTGGCCTGGATGTCCAGCAATCTCACACACTCCGACTCGGGAGACGGTAGCAATGATGGTCAGCGCCCATGTTGTACAGAAGAGGTCGGCCTTCCAGTTCAGAAAGAGGACGACTGATCTCATCTGTGCCACCAGGGAACATCAACCATCTCATCACTGTAAACTAACACACTCACAAGCCCATCACACATTCACTGGCAGCTCACCCACTTCCAGCTCAAGGGACATCATCACTGACTCACACAAACCCTCATCTCCTCAGGAGACTGCCTCCTCAGTCCTCATCATCTTGAGGCCTCTTGCACAGATCAACATTACCAGCCCCCCCCCTCCCCTACCTGATGGGGTACCTTGGGATACCCCCTTCCCCAGAACAGCCCTGCAGCCTCTTTCCTCACCTGAGGCCACTTCTCTCCCTTCCCCAAGCTAGCTGTAGCTTTTGAAAAGCTTTACCGCTTGCCTGATAGGTACTTATCCATGAGCCCCCTCCCTCGAAGGTGCTTGGTGCTGTCTGTGAAGCCTGGGACTGCTGTCTGTGTGTGCTGCCTGAAGCAAGGTAGACAAACTAACCTCAGAGACCCGAGAAAAGTGCAGGTCACCAGATGTACATTGCGTACTTACCATTGTGAAACACAGCGATGTGATTGCACTCAAGACCCAGCATGGATTCCGGCAATCAAAGCTTATGAGATTCTAATGTATCGAAATGCGCTTCCCAACATGTGGTGGTGAGAAACGTGGCCCACCATTGACGAGCAAAACGGACGTTTACAAACTGGTTTCACGATGATGGAAAACTGACTTTTGCGATCACCCTATACATGCCGATCCTGCCCTCGAAAATGATGCCCACCTGACAGGAGTGGAAAATCCCTGCCATTATTTGCTCCTTGTCTCATTGCTGTTTGTAGAGTTTGATGTGAGAAATATTGGTTGCATGTTTGCTCCATTACAAAAGTGATGACTTCAAAAGTACCACTGTGCCACCGTGCTGCCCGGGCAAGGTAAAATATGTGGTGAGTGTTTTCAAAAGCAAAGAGCCTAGTGTGTATTCGGAGGAACTGTTCGAATTATACAACTATTGTAGCTTTTATCATATACATTTACATTTATAGAAACATATTAAATTAGAAATACATTAAAGTGGAAAATTGACAAATTGATGGGATAGAGCAACCCAGGTGGTCAGAGGAAATGAGATAGATAGCACTTCATTTATTTAGTGCTACTTCAATTTTTAAAATCAGCAATTGAATTTTGAAATTAAATAATTTCACCACCTCTCTTTTTAAACAGCAAGGTGTACCTTACACTGGTTACACGGGGAGCGAAAAGCACAAATGAAGAGAAAGTCAGTGTTTTACTTTCTGTTTCTAATTTGATTTTAAAAAAAAGATGTTGACATTTGAGAACAAAAAGAAGCCTATTTGAGGGAAACGGATAGAAAGAGGAAGAAGAAAGGAAATTGGTTGAAGCTGAAAGGTCCCCGGTCTCAGAACCCCATGTTTTGTGGGAGCAGGAAGGAATGGGGGCAAATCAATGGAGAGTTAAAGGTGAGTGATGATTTGTTATGTTGTAGGTGTAACATAAGCGTATTCCTTGTGGTGCACTTGACAAAGGAAGGTTCAGACATGGAGATAACTTCAACACGTTTATTAAACTATTTCCACTTCTATTACTCGGGTTCGACGCTACTGCTAATCCTACTATAGCTACCCAGACTGACTAACCAGCTGCTGCAATCCACGTGGTGGGTGTAATATTGAATCAACCCTGTGTCTGTACTCACTGACTGTCTCCACTGGAAAGAGGCAGATCATGTGTGTGGTATCCTTTATATATGGGCTGGTGTGATGCCCCCCTGTGGTCGTGTCACCTCCTTGTGTATCGTGAATGTCTATTGGTCATGTCCTATCTACTTGATCTATTGGTTGAGTGTGTGTGTAATGTTTCTAGTGCTCCCTCTAGTGTCTAGCTAGCCTACATGTATTTACATTGATGCACATCACCACATCCCCCCTTTTTTATATGTTCATATTTTCTGTATACTTTAAGAAAATTGAACAAAGAACAGGTAGATAAGGTAAGGTATATACAAGTCATGGGAACAGTGATTAAACAATAAGCCCAAATCATTCGTGTGAGTCCAAAAACCATCAATCATCATGGTCAAATGTCTCTGTTGGTTATGAACGCCATCAACGTCCCTGTGCCACAGGAACCAAGAAGTGGTCAATTCACTTTGTGTCTGATTTGGAGTCCCTTTCTTTTTTCGATGTTTGTGATGGTGATGTTGGATGGCATCTTGTGGCTGATAAGGTGTTGATGTTGAAGGGATACCATCAACAGTATCATTCGAGGTCATGGATGTGCCATATGTTGAAGTTGGATAAGACTGTACACACTGGTTCTGGCCACATGCTGAGCTGGAAGGGTGATCCTGCTGAGAACCGTTGAAGCTTGTCGAATTGGAAACAGAATTGCTGCTCGCATAAATACCTGGTGATGGTGTGAAACTAGAACCTTGCATCTGATAGGAATATGCCGTCTGGCCAGGCTGGGGTGCAGCAAATCCTGGGCTGTAACTAAGGCATCAAGTCTGTCGTGCAGATTGCACTTGCGGTAGTCCTCCTTCGGTCTTGATTCCATTAGTGGGCAATCCGTAGTGCTGGCCTGTTTGAGAATATGCTGCATAGACTGCTGGCTGCTGCATGCCTGAATACTGGGTTTGTCCAGCATGAGCTGTCATTGGCTGCACTGCTGGTGTGGAAACAATGTGTGGATATAGCTGTGGTGAATATTGGTGTATTCCTCTTGGACTGTAGCCGCTGCTTGTTATTACTGATCCAGTGTAATTGTTAAGTGATCCATTTCCTGCCGTTGTGGCATCTGCTGTCACCCTGAGCGTGCCATCACTGAGGTTACGGCACTCCCTGTCTGGAGTAAAGTCCGGCTTACGTGAATCAGAGTCGGCGTTTGGTTGCTCCCCATCTGGGGCGTCATTCTCCACCAGCGGGAGTCTCCGTTTTGCCGGCACCCGGGGGTTTCCCGACGGCGTGGGGCTGCCCCACAATGGGAAACCCCATTGACCGGCCGGTGTAACGGAGCATCCCGCTGGCGGGTTGGGGCAGAAATGTGGCGGGGCGGGATGGAGAATTTCGCTCAAAGAGTCTGGTCTGTTTTAACTGAGTCAGTGTTGGTTTGTTGATGCTCCCCGTCTGGAGTCTTAGCAGGTTCACTGGAGTCAGCTGAGATTTCTTGAAGCTGCACGTCTGGAGTCGGAACATGCAGGAATGCAGGAATTGTGCTGTCATTCCATGTGAAGGAAGGTTGTTTTACAGCTTTAAAAGATTTTTTTCTTTGATTTGGGACGCTTCCCCTTTAAATGGGTGTGGTCCGGGGCCTCTGACATCATGATGCATGTGACGTAGCGCGTAGGAAGCGATTGCGCATGCGCTGCAGTACCTTTAGCAAGATGGCCGCCGAGCAAAACTGTTCTCTGCTCCGGGATCTCGGCATTGTGGTGAATACTGGCGCTTCTCTTACCTTTTCTTGGTGGTTGGAGTGTGTTTTCCTCACAGTATTTGCCAAATTTGTCCAGGACTGCCTGGAAGTCGCTCCTGTTTTGCCCCTTGGAGAACTTGAATTTTTAAAATATTTCTTCTGCTCTGGCACCGGCGATGGTGAGGAGAAGCTCTATCTATTCAGCTTTGGCCACTTCTTCTCTATCGGCTGCAACCAGGAAAATTTCAAACTTTTGCCGGAATGCCCGCCAGTTTTCGCGGAGATCGCCGTGGCACTGGAGCTGCTCCGGAACCCAGAAGTCGAACACCTTGCCTGGGTATCATTGCTGGTTGTCACTGTACGCTGAGGTATGGCTATCTGGATTGAAACAGTTCAGTCCTGGTACCATGATTTGTTATGTTGTAGGTGTAACATAAGCGGCTTCCTTGTGGTGCACTTGTCAAAGGAAGGTTCAGACGTGGAGATATCTTCAACACGTTTATTAAACTATTTACACTTCTATTACTTGGGTTTGACACTACTGCTAATCCTACTATAGCTACCCAGACCGACTAACCAGCTGCTGCAATCCACGTGGTGGGTGTAATATTGAATCAACCCTGTGTCTGTACTCATTGACTGTCTCCACTGGAAAGAGGCAGATCATGTGTGTGGTATCCTTTATATATGGGTTAGTGTAATGCCCCCCTGTGGTCGTGTCACCTCGTGTATCCTGAATGTCTATTGGTCATGTCCTATCTACTTGATCTAATGGTTGAGTGTGTGTGTGTGATGTTTCTAGTGCTCCCTCTAGTGTCTAGCTAGCCTACATGTATTTACATTGATGCACATCACCACAAGTGACAGTGAAGCATTATGAGGATCCAAAGGTGAGTGAGTCATTTGAAGAGGCAAAGATAATGGTGAGACTGTAGGTTTGATGTTAAGTGTATTCGGTACTGGGCAAGTGAAAGATGGGGATGGGTTACACCAGGCGCAAATTCCGCTATGCCGGAACAGGAAGTAGTTGAGTCGGAAACATTAGGGACCTTCAAGCGGCTATTGGATAGGTACATGGATTACAGTAGAATGCTGGGGTGTAGACTGATTTGTTCTTAAACTAGGACAAAAGTTCGGCACAACATTGTGGGCTGAAGGGCCTGTTCTGTGCTGTATTTTCTATGTTCTATGTTATTAATTGGCTCTAAAACACCTTGGGGCATTCCGAGGGCCTGTCACGTTCTGCATACAATCTTCCTTAATTTCCAATGGCACACCGGCGACTCGCTATCTCCTAGCCAACACTAATGCACAAAGTCACAATCTATCTGTGACAATACAGGAGCTTCTAAACCAGAGTTCAAACACCGTTATATTTCCACAGATTAGCAAAATAAGTGTCTGATCCAAAAGTGTGCAAATTACCAATGAGAAAAGCACAAAAAGGTGAGGTTGCATTGGTATGGTGGAGATATACCAACAATTTCCTAATACAAAGCCTTGAACTAATAACTGACTCCTCAGTAATGTGTAGATTTGCTGATGTGCAGTGTGGAGCTGCTTCTACCCACCTGGTGAAGTTCTTCCTGGCTTGATGTTGGATATGGTGAGAATATTCAGACCATGAACAAAAAAAGTGACACCTCAAATATATACACATGTTGTGCATCACAAAATAAAGACATTTTAAAAATATATAGTTTTATTCAAATTTTCAACATTTAAACACTTTTCATAGATCATCATAGAATTTACAGTGCAGAAGGAGGCCATTCGGCCCATCGAGTCTGCACCGGCTCTTGGAAAGAGCACCCTACCCAAGGTCCACACCTCCACCCTATCCCCATAATCCAGTAACCCCACCCAACACTAAGGGCAATTTTGGACACTATGGGCAATTTAGCATGGCCAATCCACCTAACCCACACATCTTTGGACTTTACAACACACAAACCCAACCCCAACACCCCTGCCTTCCAACCAAACTGCCCCTTACCCCTTGATGGCAACCAGATCCCCAAAATGGAAGGCAAACAAACCTCATCTCTTGTGGAACCCTCATCTGCCCTTCTCAGAGCAAAGTTCACCTTCTCTGAACACAGGATCTCAATTAGATCCTCCAGCCACGCCAATGCACAGGGGGGAGAAGCTGACCTCCACCCCAACAGAACCCGCCTGCGAGCAATCAACGAGGCAAAGGCTAAAACATCTGCCTCCGCACCCATCTGCTGCGCTGTAGCCTCTAGGGGAACCAGCTCCAAATCCATATGTAGAACCTCAGACATGGTGCTGAAAAATTACCCCCAAATCTCTCCAACTTCGGGCAGGGCCAGAACGTATGATTGGCTGGGCCTCTCCCACACCGCTCGCAGCGGTCTTCCACACACTCAAACAGCCGGCTCATCCTCGTCTTCATTAAGTGAGCCCTGTACACCACTTTTAATTGAACCAACCCAAGCCTTCTATACAAGGTCGAAGCGTTAACCCTTCACAGCACTTCACACCATAATCCCTCCTCCAACACCAGCCCCAACTCTTTCTCACACTTGGCCTCAATCCCTTCCATGGACCCCTTGTCCTCCTCCATAATCCAATCATAAATCGGCGAAACAACTCCACTCTCCTGCACCCCGACCGACTGTATCGCCTCCAACAACTAGGAGGACGGTGCCACCGGAAAAGTTCGGTCAGACCTTTCTTGTGGAGTTCCGCACCTGCATATACCTGAAGTCCTCCTCACGCTGGAGCTCGTACTTCACCCCCAACAGCTCCAAGTTTGCGAACCACCCCACCGAAAACAGATCCTTCATCTCTTTCACCCCTTTCTCTCCCATCCACGAAACCTCGCATCCATCTTCCGAGCCTCAAACTCATGATTCCCTCTTATCGACATTATCCTCAAAACTATCCTCAACTTGAAGTGCTGTCTGAACTGCCTCCAAATCTTGAGTGTGGCTATCATCACAGGACTACCTGAGTACTTCCCCTGAGTGCCCGATAGCGGCGCCATTGCCAGCGCCCAGAACCCTGACCCTTTACAAGAACCCGCTTCCATCTGCACCCACAAAGCCTCTCTCTACTCCAGCCCCGCAACTTCTCTACATTCAAAATGAAGACTTTTGACGGTGTTTTAAACTCACTGCTTAACTAAGAAGGTTCACTGCTCAATGAGCACCTTATAGTGCTGTATTCTTTGAGTATCTCACCACAACCTGTCGAAATAAATTACATATTTCATTTTTACTCAATTCTAAACAAACCAACTCATGAATGGCTTTGGTTTAAAGTAGCTGATTCTGTCATGCTGTTGGGGTTGCTGCTGGCAGGAAAGTGGAAGAAAGTCAGGTCCAAGCTTTTTCCCAATGTAGATTTTTACTGCTACTCCTGAGCAGTTTCATTGCGGCAGTCCACCCAAGTGTTTGTTCTTTGTCCATGTGTCCAGCTATAGAGAAACAATGGGGAGTGCTGGAAGATATTTTATCATTGAGGCCATTACAACAGGTCTTGTTCCTCACTCAACGTTCACACGCATATGTGTGCTTCCCAGAAGTTAACAGATAGCGACTGAAACAGCTGCCATGGCTGATTTCTCAGCTCCTCGACAAGGCAGTTAAGCCGCATTAGCACCCTTAATAACACACAGAGATTTGTGGGCAGATAGTTCAGTGTAGAGAATCAACTGAACCTGTGGCTTACTGGTCCGTGATTGAAAACTTGATATCTTCAATGTCAACAATAAAAGAAACCTGGGCCTGGATTCTCCGCAGCCCCGCGGGGGGGGGGTGGGCGTATGGGCGGCCGGGAGAGAGATCAGGCCGGACGGATCCTCGGGCGCGCGGCCGATTGGGGGAGTCTACATCTTCCACATGCCTCCAAGGTCTCAGTCCGCTATGGCGCTCGGCACGGCCGCTGGAGGCCACCGCCGTGCGCATGCGTGGACTCAAAACCGGTAGTGCCTTATCCGCAGCCAAAGCTGTGTGAAGCACTCCGGGTCCCTGCTATCCCCATGAAGGTAAGTGAATCAGCTTGTATTATTTTGAGGAAACTGGGGCGAAATTCTCCATTATCGGCGGAAAGTCCGCCGATCGGCGCAAAAAACGGCGCAAATCCCACTTGCGTCACGTCATAAAAATGGGCCGATAGTCTGCGGCCCGAAATGGGCTAGCAGCGATGTGACGGGATCCGCGCTTGCGCAGTGGTTCACGCGTGCAGCGTCATATGCGCTGCACGGCGTGACGGCTCATAAGGCCACGCAGCTCCCCCCCACCCGACCGGAACAGCCGACCGCAACACCCGACTTGATGGCTGGCCGTCGCTCAGCCCCGAGGTTCGAGTCACGCGATGTGGAGGCGCTCCTGGACGCGGTGGAGCAGAGGAGGGACGCCATGTATCCCGGGCACGGCCGCAGAGTTGCCCCACGCCACAGCCGGCGTCTGTGGAGGGAAGTGGCAGAGGCCGTCACCGCTGTGGCCCTGACACCACGGACAGGCACCCAGTGCCACAAGAAGGTGAACGACCTCGTCAGAGCAGGCAGGGTGAGCCTCCCCATATCCCCCCTCCCCCATATCCCCCCTCCCCATATCCCCCCTCCCCCATATCCCCCCTCCCCCATATCCCCCCCGTCCCCCATATCCCCCCTCCCCCATATCCCCCCTCCCCCATATCCCCCCCATATCCCCCATATCCCCCCTCCCCCATATCCCCCCTCCTCCATATCCCCCCTCCCCCATATCCCCCCTCCCCCATATCCCCCCCTCCTCCATATCCCCCCTCCCCCATATCCCCCCCATATCCCCCCTCCCCCATATCCCCCCTCCCCATATCCCCCCCTCCCCCATATCCCCCCCTCCCCCATATCCCCCACATCCCGAAGTGAATCCAGCCCTAACCTTAACCTCTGCAATGCACGCGCAACCAATGGCGTGCATTCATATACCTGCCTAACACTGTTGCCTTTTACCCCTGCCACCACCCCCCCCCCCCCCCCACAGAAGCGCGCACACAACAATAGGGAGCATGTGAGGACTGGAGGAGGGCCCGCTGATGAGAGGCCACTGACCGTACACGAGGAAAGGGCCCTGGAACTGGCTGGCGGACCTGAGGACCGGGAGGTTGCTGATGCAGAGGTCGGGGGCGTACTAGCGAGTGAGCCACCGACAGCCCGTCCCCATATCCCCCCTCCCCTATATCCCCCTCCCCCGTATCACCTGATCACTGCCTGATGTCTAACCATGCATGCTTCATTGTGTATCGCAGGACCAAACGTGCAGGCACCCATCCCCGCAGATGCACACCGCCCGCAGGATGCCCCTCGGAGACCACAGGAGACGGAGAGGCCCGCACCCTCCAGCATGCGACGCCCGCAGGATGCCCCTCACACACCACGGGAGACGGAGAGACCCGGACCCTCCAGCATGCGACGCCCACAGGATGCCCCTCGCACACCACGGGAGACGGAGAGACCCGGACCCTCCAGCATGCGACGCCCGCAGGATGCCCCTCGCACACCACGGGAGACGGAGAGACCCGGACCCTCCAGCATGCGACGCCCGCAGGATGCCCCTCGGAGACCACAGGAGACGGAGAGACCCGCACCCTCCAGCATGCGACGCCCGCAGGATGCCCCTCGCACACCACGGGAGACGGAGAGACCTGGAGCAACAGGGAGACGACACCCCCGTCACGTGCGGGAGCGACCACCCAGCGATGAGGGGGGCAGCCACAGGCCCCCGTCACATCCGAGCCAGGACACCACTACCCAGGACACCACTATCCAGGACACCCCTACCTGGGACACCACTACCCAGGACACCCCTACCCGGGACACCACTACCCAGGACACCCCTACCCGGGACAGCACTACCCAGGACACCCCTACCCGGGAAGACGAAATACCGGACAGTGACTCAGAGTGGATGGGTGGAGACGAACCCCCACCCCAAAGTGCCATGGAGTCAGAGTGGGACGAAGAGCACGACACAACGCCACTGCTGTCACCAACACCCTCCACCATCGCAGAAACACTCACCACGGTTGGGCACTTTAGTGATGAGGCGTCTGGTACACTCACTGGTGCGCACAACACAGCCGTCCCGGTACAGCAGGTGGAGGTAGGAGCAGCAGAGGGACCGGGTGGTCGGAGGGCAGCCCAGGCCAAGCGAACATCTGCCGCCCAGATGGATCCCGGGTTCCTGCAGTTACCACACCCACACATAGATCCGATGTAACCACCGACACGGAGACGAGCGAATAGGGTGACGGGTGGCAAGCGGCGGCTGCGGTCGCAGGTGGAGGAGTCCACCCGCGTCCAGGAGCTGGGAGTGGTCCCGGTCATGCGTGCCACCCAGGCTGACACCGCACGGGTGGCGTCCGCGGTGGAGGCAATGGGTGCGACGGTGTCAGACATGGGGAACGGTTTGCGAGGCCTGGGGCCTTCCGTGCAGGCGGCGTCTGTGGCCCAGGAAATGGCTGTCCTCTCACAGGAGGCCATGAGCCAGTGCCAGCGCCAGATGGCAGAGGAGCTCAATGCCATAGCCCAGTCTCAGCAGGCCATGGCCCAGTCTCAGCAGGCCATAGCCCAGTCTCTGCAGGCCATGGCCCAGTCTCTGCAGGCCATGGCCCAGTCTCAGCAGGCCATCGCTGAGGGCATCGGCGCCAGTGGCCATGTGCAAGCCGGCGTCGCACTGTCACAGACAGGGTTCGACAACCCCCTGGGCTCCATGGCTGCAAACCTGCAGACCCCTGTCGATACCAGCACGGGCCTCCAGGACTGGCAGCGCCAGATGTCGGGGGCGCGTCGGATGGCCAGTCCGTTCGCATCCCCCACCCATGTAGAGGCCTGGGGGCCATCGGGCACCCCGAGGGAGGAGGAGGTGGTGTGGTCCGTCCCGGCTCCCTCTGTAGGGGAGGTCCCGGTACACCGCGACACCTCGGACTCCCCCCCTTCCGTCCCAGGTGCATCGGGTGGGCAACGGGCAGGACAGGCTGGCAGCTCGCCATCCCAGTCGCCCGGGCCGCAGCCTGGCCCATCTAGGCCAGGACGCCCCAGGAAACGGCCGCCAAAGGGATCCAGTGTCAGAGGGCAGGAATCACAGGAGTCCACCTCCAGTTCTGCTGTACCGTCTGGGGAACCACGTAGACGTAGTCAAAGGGCCCGTAAGGCCAAACAATTAGACACTGAGTAAGTTGGCACGGGTGCAGGGCACAGATGAGTTTTAGGGGCTAGGGCACGTGCATGAACTCCTTTGGTTATTAAAGTCAATGTGACACCTACCGAAGCTGCCTTTGTGCTCTGTCCAAAGTGTGCGGGCGTGTCATGTACGTTGAGCGCAAGTGTGTGTGTGAGGGGTGATCTTACCTCAGCCCCAGGTGAGTCTGCCCCCTTCCCCCTGGGCCGCCATCAACATCCCCCGGGCAGAGGACGGGACCGTGCGCTGCAGTGTCACAGCCGCATGCAGGGATGGTCCGGGTGGATGGTGGTACTGTGGCCATGGGTCAGACATAGTCCAACGATGTAGAGCCAGGAGCTCATCGGAGGCGGGTTGTCATCATCCTCCATGGCCTGCGATAGACACGCGTCCACCCGCAACTGGGTGAGCCCGGCCCGTTGTGCCGCCGGTGGATCGGCAATTGGGGGGGGGGGGGGTTGGTGTGCATGCGGGTGGGGTGTGTGGGGTTGGGGAGGGGGGTGAGGGTGCTGGGTGGGTGGATGGGTGGGGGGTGTGGGTGGTCGGCTGTTGCCATGGTGTGCGGTCTGTGGCCATACTACCCGATTCCCACGCCCATCTAGTCAGTGAAGCGGGCGTCTATCAGTCTGTCCCGTGCCCGCTGGGCCAGCCGGTAACGGTGGACAGCCACCCGCCTGTGTCTACCCCGTCTGCCCTGACCATTGCCCTCATCCCCCTCATCTGGGGAGGACTGCGCCTCTTCCTGCTGCTCCTCCACTCCGCCCTCCTCTGCCTGCGGCACATCGCCCCTCTGCTGGGCTATGTTGTGCAGGACGCAGCACACCACAATGATGCGGCCGACCCTATCTGACCGATACTGTAGGGCGCCCCCAGAGAGGTCCAGGCACCTGAAACGCATCTTCAGCACGCCAAAGCACCTCTCGATCACTCCCCTTGTCGCTACATGGGCATCATTGTAGCGGTTCTCCGCCTCATTGCGTGGCCTCCGTATAGGCGTCATCAGCCACGATCGCAATGGGTAGCCCCTGTCGCCCAGCAACCAGCCCCTCAGCCAGGGATGGCGTCCCTCGTACATGCCGGGGATGGATGACCGCGACAACACGAATGAGTCGTGTACACTGCCTGGGTGACGGGCGCAGACGTGCAGGATCATCATGCGGTGGTCGCAGACCACCTGTACGTTCATCGAATAGGTCCCCTTCCTATTAGTGAACACGGCCCTGTTCTCTGCAGGTGGCCGCACCGCGACGTGCATCCCATCGATCGCGCCCTGGACCATGGGGAACACGGCAACGGCAGAGAAGCCCACGGCCCGGGCATCTTGGCTGGCCCGGTCCACGGGGAAGCGGATGTAGCGGTGCGCCATGGCATAAAGGGCATCTGTCACTGCCCGGATGCACCGATGTCTGCGATATGCCGGACAGGTCCCCACTCGGTGCCTGGAATGACCCCGTTGCATAAAAGTTCAGGGCCACCGTAACCTTGACGGACACGGGGAGAGGGTGTCCCCCTCCAGTGCCACGCGGTGACAGGTGTGCCAGCAGGTGGCAGATGTGTGCCACGGTTTCCCGGCTCATCCGAAGTCTCCTCCTGCATTCCCGGTCCGTGAGGTCCTGGTATAACTGCCGGGGCCGGTACACACGGGGCGCCCTCGGGGGCCTCCGTTGCTGTGGGGCCGCGACGTCCTCCTCCCCCTCCTCGTCCTGTCGGTCAGGTGTCCCTCCAGCCTGGGCGGCTGCCGCCTGCCCCTCTGCGGCAGCCTGCGCCGCCTCTCTGGCACGCTCCTCCTCCTCCTCCTCCTCCTCCTCATCCAGGGCAACATAGACATGAGCGGCTGCCACCACGGCGGCCAACATCGCTGGATGGTCTGAAAACATGACGGCCTGGTGGGGGGGGGGGAACGACGACATGTCATCATTGCCCATATCCCCTCCTCCCCCCAGCCAGGTGGCATGGACCGCATGGGTCCAACTGTTGGAGGCTGGCACCTGGACAGGTGGACCAACTCATTTGCCCTCCCATCACCCACCCCGGCACGGACCCCCCCCCAACCTCCACCCCGGCACGGACCCCCCACCAACCTCCACCCCAGCACGGACCCCCCCCCAACCTCCACCCCAGCACGGACCCACCCCCAATCTCCACCCCAGCACGGACCCCCCCCAACCCCCAACCTCCACCCCAGCACGAACCCCCCCCCAACCTCCACCCCAGCATGGACCCCCCCCCAACCTCCACCCCAGCACGGACCCCCCCCCCCCCCAACGTCCACACCGGCACGGACCCCCTCCCCAACCCCCAACCTCCACCCCAGCACGGACCCCCCCCCAACCTCCACCCCAGCACGGACCCCCCCAACCTCCACCCCGGCACGGACCCCACCCCCTAACCTCCACCCCACAACCTCCACCCCGGCACGGACCCCCTCCCCAACCCCCAACCTCCACCCCAGCACGGACCCCCCCCAACCCCCAACCTCCACCCCAGCACGGACCCCCCCCCCCAACCTCCACCCCAGCACGGACCACCCCCCAACCTCCACCCCGGCACGGACCCCACCCCCCAACCTCCACCCCCCAACCTCCACCCCGGCACGGACCCCCTCCCCAACCCCCAACCTCCACCCCAGCACGGACCCCCCCCAACCTCCACCCCATCACGGACCCCCCCCCAACCTCCACCCCAGCACGGACCCCCCCCCCAACCTCCACCCCGGCACGGACCGCACCCCCCAACCTCCACCCACCAACCTCCACCCCGGCACGGACCCCCTCCCCAACCTCCACCCCAGCACGGACCCCCCCCAACCCCCAACCTCCACCCCAGCACGGACCCCCCCAACCTCCACCCCAGCACGGACCCCCCCCCCCAACCTCCTCCCCGGCACGGACCCCACCCCCCAACCTCCACCCCCCAACCTCCACCCCGGCACAGACCCCCTCCCCAACCCCCAACCTCCACCCCAGCACGGACCCCCCCCACCCCCAACCTCCACCCCAGCACGGACCCCTCCCCCAACCTCCACCCCAGCATGGACCCCCCCCCCAACCTCCACCCCGGCACGGACCCCACCCACAACCTCCACCCCAGCACGGACCTCCCCCCCCCCCAACCTCCACCCCAGCACGGACCCCCCCCCAACCTCCAACCCAGCACGGACCCCCCCCCCCCCCAACCTCCACCCCAGCACGGACCCCCTCCCGGCACTCCCCCGGAGCCCAGCCTACTCTAACCACCCCCCCCCCCCCGCCGCACACACACACACACAAGCCGAGACACACCTCTCCTCACGCAATCAGTCTGCGGCAACGCCATTTCCTGCCCAGAGCCAACCCCCCAGGCCGTCACTCACCTCCTCGCTGGTCGGCGTGAGCCTGGAGCACCGGGTCACGCCGATGAAAAGGAGGTTTAATTCACGTCGACGTGAACGGTCATCACGTCGACGGGACTTCGGCCCATCCGGAAGGGAGAATATCGGCAAGCCGAAAATCGGCTGCCTTGTGCAGACCCGTGACATTCTCCGCGGCAGCGGCGCCATTAACGCCCCGCCGACTTTTCTCCCTTCAGAGACTTCGGCGGGGGCGGGGGCGGGATTCACGGCGGCCAACGGCCATTCTCCGACCCGGCGGGGGGTCGGAGAATGACGCCCCTCGGGAGTGCAAGCCAGCGTTTCTACGCCGGCGTGGGGACATAGCCCCATTTTGGGAGAATCCAGCCCACAAAGTCCCAACCTCATCATTTCTTATCTGCTCTTCGTCACAGTAAAAAGGGCTGATTTCATATGCCTTTACAATGAACCTCTATTTAATCTGACAAAGACCGATTCCAGGAGCCTCAAAAAGCATTACTTTTGGTCACCTCCTCTTCCTCTCTTAACAGTTCTGACTCTTCCTGGAGTGCATTTCGTCAGGAGTGACAACTTTCCACCACCTTTATACGTGGGCATTGGCATTATATTTGACTGACGAAGGTTGTCATAAACTAGCTTAATCTTATCTTCACCCAGATGCACACCATTGCCAGCAGGAGTTAACGATTACTGACAGCTTTCCTCTCCCCAGACTTGGGTTTTAATCTATTTACAGCACCCTGCTTCAAGTTGAAGTCATTTAGCTCAACATGGACAAGGATCATCAGTTCTGTGTAAGGCCTCGAGATTGAAGCCTTTACCCTTGAGGGAACTTTAATTTTTTTTTAACCACTTATCCTTCAGTTCATTTTTCCATGGAAAAATGTATCAAGAATGGTTCTTAATATCTCAATCATTTAAACTCCTGCATTCTCAAGTTGCCCGACTCCACTAATTTAGAGTGTGTCAGAAACATGGAGCTGGATTCTCCGTTCCGGCGTCTAAGTGCTGACGCCAATGGAGGATCCGTGGAGTTCCATGACGGAAATATCGGAGCCACCCCCCGCGCCGATTCCGCTACCAGTGCTGCGTGAAACACCCACAAAAAATGGTGTGAGAATCGCTGGGTCCATGATGGACACACGCAGGGCTGGCAAGCTGCAGCCGCGCGTACACTTACAACCCCCACACTCACACCGATCGCACCCGAAAAGATGACGCCAGTTGTGCTGGACCCTGTACCCGTCTACCCCGACCCCGCAGCCCATCTCCTGGCCACACCCCACTACTCCCCCGATAATGAGATGCGAATGCGGTTGCAACTGTGCATGGTGCGCAGCGCAATGATGCTGATTGGGAGGGGGCGGAGCATCAGGTCCTGCTGCAATTTTGGCGCCAGGAGCTATTCTCCGCCCGATTGCTGTTCCCGATTTTGGCGTCGGTCAATGGAGAATCCTGCTCATGGACTTTCTGAGGACACTTCAGATAGTGATGACACGGGTGAATTGAAATGGAGAATGGGAGGACTGAAAAGTAAAATACTATGGATTCCTAAATTATGCCCTGAGGCATTTCACAGGAAAGAATGAATTCCATAAGTGGATATTAGGACAGATGACTAAAAGCATGGTCAAGGAGAGAGGCATAGAGATTTCAAGAGGGAATTCCAGAGTTTAAAGTCTAGGCAGCTGAAGGCACAGCCACCAATCGGAGCCGAGAAAGAGTCTTGTAGGAATGTAAGAGCTTAACTTCGATCGAGATGGTGGATTGCACAGAGGGATTCAAAGACAAGAATGGATATCTTAAAATTTAGGCATTGCTGGATTAGATGCCACTGTAGGTCTGCAAGCACCGGGTGATGGTTGAACAGGAATTGATGTGAGTTAGCACATGAGCAGCAGAAATTTGATTGAACTCAGGTGTATGGAAGATGGGAGGTGGGAAGCCCGTCAGGAGTTTGTTGGAATAGTCAAATCTTGAGGTAATATATGCATGAACAAGGGTTTCATAGCAGATGAGCTGAGTCGAGGCAAAATTGGCTGATGTTACAGGGTGGGAATTAGACTAGTCTTAATGATGGCATGGATGTGCAGTTGAAAATTAATCTTGGGCTGAAATACGGCACTAAAGTTGCATGCAATCTGGTTCAGAGTCAGGCAGTTACCAGGGATCGTGATGGCCAAAGAATGGAGTTTGTGGCAGGGACTGAAGACAATGGCTTTGGTCTTCCCAATACTTAGCTGGAGGACATTTCTGCTCATCCTATACTGGATGTTGGACAAGCAGCATGAGAAATCAGAAACATGTGGATGGGGTTGAGAGACCCCTCTTATGCTCCCAGACAAGAGCTTTAATAATGATCAATGTCTTAATATATACATATATGTTGTGTATAATCTGATGCGACCATATTTAGTATTTGAAGTTCTTGAAGTGAAATCTCGGTGAGGCCAACTAATTGTAACTTTAAGAAAATTGTTATAACCTGACCAGAGGCCACATGGTCTGCAACCTCAGCGCCCCTGTGGCATCACCTGAGTATGATCTCCTGAGATGAAGGGGTGGAGCCAACTCCTTAAGCCAGGGGTCTCTAGGACATAAATACCATGGCCCAAATGTGGCCTGGGTGTGGGAGACCCTTCAGGGAGTAGGATATAGTAGGATAAATAAATTTGAGTTCCGTGCGGTCGCTCTTCTGGAACTTTACAAAAATTATTTAATTTAAAGCAATGGAGAAGTTATATGAATAATATATGCACTGATCACCACTCCTTAAACAAGGGGTTCCTCAGTTAGTTTTGCACAGAAATTTTATTTTCAAATTACTGTAAAAATTGTGAAGCGCTTTGTTGAAACATCCCAGATTTCTCATAGGAGATGCTCCTCAATATGTGAGCCCATTTTCCCACTGCATTACTTCAGAGAAACATGGAAAATAGTAGCAGGGGTAGGTCATTTAGCTCAAAGAATCTGCTCCACCATTCAATCTGATCAGGGCTGTGTACGCAACGAGATCGCTGAACCGAAGAGCTGCACAGCAACCTCCATGCCTGCAAGCCATACACATAGTCACTGCTATCTGAGCAGACTGCAGAGTGCCAAAGGCTCACATGAGAGACAGTGGGCTGGATTCTCAGATTCTGGGTTATGTCCCCACGCCGGCTTGGGGACGGTGGCGTTTTACGCCAGAAAAACTGGCGCAAAACGGCCACCGATTCCCCGTTTTGCTGGGGGCTAGCAGGGCAGCATCATAGAGTACCCGGCTCTAGCTGCCGATACGCCCCTAAAAATTGCACACGGCGGCGGCCTGCAGCGGTCCCAACCCGCAAAATAGTCCTCCCCTTCGGTCGGCATGTGCGCCCCGGACCACCCCCCCATAGTGCCCCTAGCCCCGAATAATGTCCCCCCCTCCCCTGACTGTGGTGGCACTGGAATGAGTCCACAGCCGCCACGCTGAGTTCCCAACGGGTGAGACCATGAGAGACCCACGCTGTCAGGAACTCGGCCGATCGGGGGTGGAGTATCAGGTGGCGGGCCTCAGGCAATGTCCTGAGGCCGTCGATACGTGGCGCGGCGTACTCAGAGAATCGCAAAAGCGCCGCCGCCCTCCGATTTGGTCGGAAACTTGAATTCTCCTGCCGGTCGCCGAATGCGATTTTGGCGCAATCCAGCCCATGGTACTTAGAACAGAGTTTAGCAAGATAATTTACTGCAGCAAATCTTTGCTTCCAATCTTCACAGAAGTGGAATTACGAAGGGTCACAGACAGTGAGTGGAAAAGTGCTGAACTCCAGGACAAGTACAGTATCTTGCCTGATTAAAATCCCAGATGGTTGCTTAACAGAATAGAAATGGTGCCACCTAGAGTATTTGCAGTTCGAAGAAAATTATGTTTTTAGTTCCCCCCCATCCTCCCAATTCTATCATAACTGAAGTGAAGAAGAGTACCTATTCTTAAGCCTCTGCCTTTTATTAGTTTGGACCTGTGCCTCTTATCTTATCCTCACAATTTAACATGAGGTACATTTCTGTGACTACCCTTTGCACACTGTTTACTACCTTAAATACATCTGGAAGGTTATTTTTCAGTTGTCTCCTTCCAAGGCCCAAGTTACTCCAGTCTTTCCTCATAATTCTTCCCTGGGACTCTAGGGATTGGCTTCATGGCTCCTCTCTGAACGGTCTCCATGTCTAAATGTTCTTCCAGTGTCCTGGCCAATATCCCTCTCTCAGCCAACACAAATCAACTGCTCGTTCAGTTCTTTGCTGAGCTGAATTTGGCTGTGCAGTTGCCTACATAACAACAGTGACCCAACAATAACCCAATTGGGACTGTGAAGTGTGTTGAAAAGTCCTGAGGATTGGACACTATTTAAATGCGAGCATATTCTCTCCCCACCCTCAGCAAAGATTCCTTTTATTTGTTCCTAGTCTGACTTGCCTCCTTTCTTGTGTCATTTCACTCAGTTCAGGGTGAGTTACGGAGCATGTGCTTTTTTATGTGTTCGCAGGTGAACAGTTGGAAAAATGAATCATTCAGAATAGTAACTGCCCTGCTCTCATTTCAGTTTCAGCAAATTTTCCTGTTTAATCGCCCCCATCTCTTGTCGCAGCGCTGGAGGAACTTCTTATCCTGCAGAATTCTCAGTGCCCCTCCAGCCACCCTGCAACATTCATCTCGCTGCAGGTTGCTATTCACCCCAATGAACCCTTCCCTTTAGAGGCTAATTTACTTCTGATTAATTTTTTAACCAGTTAAATATAGTTGGTCAAAAAGAAAAAAAGAGCAAAAGTGGAATTCTTACTCAGTCTCACAGTCAAATGATGGACAAGCAGCTGTGGACTTTTCTAATGCATATCTTCACACACACACACTGATTTTCCCTTTGAGGAATCGTGGGGGGAAGTGGTGGAAGGATTCCTGAGCTGATTATCAGCCCGTTAAACCATGTCATGAATGCTCCTTCAATAGCCAACAAGTCTGGGCGTTGGACATGAGCCTGGAGCTGCTGGTCCAGGGATAGCGGGTATTACTACTATACCACAAGAACTCCGAGCAACTCTGTCCCAGTATGTGACAGTCTGAACACAACAACAATACCTGTATATACAAGACTTTCCTATGGTGCAGCCCAATTTCTACCCAGTTTGCCAGTGAACCAGTTCCCGGTCAATGTAGCCCACCTTATTTTACTTTAGTGACAAGTAATTGTCATATGTTGTATTTGTTATATATCATAATAGTTGTCCTAAATCTAATTTTCAGTCACTAATAAATCCAATTAGGAATTCAGGAGAAACTTCTTTATCTAGAGAGTGCTTAGAAAGTGAACTCACTACGCCATGGAGTAACTGGGGCGACCAGCATAATATATTTAAGTGGAAGTTAGATAAGCATATTTTAAGAAAGGATTAGGAGATTTAGTTGATAGTGTTAAATGAAGCAGGCTGAGAGGAGGCTCACACAGAGCATTGGCACCAGTAGAAGGGAGATAATAGTAATGTCACTGGACAAGTAATCCAGAAACCTAGACTAATTCTCTAGGGATGTGGATTCAATCTCATCATGGTAGGTGGTGGAAATTCAATTAATGAACTCTGGAATCTAAAGCTAATCCTAGTAATGGGAGAAACAACCTCTCTGGTTCACTAATGCTTTTGAGAGAAGGAAATCTGCCATCCTTACCTGGTCTGGTTTATTTGTGACTCACGCAATGCAGTTGATTTTTAACTGTCTTTTGAAAAGTCTGAGCAAGCCACTCATTTCAAGAGCAATTATCATAGATTATCATAGAATTCACAGTGCAGAAGGAGGCCATTCGGCCCATCGAGTCTGCACCGGCTCTTGGAAAGAGCACCCGACCCAAGGTCAACACCTCCACCCTATCCCCATAACCCAGTAACCCCACCCAACACTAAGGGCAATTTATCATGGCCAATCCACCTAATCATTCTCACTCATACACTCACACGCTCACTCAGTCACTTTTACACACACACTCACTCACTCTTACACACTCAGACTCGCTCACTCTTACAAACTCACTCACTCAGACTCACTCACTCATTCACACTCACTCTTACACACACACTCACTCACACCCACTCACTCTCACACACTCAATCTCACTTTTATGCACACACACACTCACTCGCACACTCATGACAAATGCTGGCCTCGCCAACAACCCCCATATCCTGTGAAAGAACAGAAGAGAAAAAATAGGCCAGTTGGGCCTGGTTCTGTGCAGTAATTCCACTATAATTGTTTCATCTGGCTGCCAGGATGGTAGGCAGTGAACGAGATGGATTTTGATCTTTTCCATCTTACGATTCCTATGTCTTTGAGTCTGTACAGTCTTGGTTATAGGGCCGCATGTGTCCTGCAAGCTGGAAGCACAGCGCACCAAGACCACAGTGCATTTTAACAACGTACAGAGGGGAGGGAGGACTCTGGTAGGAAATTACAGGAGTCATTATAAGTGAACATAAAGTTGGAACTTTAAAACTGCACATACCCTTCACTGTGATAGCGCTGCACCCTCTCAGCTCCATCACTTTATTCTCGGAAAGCTACATTTGATAAATCTTGACCCATAACTTTTTAAAAATACTAATAAATTAAAATTAAGCTTCAGAGTCCCGAGCAAAACATACCCCCCTCTGATCTCACTTCTTTAGGCACCATTCTCCAGGAGAGAGCAGAAAGCTGACTGACCACGCAGACCTCAGCCAACGCTGCTCTCTACAGGGGTGTCCTACCCTCTGGAGGAGCTTTCCCTTCCACTTGTCAACTGGTCCTCACTTCCTCTGATATTGAGAATTCAAATCAGGAATTTGCTGTGCTGGTAGAAACTGAATTATTTCAGCTCTGCCTTACAGCATGTTAAATGCTGCCAAATGTGCACTTTAGTTATAATTAAGTCACGAGCTACTGGCCAATTGCTCAAGCGTTGGATGATTCTAAGTATTCAGAGGGAGAATTCCATGCTAAGTTTGACTGAGCTGACAAACACATCAAGCATGTATCAAGAGATTCTGCTCTGAGGAGCTTTCTCCAGGTCGCCAGGACTTTCTGCAAGGTTCATTCCTTCAAACACCGAGCTCCTTGCTGCTTTAACCTTCAGCCTTCACTGCTTCAATCTCCTCTCCCTTCTCCTCTACTTTTACTCTGCTTCTTCTAATAGTTTCTTGTTTCATTGTTCGTGATATATATATGGATAAAAACGATCTAGATATCATAGAATCATAGAATTTACAGTGCAGAAGGAGGCCATTCGGCCCATCGAGTCTGCACCTGCTCTTGGGAAGAGCACCCTACCCAAGTCCACACCACCACCCCATCCCCCTAAACCAGTAATCCCACCCAACACCAAGGGTAATTTTGGACACTAAGGGCAATTTAGCACGGCCAATCCAACTAACCTGCACATCTTTGGACTGTGGGAGGAAACCTGAGCACCCGGAGGAAACCCACGCACACACGGGGAGAACGTGCCGACTCCGCACAGACAGTGACCCAAGCCGGGAATCGAACCTGGGACCCTGGAGCTGTGAAGCAATTGTGCTAACCACTATGCTACCGTCCTGCCCATATGGGGGAGTACATGGGAAATGATAGGTTTGCTGATTTCACAAAGATTGGGAGAGTGATTAGTAATGAGGAAGATGGTTTGCAGGAAGAAATGGATGGCTGATCAGATGGGCAGGTCACGCCAGATCGAGTTTAACCCTGAAAAGTGTGAGGTGATGCACTTTGGGAGTAACAGGACAAGGGAGTATTCAATGAATGGCAGGACACCACAAAGCTCAGAGGAACAGAGGGATCTTGGGGTGCGTGATCACAGATCCCTGAGGGCAAGTTGGCAGGGTAGTTAAGAAGGCATATGGGACTCTTTACTTTATCAGTCGTGGCACAGATTATAAGAGCAGGGAGGACTTCCGGTGACAGGGATGTGCTGAGCGGACGCAGGAAAGGTGGCTCTCCTCCTGGACGTTTGAATTTGGCACTTTTAGCCCAAATATAGGCTACTAACTTTGCAAAAACCCTCCCATCCTCCTTCAAGGCCACCATAGTGACTGAAAAATGCCCACATATAGCTGTAGGGGCTGAAAAGGCAGCAGGATCAGGTAAAAGCCTGGATAGGATAGACGGGCCGATGACAAGCACGCAGAGTGGGACTGGGGTGGGGGACTTTAACTGTGTACAGGATCCACAGATTGACAGATCCAGCATTAAATCAGGGAAACTATCAAACATGGCAAGAGAGTTGAACAGCTTCATGGAGCAGATGGGGGCAGTGGACAAATGGAGATTCACGCACCCTGGAGAGAAGGAATTCTTCTTCTCCCAGGTACATAGGGTCTACACTAGGATCAACTTCTTCGTAGTGAGGAAAGTATCGCTTCCAGGGATAGTAGGAGCAAAGTACTCTGCAATCGTAATCTCCGACCACACTACATGGATGTGAGGTTGGAGACAGGCTGGGCAGAACGCCCCCACATGGAGGCTGGATACAGCGCTCCTCGCCGACAAGACATTCTGTGAACAGATATCACAAGACATAGTTGAGTACTTAACCAACAACCAGAATGGAGATGTCTCCCCCTCCACCTTCTAGGAGGCACTGAAGGCAGTGATAGGGGGAGAAATTATTACATTCAAGGCACGCAAAGATAGGAAGGAGAGGGTGGCTACGAAGCAGCTGGTCGACTTCAAACTGGAGGTGGACCGACGGTATTCCACGGCCCTGGCCATGGAACTACTGATGGAGAGGAAAAGGCCACAAATGGACTTTGACCTGCTCTCCACCGGGAAAGCTGTGCACTAACTCCACCATACACAGGGGGAACTTTTCTGAGCTGGAGACAAAGCCAGCCGCTTGCTAGCCCACCAGCTGAGAAAGCAGGCAGCCATGAGGGGAATAGCCCAGGTAAAAGACAGGAAAGGGAAGATAGTTGCAGCGCCAAAACAGATCAATGAAGCATTTGCAACCTTCTGCTGGGAGCTGTCGCTTCTGAGCCCCCGGAGGAGGACTCGAAGATAAAGCCGATATTCGATGGACTGGACATGTCAATGTTGGGGGAAGATAGGGGACGGAGCCTGCAAGCACCATTAGAAATGAGACAAGTCATGGAGAGCATTAACTCCATGCAGGCTGGGAAGGCACAGGGGCCGGATGGATTCCCTGTGGACTCTATTAAAAAATTGCACCAGCAGTGGCCCCATACATGCAGGAGATGATCACAAACTCACTAGCAAGAGGAACCCTGCCGCCAACGTTGGCTCAGGCCTCAATATCCCCAAAAACGACAAAGACATGACGGAGTGCATGTCCCAGAGATCTATCTCAGTCGTTAACACCGATGCTAAGATCCTGGTAAAGGCCCTGGCAAGGCGGCTGGAGAGTTGCGTTCCAGAGGTAGTTGCGAAAGATCAAACGGGCAGCTGACAGCAAACATCAGGTGCCTGCTGAACGTGATCCTGAACCCATCCGGGGAGAGCACACCAGAAGCGATCATCTCCATGGATGCAGAAAAGGCTTTCAACAGAGTCGAATGGAAGTACCTCAGAGGTACTGAAACAGTTTGCGTTTGGGCCAGGGGGTCACCTCCTGGATGGAACTACCTTACAGCGCTTGCATGGTGAGCATACTGACAAATACCACCAGCTCTGGATACTTCCAACTGCAGGGAGGAACGAGGCAGGAATGCCCACTGTCCCCGCTTACAAGCTTAACCTGAACAAGAGCGAAATTCTCCCTGTAAACCCACAGGGGGAGGAGCAGAGCTGGGGGGGGACAGCTGTTCAACCTGGCCCAGACCAAATTTTGCTACATGGGGATCCAAATAGCCAATGACTGGACATGGATCCTCAAGTGGAACCTGATGAGCCTGGTCGAGGAAGTTAAAAAGAACCAGCAGATGTGGGGGGCTATTATTACAGTTGTCAGCTGGAACCCCCTCTTGTTATATATGTTGGTCTTCTTTGGCCTGTGAATGTGTGATATAAAATGTTAAAAGCTCAATAAAAATACTTTCAAAAATAAGAGCGGGGAGGTTATTTTGGAGCTGTACAAAATTTTGGTGAGGCCACAGCTGGAGTCCTGTGCGGTTCTGGTCACCTCACTGTAAGAAGGAAGTGATTGCACTACAGAGAGCAGAGGAGATTCACCAGGATGTTGCCTGGAATGGAGCATTTGAACTATGAAGAGAGGCTAGAGAGGCTCGGGTTGTTTTCTTTTGAACAGGGAAGGTTAAGGGGAGGGGGGGTTGCTGATTGAGATGTATAAGATTATGAGGGCTATGGACAGAAGCCAGCTGTTCCCCTTAGTTGAAAGGTCAATAACGAGGAGGCATAATTTTAAGGTGAGGGACAGGAGATTTAGAGGAGATTGGAGGAAATATAATTTCACCCAGAGGGTAGTGGGAGTTTGGAATGCACTACCTGGGGGGTGGGGGGGGGGGGGGGGGGGGGGAGGCAGTAAAGGCAAGAAATCGCACAACCTTTTAAAAAAGAATGTGGATGAGCACTTGAAATGTCATAACATTCAAGGCTCTGGCTGAAAGTGGGATTTGTGTAAATTTAGCATTGTTCTGATAGTGCAGACTTGATGGGCTGTAGGGCCTCTTCTGTACTGTATGACTCCATGAGCATCTTTGCATCCCCTTCAACTCTTCCTGCATTTCATCACCTACTTCCAAATTCACAACTATTTGTTCAATTTTATGTCAAATAGTTTCTGGCCAAAAGTGTTCCAAAAGTCTCCCCCACTCCCAGTAAATGAGGCACATATGAGAATCACAAAACAATATTGCAAAGAAAAGTGAAAAATTTTTAAATGATGTTTCTGCAGTACTGGCGGTGGGGGTGGGATGTGTGCTCAGTCAATTAGATCATGGCTGATCTATATCTCAACTTCATTTTTGCAGGAATTCCATATCCCTCAATATTCTGGAAGTGACCTCCTTCTGCGCTGGAACCATTATTGTGATTCGCTGCCCTTTGTGGGAGAGGGTTCCAAATTTCCATGACCCTAACACAGCAGCCAAGCTGTTTTAGGAAACTAATACTTGTATTTATTAAGCAGTCACACCAAATATTATTCCACTTATTATTCACACCAAAACATCGCTAACTCATTTCATACAGTGGCTGCTTTGCTGTAATAATTACTAACACTCTTGAGACATAACTAGTCTGTAAAAGTGCATATACTGGGCCCCCAATAAGGTACATGTTAATACTGCTGCGATTTTTGAGTTCCCACATGGCTCCAAAGAGAATATCAACTATGGAGGGAAGAATATTGTGGAATCAGCAACAATACAATAAATGACCTGGCGATGGCGATGTCAGATTGATGGCATACAAAAGCTCAGTGTCGCCATCACAAATCACTCAAAGGTATTGCAACTAGCTTGGCTCAACTTGTGCAATTGTTTAAAATTCACGTTCAGCTTTAATAAACTTCAGGAATACTTGTTAAACAAGGCAGTGGTCCAGTACGGCATCAATTTTCGTCCCGTTTGCATAGCAGGGGATAATGAAACCCTGGGATGAAGCTTATAATTTAAAAGCCCTTATTTATTAGAATGGCCTTCAAGAGTTGAGCCTTGTTTTGACAATGGTAAAGGGTAGACCTAGAGGAGAAATTACATGAGGTATTTCAAATAATGAAGGATGTGCCAACTGTCTACGTGGATAGTTTAACTGATGCTGGAATCTGCAGGCAGAACAGTGGTTAACACTGCTGCCTCACAGCACCAGGGACCCGGGTTCAATTCCGAGCTCGGATGATTGTTTGTGTGGAGTTTCCATTTTCTCCCAGTGTCTGCGTGGGTTTCCTCCGGGTGCTCCCGTTTCCTCCCACAATCCAAAAATTACAGGTTAGGTGGATTGGCCATGGTAAAATTGTCCCTTAGTGTCCATGGATGTGCACGTTAGGTGAGGTTGCAGAGATGGGGGCCGGGATTCTCTAAAAATGTGTTGACACCAGCGAAAACACCGGTGTGTTTCACGCTGGCATCAACGGGACCCTTGGCCCAGCGATTCTGTAGCCCACAGGGGGCCAGCACGGTGCCGGAGTGCTCCGCACTGCTCCAGCTGCCGTACGCGGCCCTGCACTGCTCGCCGCGCTTGCGCGCGGGGGCCACTTCCACACCGGCGCCGCAGAACATGGCAGAGCTACACAGCGGGTCAGCGTGTAAGAAGGTAGGCCCCCCCAGATCGCGCGCGCCCGCCGATCGGTGGCCCCCGATCGCGGGCCTGGCCATCGTGGAGGGCCCCCCCGGAGACTGATCCCCCCGCCCTCCCACCAGGACGGCCATCGCAGCCGCGACGCCGTGTTCCCGCTGGGTGGAACCATATGTGAACCACGCAGCCGGGAACTCAGCCAGTCGACCGCGGAGAATCGCCGCAGGGGCCTCTGTCCTCTCAGGTGGATGTATCAGATCCCAAAGCTCTATTTTCAAGAACAGCAGTGAGGTTCCCCCTAGTGTCCTGATAAGTACTCATCCCTCAACCCAAATCAAAAAAATAAACTAAATCAGCTGGCCATTATCACTTTGCTGCCTTTAAGACCATAAGAAATAGGAACAGGATCATGGCTTATCCGACATTCCACATGTCCACTTGCCTTTCCTTACCCAAAATAAGAATTGGGAATTCGCTGTGTGCAATTGGATTTTACAATGTACACTGGATATCGAGATGCTTCCATTGTTTGTAAAGCAGGCTGGAATATCCCGAGATTGTGACAGGTGCTATATATTCCCCCTTACTCTTGTAATTCAAACACACAAACAAGTTGCAGTGCAGAAGGAGGCCATTCTGACCATAGAATCTGCACCGGCCCTTGGAAAGAGCACCCTACTCAAGCCCGCGCCTCAACCCTATCTCCCTAACTCAGTAACCCCACCTCACCTTTTGGATATTAAGGGGCAATTTAGCATGACCAATCCAACTAACCTGCACATCTTTGGACTTTGGGAGGAAACGGGAGCACCCGGAGGTAACCCACGCAGACATGGGAGAACGTGCAGACTCAGCACAGACAGTACCCCAAGCCTGAATTGAACCTGGGTCCCTGGCTCGGTGAAGCAGCAGTGCTAACCACTGTGCTACCTTGCCATCCTGGTACCATCGTACCAGTTGCAGCGGGCTCTCATTCCCCAGCCGCAAACTGTGAAAGCTATTATCAGTTGTGTGGCAATAGTACTAAACTTGCTGCAAGCTACGATGCTTATTTCAGCTGACACACTGTGCTCCCAGAAGCAATCCCTGGGACAGTAACTATAGTGACAGCTGGCAGACCATTCCGAGCCTCGATTAAATCAAGAGCATTGCTTCAGCTGTGATCAATGGCAGCTTTTTCATAACGATAGACTCATCCCATTACCTTGGAGATTGTTTATCCTGGGAACCAAGGTTGCTGCTCACAACTCTGTGAACAGCATCGGCTGATTTAGTTCTGTTACATCAGATGCACCATTGCACTTAAAACAATGGAACTCCAGCTGGCTAAGGTCAGACATAAAATCAAGTAAGGCACAAAAGACAACAAGCACTGAAGCTCTATGGAGTGCAGTGATATGGAGGGAACATTGCTTAATGATGGACTCTTGTGTGTGTGAGAGACTGAGGCCAAAGGAACACCTGTCACTGTAGTTCCATAATGAAACAGGATGCCCAGGCTTCAATGAGGTGTCTCAGTATTGCCTGAAATTATGTAATCATTCTGCCTTTGGAAGAAAAGTGCTGAGGTGTTGGACATTTTGCACGATTACTGTGCATTTCGGGGTAAAGTCACTGACATTGCATTCCCTGTGAAGTAGTTATTGTCAAAAGGAGTGTAGCCTACACCATGGCAGATCTCCTTCAAATATGACCTCTTGCTGAATGTTCTGAATCAGTAAATCTATCCTGTTGGTTTTCCTTTGAAAATAAATTGGAAACAAAAATAATAAAGAGTACAGAATGCTGTAGAACCCATTTAAGTCAGAATGCATCCATATTTGGGCAGTATGGGTGCTGTGCAGCAGTACAATTAGTATACTCACTGCCACTGGCTCTATGCACTGACAGATATGACAATTCTGCACACTGATTATGAGGGATGCAATTTTCCCATAAAATTGTACTTCTCCCGTGAAGGGACGTCAGAATCTCGCGACCTTGAAAACCACCAGCAGGAAAATGGTGCTGGGAATAGAAGATAAGCCATTTTTTTTCTTTGTTTTTTAAATATAAATTTAGGGTACCCAGTTAATTTTTTCCAATTAAGGGGCAATTTAGCGTGGCCAATCCACCTACCCTGCACATCTTTTTGGGTTGTGGGGCGAAACCCACGCAAACACGGGGAGAATGTGCAAACTCCACATGGCCCAGAGCCGGCATCGAACCTGTGACCTCGTCGCCGTGAGGCAGCAGTGCTAACCAGTGTGCCACTGTGCTGTCTGAAGATCAGCCATGATCTCATTGAATGGCGGTGCTGGTTCGAATGGCCTGCTCCAGTTCCTAGTTATGCCCTTATGTTCTATTTTGCTGTCTGCCATCACTGAGAGGTCTGAGGTGAGGCTGCTGGTGAAGAGGGGCGAGCCACAAGCTGCTGTGGACACAGGCCTGCTGCTGTGTGGAAGATCGACCTGGGGGAGGGGGACAGAGAGTGAGTGTGGACCAACTGACACTGCCGGCAATGTGGGACGCCTCAGCAGTGGAGGAAGCTCTTGACGTTGGCTGGAGGCGGCGGGGGGGGGGTATGGTGAAAGGGACAGGGGACTATTCAGCTATCCAGGCCAGAAAGGATGGACTAGTGTCTGTGCTCAATTTCTTTGGGTCTAATCAGGTAATGGCCACATTGTCCAATCTTGATTGGACAGTGTTGCTGCTCCTGAATTACAGCCCTGTGATCTCACGAGGAAGTGTGCACAGTTCTGTTTGTTTGTCTGCCTTCCCATTCCCATTGCAAGGGGGGGGGGGGGTGCAGGATTGTGCTATTCTCTAATGTCCTTCATGGTTGAATACCTGACTGAAAGACTACTTGGGATGAGACATCAGGAGAACCATTCCCCCTGTAAGAAGCAATGTCCTAAATCAGAGGGGTTGGAAAAGGGAATTGGAGAAACAGGTGAAGGGAAAATACCATCAAGGCTATGAGAAAAGTACCAGGAATGACTCTGCCCAAGCGGCAGGATGAGCCAAATGGTCTTCTGTGCCACCTCTATCTACTGCATTGCGAGGACAGCTCCTTCTGCCACATCCACTGGGATAACAGGAAGGATTTTTCAAAGATTTTTGGTAAAGCGTTCTCAGATATAGTATTTTGCAAAGAGCTCTGATCTGTTAGACAATTAAATAAACCAAAATTAGGTTATTAAATCAATAATCAATTTATATTTGCTTGTTTGGTAATGCATCTGATTTTTATGTCAAATTCCCTGTTTTTAGGACTTTGGACATGATTTCCCAGCCGTGTCCCGTCGGAATCGAGAGGGGACGTGGCCTGTAAATCCTGGGAGAGGCCTCTCTTGGCTTTCCTGATGGTTGTTACACCCCGCCAGATCTAACCAGATCTCGCAAAACTTGGGCAGGTCCCAGACTTGCATAATTAACAGTGAGCTTAAAAGCCCACATAACTATGTCTACGCCGGATCGAACCGCCACCTGGCGTCTACAGGCCTCGCCGGGGAGATCCCAGCTGGACGCCGTTTAGCACTGCTCCCCACAATCGGGGACCAGGCAGAACGGCACTTGGGGGTGGGTCTCCCAGGTGATCAGAGGGCCTCGGGTGGTTGGCCTATGGGCAGGGTGGCACCCCGGCACCGCTGATGCTATCCGGGCACCATTTGCACTACCTGCCTGGCACCCTGGTGGGGTGTTACTCTGGCAGTACCACCTGGTGCCAGCTGGACCTGCCAGGATGTCCAAGTGGCACTGCCAGGATGCCCAAGTGGCACTGCCAGGATGCCCAAGTTGCACTGCCAGGATGGCAGGGGCACTGCCCGGGTGTCGGGCTGGGACTATAAGCATCGGGAACAACCCTGCTACTTCACCCAGAATGGATCTTTTTGATTAAATCGCACCCTTTGATTATTATTGCTGAGTCAGCGGGTTTGACATTACTGCACTGACCCTATTGTGGCCTTTGTCGAAAACTATGTTTTGAAATTTCCATTGAGTGACCGCTTTTTAGAAAAACTATCATTGACTTTATGAGGCAGCTGTGGCTCAGTGACGGCTCCTGTACCTCGAAGTTCAAATATCGTGGATTCAGGCACTCCGCTAGCAGCTTCAGCACAAAATGCAACTGACACATCCATGCAGTACTGAGGGAGCACTGCACAGTTGGGTGCACCATTTTACCAATCAAATGTTAATCTGCACTCTCACAATTACGTTATAGGATCCCACGGAACTATGTGAAGCAGAGCAGGGGAGTTCACCCTACACCTAGGCCAACAACTAAACCTCAAATTAAGCGCGAAGAAACAGAAAATCTGGTCCTCATCTGATTGTGGGAATATTGCTGTCTTTTGGCTAAAATGAACGTGAGGTCCGGTGTAATGCCTGGATCTGATACGTCTCTCTTGTGGGGACCATGAATTGGATTCAATTTGAATTGGTTTTTGGAGCAGGCAAGCAGCTGGATTAGGGGTTTGCCCCTGTCCACAGTCTGAGCTCTGGCTTTGTAACTCTGATAAAGTAATTTTTAAATAAAAATTTTTTTTTAAGTCATGCTGTCGGGCTACATTGACTATACTTCAAACATATTTCAATGACTGTGATGTGTTTCAGAGTTAAGAAGTTACCGTACAGATGGAAGCAAGTTCTTTCTCCTTTCTAAAAGGTTAGACTGGCAGGCAGACATACACAATGGCTTTGATTCAACTAAATGGGAACAAAGTCTCATAGCAAGTGTGCTGAGCAGCGTGTTTCCCGGTGCTCGCTGGAACTCCCCAGTGTAGCCAGACCTGTGTCCGAGATCCCTGAAGCAGTCCCACCCCCAAGACTGAACACACTATGGGAGGGTCCTCGGCGCCCCCGCACATCACCTTTACTGTCACGTGTACGGATATACAGTGAAAAGTATTGTTCTGCATACAGTCCAGAATGATCGCTCCATACATGAAAAAGATAGGACAAGTATAAATACACAATGTGTACACAATATAAATACATAGACACAGGCATCAGGTGAAGCATACAGAGTGCAGTACTACTCAATAGAGAAGATGTATGAAGAGATCAGTTCAGTCCATAAGAGGGTCCTGCTAGTGCATGTTCTCAGACTTTTGTATCTCCTGCCCGATGGAAGAGGTTGGAAGAGAGAATAACCGAGTGGGAGGGGTCTTTGATTGTGCTGCCCGCTTTCCCTAGGCAACGGGAGGTGTAGATGGAGTCAATGGATAGGAGGCAGGTTTGTGTGATGAACTGGGCTGTATTCATGACTCTGAAGTTTCTTAAGGCTTCTTGGGCCGAGCAGTCGCTATACCAGGCTGTGATGCAGCCAGATAGGATGCTTTCTATGGTGTTTCTGTAAAAATTGGTAAGATTTAATGTGGGCATGCTGAATTTCCTTAATTTCCTGAGAAGTATAGGTGCTGTTGTGCTTGGTCATAGAGTTGATGTAGGTGGACCAGGAAAGATTGTTGGTGATGTGCACACCGAGGAATTTGAAGCTGTCAACCATCTCCACCTCAGATCCGTTGTGCAGACAGGGGTGTGTATGCTACTTTGGTTCCTGAAGTCAATGACCAGCTCTTTAGCTTTGCTGACATTGAGGGAGAGACTGTTGTTGTTACACCACTCGACTAGGTTCTCTATCTCCCTTCTATACTCTGACTCATCGTTGTTCGAGATCCGGCTCACTACGGTCATGTCAGCAGCAAACTTGTAGATGGAGTTGGAGCCAAATTTTGCTATGCAGTCTTGTGTGTATAGGGAGTATAGTAGGGGGCTAAGTATGCAACTTGCGAGGCCATGGTATTGAGCACTATCGTGGAGGAGGTGTTGTTGTTTATCCTTACTGATTGGGTTATGTAAGTGTCTGTGATTCGTCCATCCTTTCAGCTGGCACTCACTGCCCAGGATTCCTGGCTGGAGAATGGTAACTTTAGGGTGTTACTCGGAGTGAAGCTGGTGAAGACAGAATGCCATTTTGAGTCCCAACTGTGAGGAGAGCCAGGCAGCATGGTGGCACAGTGGTTAGCACTGCTGCCTCACAGCGCCAAGGTCCCAGGTTCGAGCCTGGCTCTGGGTCACTGTCCGTGTGGAGTTTGCACATTCTCCCCGTGTTTGTGTGGGTTTTGCCCTCACAACCCAAAGATGTGCAGGGTAGGTGGATTGGCCACGCTAAATTGCCCCTTAATTGGAAAAAAAATGAATTGGTTACACTAAAAAAAATGTTTAAACTATGAGGAGAGCCATGCTGCATGGGTGAGTGTCTGACCGTGTGGAAGGAAGGATTAAACCTCTTCATTTTCCAACCCTCCAGGACTCACCATCACAACCCTGAACCTTGTCCTGGAACTATAATCGTCATGGTTTCACTGCCATTGGGTCAAAATACTGGAACTCCCTCCCTAACAGCACTCTGGCGTACCTACACCTCATGGGACTGCAGCAGCTCCAAAAGGAAGCTTGCCGTCACCTTCCAAAGGGCAACTGTGGATGGGAATTAATTGCTGGCCTAGCCAGCAAAGCCCATATCCCGTAAAATAATCTTTAGAAATTGCCCTGACATATTGGCGAATTGAAGGTCAATCTCCAGGACACTGCTGTGTGCAATCCTGGGGAAAAACCATTGGGACATTAACAAAGATCGTTTTATTTCATCATTTTCTTTGAACATGTCCCAGATATAAAAATATTACATTTGGGGCGGGGGCAGACAATTAAAGGTTGTTTGGCTGCAGCCAAGCATCATCCAATTGGGTAATGAGTCTTTTTGCTTCCCAAACGATGTAGGAAGGCAGTGCTTCACAAGGATGGATGTGCTGGTTGGTGAGGGTAGGGGCAAGCCATGTAATGAAATGTCCAGAAATATATTGAATCACAGTTGGCAAACATACACCAAGACAAGGTATGGGAACAAGTCTTCTTTCCAGAATTTGCTGGGAAAAGGGAGGCCTGTTTTTTGCAGTGGGGTAAAGAGGGTGAAAATTACACAAGCAGGACATCCATCTCCTGCAATGTCCCTCCTGCCCACATTATAGAAAGAAGCCTTGCAGTTGTATTGCATCTTTCATGACTACCACAAATCTCAAAGCACTTTTAAGTCAATCAAGTATTTCTGAGTCATAGTCACTGTTGGAATGTAGGGAAATTGCTGCCAAATGTTTTTAATAAATAAAATGTTTCCCCAATTTCTCTAGAATGGGTGGGGTTGGTGATTCAGCAGTTAGCATTGATTGACGTCCAAAAAAGATTATTATTATTGATGTCATTATCTGTGTCAAGGTTGAGCCTCTTTTCAATTACCTGACATCCTACTGTGTTTTATGGATGGTGCATTCCAAAGCCCAGGACGACATGCTGAGGAATCCACTATGTGCTTGGAGCAGCCACCGAGGGGCGCCATGGAGCAAGGTCGCTATCTCAGGCCTTTCAGTCATGATGAACTGAGGGGAGGGGAACAATGTGGACTCACAATAATGAAATGAAAATCACTTATTGTTACAAGTAGACTTCAAATGAAGTTACTGTGAAAAGCCACATTCCAGCACCTGTTCGGGGAGGCTGGTATGGGAATCGTGTTGCTGGCCTGCCTTGGTCTGCATTCAAAGCCAGCGATTTAGCCCTGTGTTAAACAGCCCCTAATGTATATAGTGAATATTGCACGTGTCACACTTGTATTGAAGCAACTCAGAAAATTTGAATATCATTGCACTCTCTGCAATGACCATTTTAAAATGTTTTATTAGATATTTTATGAAGTAATTTTTTTTTAAAACACCTTATGGTGCTGCAGCCTCCTGTTTGGCTTTCCCCGACCAAGTCTGCTGGCCATATGAGGTCAGAAGGCCGGGATCACAAGAGGCAAAAACCTGCCTTTTGGATTCAAGCAACAACAAAAACTGCAACCACTTCTAGATGGGGCAGAAAAGGGGAATCTAGGCACAAGTTAAAATGTGACAGAAGAAAAAAAGGAAACACCAGGAAAAGGACACTATATTTCTCACATTATCGGGATTTATGAAATGATGCTCACACACACGAGCAACTAATCGGTGGTTGGATAGTTAACAGAATCTGGAGCTGGGCTGACATTTCACTGAGGAAGTCCTGAAGACAAACCTATTGCCCAGCAGAGATTTACTAATATGGTGAAGACCACTGATTGAACCGAGAATTACGCTGAGCTATGCAATTTTGTTCAACACTCCCTTACAGACTCTCCGTCAATCTTCCCACTTGCAACAGATATGCAAGTCGGCAACAACTGCCCCTATACTAAACTGCCCATCATTCACAATGCCTGTAACTGAGACTGACTCACTTTACTTCAGCTGTGTCAAAGTGGCTCGCTTGGTGGCAATTTTGATTACAGATCTGAAGGCTGCAGGTTCAACACCCACTACTGAATTAACCCGACACTTGCAGCACTGTCAAAGAGGTCATTCTTTAGACGAGACATCAAAGTAAATTCATGTTTTGTCTGTTTCATTGGATCGAAAGACACTGACCAAAAGCAGACCAAGAACGTTCCTGATATCCTGGCCTACCATCAACCTTTCAACCAGCACAAACCCATTTAAAAAACTAGGACTGGATTATCCGCCGGCAGAATGCTCTGTTTTGCCGGCAGCCCGGGGGTTTCCCGACGGCGTGGGGCTGTCCCACAATGGGAAACCCCCTTGACCAGCCGGCGTAACGGAGCATCCTGTGGCTGAGCGAAATGGAAATGTGGCGCGGCGGAGAATCCAGCCGATGCCAGATGGAAAAAGGGTCCAGGCTAGTTCTGGTGAGGGTCAGGGCTTGTGTGTCATGGTGGTGTAGGAGGATAATGGTGACAATTTTCTGAGGCAAATTTGAAGAGGATGCTCCATAAACCCTTGTGGTTGACAGAGTCAAAGGCTGTCGCGTGGTTGGCAAAGTCCATGTACAGCAGTTGGTGCTGATTCTTGCATTTGCTGCACAATGAAGATCGTGCCTCTGGTGCCCCTCGCTCGGCAAAAAACGCACTGACTCTGGAAGGAGCAACTCGGCCACTGGGAGGTGGAAATTGATCCTTGTAATGATCTTCCTTGTGGCAGACAGAGGGAGACCCCTCCGTAGTTGCCACAATTGGACTCGCCTCTCTTCCTGAAGATCATCTCAATCACAGCATTCCCAAGACTCTCACCCTTCCTTCCCCCACCCCGCATTGTGCTCTTCTTCCCAGATGAGGGCTATGAGGTACTGCAGCCATGCCAGGAGTTTATCCCCACCGTGTTTCGGAATTTCAGTCGGAATATCACCTGCTCGGGGCCTTTGTCGTCTTTCAGCTTTTGCAAATTTTCTCCAGACTGAGAGCCAGCACCAAGACTGAGCCGGACAGGGTGTTGAGAAATGGAGTCGAGGACATTTGAGCCGAAGACAGACTCTTGGAGGCGCAACCCTATCTGTGAAAAATGGGGTCAAACAAAACTATGTAAATGCATCTTCCCCATTTACCTCGCCTCAGAAAATTACCCACAAGCGTGGAGATAATCGACAGAACATACTAGAAATCATACAACTGACATTGCGTTCAATTCACCACCAACCTCATGCCAACCTCAGTCACTGGGTTTCAGTATGCAGATTGCACAAGTGCGTGGCACTCACTCAAGAAACTGAGCTTCAGGTGATTGTGGACTGCTTCTCTGAAGCAGATATCGCTGAACACCCAGAAAACCAAGGTCCTCCTCCAACCAGCACCCACAGCAAAAATGTGAACCATTTTCCGTATCTTGGGATCCTCCTCTTGATGAAGGAAGACATAGATAATGAAGTTCATCACATTGCCTCTGATATGTCAATTCAGCCTTCAGTCAACTGAGTAAAAATGAATTCGAGGACCAGGACTATGGTTTACCGAGCAGCAGTGATCCTTTTATAAAATTAAGTCAAGGGATTTGGCTTCGTTGCCTGGGCGATTCCAATTTGCTTCAGAGAAGGAGGCGGCTGGAAAATATAGGCAACATTGCCATCTGTTGGAGACTGGATACAAAGCAGATAGAGCCACGGCTTATATTTTTCTTTGTATTATCAACTGCGTAAACAAAGAATGGCCAGACACTTAGAGGCAATTTCTTGGTTAATAAATTTTTTTAAAAACAAAGTGTTACAAAACTTTCATGCCGGCACAAACATGACCTTTACGCTGTCCTGAAGAATTACATTAGGAGGAGCTTATATTTTTTTTAAAGGATAGCCTAACACTGGTGTTATGCAAGGTTCTTCCTGCCCCTGATACTGCTGCTTCCAAAAAAGGCGCCAATAGCAGTTAATTCATTGGTTACAGCTAGTAATAGTCATGAAAATAATGCGTTGGAGAGGGCATATAGAAAACAAAAGAAGAGCCTCTCCTCCACCCACCTCACAAATTGACATGTCCCTAGCAATCCACCCTCTTCCATTGGCTGAAGCATAAATGCTGCATTATACGAAGGGAAGCTTTCTCCAGAATTTACCAGCCTTTAGCTACAGAGCAAGTGCTGGACGGTGGGATTTAAAAAGGCGGCAAGTTTCTTTATTCTCTTTTTTGTCCAGCAGAGAGATGATGGGCTGAGCAGCCTTTTCCTGCACCATAAGGACGTGGAAGCTTTGGAGAGAGTACAGAAAAGGTTTACCAGGATGTTGCCTGGTATGGAGAGTATTAGCTATGAGGAGAGATTGAATAAACTGGGATTGTTTTCCCTAGAGAGAGGGAGGCTGAGGGGCGACCTGATAGAAGTTTGTAAAATTATTAGGGGTATAGGTAGGATGAACAGTTGGAGGCTTTTTCCCAGGGTGGAAATGACAATCTCAAGGGGCCACAAGTTCAAGGTGAAAAGGGAAAGGTTCAGTAGAGATGTGCAGGGAAGTTTTTACACAGAGGGTGGTGGTGGCCTGGAATGCACTGCCAAGGTGGTTGAGGCAAATACATTAGCGACCTTTAAGACTTATCTGGATAGACACATGAACAGACGGGCTTTAGAAGGATACAGGCGGTTGGTCTAGATAGGACACGTGATCAGCGCCGGCTTGCGAGTGCTGAAAGGCCCGTTCCTGCGCTGTATTGTTCTTTGTTCTTTATAACTTGGCTCCACCTCAGTGCGTTCCTGTACTTGCAGTGGCCAATGCAGTTTGCTCCCGGTAATTTAAATAAAGCCACATAAAGAAGGCAGCAAATTGGAAATTTTAGCGCATTTGAAGAAGCTTCCAATCATTTCAAATTAAGTGACTCATGCTATGAGGAAGCCAGTGCCTTACGACAATCTCACGATGATGCTGCTGAAAAAACATCAGTATTTAATTAAAGAAAAATGCCATGTGGAAAACCTGAATCACGGAGATAGCCGTGAGGGAGAGGTGTCGGCTTGGGAAACCTTTTCTCAAACAATGTGGCACTGCCCATCAGAACACAATGGGGCCCAGGCGGATCTGGTAGGCGGATGTCACGGCAACTCTCACCATAACCTCAACCCATTGACCCTCACCAAAGGTCGACGGTCAATGGGTGGGGTCTCCCACCCCACCCCACCCTATCGCCGCTACACCCAACACTGTCATAATGAAACTTACACCTGAAACCTCTGCTATGGCAAACCTGTGACTGAGCAGAGGCCTCAGGCTCCAACGTCACTTGCCGTTTAATATTTTTCCACATTTTGGAATCCTCCCAGCACAAAGGATTAACACGGACAGGTTTGACACAGCATTGTAAATAGGAGTGATCAGCAAAGGCTTTCAGGTTTGTCTACCTAACCACGAGTTAATGCTACAAGTTACATTATTCAGAGCAGTGTAAAAATAAAATAGAGTGGCACGTCATCAGTAAAAGGAAACGTTTCTCTGACTGGGAAAATCCCATATCATTCCAAACCCTTCTTCTGTCCATGCCCCACAATTTTCAATTGAGTGAATTGTCTGGAAGTTTTTTAACTGAACATCAACAGCGGAACTTTGGGCTGCCTGAGTGGAAGGCTGCAGCCAGGAAATCCAGGCAAACAGTTTTCCAGACTTCAGTTTTAATTTTGTCCAAGTTTCCAATAGCTGCCCCAGACATACAGGGCGGGACATGAAGGGAAGCCTGTTTCTTTCTTTTCAATATTGGTGCATTTGTTTCCTCCTCTAATTACCTCTGTACACCTTGATGTGGGTGGGTGGCATTGGGTAAAAAGATGATGAGGTCCATACATGCTTAGTCTGTGCTGAAACCATGATGTTTTTATTATTCCGATTTCCTTTAGGCTATGATAAAGTGTAGGATCAAGCCTGAGATCAGGGGCGAGATTATCCGACCCCCCGCCGGGTCGGAGAATCGCCGGGGGCTGGCGTGAATCCCGCCCCCGCCGGTTGCCAAAGTCTCCGGCACCGGATATTCGGTGGGGGCGGGAATCGCGCCGCGCCGGTTGGCGCCCCCCCCCCCGTGCGATTCTCCGTCAGTCCCGCCGCTAAAATGCCTGTCCCGCCGGCGTAGATGAAACCACCTACCTTACCGGCGGGACAAGGCGGTGCGGGCGGGCTCCGGGGTCCTGGGGGGGGGCGCGGGGCGATCTGGCCCCGCCTGCCCCGCGAACGGGGCCCACCGATCCACGGGCGGGCCTGTGCTGTGGGGGCACTCTTTCCCTTCCGCCTCCGCCACGGTCTCCACCATGGCGGAGGCAGAAGAGACTCCCTCCAATGCGCATGCGTAGGTATACCGTCAGCGGCCGCTAACGCTCCCGCGCATGCGCTGCCCGGAGATGTCATTTCCGCGCTAGCTGGTGGGGCACCAAAGGCCTTTTCCGCCAGCTGGCGGGGCGGAAATTCGTCCGGCGCCGACCTAGCCCCTTAAGGTTGGGGATCGGCCCCCAAAGATGCGGACATCGCGCCGTTTCCAGAGAATTTCGCCCCTGGTGTAATGCCAGTTCTTGTCAGTTTGGCTCATGTATGTCCCTTTTGTGGGACCATGAATTGTGTTCAATTTGAATTGGTTTTTGGAGCAAGCGAGGAGAGGGATTAAGGGCTTTCCCCGTTCACTGCAGATTTGCTTTGTACATTTGAGAAAGGAATAACATTTAGATAAATAATTCCCCTGAATTCTCACCACTAGCAATGCTGGAACCTAAACTTCAAACCATAATTTCATTGCTTTGCCTAGTGCCCCTTTAGGACCTCGCCAGGTTTCAGATTTAATAAAGACACACAAACGTGTGTATGCACACTTACGTTCAGGTACAGTTACCAGCACATTAAAGTAAATTGTGAGATCCTGGGTGCCCGGGTACAGCCAGATTCAGAGCAATGATTCAATCTGTCAACGAAGCAGGAGGTTAACTTAAATACCATCGCGCCTTCTGTGATTGCCATTTTGAAATGTTTGTAATATTTTACAACAGGAATATATTTTTGTACTAAAGAAAAGTAGATCAGACAGCCACTGTGAACGCTTTGCTAACCAGCCAAAGGAAGAAACTTAGTGCGCTATTTAATGGCCGCGTTACGCTTAAGTGAGAGCACACCAGGCTTTAAATCGCGGGAGAGGCCAAAATCGAGAACCACACCGCGCGCCAAACTGTTTGCGATCTAACCGGTCCGCTCCCATTGGCAAAATCAGGATCCTGCCGTAGCGTGGCGAGAAACCAATGATCCCCACTTAAGCCCAATCGGCATACAATTAACGGGAGAGACCCCCTATCTAACGACCACCTGTGATCCAACCACCTCTCCAGCAAGTGGTCAGGTGGGCACTGATTAGTACTGCTTTTTTTAAAAATGAAGCCGGGGGAAAGGTGGCTGGAGCAACATCCTGGAACTCCCTCCCTAATAGCACAGTGGGTGTACCTACACCTCAAGGATTGCAGCAATTCAAGAAGGCAACTCACCACCACCTTCTGAAGGGCAACTAGGGATGGGCAATAAGTGCTGCCCTTGCCAGCGATGCCCACATCCCGCAAATGAATTTTAAAACAGAGCGCCGGGTAGCTCATGGCAGTTCCCGCTCGCTACCACACCTGGAAATCTTTCCATTAAATCACACCCTTAAAATCAATCACTCTGACTCGGTTATATTTCCCAAGACATTCTGTGCTGCACTACAGAAAGTTGCGCAGCAGATTCAACCGTCACTGGAGAAACAGTAAGTTTGATTCCAATATTTGGATGGCTCAAAATTGTCATTAACATCCCAACATTTTCACACATCTCATCAACTGAATCATTATGGCACCAATGCCCGAGATGCAGCAGTTGTTGTGTGTACACCTCTAATGCAATAAAGAACAGTGAATGACAGTACTCACAGACAGTGACACAACCCAATAAACATTCTGGAAGGTTCCAGAGCCTAGAGACAACAATGTTATCAAATCAGTGTTTACATACCATCCAAACAAGAGCTCTATTGGCAAAGTAATGGTACTGCTCAATTGTCGACATGACACTGAAGATGAGGCAAACCAAAACGATAAGAAATCTGGAAGGCAAAAGAAAGGAATTAGATGCATAGAAAAATAAAAGCACAATACTGTTGATTGGCTCCCATCACATCCCCCAAACCTTTGGAAAGGGGGTAAAATATGTAGCTTTACCTTGCCGCTCAACCTATTAAGAGGGAAATAAAATACAGCTGCACCCCATCTCTCAACCTGCTGATGAAGAAGTCAAGTAAAGTTGCATCATATCTTCTAATGCAGAGATATTAAGACTGAAGAAGTCAAAGTACTGAGTGCAGTGCAATAAAAATAGGTGTAATGAAGCTCACTCCGTGAAATATAATTAAATAGAGCTTATCTTTTCTTAAAATCCTTCAGTTTCTCATGACATTCTTTTACACAATTTTTAAAAAACATTAAACAGTATTGAAAAAAGATGTCCTTCTTCTTCTCTACTCTTCCCAGCACGGCCTTACCCGTGAGGTCTCTTTAGCCATGTATCTAGCAGCGATTAAGTACCCCTTTTCCAGAGAGATGTATATATGTCTGAATGAATATATATCTAAATATGGAAATAAAACTGAAAAAAACTCGGTAGCGATTCAGCGGACATATTTCAATGTGTAATTTTGCGGGAGTCTGGCAGGGTGACTCGCATCGGCTGCGTTGGTGAGATCGCGGCCTGTAATCAACCGCACCTAGAGCAAAAATGAATCCCCATGTGAATCTCACCATGCCTGGCTCCTTCGCCCAACCTGTGCCTCCGCTGCTCACCGCTAACAAGGGTGAGCTGCTTTTAAACCATCCCTCACCACTCACTCTCAGTGAGGAAACGAGGATGGCAGCGCACAGACCTGCTCCTCACTTTGGCGATGCCGACCTCACCAGGCTTCTCGAAGAAGTGGATGAGAGCCAGGTCACCCTGTTCCCCCAAGGGTGTCGGAGAACCAGCAGCAGGGTCAGCAATGCCACCTGGGAGACAGTGGTAGCTGCAGTGAGTGGGGACAGCATGACCAGGAGGACCACCATCCAATATCAGAAGAAGACGAATAACCTCCAATGAGCTGCAAGGGTAAGTTGCCACCTCTCACCTGTCATCAGTCCCACCTGCCAGCCCTCAATTCCCAAATCCCACCACCCCTTCCCACAATCCACTGGCTGACACCTCGCATGCTCCCAAGATCTGATCATTAAGCTTGTTCCTCAGAACCCCGTGGCACTCACCAGCACAAACCCTCATGGCTAGGTGCCCACACATGCCACCTGTTATAGACCTCCGACCCATCAAGCGTGCAGCTCACAATACCCTCTCTTTGTCCCCAAAGGAGAAGATAGCCCATAATAAGAGGAAAGGTGCGAAGATGGGGATGAGGTGTCCCAGAGATCAAAGTCCTCACCCCCTATGAGGAACTGTCCCTGGCGATCACAGGGTTGCCCGAGAAGCGAGCAATCACCGACAGCGAGGTCGTCCTGCACCAGAGAGGATCTACTTCAGAGGGGAATTAAGATTGCTGTGGGCCTGGAGTCACATGTAGGTCAAACTGGGTAAGAATGGCAGATTTCCTTCCTTAAAGGATATTAATGAACCAGAGGGTTTTTTTACAACACTTGATGATAGCTGTCATAGTCACCATTACCGAGATTAGCTTTTGTAGCGCACAAAGACTCCCGAGAGACGAATAGAGGTGAAGTCGATGAGGCTTTATTAAGCGTGACTCGTTCCCCACAGTTCAGCAACAGACTGGAGCTGCGGGGAGAATTCCTGGTTCTTATACTCCGCCTTCAGGGCGGAGCTAGAGATCAACAGCCAACCAGGACCCGGGATCTGTCAGCCAATGACATCACGGCTTCACAGTCCCACATGACCCCTAATGCATACTACCACAGCTTTACAATTCCAGAGGTTTTTTAAAAATTAACTGAATTTAAATTCCACCAGCTGCCATGGAGAGATTTGAACCCCTGTCACCAATGCGTTAGACTGGGCCTGATGGATTAGTACTTCAGTGATGTTATCACTACGCCATAATCTCTTTCTTGGAGTATTTTGTTCAAAAACATGTCTGACACCATCAAATTTGGAAACAGTAGCCGGAGTTCTCCGGCTGTTGGGATTCTCTTTTCCCGCTGGCAGTGCACTCCCGCCTGTGGGATTCGCAACGGCTTAGGGTGGCTTCAATGGGAAATCCCATGGGCAAGCGGCGGGAAGAGAGAATCCCACCGCCAGTGAATGGCACGCTGCCGAGAAACACACAGCTGGCGGACTGGAGAATCCTGCCCAGTAATAGACAAGATGAAGCAAAAGGTAGGTTGTAAATCATGAAAGAAAGGAAAGAGAAGGGTGGCATGGAATGCCAGGTTCCGGGTCCTGGGAAACAAGGACCAATATCATAGAACATTGTGTCAAACTCGAGCCACTTTTCAAAATGGGTGGAGGAAGAGCGTATAATGATGGGTCTAGTATACAATTGTTTTTTTTTTAATAAATATTTTATTGAAAATTTTTGGTCAACCAACACAGTACATTGTGCATCCTTTACACAACATTATAACAATACAGATAATAATGACCTTTTTTATTTAAACAAAAAAAAAAGAAAAACAACAACAAATAAATAAATATTAAATAACAAAAAAGAAAAACAACAACAAATAAATAAATATTAAATAACAAAAAATAAAAACTAGCCCTAATTGGCAACTGCCTTGTCTCAGGCCACCCCCCCCCCACCCCCCCCCACCCCCCATCCCTCTCCCCCCCCCCCCCCCAAGTCCTGGGCTGCTGCTGCTGCTGCCTTCTTTTTCCCCCATCTATCTTTCCGCAAGATATTCGACGAACGGTTGCCACCGCCTGGTGAACCCTTGAGCCGACCCCCTTAGGACGAACTTAATCCGCTCTAACTTTATGAACCCCGCCATATCATTTATCCAGGTCTCCACCCCCGGGGGCTTGGCTTCTTTCCACATTAGCAATATCCAGCGCCGGGCTACTAGGGACGCAAAGGCCAAAACATCGGCCTCTCTCGCCTCCTGCACTCCCGGCTCTTGTGCAACCCCAAATATAGCCAACCCCCAGCTTGGTTCGACCCGGACTCCTACTACTTTCGAAAGCACCTTTGTCACCCCCATCCAAAACCCCTGTAGTGCCGGGCATGACCAAAACATATGGGTATGATTCGCTGGGCTTCTTGAGCACCTCGCACACCTATCCTCCACCCCAAAAAATTTACTGAGCCGTGTTCCAGTCATATGTGCCCTGTGTAATACCTTAAACTGAATCAGGCCTAGCCTGGCGCACGAGGACGACGAGTTTACCCTGTTTAGGGCATTGCCCACAGCCCCTCCTCGATCTCCTCCCCTAGCTCTTCTTCCCATTTCCCTTTTAGTTCGTCCACCATAGTCTCCCCTTCGTCCCTCATTTCCCTATATATATCCGACACCTTACCATCCCCCACCCATTTCTTTGAGATGACTCTGTCCTGCACCTCTTGTGTCGGGAGCTGCGGGAATTCCCTCACCTGTTGCCTCGCAAAAGCCCTCAATTGCATGTACCTGAATGCATTCCCTTGGGGCAACCCATATTTCTCGGTCAGCGCTCCCAGACTCGCGAACTTCCCATCCACAAATAGATCTTTCAATTGCGTTATTCCTGCTCTTTGCCACATTCCATATCCCCCATCCATTCCCCCCGGGGCAAACCTATGGTTGTTTCTTATCGGGGACCCCCCCAATGCTCCGGTCTTTCCCCTATGTCGTCTCCACTGTCCCCAAATCTTCAGTGTAGCTACCACCACCGGACTCGTGGTATAGTTCCTTGGTGAGAACGGCAATGGGGCTGTCACCATAGCCTGCAGGCTGGTCCCCCTACAGGACGCCCTCTCTAATCTCTTCCACGCCGCTCCTTCCTCCTCTCCCATCCACTTACTCACCATTGAAATATTAGCGGCCCAATAATACTCACTTAGGCTCGGTAGTGCCAGCCCCCCCCTATCCCTACTACGCTGTAAGAATCCCTTCCTCACTCTCGGAGTCTTCCCGGCCCAAACAAAACCCATGATACTCTTTTCTATCCTTTTGAAAAAAGCCTTCGTGATCACCACCGGGAGGCACTGAAACACAAAGAGGAATCTCGGGAGGACCACCATCTTAACCGCCTGCACCCTCCCTGCCATTGACAATGCTACCATATCCCATCTCTTGAAATCTTCCTCCATCTGTTCCACCAACCGCGTCAAATTTAGCCTGTGCAATGTGCCCCAATTCTTAGCTATCTGGATCCCCAGGTAACGAAAGTCTCTTGTTACCTTCCTCAACGGTAGGTCTTCTATTTCTCTACTCTGCTCCCCTGGATGCACCACAAACAGCTCACTCTTCCCCATGTTCAATTTATACCCTGAAAAATCCCCAAACTCCCCAAGTATCCGCATTATTTCTGGCATCCCCTCCGCTGGATCCGCCACATATAGTAGCAGATCATCCGCATATAAAGATACCCGGTGTTCTTCTCCTCCCCTAAGTATTCCCCTCCATCTCTTGGAACCTCTCAGCGCTATCGCCAGGGGCTCAATTGCCAGTGCAAACAGTAATGGGGACAGAGGACATCCCTGCCTTGTCCCTCTATGGAGCCGAAAATATGCCGATCCCCGTCCATTCGTGACCACACTCGCCACTGGGGCCCTATACAACAGCTGCACCCATCTAACATACCCCTCTCCAAAACCAAATCTCCTCAACACCTCCCACAGATAATCCCATTCCACTCTATCAAATGCTTTCTCGGCATCCATCGCCACTACTATCTCCGTTTCACCCTCTGGTGGGGCCATCATCATTACCCCTAACAGCCTCCGTATATTCGTGTTCAGCTGTCTCCCCTTCACAAACCCAGTTTGGTCCTCATGAACCACCCCCGGGACACATTCCTCTATTCTCATTGCCATTACCTTGGCCAGGACCTTGGCATCCACATTTAGGAGGGAAATTGGTCTGTAGGACCCGCATTGTAGCGGATCCTTTTCCTTCTTTAAGAGAAGCGATATCGTTGCTTCTGACATAGTCGGGGGCAGTTGTCCCCTTTCCTTTGCCTCGTTAAAGGTCCTCGTCAGTAGCGGGGCGAGCAAGTCCAAATATTTTCTGTAAAATTCAACTGGGAATCCGTCCGGTCCCGGGGCCTTTCCCGTCTGCATGTTCCTAATTCCTTTCACCACTTCTTCTACCGTGATCTGTGCTCCCAGTCCCACCCTTTCCTGCTCTTCCACCATGGGAATTTCCAGCCGATCCAAAAAATCCATCATTCTCTCCCTCCCGTCCGGGGGTTGAGCTTCATACAATTTTTTATAAAATGTCTTGAACACTTCATTCACTCTCTCCGCTCCCCGCTCCGTCTCTCCTTCCTCGTCCCTCACCCCCCCTATTTCCCTCGCTGCTCCCCTTTTCCTCAATTGGTGTGCCAGCAATCTGCTCGCCTTCTCTCCATATTCATACTGTACACCCTGTGCCTTCCTCCATTGTGCCTCTGCAGTGCCTGTAGTCAGCAAGTCAAATTCCACATGCAGCCTTTGCCTTTCCCTGTACAGTCCCTCCTCCGGTGCTTCCGCATATTGTCTGTCCACCCTCAAAAGTTCTTGCAGCAACCGCTCCCGTTCCTTACTCTCCTGCTTCCCTTTATGTGTCCTTATTGATATCAGCTCCCCCCTCACCACCGCCTTCAACGCCTCCCAGACCACTCCCACCTGAACCTCCCCATTGTCATTGAGTTCCAAGTACTTTTCAATGCATCCCCTCACCCTTAGGCACACCCCCTCATCTGCCATTAGTCCCATGTCCATTCTCCAGGGTGGGCGCCCTCTTGTTTCCTCCCCTATCTCCAAGTCTACCCAGTGTGGGGCATGATCCGAAATGGCTATAGCCGTATATTCCGTTCCCCTCACCCTCGGGATCAATGCCCTACCCAACACAAAAAAGTCTATGCGTGAATAGACTTTATGGACATAGGAGAAAAACGAGAACTCCTTACTCCTAGGTCTACTGAATCTCCACGGGTCCACCCCTCCCATCTGCTCCATAAAATCCTTAAGCACCTTGGCTGCTGCCGGCCTCCTACCAGTCCTGGACTTCGACCTATCCAGCCTTGGTTCCAACACCGTGTTAAAGTCTGCCCCCATTATCAGCTTTCCCGTCTCTAGGTCCGGGATGCGTCCTAGCATTCGCCTCATAAAGTTGGCATCGTCCCAGTTCGGGGCATACACGTTTACCAAAACCACCATCTCTCCCTGTAATTTGCCACTCACCATCACGTATCTGCCCCCGTTATCCGCCACTATAGTCTTTGCCTCGAACATTACCCGCTTCCCCACTAATATAGCCACCCCCCTGTTTTTCGCATCCAGCCCCGAATGGAACACCTGCCCCACCCATCCTTTGCGCAGCCTAACCTGGTCTATCAGTTTCAGGTGCGTTTCCTGTAACATAACCACATCTGCTTTAAGTTTCTTAAGGTGTGCGAGTACTCGTGCCCTCTTTATCGGCCCGTTAAGCCCCCTCACGTTCCACGTGATCAGCCGAGTTGGGGGGCTTCCCACCCCCCCCCCCCCCCCCCTTGCCGGTTAGCCATCATCTTTTTCCAGCTTCTCACCCAGTTCCCACGCAGCTGTATCTCTCCCAGGCGGTGCCCCCCCCGCCCATCCTTTCCCGTACCCACTCCCCCCTTTCCCCAGCAGCAGCAACCCAGTAATTCCCCCCTCCCCCCCCCCCCGCTAGACCCCCCGCTAGCGTAATTACTCCCCCCATGTTGCTCCCAGAAGTCAGCAAACTCTGGCTGACCTCGGCTTCCCCCCGTGATCACGGCTCGCACCGTGCGACGCCCCCTCCTTCCTGCTTCTCTATTCCCGCCATAATTATCATAGCGCGGGAACCACCTCTCCCTCGGCCCCGCCTCCCATGGCCAACGCCCCATCTCCTCTCCCTCCCCACCTCCCCCCATCACCACCTGTGGGAGAAAGAAAAGTTACCATACCGCAGGATTAAAACATAAAACCCCTCTTCGCCCCCCCCATTCGCCCCACCACTTTGTCCAAACGTTCATTTTCATAATCCACTCATTCCAATTTTTCTTCTACAATAAAAGTCCACGCTTCATCCGCCGTCTCAAAGTAGTGGTGCCTCCCTTGATATGTGACCCACAGTCTTGCCGGTTGCAGCATTCCAAATTTTATCTTCTTTTTGTGAAGTACCGCTTTGGCCCGATTAAAGCTCGCCCTCCTTCTCGCCACCTCCGCACTCCAATCTTGATAAACGCGGATCACCGCGTTCTCCCATTTACTGCACCGAGTTTTCTTCGCCCATCTAAGGACCATTTCTCTATCCTTAAAACGGAGGAATCTCACCACTATGGCTCTGGGAGTTTCTCCTGCTCTCGATCCTCGCACCATAACTCGGTATGCTCCCTCCACCTCCAACGGACCCGTCGGGGCCTCCGCTCCCATTAACGAGTGCAGCATCGTGCTCACATATGCCCCGACGTCCGCCCCCTCCACACCTTCAGGAAGGCCAAGAATCCTCAAGTTGTTCCTCCTTGCGTTGTTTTCCAGTGCCTCCAACCTCTCCACACATCGTTTCTGGTGTGCCTCCTGTATCTCCGACTTCACCACCAGGCCCTGTATATCGTTCTCATTCTCTGCTGCTTTCGCCTTCACGACCCGAAGCTCCTGCTCCTGGGTCTTTTGTTCCTCTTTCAGCCCTTCAATCGCCTGTAATATCAGGGCCAACAACTCTTTCTTCATTTCCTTTTTTATCTCCTCCACGCAGCGTTTCAAGAACTCTTGTTGTTCAGGGCCCCATATGAAACTGCCACCTTCCGACGCCATCTTGGTTTCTGCTTGCCTTCCTTGCCGTTGTTCCAAAGGATCCGCTGCAATCCGGCCACTTTCCTCTCCTTTTTCCATCCGTGTCCAGGGGGAACACCCTTCTGGTTTACCGCACGGTGTTTTTAGCCGTTAAAATTGCCGTTGGGGCTCCTATCAAGAGCCCAAAAGTCCGTTCCACCGGGAGCTGCCGAAACGTGCGACTCAGCTGGTCATCGCCGCACCCGGAAGTCCCCTAGTATACAATTGTTGATGTTATGTCAGTTACCTCCATGTTTTGCTTCGCTGTCCAGGGATAACACAAAGCAGGTGTATGGTGAGGAAGGGAAAAGTAGACAGTAAAAGATGGAGCCTCCATATGTTGCAGTTCCTTTTGGAATTTTATTACCATGCCTTCACTAAAAGATGCATTGCATGTCAGATTGCTCAAATATTACCAAAACTACAACTGGTCTTTCCTTCTGTGCTGCTCACAGACACAATGAAAAATGTAAACAGCCTCTCCTGTCAGCCGCTTTGTATCGTGCTCTATTTGGCTCCCTGACCCCCAAAAATGGCACAACTGGCAAAAAATGCATCCTTCCTGTCAGAGTCACATGGTGCACCAGCAGAATCCTCATGAGATTTCATGGCTCCCATCTTTCCAGATGTACCCCTGTCTTTCTCTTTTATTTGTACATCTGTGGGAAGATATGGCGGCCAATTAGTGAACGGCAACGTCGCACAAACAGTATTAAGAAGAATGATCGACAAAACTCTTTTAGTCGCATCGGTTGAGAGATACAGTGATTGATATTTAGGTGTCAGCCATGCCTATATTGGTAGCACTCTCGCTTGAGTCAGGTGTATCCACCTGGGTTGGCCAATTCCTGACGTAAAATGGAGAACAGCAAAGGCTGAAGGGAAATTCAGCCAACACAGGCAAAAACTAGCAGGTGCAAGTTACTGTGTATTAGACTCTGCAAAATCCCAGACAGCATCGATACAAGCAGCCATCTGCATAATAATGTAGCGGCCATCTACATACTAATGAGCGATCCCCGGGAACAATCGAAACATTTGAGATAAACAAGGCCAAGCCAGACTCCTCGGCGCCAGCAGGAGCCAACACAAAAGAGGTTAACGGACACCTAAAGACCGCCCATCGATCAGGGAACCGCTCCAGTATTGGAGAAAGAACCAAGCGATTGGATCGAAGTCCAATCACTTGAAACCAGGTACGGGGTCCACCCCGAAAGGCGGGAAGCCCCAGGCGACTATAAAGTAAAGCCCCCAAGTTCAAATCGTCCTTCTTGACAGGGTCACTCAGCAACGCGAACCAACCCTTGACAGTGACCTGTCCAGCTGCCTCCAAAGAATGTAAGTCTCAAGTCAACGCTCGCTACGAGATAGGCGCTCCTAGCTACCAGTCCATACCAGCTTTTGAATCCCGCAGACTCAGAACCCGAACGAAAGGCCATTTGTTCTCCTGACCTGGTGGGCCAGTCCGAAGCTAAGTATTGGCCTGTTAGTGATAGAAATAGCTTAGAAAGTAGAGATTATGCATGAGTAGTGATTTACTGTGTATAATAAATGTGCTTTGATTTGAATCTTACTAATTGGTGTATTGAGTTATTGATCATTACTTGAACTTGAACCTCGTGGCGGTATAAAGACACCTGGTGACTCTAGAGCAAAGGTTATAAAACAGAGCCAATTGAACGAACCAAAAGTTAGCAACACAGGGTTCTTGAATCAGGACTTGAACACAAAAATCAAGGCTGACACTCCCAGTGCAGTGATGAGGGAGTGTTGCACTCTGGGAGGTGCCAACTTTTAGAAGTGACTGTAAACTGAGGCCCCATCTACCCTCTCAGGTCACCATAAAAGGTCCGATGGCATTAACATGAAGAGGAGAACTACTCCAATGCCTTTGCCATTATTTATCCCTCAACCAACATTACTAAAATTGATTATCTGATCACTTATCTTACCAAAGTTGGTGCACATTGTCTGCTGTGTTCCCTATATTATAACAGCGACTACTTTTCAAAAGTGGTTCATTGGCTGCGAGGCACTTTTGAGCATCCTAACCGTGTGAAATGTGCTACATAAATGAAAATCTTTATTTTCCTTTTATAAAATGTTGGCCAAGACACCAAGGGAGCTCACCTAATCTTCTTCAAATCGTGGCCATGGAATTTATTTTATGTGCATCTGAGAAGGCAAGTATGGCCTCTCTTTAACATCATCGCCAAAAGATAATGGGCGCAATTCTCCCATCGGGAGACTAAGTCCAGACACAGGAGTGAAAACGGGAGTGTTTCACTCCGGCGTCAGAGGCCGCTCCCAGCCCCCTAGTCTCCTGCCCCCGGGGGGCTAGGAGCAGCATCGCGTCATTTACGCTCGCCGGGCCTTGGCGCCACATGAAAGCAGAGCCGCGTAAATGACGTCACCCGCGCATGCGCGGTTGCCGTCCTCCCCGAGGCCGCCCCGCAAGAAGATGTCGGATGGATCTTGCGGGCCGGCGGAGTAAAGGAGGTCCTCCTTCAGAGAGGCCGGCCCGCAGATCGGTGGGCACCGATCGCAGGCCAGACCCCTTTTGAGGCCGCCCCCGGTGGAGGAACCCCGCCCCCCCGCGTTACCGCGCTGTTCCCGCCGGCAGCAACCAGGTGTGGATGACGCCGGCAGGAAGCCGTTGCGTAGGGCAGGCCGCTCGGCCCACCCAGGCACGTTACAAACGGCGAGCGGCGATCCTCCCAGTGGCCAGCCGGGATTCTCGCCGCACCGGTTTGGTGGGGTTGGGAGAATCGCGTGCGGGTGCTGGGGCGGCGTGGCGGGACTCGCGTGGCGCCCCGGCGATTATCCCACCCGGAGTGGGGGGGGGGAGAATTCCGCCCAATTTGTTTCCACAGAATCCCTACAGTGCAGAAGGAGGCCATTCAGCCCATTGAGTCTGCACCGACCCTCCAAAAGTGCACTCTACCAAGGTCCACTCCCCCGCCTATCCCCATCTTCCTGCACATTTATCATGGGCAATCCACCTAATCTGCACATCTGTGACTGTGGGAGGAAACCGGAGCACCCGAAGGAAACCCACGCAGACAAGAGGAGAACATACAAAATCCACACAGCCAGTCACCCGAGGCTGGAATCGAACCCAGGTCCCTGGCACTGTGAGGCAGCAATGCTAACCAATATGCCACCGTGGCATCAGTGATGTTGGTTGAGGGATAAATATTTCTCAGGACACTATGGAGAACACTGCTGTTCTTCTATGAAATAGGATCTTTTATGTCCACTGAGATGACAGGTCGAGCTACAGGTGAGACTTTCAGTGTGCCCCCCTGTGGTGTGATTTGCAGCAGCAGAAATTGCCAGCCACCGGGTTGGGGGAGGGATCGTCGGGTCCCCTGGCTAGCAAAGAGTTTTCCAGTTGTTCACACCCTCCGCTGTCAAGCAACCCCTGGCGGGGGGTCGCCTCAGCGGGACTGGAAGATTCCGCCGGTGGGGACGCTAGAAAACTTGTGGCCATTGTTTTAACATCTCCTTGCAAAGGCATCACTCCCTCAGTACTCTAATGGGGGGAGGGCGATTCTCCGCGGCGTGGACCAAGTGCCCGCGCCGTCGTGAACGCCGCCGCGTTTCATGACGGTGCAAACAGGGCCCGGGCACGACCTATTCTGGCCCCCACAGTTCACGCCACTACAGGCGCCGTGCCAACCCACGCATGCACAGTTGGGGCAGCCCAATCCTGTGCATGCGCAATTGGGCCGTGCCATCCTGCGCATGCGCGGGGAACCTCTTACGTGCACCGGCCCCTCACCAACATGGCGCTGGGGTTCTGGGGCCCGGGGGGGGGGGGGGGGGGAGAGGCCGGCCCACCAATCGGTGGGCCCCGATCGCGGGCCAGACCCCATCGGAGGCCCCCCCCCGGTGAAGGAGCCCCCCTCGCCCCCCACAGGCCGCCCCCCCAGCGTTCCCACAGAGTTCCCGCCGGCAGCGACCAGGGGTTGACGGTGCTGACGGGAACCTGTTGCGTCGTAGCGGCCACTCGGCACATCCGGGGCGGAGAATCAGCACTCGCCTTTTGCGGAGATTCTCCGAGCGGCCCGGCGCGAATTGTGCGGCGCTGGTTTCGGGGGGGGGGGGGTGGGAGAATCGCGTGGGGGGTTGGGGCAGCGTGGCGCGTTTCGCACGGCGCCCTGGCGATTCCCCCACCCGGCGTGAGGGGGGAGAATCGCGCCCGGGTGTCAGTTAAAATGATGTGTTCAAGTGTCTGGACTTGAACTTGCAACCTGATGAGGGGCGACAGGGTTTCCTCGATTCAGAAAAGATGAATGGATGGGTGGAATTCTCCGGAAAGATTTCTAAGTGTGGTAGCGAGTGAGACCAGACGCGAGCTTCCCCGCGCTCGGACCAGCGAGGCCGGCAATGCTATTCAAAGATAATTGGTCCACTTAACGAGGCCCCACGGGCTTCCCCCACTAATGAAGACCATCCAGGGCAGCATGGTGGCGCAGTGGTTAGCCCCATTGCGCCGGGGTCCCAGGTTCAATCCCGCCTCTGGGTCACTGTCCGTGTGGAGTTTACACATTCTCCCCGTGTTTGTGTGGGTTTCACTGCCACAACCCAAAGTTGTGCAGGGTAGGTGGATTGGCCACATTAAATTGCCCCTTAATTGGAAAAAATGAATTGGGTACGCAACATTTTTTTTTTTAAATGAAGGCCCGCCAACCAATTCGCCGGCATTGCACTCACCAGCAGCCCAACCCCTCCCCCTTCCCCGCTAACAAGGTCGAGCAGCACTTAAACAGTTCTTGCATAGCCAACACCAGCCAGCTCGCATCAATGGCGCCCAGGAGACCAGCCCCAAGATTTGGGGTGCTGATCTGGCTAGGCTCCTAGACAGAGTGGAGGCCAGGAGGGATGTCCTGTTCCCACTGAGGGTCCCAGAGGGTAGGTTTCAGGGCAGCCAGTGCTGCCTGGAACGAGGTGGCGACGGCTGTGAGCACCGGGAATGTGACCAGGAGGACTGGCCTCCAGTGCGGAAAACAGGTAAAAAGGTCAACAACCTACACCGGGCAGCACAAGTGAGTAAACTTCAACGTCCCCCCGTCCCCCCACTCCCCAAGACCTTTCTGCCTCTACGGGAGCATCCATCCCGCCTAACACTCCATGTGGCCCCCAACCCTCCTTCCACCCCCCCCCGTTCCTTCAACCGCCTCACCATCCTTCCTCCACACCCCACCCCTCCCACCACGATGAACCACATGTGTGGCTAATGATGCCCTCTCTTTGTCTCCTCAGGGAAAGCTCTCCCACAATCGCCGAGAGAAAGCCTAGACTGGCGGTGGGATATCGGACATAAGGGGCAAAATTCTCCCCCAACGGCGGGATGTCCGCCGACTGGCGCCAAAGCCGGCGCCAATCAGACGGGCATCGCGCCGGCCCAAAGGTGCGGAATGCTCCGCATCTTTGGCGGCCTAGCCCCAACATTGAGGGGCTAGGCCGATGCCGGAGGGATTACCGCCCCTGCCAGCTGGCGGAAATGGCGTTTATTTCCCCGCCAGCTGGCGCGGAAATGCGGCGCATGCGCGGGAGCGTCAGCAGCCGCTGTCAGTTTCCCGCGCATGTGCAGTGGGGAGAGTCTCTTCCGCCTCCGCCATGGTGGAGGCCGTAGCGGAGGCGGAAGGGAAAGAGTGCCCCACGGCACAGGCCCGCCCGCGGATCGGTGGGCCCCGATTGCGGGCCAGGCCACCGTGGGGGCACCCCCGGGGTCAGATCGCCCCGTGCCCCCCCCAGGACCCCGGAGCCCGCCCACGCCGCCTGGTCCCGCCGGTAAATACCAGGTTTGATTTACGTCGGCGGGACAGGCAATTCCTGGGCGGGACTTCGGCCCATCCGGGCCGGAGAATCCAGCGGGGGGTCCCGCCAACCGGCGCGGCCCGATTCCCGCCCCCGCCCAATCTCCGATACCGGAGACTTCGGCGGGGGCGGGATTCACGGCGGCCAACGGCCATTCTCCGACCCGGCGGGGGGTCGGAGAATGATGCCCAAGAATCCTCACCTCCTTCGAGGAACGAGCCCTGGAAGTGATTAGTGTGGCCGAGGACAGAGCGGTCACCAATGCAGAGGCTGGAGGTATCGCAGAGGGGAGGAACCGCCGGGCTCCACCGAAGGACCTGTCAAGCGTGAGTTGTTATTGCCTTACTGACTGACCCATATCTCCCACTGACTACATGTCCATTCTCCCGCAGATCTTCCAGCTGACCACACCTGTCCATCCTGATTGGACCCTCTCCAGCCTCCCAGGAGAACACCTCGGAGATGAACTCTGAGGAAGACACAATTGAGGCGCCGCAGCTGCCAGTCCCACCCTCCACCAGCGCAGATACATGCACCTCGGTGGGAAATGTTAGTGGTCAAGCTTCTGGGACACAATCTGGTGAGCACCATACTGCTGCTGATGCACATCAGGTGGAGGCATGAGTCCCCCGGCGATCCAGTAGTTGGAAGTCTGCTGGGTTCCAGGACCCAGCTGGGTCCCAGCCTGATGCTGAGCCTGTGGAACAGGGTTACCCGGAGCTGAAGGAGGCATTCGGGTGCAGCCAGGTCATTCAGTGGGAGATGTCATCGACACTCCTGCAGATCCATGGCTGATCGGAGGAATCCCAGACGCTATGGGCGCTGAGATGGCATCTGCATTTGTGGCACCCAGGCCAACACTGCTCAGGTTGTGACCGCAGTGGAGAGCCTGGAGAACCATTAGTGGAGGTGTCCAAGACATTGCGCAGTGGGTGATGGTCAAGGCTGAGGGTCTTCACAGAATGTCCACCTCGTTGGGGGATGTCACCCAATATCAGGCTGACCATGAGGTTCTGTGGGACATGGCCCGCTCTCAGATGGGAATGGCTGCAGAGCATGGCCCAGTCACCGAGGAGCATCACTGAGGGCATCGACATGATGGTGCAGACCATGGGGAGCCGCCTGAGCTGGCAGAGCCAGAGGATGCAGGGGCAGTGGGTTAGAACCAGCTGCCCCTCCATGCCATGGTGAATCCCAGGGGCTTATGGACCCCAAGCAGGAGGACAAGGCGCTGAATCCCGACCCGGACCCGTCCATGGAGTGGCGACAGTGGCCACCGAGCACTGGGGTGGCAAGCCCAGCGCCCCCAGCTACTTTCCTGTGTGCAAATATGGCTCATCACCTCTTACGGTCTCCTCAGCAGCCCTTCCGCCAGATTCATGTTTTTCTAAAGGAGCAGTAATCAGCGCCAGCGTGACCACTTGCTGGGGACGCGGATGAATGACGGGAGGCTGTTGGATATGGGAATGCTCGCATTAATTGTATGGGAATAGGGTTTAAGTGGTATATATTGGTTTCTTGCCACGCTAAGGCAAGATCCCGATTGCGTCTACGGGAGCAGGCCAGTTACATCGCAAACTGTTTGCCGCCTGGTGTGATTCTCGTTTTTGGCCTCTTCTGCTCTACACCAGCCTCGTTTTACTCGAGTGAGAGCACATCGAGGCTAGAGAATTGCACCCAATGTCTCCAAATTGTTAGTCGCCACCAACATGCTCTGAACTCAGGTTCTGCAGCATACTCATGGGTTTCAACCCTGCACAATGCATACAGTGCGTTTTACAGGAAACACAGAAAACTTGGTCAGCTGCAGCAAAAACTTTCTGATCTCGCCAGTTTCTGTGATAACAATACCTTCTCCCTGTGACTTTTACTGAACATGCTGCCCCGAAACCTGCTTTCTGTAACTACTCATGTTTTCCTGTATGCACATGGTCCTGACACTTGCCACTCGTTTTCTAACTGAATTTATTCATCTGCCAAGAAGTTATGTTTACTGCGACCAAAACAAGATGTGGTGCCAAGTTCATCCAAGCAAAATGATATAGACCCTCAAGTAAGGTTAATTACACAGTGCTGAATCTCCCCTGGAGTGGCCCTCATCGTTGGATTCTTACTCCGCTCCTAGTTACTCCTACACTGGCCCAGATTTTTGGCCCAGGCCTCCTGAGAAATGCGCAGCGAACTCATCCCTCGGAGTGTGGGTGCATTGGGGGGGAACCAAGTAACACTGCATTTTTACACCACTCGGGGACAGCTGGGTGGTTAAGAGAGTAGTTGGGGTGGGGGGTGGGCATGGGTAGACGGGAAGGTGGAGCATAGTCAAAAGACGTAGTGGGTAGTTGGTAGGGAGGGTGGGGTGGGGGGTAGTCAGGACGGGGTAGTCGGGGATTGGCTGGTAAGTGGAGGGATAGTCAGGGGAAGTGGGGGACAGTCAGGGAAAGTGGGGGACAGTCGTGAATGGTGGGAGGGGCAGCACGGTGGGTCAGTGGTAGCACTGCAGTCTCACGGCGCTGAGGTCCCAGGTTCGATCCCGGCTCTGGGTCACTGTCCGTGTGGCGTTTGCACATTCTTCCCGTGTTTGCGTGGGTTTGGACCCACAACCCAAAGATGTGCAAGTTAGGTGAATTGAACACACTAAATTGCCCCTTAATTGGAAAAAATGAATTGGGTACTCTAAATTTTTTTTTTTAATTGAATGGTGGGAGTAATCATGGGGGGGGGGTGCATATGGAATAGTGGGGGGAGGATGGTAGTCTGGAGGTGGGTGCATTGTTGAAGCTGAGGGTTGTTAGTGAGTCAGTAGTATAGTTACCCAGGATACAGAACTTGTTTTAATCCTTCTATCTTTTCCTCGGTAACTATTCAGCTTAGCAAGTCGGAACCATCACAATTCTTTGACTTTAGATCAGAGCTTCGGAGGGTTCCAGATGCAGGGAAATTGCCCAACAGGAGATGAAAGTTTCTGGGTAATTCCTGTGTAGACAATGCTTGAGGTCTTCCAAGCGCATCTTCGAAGTACCTCCAAGATACGACCATCCCGAGAATGAACGTATTTTCCAGCACAGAAACAGGCCATTCTGCCCAACCGGAGCATTCTGGGTTTTATGCTTCACATGAGCCTTATCAAACTGTGCTTCATCTAAACTTATCTACATAACCTCTATTACTTTCTCCCTCGTGTCCTAACCCTAACTTTCCCAAACATACCATTTGGCTCAACTAGTTGATGCAATCCTCACTTCCACATCCTCACCACTCACTGGGTAACAAAGTTTCTCTTTAATGCCTTATTGGATTTAATTGATGAGACCATCCCAAATCTCACAGGTACAAAAAGCAGAGCTAAGGATGAGCGATAAGGCTATAAGCAACCAAGGGATAACATAAACAAGTTAATAGATAGGGTAAATAGATTGCCTGTGAAATTCAATGCAACAAAATACAAAGTACTATATTTTGGGAGGAAGATTAAGCAGTTACACTGAATGGTAAAAGTTCGAGCAGAGATCTGAAGGGTTCAGAAACAGAATCAAGAACAGCATTTAAAGAAGAAAGGAATACATATTTGAAGCAGAAAATATTTAATGGCATGGGGAATAGGACAAAGTGAGCAGCTCTTTTAGAGGGATGACACATGCACGATGGATTGAATGGCCTCCTTGGTGCACAATTCCATGATTTGATAAGGAATACCCTGGGAACAGCAAATTCACTGATGACTACCCTTTATGCATTGTTTGAACATAAGCCGCTCGAAATATGTGATGGACAGTTACCTCAGACAGTCCTCAAGCAAGCCCTCTTTTACCCTCTGGAAAGGAATAGGTTTGAGTAATGTGACAGCTACCACTGTAGGGGCAGCACGGTAGCATTGTGGATAGCACAATTGCTTCACAGCTCCAGGGTCCCAGGTTCGATTCCGGCTTGGGTCACTGTCTGTGCGGAGTCTGCACATCCTCCCCGTGTGTGCGTGGGTTTCCTCCGGGTGCTCCGGTTTCCTCCCACAGTCCAAAGATGTGCAGGTTAGGTGGATTGGCCATGATAAATTGCCCTTAGTGTCCAAAATTGCCCTTAGTGTTGGGTGGGGTTACTGGGTAATGGGGATAGGGTGGCGGTGTTGACCTTGGGTAGGGTGCTCTTTCCAAGAGCCGGTGCAGACTCGATGGGCCGAATGGCCTCCTTCTGCACTGTAAATTCTATGAAATACTTTATAGAGTATTGCCACTGAGCATTGCAGCATTATAACTGCGCTCTTCCACCCTTTACTCTTGAGAAGAACCTTGTCCACAGGACCATGTTGGTTTCTTTAGGAGTCAATTTTCTGCAGGTATGCGCTTAATTTACCTAATGAAGTAACTTATCAAATTTCATGACCAACTGGTTGTGGAAAAGCTTCATGATAAGGTTGAAAGAAAGTATTTTCTGAAGACATCTGGCAATGTCCTAGGTTTCTGCAAGTAGACCCAAACATTATTCATTTTTACAGTCTCCCCAAGGCAATGAATCAGTCTTGTATACACTCTTTCAGATCAGGTTGGTGACCTAGACCTTGTCACCATTGTTTGTACTGTCCTTGGAATCTTTGCTTATTGCCATCGGCAGACAGATGGAATTGAGGATTAGTGATTTCCAGTGAAGCTGAAGATTAGCCGATATTCAAACACTGCAGCTTTATTTCCCAGAATCTACAGGTGCCTGTCCAAAGGACATTCAAAACGATAAATGTTCTGGAAGAACAATTAGGGACAATGCCAATGAACAATGAATTCCACATTTCTATCCAATTGTCCATTATGGTGGATACTCAGATATCTAGATTTTCTTGAAGATTATAAGATTACACGTCAAGATAGGTGTCAACTTTACCGACATCTGTTTGGGGTTACATCAGAAAATGACAATTTTGCGTTTTGCGATCAAATACACGGATTAAATTATTTTTCAAGATGGCATCCTGAGTTATTCCTGGTGAATTCTTGAAAGCATTCAGAAGTCACTTGAGACGGGACTTCCGGTGGCGACTATGAGGGAGTAGGTCGCACATTTGGTGGCTCCCGTTTCGGTCAGACCTTTGGACCTTTCCCCCCAACTTTTTTGCGCTTTTGAGCGCGGAACTGGAATGCAATAGTACTCAGGCACAGGACCCATACAGAATTGTATAGACCTAAGAAGCCGGAGGGACCATAAGCTGCAGAAGAAGTGGTCGAGTAAGGGCACAGTGGGGGCTGTGAGAGAGACCAGCATGGCTGGTGTTCAGAGCAAGGCGCCGACAGCCCAGCCCACAATGGAGCAGCTGCTGCAGACTAGGCAGGAGGGCTTTTTGGCTCTAAAGCGTGACAACTTGGAGCCGCTACAGAAGTCGATTGACCGGATGGGAAAAAGGCTGGATGATCAGGCTGAGAAGCTCCAGCAGTTGAAGAAGTAAGTGGAGGAGCAGGCTGACTTTGAAACGTGTCATGATATTCAAACACACACATCATGATGGACACACCAACAGGCAAATCAGAGCACACAACACCACAACGAATCACACACAAGAACACCAACCACATAAAAAGCACGAGCACGACACCTGGTGGTCAGTAGGTCTGGGGACAAAGACACGGAGAAGAGCTGTTACAAAATCACAAACAGGGAATCCCCACGTGCAGAGTGTCAAGACAAAACTGTACATAGTAAGTTTAAATAAAATAGCGTTGTACCATATACAACCGTGTTGGCTCATCTGTGTGTCAGAACACCCAACACCACATGGTACAGGAGTGGATCGATACCTGCCAACTAACCTGCCATTCTGGACATGGACCGCACCGACAAACCGCAGCCGTTGCAAGTCGCGGGGAACCTAGGTACCAATTGGAAGCTCTTCAGGCAGCGATTTGACCTGTACATCCGTGCCACCGAAAAACAGAGTGCCTCGGATGAAACGAAGATTGCAATGCTCCTCTTCTACGCAGGTCAGCACGCCCTCGACGTCTTCAACTCACTGGTGTTTGAAGAAGGCGAAAACCAATCCAAATATGACACGGTCATCCTCAAACTGGACCAGCACTTTAAAGTTGAAGTAAATGAAAGTTTTGAAAGATACCTCTTTCAGCAACGCCTGCAAGGTAAGGAGGAGCTTTTCCAACCCTTTTTGACGCACCTCCGGATTCTAGCGCAGTCCTGCGGTTACGGCACCACCACAGAGTCCATGATCAGGGACCAGATTGTTTTTGGCGTTGCCTCTAGTGGCCTACGCCAGCAGCTTCTTAAAATAAAAAGCCTCACCTTAGCATCTGCTGTGGAAGCCTGTGTCCTCCACGAAAATGCTACCTGCCGTTTTGCCCGATTTCAGGCGTCCGAGTTGGCACGGAGGGGGTCCCCAGCCGTCGAATCGGCAAGCCAGGCCGCCCACGACGTCGAACGCATCCAGGCCGTCGATTACTTCCCGACCCACGGCCCGGACGACAGCGGCCGCTTCCCGCGCTTTTCGCGGTCTCCCGCGCTGGTGCGCGCCAAAAATAACGGCCACATCGAGGGACGCACTGCGCAGGCGCGCCCACCGCAAGATCGCACTGCGCATGCGCAGTGGCGCAACGAACGCCGTGACGTCATGACGTGCGGCAATTGTGGAGCTCTACATTTAAAAGGGCAATGTCCTGCAAAAAACCGACAGTGCCTCAGATGTGGCAAGATGGGCCACTACGCTGCCCACTGTCGTTCGGCTCAACCCATGGATCCGGCACATCCCCAACAATCTCGCAGACAAGTCAGGACCGTCCAGCCCACGCATCAAGACTTCCAGTTAAGTGATGCAGATGACCAGGATGCCTTCCGCGTTTCCGTCATCGATGTCAACAAGGTCAATGCCATCAATCCAGCCGATGAGTGGTGTGCCACCCTGACGGTCAACCGATCGCGCGTCACCTTCCGTCTGGACACCGGCGCATCCGCCAACCTGATTGCATATTCTGCAGTCCAGGCCATGAAGGTCAAACCACCCATCACGCCATCCCGGCTCAAGATGGTTGACTATAACGGGAACGTCATCCCGTCCATAGGATCTTGCCAGCTACAGATAACTCACAAGATGCACATGGCCACACTCCCCTTCGAAGTTGTCGGCTCATCAAAAGACTCGTTACTGGGCGCACAGGCGTGTAAGGTCCTTCACCTGGTACAGCGCATTATGTCTCTCTCTCCAGATGAGATATCCGACTTCCCGGATGCTGAGTTCCACGCAAAACTCCATTCCCTCCTTGCTCACAACCAGGAGGTTTTTGAAGGCATGGGGACATTGCCATACACGTACAAGATTCGACTCAAACCGGACGCCATCCCTGTCGTTCACGCACCTCGCAGGGTTCCTGCGCCACTCAAAGACCGCCTCAAGTTACAACTGCAGGATCTTCAGGACCAAGGGGTCCTATCCAGGGTCACGGAGCCCACGCCATGGGTCAGCTCCATGGTCTGTGTAAAGAAGCCCTCTGGCGAGCTCCGCATATGTATAGATCCTAAAGATCTGAATAACAACATCATGCGGGAACACTATCCCATCCCGAAACGAGAGGACCTCACCAGCGAGATGGCGCAAGCCAAAATATTCACCAAATTGGATGCGTCCAAAGGATTTTGGCAGATCCAATTGGACCCGGCCAGCCGAAGACTATGCACATTCAACACCCCTTTTGGCAGATTCTGCTACAACCGGATGCCATTCGGCATCATTTCAGCATCTGAAGTTTTCCACCGCATTATGGAGCAGATGATGGAAGGCATCGAAGGGGTACGTGTATATGTGGACGATATCATCATTTGGTCCACCACTCCGCAGGAACACATGCATCGTCTACGACGTGTCTTCACCCGCATACGACAAAATGGCCTGCGTCTCAACCGTGCGAAGTGTGCCTTCGGCCAGACGGAGCTGAAATTCCTCGGGGACCACATCTCACGGTCAGGGGTCCGTCCCGATGTAGACAAAGTTAGCGCCATCACAGCCATGCCACGGCCGGCTGACAAGAAGGCTGTCCTAAGATTCCTGGGCATGGTCAACTTCCTTGGGAAGTTCATTCCCAACCTGGCTTCTCATACAACGAATATGCGCCATCTCGTAAAAAAATCGACAGAATTCAACTGGCACCAATCGCATCAGCGGGAATGGGAGGAGCTCAAGCACAAACTGGTCACGGCACCAGTGCTGGCGTTCTTTGACACGACTCGCCCTACAAAGATCTCAACAGACGGCAGCCAATCTGGTATTGGAGCGGTACTCCTGCAAAAAGACAGCACGTCGTCATGGGCCCCGGTTGCATATGCTTCACGAGCCATGACCCCTACCGAACAGCGCTACGCGCAAATAGAAAAAGAATGCCTGGGCTTGTTAACTGGACTGGACAAGTTCCACGACTATGTGTATGGCCTGCCACGATTTACGGTTGAAACTGACCACCGCCCCCTGGTCAACATCATTAACAAAGACCTGAACGACATGACCCCTCGCCTCCAGCGCATCTTACTTAAACTCAGGAGGTATGATTTCGAACTGATCTACACTCCGGGGAAGGATCTCATCGTGGCGGACACTCTCTCTCGAGCAGTGAGCACACCACCAGATGCGGAGGGGTTCGTGCGTCAAATTGAGGCACACGTAACTCTGACAGCAGCAAATCTGCCAGCTGATGATCCTAGTCTGGCCCACATACGCGCAGAGACGGCGACTGACCCCCTTCTGCAGCGAGTGATGCGCCACATGACGGAAGGGTGGCTCAAAGGGCAGTGCCCCCAGTTTTATAATGTGCGAGATGACCTTACCAACATAGACGGGGTCCTTATGAAATTAGACAGGATCGTTATTCCGCACAGCATGCGCCAGATGATTCTTCATCAACTACACGAAGGCCACTTGGGCGTCGAAAAATGCAGACGAAGGGCCCGAGAGGCGGTATATTGGCCGGGTATTAATGAAGACATAGCCAACATGGTGCTCAACTGCACAACCTGTCAGAGGTTTCAGCCGGCGTATCCTCCGGAGACGCTTCTACCACACGAGATGGTGACGTCCCCCTGGGCGAAGGTGGGTGTTGACCTATTTCACGCGCTCGGCAGAGATTACATCGTCATTATAGACTACTTCTCAAACTACCCGGAAGTCATGCCTCTCCATGATCTGACGTCGTCCGCAGTCATTGGGGCCTGCAAGGAAACATTTGCTCGCCATGGCATTCCAAGGACTGTCATGTCAGACAATGGACCCTGTTTCGCCAGCCGTGAATGGTCGTCCTTTGCCGCAGCATATGGTTTCACTCATGTGACATCCAGCCCTCTACATCCACAATCGAACGGGAAGGCTGAAAAGGGTGTCCACATCGCCAAGCGGCTCCTGTGCAAGGCGGCTGCTGCCGGATCGGACTTTAACCTTGCCTTGCTGGCCTATCGATCGGCCCCGCTATCCACGGGTCTCTCGCCAGCGCAGCTACTAATGGGTCGCTCCCTCAGGACGACGGTACCTTCCATCCTGGCACCAACAACAGACCATGAGACGGTTCTCCGGAACATGCAAATGCAGCGTGATCGCCAGAAAAGTCGGTACGACACACGAGCGACGGACCTGCCCCCCCTGTCCTCCGGAGACAAAGTACGCGTCCATCAACCGTATGGTGGCTGGTCAGCATCGGCCGAAGTCCTCCGACAAGTGGCTCCCCGCTCGTTCCTGGTTCGCATGCCGGATGGTTCAGTGCGTCGCCGCAATCGGCGCGCCCTTTGCCGACTTCCACGCTCACAGCCACACAGTACGCACACGCCAGATCCTCAACAGGCTTCCGAGGATGACTTTGTGGAGCTGCCGCACATCACGCCCTTTCCATCGCCACCCATGGCCATGCCTGCACAGCAGCCGGTGGTTCTTGATCCACCCTTGAGGCGGTCAACCCGAACTCGTCACAAGCCCATTAGACTGGACTTATAATACCGTTCATATGTCTAACAAGTTGCACAATTTTACATGATAACCTGTTGTTGTTTATCGTTCCAGATATCGTCTGACTGGACAACTGTTCAAGTTTTTTTTTTCTCTCGTTCGCATTCATGTTATGTTATGGTACAACTTGGTTCATGTGACGCACCCGACATCGCCCCATGTAAATAGTTCCGTCATATGCACATGCTGTACACGACACACACACACTCTTAGATGCACTCACGACGCGATCATATTTATTACCACGTAGGCACATATCTTTGTAAAAAGGGGGGATGTCATGATATTCAAACACACACATCATGATGGACACACCAACAGGCAAATCAGAGCACACAACACCACAACCAATCACACACAAGAACACCAACCACATAAAAAGCACGAGCACGACACCTGGTGGTCAGTAGGTCTGGGGACAAAGACACGGAGAAGAGCTGTTACAAAATCACAAACAGGGAATCCCCACGTGCAGAGTGTCAAGACAAAACTGTACATAGTAAGTTTAAATAAAATAGCGTTGTACCATATACAACCGTGTTGGCTCATCTGTGTGTCAGAACACCCAACACCACAAAACGGTGGCAGATGTGGTGATTCGGAGGCTGATGGACCAGCAAAAAGTGCTTCTGGAAAGGCTGGAGGGCCTGGACAACAGATCTCGCCAGCAGAACGTGAGAATTGTGGGCCTCCCGGAGAGGGCAGAGGGGCTAGACGCTGCCGCATATGTGGAGGGTGTGTTTCAGAAGTTGTTGGGGAACGAGGTGTTCCCGCGCCCGCCGGTGGTGGGCAGGACACACAGAGTGCAGGTGAGGCAACCGTGACGAGGGGATCCACCACGAGCGATGGTGGTATGCTTTCACAGGTACCTGGACAAGGAACGGGTGCTGCAATGGGCATAGAGCACACAAAGCTGTACTTGGGACAATACCACGCTGCGTGTTTACCAAGATTTGAGTGCTGAGGTGGCCAGGAGGAGTGGCGGCTACAGGCAGGTGAAGGAGATATTGTATAAAAACAAGGTGAAATTCGGGCTGCTTTTTCCGGAGCGACTGTGGGTTACGTATGAGGGTTAGCACCACTATTTCGAGGAACATGAAGAGGCGATGGACTTCGTTAAGAAGCAAGGGCCCTGAGCTGAGGACGTTTGGACTCATGTTAGAACTTTTAAGTATATGCTGGGTGCGATTCTCCACTCCCACGCCGGTTGGGAGAATCGCCTGGGCCGCCAAAATTTCCGGGGACGCCGGTCCGACGCCCTCCCGCGATTCTCCCAAGCGGCGGGAACGGCCCGGTCGAGTTTCACGGGCCGCAGGCTGGAGAATCGCCGGAGATAACAAAAATGGCGATTCTCCGGCACCCTCGCTATTCTGAGGCCCGGATGTGCCGAGCGGCCAGGCCAAAACGGCGGGTTCCCCCCGGCGCCGTCCACAGCTGGGGCATCATTCTCTGACCCCTCGCCGGGTCGGAGAATGGCTATTGGCCGCCGTGAATCCCGCCCCCGCCGAAGTCTCCGCTCCTGGAGATTGGGCGGGGGCGGGAATCCGGCCGCGCCGGTTGGCGGGACCCCCCGCTGGATTCTCCGGGCCGAAGTCCCGCCCAGGAATTGCCTGTCCCGCCGACGTAAATCAAACCTGGTATTTACCGGCGGGACCAGGCGGCGTGGGCGGGCTACGGGGTACAGGGGGGCGGCGTGGGGCGATCTGACCCCGGGGGGTGCCCCCACGGTGGCCTGGCCCGCGATCGGGGCCCACCGATATGCGGGCGGGCCTGTGCCGTGGGGGCACTCTTTCCCTTCCGCCTCCGCCACGGCCTCCACCATGGCGGAGGCGGAAGAGACTTTCCCCACTGCGCATGCGTGGGAAACTGACAGCGGCCGCTGACGCTCCCGCGCATGTGCTGGGAAACTGGCCGCGGACGCTCCCGCGCATGCGCCGCATCTCCGCGCCAACTGGCGGGGAAACAAACGCCATTTCCGCCAGCTGGCGGGGCGGAAATCCCTCCGGCGTCGGCCTAGCCCCTCAATGTTGGGGCTAGGCCGCCAAAGATGCGGAGCCTTCCGCACCTTTGGGCCGACGCGATGCCCATCTGATTGGCGCTGGCTTTGGCGCCAGTCGGCGGGCATCCCGCCGTTGGGGGAGAATTTTGCCCCTGGTCTCTGCAGTCGTGGGCGGTGCGTGAACGCTGGGGGGGCGGCCTCTGGGGGGGCGAGGAGGGATCCTGCACCGGGCTTCACCTGGAATGTGGGGTGGCCCGCGATCGGTCCCCCATCTTCTTGCGGGACGGACTTAGAGAGGACGGCAACCACGCATGTGCGGATGACGTCCGTTATGCGGCGCCGGCCGCGACACCTGTGCAGCGCCGCTTTTACGCGGGCGACAAGGCCTGGCGCGTGTAGATGACGCGGCCCCGATACTGGCCCATTGTCAGGGCCTGAATCGGTCGGGACCGGGGCCGTTCCGCGCCGTCGTTAACCTCGACGGCGTTCACGACGGCGCGGCCACTTTGGCGTGGGAGTGGAGAATCCCACCCGTGGTGTCTCTCCCGTTTTGAAAAGTGCCTGCATGTTTGGGTCCGTTTTTGTCGTTTCTTTTTTTGACCTTTTTAGGGTGTTGGAAGGTGGTAGGGGTGTGGGGTTTGTTTTGCGTGCTTTTTGCGTGGTTTACCTGAATGTTTCCTGTTTGGACTCTTTGATTAGTTGGAGTTTGGCTCGGGGGAAAATAATAAAGAAAACAGTTAAAAGGGTTGGGTTAAGATGGATGCTTCAGGGGAACTTTGTGCAATCGTTTTCTGTGTCTGTATGGGAAGGACTGAGAGTGCCTGTTATTTCCTATCTCTATTTTTTTCTTGTTTAACTTGAATTGTGCTATTGTGGGGTGTGTTTATGACTTGTATAGAGTGTTTACTTAAGTAGGGCTGATCTGGGGAAGTGGTATGGAGGGTCAGGGGAGGGGTGACTGGAATCAATGGGTGGCAGACGTGTTGGCGCCGAGGCTGGGAGCCCCAGGCTAGCTGAGTGGGGTTAGTCAACGGTAGCCGAAGTGGGGGGTGTGCATACAGTTGGATTAGAGCAGGGGTTAGGTGATAGGATGGTGTTGCTAGGGAGGGGAGGGGGGGGGGGGAGGGGGAGGGGGGAGTCGTTCTGCTGACGGGGATTGAAACTGGGCATGGCAACAGTGAGGAGGTCATGGGTGGAGTCGGTCAGGAGGCGGGCCAGATGAAGCGCGACACATGGCTGGGGGGCTGGCCAAGGAAAGGGGATGGCTGATCGGCAAAGGAGGGGGGGGGGGCGAAGTGCCCCCCAACCAGGCTGATCATCTGGAATGTTAGAGGGTTAAACGGGCCAGTGAAGAGGGCGCGTGTGTTTGCGCATCTGCGGGTTCTGAAGGCGGACATAGTCTTGCTGCAGGAGACGCACCTGAAAGTGGCAGACCAGGTTAGGTTGAGGAAGGGCTGGGTCAGTCAGGTCTTTCATTCGGGGCTTGGTTCTAAGACGAGTGGGGTTGCGATCCTGATTAATAAAAGGGTACAATTTGAGGCGGAGGGCACAGTCGTGGATGGGGGTGGCAGGTTCGTTATGGTGAGGGGCAAGCTCAAAGGGGTGAGAGTAGTCTTGGTCAGAGTGTATGCCCCTAATTGAGACGATGTGGATTTTATTAGGAGAATGCTAGGGAAGATCCCCGACTTGGACTCGCGTAAGCTGATCATGGGCGGGGACTTTAATACAGTCCTGGACCCGAGCCTGGACCGGTCATGTTCAAGAACAGGCAAGTTGCCAGCGATGGCAAAGGAACTGAGAGGGTTCATGGAGCAAATGGGGGGAGCTGATCCGTGGAGATTTAGCTGGCCAGCGGCGAGGGAGTTCTCGTACTACTCCCACGTCCACAAGGTGTATTCCCAAATTGACTACTTTGTTGTGAGTAGGGACCTGCTGGCCGGAATGGTTGGGGAAGAATATTCAGCAATTGCCATATCGGACCATGCTCCACACTGGGTAGATCTGCAGTTTTGTAAGGACAGCTTTCAGCGCCCACCATGGAGACTGGAAGTTGGACTACTCGCGGACGATGCGGTGTGTTAGAGGCTGAGGAAATACATGCAGAATTACCTGCAGGTGAACAATACTGGAGAAGTCTCGGCAGCGGTGCTCTGGGAGGCACTGAAGGCAGTGGTGAGAGGGGAGCTGATTTCAATCCGGGCGTACGGGGACGGGACAGAGAGGGCAGAGACGGACCAACTGATTAAGGAAATTCTACGGACGGACAGGAGTTACGTGGAATCCCCGAGGCCAGAGTTACTCAGGAAACGACAGAGGCTGCAGGCCGAATTTGGGGTGCTGACTACAGGCAAGGCTGTAGAGCAGCTTAAAAAGGTAAAATGCGCGATTTATGAACATGGGGAGAAGGCCAGTAGAATGCTTGCGCAACAACTAAGGTAAAGGGAAGCGGCTAGGGAAATAGGGAGGGTAGTGGATGCGGAAGGTAATCTAGTGGGTGACCCGGCAGGGCTGAACAACGTCTTTAGGGTCTTTTATAGGAAGCTGTACACTTCGGAACCACCCGGGGGGCCGGGGGGGGGGGGGGGGGGGGGGGGGTATGAGGCGATTCCTGGATGGACTGACCTTCCCAAGAGTGGGGAGGGGGTTGATGGACGGACTGGGGGCCCTGGTCAGGATCAAAGAGGTGCTGGGGGGCCTGAAGGTCATGCAGTCGGGTAAAGCCCCGGGGCCGGACGGGTATCCGGTGGAGTTTTACAAAGAAATTGCCGGGATAGTGGGGCCGGTGCTGGGCAGGGTCTTTAACGAGGCAAGAGACAGAGGGCGTTTACCCCCCGACGATGTCGCAGGCCACCATCTCATTCATTCTGAAACGCGATAAGGACCCGGAGGCTTGTGGGTCATACAGGCCGATCTCTTTGATCAACGTCGACGCCAAGTTACTGGCCAAGATTTTGGCAACCAGAATTGAGGACCGTGTACCGGATGTAATTGGGGAGGACCAAACCGGGTTTGTAAAGGAGAGACAGCTGGTGGCCAAACTAAGAAGGCTGCTCAACGTGATTTTGATGCCCCCGGAGAGTAGGGAGGTAGAGATAGTGGTAGCCATGGATGCTGAAAAGGCTTTTGACTGGGGCGAGTGGGATTATCTGTGGGAGATACTAGGATGGTTCGGGTTCGGGGGGGGGGGGTCATCGACTGGGTTAGGCTATTGTATCAGGCCCCGGAGGCGAGTGTAAGGACGAACAGGACGACATCGGACTACTTTAGACTGCACCGTGGGACAGGACAGGGGTGCCCTCTCTCCCCACTGCTGTTTGCGCTGGCCATAGAGCCGCTGGCAATTGCACTGAGAGCTTCTAGGGGCTGAAAAGGGCTGGTCCAGGGGGGAGTGGAACATAGAGTCTCGTTATACGCAGACGATCTGCTGTTATATGTATTGGACCCAATGGTGGGGATGGACGGTATTATGGCAACCCTGAGGGAATTTGGACGGTTCTCCGGGTACAAACTGAACATGGCTAAGAGCGAGTTGTTTGTAATTCAGGCGAGGGGGCAGGAGAGTAGGCTTTCACAGGTACCTGGACAAGGAACGGGTGCTGCAGTGGGCATAGAGCACACAAAGCTATACTTGGGACAATACCACCCTGCGTGTTTACCAAGATTTGAGTGCTGAGGTGGCCAGGAGGAGTGGAGGCTACAGGCAGGTGAAGGAGATCCTGTATAAAAACAAGGTGAAATTCGGGCTGATTTTTCCGGAGCGACTGTGGGTTACGTATGAGGGTCAGCACCACTATTTCGAGGAACATGAAGAGGCGATGGACTTCGTTAAGAAGCAAGGGCCCTGAGCTGAGGATGTTTGGACTCATGTTAGAACTTTTAAGTATATGCCGGGCGCGATTCTCCACTCCCACGCCGGTTGGGAGAATCGCCTGGGCCGCCAAAATTTCCGGGGACGCCGGTCCGACGCCCTCCCGCGATTCTCCCAAGCGGCGGGAACGGCCCGGTCGAGTTTCACGGGCCGCAGGCCGGAGAATCGCCGGAGATAACGAAAATGGCGATTCTCCGGCACCCCCGCTATTTTGAGGCCCGGATGTTCCGAGCGGCCAGGCCAAAACGGCGGGTTCCCCCTGGCGCCGTCCACAGCTGGTCTCTGCAGTCGTGGGCAGTGCGTGAACGCTGGGGGGGCGGCCTGTGGGGGGGCGAGGAGGGATCCTGCACCGGGCTTCACCTGGAATGTGGGGTGGTCCGCGATCGGTCCCCCATCTTCTTGCGGGACGGACTTAGAGAGGACGGCAACCACGCATGTGCGGATGACGTCCGTTATGCGGCGCCGGCCGCGACACCTGTGCAGCGCCGCTTTTACGCGGGCGACAAGGCCTGGCGCGTGTAGATGACGCGGCCCCGATACTGGCCCATTGTCAGGGCCTGAATCGGTCGGGACCGGGACCGTTCCGCGCCGTCATGAACCTCGACGGCGTTCACGACGGCGCGGCCACTTTGGCGTGGGAGTGGAGAATCCCACCCGTGGTGTCTCTCCCGTTCAGTGGCTAGTGGGGGAGAGTTTCCGATATTTGGGGATTCAGGTGGCACGGGACTGGGGCAAGTTGCATAAGCTCAACCTGTCCCGACTGGTGGAACGAGTGAGGGAGGAGGTCCGGAGGTGGGATGCGCTCCCGCTGCCATTGGCGGGGAGGGTGCAGACTGTTAAGATGACGATTCTCCAGCGGTTCTTGTTTATTTTTCAGTGTCTCCCCATCTTTATCTCGCAGTGCTTCTTTAAGAGGCTGAATAAAATTATTCTGGGATTTGTATGGGCAGGGACGTCCCCGCGGGTGAAGAGGGTGGTGCTTGAAAGGAACAGAGGTGAAGGGGGGCTGGCTTTGCCGAACTTCACCAACTATTACTGGGCGGCCAACATAGCGATGATAAGGAAATGGATGGTGGGTGTGGGATCGGTTTGGGAGCGGATGGAGGCTGCTTCATGCAGGGGCACTAGCTTAGCAGCCCTGGTCACGGCGCCTCTGCCGCTTCCACCAGCCCAACAGTGGTGGCGGCTCTTCGGATCTGGGGCCAGTGGAGGAGGCATGTAGGGGAGGTAAGAGCATCGGTGTGGACTCCAATCTGCGGCAACCACCGATTTGCCCCAGGGAACATGGACGGGGGGGGGGGGGGGTATCGACAGTGGAGGAGGGCGGGGATTGTGAGGATGGGGGATCTATTCCTGGAAGGGAGCGTTCCGAGCATGAGGGCGCTGGAGGAGAAGTTTGAGCTGGTGAGAGGGAACGACTTTAGATACTTGCAGGTGCAGGATTTTGTACGCTAACTGGTACCGTCCTTCCCACGTCTCCCGCCGAAGGGGAGGCAGGACAGGGTAGTTTCTAGGGGAGAGGTGGGAGAGGGTAGAGTCTCAGACATCTACAAGGAACTAATGGGAGCTGAGGATACGCAGACCGAGGACCTGAAGCTTAAGTGGGAAGAGGAGCTCAGGGGGAGATGGGGGACGGAGTCTGGGCAGACGCCCTGAGCAGAGTAAACATGACCGCAACATGCACCCGGCTCAGCCTGATCCAGTTTAAGGTCGTGGACCGGGCCCACATGACGGTGGCCTGGATGAGCAAATTCTTCGGGCTGGAGGACAAGTGTGCAAGATGCGCCGGAGGGCCAGCTAACCATTCACACATGTTCTGGTCATGCCCTAATCTCAGGGGGTACTGGCAGGGATTTGCAGATGTCATGTCCCGGGTATTGAAAACTGGGGTGGTAATGAGCCCTGAGGTGGCAATCTTTGGGGTTTTGGAGGACCCGGGAGTCCAGGAAGAGAGAGAGGCCGACATTATGGCCTTTGCTTCCCTGGTAGCCCAGCGACAAATACTGTTAGCATGGAGAGACTCAAAGCCCTGAGGGCTGAGGTATGGCTATCGGACATGGCGAGCTTTCTTGGCCTGGAGAAAGTCAAGTTCGCCTTGAGAGGTTCGCTATTCGGGTTCGCCCGAAGGTGACAGCCATTTATTGACTTCTACGCAGAGGAGTAAGCGTCAGCGGGGGGGGGCTAGGGTAGAGTAGAGTAGGGGGATATTGAGACAGGTCCTTGCGTGAACAGAGCCATGGTTTGTACTATGTTTAATTTGTGTCTTGACTTCTTTTTGTATGTACTGTACAATGTCACTTTTTCTATCTGCCTAAAATACCTCAATAAAATTGTTTGTTAAAAAAAAAAAGAAGTCACTTGAGACATTCCCCTGGACCAGGAAATGGGCTAGAATAACTGTTATCAAATTATAAGGAAGTAAAGACCACAGAGGTATAGACCTCTCAGAGTCATTGTAATTTTTCAAAGTAAACAGCTAACTAGGTCATACTAAATAGAATGAAACCCAATAGAACACCAAGTATGGGCAATAAAATCTCTCTGAATTATCTTTCTTGAGTAAGACAATTAAACTCTATTTTGTGGCTCAAGTTTTATGCGATAATGTTGCAGTTCATTGAAAGAGGTGTGGACAGTATGGAAGAAAGATCTGGGATTAAGATTGATCAGATATCATTCATAGTCACAAATAGGGCAGTACTGCAAAACAAAGAGAGCACAAGTCTCCAATTAACCAACCAAAACTGGTTGACAACAAATGTGTGATATCTTGAAGCCTGTTTGGCTTTGGTACCAATAGTCAAGTTCAGTTTGGTGTCATTCACATTTCTGGGTGCAAAAGTTTAGGTTTTAAATGGACATCTTCCTTTTGCTCCGCAATTTATGATACAAAGATAGGTGGAGGGGCAGGTAGTATGGAGGAGGTGGGGAGGCTGCAGAAAGATTTAGACAGTTTAGGAGAGTGGTCCAAGAAATGGCTGATGAAATTCAACGTGGGCAAGTGCGAGGTCTTGCACTTTGGAAAAAAGAATAGAGGCATGGACTATTTTCTAAACGGTGACAAAATTCATAATGCTGAAGTGCAAAGGGACTTGGGAGTCCTAGTCCAGGATTCTCTAAAGGTAAACTTGCAGGTTGAGTCCGTAATTAAGAAAGCAAATGCAATGTTGTCATTTATCTCAAGAGGCTTGGAATATAAAAGCAGGGATGTACTTCTGAAGCTTTATAAAGCATTAGTTAGGCCCCATTTAGAATACTGTGAGCAATTTTGGGCCCCACACCTCAGGAAGGACATACTGGCACTGGAGCGGGTCCAGTGGAGATTCACACGGATGATCCCAGGAATGGTAGGCCTAACATACGATGAACGTCTGAGGATCCTGGGATTATATTCATTGGAGTTTAGGAGGTTGAGGGGAGATCTAATAGAAACTTACAAGATAATGAATGGCTTAGATAGGGTGGATGTAGGGAAGTTGTTTCCATTAGCAGGGGAGACTAGGACCCGGGGGCACAGCCTTAGAATAAAAGGGAGTCACTTTAGAACAGAGATGAGGAGAAATTTCTTCAGCCAGAGAGTGGTGGGTCTGTGGAATTCATTGCCACAGAGGGCGGTGGAGGACGGGACGTTGAGTGTCTTTCAGACAGAAGTTGATAAATTCTTGATTTCTCGAGGAATTAAGGGCTATGGAGAGCGGGTAAATGGAGTTGAAATCAGCCATGATTGAATGGTGGAGTGGACTTGATGGGCCGAATGGCCTTACTTCCGCTCCTATGTCTTATGGTCTTATGGTGACAGAACCAGCAGTTGAGTCAGCCCGCTTCTTTGACTTAGAATCATTGAATCCCTACAGTGCAGAAGGAGGCCATTCGGCCCAGCAAATCTGCATTGTTTCTTGGAAAGAACACCCGATGTAAGCCCATGCCTTCACCTTATCCCTGTAACCCAGTAACCCCACCTAACCCTTTGGACACTAAGGGGCAATTTAGCATGGCCAATCCAGCTAACCTGCACGTCTTTAGACTGTCGGAGGAAACCGGAGCACCCAGAGGAAACCCACGCAGACATGGGGAGAAAGTGCAAACTCCACACAGACAGTAACCCAAGGCCAGAATTGAACCCAGATCCCTGGTGCTGTGTAGCAGCAGCGCTAACCACTATGCCACCATGCCGCCCTTCTCTTCCTGAACCTCTCAAGCTCTCTATTTCTCGCTCCATCTTTTCATATCTTTATTTAAATCCACCTCTTCGACCAAGCTTTCAGTCACTTCTGCTGACTTTTAACCTGACACCTGTCTGTTCTTTTTTTAAATCTCTAATTTTTTCATTGCAAAAACTCTTACACAGTATGTGGGCACTACTGGTGGGGTCAGCTTTTGTTGTCCATCTCAAATTGACCTTGAGAACCTGACAGTAAGCCGCCTTCTTGAGCCGCTGAAGTTCGTAATGTAGGTATACCACAATGCTGCTCGGAAAGGGAGTTGCAGGATTGTGACTCAGTGACAGAGAAGGAACGACAATAAATTTCCAAGTCTGGATTGTGAGTGACTTGGAGAGGAACTCACATCTGGTGGTGTTCTATGAAGCAGTTGCGGACATCTTCCTTTTTATAAGTTCCTTGTGGAACTGGAGAAGCTCAATCAATAATCCAATGCAAATGGAATTGCTCTTGGAATTGTTCGATCATTTTACAAAATAAAAATGACACACTGGTGAAAATGTGACTTCCCTCATGGTCCCTCAGAATGGATAAGGATGGGATGGAGGGATATGTTTTGAGGGTCGGCATGTCCTGATGATCTGGAGGAAACGTTTTGTGAAACTTCGCCCATTGCTGGGAGCTGCAGTAAAGATACCTTCAAAAGGCAACTGAAGGACATGGTTTAGATTTTTACCTGAGCTTGGTACAAAAGACTGATTAATACTTATATTGATATCATTTCACACTTGTTCTTTGTACTGAAATCTATTTTGTTGTCAACAAAACATTAAAAATTATTCTTCTGACAAAGCACCATACAGTAAGGAAGCTTTAAATATTGTTTTACACAGGCTGCTTTATAAACCTTTCAATAGCAATTGGATCGCAGATTATAAATCCATTGCACTATTGGGCTGTTCTACTTGGCAAGGCTTTCTCTCTCCCTCCCACAGAAAAGTTAAGTTTATGGGTCATTTGGATAACTAAATTAAAATTGCATTCCACACAATATAATCTATGTAAAACATAGGGGGAATTAACTAAATGAGAACAAAGTCTCATAGTGAACACATTTAGCTGCGTGTTTCCCTTCACTCGCAGCGCTGAGAAACACAATGCTATAAAATGGCACCCTGGTTAGATCGGGGGCCTCAGCAGGGAATGTGCAGCCGAGGCCACACGTACCCCGTTTTGTGCACTCATTGTTGCAAGAGATTGGGCGCCATATTTAAACTTTAATATTTTCTCTGAAGCTCCTGAAGTGATCTCTGACTCCTCCCCCCTCCCCAAACGCACCATGAGAGTAACCTAACCCACAAACCACAATCCCACAGCCCACGCCCTGGCCACCCCGCATCAGTTTACCCAGCCCCAGCAGACGACCCCCGGCCTACAGCACGGATCCCGGCCGAGTGTGGCAGTGCTGGACACAGTCCACAGCAGACCCGCACCTCCCATGCAGGGCACCCCAGCCCAATCGCTATGGCACAAAAAATGCCAGCCTGACATCTTGGCAGTGCCACCTGGGCACCTTGGCAGTTCCAGGCTGGCACCCACATGATACTGCAGGGATGCCAATCTGCCAGGGTCCCCTGGCACTGCCAGCCTGGCACCCCTACAGTATCACCTGGGTGCCAGCCTGGCACTGCCAGGGTGCCCAGGTGGCACCAGCAGTGCAGGGAATCACCCTGCCCAAAGGGCATGCAACTCAGGGCCTCTGATCTGCTAGGGGACTCACACGAATACCGTTCTGTTTGGTTCCTGTTTGCAGAGACCAGTGCTGAACAGCACTTGCCCAAGGTCTCCAAGGCGAAGGGGTTTGATCACAATGCCTCAGGTACAGCGGGAAACTGCACATTAAAGTGAGACTAGCTCTCACGCTCTAATATGCAGATTTGCCTAAGTGTGATCCCGCCCGCAATGGGCGGGGTTTACATCTCAACGTCTCACGAGATCGCGTTAAATCTCACGAGGCATTGTGAGCCGGAAGGGTTTCCCGGCTTCTATCGGCCACGCCGAGCTGCTTTTCAGGCACAGCATAGCCATTCGATCGCATAATGCCAGATATAAATATACATTTTAAAATGTTCATCAAGCTCTAGATCATGCAAGGAAAACAGAACAGACAACTAGACGATACTTAAGATCTGCAAGTTCCCAACAAGTAAGCTGTGTGTTTATCAGACTAATCATCACATGGACACATCCAGTTCAATTTGACAGTTGCCATTTCCTGAATCATGAGCAGCGTGGTAGCATAGTGGTTAGCACAGTTGCTTCACAGCTCCAGGGTCCCAGATTCAATTCCCGGCTTGGCTCACTGTCTGTGCGGAGTCTGCACGTTCTCCCCGTGTCTGAGTGGGTTTCCTCCGGGTGCTCCGGTTTCCTCCCACAGTCCAAAGATGTGCAGGTTAGGTGGATTGGCCATGCTAAATTGCCCTTCGTGTCCAAAAAAGTTGGGTGGGGTTACTGGGTTACAGGGATGGAGTGATGGTATGGGGCTTGGGAAGGGTCCTCTTTCCAAGGGCCGGTCCAAACTCGATGGGCCAAATGACCTCCTTCTGCATTGTAAATTCTATGAATCAACAATTTTATCACTGTCCTGCCCATTTTGTGGTCCTAATGCTTACTACTGCCAGGATATCAGTATTTTTCCTCAACCTTGGCACGCTTTTCATCCTCATTATACACTGACCTTTGTGGTGCAGCTGGCACTGTTGATGTCTGCTGGCGCCTCTTCACCCACTGGCTGGTCATTTTGCACCTAAATCCTATACCTGGCAATGCTTCATTTGGGTCAACTCCAAAATTGCGCGAGTTGGTTCCAAAAAAATATTCTCTATGAGGCAAGTACGCCGAGACAAAAGATCAATCCTGAAGGTTCTCTCGACTGCACGTGGGCAATGTCAATTTAACCTTGGCAGAATACAATGGTATTTCTGTAACGTGAATATGTGGAGCTTTATTTTGATCTATTTGTAAGCCAATAGTTAATTATCACACAAGGAACATTGGGAATCTGGTACTCTGTCTGCCAAAGATAAGTTCAGTGGAAAATTTCCAAATGTAGATTGATAGACCTTTGTTAGGTCAGGGTATCAAGTGATGTGGAACCAAGGTGAATATAAGGGGGGCCAAATTCAACTAGGCTCGTATTCAGGTGTAAGGTTTCCAATTCGTAATCTTTGCATGCCTGTTCCTGTTGAGGCAGGCAGAACCCAAACTTTGCGCTGCCTCCTCAATGCCATGATTTTGGCATGCAGTTCAACATGGTTAACGCTCCAGGTGCCTAGCAGCACGGAAGACGAGCATGTGTTAACCGTTAGCTTCCAGCTGTTAAAGTCAGTGGGAGGGATTCTCCGTTGCCTGAAATCGTAATCGGTGATCGGGCGGAGAATCATTTCCGACGCTGGAATCAGGGCTGGCGCCGGTTTGACGTCGGTTTGCGATTCTCTGCCTCCTCCAAACCGGTGTCAGCTTGATGCGCGCCGGACACAGTTGCAAGGCCGTTGCCACCTCATCGGCCGGTGGGCCGAGTTCCGACACCGCGGGACATGTGTGATCTGAGCTGGCATGCCGCTGCGGACTGTGTCCAGCGTTGCCACACTCAGCCGGTGTCTGTGCCACTGACCGGGGGGGGGGGGGCGTCTGCTCGGGCTCGGGAGACTGATGGCGGTGGCCAGGGCCTGGGCTGTGGGGTTGCAGTTTGCAGGTTAGGTTATGCGCACGGTTGCCGCCATGTTGTACGGCGCGACCGGTGCAGATCGTCAGCCGTACGCATTGTAGCCACCTGAGTTGGCCAAGTCTCGATTTAAAATGGCGAATGGCAAAGGCTAAAGGGAAATTCAGCCAACATAGGCAGAAACCAGCAGGTGCAGGTTTGCTGTGTATTTAACTCTGCAAAAGCCCAGACAGCATCGATACCAGCGACCATCAGCATAATAATGTAGCAGCCATCTACATACTAATGAGCAATCCTCGGGAACAATAGCAACATTTGGGACACACAAAACTAAGCCAGACTCCCCGGCGCCAGCAGGAGCCAACACAAAAGAGGTTAACAAACACCTCAAGACCGCCCATCGATCAGGGAACCGCTCCAGTATTGGAGAAATCGAACCAAGCGATTGGAACGAAGTCCAATCACCTAGAGCCAGGTACAGGGTCCGCCCCGAAAGACGGGAAGCCCCTGGGGACTATAAAAGTTAAGCCCCAAGTTCAAATCGTTCTCCTTGACCGGGTCACTCAGCACCGCAAACCAACCCCTGAGAGTGAACGGTCCAAGCTGCCACATCCCTGAAGTAAGTCTCAAGTCGATGCTCGCTATGAGATAGGCACTCCTAGCTACCAGTCCATACCGGCTTTGAATCCCGCAGTTTCTGATTCCAAACGAAAGGCCATTTGTTCCCCTGACCTAGTGGGCCAGTCCGAAGTTAAGTATAGGCCTGTTAGTTGTAGAAGTAGCTTAGACGTAGAATTCGCGCATGAGTAGCGATTACTGTGTATAATAAATGTGCTTTGATTTGAATCTTACTAATTGGTGTGTTGAGTTATTGATCATTACTTGGACTTGAACCTTGTGGCGGTATCATAAAGATACCTGGCGACGCGAGAGCAAAGGTTATAAAACAGAGCCAATTGAACCAACCAAAAGTTAGCAACAGCATGTGCAGTCCGGGACTTGGCCATTCTCCGGCTATTTTCCACGCGATCTATGGGGGGCTCACACGGCGCTGGTGCTTGCCCCTCACCGGTACAGGAATCGGTGAGGGGTTCGCGACACTTTTCCTGACATGAACCTCCCCCGGATTCTCCGTTCAAGCCGGCACTTAGCTGCAGAAATTCTGTCGGGAAGCTGTACTGAATTAAAGGAGGTCGCTGCTGAATGTCAGTGCTACAATTGGACATCAATGAAACACTGGGAGAGTTAAGATCTGTGATTTTTGTATTTGCATTGGGTGAGATTCCAGTCATGCAGGAAGGATCTGAGGGGGAGGGTCTTTCTCACCACCAGCCAAGCTCAGTCTTGGTGCTTGTTTGAAAGTTCTGGTGATGAGGCATTTTTTGCCAAATGGCCTTGGCAGTGTTCAGTGAACTATCCAACAGGAACTACCATCTTCTTTTCCCATAGGGGCTCCAGGATGTTACGTGGATTCCACCGCCTAATGGACTTTTCCACGAGGGCCAGGTGGTACAACATGTTCCAACCACTTGGAGCGTTCAGCGACAGCGTGGCCAGACCCATCCTTCGCAACATTGGGGAAAGGTAGAAGCTCAACATATAGTGACACTTGGTGTTTGCATACCAAGGATCCGTGTAGAGCTTGAGCAGCTGCACACAAACGTGGCCATTCGCTTTATCACCTTCCTCAAAATTCTCTTTATCATGCGTCATTTTGAGGACCCTGCCTCTTAGCTGTGGATGGCTCAAAACATAATCATATTAAATCACACCTGCAGCACCTATTAACTCTTCCTTTGGCATTCCTGGGATTCAATTATCCATTATCTTTTTTCAAATAAATTTAGTGTACCCAATTCATTTTTTCTAATTAAGGGGCAACTTTAGTGTGGCCAATCCATCTACGCTGCACATCTTTTGGATTGTGCCGAGGACCCGGGTTCGATCCCAGCTCCGGGTCACTGTCCGTGTGGAGTTTACACATTCTCCCCGTGTCTGCATGGGTCTCAGCCCACAACCGAAAGATGTGCAGGGTAGGTGGATTGGCCACACTAAATTGCCACTTAATTGGAAAAAAAATAATTGGGTTCTCCAAAGTTAAAAAAATATATATGTTCAAGGCACTATATAAACGCAAGTTATTGAAAAGAAATACCAATGTTAGGTAAGAATATCATCCTGTTTTAACATGTAAACTGAAGAGGAATCATATTGAACTTGAAATGGTAACCCTGTTTCTCTCTCCACAGGTGTTGCCCGACCTACTGAGTTTTTCCAGTACTTTCTGTTTATATTTAGGCTTTTATCTGAGACTGCTTAAAATAGTTCAATGGAAGAAAGCAAACGTTTACACATTCAAATGAATTAACTTAATGGCAAATAGCTCATCGGACTATTCTATTCATACCTCCTTTACATGTAAAGGTTAAAATTTGCAATGAAGGACAAGGCGAGAAGGGGAGCAGGTAATGGTCCACTTCCAGGATAGCCTTTGACAGTTAATGGGAAGCAGAAGCTAATATGTTAGGGGGAATGTAGAGGTGTGTGCCAGTTCTCAAAACAACTGAAGATTTCATAAACAGCCATTTATTGTATTATTCATCTAGGAGATGTGGCCGTTGCTGGCTGGGCCAGCATTTATTGCCCACCCCTAATTGCCCTTGAACTGAGTGCCTTGCTAAGTCATTTCTGAGGGCATTTAAGAGCCAACTACATTGCTCTTGTAGTTGGAGTCACATATTGGCCAGACCGGGTAAGGACAACAGGTTTCCTTCTCTAAGGAACATTAGTGAACCAGATAGGTTTTTACAACGATCAACAATGGCTTCACGGTTTTAGGCTTTTAATTCCAGATTTACTTATATGAATTCAAATTTCACCATCTGCCATGGTGGGATTCATACCTGGATCCCCAGAGCATTATCCTGGGTCTCTGAATTGCTGGTCCAGTGACAATACTACTACACCAATTCCTCCCATTACCCCCACCTTTAGCATGGACCATACAAATCATATATTGTAAGATATGCACTATGATATGTCAGAGCACACACACATAAATATTTTGTGTAATGAAAACACAATTTCAAGTGAATAAGCATCTTGTGTGCAAACTATGCTCCATTTACCAATTTCACATTGAACAGAGTGCCAGCATACCCCTAGCACAGTTAAGCAGGGACAGTTGGCATGGCACCATTGCCAACATCTCAAACAATCAAGCTCCAAAATTGCTAATTTACTAGTCATTACATCGGAGCTGTAAAAAAAAATCAGAGGGTGAGGCATAGGTCAATGGTGTACAGCTACAGGAGGTAACCTATGAAGAAACTGAAGCACAGTAGTTGCATGTGATGAATTGCACTGTGAGTTGCCTAAGCTAATGGACTTTTATTTTGACAGGCGATGTGCTCAGTCGGCATTTTCTCCATGCACTGGTCCTCCAAGGGCTGTAAACAATTGATGGTAGTACAGCAATCTACCATAGCACAAAGGGAATAATGTGATTGGTAACCGGCGTGGCAGCCATGACTAGACAGACACCAGACACAGCAGTGGTGCACCTCCCTGAAATAATGTCATGGCTTTAGTGGACGTTTTAGGGCCCAGAAGCCAATGCGGCCAGTTTAAACTTGCTTCAATAAAGCTTATTTGGAGGTGTGGACTTTGGGTGGGGTGCTCTTTCCAAGAGCCGGTGCAGACTCGATGGGCCGAATGGCCGAATGTAAATTCTATGATTAAGAGAGAGGAATGAAAAACCATATGAGGCTTAAAGTTCCATAGAGAATTTTTACATAGAATTCACATAGAATTTACAGTGCAGAAGGAGGCTATTCGGCCCATCGAGTCTGCACCGGCTCTTGGAAAGAGCACCCTACCCAAGGTCAACACCTCCACCCTATCCCCATAACCCAGTAACCCCACCCAACACTAAGGACAATTTTGGACACTAAGGGCAATTTATCATGGCCAATCCACCTAACCTGCACATCTTTGGACTGTGGGAGGAAACCGGAGCAATTTAGTGTGTTCAATTCACCTAACTTGCACATCTTTGGGTTGTGGGTCCAAACCCACGCACACACGGGGAGGATGTGCAGACTCCGCACAGACAGTGACCCAAGCCGGAATCGAACCTGGGACCCTGGAGCTGTGAAGCAATTGTGCTATCCACGATGCTACCGTGCTGCCCATGACGCCTCACCATGCAAATACCTCTTTCTACTATATTTGGCAAGTTAAACTTTGCAAATACATTTTAACTTGAAAGCAAGAGTTGAGCAAATAAAATAATGGAATACAACTTTAGCACTTCTGCAGACCACAAATGATTCCGAACCAAATTAGTAAAATGAAAACTTGATTTATTGCAAAGCATTTATATTTACAATATACAGACCCAGTCGGGTCGAGTCTGTCGGTTCCATACCTTTCAAAAAAAATTTAGAGTACCCAATTCATTTTTTCCAATTAAGCGGCAATTTAGCGTGTTCAATCCACCTACCTTGCACATCTTTGGGTTGTGGGGGCGAAACCCACGCAAACACAGGGAGAATATGCAAACTCCACACGGACAGTGACCCAGAGCCGGGATCGAACCTGGGACCTCGGCGCCGTGAGACTGCAGTGCTACCACTGCACCACCGTGCTGCCCTTTCGGTTCCATACCTGGCCAACTTCATATAGATCTTAACCAGGAATGACCAAGGGCTCCCCACACCCTTAGCAGAGGAGCTCGTATTCAGCTAGACTCATGGGGAGACTGCTCCAACCATGTAGGTCTTGTGCAGGTTATAACAAGCACCTTCTCCAGTGCACCTGTTCAATTATATTTTTTGTTCAACTTTGTTCATGGGAGTAAATATGGGTCATAGTGTTTTAGTTGAGAAAGTGAACTTGTCTGCCACTGGAAATGCAGTGCTGGTAAATGACTGGTCCTGCAGCCAGTAGTTTCATTAAATTTACCTTAGCTCCTTTTTTCCATCTAAACCCTCTTAAGCAGACAGCACAACAAAAGCCAAGAGATAAATTCCTGAAAGAACATCCGGTAATCTGAAGACCAAATCTCATTGTGCAGGTTAACTCCCCCAACAGCAATCCTATGTGTTACCAACGTCTTGATACAGATTGAACAGATTCTTGTATTTGGACTCTGTATGTTAACACTCATTTTACTAGCTCACAGCAATGGATAGTTGTAACAGAGCTGATAATCTTTGAAGATGATAGGAAGCCTAAGTTCTCTATTACCAACTGCCCTGTTACCATTATTGGATCAATTTTACAAAAACAACTCAGCAACCAGTAACAATTTCTCATCTGTGGTTTAATCCACATTCCTCAGATAGATTCTTAGAAACTGTGCTGACTGACAATTGTACTCCTGATTTTCTGACAAGCCATAAAATAACTAAAGTTTCAGCTCAGTGCTCATATTTAACTGGCTCAGTTACTTTGCTCCACCTTTAAGAGAAATGCATCTCGGCAGACAGATGTACACTACTTGCGATTGAGAACAAGAAGGCAGGCTGCCCTGCTTACCTTTGTAAACTGGTCCTTTACTGCCGGAGAAATATCCATGGACTGGGAAGAGTGAAACATTCAGTCTCAGTTCTCAGGGTTGTCAAAACAAAATGGTGGTCCAGTGGGTCATCCTGAGCTTTTGGGAAATGCTCACATACCTGACAGTTCTGTTTTATTATTCTAGGTCAGATCTATCTCCATTGAATTGAGGGTGCTGTTGCATTTTCCATGTGATGTGATATGAGATCAAATGGACCTTTTAGTACAAAGTTGGAGAATGGTGTATTTCGCCACAATTTATAACCCACTAACTAACTCCAATATTTACAATTTGCACATCCCGAAGCCATGCCTCCTCGCATTTTAATTTGAAGCTCATCATTTATAGAGAAAAAACTGCCATTCTCCTTTTTTATTACTAAAGTTCATCCCTTCTAAGTTTGACTGGGGCACTGTTGAAGAACTAAAAGCAAACTTTATGCCTTGGGATTAGTGAATTGATGCGAGTTGGGGAAGATGACCTGCGACAGAAACATTTCCTCATAATTAAAATGGCAAATGACCAGACCTGGAAACAATGCTTTTTAAAGACTGTTTTCATCAGTTGCCTTAAGAAGCAGGAAAGACATCTTGAAAATTATCGTGCAAATTTAGACAATAACAAATGAGGGAGTGCAATTAAAACATTAAGAACAGCAAAAGGCCTGTCAGCCCTATGGCAGTGATGGGCAGCCTGCGGCCCAGGGGCCACATGCAGCCCATCTAGGTTCCGAGTGCGACCCATAAGACATTTTACTGACTGTTAATCATGCACAAAGTTGCCACATCCGCTGGTTTCCATCCACGTAATTGTTTTCCTAGAGGTATGACTGAAGTGATACACACATAAAGTAAAGCCAAGTGAAGTGAGGTACATGCTGATAGCAACAACATTTTAAAAAATAAATTTAGATTACCCAATTCTTTTCCAATCAATGGGCAATTTAGTGTGGGCAATCCACCTACCTTGCACATCTATGGGTTGTGGGGCCGAAACCCACGCAGACACGGGGAGAATGTGCAAACTCCAACAAACAGTGACCCAGAGCTGGGATCGAACCTGGGACCTCGGCGCTGTGAGGCTGCAACGCTACCTACTGCGTCACCGTGCTGCCCTTGATAGCAACAACATTGACTGTGAGAACCATGCACCACTTCTGTATCCAAAGTATAAATATTTCTTTTTTTTTAAAATACGTGAAGTTCATGACAGTTCTATTAATATATGAATGATTAAGCATTTTCTTTTACTCATTATGAAATATTTGGCATGTATTAAATGTATTCAATCTTATTCAAACTTGTAGCCCATTGAGATCATAGAATTTACAGTGCAGAAGGAGGCCATTCAGCCCATTGGGTCCTCACCAGCCCTTGGAAAGAGCATCCTACTTAAGCCCACACCTCCACCCTATTCCCGTAACCCAGTAACCCCACCTAACCGTTTGGACACTAAGGGCAATTTAGCATGGCCAATTCACCTAACCTGCACATCTTTGGACAGTGGGAGGAATCCGGAGCATCTGGAGGAAACCCACGCAGACACGGGAGAAAGTGCAAACTCCACACAGACAGTAACCCGAGGTCAGAATTGAACCTGGGACCCTGGAGCTCTGAGGCAGCAGTGCTAACTACTGTGCCGCCCATACAAAGGAGGGCCACTCATGCGATCCACTCACTAGCCTACTTTGCCTATCACTGCCCTAAGACCTGCTCTACCATCAGAATAGATGATGGTTGATCTGAGCCTCAACCTCATTTTCAACAGATTAACTAGGAAGAAACAATTTAGAAAAAAGTCCGGAGGTTAGGAACATAGGAATTAGAAGCAGAAGTAGACAATTCAGCCCTTCGAACCTGCTCCGCCATTCAAACAGATCATGGCTAATCTCTTCCTGGTCTCAAATCCACCTCCTTATCTGTTTCCCAAATCCCTTTAACACATTTTAAAATCAGAAATATATTTATCTCCTTCTTGAAACGATTTAATGATTCAGATTCCCAAATGGTTTAATCTCTCCTCATACGGCAACCCTTTCATCCCCAGAATCAATCTGATGAACCTCCTCTGAATGCCTCCATTGCCAAATCATAGAATGATAGAATCATTGAATGTCCACAGAGCAGAAGGAGGCCATTCGGCCCATCGAGTCTGCACTGACCCTGCGAAAGACCACCCTAACTAAGTCCAATCCCCATAACCCCACCAAACCTTTTGAATGAAAAGGGACATTTTAGCATGGCCAATCCACCTAACCTGCACATCTTTGGACTGTGGGAGGAAACCGGAGCACCCGGAGGAAACTCGCACAGACACGGGAAGAATATGCAAACTCCACACACAGTTGCCCGAGTTCGGAATTGAACCCGGGTTCCTGGCGCCGTGAGGCAGCCATGCTAACCACTGTGCCACCGTGCTGCCCCTCATCCTTCCTCAAAGAAGGAGACCAAAACTGTACAAAATACCCCAGATGTGGTCTCACCAACACCCTAATTGCAACAACACTTCCCTCCTATTATACTCCAGCCTTTTTGCAATAAACGCTAACATTTCATTTGCCTTTTTAATTACATGCTGTATCTGCATACCGTTTTTGCGATTCATGAGCAAAGACACCCAGACCACTCTGCCCAGATGCATTTTATATCTGCTTTCCATTTAGATAATAATTTGTCTTTCTATTTTTTCACCAAAATCGATAATCTCACACTTTACTGCAATAAATGTAATCTGTCAAATTTTGGACCATTCTCCTAGCCTATCTATATCCATCTGTAAAATCTTTATCTTCTCTACATTGTCTGCTTCCCCACCTATTTTAGTATCATCCGCAAATTTTGCTATGTTACCCTCTGTCCCTGCTTGCAGATCATTTATATAGATTATAAATAGTTGAATTGCGTGGACTGGCCACTGATGCACCCCACTTGTTACAGTTCGTCAGCCAGAGAAGGACCCATTTAGCCCAACCCTCTGCTTTCTGTCAGTCAGCCAATCCTCAATCCAATCTTGTACTCTACCCCCAATCCCCTGCGATCTCACCTTCTGGATCAGTCTTTTATGCAGTACCTTGTCAAACCCCTTCTGGAAGTTCAGATATACCACATCCATAGGTTCGCATTATCACCTTGCTGATTACGTCCTCAAAGAACTTAAGCAAGCTTATCAAGCATGACTTACCTTTTATAAAACCATACTGACAATGGTGAATTGAGCTTTGTCTTTCCAAATGTTCAGTTATCTCCTCCTTAATGATCGTGACCAGTAGCTTCCCCACCGCAGAGGTCAAGCGAGCAGGTCTATAGTTTCTTACTTTTTGCCTCTCTCCCTTTTTGAATAGAGGTGCCACATTGTGTGTTTTCTACCATGCGTCTTTTTTCTCCCCCGCGTGAATGGCCTCCTGTACCACAGTGCAATGATCAGCTAACTCAGCCTCTTTCCAGTCATTTTCCTCATCCACACAGGGAGCAAGTACCTTGTACCTGTTTGACAAGGTCAAAGGCTGAGGCCCTCCGTCCTGAATTCAGGATCCCTCTACCTGCCTCACTCGCAGTCACACCCTGCTGTCCCGGACGACTGGCCGAATTTCAGGTACTTCATCCAAGGGGTGTAACCAGTTTGAGTAAACTAGACCAGAGATCACTGAACATTGTCCATAAAATGGAGAGAACACAGAACTTCAACTGCATGAGCTGGAGGAGGATGCTGAATATCAGTTTGTGAATACAAATCTTCACTAAATTGAGTACAAAGACAGTGGGACAATGAAGGATATTGAATACATGAAGTATTATATTTTGAATGTTATTCAGAAGTTTACTTTAATCTGTTTCACTAGATGATTTTACGCACAATTATATTTTACCAGCAATTAAGTCAATTGTAACATTCCAGCTCCCTTAGCTCAATAACCAAATGTACCATAAAGTGTGATACCAAGCCATACAGATTCTCATCAAGATCCCAGCTATAATCTCAAGTCTTGATCAGTGCTCAATCTCACTTGAAAATTGGACATGTAGTTGGGGTGTCTGAGATATTATGTCACTGCATGAAATCACTGCTTTCAGTAAAGGAAAGGACCAGGAAATAGTTTGTATTGATGTCGTCCCATTAGCAGTGAATTTCTCATACTGCTGAATAGCGCCTCATATTTATATATCCAGCATATAGTTGCAAACTAGAAGATTGCGTTAATTTGAAGCCTGAAACCTAATCTGGTAGATATATAGCAAAAGCACTATTTTTTAATCACTTTGGTGTTATTCTACCTCTACCTCTGGAACTCCCTGAATATAGCACCCAAGCTCTGAACTTTTCCACTTCATTTTTTTTTTTGACTGTGTCAATGCCTTTAGTTCTACATGCCAATTATTACTAAAACAAATGCTAACTTTTTTTTCAGTGTCAAATTGATGGCAAATACGAGTAAAGCAAGAACCTGCATCCTGCCTCTGAGCAAGGTATCGCAAAATGCTCCACGAAAAATGAATTGCTTTTGACATGCTCTCACTTGCTCAAGGAAGTATTGTGCCTTTCATGACCTCAGGACATCTCAAAATACTTCACAGACAATTAATTACTTTTGGAATAAAAACAGTAAACGGTGGAATAACTCAGCATCTGTGGAGAGAGAAACAGTATTTTTGTTTAATATGTAAATTTAGAGTACCCAATTAATTTTTTCTAATTCAGGGCAATTTAGCGTGGTCAATCCCCTTACCGTGCACATCTTTGGGTTGTGGGGGCGAAACCCACGCAGACACGGGGAGAATGTACAAACTCCATACAGACAGTGACCCCGAGCAGCGATCAAATCTGGGACCTCGGCGCCATGAGGCAGCAATGCTTACCACTGCGCCACCGTGCTGCCTTGAGAGAAACAGAATTAATGTTACGAGTTCCTGTGACCCTTCTTCAGAGCTGAAAAAAAGAGCTAAGAAGCTTTCGGCCACCTGTCATTTTAATACTCCATCTTGCTCTCATGCTGACCTCTCTGCCTTCAGTCTCCTGAAGAGTTCCAATGAAGCTCAGTGTAAACTAAAGGAACAAACACTTTGGGTCTGATCTACCAGCCACGTCGCACCCAAATGGGAGTGTGGCGTGGCCGGTAGTCCGCCCAGACCTCGCGAGGCAACGTGATCAGGGTTCTGCCCACAATGGGCGTGACCAAGCCGTGCACACCCAAGTAGCTTTCAGACTTACTAAAGTGTACTCACCCGGGATCTACTGGCCCCCCAGCATCTAATGCCTCCCCAGGGAGTCCTCAGCTGGGTGCCGTTCAGTACTGGTCCACACAAACCACGCAAAACAGCAGACGAGGGGGTTTCCCAGGCCATCAGAGGCCCCTGAGTAGCTAGGGACAGTGAAGAGTGGCCCTCAGGCCCTCCCCCTGGAACACGGGCACCTTGGCACTGCCATCCTGGCACTGTCAAGGTGCCTGGGTGGCACTGAAAAATACTACCAGGATGCCAGGGTACCAGTGCCAGGTTGCCCGGGTGCCAGGGTGGCACTGCCAAGGGTCAGAGCCTGAGTGAGGTCATGCCCATGAAAGGAAGGTTGGGGGTATGAAGTATGTGGAGTTGCAGGATGGATATGAAGGTGCCATGGAGATCAGGATGGCATTTAAAAATGGCATCCGAATCTCTCGCTACAGTGGGGAGCTCCCTCAAAAAACGGAGCTACGTGTAGTTGCCCGTTCCCTGTTCAGGCCCCTTATTCAAAGCGAGTTGCCTTGAATGACCATGTGTTTCTCGGCACTGCGAGTGCCGGGAAACACGTGGCTAAACAAGCTCGCTCGGAGATTTTGTCCCCTTTTGGGAAGATCGCCCCCTTGGTGATCGGGGCACCCTTTCAAAATGATGATGAAAATAATTCGAAGTGTGGACTAAACCGGTGAGAAACTCCCCAGGTCCCAAAAAAATGACGAAGTGTGGTTAGATAGCTGTGGGGAGTAGCCCGGCGCAGGATATTGTTAATGTGGAAGGAAGCCAAGCCCCCGGGTGTGGAGACCTGGATAAATGACATGGCAGGGTTTATAAAGTTGGAACGGATTAAGTTCGTTCTAAGGGGGTCGGCTCAAGGGTTCACCAGGCGGTGGCAACCGTTCGTCGAATACCTCACAGAAAGATAGAGGGAATGGAAAAGAAGAAGACAGCAGCAGCAACCCAGGGGGGGGGGGGGGGGGGGGGGGGGAGGAATCAGAAGGACTCTCAGGGATGTTATTGTATATGCATAGGTATTTGGTATATGTAATTGTATATTGGATTGTTGGATTGTATTTTTGGAGAGTATTTATCGTGGACAAGGCAGTTGCCATTTAGTTTTGTTTTTGATTTTGTTCATATATTATTTATTTATTTGTTTAAAACTGGCCATTGTTATTTATATTGTTTTATTGATGTATAAAGGAAACACTATGTACTGTTATGTTTGGCCAAAAAATCTTGAATAAAATATATCTTAAAAAAAAAAGATAGCTGTCGGGAATTCACCAACAGAGCCAGTGGGAAACTACCAGCAAAACTCGCCATAAATGATACGTAGAAACCTTTTGGTTAGATCGTACCCTACATCTTTTAATTACGCATTTTACATCCTTCTGGACTCAACACTGAATCAGAAATTTAAGACGTTGATTTCTTCCCCCATTTTGTTTCTTTTTACTCCATCGGGTTCAATTACAATCTTATTTATCGCTTGGCTTTGTTTTCAAATAGCTCAGTCCTCCAACCCCCGCTGGTCCAGTGCCTCCTCATCATCCTCGTTCTCCACTCCCTCCTCCTCCTCAGAGGTGGCCACATCTTCTTCATCACCAACCTCCAGCACGTCGTCCCGCTGCTGTGCGAGGTTGTGGAGGACACAGCAGACCACCACAAAGCGGGCGACCCTCCAGTGGTGTACTGGAATGCACCATTGGAGCGGTTGAGGCATCAGAACCGCATCTTAAGGAGTCCGATGCACCGCTCAATCACAGCCTGGGTGGCTGCATGGGCCTCTTTGTACCGGGTCTCCGCTTCGGTCTTCGGCCTTTGTACTGGTGTCATTAGCCAGGTCCTCAGTGGGTATCCCTCATCCCCCAAGAACCAGCCGCCCATTCCTGGCGTGCTCCTCAAAGAGGGCGGGGATGTCAGTCTGCCCCAGGATGTAGCTGTTGTGGACACTCCCCGGGAAGCATGCACACATGTGCATTATATTCATCAGGTGGTCGCACACAAGTTGTATGTTCAGGGAATGGAACCCCTCTCGGTTAACATAGGGCAACCCAGGTGGTTCGGTAAGCGTAGGGCAACATGTGTGCCATCTATGATCCCCTGGATCTGGGGCATCCCAGCGATGGGGGAGAAACCTGCTGCCTGGGCATCTTGCTGGGTTTGGTCCATGTCAAAGATGATGTAGTCCTCCGCGTGGGTATACAGGGCGCAGATGCACCTGTGGGCTGTGGCCTGTGAGATACCATGCAGGTCCCGCTCGACCCCTGGAATGATCGCAAAATGTAAAAGTTCAGGGCTGCGGTGACCTTCACGGCCAACAGAAGCGGGTTTCCTCCTCCTCCATGTGGTGCCAAGTCCGTGAGGACATGGGGCAGCACGGTAGCACATGTGGCTAGCACTGTGGCTTCACAGCGCCAGGGTCCCAGGTTCAATACCCCGCTGGGTCACTGGTCTGTGTGGAGTCTGCACGTTCTCCCTGTGTCTGCGTGGGTTTCCTCCGGGTGCTCCGGTTTCCTTCCACAGTCCAAAGATGTGCAGGTTAGGTGGATTGACCATGCTAAATTGCCCTTAGTGCCAAAAAAGTTTAGAAGGGGTTATTGGGTTACGGGGATAGGGTGGAAGTGAGGCTTAAGTGGGTCGGGGCAGACTCAATGGGCCGAATGGCTTCCTTCTGCACTAAATGTTCTATGAACTATAATCTAGGTGTCGCACCATCTACTTATTGAGGCAGAGCATCCTGCGACACGCATTGTCAGTCAACTGCTCAAATGGCCAGAGACACCAGGACACCCTGGGACATCGCGAGACTCCTCCTCTGGGTCCCTCCCTGGTCTGATGGGTGGCTGGGTCCTCAGGGTGTGGGGCAGGGTCCGGCACATGGACCACTGCCTTGAACATCTGCAGACACAGCTGCCGCCGCCTTCTCTGGCGTCTGGCCATATCACCTAGCACCAGCACCACCAGGGCAACTTCTGCGTCCAACATCCCTGCCATAGCACACAATATCTGTAAGGCATTGGGAGAGGGTGTTAGGCTGACAAACAGCCGTGGCTTCCATGCCAGACCCTCCTTTTCCCCACTGATTCACCCCTCTCCCCCACTTGGAACGTCCTGCCCACGCATTCCTGGCCGCAGCGGGTCCCCCTCACTGAACCCCAGACCCTGTACCCCGGACACCCGCTCACATCAACTGGACCAGGTGCTGGCCCCCTCCCCGTGGCACTCACCCACCCTCCAGCCGTGGGCATGTCTCCCGGAGCTGTGTCCATCCCTTTGGTGTTTGGATCTTGGCTGCTGCGTGTGTGGTGTTGCCTCCCGCAGTGTCCAGGCATCATGGTCTGATTGGGATGCTAGGCAATGGCTCCCACTTGTTACATAGCCTGTCCACCCACGGGGATCTGCAGTGCTCACTAAACCACGATTGCTAATTCCCGATAAGGTATAGCCTCAGCCGCACAGCCAGAGGCCTCAGCAGTGGGTGGGGTTATGGGTGGTCAGTGGGGCAGACACAAGGGTTGCTCCCAGAATGGGTACACACGATCCAGGTGTTGGCATGGTGGTACCTCGAGCGGTTGCCTCTCGGTTGCCCCCCCCCCCCAGCACCAGCCCCCCCCCCCCCCCCCCCTCAGCTGAGTGTGCACCACCCCCATCGAGCACTGGGGCAGCAAGTTCAGCGCCCACAGGCTCTTTGACTGTGAGCAAAGATGGCTACTCACCTCCTTGGTTCCCTACAGAAGCCCTTCCACCAGGTTCACATTTTGCAAAGGGAGTACTAATGAGCGCCAGCGTGACCACTTGCTGAGGAGGCCACTGAATGGCAGGAGGCCATTGGATATGGGGTGGCTCTTATTAATTGTATGGAAATGGGGCTTAAGTGGTGATGATTGGTTTCTCGCCAACCGGCCTCATTACGCTTGAGTGAGAGCGCAACGAGGCCGGAGAATCGCGCCCTCAGTAACTAATTTTGGCACAGCCGACACTAAAGACGTGAAGGATGAACTGATCTTGTGCAATTGGATGAGGAAGGGATGTTGGAAAGGACACAGGGAAATTCTCCATTTTGTTTAAACTGTGCTGTAAAACAACTCACCTGCAGGTTAGAATTCAGTTTATCCTAAGGATGACACTTCTGACAATCCCTAGGTGTCAGCCTAGGCTAAATAGTCAAATTATGGAGTGGGACTTATATTGCAAAATATCACCCAAAATCTTCATCCCTTCCTCTCATGTGAGAGAGGGCCCCTTCCATATAATAAACTGCATTGGCATGGTATCACACAGGGAAAATGAAATGAGTTAATAATAAATATGATGCTTTCTGACTTAATTGCCAATACTCACAGCAAACTATCCACCCTGCCTAAAACAAGGAAATAATGTTGGCTTTGCTCCAGAAAGGCTAAAGAGAGAAAAAGAAACACTACACCGTTACTTCTGTCCACAGTAACAACATTTAAATCCTTTTCTTTTTTTTGATAAATTTAGAGGACCCAATTCATTTTTTCCAATTAAGGAGCAAATTAGCGTGGCCAATCCACCTAGCTTGCACATCTTTGGGTTGTGGCGACGAAACCAACGCTAACACAGGGGGAATCTGCAAACTCCACACGGACTCAGAGCCGGGATCGAACCTGGGAGCTCGGCGCCATGAGGCAGCAGTGCTACTCATTGTGCCACCGTGCTGCCCACATTTTAATCCTTTTCAACTGCACATACCTATTTTAAGTATGCACTCACACTTTCACTTAACTCTAAAATGTTTTGCTCCACTGTGAAGTACAATTAGGATAGAATAATCACCCAGGAGAGTTCTCTTGGGGCACAAAGGCCAACAGCTGGAGCTAAGCAGGTGCCAGCTTTGAGTCCCGACTTTAATTGCAACCATTTGGAAACAACCATGTTACATCAATCCCAAAGTGTATTTTTGCAAGGGGATTGCAGAGTTCAGTAGGTTAGCAAACCATGCTCCCACTCCAGGGATCTTTCCTTAAATCCAACCATCTGCCAGCACACGGGCTTCATGTGGAATCAGCTTGAATTATCTCAGCTCAGCGTGCTGAGGTCCACAGCTCAAAGATGTCCATAACTCAGCTCTACTGTGAACAGGAGGCAACTTGCACTTATACCATGGCTTTCAAATGGACATATTAATTAGGAGCAGGAGTCGACCATTTGGCCCCTTGAGCCTGCTCCACCATTTAAGAAAATCATGGCTGATCTCATTGTGGCCTCAACTCCACTACCCTTCCTACCCCCAATAGCCACTGACACCATTGTTTGTCAAAAAATCTACCTATCTCTGTTTTTAAAATATTCATTGACCCTGCCTCCACCACTCTCTGGGAAAGAGTTCCATATACCCAGGGAGAAAATAATTCTCAGCAACTTTGTGTTAAATGGGAGGCCTCCTTATTTTTAAACTATGAAGGCGAGTTCTGGACATTTCCACAAGAGGAGACATCTTATCAGCTTCCACTCTGTCAAGACTCCTCTGGATTTTATATGCCTCAATAAGATCCTCTCATTCTTCTAAACTCCAATGGATACAGGACAAACCAGGCCAACCTTTCCTCATAAGATAACTCCCACATCCCAGAAATCAGTCGAGTGAGCCTCTCTGAACCGCTTCTAACATAATTCTGTCCTTTCTTAAATAAGGAGACTACAACTGTACATAGAACTCCGGGTGTGGTCTCAGAAATACCCTGTATAACTGTAGGAAAACATCTCTACTTTTGTCCTCCATTCCCCTTGCAACAAACAACATTTGATTTTTTTTCTGTACCTGTGTACTTTCTTTTGTGATTCCTGTACCAGGACATCCAGATCACTTTGAGTTCTGCAATCTCTCTCCATTTAGATACGATGCTGCTTTTCTATTCTTCCCGCCAAAGTGGACAAGTTCACATTTTCCCATATTGTACTTCATCTGCCACTTTTTAAATTCAACTCAACTTAATCTATTAACATCCTATCAGATCCTTTTGTCCTCTTTTCTACCTAACTTTGTGCCATCAGCAAATTTAGCATCTATACATTCAGTCCCTTCATCCAAATAATTCATATTGATTGTAAATAGTTAAGGGGCCCCAGCATTGATCCCTGTGGCACTCCATTCATTACTTCTTGTCACCCCAAAAATGACCCATATATGCCTACTCTCTGTTCCTCCATTCATGCGAATTATACCTTGACCTTTTTTCTTTGTGTAGTACACTTTGGTGTGGCCCCTTGTCAAATGCTTTCTGGAAATCTAAGTGAACCACATCCACAGGTTTCCCTTAATTCACATTGTTAGTTACTTCCTCAAGGAGCTCTAATTCCAATTCTCTTCCACACCTAGTCGTGCACTAAGGCAGATTTTTGTCTGTTGCCCTCGCTGATAATTCTCAGAACAGGCCGCTAGTCTGTCGCTCGGGGCTTATAGCTTGAGTGGCGCCACTCCACAGCATGCGTGGCTAACCAAGAGCCTCTCCCCTTTTTACTGACAGCCATTGGCTGTTTGGAAGGATTTTGCAGGTTGACACTCAACCTGCTTGACTGTGTAATGAACCCACCTTTCTTGGCCATCAGAGTCCTGAGGTGGGACTTGAACCCAGAGCTTCTGGCTCAGAGGCAGGGACACTACCCACTGTGCCACAAGCCCTCCTCAAAGAGTTATAATAAATGAGTCAAAGGCAATTTCCCTTTCACAATCTCAGGATGTCGCAAAGTGCTTTACTACCAATGAGGTGTCATCACTATTGTAATGCAGGAAGCACTACAGTCAATTTGCAAGCTCCCACAAACAACAAAATGGCAATAGCCAGATAATTTATTTTTAGTAATGATGACTGAGGGGTGAATTTTGACCAACATACTGAGGATGTACTCACTCACCTGGGGCGGGATTCTCCGACCCCCCGCCGGGTCGGAGAATCGCAGGGGGCTGGCGTGAATCCCGCCCCCGCCGGTTGCCGAATTCTCCGGCACCGGATATTCGGCAGGAGTGGGAATTGCGCCGCGCCGGTTGGCAGGGCCCCACCCGGCGATTCTCCGGCCCGCGATGGGCTGAAGTCCCGCTGCTGGAATGCCTGTCCCGCCGGCGAGAATCAAACCACCTCTCTTACCGGCGGGACAAGGCGGCGTGGGCGGGCTCTGGGGTCCTGGGGGGGCGGGGGGGGCGCGGGGCGATCTGGCCCCGGGGGGTGCCCCCACAGTGGCCTGGCCCGCGATCGGGGCCCACCGATCCGCGGGCGGGCCTGTGCCGTGGGGGCACTCTCTTCCTTCCGCCTTCGCCATGGTCTCCACTATGGCGGAGGCGGACGAGACCCCCTCCACTGCGCATGCACGGGGATGCCGTGAGCGGCTGCTGACGCGCCGCATGGTAAAGTCATTTCCGCGTCAGCTGGCGGGGCACCAAAGGCCTTTCCCGCCAGCTGGCGGGGCGGAAATCAGTTTAGCGCAGGCCTAGCCCCTCAAGGTGAGGGCTCGACCCCTCAAGGTGCAGAGAATTCCGCACCTTTGGGGAGGCGCGATGCCGGACTGATTCGCGCCGTTTTTGGCGCCGGTCGGCGGACATCCCACTGATTGCGGAGAATCCCGCCCCTTGATCTTCTTCAAAATTGTCATATACAAAGAATTGCTTTGCTGAATTCTCTTGACCAACAGGACGGATAAGTGGGTCTCAGTTTCACACCTCATCCAAAAGACAGCTTTCCAGAGAGTAACATAACAATAATAATAATCTTTACTATCACAAATAGGCTTACATTAACACAGCAATGAAGTTACTGTGAAAAGCCCCTAGGTGCCTGTTCGGGTACACAGAGGGAGAATTCAGAATGACCAAATTACCTAACAGCATGTCTTTCGGGACTTGTGGGAGGAAATTGGAGCACCCAGAGGAAACCCACGCAGACACGGGGAGAACATGCAGACTCCGCACAGACAGTGACCCAAGCCGGGAATCGAACCTGGTACACTGTGCTGTGAAGCAACAGTGCTAACCACTGTGCTACCGTGCCGCCCATTCCCTCAGTACTGCAATCAGGTGCCTGTCTATGGTGTCAGAGGTGGGACTGCTACCGACTGACACTCACTGGAGTGGCACAAATCGATTCTGGGTTGCCAAGTAACATCACCAGGAACAGTTATAGGCTGCCTAAAGTGCGTTTTAATACCATCGGTAGCAATGGAGACAGGTGGCGGAGGTGAGGCTAGCGTGCCCCCATGCCATCATCATGCCGCTTTCATGTGCCCTCAGATCTCCCATGTCCCATCCATACATCCTTATTTCTCCCATGCCCCTTCCATACTCATTCTTCCAGCATCCACTATATTCAAAACATGGATGGGTTTCTCCGGTCCACCTGCCGCGTGTTTAAATCTGAGCCAAGGTTTTAAAAAAATTAAATTAATATCAGTATTTAAATAGGGCAGCATTCAGGGCAGCACGGTAGCATGGTGGTTAGCACAATTGCTTCACAGCTCCGGGGTCCCAGGTTCGATTCCCGGCTTGGGTCACTGTCTGCGGAGTCTGCAAATCCTCCCCGTGTCTGCGTGGGTTTCCTCCGGGTGCTCCGGTTTCCTCCCACAGTCCAAAGATGTGCAGGTTAGGTGGATTGGCCGTGATAAATTGCCCTTAGTGTCCAAAATTGCCCTTAGTGTTGGGTGGGGTTACTGGGTTATGGGGATAGGGTGGAGGTGTGGGCTTGGGTGGGGTGCTCTTTCAAAGAGCCGGTGCAGACTCGATGGGCCGAATGGCCTCCTTCTGCACTGTAAATTCTAAATAAATATTATTGTTCATTTCACAATCACCAGGAATTCAGGAACTTTCTGGATTCCGGGCATGTTGCAATTTGAAATTGTTTCTTTTAAATAACTCCAGTGTGAGAATGAACTACAATCTCGACAACTGTCATCGCAAAAACTGAAGCTTCCTTGACATGTATTGTTTTTGTTTCAGCAGCCTCGGCATTCTTTACAATCATTATGACAAGCAAGCAAACCACCCACAATATAAGATGGCACAATCAAATGTCACTTAACCGGCTTTATCTGATATGTTTCCATTTGTAACATCTTAGCACTATGCACTTCCTGATGTTTCAGTATCATGACTTTGGGAGATAGTGTAAAATGGGCTGCTAACAATATCAAGGCACAAAGGTGACATTGGTGTTCAGTGGGTAAATGCAGTGCCAACTGGTGCCATGCTTTCATTCTGTATACCATCCAAGAAAACTACAGCAGCAAAATATTTAACTTTGAACAGGGCGCACAATGTACTGCTGGCCAAACACAAAGTTTTGAACAAAATCTGTTTTTTCACTTTTTTTCCCCAAGGTCACTGTTTTAATGAGTTGCTTCTTGTTATTGGCAGAATGCACGGCGGGGTAGATTTGGGTTTGGTCCTATTGTGTCAATCGGACAATGCTGGGGTTTTGCAGCTCTCCCAATTTTTATTTCTACAGATGACACTGGGTTGGCCCATAGCTGTCAATCCACGCAAAGTCAAGATCTATCCCAGCTCGATCAACTCAGTCACTCTTGGAAGTAAACCTTCCATAGCATTTCTGGGAATAACACTCCAAAGTATGGATGGCTAGGTGAAGGAACGTTAGCAAAGACTTGTATTTATATACTCACCTTCATGGTATAAAAAAATCCTGGAGACTCTTTGCAGAGAAATAGTAATTGAAAAGAAAGACTGAGCCAGGGGAGAATCTTTGCAGGGAGAAGAAAGGTTTGGGTAAAACAAAAAATAAGCCAAGAATGTTCTGAGACAGAAGCCTGGACAACTGAACCAAAAAGAAAGAAAAGATTTTCATTTATATAACACCAATTTGTGCACAACAAGACCTCAGAAACAGTAATGAGATAATGACAATGTGGTCTGTTTTGGGATGTTGATCGAGGGATAAACATTGGCCAGAACACAGAGAGACCCCAGATCAAATAGAGCCACAAGATATTTTTGTCTCCCTGAGAGGTTAGATGGGGGTCCCAGTTTAATGTCTCAACAAAAATCAGCATTACAGGTCATGCTGTTCTCCATCATCATTTCACCCTAATAATGTACCTAAGCCTCTACAGAGTGCGGGCCAAACACATAGATTCCTGACCGAGAGGCAAAAGTGCTACCACAGAGTCAAGGCTGACACAAAAGCGAGCTTAAAATAAATTACGAACTGGATCTGGGAACTTACAGATCCATATGATTCACGCAGATTATCCATTGCACAATTAAGAGAGCATGCTCTCTCTTTGACCTAAAAAAAATGCAGCTGGACTGAACCACTTCCTAGCATGAGGCCTGTCAGCAAACAATGGGGCAACAAAATCTAAATCATTAAAAGAGTTTGCCATCGGGCCTGTGATCTTAAGTTACTAACATAAGAAGATAATGGTTACAGATATAGTCATAACACAGTTTCTTCATTATCCCCACCCTCCACCTTCAGAACGGGCAAGGGATTAAAGAAAATGAAAAAAAAAACGATTACTTCACTGTAGTTTGATATTCAGGAACTGAGCAAAGTTGCAACACCACAAATTATGGAGAACAAAGCTTGAATTCAGGAAAATTTCCAAGCGATGCCCTTTGGATCATTGTCAGTGTGTAAAAACATGGTTTTGAATGGCAAAACAAATTAGGTGTTGCCACACTCCACTGGCCCACATCAAGGAAACTGAAAATTTACATCTAATTTCTTGTATGAGTGATGTATAATGGAAACATTAAGGCTCAACTCGATTGTCAGGTCAACTTTAAATGCTGTAGCTTCAGACCAGTGAGAACACAACAAACAAATACACAAAATTCATCTCCACCACGCCCACTACACCCTACTCTCCACGCGCCCCACCCCCGCCAAACCCTCCCGCCACCCTTCACTGGCCCTCTAATCCTTATCTCCCTGAAAAATCAATTATGGAGTTATAATTCAGCAGGGACGTTAAACGTATGCTTCGAATATCTGAACAGGACTATTGAAATTCTAACTGACAGACCAGGTAAAAGTCACTATGTTACTTGCAGGCCTCAGGTTACCCCCTTTCAAATCGACACAATTGTTATCGTAGCTATGCTCGCATCAAATGCATGAAAGTTACTTGTTCACAAGGCCATGGAATTTCTGGGGCCTGCTCTACTTGCTAGGTCTGGATAGTAAATGGATACTGGCCATCCAAATCCATTGCTATTATGTAGTAATGTACCGTATTGATACTTTTCAGTGCCCATAACCACAGCAATCTCTTTTCCCAGTTAATGTCAATGGATTCCTGAGGCAAAGGGCACTTGGCGCTATCGAGGTGGTAGAGCGAAGAAGGATTTGGGTTGATCAGGACCTGGAGATATCAGATCCCTGAACTCCAATGGCGTGAATTAACAACTAATGATTGAACATCTGCAATAGGAGCACTTTGTTCAGCACTACAAAATCCACAAATGCAAAAGTTGATAGACTTGAACAGAAAAAGGACAGAAATAAAGAGCATAAATTAGAAAAAGGAAAATTTTATAGACAAATTTTCCGCAGTTGTCCACCATTGCCAGATGGACAAAAGCCAGCAACCACATAATGGCAGATTGGTGATTTAATGGTGCTGAAGAATGTGCCAATGTAGGAGAAAGTCCAAAGGTACAAGGGACTGCATAAGGGAATGGCTTGTCACACAATCCTAGATGTTATAATGGGGAACAACTAACGGTAAATTTGCTAACCTTTTGTTACCATGTTTCCTAATATCAACTATTGCTAGAAGGAGCCTAGAATCAGATATTTGAGGTGATTTTAACCATTAAGGAACGGCTTACACAATGTACATACTGGTCACCCAACAGCTCTGATGGGAGACCTCGCAATTTTGAGGATGAGGTCACATTTCATGTCATCAACTGCATACCCTGAATGGGTGTCCCAGTACAGCTCACAAGCTGCAGACTGCCACAACATCAGGGGGGTCCAAATCCGATCCAACAGGCAAGAAGGTAGGCCTTGGGTGGTGATGTTGTCACAGAGAAGGGGAGCCCAGAGCAATGACCCACATTACCCTTGTGGAGCTGGGAAAAGTGTTCCTGCACCTCCTGTCCCACAAAAATAACTTTTTATTTCCCTCTTTGGGACCACTTCCTCTTGCCTGCTAGGCTTTACTGAGCAGAGGGTCCATGATACACCCTCCATCCAGTAGGCCCTCAAAACTGCACAGTGGCCTCATGCCTATCTTAGAATTACTAACTTTCATATATTTTTGAGAGCCCTGCCTTATTGCAGGAGGGACTTTGGGTTGGCCAGTGTAAGAACCTGGGAAAAATGGCAGCACTACAGGATTGGGTCAGTAAGCTGACTACCTCCCTTAAACTCTGTCACCCCCATTTCCTCCAGATGGAGGGAATTAAAATTTCCGCTTGTGGCATTTGGTGCCAGCGACATCATAAATAGGGCGTACTGCAAACAATGTGCCAGTTACTTTAACACCGCTGAGACAGAATTTCACATTAAGAAGAAAGTTTGCTCCAGGCCTATGTTTAACCAATAGGTTTAGAATTCTGAATCATGCTAATATGGGAACTGAGATATCAAGTGACGGCACAAATATTGCCCTTTCTACCATAGGAGAAAGCAAGAAAGAAACAATTGCATGTATAAATCATCTTGCACAATCTCAGGATGTCTTATTGAAATGTAAGAGATTCTGAGGGGTTTTGACAGGGTTGATGCTCAAAACATTTCACGAGTTTCAACAGAATCTCGCTCTCTCTGGGCAAGATCCAGGCACGCATATGTAAATGGGCCATTTGGCTCATTTAAATATGCATTCGCCGGATTCACGATTCACCGGCCTCCCCAGCAAGGACTCAACCGGGTGCAGTTGTGCTGGCACCTGGGGGGTCTCGCTGCGGAGTTAAAACCCCTGGGTAGTCGGGGACTGGTCATGGTGGCACCCTGGCACTTACCCTGAGACCCGGGCACCTTGACAGTGCCAGTCTGACACCTTGGCACTGCCACCCGAGCATCTTGACAGTGTCACCTTGGCACTGCCGTGGTGCCCGGGTAGCACTGCCAGCCTGACAGGGGCACTGCCATGGAGCCAGGCTGGCAGTGTCAAGGTGCCCAGGTTCCAGGGATAGGGCCTGTAGTGTGGGGGGGGTGGGGGTTGTCCATAAGCGGTGGGGTGATGGGGGGCGGGGGGGGGGGGGGGGGGGGAGGCTTGAGGACCCTGGAAGAGGTAAGTAGGGTGATGTGGTAGGGTCCTGAGCCCACATTGGGGCCTCTGAGAGGAGTTGAAAGATTGGTGTTGCCTTTAAAAATGACGACCCAATCCGCAAGTAGCCTTCTTGCAATGGCAAGCTCGTCAGTGCGTGGAATGACTTAAAGAGTGGCCTCGAATGGGTGTTCCTCGCCAAGGCAAAATAAACACAGCAAAGTGCCGATGAATAGTGCGGTCTTTCTCAGCGCCGCTTTAACTCAAGCCCTTTGAATCGCACATGTAGCAACTGCTGCCGTCCAGAATATACATTATTATATACAATCACATGGTATCAAAGAATGAGGACTTGGGCCGGCTCGGTGGCACAGTGGTCAGCACTGCTACTTCATGGCGCCGAGGACCCGGTTTGATCCCGACACCGAGTGACTGTCCGTGTGGAGTTCGCACATTCTCCCCGTGTCTGCGTGGGTCTCACCCCCACAACCCAAAGATGTGCAAGATAGGTGGATTGGCCATGCTAAATTGTCCCTTAATTGGAAAAATCTAAAAAAAAGAATGAAGACTTATAAGAGTGGCGCTCCAGAATCACCGGGCGTGATTCAGCTAAAAAGTTTCTATGTCCGGTTTCGGGCGCGTTTGGAGGGGTGTTTCACAGCGGCTGCAGGGATGAGATTGACCCCACACTTCAACGACACATTGCTGTTATGTAGGGCCTCGAGGAGTTTCTCCCCGTCAAGGCCGCACTTCGGCACTTTTCCTGCACTGTAGAGCTGAGTTCGCCAGCAGAACCGGCTCCTCGCAGATTGGGCACCATTTTGAATGGCTGCCCTGGGCATTACGACCCCCCATCAATTCCTGCCACTTTCAGGGGCCCCCACCCCCTGGACATCCCCCCAACCTCTTTTGTCCCCACCTCTCTCATGGGCAAGGCCCTCCCAGGCCCTGTCACATTGCAATGCCAACCAGGCACCCGAGACTTTGGTACTGCAGGCCTGGAACCTGAGCAGTGACCCTGGCAGTGCCACCTGGGTATCCTGGCATTGGATGGCAGCAAGGTGCTCAGGTGCCAGGGTTAATGCCAAGATACTACCCTGCCCTATCCCCAATCACCCGGGGGCTCAAAAGGCCTGTGAGACTCCCCAAGGTGCTATCACAGCCAGTCCACATTTGTGGAAACCAATGCTAAATGTCACCCAGTTGAAGCCTTGCAGGTGCGGCCGTTGATAACCGGGTGCTGGGTGCATACAGCATCCGGATATTTAAATGTGCCAATATCACTATCTGGATTATGCCCAGTGAGGGCATGATCCAGACTGCGGCGTGAGCCATGGGTTGGGTGACTAGCGCGATTGGCCTAGCGCGGAGTCCTGGTTGGGGCTCTCATGGAATTCACCCGCTGCGCTGGGCTCCGTTCCGGGTACAACGCGTTGGCTGAATTACGGCCACAATCTGCAGCATGGTACCGCAACACAACCTAGCTCACTTTACAACCTCATCACAGCCCAGAGCATTTGAAAGCCCATACTTTTGAAGTATTGGGCGGCATGGTGGCACAGTGGTTAGCACGGCTGCCTCACAGCTCCAGTGAGCATGGTTCAATCCGGCCTCGGATGACTATCTGTGTCAAGTTTGCACTTTCTCCCCTGTGTCTACGTGGGTTTACTCCGAGTGCTCCAGTTTCCTTCCACAGACAAATATGTACAGGTTGAGTGGATTGGCCATGTTAAATTGCCCCTCAATTCTTAAAAGGTTAGGTAGGGTTACTGGGTTACGGGGATAGGGTGGAGGCATGGGTTTAAGCTTAAGTAGGGTGCTCTTTCCAAGGGACAGTGCAGACTCAATGGGTCGTATGGCCTCCTTCTGCACTGTAGGGATTCTATGATTCTATTATAGAGTTACTGTTGTAATATAAGAATGGGGGCAATCAAATTGTGCACTTCAAGTTTCCAGAAACACCAATGAAATAAATAGCCAGATCATCAGTTTTTAGCTGATGGCTGAGGGATCAATTTGTTCAGGACTTCCAGTTCTTTTTCAAATAATGCCTGGGATCTTTTATGTCCAATTGGGAGAGCAGACAGAGCTTCCGCTAACATCCCAACCAAAAGAGCACCTTTGACAGTGCCGCATTTTCTCAGTACTACACAGAAGTGCAAGCCCAGATTGTGAACTCAAGTCTTTGGAGTGGGGCATGAGTCCATGGCCTTCCAACTCAGAGGCAAGAGAGCGGCCACTGAGCCACAGCTGATATTACATGTATTTTTATGCACAACATTTCAGTGGAGTACTGGGGGAATGCATTAATATCCTTTGGGTCATCTGCTTGTTCCAGTGGCACAGATAAACATTTAAGATCCCATAGCATTATTTAAAGAAGGGAGGGAACTCTTTCTGTAGTCGGGAAAATGCTCCTTCCTCAGACAACCTGATCAAAACATTAGCCTTCATCTCAACACTTCTTGTGTCATCTTGGTGGGTGATAATGGCCTCCTGAGTTTACCCATGTAACACTTCACGGGGATTCATCATTGGTGAAGTTCTGGGCAAGGTCTCCGAAAGACGCCGTTTCACGGAAGTCTCCACTTTCTGTGAATCCGAGCCATTATAAACCGACATGGGAGCACAGATCAAAAGATCCAAACATTCTGTGTATTTGGCACCTCGCACAGGTTGAATCATCAGGGGGACTCATTGTTATGAACTCACTCTCACTGGAGACCGAAAACCCTTTTCCCTTCACGACTGGTTAAATCTATCCTCAGGAGGTAGCTGGCTGTTGCCTTCTGGGATTCATGTTAAAGGGATGCAGCCTTTATGAAAAAGTATCTGGCAAACCTTTTTTGTCCAGAGAGGATGAAAGGCTTTGCAGCCCTTATGGCAGGGAGAGTGCTGTGTACAAGCGATATGCTGCTGCATTTGAAGAGACACCTTTCCCTTCTGTGTTTGTAAATAAACAAAGGGCATTGTCAAAACATTTCTCGACAAGTGTAATGCCCCTTTAACAACTCACCAGATTGTTTACTTTCTTTAGGTAAAGCCCAAGAGAAAGATCTAAAGTGTTTGGATCTTAGTACAGCCCCAGGTAGTCTGTACTTGGGAGTTCTATAGAATTAATAATCACCGACAGAATAAAGCCAGTTAATGGGCACTCTTGATTAAAGGATATATTTTCTGAGGTATGAATTAATTGCCTGTATATTCAGCAAAGCTTTTACAATAGGTTCAGCCTACATAAAAGGCCCAAAGGGAATGTTTTGCTCAACACAAGGGCTGTCCTTATGGAAGCTTCCACCTTTCAAATGTTTTATTCCCAAAAGAATCTGATATAGACTTGACTCTGTTATAAACACAAATACAAATGCAGCACAAGAGTGGCCTCTCAGTAAGAGTTGTATTTGAATTCCAAAGAGGAGGGGTGGGATTCTCCCCTACCCGGCGGGGTGGGGGGTTCCGGCGAAATGGAGTGGCGGGAACCACTCCGACGTCGGGCCGCCCCAAAGGTGCGGACTTCTCCGCACCTTTAGGGGCCAAGCCCCCACCTTGAGGGTCTAGGCCCGCGCCGGAGTGGTTTGCGCTCCGCCGGCTGGCGGGAAAAGCCTTTGGCGCCACGCCAGCCGGGGCAGAAAGGTCTTCGCCGGGCGACGCATGCGGGGAAGCGTCAGCGGCTGCTGACGTCATCCCCGCACATGCGCAAGGGAGGGGGTCTCTTCTGCCTCTGCCATAGTGAAGACCATGGCGAAGGCAGAAGAAAAAGAATGCCCCCATGGCACAGGCCCGCCCGCGGATCGGTGGGCCCCGATCGTGGGCCAGGCCAGATCGCCCCACGCCCCCCCCCCCAGGACCCCGGAGCCTGCCCGTGCCGCCTTGTTCCGCCGTTCAAAAGGTGGTTTAATCCACGCTGGCGGGACAGGCATCCCAGCAGCGGGACTTCAGCCCATCGCGGGCCGGAGAATCGGTGGGGGTGGGCCGCCGACCGGTGCGATTCTCGCCCCCGCCGACCGGTGCGGCGTGATTCCCGCCCCCGCCGAATCTCTGGTGGCGGAGACTTCGGGACACGGCGGGAGCGGGATTCACGTCAGCCCCCGGTGATTCTCCGACCCGGCATGGGGTCGGAGAATCCCGCCCCAGGTGTCTGAAGCTGATCACTCCCTGTAACAGGGACATTGATGAGTTATCCAAATGAAAGAGGCAATAAAGCACACTGATCTAATAGCTGTGTGGTGAACCACTGTTATTGCAGTTCCACTGTTGTTCTACTGTTACTTACTGCGCTTTATATATTCTCTGTTACTGTTTGTTCCATTGTTACTCACTGTGTTGTATATAGTTGACTGATCTGTAGCCCTGTCTCCAGTCTGGGTTCAGCAGCAGACAGGCTACATCTTAGAGTATTAAAACCATTACTTTGTTTCCTACAACTTGCCTCATGTGTAATTGATGGTGAATCAATCTGGAGGGACTAAAACATGTACCCATCCTTTTCCTGTTGAAAATAGGGTTACTAAGAGACACAGTACAATACCACAGGCATTTATGTGTACAGTGCCAATATCCACCAATAATCGGTTCAATATAGTCGTCCCCACCCCACATAATTTCCAGTGTCTCTTTGTGGGGGTCTGTTAGTATAGTATAAACCTACTATGGATCCTTTTCACTTGTATGTATATTTTATACCATTACTTTGTGAACGTAACATAATGAACTCTTTCTGCCAGCATGGTTTGATCTATATAAATCTAACCGAATGGGCTTTTTACAATCTCCACCAATATCACAGACAAAGCAAAATGCTAGCAATAAGGTCAGCAGCTGAAATGAAAGGAAATCTGTTCAACATTGGCAATGGGATGTAAATACGGTGGAGTGTATTGCTCCACCTATTATATTCCTGGTCTCGCGCCCCCACCCCCCACCAATCAATCTAGAAAGGATGGCTCACCTTCTCAGCCAGCTAAAACCCAAGCAGCAACAAGGAAACAAACCCCATCTGTTGGCAGACAATGGCCTCCATTTAGTCTCGTAACAGAGGCACTCACCATCGGGCAAGATTGCAAAAGATCACCACAAAAGATCCCCCCTTTTGCATTTTCACAAAGATTTCCCCATGTTACAACTAAATAATTACTAATCCCACAGACAGAGGCTATGGCTGAATTATCACCTCACTGGCAATGTGAAAGGTCATTGGTGATTAAATGCCAGTGTGTTAGTGTGTTGCTAACCAGTGTAAGAGACTGTGAGATAGGCTAAGATCCTACAGCTCTGTGTTATGTATGGTAATGGAGGAAATCTAGCAGAAATGTCAGATGCCCAAGTTCACACCTGAAACCGTTACTCTGTCACTCAGAAAATAAACGTTCCCATCCAGAAATAGGAAGTATCTACAAGGTCTTTGACAGCTTCTCTACTCTCTTGACTTTCTTTTCACTAAGCTCTTTTGTTCTGCTTGCCTGGGTTCCTTCCCAACACTGTAGTATTTCTTCTATTCCTTCCCCCATGCACCCTTACTTTCCCTGCTACTCCTTTGTGCAAACATTCTTTGATCTTAATCCTCTTCCACTTCATTTTTTCCAGCCAATAATTTATGTGGCTGTTTCATCGGTCTTTAACAAAATGATTGCAACCTTAGTGTGCCATGCTGTAAATCTGAGGGCCGTGTGTATCCCACCACCATGATCCACCATTGGTAAATAAATGAGAAAATAGAAACAGCACAGATACTTTTGTTAATTGAGCCGAAATGCTTCTTTATTGAAGTTCATCTTCAAATTGACAGTAGGCGCGATTCTCTGGAAAAATTTCTAAGTGTGGCAGTGAGCGGGAATTGCTGCGAGATTCCCGCCGATCGGCCCAGCGAGGCCAGCAACGCAATTCAACATTAATTGCATTAATTAATTCTTTTCATTCCCTTTTTTAAAATTTAACGTACCCAAATCTTTTTTTCCAATTAAGGGGCAAATTAGCGTGGCCAATCCACCGAGCCAGCTCATCATTTTTGGGTTGTGGGGGTGAAACCCACGCAGACATGGGAAGAATGTGCAAACGCCACACGGACAGTGACCCGGGCCGGGATCGAACTCGATCCCTCGGCGCCATCAGCCAGCAGTGCTAACCACTGCGCCACCATGCTGTCCCCTGATTCTTTTCATTCTCATCGGGCACGAATTAACAAATAAAAAGTCCCATTTTGGGTGTGAATAGCAGAGTATTTCTTGGAGCGTGCGAGCCAAGAATGGTCTCTCTGTCAAACGGGACTTGGTTTTCTGTGAGGAAATTCCGCCGATGCCGCACTTAGCTCACTTCCTGCACAGGAAGAGATCGGGGGGCCATTTCTAAATGCTGCCCAGATCTCTCAAACTTCCCCACCGCGGCCTCCGGACCCCACCAACTTACCAATTAGGGTGTCTGTGAGCCCCAATCACATCAGCTCATAAGGATAGGGCACCCTCGGGCCCAATCCCCAGCACGGGCAAACCTAGCACTCGGGCAACTTGGCACTGCCAGCCTGACACACTGGCAGTGCCCCTGCCAAACTGACAGTGCTACCTGACCCTGTCACTGCCATGGTGGCACTACTAAGGTTCCAGCTGGCAGTGCTAAGGTGCCTGGGTGGCACCAGGAGTGCTAGCTTACCACCCTGCCCAGAGCCCAACTACCTAGGAGCCTCCAATCACATGGAACACCCCTCAAGTGCCATGTTTGTGAAAACCAGTGCTAAACGCTGCTACAGGGAGGTCTTCCAGGCACGGGTGTTCAATCCCAGGCCTTGGGATTTTAAGTGAAATTCATTTAAATATACAAATCTTGATTCCACCCAATGGGAATGAGAATAGAAGAGCTAATACCAAACACAACTATCCACGACGACTCCTCACTCAGACTTCCCGAGGCGACAGTGTCACATTGTGTAATTCTACTGCCACCTGCTGGTTGGAGTCTAACTTATTAGCATACAGAATTGCTTATGCATATCATTACATCCCCTTTCCTTTAGATTTTAACAAAAATATAATAAACATAATTTCTTTTTAAAAAACAAATATATATTTATTAAAGTTTTTTACCAACACAATTTTTTCCCCTTACAAACAATAAATTGGCCCCCCGTAACAAAATAACACAAAATCGCACTGAGCAAGATATATACATGGCAAAATGGTATATTTACATAGCTTTATACACTGGCTCTCGCCCGCACGTGCCAGTTTCCCTCACCCTTCATGTTATCTCCTGCTCCTCCATCCCCCCAAGCAATCCCCCATTCACCCCCCCTCCTTCCCCCCCCCAGGGTTGCTGCTGCTGCTGACCGACCTTCCTCTAATGCTCCGCGAGATAGTCTAGGAACGGTTGCCACCACCTGTAGAACCCCTGTGCAGACCCTCTCAAGGCAAACTTAATCCTCTCCAGCTTTATGAACCCAGCCATGTCGTTTATCCAGGCCTCCACGCTGGGGGGCTTCGCCTCCTTCCACATTAGCAAGATCCTTCGCCGGGCTACTAGGGACGCAAAGGCCAGAATGCCGGCCTCTTTCGCCTCCTGCACTCCCGGCTCGTCCACTACTCCAAATATTGCTAGCCCCCAGCTTGGCTTGACCCGGACTTTCACCACCTGAGATATTGCTCCCGCCACTCCTCTCCAGAACCCCTCCAGTGCCGGGCATGACCAAAACATATGGACATGGTTCGCCGGACTCCCTGAACACCTTCCGCATCTGTCCTCTCCCCCAAAGAACCTACTCAACCTCGCCCCCGTCAAGTGTGCTCTGTGAACCACCTTAAATTGTATCAGGCTGAGCCTGGCACATGAGGAGGAGGAATTAACCCTACCCAGGGCATTAGCCCACAAACCTTCCTCGATCTCCTCCCCCAGCTCCTCCTCCCATTTACCCTTCAACTCTTCTGCTAGCGCTTCCCCCTCTTCTTTCATCTCTTGGTGTATTGCCGAAACCTTGTCCTCCCGACCCATACACCCGAGATCACCCTGTCTTGAATTTCTTGTGCCGGGAGCAACGGGAATTCCCCAACCTGTCGCCTCACAAAAGCCCTCACCTGCATATATCTAAATGCATTTCCCGGGGGTAACTCAAACTTCTCCTCCAGTGCCCCTAGGCTCACAAATGTCCCGTCAATGAACAGGTCCCCCATTCTTCTAATCCCCGCCCGATGCCAGCCCTGGAACCCCCCGTCCATCTTCCCAGGAACAAATCGGTGGTTACCCCTGATCGGGGACCACACCTAGGCTCCCACTGCACCCCTGTGTCGTCTCCACTGACCCCAAATCCTTAACGTTACCGCCACCACCGGGCTCGTGGTATACTTTGATGGCGAGAGCGGCCGCGGTGCTGTCACCAACGCCCACAGGCTCGTTCCTTTACAGGACGTCATCTCCATCCTCTTCCATGCCACCCTCTCTCCCTCCATAACCCACTTGCGGATCATCACCACATTTGCTGCCCAGTAGTAGCTCCCTAGGTTTGGCAGCGCCAACCCTCCTCGGTCCCTACTGCGTTCCAGGAACCCACTCCTTACCCTCGGGGTCTTATTCGCCCACACAAACCCCATAATACTCCCACCTACTCTCTTGAAAAAGCCCTTGGTGATCACGATGGGAAGGCACTGAAACACAAACAAAAACCTCGGAAGGACCACCATTTTGACCGACTGCACTCTACCCGCCAGCGAGAGCGGTAACATGTCCCATCTTTTGAAGTCCTCCTCCATTTGGTCCACCAACCTCATCAGATTCAGTTTATGTAGGGCCCCCCAACTCCTGGCTATCTGGATCCCCAGATACCGAAAACTCCCCACTGCCCTCCTCAGCGGTAGGTCCCCTATCCCTCTTTCTTGGTCCCCTGCCTGTAATACAAAAAGCTCACTCTTCCCTACATTGAGCTTATAGCCCGAGAACTCCCCAAACTTCCTAAGAGTCTGCATGACCTCCACCATCCCCTCCATTGGGTCCGCCACGTACAGCAACAGGTCATCCGTGTATAGCGACACCCGATGCTCTTCTCCCCCTCGGACCACCCACCTCCATTTATTAGACTCCCTCAGTGATATGGCCAAGGGTTCGATCGGCAATGCAAACAACAGGGGGGACAGGGGGCACCCCTGCCTCGTTCCTCGGTACAGCCGAAAGTAATCCGACCTCCGCCGGTTCGTCACTATACTTGCCACCGGGGCTCTGTAAAGGAGCTTAACCCAGCTGATAAACCCTCCCCCGAACCCAAACCTACGCAACACCTCCCAGAGGCACTCCCACTCTACTCGGTCAAAGGCCTTTTCCGCGTCCATAGCTGCCACTATCTCCACCTCTCCCTCCTCCGATGGCATCATTATCACGTTTAAGAGCCGCCGCACATTAGTGTTTAATTGCCTGCCCTTTACGAATCCCGTCTGGTCCTCATGAATCAATCCTCAATCCTCGTGGCCAGCACTTTTGCCAATAACTTAGCGTCCACATTGAGGAGCGAGATCGGCCTGTACGATCCACATTGCAGTGGGTCCTTGTCTCGCTTTAGAATCAAGGAAATTGTCGCTTCCGACATTGTCGGGGGCAGGGTCCCCTCCTCTCTTGCCTCGTTAAAGGTCCTCACTAGTAGCGGGGCCAACAGGTCTACGTACTTTCTGTAGAACTCCACCGGGAACCCATCCGGCCCCGGGGCCTTCCCCGCCTGCATACTCCCCAAACCCTTGCTCAGCTCCTCCAACCCGATTGGTGCCCCCAAACCAGCCACCTCTTGCTCCTCCACCCTCGGGAACCTCAGTTGGTCTAGGAATCATCTCATCCCCTCTTCCCCCCCTGGGGGCTGCCATCTGTACAGCTCTTCATAGAAGGCCTTGAATACCTTGTTTATTTTCATTACGCTCCGAACCGTGGCTCCCCTTCCATTTTTGATTCCCCCTATTTCCCTCGCTGCCGTCCTCTTACGGAGCTGGTGTGCCAGCATCCGACTAGCCTTTTCCCCGTACTCGTGGGTCGCCCCCTGCGCCTTCCTCCACTGTGCCTCCGCCTTCCCCGTGGTCAACAGGTCAAACTCCGTCTGGAGCCATCGTCTTTCCCCAAGTAATCTTTCCTCCGGGGCCTCTGCGTATCTCCTGTCCACTCTCAAAATCACCCCCACTAACCTCTCCCTTTCCATGCCCTCTGTCCTCTCACTATGAGCCCTGATGGAGATTAGCTCTCCCCTGATCACCGCCTTCAACGCCTCCCATACCACCCCCACTCGCACCTCCCCGTTGTCATTGGCCTCCAAGTACCTTTCGATACACCCCCTCACCTTCCCACACACCACCTCAGCTCCCAGCAGTCCCACATCCAGCCGCCACAGCGGGCGTTGGTCCCTCTCCTCTCCCAGCCCCATTTCCACCCAGTGCGGGGCGTGGTCCAAAACGGCTATGGCCGAATACTCCGTCCCCTCCACCCTCTGGATGAGTGCCCTGCACAGAACAAAGAAATCTATCCGGGAGTAGGCTTTGTGCACGTGGGAGAAGAAAGAAAATTCCCTGGCCTGCGGTCTTGCAAACCTCCATTGGTCCACTCCCCACATCTGATCCATAAACCCCCTGAGCACCTTGGCCACCGCCGGCCTCTTTCCCGTCCTTGATCTGGAGCGGTCCAGTGCTGGGTCCAGCACTGTATTGATGTCCCCTCCCATTATCAGGCCTCCTACCTCCAGGTCCGGAATGCGCCCCAACATGCACTTCATGAATCCAGCATCATCCCAGTTCGGGGCATATACATTTACCAACACCACCCACGTCCCTTGCAACCTACCACTCACCATCACATATCTCCCTCCATTATCCACTACGATAGTCTTGGCCTCAAATGACACATGCTTTCCCACCAAAATTGGCACCCCTCTATTTTTCGCGTCCAGTCCCGAGTGAAATACCTGTCCTACCCATCCCCTTCTGAACCTGACCTGGTCTGCCACCTTCAGGTGTGTCTCTTGGAGCATAGCCACGTCTGCCTTCAGTCCCTTCAAGTGCGCGAACACTCGAGCCCTCTTCACCGGCCCATTCAGGCCCCTCACGTTCCACGTTATCAGCCGGATTGGAGGGGCTCTCACACCCCACCCCCCCCCTGCCGACTAGCCATCTCCCCCCCACTCGCCCCCCGCCCCGCCGACTAGCCACCTCCTTTTCTGGGCCAGTCCCTTGTCCGCGTCTCCCTCACCCTCCAGTCCCCCAGCCGGGGGACCTCCGTCCCGACCACCTCTTCTGTGTCCCATTCCCTTTCGGCCAGTGCAGCAGCAACCCTTTTTCCCCCCCCTCCCCCCCCTCCCTCCCCCCCCTCCCTCCCCCCCCCTTCCCCCTCCCCTCCCCCCCGCTAGACCCCTGTCTAGCTATTTTGCTCTCCCCATATCACTCCCGTAAGTCAGCTGACACCTGCTGACCCCGGCTTCCCCTGCCGTCCCTTTAACCCCCCCCGTGTGGGAGTCTCCCAATCAATCCTTCGTTCCCCTTCCCGCCTTTCTTCCCGCGTGCGGGGAAAAAAAAACGCGCTTTCCAAAGCCTGCCCCGCCCCCTCTGGCGCAGCTCCTGTCGCGGCCTAGTCTCTCTCTCCCAGCCCATATAACATTCCCTGCGCGTGATTGACCCCCTATGTACAACAACCATCATACTTCAACCTTCAAACATCCCCCACCCTCACAACCCCTCAGTTAGAGTCCAACTTTTCAGTTTGTATAAAGGTCCACGCCTCTTCAGGCGTTTCGAAGTAGTAGTGTTGGTCCTTGTATGTAACCCACAGTCGCACTGGCTGCAGCATTCCAAATTTCACTCCTTTCCGATGCAGCACCGCTTTGGCCCGGTTGAAACCCGCTCTCCGCTTGGCAACCTCCGAGCTCCAGTCCGGGTATATTCGGATCTCTGCATTGTCCCACTTGCTGCTCCGCTCCTTCTTGGCCCATCTCAGGACCCTCTCTCTGTCCGTAAACCGGTGAAATCTCACCACCATCGCCCTTGGCGGCTCAGTTGCCTTGGGCTTCTTCGCCAGCACCCGATGCGCCCCATCCAGCTCCAGCGCCCTCGAAGGGGCCTCCGCGCCCATCATCGCCCCGATCATCGTGCCCGCATATGCTGTGGCATCGGCCCCCTCCACTCCTTCTGGGAGACCCAGGATCCTCAGATTATTTCTCCTCGACCTGTTCTCCAGGTCTTCGAGTCTTCCCGCCCACTTCTTGTGTAGCGCCTCGTGCCGCTCCACTCTCACCGCCAGGCCAAAGAGCTCGTCCTCATTCTCACTCATTCTTTTCTGGACCTCCTGGATCTTCACCTCGTATGCCTTCTGGGTTATCCCTAGTCCTTCAATTACCGCCAGCATAGGCGCCAGCATCTCCTTACACAGCTCCTCGAAGCAGCGCTTGATGAATTCCTGCATCTCCTCTTTGTCCCCGGCCGCCGCCATTTTTCTTTTTTTCCCTCGCTTCTCCCGTTGCTCCAATGCCGCTTTTTTGGCCGTTGCACTTCGAGTCCGGTCCATAAAAGTTGGTAGGGGACCTCTCTCTTCTCTTCCCCACGGGTTGTCAGTGAAAAAAATTCCATTGGGGCTCCTCTAGCGAGCCCGAAAGTCCGTAATCGCGGGAGCTGCCGAATCGTGCGGCTTAGCTCCGCATACCCGCAACCGGAAGTCCAATAAACAGAATTTCAACCAATTATCATACATATGATATGCTTAACATAACAATTCAGACTTTTTACAATTGTAGTGTCCACTACAGACTCAGTCTGTCAGGCTTCTTTTGATGTCTTATTGACCGTCTCAGCTTTTGTTGATCCGCCGAATCTGCTTGACATTCTAGTGGCTCTGAAGATGCCTCTGTTGGAACTGCATTACTCTGTGTATCTTCAGGTTGCACACTTGATTCTTGTTCAGGTTGCGTTGGTTTGGATAAACATAAGTTTTCACACACATCATCTGCTAATAGTGAAGTAACAGATTGCTGAATTTTTAACAATGTTGTTCTTTTCCTCCTGAGTACCTGTCCTTGGTGTGTAATGACTGTACTGGACTTTGGACCTGTCTTCTGTATCACTTTCTCACACTTTGACCAGCCATCAGGGTCCTCCACCCTTATGATATCATTGTGTTCTAAAGGTTGTAGAGACCTGGTTAACCAGTCATAGTATTTCTTCTGCTTCTTCTTTTGAGACTGCAGTTAATGTTTTATTTTACGACTTGCTTGTTGATTTGAAAGACATGGCAACATTGTTCTTATCTTCCTGTTCATCAGTAATTAGGATGGTGGTAAACCATTGCTCAAAAGTGATGCTCGATAACAGAGCAATGCCAGATATGCATCATCCTGGATGTCCAGGGATTTTTTAAAGTAATTGTTTTACTATTTGCACACCTTCCTCTGCCATTCTATTTGACTGTGGATATAAAGGACTGGGTGTGACATGCTTGAAATCATACTTCTGTGCAAATTCCCTCCATTCCTGACAACTGAAATGTGGACCATTGTCACTCACGGGCTGGTCCCGTACCAGCCTCCCCGAACAGGCGCCGGAATGTGGCGACTTGGGGCTTTTCACAGTAACTTCATTTGAAGCCTACTTGTGACAATAAGCGATTTTCATTTCATTTCATGACAACCTGTGGAATGCCATGATGAACAAAGATACATTTAGTATGCATTGTAACTCACCTGGTTGACGAGCTGGATAACTATGCCACTTCAGGAAAATTAGAAAAGTAATCTACGGCCAGGAAAAGCTCTTTCCCTTCAAGATAAAACAAGTTTATCCCTACTTTCTGCCATGGAAGTGTCACTACGTCGCCCATCTACATTAGTTCTTTCATTTGTTTATGTTGGAAATTTTGGCATGACATGCATTCCTCTATAATCCTTTGAATATCCTTGTTGATCCCTGACCAATATACCATATCTCGTGCTCTCCTTTTACACTTTTCAATTCCGAAATGGCCCTCATGAAATTTTTGTAAAATTTCAGCTCGCAGAGACTGTGGTATTAATTATTCTTTGTTGCCTTAGTAGGAATCTATTGGCTACACTTAGTTCTTCTCTGATGCTGTGGTACTTGAACATGACCCTTTTGGCCATCTCTTGTTGAGATGTTTGATTACCATCTGCAGCGCTTCATCCTTTTTGGTTTCTGCCACTATTAGTTTTGATTTTTCATCAGATACTGGCAGTGTCTCTGATATCATATTGACATGACTTGCATATCATCTTTAATATGATTGTCTTCTAGCACAGCTGTAGCTTTTGATAGCACATCTGCAACTACAATGTGCTTGCCTGGAGTACAAATTAGATCAAAATCACTGCTGGAACTTCATCATTATTCTCTAGATACGTGGTGACATCTCACTTAGGTTTTGTTTGACGATGCCTACCAATGGCCTGTGATCCATTTCTACCAGAAAGGTCGGTAGGCCATACACAAAGCTATGAAACCTTTCCAAGCCATTAACTAGTCCAAGACATTCCTTCTCAATTTGAGCATATCAACACTCAGAGTCGGTCATGGATCTAGATGGATAGGCAACTGGCTTCCAATCCTCTCCATCTCCTGCTGTAACAAAACTGCACCGAACCCATCCTTTGACGCATCAGTCGAGATTTTCATTTTCTTGGTCAGGTCGAAAAAGTCTAGCACTGGACCTGTTGTCAAAACTGTCTTCAGAGTAAGCCATTCTTGCTCATGCTTCTCTGACCATTCAAAAGTATTAGCCTTCTTTCTAACTTCTTTCAGATATGTTGTCTTGGCTGACAAATTCAGAATAAATTTGCCTATAAAGTTGATCATTCCTAATATCCTCAGAACCCCTTTCTTGTCTGACGGTCGTGGCATATTCATTTTTGCCTGTATCTTTACTTGATCAGGTTGTGCGTCTTGATCAGACAATTTTTCCCCCAGAAACGTGTTTTCTTTAACGCCAAATTGACACTTGGCTTTGTTCAATCTTAGCCCATACTTCTTAATACTGTGTAGCACTTTGATGAGTCGGTCATTGTGTTCTTTCTTCGTAGAATCTCATACTATTATATTGTCAACATACACACAAACACCTTAAATACCTTCCACAATGTGTTCCATTGCCCTATGAAAGATTTCAGATTTGGATGTTATCCCAAAAGACATTCAAAGAAAACAGAAGTGACCAAATGGAGTGTTAAATGTACAATACTTTGTACTCACTGTCGTGTTATTCACCCTGGGGTAACACGGACTGCAACAGGATGCAGATGAACGTAAAGCATACAACAAATGGAGGCGTTGGTTCAATACAATTTATTGGACTTCTGTGACAATGCACACAGCTGGCTGTGGGTTGACACTCTACTATTCTAAGTGTACTAACTCTAACTTACTAGACCAGGCTAGCTCTGATCCACCTGTAGAAGGTGCTGACTGATAAATACACCCTGTCTGTCACTACAGTTGTCACCAGTGGAAAGAGGCGGAGTGCCGATGCCTCGTGTGTTTTATAGTTGGAAGACCCCCTCTGGTGTTCTGTCTGGTGATTGGTTGTGTTCTGTCCTGTATGTTGATTGGCTAACCTGGGTGTCTGTCACTGCCTGTTTTTACCTCATGATATGCATGGGTGCATATTATGACACTCTCTTCATCCAGTTTGAATTGCCAAAAACCCTGTGCTGCATCCAGTTTACTGAAGCATGTCGCACCTGACATTTTGCTCGTTATTTTTTCATGTTTTGGTATTGGATAGTGTTCTCGCTTGAAGTTGGCATTGAGGTCTTTGGATCCAAGCATATTCTGAAATCGTTATTGCATTTCTGAACACACACCATTGAATTTACCCAATCTGTTGATTCTTCCATTTTCTTAATGGCCCCCAGATTCGGCATTTGATCAAGTTCAGCTTTCGACCGATCCCTTAATGGTGCTGGTATTCTCCTAGGAGCATGTATTTTGGGTTGCAATTATCCTTTAGTTGAATTCGATAAGTAAGCAGCAAGACATTGAAACCTTGAAAAATCTCTGGAAATGTTTGTACTATTGAATCCATCGATCCACTGTGCGCATTCAAAGCATAGTCAGCACTATACTCTTGACTAACTGAGGTGTTTCACAAGCTTCCACACCTAGGAACGACTCACGATCTGTGGCTACAATTGAAAATTTCACTTTATGGATTCTATCTTTGACTTAAACTTCAAGCTCACACACGCCTAAGAATTAATTCTTTGACCATTGTAATCTTTTTAAAAATCTGTTCAAAATCTTAGGCTTGATTCTCAAAGCTTCAATATCTGTGATACTGAGGAGATCTGCTCTTGCTCCTGTGTTGAGATTAGCATTTATAAAGGTTTGATTTATAAGTAAAGACAATGTCCAGTTATCTTTATTTACACTGCATACTTCATTATTACTACTTCTTATGTTTGTTAAAGACATTTCATTTTGCTTGGCTAGATTTGGCCCTGTCTTTATTAGTAATGATATCAATGAAGAATGTATCCTCTAAGTTGGAAAAACAGTGCTTGGCAAAGTGGTTTTTGCCTTTGCACTTCGCACAAGTTTTCCCAAAGCTGGACATTGCTTGTGTAAGTGCCTATTTCCACACCGCTTACCCAAAATGGTGGCGCCTGGCAATCGCTTAAAATGGCTGCCGCTGTTGAGACCACGTTTTACCTTTGGGTGCGTCACAACATCTATGGCGGGGCTACATTCCCGATTTTCGTGCCTAAGCATCTCATGTTTAACGTGTTGATTTGCTGCACAGCTAACTCGCTGGCATGGCAATTTTTTGTCGGTTTTATGCTGAATACGATTTGATCCCTGATGATTTTAAAGTGGCAAAATTACCCATCTGAGCTTTTAAATTTAGATCCATGAGAAAATTGTTGAACGACTCACCTGTCTGCTGCATGCGCGTTCTGAAATTGTACCTTTCAAAAGATTTGGTCTTCTTCCTGGTACAATGCTCATCGAACTTTTTAACGATGGCATCAAAGCTCTCAGTATCTGCCTCTCACTCAAATACAAATGTATTAAAGATTTTGATCACCTGTGGACCTACTACAGTAAGCAGTAATGCTTTTTTTTGCTCATCAGGCAGTGCCTGTAAACCTAGACTGCTACGTACAAGGTAAACTGTTGCTTAAAAGTGTGCCAATTTGCATCAATATTATCAGTTACACAAAGACTTTGTGGTGTTTTCAAGCTATCCATTTTTTTCTTCGGTGACCAGTTGAGCGTTGTGTTCTTTTGATGCTCATCGCGATAAGTAGATTTTTTTTAGTAGTACCATTTCCTAAGTTCTTTACTTCAGATCTTCAATTCATAGATCACCATTTCTGGTACCATGTTATGTTCGAGTACATTGCAACAATTGAGCCAGTGCACCAAAGAACGTCCAGTTCAGTATTTTTCAAACCTTTTAGCTGGAAACCCATTTTTACCAACTGGCCATTCTTCGGGACCCACACCGGCCTACCTTCGCAACCCACCATTTTCACTTACCTTTAATGTGGCAAATGAGTCTGCTCGGTCCTCACAATCTCACTTGCTTTGTCATTCAATGTTACATTTCTGATAATGACTTCAGCTGATGACTTAAAATCTCACTGCATCCATTGAAAAAAATCAAGAGGTTTGTATCAATCTTGCCATGTTTAGTCTTCAAATGTCTTTGAAGTTTTGAGGGTTTTAAACTTTCATTTGCCAGTGTTTCCCTGCAAATAACACACATGAACTTTGAATCCTGATTTGCAGTGGCACAATTAGTAAACCCACACCTCACGTACTCATCTTTCCACTGCTTTGTTCCTGCTTCCAGCCTCTTCTTGTGTTGTTCACCGGAGGCCCTGGAGCTCACACCAGCACTGCTGGCAGCTACAAAATGGAAAAATCTCTCTCGCCCCTAATCATGTGGCGTCAGTGTACAGGGCACGTGACCTGCTCTCTGCCAACACTCCAGGCAGGAAGACTCCAGTGATGGAGCATGGCCCAGCGTTTGGGAATGCCACAATGCTTGGCCCTGTGGCGGAACGCCGCGATGCATGGCCCCGTGACCCACCCGACACCTGCCTGCGACCCATCCATGGGCCACGACCCTGGGTTTGAAAAAGACTGGTCTAGTTCATGACTAGTTAAGATTTATTAAATTCAGGCACCCGTAACAGCCTCCCCGAACAGGCGCCGGAGTGTGGCGACTAGGGGCTTTTCACAGTAACTTCCTTTGAAGGCTACTTGTAGACAATAAGCGATTTTCATTTCATTTCAATTACAGTAATGTGGATAGAAAACAATACTAATACTATGAAGGAACTGTAAAGTGTTAACAACCAGAATAGAAGAGCTAATACTAAACACAAATATCCACGATGGCTCATCACTCAGACTCCCCGAGGCTGCAATGTCACATGGTGTATTTCTACTGCCACCTGCTGGTTGGAGGTCTAACATATTAACATACAGAATTGCTTATGCATCTCATGCGGTGTATTTATCACGTTTGCTGTCATCCCCAATTGCCCTTGAGAAGGTGGCGGTGAGCCACTTTCCTGAACTTATGCAGTCCATCTGGTGTAGGCACACCACAGTGCTGTTAAGGGTGTTCCAGGATTTTGACCCAGCGATATTGAAAGAATGGAAAGTTCTAAGTCTAGATTGTGTGTGGCTTGGAAGCAACCTTGAAGGTGGTGATGTTCCATTGCATCTGCTGCTCTTGTCCTTCTAGGTGGTAGACATTACAGGTCTGGAAAGTTATGTCAAAGGAGCCTTTAGTTAGTTGCTGCAGTGCGTCTAGGAGATGGTACACACTGCTGTCACTGTGCATCAATGGTGGAGGGAGTTAATGTTTAAGTTGGTGGATGGTGTGTCAATCAAGTGGACTGCTCACTCCTGGATGGTGTCAAGCTTTTCTTGTGTAATGTTGGAGCTGCACTTGTCCAGGTAAATAAAGAGTATTCCAATATGCTTCAAACCTGTGCTTTGCAGATGGTAGATTGGCTTTGGGGAGTCAGAAGATGACATACTCACTGCAGAATTCCCAACGTGCTATTGTAGCCACAGCATTTAGATGGCTGGTTCAGTTCAGTTTCTGGTCAATGGTAATCCCCAGAATGTTGATAGTGGGTTTCAGCAATGGTAATGTCATTGAATATGAATGGGGTGATGGTTCGATTTTCTTTTGTTGGAAATGGGCATTGCCTGGTACTTGTGTGGTGTGACTGTTACTTGCCACTTATCAGCCCAAGCCTTAATGTTGCCCAAATCCTAATGAATATGGACACGGACTGCTTCAGTATCTGAGGAGTTGCCAATGGTACCAAATAATGTGCAATCATCAACGACCATCCCTACTTGGGGATTTTAGTTGAGGGATAAATAATCTGGGAGGAATTTCCTGCTCTTCTTCAAATAGTGGCACATGATCTTTTACATTCACCTCAAAGGATAAATGTGGATCTGATTTAATGTCTTATCCAAAAGACACCATTAACAGTGTACATGTTGACTGGATTTGGTTGTTGGTTGAGTGTGTATTGTTCACTTTGGGTTTTTTTCTCTTGAAAATTGTTGAAATTATAAATGCCTGAATAAAAATATTTTTTAAAAACAGCGTACATGTTCTCAGTATAGCACTACAGTGTTAGCCTAGATTTTGTACTCAAGTGTTTGAAATGGGGCTTAGAACCAAAGACCTTCTGACTAAGAGGCAAGGGCACCAGCACTGATCAAAGTTTAACACATGGGCAGCACGGTGGCGCCGTGGGTTAGCACTGCTGCCTCACGGCGCCGAGGTCCCATGTTCGATCCCGGCTCTGGGTCACTGTCCGTGTGGAGTTTGCACATTCTCCCCGTGTTTGCGTGGGTTTTGCCCCCACAACCCAAAGATGTGCAAAGGTAGATGGATTGGTCACGCTAAATTGCCCCTTAATTTAAAAAAAAGTTTGACACATGCATGGTACAGAGTTCATGGCATAGTTAACCACATACCTACAAGAAACCTGATTATAATAGTATTCCAAAACATATATTTCGGGTAGCACGGTAGCACAGAGGTTAGCACTGCTGCCTCACAGCTCTAGGGACCAGGGTTCAATTGCAGCCTTAGGTGACTGTCTGTGTGGAGTTTGCAATTTCTCCCCATGTCTGCATGGGTTTCCACCGGGTACTCTGGTTTCCTCCCCATTCCAAAATGTGCAGGTTAGGTGGATTAGCCATGCTAAATTGCCCCTTAGTGTCCAAAGGTGAGATGGGGTTGCGGGAATGGGACGGAGGAGTGGGCCTAATTAGGGTGCTCTTTCAGACTTGATGGCTCAATGACCTCCTTCTGGATGGAAGGGATTCTGTGAAAAACCATTCACTGTCAGGTTCTGTGCAAGTTAGACTTTTAAACACGTCTTCACTTAATTATTTAACTACCTGCATATCTTTTAAAAGATCTTTTGGTTATTGAGTCATGCTGTTCGCCAAGACATGAAGACAAATACAACTTGCGAAACTTTACCCTGTTTAGAAACAGATTAAACAGCAGTGTAACACCTTGATTATATATTTCAGAATCTTGAAGAAGGAAACTCCAACCATTCAGTCTCGCAATACAAGTAGAAATTGCTCTCAAAGTAATTTGCACAATTTCTTAAAATGCTTTCCAAAGTCTATCCAAATCCTTTACCACTTTGTCACAATACATCCGGAAACATTAAATCCCTCCTCTGAGTAGAGCTTGGAGGTGGAAGGCATTTAATCAGGCAGGATGGTGGCGAGTGGGGACTCAGCTGCCTTCCCACCTTTGCCCCGATTAAGTGATTTTTGTTTGCGCAGAGCATTGAGAAGCTTTGGCATGTATTATAGGGAGGACTTTTGCCCCAATATGGGAACGGGTACAAAGGTAGGAGGGTATCCAATTGCTCCCCCCCCACCCCCAGCTTCAAGGACTCACCCACTCTCCTTAATTGGACAGTGAGCATTAATTGACCAATCATGGCAAAATCACAGTTGAGAGACAACTCACAAGAGGGAGCAAGGTTGGGATCAGCCTTGGACCCTGATGCCAGGATCCTGACCCAAAAGGCAAATACCTGCCTTTGTCGACCTCTATGGTCCTAAGCAGAAATCTGGAAAAATCTACACTTACTGCTACCAGAACTTCTACACTTATGAATAGATGGACATTTGGAAATATAAAAATGGGCTGGAATAATCTTTGATTCCGCTCGCTTCAAGTGCACCTCCTTGTTGGTCGCAGGGCAACACTGAACCTATCCTTACATGTGGTCAACAGTGCTCTGACTGAACTGATTCCACCCTCTGTGTTTGCTGCTGCCCCCAATGTCAGACATCTCTGACCAGTCCTGTAACACACATATGACAGAAGGGCTTGCCCCTGACTCTCCTGTACTTTGATTGGGTGAGTTGGTGAAGTTGAGCAGTGTCAATTGGCTTATTTCCAAGTATCCTTTCATTTGTGTGCCTCTTGAAATTTAAGCCTGAGGCTCTAACCCTGCCACATGCATAGAGGTTCTTGTTAGAAACATGAACAGGTATCGGGTCAATACAGGCTTGATAACTGTTGATAGCATAGCCATTCAGCCGAAGTGTTGACCTCTATTTGAAGATCCAACTTAATATGGTAGAGTAAATCTGAAAGGCTTTGTGATGGCTAAAATGTAAATTAAGTGCCCTCAATGTGAGCTATCAGATTCTCTCGACCTTGCAGTGACAGTTTCTGTCATTGGCAGAGGCCCTGATGAGGAACTAACAATCATCTACTCATCACCTTTTAATCATCTCGATATCTGGTTATTGGGAAACATTGTCATAAATGTCATTTTTGTAGTATATTTCAGATTGACCTCCAAAGCAGCTTCCGGAAGCATTTTTGAACCTGAACTAATTTCTTGCAGGACATAATGATAGTCCGCAAAGTCTGAGTCATTTATTGTGAATTTTCTGTCTGTTTTCTGGATGAATCGTAATAGCAAAGATGAATTTGGAGGTGCACAGCACTACAATGAGAAAAGGGAACAATGTGTCAATTTAGGATTAGTCCAGTCATCATCTACTTCATTGCTGTCTTTGGAATCTCGCTGTGTGTCAATTGGCTGCTGTATTTTCCACATTATAACAGTGACCACACTTCATTGGCTGAAAAATGCTTTGGGATGGCCTGAGATCTTCAAAGGGACATTTAAATTCAGTTCTTTCCTTCTCAAAATGGGGGCTAGTGATTATATCATACCGTGTGCTCCCGAATGTTCAACTGACAGTTCTAGCGTTCTGCTGTTTCAAATATTGCCTTGCCATGTTGATGAAGTGTGGGCTAAGTTGGCATGGTGTAGCCTTGTTTGTTGACAGGTTTAGTCTATCTGGTGACTGTAGAAAGCTGATTTCGCTGGACCTTAGTTGAAATTATTGCACACTGGATTAATGACCCAGACAAGTTATGAAATTTGTAGATTTTTGTATTTTGCTTTCCAAACATGAATAGATAGGGTGGGATTTTCCCACTAGCCCGCCACGTGTATTTCAGCAGCGAAGGCGGCCGGCTAGCGGGATCTACCAGAACTTCCCGTTGACAGCATCCTTTTCGCTGGGAAAACCGTGGGACCGGAATATCCCGCCGGCGTGAATAGCCGGTAAATCCGGCCCATAATATCTGAAGACGAGTCATATGGTTTCAAAACTTTGGCCGCGATCTAGCTGCGGTGTTAGCTGCAGGCACAAATCCCGTAATGGCTGCCAAATCTCACGAGGCGAAAAACAGGATTTGCGCCAGCAAGATTTCCAAACGCAATCTTCCCAGCCCCCCTCTGATGATGCCATCAGGTTCACGCCCAGGATAGGTATGAGCCTGATGAGCATATATTATAATATAAATAGCAAGCTTAATACTGCTACTTCCACCCTCAACGTATCATCCCACCCAGCTTGACATCTCGCTGGTGCAAATCACTACTGGTTTTCAAAATCGGAACCAGTCGTGATGACCATGCCGGGAGCGCACAGGTAAATATATCCTCAGGTGGTGTGGGACATACCCAGGCAGTGAGGGACCTCTGGAGAACCCCATTCCTTATGCATGGTTTGGGGGCTGTGCCCCGTGCCTGGGGGTGGGGTGGATGCCTCTGAGGAGGGGGGGGTGCGTGCACCCCAAAGCCTGTGAGGAAGTTAGGGCAATGCCTTTGAGGGGAGGAGTACCCTGTTGGAGGAGTACCCTGTTGTCTGAGGGGTTGGCGGCGATGCTTGGGAGGAGGGGTGGAGTTCACCGATGCCTGTTTGTGGGGGGTTCACTCTGATACTTGTGAGAGGGTCTCCTATGTCCATGCGGGTGAGGGGGCATTTATTTTTTGCTCACATTTGGATGCCTTTTAAAGACAGTGCCCGAAGTTCTGGCGTTCTGTGAAGCTCCCCCCCAACCAGAGAGACAGAGCAAACCACAACCCACATTCTCTGTGCACTGAGTGCCAGGACATTTGGCGTGAAAACTCAGCTGAACATCTGAAGTGATACAAGTTGATTTTCAAAGAACAAAGAACAAAGAAATGTACAGCACAGGAACAGGCTCTTCGGCCCTCCAGGCCCGTGCCGACCATGCTGCCCGACTAAACTACAATCTTCTACACTTCCTTGGTCCGTATCCCTCTATTCCCATCCTATTCATGTATTTGTCAAGATGCCCCTTAAATGTCACTATCGTCCCTGCTTCCACCACCTCCTCCGGTAGCGAGTTCCAGGCACCCACTACCCTCTGCGTAAAAAACTTGCCTCGTACATCTACTCTAAACCTTGCCCCTCTCACCTTAAACCTATGGCCCCTAGTAATTGACCCCTCTACCCTGGGGAAAAGCCTCTGACTATCCACTCTGTCTATGCCCCTCATAATTTTGTATACCTCTATCAGGTCTCCCCTCAACCTCCTTCGTTCCAGTGAGAACAAACCGAGTTTATTCAACCGCTCCTCATAGCTAATGCCCTCCATACCAGGCAACATTCTGGTAAATCTCTTCTGCACCCTCTCTAAAGCCTCCACATCCTTCTGGTAGTGTGGCGACCAGAATTGAACACTATACTCCAAGTGTGGCCTAACTAAGGTTCTATACAGCTGCAACATGACTTGCCAATTCTTATACTCAATGCCCCGGCCAATGAAGGCAAGCATGCCGTATGCCTTCTTGACTACCTTCTCCACCTGTGTTGCCCCTTTCAATGACCTGTGTACCTGTACTCCTAGATCTCTTTGACTTTCAATACTCTTGAAGGTTCTACCATTCACTGTATATTCCCTGCCTGCATTAGACCTTCCAAAATGCATTACCTCACATTTGTCCGGATTAAACTCTATCTGCCATCTCTCTGCCCAAGTCTCCAAACAATCTAAATCCTGCTGTATCCTCGGACAGTCCTCATCGCTATCCGCAATTCCACCAACCTTTGTGTCGTCTGCAAACTTACTAATCAGACCAGTTACATTTTCCTCCAAATCATTTATATATACTACAAAGAGCAAAGGTCCCAGCACTGATCCCTGTGGAACACCACTGGTCACAGCCCTCCAATGAGAAAAGCATCCTTCCATTGCTACTCTCTGCCTTCTATGGCATAGCCAGTTCTGTATCCACCTTGCCAGCTCACCCCTGATCCCGTGTGACTTCACCTTTTGTACTAGTCTACCATGAGGGACCTTGTCAAAGGCCTTACTGAAGTCCATATAGACAACATCCACTGCCCTACCTGCATCAATCATCTTAGTGACCTCCTCGAAAAACTCTATCAAGTTAGTGAGACACAACCTCCCCTTCACAAAACCGTGCTGCCTCTCACTAATACGTCCATTTGCTTCCAAATGGGAGTAGATCCTGTCTCGAAGAATTCTCTCCAGTAGTTTCCCTACCACTGAAGTAAGGCTCACCGGCCTGTAGTTCCCGGGATTATCCTTGATACCCTTCTTAAACAGAGGAACAACATTGGCTATTCTCCAGTCCTCCGGGACATCCCCTGAAGACAGCGAGGATCCAAAGATTTCTGTCAAGGCCTCAGCAATTTCCTCTCCAGCCTCCTTCAGTATTCTGGGGTAGATTCCATCAGGCCCTGGGGACTTATCTACCTTAATATTTTTTAAGACACCCAACACCTCTTCTTTTTGGATCTCAATGTGACCCAGGCTATCTACACACCCTTCTCCAGACTCAACATCTACCAATTTCTTCTCTTTGGTGAATACTGATGCAAAGTATTCATTTAGTACCTCGCCCATTTCCTCTGGCTCCACACATAGATTCCCTTGCCTATCCTTCAGTGGGCCAACCCTTTCCCTGGCTACCCTCTTGCTTTTTATGTACGTGTAAAAAGCCTTGGGATTTTCCTTAACCCTATTTGCCAATGACTTTTCGTGACCCCTTCTAGCCCTCCTGACTCCTTGCTTAAGTTCCTTCCTACTTTCCTTATATTCCACGCAGGCTTTGTCTGTTCCCAGCCTTTTAGCCCTGACAAATGCCTCCTTTTTCTTTTTGACGAGGCCTACAATATCTCTCGTCATCCATGGTTCCTGAAAATTGCCGTATTTATCCTTCTTCCTCACAGGAACATGCCGGTCCTGAATTCCTTTCAACTGCCACTTGAAAGCCTCCCACATGTCAGATGTTGATTTGCCCTCAAACATCCGCCCCCAATCTATGTTCTTCAGTTCCCGCCTAATATTGTTATAATTAGCCTTCCCCCAATTTAGCACATTCATCCTAGGACCACTCTTATCCTTGTCCACCAGTACTTTAAAACTTACTGAATTGTGGTCACTGTTACCGAAATGCTCCCCTACTGAAACATCTACCACCTGGCAGGGCTCATTCCCCAATACCAGGTCCAGTACCGCCCCTTCCCTAGTTGGACTGTCTACATATTGTTTTAAGAAGCCCTCCTGGATGCTCCTTACAAACTCCGCCCCGTCTAAGCCCCTGGCACTAAGTGAGTCCCAGTCAATATTGGGGAAGTTGAAGTCTCCCATCACCACAACCCTGTTGTTTTTACTCTTTTCCAAAATCTGTCTACCTGTCTGCTCCTCTATCTCCCGCTGGCTGTTGGGAGGCCTGTAGTAAACGCCCAACATTGTGACTGCACCCTTCTTATTCCTGATCTCTACCCATATAGCCTCACTGCCCTCTGAGGTGTCCTCTCGCAGTACAGCTGTGATGTTCTCCCGAACCAGTAGCGCAACTCCGCCTCCCCTTTTACATCCCCCTCTATCCTGCCTGAAACATCTAAATCCTGGAACGTTTAGCTGCCAATCCTGCCCTTCCCTCAACCAGGTCTCTGTAATGGCAACAACATCATAGTTCCAAGCTCTAAGTTCATCTGCCTTACCCGTAATACTTCTTGCATTAAAACATATGCACTTCAGGCCACCAGACCCGCTGTGTTCAGCAACTTCTCCCGGTCTGCTCTGCCTCAGAGCCACACTGTCCCTATTCCCTAGTTCTCCCTCAATGCTCTCACCTTCTGACCTATTGCTCCCGTGCCCACCCCCCTGCCATACTAGTTTAAACCCTCCCGTGTGACACTAGCAAACCTCACGGCCAGGATATTTATGCCTCTCCGGTTTAGATGCAACCCGTCCTTCTTATACAGGTCACACCTGCCCCGGAAGAGCTCCCAGTGGTCCAGATAATGGAAACCCTCCCTCCTGCACCAGCTGTTTAGCCACGTGTTTAGCTGCTCTATCTTCCTATTTCTAGTCTCACTGGCACGTGGCACAGGGAGTAATCCCGAGATTACAACCCTCGAGGTCCTGTCTTTTAACTTTCTGCCCAGCTCCCTGAACTCCTGCTGCAGGACCTCATGCCCCTTCCTGCCTATGTCGTTAGTACCAATATGTACAACGACCTCTGCCTGTTTGCCCTCCCTCTTCAGGATGCCCTCTACCCGTTCGGAGACATCCTGGACCCTGGCACCAGGGAGGCAACATACCATCCTGGAGTCTCTTTCACGTCCACGGAAGCGCCTATCTGTGCCCCTGACTATAGAGTCCCCTATTACTATTACTCTTCTGCGCTTTGACCCTCCCTTCTGAACATCAGTCTGAATATAACACTTTAACAAATTTTGGGAAAATTCCGCCCATTAATGGTTTCTCTCTCCACTGATGCTGCTTGACCTGCTGAGTTTTTCCAGCATTTTCTGGTTTTGTTTCAGATTTTCTGTATCCGCAGTATTTTGCTTTTATTAGATTGCATAATATCTGATCATTTTGAAGACTGTGGCCCATCATTGCAGTTAATTGATGAGGAGATGATAGGGAACTGCCTGTCCAATCAGAGGATTATCAGCTCAGCAACATCCATGTCCATTGCTGGGTGTGCTCCTGGTAGGTGAGGCCATATCAATGTCCATGTGGTCTCCAAGATAAGTAAGTGGGGCCCAGGGGTGCCGTGGTCAGGTAGCCACCAGCGAGGTGGAGTAGGGTCAAGGTGGCTGGGGCTAAGCTGCGCCATTGCCATGGGGTGGCCAATGATGCCAAGGGGATCCTCAATGGGCCAGGAGTGCCCAAAAAGTGGGCCAGCTGCCAGCACCCAAGTTAATTGGGAGGTCACCAACGTTTAACGGGCAGTCTCCATGACCAATGGTGGGTCTTCCAGAAACAAACAAAGTGAAGAGTGGGATGGTATGGTGGCACAGTGGTTAGCACCGCTGCCTCACAGTGGCAGGGACCCAAAATCAATTCCGGTCTTGGGTCACTGTCTGTGTGGAGTTTGAAATTTCTCCCCGTGCCTGTGTGGGTTTCCTCCGGGTGCCCCGGTTTTCTCCCACTGTCCGAAGGTGTTCAGTTAGGTGGATTGGTCATGCTAAACTGTCCCTTAGTGTCCAAAGATGTGTAGGTTAGGTGGAATTATGGGAATAGGATGGGGGAGTGTGCTTGGTATGGTGGTTTTTCAGAGGGTTGGTGCAGACTTGATGGACCAAATGGCCTCCTTCTGCATTGTAGGGATTCTATGATTCTTAGAAATTGGTGGCAATCCCTCACCCCCATCCCTGCCACTGTCCCAGACACCTTCCCAAGCTATTTTACCAAACCTCCAGCCATCCAGCCTGTCGTCAATGGACCCAGAATGTTTTGGCCATTAAGTTCATGAGCCTCAATTTTTCCTTTCAAACCCATAAGGTTATGTGAGGAATCAATCTTGGAGGATAAAGGAGAAGGAATCTGAAAGCAGAATGAGGAAAACAAAAGAGCTGATTGGGTGGTACAGTTATATATTCTATAATAAGAAAGAGCCGAGAAGAAGGGCTAGTTAATCGTACTTAATATTATTTGATATTAAAAAGATACATTTAATTTAAAGGGTAAGACATGTCAGAGGTGCTCCAAGCCGTGGTCTGCTCTTCCTGCTCCATGTGGGAGACCAGGAACGTTTCCAGTTCCCAGGACCACCATGTGAGCAGGAAATGTCTCCAGCTGCAGCTCCTGGAAGCCTGAGTTTCAGAGCTGGAGCGGCAGCAGGGGACACTGTGGTGCATCCGTGAGGTTAGGAGTATCGTGGATAGCACATATTGAGAGGTGTCACACCGTAGGCTCAGACTCCACAAGAAGGAAGGATATGGGTGACCACCAGGCAGAGCAAGAGAGCTAGGCAGCAGTGCATGAATCTCCTGTGGCCATTTCCCTGCAAAACAGATATACCATTTTGGGTACTGTTGATGGGAATGGCGTCCAGGGGAAAGCAGCAATAGCCAAATTTATTGCACCCCGGTTGGTTCTGTTGCAGAGGGGAGGAGTAAAATGTGTGGGAATGAAATCGTTTCAGGAGATTCAATTGTAAGGGGAATAGATTGGCATTTCTGTGGCTGCAAATGAGACTCCAGGATGGTGTGCTGCCTCCCTGGTGCTCGGGTCAAGGATTGTCGGTGCGGTTACAGGACATTCTGGAGGGGGAGAGTGAACAGCTAGTGGTTGTGGTACATATTGGTACAAACAACATAGGTAAAAAAATGGATGAGGTCCTGAAGACAAAATATAGGGAGTTAGGAAGAAAGTTGAGAAGTCGGACCTCAAAGGTAGTGACCTCACGATTACTATCAGTGTCATGTTCTAGTCAGAGTAGAAAGAGCAGAATGTATCAGATCAATATGTGGCTGAAGAGATGGTGTGAGGGGGAGGGTTTCACATTCCCGGGGCATTGGGACCAGTTACATGTACTAACTGGACGGGTTACACCTGGGCAGGACTGGGGCTGATGTCCTTGGTGGGGGAGGGAGGCGGATACTTGCTAGAGCAGTTGGAGAGGGTTTAAACTAATACTCAGAACGTCCAATTCACCTAACACCTCAAAAGCACGTCGTTCGCACTTGTGGAAACTGGAGCACCTGGAGGAAACCCAGGCAGACACAGGGAGAACGTGTAGACTCCGCACAGACGGTGACCCAAACCCGTAATCAAACCCGGGTCCTTGGCGCTGTGAAGCAACAGTGCTAACACGGCGGGGGACGGGAACCTATGGAAGGATTCAGAGTAGGGGGAATCAAGAACAAGAGAAAAACACAGCATTAGAATAAGAAAAGTGATAGGCAGAGATACCAAGGGCCAGTATCATATAATGACACTGTAAAGACTAGTAGGGACCGGTCAAGGAACATTAAAAGGACAAGCCTTAAGGTTTTGTACCTGAATGCTCGGAGCATTCAAAATACAATGAATTAAGAGTTGCGCAGATAGATGTAAAGGGGTGTGTTATAGTTGGGATTATGGAGACATGCCTCCAAGGTGACCAAGGATGGGGACTAAACATTGAGGATTATTCAATTTTTAGGAAGGACAGACAGAAAGGTAAAGGTGCTGAAGGTACATTGTCAATGAAAGAAAATATTGATACAATATTAAGGAACAATATTAGCATAGATGATATGGAATCTGCATGGGCTGAGTTAAGAAATACCCCAGGGCAGAAAACATTCGTAGGAGTGGCATACAGACCACCAAACTGCAGTGGCAATGTTGGGAATAGCATTAGATAAGAAATCAAAGATGCATGTGTTAAACGAACCTCTGTGATTATGGGTGACTTTAATCTAAATATAGATTGGGAAGTCAAATTAGTCACAGTATTATAGAGGAGGAATTTCTGGAGTATGTACTGGATGGTTTTCTGGACCAATACGTTGAGGACCAACATGTGCAGGGTAGATCGATTGGCCACGCTAAATTGCCCCTTAATTGGAAGAAAAAAGAATTGGGCACTTTAAATTGTTTTTAAATAATACCATCAACCGGCAGCATGTGTATTCCACCTGCAAGTGCTCTCAGATTGTCCGACAATAAGAGCAAGGGACAGAGGAGAGCAGGGGCATGGCTGAACACTTGCACCTGATGCCAATGAAGGCTGAGCTACCGAGCTGGTAGGGGAGGTTTGGGACCGGGCATGAGGGGACGGCAAGGTCTCCATCCACTAAGGAACAATGTTTAATGTCTCTACTTAGAAACATTAGGATTATGCAGTGCCATGTTGGAGGCAGCTCATACAGTCACTCACACTCTCCTCTCGCAATTGCAGGTGTTTCCAAGGAGAAGGTAAGGCCAGACCTTGAGACCAAGTCCACCAAATCCAGCAACACACAGATGAGCAAGGAAGCTGAGGGAAAACTAGATACTTCATCTGTAGAGCCATCACAGCATCAGGCGGAGATGTTGGAGGCCCTTAACAGAGAGGTGTGTGAGGTGGAGGAGTCTGCCCACCTGCTCTCTAATGAAGTGGTATCAACATCGATATCTCCATGGCGAGGGTGACAGATGCCATGGAGACTCTTGTCTCGTAGAGTGTTAAGTTTTGGTCGGACATATTCACTCCATTGCATTATTCATTGGCAGGTTTCGCAGTGAGATGGCTATGTGAGAGGGTGACAGGGCACCTCAACATCCATCTATAAAACGTTGGAGCAGAAGTAGATCATTCAGCCCATTGAGTCTGCTCCGGTCTGAAATGATAATCCTCAACTCCACATTCCTGCCTTATCCCCAAAATTCCCTTACTGATTAAAAATCTATCCATCTCAGCCTCATTCAGGAGTTAGGCAGGAGCCCTTGTGGTCTGTGCGGAGTCTGCACGTTCTCCCTCCGGGTGCTCCGGTTTCCTCCCACAAGTTCTGAAAGATGTTCTTGTTCGCTGAATTCTCCCTCAGTTTACCTGAACAGGCGGCAAAGTGTGGGGACTTGGGGATTTTCACAGTAACCTCATTGCAATGTTAATGTAAGCCTACTTGTGACACTAATAAAGATTATTATTATTATTCAAAGTGATTCCATGGAAATTTTTTTACATCCACCTGGCAGGACATCAAGGCTGGAATTCTCTGGTGTCAGGATTCTCTTCTCCTGCCGGCAGCGCACTCCCATCTGTGGGTTTCCCAGCGGCGTGGGGTGGCTTCAATGGGAAATCCCATTGACAAGCGGCAGGAGTAGAGAATCCTGACACCAGTGAATGGGGCGCCATCAAGAAATATACAGCTGGGGGACTGGAGAATTCCACTCAAAATGTTTCATTTGAAGAACAACAATCCCAACAGTACACCATTGAACTGTTAGCCTGGAGTGGGACTTGAACCAGTAACCTTTTGATGGAACAATAAGAATGTTTCCTACTTAGCCATAACATTCCTCTGCTTATTGAGAGAGCCTTGAGGAACACCATATCAATGCGTGATGCAGCTAGAGTGTGACTGAAGAGAGTTAGCAGGCTTTCTACTGGAGTGTGCTTGTTTACTTCTCACTTTCAGCCTACACTGCTGGCCACCAGTAAGAGAGCCAAATGTGCAAGTCTCTCCCTATCAGTACACAGCCTCTCCATTGGCAGGTTTGTAGTTGAGTCTCTTTGTGATGACACACAGAAACTTGCTTCCTCACGACGTTAGGCGAAAGGTTCAGAGGAACTCGGAGGAGGTTGAGATGCCAGGCATGCACTCATGAACCAAGCTCCCACAAATGGGAAAGTAGCAAAGTAGCTCCACTACCCTGTGAATACCTTGGGAGAATTAAAGGCTAAGTTACGGACCCCAAAGGTGGACTAATGTCTAAACGTGTCATCCTTCCGGCAAATCCTGCAACCAAGCCAATGCCAAATGTAGTGCTTTGCATTCCTTTGAACTCAACCAGGGAGGTTGAGTGGGGGTGGGGTTGCCCTGACGTTTGGGCAAAAGGAACTGACAAATACTTAGGGCGGGATTCTCCAGCCACGCCCGCCTGGTGACTGGAAATTCCTGTCCGAGGTCAATGGACCTTTGCATGGTCCGTTTCCCGCCCGTGGCGATCTTGTGACGGGCTGGGCGGAAGAATCTAGCCCTGAAGGTAAAATTTACAGGGCTAAAGGGGAAAAAGCAGTGACGTGGGTCGAAATGGAAGGCTCTTTCACAAGAGCCAGCAGAGGTACATGGGGTGAAAGGCCACCTTCTGTGGTGCTTCATTCTGTAATCCTGCTGATACATGCTACACGGAAGTCTTTGAGGATTTTGTAATTGTCTGGCCAACAAAAACAATTCAGACTTTCTATTTTAAAACAGGTCATTATTAATTAATCAGAGTTTGAATTCTCTTCAATTACTTTGTCACACTGTTGGCCTGTCATTTGTATGGAGAAAGCACATGACCTCAAGATAGCATTTGATGGAATGCAAAGTCTTTCAGGAATGTTCCTTTGTTGCAGATTCAACAATGTATTTAAAATAATATTTCATGTGAACACTCCTGTTTGCTTCTCCATGTCAACCTTAACGGCAGTCGCCAAAGAAAATAATTCTTAAGCTGGCACTAGCATCTCTGCACGCCTCTCATTTAATACACATTCAATCATTGGAAAGTTATAACTTTATATTCACGGTGAAAAAAGTAGACTGGAAAACTGAGAACTTCCCCACATTTTGGATTCTTGAATAGGCAAGTGCAACTTTTTTTTTTAAACAATGTCTGATTTTAAACCGGAAAAATCCAAGCATCCAATTCTAAACATTAATATTTTTAATAATAAATCAAATCAAACATTAACCAAGGGATGAGAATTATTATTTTTTAATTTGTAGAGATCACAATATTTAATCAACCATTTGGTCACTTTTTTTACTGTTCCTATGAGCTAGTGCTTTGAGATGATTTCAGCTTATCTGTAAAATTGGCAAAAATCATCTGATTGCAAACAGAAGGAAAACTTCATCAGTCATGCAAAACCAATAGTAGCAGATCAGCTGCCTGTTGTAGTCCCATCTGATTTACTTTTCTGTTGATGTCAAGTCTTCAGAGAAAACAACATACAGACGTGTTCCAGAAAAATCTCATCACCTACCCACCCGGGTTCATGGTAGCGCCACCCTTGCCACAATTGAGGCAGTTAAGTGACCGATTGATGGCCACTAAGGGCCACTTCCTGCTCATGCTGCTACTTTTCAGCTGATGGGAGGAGGTAAGATTGCCAACCTTCCTGGATTGGCTTGGGAGTCTCCAAGAATTGAACATCAATTTCCAGGACACAGGTGTGTTCAACCCTGGAGCAATGTCATATTGAAAGGGCCCTTTCTATTGCTTTCCCCTTTTGTTCTCTTACTCTTACTTTGTTGTCATCATTTTGATCCATGGATAATTAATGGACATTTGCCTTTAAGTCAAACAGAGGAAGTGAGAAACTCAAAAGTTGCAAAATAGTACATTGTGCTATTGGAGATTTAGCTTTTGAACAGCAGAACTCAAGACTGTCTGGCACCCAAGAGATCGCTGGGATACTGTTCTATTAGTTGGCTGGTGGCTAATGAATTGGCCAAAGGCCACATTCTGCCTGGCAACAGGCGGTGATTAGATCCTACCCATGTGGGGTCGTTTTCAGAGAACTCAAGAAGGGAAATTTGGGTCCTGGACGCTGAGAGAAGAAGCTGTGAGTGTCTGTCTCTCTTTCTGCAAAAATGCTGCTTATCTGCTGTTTTAGGGGGAACTTCTTCACCCAAAGGGTTGTGAATCTCTGGAATTCCTTGCCCAGTGAAGCAGTTGAGGCGCTTTCTTTAAACGTTTTTAAGAAAAAGATAGATACCTTTCTAAAGAATAAAGGGATTCGGGGATATGGTGTACGGGCCGGAGAGTGGAGCTGAGTCCACAAAGATCAGCCATGATCTCATTAAATGGCGGAGCAGGCTCGAGGGGCCAGATGGCCTACTCCTGTTCCTAGTTCTTATGTTCTTATGTTCTGAAACTGTGGAGGAGCTTTTGAGACCTGGCTGAATCTACAGTGAAAACCATTACAGACTGGAAGCAAAAAAACCTCCAACTGAAGGCCGAGACTGAAGAAAGGTGCACTGGATGATGTGCATCAAAAACAGAGACTTTTATCCTTTTTATTTTTCTTCGCACTTCCCTTTTCCCTCGGTGTTTGTCTGTCTTGTGTATGTTTAGAGGGCGGGTTCGTTAAAGAGGGGAGGGTTAGGAATTAGATAATAGTTAACCAGTTGTTTTTGCTGCATATTTAATTATAGTTGTTGTCATTAATAAAAATTAATTGTATTTACATTTCAAACCTAGTGACTAGTTGTTGGATAACCAAAGACCAAAGTCTTTGGGCATTTTCTAAGAATTATTTGTTAAAATCAATTGTGTTCGGTCTCCAGATCAAGTGGGGCTTGAATTGACTGCTCATTAGCCCAGGGTGTTGTACCAATATGGAAATTAAAAAAGATTGTTTTTAAAAAAATTCTAGGAACATTTTTCTTTACCTGATATAGAAATATTAAGGGGAGGGAGGTGGTGGGAAGGTTGTTTAGCTGATAATCAAGCTTCATCCAATTTGGTGATTATTCTTTTTACTTTCCAACTAATATAGGGATGTAATGCATCACAAGAATAGACGTGTTGGCTGACTAATGTTTGGAGCATGGGGGCAAGTCATGTGATGAAACCTCCTTTAATCACAGTTGGCTACCTGAGAGGAGGTCAGGGATGGGGTGGAGGTCCAGCAGGAACGTCTGCTCAGGCCTCAAATGGGAAAGGGGCAGGGGCTTCACAGACCTCTGTTTACAATTGGGTGCCCTCCCTTTGGCCCTCCTCCTATCCGTGTCCACCCCTCCACCCAGGTACCTCTTCTGCAACTGGCCTTTGCAGCCTGCCCGCCACCCCAGCCCTCCCTCACTCCACACCCTCTTGGGGCCTGCTCTTCTGGCCCCACCATGAGCCTCCACAAGACTCACTTTGCATCCAGTTCCTGGTTTCTCTTCACTGGGATTGAGTGGAGTCCCAGAAGTAACCATTGTTCCTAGTGGTGCTGGAAGCGCAAGAGAGTCAATCAGAGTGTTAACTGGCCATTGGGTGCGGAGGTGAGTTGCACCTGACCTCTTCTATGGTGGAGTGGGAAATCCCTTCACCTGTTAAAATTCTGCCTCTGGTCTGTATATGGCTGAATTTTAGCAGTTTATCTGTTATTTATCTTTGGGGACAAATGCTAAATGAACATACCTGTAAGTTAGGACTCTCAGAAGCTAACAGGTCAGTTCAAAAGGTTTTGCCTCAAGCTCGCACACAGCAGTGAGAGAAACTAACGTCTGATTGTTTTGGAAGATAGAATGACAACCGATATGCTTTGCACAGGTTTGGCAAACACTGCCAATTAATCGAATGAGTTGATCCTGACAACTTCCAGTGCCCGTGAGAAATGTTTGCAAGCCAACACATGATTTGAGTGGTTGACATTCATAACCTGTTGACTCTGGATTCCCAGAGTCTATTCTGATCCTCGATCACTGGCTTTGCTTTTCTGACAGGCGCAGGTCAAAGGTCTGAGGAAGTTTGGCAAGAAATAAACTGTGATTGGATTATCAATGCTGGTCAGACATTGTTTTTTAATTCATTTTTTACAGGATAGGGCTGTCGCTGGCTGGACCAGCATTTATTGCCCTTCCTGAACTGCCCTCCATTTCAGAGGGCATTTGAGAGTCAACCACATTGCTGTGCGCCTGGAGTCACACATAGGCCACACTAGGTAAGGATTTGGCAGATCTTCTTCCCTAAAGGTCATTAGTGAACCAGATTATTTTTTATGACAATGGTTTTGTGGTCATCATTTGACTTTTAATTCCAGATTTTTTACTGAATTCAGATTTCACCATTTGCCATGGTGAAATTTGAACCCAGGACCCTTGGCCTCAGGATTACTAGTCCAGTGACAATACCACTACACCACTGCCTCCCCTTCATATTCCTGAAGATGCCATCATATGACTTCCTGCCGCAACCACCCTCACATCCTTGGTCAACCTTTCAGGATGCTGCCTTCACAGGCCAGTGAGGAAAAGAATAGGCTCATTACCCAACTGAATGATTCTTGATTATCAGTTAAACCTTTCCTCCATTTTCAATATTTACATGGGATATGGGTCTCACTGGTGAGGCCAGCGTTTATTACCTATCCCTAACTGTCCTTGAGAAGATGCTGGTGAGCTACCTTCTTGAACCGCTGTAGTCTATGAGATGTAGGTACACCAACTCAATAGCCTAATCCCGCTTTCCCCCATATCCTTTGATCCCCTTCATCTTAAGTGCTATATCTAACTGCTTCTTGAAATCATACAACGTTTTGGACTCAACTACAAATTCCACAGGCCCACCACTCTCTGGGTGAAGAAAATTCTCCTCATCTCTGTCCTAAATAGGCTACCCCGTACCCTCAGACAGTGCCCTCTGGTTCTGGACACACCCATCATCGGGAAAATCCTTCCTGCATCTACCCTGTCTAGTCCTGTTCGAATTTTATATGCTTCTTTGAGATCTCCCCTCATTCTTCTGAACTCCAATGAATGGAATCCTAAACAATTCATCTCTCCTCATAAGTCAGTCCTGCCATTCCAGGAATCAGTTTGGTAAACCTTCACTGCATTCCCTGTATAGCTACAACATCCTTCCTCAGATAAGGAGACCAAAGCTGCACACAATATTCCAGGTGTACAATTGCAGCAAGTCATCCCTGTTCCTGTACTCGAATCCTCTGGCAATGAAGCCGACATACCATTTGCCTTCTTTACCGCCTGCTACACCTGCATGCTTACCTTCAGTGACTGGTGCACTCGGACACCCAGGTCTCGTTGCACGTTCCCCTCTCCTAATTTATGGCCATTCAGATAATAGTTTAGTCCGCATGACCTCCCCCATCCCCTCCAGTGGGTCCGAAATATACAGGAGGAGATCATCCGCTTAGAGCGAGACCCGGTGCTCACCTCCCCCCGGACCAGCCCCTGCCACTTCCTTGAGGCTCTCAACACCATGGCCAGCGGCTCAATGGCTAGAGCAAATAAAAGCGGGGAGAGGGGGCACCCTTGCCTCATCCCCGGTGCAATTTAAAATACTCCGACCTAAGCCGGTTCGTAGGCATGCTTGCCGCAGGCGCCTGGTACAGCAATCGCACCCACCGAATAAAGCCCTCACCAAACCCAAACCTACCCAGTGCCTCCCACAGGTACTCCCACTCCACCCGATCGAAAGATTTCTCTGCATCCATCGCTGCCACAACCTCCGCTTCCTCTCCTTCCGAGGGCATCATAACTATATTTAAAAGCCTCCGCACATTGGCATTAAGTTGCCTGCCCTTAGCAAATCCAGTCTGGTCTTCCCCTATCACCCCCGGGACACAATCCTCTATCCTTGTTGCCAAGATCTTAGCCAATAGCTTGGCATCCACATTTAGAAGCGAGATTGGCCTGTAAGAGCCACACTGTTCAGGGTCCTTCTCCCGTTTAAGAATGAATGAGATCGAGGCCTGCGACATTGTAGGGGGGAGGATTCCCTTCTCTCTCGCCTCATGAAAGGTCCTCAGCAGCAGTGGGCTCAATGTCTCTTTCTTTTAAAATTCCACCGGATTGCCATCTGGCCCCGGAGCTTTGCCCGACTGCATGCCCTCCAGCCCCTTAATAATTTCTTCCATCTCGATTGGGGCCCCCAGCCCCTCCACCAGGCCCTCCTCCACCCTCAGGAACCTCAACTGGTCCAGAAATTGCCTCATCCCTTCCGCACCCGCCGGGGGTTCCGACTCATATAATTTGCGGTAGAATTCCTTAAAAACTTCATTCAACCCCCTTCAGGGCTTCCCAGACCGTCGCTGCCGATACCTCTCCAGTGTCGTTTGTTTCCAGGTAGTTCTGGATATTCTTATTTACCCGCCCGCAAACCACCTCGTCCGCTAACAACCCCACATCTAGGGCGCAATTCTCCCATCGGGAGTCTAAGTGCCGACGCCGGAGTGAAAACCGGAGTGTTTCACTCCGGCGTCGGAGCCGCTCCCAGCCTCTTAATCACCCGCCCCCGGGGGGCTAGGAGCGGCGTTGCGTCATTTGCGCGTGCCGGACCTTGGCGCAGTGTAAAAGCGGCGCTGCGTAAATGACGCGACCGGCGCCGTGTAAATGACGTCACCCGCGCATGCACTGTTGCCGTCCTCCCCGAGGCCGCCCCGCAAGAAGATGTCGGATGGATCTTGCGGGGCGGTTGAGGAAAGGAGATCCTCCTTCAGAGAGGCCAGCCGGCTGATCGGTGGGCACCGATCGCAGGCCAGACCCCATTTGAGGCCTCCACCCGGTGCAGGAACCCCCTCCCTCCCCACAGGCCACACCCCCAGCATTCCCGCGCTGTTCCAGCCAGCAGCGACCAGGTGTGGATGGCGCCGGTGGGAACCCGTCGTGTTGGGCAGGCCGCTCGGCCCATCGGGGCTGGAGAATCGCCGCTCACCCGTTGCAAATAGTCCCTTTAAATGTGTGAACACGCGTGCTCTCTTAACTGGCCCATTCAGACCTCTCAAGCTCCATGTAATCAGCCTGGACGGGGGGGCTACCACCACCACACCCCCCCCCCCCCCACCCAACACCCCCATAACACCAGAAACTTAATCTCCCAAGTCAGACACCAACTCAACACGAGTTCACCCCTCACTACGCTTCCGAGAGTCAGCTGACCCATGCTGACGCTGATAGCCCCCGCCCCTGGCGCCGATCAGACTATCACCTTATTGTTCGGACCCCTCTCCCCACATAGAAAAAACCTATTTACAGGATCACATTCCCCAGTAAATAAACAACAGCTCTCAAGAAGACATTAACATAACCATAAACCAGAATAGAAACGCTCACTTTAAACAAAACCAAGTCTCCCGAAGAATAATGCTAACTTCAGGGGCCCCTCCCCCCCCCGTATCAACTCCCTGCGAAATAAAGCACCCTCCAACCATCCCTCCAGCCCATTCTCTTGCCCAAGGCTAAATACAATCTTGTTCAAACCAGAACACAATTACAAACCACCGCCACATCCCATCTTTGAAGCTTAAGTGTCTTTTAACTCGAGTCCAACTTCTTCTCTAATAAATGTCCAAACATCATCTGGCGACTCAAAATAGTAGTGTCGATCTTCATGCGTTACCCACAGCCTCGCTGGATATAACACCCCAAACTTCACCCCCTTCTTAAAGAGGGTCGCCTTTGCCGGTTGAACCCAGCACGTCTCTTGGCCAGCTCCGCTCCCACCTCACTATTCTCCCACTTGCTGCTCCATTCATTCTTGGCCCACCGCAAGACATGCTCCTTATCTGAAAAACGGTGAAAACGAACCACCATGGCCCTCGGCGGGTCATTCGCCTTGGGCTTCCTTGCGAGGGCTCTGTGCGCTCCATCCAGTTCCAGGCATCGAGGGAAAGCCCCCACTCCCATTAGCGACTCCAGCATACCCGACACATATGCTCCAGCATCTGGTCCCTCAATGCCTTCAGGAAGGCCAACAATTCTTAAATTCTGCCTCCTGGTCCTGCTCTCCAGCTCTCCTGCCAATTCCTGTGGCGGTCATCTAGCACCTCCACCTTGTGCTCCAGTACAGTTATCTCGTCCTCTTGGTTGGATAGTTTTAACTCGATCTCCTGAATCGCTTTCCCCTGGGCCGCCTGAGTCACGACCATTTGGTCGATCGATGCTTTCATCGGGTCAAGCGTATCCTTTCTTAACTCGGCAAAGCATCTCTTGAAAAACTCCATCTGCTGCTCCTTCGGCCAGTGAGCCGCCGCTCCCTGGTCCTTGCCGTCTGCCATGCTTCGCCGCACTGCCAGCTCCACTCGCTTCCCTCTATCGGGACTAATTTGTTTCACACGGCAACTTCTAGTCCAGCTATCCATACATCGAGGGGGAAATCCTCCTTACTATTACTCACTCCACCAATTTATTTCATAAAGTCCACAAAAATCCGGTAAAAAAGGTCCGAAAGTCCGTTTCAGGAGGGAGCTATCGAATGTGCGACCTACCCCTCCATGGCCGCCACCAAAAGTGTCAAAGCGATTTTTAACATGTTAATATGAGCCATCACTTAAAACTTAACAGCAGGAGCAAGGAAAAACAAAGAGGACATGGGTTCAAATACAAGATCAAGTTAAGACAAAGATCCGGTCGTTTTACTTCACACATCATTTTAACTTTGAGTGATGTTGTAAAATAGACAATATCACTTTTGTTATATATCTTTCAGAGTTTTTAATGGAAATAAAAATCAGGGGCGAGATTCTCCGACCCCCCGCCGGGTCGGAGAATCGCCGGGGGCTGGCGTGAATCCCGCCCCCGCCGGTTGCCGAAGTCTCCGGCACCGGATATTCGGCGGGGTCGGGAATCGCGCCGCGCCGGTTGGCGGGCGCCTCCGCTCGATTCTCCGGCCCGAATGGGCCGAAGTCCCGCCGCTAAAATGCCTGTCCCGCCGGTGTAAATTAAACCACCTACCTTACCGCCAGGACAAGGCGGCGCGGGCGGGCTCCGGGGTCCTGGGGGGGGGGGCGCGGGGCGATCTGGCCCCGGGGGGTGCCCCCACGATCGGGGCCCACCGATCCGCGGGCGGGCCTGTGCCGTGGGGGCACTCTTTCCCTTCCGCCTCCGCCATGGTCTCCACCATGGCGGAGGCAGAAGAGACTCCCTCCACTGCGCATGCGTGGGAAGCTGTCAGCGGCCGCTGACGGTCCCGCGCACGCGCTGCCCGGAGATGTCATTTCCGTGCCAGCTGGCGGGGCACCAAAGGCCTTTTCCGCCAGCTGGCGGGGCGGAAATTTGTCCGGCGCCGACCTAGCCCCTCAAGGTTGGGGCTCGGCCCCCAAAGATGCGGAGCATTCCGCACCTTTGGGGCGGCGCGATGCCCGTCTGATTTGTGCCGTTTTGGGCGCCAGTCGGCGGACATCGCGCTGTGTCCGGAGAATTTCGCCCCAGGCGAGGTGTAAGATGGAGTATTGGATAAACATTGTCCAATTTATACAATCACCAATGTCAAACTGAACAACAAAGAGTGGACACCATCTGGAATAGACTGCTGGGTGGAGTCCTGAAACTCTGGGAATCATTTAAAATGCAGCAATGGGGAGGGGCATTATTTGGTTGTTAATATATGAATTAAAGTGTAAATTGACCTTTTCACTAACCTGCGGGATCAGGTCAGCCACTTGTTTTACGTCCCACGTGATATTGCAGTAAAATCTTTGTGTCCCGCATGCTCAAGGGATTTTTTTTTTTTAAATTCGTTCATGGGATGTGGGCATCACTGGCTGGGCCAGCATTTGTTGCCCATCTCTGAGGGCATTTAAGAGACAACCGCATTGCTGTGGGTCTAGAGTCACATGTAGGCCAGACCAGGTAAGCACAACAAATTTCCTTCCCTAAAGGACATTAGTGAACCAGATGGGTTTTACAACAATCAACAATAGTTTCATCTTCATCTTTAGACTTTTAATTCCACCATCTGGAATTAAATTGAATTGAATTCAAATTCGACCTACTGCCCTGGTGGGATTCAAACCCATGTCCCCAGAGCATTACCCTGAGTCTCTGAATTACTCGCCCAGTGGCAATACCAATACGCCACTGCCACTGAATGGGTGGTGCTGCTTCAGCAAATATGCCAGTTTGTGGGGAGTTTGATTATTCCGGACACAAGATGTAGGGCCTGGTTTAACCAAAAGGTTTCTAAGTATGGTAGTGAGCGGGGACTGCCATGTGCTTCCTGACGCTCAGATCGGTGAGACCGTTATAAAACGTTAATTGGTCCACTTAACGAGGCTCCATGGGCTTCACGCCGTAAATGATGGTCCTGCCGGCTAATTCACCAGGACCGCGCTCGCCAGCCGCTATTAACAAGGGAGAGCAGCACTTAAACTAATCCTGTAGAGCCAACCCCATTCAGCTCGCAACCATGCCACCAAGGAGGACAGCCCCACGATACGGGGATGCCAACCTGGGCAGATTGTTGGACGCAGTGGAGGCCAGACGGGATGCCATGTTCCCCCGAGGGTCTCAGGTGCAGTGTCCAGGCACAATGGTCTGATTGGGATGCGAGGCAATACCTTCCACATGGCAGACCCGCGGGAGCCAAGACCCTCCACCCCCCACCCCCAGTCAAGGACATGGGCACCCCTCCTACTCCGCAATCCCCCCCCTCCTACTCCGCAATCCCCCCCCTCCAATAGCAGCCCACTTTGACCGAGGCTAGCCTGCCCGGGACTCCCCCCAAGCACTGGGGCAGCAACCCCAGTATCTCCAGGCTCATTGCCGGGAGTGGCGATGGCTACTCATCTCCGTGGCAGCAAGCATGCAACCACTTGCTGGGGAGGCGGTTAGATCACTGGAGGCTGTTAGATAGGGGTCGTTCCCGTTAATTGTATGGAGATTGGCCTTAAGTGGTGATTATTGGTAAGGAGCTGGGAGTAAAATATGGGCTGGCGCAGGGGGAAATGTTTAGATACATGCAGATTCAAGACTTTGCTAGGAAGGAGATACAGAGCTTCCCGACGGAGCCGACCTCTACATTGCTGGAGGAGGTGCTGACGGCAGGGGGACTGGAGAAGGGTGTAGTGTCGGCGGTTTATGGTGCTATTTTGGGAGAGGAGAAGGCACCGCTGGAAGGGATCAAAGCAAAGGGGGAGGAAAAGTTGGGAGAGGGTATGGAGTAGGGTTTCTGGTGTGAGGTGCTCCGGAGAGTGAATACCTCCACCTCTTGCGCGAGGTTGGGACTGATGCAGCTGAAGGTGGTATATAGAGCGCACCTCACAAGGGCGAGAATCAGCCGGCTCTTTGAGGGGATAGAAGATGTGTGTGAATGTGCGGGGTTTTTAGGGTAATCCCTAAAGTGTGCACTTGAAGCTGGACCCAGGCCTTTGGGAGGCCACATGCAGGGTATCGGAGCTGCCGGGGTTAGAAACGGGTACGCAGGCAGATATTGTAGCCTTCGCCTCGTTGATTGCCCGAAGGCGGATCCTGTTGGGATGGAGAGCAACCTCTCCACCCTGTGCCCTGGCATGGCGGGGGCACCTGCTGGAATTCGTAACTCTTGAGAAGGTTACGTTTGAACTGAGGGGAAGAATGAAAGGGTTCTACAATTCAAGGACATTATTCATTATGCACTTTCAAGAATTGGATTACATTGAACATGGGGGCAATGGGGGAGGGGGACTGTATGTGTTAATGGTGACTATGGGTGTTTTGTGATTCCTTCTTGTTTTTTGTTTATGTTAACATGCAGGCTGTTGTTTGGGGGATTGGTGGGAGGATAGGATTGTTGTTGGCAATGTATTTGTTACTGTTTATTGTTTGTTGGTGGGTGTAAATTTGGAAGAAAATGTGAAAAAGGAGAATAATAATTTTTTTTTAACAAGGGCGATTATTGGTTTCTCGCCATGCTACAGCAGGATCAAAATTAGCGCCCGGTGGGGTTCTCTATTTTCGCCTCTCCTGCGATCAAATTGCCTTGTTGCGCTCTCGCTTAAGTGCAACGTGACTATTAAATCGCGCCAAATGCGCTATATCTTTGTTCAGGCCCAATAACCAGAACTGACCCAATAATATCAATGGAAGGCCTAAGAACAACAACTGCCGAATTACAATCTATAGTTATTCTTATTAGTTTTTTAATGGATGCTTTATCTGAACACAGAAAGTGATCAATAAACAATTTTCAAACAATAAATCTGACTGTGGAATATTTCACATCCACTTGAGATGGCTGATAGGGACATGGATTAATGCCTCATCCGAAAGATAGCACTTCCGACGATGCAGCACAGCGTCAGTACTGCACTGAAATGTCAGCCGAAATGTTTTGCTCAAGTCGAGCCCACAATCTCCTGACACAGTGGTGGGAGCAATGTTAACACGATATTGAAAAAAGAGAAAGTAGTCCATTTTCAGTAAGCAGTCCCAGGCAGAGTACCAAGAACAACTTCAAAGAAGATATTCAGGAAACGTGCTCAACCCACTCATATACAAAGGTGTCACCAATTAAGGAGTTAGTGTAGTCATAAATTATCACTCAATTCATATTGCAACGTGATGGAAAAAGTTCCAGGTTGACTCACAATAAAAGACTGTATCATTAATCTTTTGGATATAAAGGACTTTGCCAGTGACTCATTTTTTTCCATCCAGTTAAATTTTTTATTCTTGAGAGTGAGTGTGTATGTCAATTCAGCAATAACCATTTGATAATGACCAAGGCTAAGACAGTGGAGTGCCTCACTCAGTGAGGATATTCACACAAGAGGTTTTTTTTGCAATTCTTTCAGAAATAGATAGGAACAGTAACATGCAAATATTCCAACTCTTAAAATTAAAGAATCCATACGGTGCAGAAGGAGGTCATTTGGCCCATCCAGTTTGCACCGGTTCTAGGCCCACCCCATGCCCTATCCCCATAACTCCACCTAACCTGCACATCTTTGGATGTGTAAAGTCATATTACGCTCCTGTGCTATTGCACTGTGTTTATATTCAGTTATGTAATGCTATCCCTAGTGGCACTATGAAGGCCTACTGGAGTTCTATTGCACATAATACTCTGAGCCCATGCGGCCTGCATGGCATTAGTGAAATAGAGAGGGCCGTGCAGATACATTCGCCACCCAAGGGCAATTGAGGCGCAATATTCTGACATTGATGACGCAATCAGCTGACGCAACACCAGAATGGCAAGGTTGGTGAACGTATGCTCAGACAGCGTACTTGGTTATCATTTTTGAGACAACAAGATGGCCCCTGTTCAGGGGCTATTTAAAGGGCCAGTGAGCAAAGTGCCAAGTAGGGCAGCACGTGAGGTGGCCAAGAGTTGGGAACAGTGCGGTGAGCAGGGCAGCAAGGTGATGAGGTGGAGGCCGCGAGAGACCCCATGCACTCAACAGACAGACAACAGTGATGTCAGCATCTCATTGTATATGTGCTGGTGGACAGAGTAGACCAACCTCCTGTTCAAGTTCAGTGTCAGGAGATACAGGGCGGGATTCTCTGCTCCCGTGTTTTCCAGTGGTGGAGGGCTTGCCATTGGCTGCCGGCGGGATCTTCCGGTCCCATTGATGTGTCCAGCAATTTACATGGCTAACACGTTCCGCTACTAGGGAAACCACTGCGGGGAGGGAGTTCGCCTATGGAGGGGCTGGAAGATTCCATCTGCTGGAATATCCTGGCAGCAGGAAGGGCTGGAAAACCCCACCCATAGCATTTTAAAATGGCCAGCTCATCCGATTTAGATATTAGTTGTGGAATAAATATTGGACAGGACACCAAGGAAAGCTCCCCTGCTCTTTTTCAAATCACGCAATAAGGTCTTCTACATCCACCTGAAGGGGCAAAAATAACCTCGATTCAACATCTAATCCAGACAACAGTATCACCGGTAGGGCCGCACTCCCACAATATTGCATCAAAAAGTCAGGCTTTACAAATGCACAAATCTCTGAGATGGATCTTAAACCTTTGACCTTCAATCTTGGGAGTGAGAAGAACTGCCAGTGAGCCAAGGTTATTACTGAAATGGATTAATCCTGCACTGAAAAAATCTTGGGGAATGGGAAGGGAGGGTTAAATTGATTTAGGCAGCAGCCCAAAATTGATGGCACATTTTGCACTTTCACTAATTTTCTTCTAAAGTGGTATAGAAAATCGCAAGTTTCAATTTGGCTGTCCATTCATCACTGTCCATTTTCCACTCCCACTCAAAGACCAACTTGACCTCCACAGTAACTATTTAATTCTTACCTCTCCAAATCATTATTGAATTTCCAGAAAGCCCTCTATTTGGTTTGGACAAAGTTACTTGGTGTAAGTGCAGCTCATTTGCTTCCCTGATGCTAAATCATTGCATTTGTCTGACCGCCCCTTTGTTGAAATTTGAAACTTTCCGAGCTTGGAAGGATTGCTCGGAGGGGTACAATTACTGTCTCATACCCTGGAGGTGGATTCATTGTCAACTTTCTTAAAAATACGGGCTTATTGTTCATCGTTTCCTTTGTTTTTCAGTTAATCTGGCAAATTTGTCTTCCTGATATAACTGGTCGCGCCAGACACCTCTACACCGGCTGCAGCGTAAAGCTTTCTCCACTGGGTGCGACAATTAATGCCTTAACACATTTAGGGAGGAACATAAGGGAAATATTTCCGAGTTCATTTGTGGTGGGTTTTTCAGGGGGTTTCCAGCTATCAAACGACACTTAGGGCTCGAGTCTCCCAAAAAGAAATAAAGGCCGCAATTCTCTGGAAAAACTTTGAAGTGTGGTCGCGAGCAGGAATTGCCGCGAGCTGCTCGGCGTTCAGCCCAGCGAGGCCAGCAATGCTATTCAATGTTAATTGATCCACTTAATGAGGCCTCAGGGGCTTCTGCTGCAAATGAAGACTCGCCAGCCTTCGCCGGGACTGCGCTCGCCAGCCCCCCCCACGAACAAGGTCAATCAGCACAGAAGCAGCACTTGCTCAGCCAGCCCCAGCCAACTCACAACAATGGCGCCCAGGAGACCAGCCCCAAGATTCGGGGATGCTGACCTGGTGAGGCTGCTCGATGCCTTGGAGGAGAGGATGGATGTCCTCTTCCCCTGAGGGTCCAAGAGGCTCAGCCACAAGGCAGCCAGTGCTGCCTGGGGTGAGGTGGCGGTGGCTGTCAGCTCAGGAAGTGTGACCAGGAGCAGTGGCATCAGTGCCGGAAAAAGGTCAATGACCTACACTGGGCAGCACAAGTGAGTAGACACCAACGACACCCTCCCCCCTCATAGAGCAGCCACCCCTCTCAACTCCCCATGCAACCCCCAGTCCTTCCTCCTCTCCCTTCAACCCTCCCCAACCCCTCTTTCACTCCCCCTCTCCCACCACTATGAACCATGTGTGTGACTAACAATGCCCTCTCTGTGTCTTCTCAGGAAAAGCGCTCCCATAACCGTCAGGAGGGGGCCCAGGGGTGCCCAACTTAAGAATCCTCACCTCCTTCGAGGAGCGTGGCGTGGAGGTGACTGTGGTGGCCGAGGACCGGGTGGTCACCCACGTGGAGGCTGGCGGACGCCACAGAGATGAGAAACCATCGGGCTTCACCTGGTAGACCTGCCAAACGTGAGTTGTCACTGCCTTACTGATCGAACCATCCCTCCCACTGACCACATGGCCATTCTCCCGCAGGTCTTCCAGCAAGTGGCACCAGCCCATCCTGGGCCTCACTCTCTTCTGACTCCGAGGAGATCTCCTCGGAGTAGAGTTCCAAAGATGCAACTGTTATAGTCACGATGTGGAGATGCCGGCGTTGGACTGGGGTGAGCACAGTACGAAGTCTTACAACACCAGGTTAAAGTCCAACAGGTTTGTTTCGATGTCACTAGCTTTCGGAGCGCTGCTCCTTCCTCGGGTGAATGAAGAGGTATGTTCCAGAAACATATATATAGACAGATTCAAAGATGCCAAACATATGCTTGGAATGCGAGCATTAGCAGGTGATTAAATCTTTACAGATCCAGAGATGGGGTAACCCCAGGTTAAAGAGGTGTGAATTGTACCAAGCCAGGACAGTTGGTAGGATTTCGCAGGCCAGATGGTGGGGGATGAATGTAATGCGACATGAATCCCAGGTCCCGGTTGAGGCCGCACTCATGTGTGCGGAACTTGGCTATAAGTTTCTGCTCGGCGATTCTGCGTTGTCGCGGGTCCTGAAGGCCGCCTTGGAGAACGCTTACCCGGAGATCAGAGGCTGAATGCCCTTGACTGCTGAAGTGTTCCCCGACTGGAAGGGAACATTCCTGCCTGGTGATTGTTGCGCGATGTCCGTTCATTCGTTGTCGCAGCGTCTGCATGGTCTCGCAATGTACCACGCTTCGGGACATCCTTTCCTGCAGCGTATGAGGTAGACAACGTTGGCCGAGTCACACGAGTATGTACCGCGTACCTGGTGGGTGGTGTTCTCACGTGTAATAGTGGTATCCATGTCGATGATCTGGCACGTCTTGCAGAGATTGCCATGACAGGGTTGTGTGGTGTCGTGGTCGCTGTTTTGAAGACTGGGTAGTTTGCTGCAAACAATGGTTCGTTTGAGGTTGCGCGGTTGTTTGAAGTGGCAAGTAGTGGGGGTGTGGGGATGACCTTGGCAAGATGTTCATCGTCATCAATGACGTGTTGAAGGCTGTGAAGAAGATGACGTAGTTTCTCCGCTCCGGGGAAGTACTGGACGACGAAGGGTATTCTGTCGGTTGTGTCCCATGTTTGTCTTCTGAGGAGGTCGGTCCGGTTTTCCGCTGTGGCGCGTTGGAACTGTCGATCGATGAGTCGAGTGCCATATCCCGTTCGTACGAGGGCATCTTTCAACGTCTGTAAATGTCTGTTACGCTCCTCCTCGTCTGAGCAGATCCTGTGTATACGGAGCGCTTGTCCATAGGGGATGGCTTCTTTAATGTGTTTAGGGTGGAAGCTGGAGAAGTGGAGCATCATGAGGTTATCCGTAGGTTTGCGGCAAAGCGAAGTGCATTCCAAGCATTGTTTGGCATCTTTGAATTTGTCTATATATGTGTTTCTGGAACAGACCTCTTCATTCACCTGAGGAAGGAGCAGCGCTCCGAAAGCTAGTGACATCGAAACAAACCTGTTGGTCTTTAACCTGGCGTTATAGTCACAGCACAGCTGTCATCTCCACCCTCCACCAGCACAGATTCACGCACCTTGGTGGGACATGTTAGTGGACCGGCTTCAGGGCCACAATCTGTTAGCACCACACAGCTGATAATGTACATCAGGTGGAGACAGGAACCCCCAAGCGAGACAGCAGTCAGAGGGTTGCTGGATCCCGGGACCCAGTTGGACCCAGCCTGGTGCTGAGCCTGTGGTTCAGAGGTACTCAGAGCTGATGGAGATGATAGGGAGCAGCCAGGACATTCCGGGAGAGGTGTCAGCATCACTCCAGCCGATCCATAGCCACTTGGAGGAGTCCCAGAGGTTAGGGGTGCAGGAGATGGCGCCGGAAATGAGTGGCACCGAGGCCAACACTGCTGGGGTGGCGACTGCAGTTGAGAGCATGGTGCACGTCATCGGCACAGTGAGTGAAGTTGCCCAAGGTGTCACTCAGTCAGTGCTGGCGATGGATGAGGGTCTCGGCAGAATGTCCGATTGGCTGAGGGATGTCACCCAGTACCAGGCCAACCTTAAGGAGGTTCTGTGGGACATGTCCGCTCTCAGATGGGCATGGTCGATTCGCTGCAGAGCTTGACCCAGTTGCAGGTGGGCATTGCCAAGGCACTGCAGAGCTTGTCCCAGTCACTGAGGTGCATCGCTGAGGACGTCGACACCATGGTGTGGACCATGGGGAACCACCAGGGCTGGAAGAGCCAAGTGATGCACGGTCATCTGGGGCTTCAACCAGCTGCACCTCCATCCCAAGGTGAACCCCATGGCCCAATGGGCGGAGGGGGCACTGAGTGCCATCCCAGACCCGTCCCATGGCGTGGCGACAGTGGACACAAGCTTCTCCGAGTTTCACGCCTCTTATGAGCCTGGGTCTCGAGGTCAGCAAACAGGCAGGGCGGTACGGCTGTGCATCTACCACCGACAAGTGAGCTGGGCTCTCCGGCCCCAGAGTACGTCCGCCAAAGGCATCGAAGGCCATGGGCCGAGGTCGGCAGCCTCCACCTCAGATGTGCATCCTGGGAAACACCTAGATGTAGTGGTGGAGCTAGGCAGGCAAAACACGTTGAGGATCACAGAGGACACTGGTGGAGGTGAGACGGGGTGGGAGGTAGTAGTTATGGTGTGGAGATGGGGGATGCAGCACCAACGGAGTGGGTTATTACACAACACACTAAACACCTATTCGCACAGCCATTATGATGCCTATGTCACTTCCTTCCAGTTAGCCCCTGCGGTGCATATCCCATGGCAGCACACCCCTGCGGAGAGTTCCCCAAACCTAGATGAGGGTCGCACACCCCCCACCAAGCACTGGGGTGGCAAGCCCAGCACCCCCGGGCTCGTTTCCAGTGATCAAAGATGGCTACTCACCTCCTTGGGTACCCACAGAAGCTCTTCCGCCAGGTTCACAATTTGCAAAAGGAATACTACTCAGCACCAGCATGACCACTTGGTGGGGAGACCACTGAATGACAGGAGGCTGTTGGATATGGGTGGCTCTCGTTAATTGTATGAAAATAGTGCTTAAATTGTGTTAACTGGTTTCTCGCCACACTAAGGAGAGATCCCGATTCCGCCTACGGGAGCGGGCCGGGTGCATCGCAAACTGTTTGATCGCACAGATCTTTTTTGTCTCTCCCGCTATCACCGGCCTCATTACTCTTGCGCGAGAGCGTAATGAGGCTAGAGAACCGCACCCAAAGTCCCCTAGTGAGTGCGTTTAGCCACGTGTTTCCCAGCGCTTGGAGTGCTGAGAAACACATGGCTATTCAAAGGGACTTGCGTTATATAAAGCGCGTGAGCGGTAAGCGTGCGGCCGAAGCTGCACATAGCCGTGTTTTGTACAGTGGGGAGCTCTGCCCGCTGGACAACACATTAAAAACCCCGAAACTATCTCCGATCTCCCCAAAGCACTATGGGACTTTCCCTGGGTTTTTACCACCGTCAACAGTGGTTTCATGGTCATCGTTAGACTTTAAAAAAATTAATTCATTTTTTCCAATTAAGGTGCAATTTAGTGTGGCCAATCCACCTAACCTGCACATCTTTGGGTTGTGAGGGCAAAACCCACACAAACACAGGGAGAATAGGAAAACTCCACATGGACAGTGACCCAGGGCCGGGATCGAAACTGGGATCTCACGCCATGAGGCTGTAGCGCTAACCACTACACCACCGTGCTGCCCCATCGTTAGACTTTTTAATTCCAGATATTTATTGAATTCAAATGTCACCACCTGCCATGGTTGAATTTGAACCCAGTCCCCAGAGCATTATCCTGGTTCTCTGGATTATTAGTCCAGTGATAATACCACTGCAGCAAGGGGAGGTAGTCCTGAACTGCAATGAGCCAGTCCCATCCAGCACCATCAAAACTCGAGAAAAAAATCTGGCAAGTAACATTTCTGACTTCATCACCTCGCAGAGGAGATCCCTTCACAATCCATGGAGATAGAAGGGAGATAATGTTTCGAGTCTGGATGACTCTTAAAGTCATATAGACTCAAAATGTTAGCTCTCTTCTCTCTCCACAGATGCTGTCAGACCTGCTGAGATTGTCCTGTATTTTCTGTTTTTGTTTTAGATTCCAGCACCTGCAGTAATTTGCTTTTATTTCCTTTAAAATCTTGCTGTTTTCCCCTCCCCTATGAAACCTCATGGCACATTTTCTTATCTTGCGCTACTTTCTTTTATCTGTCCACAATGTACCAGGATTTAAATCTAAATAGCGTTCAAAGGGCAGCTGACAGATTTATTATTATTTAAAGCGATTGTTATCTGAACTGACTTTGATTATTTCCACTCCCCCACCCCCAGTGTCACACACGTTCAACTCATAACTCATATCCTGAATCCCCAAAACGTTTCCACTATCTACAAGGCTCAAGTCAGGAGATTGATGGAACAATCTCCACTTTCTGGACGAATGCAGTTTCGACAACATTCAAGACGTTCAACACCATGCAGGACAAAACATCTGGCTTGATTGACACCCCATCCACCACCTTAAACATTAAACACTTCACACAGCTCCCAGTGGCTTCCTGTCCCTTTCACACAATGGCAGCAAAATATGTACCATCTACAGATGCATTGCTTCAACTTACCAAGGCTCCTTCGAGACCTCTACCACCTAGAAGGACAAGAACAGCAAATCATGGGAACATCAGCAACATGCAAGTTCCCCTCTTAGCCACACACCAACCTGGCTTGGAACTATATCACCGTTCTTTCACTGTCACTGTGTCTCAATCCTGGAACTCCATTCCGAACAGCACCATGGGCATACCTACACCACATGGATGGAGCGGCTCAAGAAGGCAGCTCACCACCACCTTCTCAAGGAAAATTACGGATGGACAAGAAATGCTGGCCCAGCCAACATTTCACCCACACCCCATGAAAGAATGAAAGAAAATGTAAGGGCTCCTCAGATGTTGACTGTGGACTGTCCCAACTCAAGTGATCGAAATTCTTCCTTTGACCAAATGAAAAGTGAGAGTGAGCCTGTATTTTTACTTCATTTATAACCTGGTGGTCACGCACTCAGCAATCCCATGTTTTAAAGCCGCTTGTCCATGTGATTAGAGTGGATCTTCAATTGTAGACAGAAATCAGTCTTTTCCACTTTTCACCAAGAGAGAAGTTTAGGCCCCAACAAGGAAGAGAAACAAAAGGCAAAACAGAAAATTGAATCACCTCAATGATTCAATGAGCACAAAACTGGATAATAATAACCATAATCTATAGTGCACATCAATATTATTATTACTGCCCAACCCTAATGACTGACATTCCACATGTATCATCACAAGGGCCCCAGCAGGGCAAAGGCACAATTGAGTATGGACGTATTTACATATGTGCTTATCTATATAACCCTTAATCCCTAATGTCATCCAGAATTTATCAGTGTTTTTACTGCGTATTAAGATGTTGAACAGGGCATGCAGTAGATATGTGGGAGATTGGACCATGCAATCCTTCCAAACCCAGTCATTGTGTGAAATTGACTGTGGAAAACGGTTTTGTGATTGAATTTTCCGTGAGTCCTACACATTTTTTATAGAGTGTTTTTCAGAAACTACTTGAAAGAAAGCAAATCAGCTTTGGACAAAATCTACATTTTTATCTCTCCTGAATTCAACATTTATTACTTTTTGGCCTTTGTAGTCTGTTATTAGTATATATTGTTTGAAACCCGAAGCAGAGATTTATGGTGTTAATTAAAGTTGGCATGATTCACTGATCCCGTGCTTAATGATGACCACGTGCAGTGTTTCAGCAGCTACAGATCCTGCCTGGTGTTTGTTTGGGTTTGTTGATGTCCGGACTCCTGTTTAAACACTGGTGACAGAGTTTGCATTCTCCAAAACATTACATAATCAGCCAAAGAAAAATGCATCTTACTCGCATGTGGGAGAGATTTGTCAAGTTGTTTGTTTTTGGAAATCCCAGTTTAGCTGAGGGAGGCCAAGGTTGTTTTTGGTTCGAGTTTTGGCTCAGCTCTCAGCTCCGGGTTGAAAAGTTAGAGGTTCAATCACCATTCCATAGAGGAAAGCACCTGGTCCTGACATTCCAGAGGATTACCACTGAAATACTGCATTATTGGAAGTGTTATTTTTAAGATTAGATATTAGACCAAGGTGCCATTTTGCCTCTCAAGTGGACGTTAAAGTTCCCATGGTGCAATTTGAAAAAAAGAAGTGGAGTCACCCCTGGAGTCCTGGCCAATAGTCATCCCTCAGCCAACAGCACTAAATCATTTTATCTGGTCATTTTCTTATGATTTACATGATTGCCTTGCTGCCTGCAACTTGGCTGTCACATTTCCCACATGATAAAGCGGACTATGGGTGGGATTTTCCACGCAATCTGTCACGTGTTGTGCAGTGGGGCTGACCTGCCATTGGCTAATGAGGGTACCCGCCGCTGTCAACGGGTTTCCCATTGAATGCACCCCTTACGCTGGGCGGGGTGGCTGGATGGGAAAATCCCGCCTGCGTGAACAGCTGGAATATTCTGATCAGGACCAAAAATCAGCTGGCCGGCCATATCCCCCGCCACACCGGACCGGAAAATCAAGGCGTATACTTCAGCCACTTCATTGATTGTAACAGGATGTCTTGAAGTTGTGAAAGAAATCTTTTGTTTATTCATATCATGAGATGTGAGCATCTCTGGTGCAGCCAGAACGCATTGCCCATCCCTAATTGCCATTGAGATGATGAGGTTGTACCTCCTTCTTGAGCTGCTAAAGTCCATATAGTATAGGTTCACCAAGAGCACTATTTGGAAGAGTTTCAGGTTTTTGACCCAGAAGCAGTGATTTCAAATACTTGGATTGAAGTTTTAAGCCACAATGGGGGAATGTGCAGAGGGGAAGGGGAGCAGACACATATAAATTGACACCGTTCCCATCCTGTGCCAGTTACCTGGCTATATGATACTGCTGGGCCACGTTCCTTGAGGTAGGATAGAAGGGCAGCAGGGCACACTGCCCACGAGCAGAGTTTTTCTTTGACCTCCAGGTCCACAGCAACAGCAGGAAATGATGTAGCTGCCTGGAGGTGGCAAACTGGAAACACAAGAGTCATAGGCATAGAGTCATTGAGCTTTACAGCACAGAAAGAGGCCCTTCAGCCCATCATGTCTGCACGGCCATCAAGTATCTGCCTATTTTAATCCTATTTTTCAGCATTGGTCCATAGCCTTGTCTGCTATAGCATTTCAGATGCTCATCTAAATGTTTCTTAAATGTTGTGAAGGTTCCCTCTTCTACCACCCTTTCAGGGAGTGAGGTCCAGATTCTCACCACCCTCTGGGTGAAAGGTTTTTCCTCAAATTCCCTCCAAATCTATGCTGCACTGATTATTGACCCCTCCACTAAGGGGAAATGTTTCTTCCTACCTACATCCTTCATAATTTTGTACAGCTCGATCAGGTTCCTCCTCAGCCTTCTCTGCTCATAGCTGAAGCTGAATTTTTAATAAGGAGGCTCAGAGGCCAGACTGTTGGCTTGCATTGAGCTGCAACCACAGGTCACCCCCCTTCACAATGGTAGCCGGGCTGCTGGGGCTTCAACTTAGCAAATTGAGAGAGAGATTGCCTCCATTTTGTGCGTTCATTCCCCCATTCATTTAATTAGGAATTCTGCTGCTCATTCCAAGCTAGAGGATCTCCTATTGTCCCTCGAGCTTCAAGAGCTCGCCTGATGTCCTTAATTGAAGAGCGAATCCACCCTTTGGCTATTGGCCAATTCAGGGGAACATCACAGCTGGATGAGTGCTTTCCACACAGTGTGGGCTTCAGATCCTCACTTAATCCTCACAATGGACTCCTGAGGCCCAAAGGCAAAATTTGGGGTGTGATAGCATCAAGACTGCCGTGGATCTGGGTGTGTGGATGAATCCCGGGAGAGCCCCAAATCGGGCTCCGAGCCTGGTCGATCACGAGTCACCTGACTCGCTCTGCCCGGCACACGGTAACATAGTGGGGGCAACACGGTAGCACAGTGGGGGTAGCACAGTAGTTCATACTGTTGCTTCACAGCTCCAGGGTCTTACCCCCACACCAGGTTTGATTCCTGGCTTGGGGCACTGTCTATGCGGAGTCTGCACATTCTCCCTGTGTCTACGTGGGTTTCCTCCAGATGCTCCGGTTTCCTCCCACAGTCCAAAGATAAGTAGGTTAGGTAGATTGGCCACGCTAGATTGCCCTTGGTGTCCAAAAAGGTTAGGTGTGGTTACGTGGATAGGGTGGATGTGTGGGCTGAGGTAGGGAGCACTTTCCAAGGGCCGGTGCAGACTTGATGGGCCGAATGGACTCCTTCTGCACTGTAAATGTGTCAATTCTATGAATCTGGATCTCGCCCTAGCTGAGTGAGATCCAGATCAGCATATTTAAATGAGCCATTATTTAATGAGTCACCTGATGAAGGAGCTGCGCTCCTAAAGCAACCGATTCCAAATAAACCTGGTGTTGTAAGACTTCTTACTGTGCCCACCCCAGTCCAACGCCAGCATCTCCACCTCTTGGGAGAATTACTGAGGCAACAAATGAAAAAGTATATGAAGAGAATAATAAAAATTTATAAAACAAATACTGATGATTAATGATAGCCATGAAATCATTGTCGATTGTTGTAAAAACCTACCTAATACTGTATAGGGAACCAAATCTGCTAGCCTTACCTGATCTGGCCTACACATGATTCGAGACCCACACAATGTGGTTGACTCTTTTTTTAAATTTTTCCAATTGAGGGGCAATTTAGCATGGCCAATCCACCTATCCTGCACATCTTTAGGGTGTGGGGTAAGACCCTCGCAGACATGAGGAGAATGTGCAAACTCCACACGGACAGTGACCCAGGGCCGGGATCAAAGCCGGTTCCTCAGCACCGTGAGGTGGTAGTGCCAACCACTGCACCACTGTACTGCCCTCATGGTTGACTCTTAATCACCATGTGAAATGGTAATGGCAAGTCACTTAGTTCAATGGCATTTAGAAATGGGTAACAAATTGCTGGCCTTGCAGCGACACCCACATTCCATCAAAGAATAGGGCAGCACGGTAGCATGGTGGTTAGCACAATTGCTTCACAGCTCCAGGGTCCCATGTTCGATTCCCGGCTTGGGTCACTGTCTGTGCGGAGTCTGCATGTTCTCCCCATGTGTGCGTGGGTTTCCTCCGGGTGCTCCGGTTTCCTCCCACAGTCCAAAAAGGTGCACGTTAGGTGGATTGGCCATGCTAAATTGCCCTTAGTGTCCAAAATTGCCCTTGGTGTTGGGTGGGGTTGCTGCGTTATGGGGATGGGGTGGCGGTGTGGACTTGGGTAGGGTGTTCTTTCAAAGAGCAGGTGCAGACTCGATGGGCCGAATGGCTTCCTTCTGCACTGTAAATTCTGTGACCATAAATAAATAAATTTTATGCAAACGTGCAGGTTCAGGAGTATCGTGCAGCATGATTTGACCTATCTGTATCTGGTACAGTAAATTCAGAGTCTGCTCCTCGCTTGTGTTGAACCTGCTGGTGATTCCTTGTGGAGGTACACTATCAGCAAATAGCTCCCATACAGAGGGACTCACAGTGGTGACTGGCTCTGGGGCCAAATTGTGAGCTTCAAGGTTTACATAAGATTTATTGGGGATAAATCAGTGCTAAATTGCAGTAGTCATTGCTTTGAGAAGTGGTGGCTATTATAATTTAATGCAAGGCTATGAAATAGCCAGGACTATAAACTAATATATATGGCAACAAAAAAATACTGTTAAAGTAATTTACTCGAACTATATCTCATCGTACGAGCACAATATCCAGAAGCCTGGGGCTTCTCATGATCTGCTCTTCTGTCACATCAAGACAGATGGCTCTGTACAGTGGACGCACGACCTGCTGTGGGACCAACTGTGGGTCATTGGCCCAATGTCCTCCTCCTCTCACTCCACTGCACTGTCCCCACCCATTGCACCAAACAGTCACAACCACTGGCAGTCAACCCCTGTCTGCTCATCGCTTCTCTCACCGGCATAGTTAAGAAATGACAAAAATCATTCCCGTGATCAAACTCACCCAGGTCAGATCACAGTAAATTACTTCATTATTTTTCAATATATTGGTCACGTTACTGGATGTTGCACCAGCTCCTTCTCAACATTGTTAATGACAGCTAGGCAAACAGGAAAAATTGGGACCTTCTAAGGAGGTGGTCAGAATCCTGTCAGAATGTCAAACATGGGGCGCGATTCTCCGCTCCCGCGCCGGTTGGGAGAATCGCCTGGGTCGCCCAATTTTCCCGCAACGCCAGTCTGACGCCCTCCCGCGATTCTCCCTAGCGGGGAGAACGGCCCCGTCGGGTTCCGCGTGGCGCAGGCCGGAGAATCGCCCGAGACACCCAAAATGGCGATTCTCCGGCACCCCTGCTATTCTCAGGCCCGGATGGGCCCAACGGCCAGCCCAAAACGGCGGATTCCCTCCGGCGCCGTCCACACCTGGGGCGAAATTCTCCTACCCGCCCCGCCACATTTCTGCCCCGACCGGCCGGCGGGAGTCTCCGTAACACCGGCCGGTCAATGGGGTTTCCCATTGTGGGGCAGCCCTACGCCATCGGGAAACCCCCCGGCACCGGCAAAACGGAGACTCCCGCCGGCGGAGAATGACGCCCTGGCCGCTGCCGGCGGGAACAGCGCTGGAATGCTGGGGGGGGGGCGGCCAGCCCCAGGGGGGGATCCTGCACCAGGGGGGGCCTGAAATGGGGTGTGGCCCACGATCGGTGCCCACCGATCGTCGGGCCATCCTCTCTGAAGGAGGACCTCCTTTCTTCCGCAGCCCCGCAAGATCCGTCTGACATCTTCTTGCGGGGCGGACTCGGAGAGGACGGCAACCATGCATGCACGGGTTGGCGCCGGCCAACCTGCGCATGCGCGGGTGACGCCAGTTATGCGGCACCGGCCGCGTCATGTATGCGCCGCCACCTTAACGCGGCGCCAAGGCCTGGAGCGCGTAAATGACGCGGCGCCGCTCCTAGCCCATTATCGGGCCCTGAATTGGTCGGGATGGGGGCAGTTCCGCGCCGTCGTGAACCTCTACGGCGTTTACGACGGCACGAACACTCAGCCTCCATTTCGGAGAATCCCGCCCATGAAATCAGTGTTTTCGACCAATACTACATCCTCTCTTACATCTACAGTTGCGTTGACGTTATTGAACAGAGGAAAATGTGATGCTTCAAGAATTAGCAATAATAAGGAGAAATGATCAAAGGGAAGGTTTTGCATGACAAAATCGCAGTAAAGCACAGGATTTCAAGCTCATTGCCTGCAGGTATATTTACCTTAGCTTGTAAGGCTGTCACTGGGAAAGTGTCATAGTTGAAGTGATCTGCACTCAACTTGAGTCAAATGAATTAAAGATAATAAAGAGTGTTGAATGATAAGAATAATAAACTGTGTGAATACTCTGATCTTTAATATTAGCTAATTCTATGCATAAGCAAGTCTCTGATTGAACAATAAACATGCAAATGTTGGAACAGAGGAACGTGATAGCCAGATTTAAAACAGTCCAACTAAAAGATACCAAAGAGAAAATCCTGGAAAATCTCAGCAGGTCGGGCAGCATCTGTAGGGAGAGAAAAGAGCTGATGTTTCGAGTCCAGATGACCCTTTGTCGGAGTTTTGATGAGATTTTCTAGCATTTTCTCTTTGGTTTCAGATTCCAACATCCGCAGTAATTTGGAGAATTCCACCCATAATCCAGCCAAAATCTTTGCCATCCAAGCAGTTAACTCACTGAGAATGAGAATACTTTGTTAATCATGGTCTGTATTGCCATTTCATACAAATAATTTTTTACTTTAACCCTATCCTCACCACCAAAATCCATTATATATTGAGAGAAACTTGAAGAGGGAGACCAATGCAAAGATAGCCAGATCACATGTTTAATGACATGAAAATGAAATGAAAATCGCTTATTGTCACAAGTAGTCTTCAAATGAAGTTACTGTGAAAAGCCCCTAGTCGCCACATTCCGGCACCTATTCAGGGAGGCTGGTACAGGAATTGAACCGTGCTGCTGGCCTGCCTTGGTCTGCTTTCAAAGCCAGCGATTTAGCCTTGTGCTAAACCAGCCCCTGCACATCATCATGCACTGGGCATGCTCATAACATTTCTATGGCACTTCACAACTGGACAGCAACCCCTGAAAACTGTATAAGTGAAGACCGGCTGGAGGAGGAAACTGGACAAGAGAGAGAAAGAGGTCAACAAAGCAGAAGGCTAATAGCACAATCAAAAGACAAGGGTTTTGAGGAGAATTTGGAATGCAGAGAGAGCGGCAACTTATCAGGGATATTCCAGAGACCAGGGGTGTGATCTATCGGCCGCGCTGCGCCTGAGAAGTGGCGCAGTTGGTAGATGCTGGGAGATCCCTCTTCCGGGATCTACCCAGCTCGCCACATCGAGCCATTGTCTCGCACCCATAAATGGGACCCAGGTGGAATAACACTTGTAGAGGTTTCCCAAGAGTTCAGAGGCCCCCTGGTAGTTGCCTCTGGGCAGGGTGACAGTCTGGTACTGTTGGTGCCACCCAGGCCCTTTACACCACCAGCCTGGCACCCTGGCACTGCCAGTCTAGCATCCTGGTCGTACCACCTGGGTGTCAGTCTGGCACTTCTAAGATGCCTAGGTGGCCCTGCCAATCTGGCAGGGGCACTGCCAGGGTGCAAGTTGGCATTTTTCCCATTCCAGGGAGCAGGTCCAGTGCTGACCTGCGCATGTGTGAGGTGGGGTGCGAGGGGGGGGGGGGGGGTGAACAAGGACCCCCTTATAGGCGAGTTGGGGCTTTGGGGTGTTTCAGGGGTCAAGAGATCGGGACGCCATTCTGCACTGAGGAGTTCCGGCAAGTGGAGCTCCTCAGTGCAGTAAATGGGACTAAGTGAGCCCTTAGCAGGGCGATCCCCACTGAGGCCCCGATTTGAAACAGAGTCCCGATTGATAGCGTCGTGTTTCTCGGCTCTGTGAGCGCTGGGAAATACCCGGCTCAACACGCTCGTCACGGGACTCTGTTCCAATTTGGTTAGATCGCACTCCAGGAAAGTGTGCTGTCACCGATGGTAGACTGAAGGAGTTGGAATGTGCAACAATCCTACCACAGAGGAGAGAATTTGCGCAGGGATGTACCGCTAGAGGTGGGTGCGTGCAGTAGCCAGTAGAGCTGTTCAAAGATTGACTTTGATGAAGGCAGGGCTTTGCACAGGGTAGGACACAGGCAGCAAATAAATTGCAGTTTTTGGAGAATGAAACTGAGGAGGCCAGCAGGAATAGTATAGAAGATGTTGAGCCTGGAGGGTGATAAAAGCATGTATTTGGGTCTGAACAAAAGTGGGAGAAAGGTAGGGGCAGAGCAGGCAATATTTTGGAGATGGAAGAAAAGTGTGGCACTGACATATTGGGCGTGATTTACCACCCGTGACCAGCTGAATTTGGGACGGGCGCGGCTGTAGGATCCTGCGCAAGGCCTCTTCCAGGATTCCTGTCAGCCGTTACGTCCCCGAGATCTCATGAGACGTCACGGTCTGGTTCCCTCCCTGATTTGCATAGGTACGTGAGCTGAACTGCTCATGTAACTATGCCTATGCCAGATTTAACTGGCCCTTGAGATCTACAGACCCCAGCTAGACGCCGTTTCGCACTGACCCCCACACACAGGGACCAAGTGGAATGCCATTTGGGTGGGAGGGTCTCCCAAGTAATTGGTGGCCCCAGGGTAGTTGGAACCTGGGCAGGGTGGCATCCTGGCACTGCTGATGCCACCCAAGCACTGTGCACTGCTAGACTGTCATCCTGCAAGTGCCGCTTGGGTACCACACTGGCACAGCTGGGATGCCCATGTGGCACTGCCAGGTTGGCACGGCCAAGGAATCCATATGGCATTTTGCCCACCCCAAAGATTGGGCTTGTGGGGACCCTGCTTTAATGAGGTGTAATGCAGAGATGGGGCTTGAGGACCCCCTAACAGGTGAGTTGGGGGTCATGTTGGGGGGAGGGCCGGGGGAGGGGGGTCGAGAGGTCAGGGCACCTCTTCCTGCACTGGTGAACAGAGCTCATCAGTGCAGGAAATGTGACTGAGTGTGGCCTCAGCAGGGCGTTCCCCGCTGTGGCCCATAAAAATAACGAGTGCCATTCAATAGCGGGGTCGTGCCCGCTGTTACAAACGCCAGGAACGACCCTGCTGAGGCTGGGAACGGAACTTTTTTTTACGTTTTATTGCCCCCAGTGAAAAACCCAGCCTGGGTTCGAGCAACCCAATCGTGAGATATCTGAAAGTGGGGTGAAAGGATCCAGACCAGAAGTATGATCTGGAAGAATAGCTTTGTGAAATATAGAAGGAAGAAGTTACAACTCATTCAGGTCTTGATGTCTGACAGCTACTGTGGGAGAGGGTGAACAAATTGAGTTGCAGAAGAAACAGTCGACATGTGGGAGCTGACTCCATTCAAACTTGAGCGGCAATATCAGAAATGTAAGGTGTTGTGCAGACTTTGTACTTCATTCAAGTAGGTGTGTGTATTATATACAAACCACTCTCATTGAAAGGCATGTACTATATGCCTGTACACTGAAATGTTTCCTTCAAATCCTCTTTATGTTCACCATCTCCAAAGAGTAATTGATGAAAAGATGAATATTGAAGAACAGACTCCTGGAGAGTGCTTTGAGGTGATCCCATGTCCATAGAGGAGGAATGTAACAGAAGCTCTTCATCCCGATCCCCAAGCATAAAGTTTACACTGTAGGTCAGCTGCCCATTAACAAGCCAACATATTTTCATTTTTGTCCGTCTCCATCATTTAAAATTTTTTTTCACAGGATGTGGATGTTGTTTGTTGGCCAGCAATTGTTGCACATCCCTAGCTGCCCATGAGAAGGTGGTGGTTAGCGACCTTTTTGAACTGCTGCAGTCCATGCACCCTCAGTGCTGTTCGGAAGGAAGTTCCAAGGTTTTGACTCAGCAACAGTGGAGGAATAGCGATCACAGTTGTTGATAATTGAATTAATGATACAATAAACATGAAAAGTAATATTGTAGCTAAATGTCAAATAAACTGAATACCAAACTAATAAAAGTAACAAATAAAAAAAACTTTTGTTCAACAAGTCAGAATGGTGTGCAACCTGGAGGTGAACCTGCAAATGGTGTTCCCATGCAGCTGCTGTTCTTGTCCTTCTCGGTGGCAGCGGTCACTCATTTGAACATTCCTATCGAAGGAGACTTGGTGAGTTACTGCAGTCTATATTGTAGATGGCGCACGCTCCTGCCATTCTGTGTCGATGGTGGAGAGAGTGATTGGTTAAGATGGCAGACGGGTGTCAGTCAAATGGGCTGCTTTGTTCTGGGTGGTGTCAAGCTTCTTGAGTATTGTTGGAACTGCACTCATTTAGGCAAGCGGAAAGTACTCCATCACACTCCTGACTTATGTCTTGTAGGTGGTGGACAAGCCTTGGGGAGCCAAGAGGTGAATTAGTTGCCACAGAATTCCCAGTATCTGACCTGCTCCTGTTGCCACAGTATTTATATGATTGGTCCAGTTCAGTTTCTGGTCAATGGTAACACCCAGGATGTTGATAGTGGGGAATTCAATGATGATAATGCCATTAAATTTCAAGGGTTAGGTTCTCTCTTGTTGAAGGTGGTTATTGCTTGCCACTTGTGAGGCGTGAATGTTACGGTTGCATGTGTTTCTATTGCTCTACCCATTATTCTGCTTTGAGTGATAGAGAAGGTAAAAAGAACTTACATCAATGTGCAACATTTCATGATTTCGTGTTATGGGCCAGGGTTTAGGAAACACCAAAGTATATTATGGAGTTCACCTGGCCTATAACTGTTTAGTGATTTTGGATACGATGAGCACAAGAGCCTGCCTTTCTCTATGTAACAGAGGTCTTAGGCGCTTTTAATCAAAAAACAAGCTTTATTCTACAAATTTAGTTAACATTTGTATAACCACACACAGTAAGAATTTTTATCAACTACAAACATAAAGACCCCACACAGCTACCGTAATCTATATATGACCCTTCAATAACAAAATCCAAGTAAAACCAGAAACCCTTTTTCAAAGGTGTGGCCCTGCACACGGCATTCTTACTGGTATAAGACTTGGTATTGATACTCTGTTCCCCTTTTCAAACAACAGGTTTCAATTCCTTCCAAAAAGCAATTATCTCTTTTAAGTTACCAAGTAATCTGAAAACAGCTTTTAAAATGAAGATAGAGAGACACTACTTACAACCTGTGCAGTTCAAAACCAGTCCAAACTCAAAACGAAAGTAATACTCAGAGCCACAGCCCAGCTCCACCCACACAATAACATCACTGAAGCCATGTGATAAGACAAAAACATTTCTTAATGGGACATTCCCATGACACTCGGGATGTCCAAAAGTATTCATTGGATGTGAAAACCTTTGGAAATATCACTGTTGCATGTGGAAAATGCAGGCAATTTACTCAAAGCATAGTCCCACAAACAGCAATGTGGTGATGACTAGATAATCTTTTTCGGTGATATTAATTGAGTGTTGGCCAGAACACCAGGGGAATCTCTTCTATTCTTCTACAAAACCGTGATATGAGATCTTTTATTTCCATCTGTAAGGATGGATGGGGTCTCAGAGATATCCGAAGGATGGCACCTCAGGCACTGCAGCAATTTTTCAGTATGGCACTGGAGTGCTAGCCTAGATTATATATGCAAATCCTGGAATGGAATTTCAACCCACAACTTTCTGACTCGAACATGAGCGTTCTGTCACTGAGTCATGGCTGACACCAAAATAGGAGCATGTTAAGTGGACTTTGGAAAGTTTATGACACAGAAGTCAAATAAATATTTGGCAGAGCTCCATATAAAAGACTGCTGCTTGAAGATTCAGACAGCTTGCATTAAGGGAAAATAATTGGGACTGGGCAAGGAATTAACGGAAGGATTGCAAAGATTGTGAGGGCTAATGGTTACAGAAGTGGAGATTACATATGAAGTGTCTGAGAAATTGGCATTAGGACGTGTTTTTGATGAATAATAAAAGTTCGATGCAATCTGATTAAATTTGCAGGCAATGCCAAATTAGGAGAATCAGTCCAATGGATCGGAAGAGACAGCCAAAGACTCAACTACAACAAAGGCCACCACTGCTTTGTATTAATACGACGTCGCTCGCACAGATAAATGTTTTGTGAGTGCTCACGGAAGGGAGAAACAAGTTGCAGTTTTTGACTGGAGCGATGCCAAAAGATTTTCTGCATCTTTTGTTGTAAGGCCAGTTGGCACATGTAAAATGTGCTCATGCCTCTGACTCAGAATGCAAAAGGTGAACAATGGCGGGATCGATTAGATAGGCGGTGAGAGTTCAGAAGCAGGAAAAGGGGAAGTGACATCATAAGGTTTAAAGGCAAGTACCAGAGAATGAAAGCTCTACCACTGATGATAGTGCATTGCGCTGGTCAAGGAGTCACAGCCTGAGTGAGTGGGACACAGACAGAGCGAGAATTTGGTAATTTGGTGCAGTGAGGTAATTCGGTGAAGAGTGGGAGAAGGTGCTTTTTCCTGACTGTTTTGTTCTCTCTCTTCGGGCCTAATTTTGGGAGCATTCTGAGGAGGAGGAGCAGTCTCTGAGTATAAAAACCTAACGGTAACTTCCTGTTTTCCAGTTTCCCCCCCCAAAAGTGACGTCAGTGGGAAGCTGTGATCTGATTGGTTGATAGCAAATCTGCCCCAAATTTTAAAAAAACACAGCTAAACTCGTAAACTTAAATTAAACTAATTAATTAATTAGTGACTGCTGGTCAGGTGATGTGCTTGAGCTGCTTGACGTGGGAGCTGGCAGATCCCATTGCGAGTTGCAGCGACCACATCTGTAGTAAGTGTCGGCTGCTCGAAGAGCTCCGGCTCAGAGTTGATGAGCTGGAGTCTGAGCTTCAAACACTGAGGCACATCCGGGAGGGGGAGACTTACCTGGACACTGTGTTTCAGGAGGCAGTCACACCTGTGGTTGAAATCCTGCCAGTAGCCAGGGTCAGCAGGGTGTTACTGCAAGTCAGGCAGGTAAAGGGAACCAGCAGTCAGGAACTCAGGAGCCTCAGCCCTTGACCCTGTCCAACAGGTATGAGGCACTTGCTCCCTGTGTGGATGGCGAACAGGGCTGCAGGAAGGATGAGTCAGCTGACCAAGGCACCATGGTTCAGCAGGCCATTCAAAGGGGGGGGGGGAGGGGGGGGGGGGGGAGTAAATAGGCAAGTTGTAGTTGTTGGGGATTCTATTATCAGGGGGATAGATAGTATCCTTTGTGAGCAGGATAAAGAGTCCCGCATGGTATGTTGCCTGCCCGGTGCTAGGGTGTGGGACATCTCTGACCAGCTTGAAAGGATACTGGAGAGGGAGGGGGAGGATCCAGTTGTTGTGGTCCATGTCGGTACCAACAACATAGGCAAGTCTAGGAAAGAGGACCTGTTTAGAGATTATAAAGAGCTAGGATTCAAATTAAAAAACAGGTCCTCAAGGGTCATAATCTCCGGATTACTGCCCGAGCCGTGTGCAAATTGGCATAGGGAGGCAAGAATTAGGGAAGTTAACACGTGGCTGAAAGAGTGGTGTGGGAAAGAGGGGTTCCTTTTCATGGGACACTGGCATCAGTTTTGGGACAAGGGGGACCTATACCTTTGGGATGGTCTCCACCTGAACCGAACTGGGACCAGTGTTCTGGCGAAAAGAGTAAATAGGGTGGTCAATAGGACTTTAAACTAGAGATTGGGGGGGAAGGGAAAGTCAGGGAACAAAGAGGTGAAGTAATCAGTGGCAAGCGTAGCTGCTTAGGAATAAAAAAAAGCACAACGCAGGCGAGGTTACGATAGTCCCCATCTCACAAAATATGACACAGTGTATGGAAAGGCTCAGTAAACCAAGGTCCACAACACTAAGAAAACAAAAAGGGACGGTCAATAGAGAATTAAAGGTGCTATATTTAAATGCACGCAGTGTACGGAACAAGGTAGATGAGCTTGTGGCCCAGATTGTGGCTGGCAGGTATGATGTGGTAGGCATCACAGAAACGTGGTTGCAGGGGGTTCAGGACTGGCATTTAAACATCCAGGGATTCACAACCTATCAAAAAGACAGAGAGGTGAGCAGAGGGGGCGGGGTTGCCTTGTTAATTAGGAATGAAATTAAATCAATAGCACTAAATGACATAGGGTCAGATGATGTGGAGTCTGTGTGGGTAGAGTTGAGGAGCCACAAAGGCAAAAACACCATAATGGGAGTTATGTACAGGCCTCCTAACAGTGGTCAGGACCAGGGGCACAAAATGCACCACAAAATAGAAAGTGCATGTCAGAAAGGCAAGGTCACAGTGATCATGGGGGACTCCAATATGCAGGTGGACTGGGTAAATAATGCTGCCAGTGGACCCAAGGAAAGGGAATTCATTGAATGTTTACAGGAGGGCTTTTTGGAACAGCTTGTGATGGAGCCCACAAGGGGACAGGCCATTCTGGACTTAGTGTTATGTAATGAGCCAGACTTGATTAAAGATCTTAAAGTAAGGGAATACTTAGGAGGCAGTGATCATAATATGGTAGAATTCAATCTCCAATTTGAAAGAAAGAAGGTAGAATCAGATGTAAAGGTGTTACAGTTAAATAAAGGTAACTACAGGGACATGAGGGAGGAACTGACGAAAATCGACTGGGAGCGGAGCCTAGTGGGAAAGACAGGCGAACAGCAAAGGGGGGAGTTTCTGGGAGTAATTGAGGACACAGTACTGAGGTTCATCCCAAAGAAAAGAAAGGTTATCAGAGGGAGGATTAGGCAGCCATGGCTGACAAAGGAAGTTAGGGAATGCATCAAAGCAAAAGAGAAAGCCTATAATGTGGCAAAGAGTAGTGGGAAGTCAGAAGATTGGGAAGGCTACAAAAACAAACAAGAGGATAACAAAGAGAGAAATAAGGAAAGAGAAGATCAATTATGAAGGTAGGCTAGCCAGTAACATTAGGAATGATAGTAAAAGTTTCTTTAAATACATTAAAAACAAACTGGAGGCAAAAGTAGACATTGGGCCGCTCCAAAATGACGCTGGTAATCTAGTGATGGGAGACAAGGAAATAGCTGAGGAACTAAATAAGTACTTTGCGTCAGTCTTCACAGTAGAAGACATGAGTAATATCCCAACAATTCAGGAGAGTTAGGGGGCAGAGTTGAATATGGTAGCCATCACAAAGGAGAAAGTGCTAGAGAAACTAAGAGGTCTAAAAATTGATAAATCTCCGGGCCCAGATGGGCTACATCCTAGAGTTCTAAAGGAGAGAGCTGAAGAAATAGTGGAGGCGTTAGTTATGATCTTTCAAAAGTCACTGGAGTCAGGGAAAGTCCCAGAGGATTGGAAAATCGCTGTTGTAACCTCCCTGTTCAAGAAGGGAACAAGGAAAAAGATGGAAAATTATAGGCCAATTAGCCTAACCTCGGTTGTTGGCAAGATTCTAGAATCCATTGTTAAGGATGAGATTTCTAAATTCTTGGAAGTGCAGGGTCGGATTTGGACAAGTCAGCATGGATTTAGTAAGGGGAGGTCGTGCCTGACAAACCTGTTAGAGTTCTTTGAAGAGATAACAAATAGGTTAGACCAAGGAGAGCCAATGGATGTTATCTATCTTGACTTCCAAAAGGCCTTTGATAAGGTGCCTCACGGGAGACTGCTGAGTAAAATAAGGGCCCATGGTATTCGAGGCAAGGTACTAACATGGATTGACGATTGGCTGTCAGGCAGAAGGCAGAGAGTTGGGATAAAAGGTTCTTTTTCGGAATGGCAACCAGTGACGAGTGGTGTCCCGCAGGGTTCAGTGTTGGGGCCACAGCTGTTCTCTTTATATATTAACGATCTAGATGACGGGACTGGGGGCATTCTGGCTAAGTTTGCCGATGATACAAAGATAGGTGGAGGGGCAGGTAGTATGGAGGAGGTGGGGAGGCTGCAGAAAGATTTAGACAGTTTAGGAGAGTGGTCCAAGAAATGGCTGATGAAATTCAACGTGGGCAAGTGCGAGGTCTTGCACTTTGGAAAAAAGAATAGAGGCATGGACTATTTTCTAAACGGTGACAAAATTCATAATGCTGAAGTGCAAAGGGACTTGGGAGTCCTAGTCCAGGATTCTCTAAAGGTAAACTTGCAGGTTGAGTCCGTAATTCAGAAAGCAAATGCAATGTTGTCATTTATCTCAAGAGGCTTGGAATATAAAAGCAGGGATGTACTTCTGAAGCTTTATAAAGCATTAGTTAGGCCCCATCTAGAATACTGTGAGCAATTTTGGGCCCCACACCTCAGGAAGGACATACTGGCACTGGAGCGGGTCCAGCGGAGATTCACACGGATGGTCCTAGGAATGGTAGGCCTAACATACGATGAACGTCTGAGGATCCTGGGATTATATTCATTGGAGTTTAGGAGGTTCAGAGGAGATCTCATAGAAACTTACAAGATAATGAATGGCTTAGATAGGGTGGACGTAGGGAAGTTGTTTCCATTAGCAGGGGAGATTAGGACCCGGGGGCACAGCCTTAGAATAAAAGGGAGTCACTTTAGAACAGAGATGAGGAGAAATTTCTTCAGCCAGAGTGTGGTGGGTCTGTGGAATTCATTGCCACAGAGGGCGGTGGAGGCCGGGACATTGAGTGTCTTCAAGACAGAATTTGATAAATTCTTGATTTCTCGAGGAATTAAGGGCTATGGAGAGAGAGCAGGTAAATGGAGTTGAAATCAGCCATGATTGAATGGTGGAGTGGACTCGATGGGCCGAATAGCCTTACTTCCGCTCCTATGTCTTACGGTGAGAGTGAAGATCCTTAGAAGGCTGACACTGAAGCAACAAGAACAAAGGATAAGACACATCCGCCAATTGTCACAGCAAGTTCCCACAAACAGCAATGAGAGAAAGATCAGGTCTGCTTGAGAGATAAATATTAACCAGGACAGGGCAGCACGATGGCACAGTGGTTAGCATTGCTGCCTACGGCGCAGAGGACCTGGGTTCAAATCTCGGCCCTGGGTCACTATCCGTGTGGAATTTGCACGTTCTCCCCGTGTCTTCATGGGTTTCATCCCCGCAACCCAAAGATGTGCAGGATAGGCGGATTGGCCACGCTAAATTGCCCCGCTAATTGGAAAAAATAATTGGGTACTCTAAATTTATTTTTAAAAAATAAATTTAAAAATAATATTGACCAGGATACCAAACAGAACTCACTGCTTTTCATCAAATAGCAGCTTAATAATAATAATAATAATAATAATCTTTATTGTCATAAGTAGGCTTACATTAACACCGCAATGAAGTTACTGTGAAAAGCCCCGAGTCTCCACACTCTGGTGTCTGGGTACAGTGAGGGAGAATTCAGAATGTCCAATTCACCTATGAAGCATGTCTTTCAGGATTTGTGGAAGGAAACCAGAGCACCCGGAGGAAACCCACACAGGCACAGGGAGAACATCCAGACTCCGCATAGCCAGTGACCCAAGCCGGCAATCGATCCCGGGTCCCTGGTATTGTCAAGCAACAGTGCTAACCCCTGGGCAGCACGGTGGCACAGTGGGTTCGCCTTGCAGCCTCACGCCGCTGAGGACCCAGGTTCGATCCCGGCTCTGGGTCACTGTCCGTGTGGAGTTTGCACATTCTCCCCATGTTTGCGTGGGTTTCGCCCCCACAACCCAAAGATGTGCAGAGTAGGTGGATTGGCCATGCTAAATTGCCCCTTAATTAGAAAAAATGAATTGGGTACTCTAAATTTATTTTTAAAACAGTGCTAACCACTGTGCTACCGTGTCCACTTGGGGTCCTTCAGAACCACCATAAATGGTAGATATGGGACCCAAAAGACGGTACAGCACATCCTCAGTACTGCACTGAAGGGTCAGCCTACATTTTGTGCTCAAGTCTCTGGAGCAGAACTTGAACCTATGACCTTCTGATTCAGGATTGAACATGCTGCCACTAAGCCACAGTTGACACCAAATTTGACAGGATACCTGCTCACCTGTACAAACCATCAATCAGGTTCCCAGCTACCAAGAATGTCTACTCCAGAAAATAAAACTGCACAAATCATTGCTTTGAAATGGGCGTGCAGTCAGTTGTTACATAATGGACCAATAGTCTCCATCAAAACAATATGTCAGACATCTTATAACAATAATCCTTTGAAGTACGGGGGCAGCACGGTAGCCTTGTGGATAGCACAATTGCTTCACAGCTCCAGGGTCCCAGGTTCGATTCCGGCTTGGGTCACTGTCTGTGCGGAGTCTGCACGTCCTCCCCGTGTGTGCGTGGGTTTCCTCCGGGTGCTCCGGTTTCCTCCCACAGTCCAAAGATGTGCAGGTTAGGTGGATTGGCCATGATAAATTGCCCTTAGTGTCCAAAATTGCCCTTAGTGTTGGGTGGGGTTACTGGGTTATGGGGGTAGGGTGGAGGTGTTGACTTTGTGTAGGGTGCTCTTTCCAAGAGCCGGTGCAGAGGCCAAATGGCCTCCTTCTGCACTGTAAATTCTATGATCTATGATGTATTTGGCTTCTTTCTTTTAAAAAAAATACCTTAAATATTGTTTTAAAACTATTCATAACCAGGTGGAAAGATCTAGAAACCATCTGTCATCAATTTTTCTTTTTGCCTTGGTTGATTAAGAAAACAAAAATATTATTACGCAGGTTTCATATCAAGCATGCCCAGTAACCTCTTCCATTTTCTCACAATGGAGGATTTTCCTCCATCATGGTTGACAGGGCACTCGGCCATGTCCGTCCAATGATCGCACTTCCGCTCTCACCCTTTCCCCTCCCTCCCAGAACCATGATGCGGGCACTTTCCCACCCCACCAGCTTCCACGTTCAACAGATTATGCTTGGTATTTCCGGCACCTCCAGCGAGATACCATCACCAAACACATCTTGCTCCACCCCCGTGTTCTGAAGTGACTATTCCCTCCATGATATCTAAATCCACTCTTCAATCACCCCCAGCAATCCCTCTCTCCTTTGGAATGAGACCGTCTCACTAGAGCGCGGGAAATATAACAAATGCTCCTTTATCTCCTCTCCCCACCAACACTAGCCCCAAATACTCCTTAGAGATGAAACAGCAATTTACTGGTAGTTCTTTCAATTTATTCTCCCCTATTAGTTGTTCATCATTTAGTCTCCCCGACATTGCAGGGACCAAATGCCGATTGGGTGATCAATTTTCAGGACACTGCCCGTGTGACTCCCAAGCTTCCTATCATTGTCATTCTCTCCCCTAATCCCACTCTTGGATCTCCTTACCTTGGCTTTCTCCACTGTTTGAAAGAAACTCAATGCAAGCTGTAATGATATGCAGACAGACATGTAACTAAATGGTTAATCACAACACCTAGCTGTAACACTACGACTAGAAGGCACTACTAGATCCACTATATAACTGAGCTCCCAAAGGCTCTTGGTCTCTCTTTCCATGTAGGAGTAGGTAGATAGCAGTCGTGCAGCAGAGTCAGGTCACAGTCTAGCCACCACGTGTAGTTCAGATACAGTTTGTACAGTTATATCTCATTACTTTATTTCCAGAGTTAGTTCAGTAGTGTCGAACTCATTTATTAATTTTATCGTTACTTAATAAATTTGTTTACTTTACTTCAAAGATTCGAGTGTTCTTCAACATCATCTACAGTGAGTAACGACATATATTACTTAAACTCAGTAATATAACACAATCCAAGGAATAGCACCTCATCTTTCAATTAGGCACCTTGCAGCCTTCCAGACTCAATATTGACCTCAACAATTCTGACTCATGATCACAGCACCAATGTTTCCAGACTGCAGCTGCTGGTGATGATTCTGCTATTCCCATTCACACTTCCTCTCGACTCATCGCTGGTTTCTTTGCTTATCCCATTAGGATCGTCTTTTGCTTTGCACCATCATTTCTTTTGTCACTTAATCTCTCTTGCCTTCCACAGGCCTCCCCTCTTTTTTTCCCAATCCTTGCCCCATCTCCCTGTCCTGGCCTATGTACTTGCTTAGAGCCTGTTACATCTCTAACCTATCCAGTTCTGATGAAAGGTCACCAACCTAAAACATTTGCTTTCTTCCTCTCTCCAAAGCTTCTGCCTGATCTGCTGAGCATTTCCAGCATCTGCAGTATTTTATTTTGGCCAGTTACTTAACAATTCCACCATCTGTTTTCATACAACTCGGTTCATCAAATGTGTTCAGCTTCTTTCTATTGCCTTGAATTGAGGGTTATATTAACAATTAATCTGCGAGGTTGTTCCAGCAAACAATTCACCCCAGACAATTGTAAACAATTCCTTGCAGTCCATTAACTTCAACTTGAGTGCACACAGCATTCCGGCCATGTTTTTGTGCCCTTTCCTTATTACTCCCCTCCCTATGTTATTGAGCAGTCTTACTAACCTTGATCAAATTTTATGGAGATGCCAGAGGTCTTGCTTATCGAGTGGAGAAACTGTAAGAGCCCCGCATCACCTCTTTCAGAAAAGAACACCACATCATGTGCCACTCAGGCACTTGACAGACCTTCCGCCATGGACCAAGGATCCTGGGAGTAGAAGTCCAGCCTGCCATGTGCTGCCAGCTAATCAGAGACTGGCAGCTCTATTGAATGTCAGCGCCGCCAGAGAGATGGTGGTTTCTGCCAATAGAACACACAACCAAGGCATAGGAACATCACTGGATCTCGGCCACAGGTGATTGGCAGCCAGGAAAGTGTGGAGGACTAGTGGGGGGAGATTAGCAGGGACCATTCCCCAGGGGTCCACAAGCTATCCCATATGGGTTTGCTTTCAGTGTTCCCTGCGGGGCAAGTCCCCACCCACTGCTGGGTTGATTGGCAACAAGATGGGAAGGCTGTCCACAGGCTAGCAACAAACTTAATTGGGGTGGAGACGGGAAGGTGGTGGAGGGCCACCCCTCTCACTGTTAAATTCCCAACCGCAACCACCCTCCCCCCCCCCCCCCCCCCGCCCCCCTAAATTTGCCATGGGGGAGGGCCGAGGATTCCAGCCCTGGTGCCTGGGCTCATGATTCCTCTAGAGCGCTCTATATATTGTATCGTGAAGTGATGGGTAGCAAATTTGGTATCAGTCAAACAATAAAACTGCAGCCATTGCCATATAGAAGACAGATAAACTCCTTGTAGTTTCGTGCTTGCCAACACTCTGGGCGGGATTCTCTCAGCCCGGGGCCGGGCCGGAGAATCTCCCCAACCGGCGCGAATCGCGCCACGCCACCCCGACGCCAGGACACGATTCTCCGCAGAGCGGGGAATCAGTGCCATTGGCGCAGGCGTGGTTGGCGTGGCGCCGGTCGGGGGTCACTCCAAGCAGCCCCCCGGCTGATTCTCGGCCTGTAATGGGCCGAGCAGCCGTCGTAAAAATCCCGCCGGCGGTGTTCACATATGCTCTCAGCCGGCAGGACCTCGGTTTGGAAGGGTCCGGGGGTGGACTGTGGGTGGGGGGTTCGGACCCCGAGGGGGTCTCCGGGGGGAGTGGGGGGGGGGTCGGACCCCGGGGGGGCCTCCGATGTGGCCCTGGCTCCGATCGGTGGGCAGGCCTCTCTGGCTGGGGCCTCCTTTCTCCCGCACTGGCCCCTGTAACCCTGCACCATGTTGCGTCGCGGCTGGCGCGTAGAAGGGAGCCACTGCGCATGCGCGGACCCCACAACGCCCAGTTCACGGCAGGATCAGCAGCTGGAGCGGCGTGGATCGGGTGGAGCGGCCAGAATTGCTGATCCTGAACTGTGTTGACGTCGTCGAGAAACGGCGTCAACACTTAGCCTCAGGATCACAGAATCCCGCCCTCCATGTTTGCAACCACACATATTTTGACTTTCTGTGTTCACAACATTGCCCTTACAACTTCTATATAGTGTTAAAGCTACCATTACAAGGAATGACTCACCTCTTGACTCCCAGTCCATCAGCTACAATAAGAAGTCTTACAATACCAGGTTGAAGTCCGTCAGGTTTATTTGGAATCACGAGCTTTCGGAGCGTAGCTCCTTCATCAGGTGAGTACCCAATTATTTTTTCCCAATTAAGGGGCAATTGAGCGTGGCCACTCCACCTAGCTTGCACATTTTTGGGTTGTGGGGGCGAAACACACGCAAACACAGGGAGAATGTGCAAACCCCACATGGACAGTGACCCAGAGCTGGGATCGAACCTGGGACCTCGGCGCCGTGAGGCCGCAGTGCTAACCCACTGCGTCACTGTGCTGCCCGCACTGCAGGAAATTGGCACGGTTTCTTCCACAGCATCTTCTAATCCCTCGACATCTACCAATTTCGAACAGTGGTGGCAAACCATTTTTGGTCTGAGGGCCATATCAGGGTATGGAATTTTTATGGTGGGTCAAAAGGTTAATCGAAAATAAATATTCTGTTTTTTTGGTATTCTGGGCCCAGCATGTCAGCAACATTGACTGTGTATTCTTTCAAAAACTCACCTTCAACAAAAGACTAATTTTGTTTGGTGATTTTAAAGGCCAGGCCCTAACCATAGAAATGATACAGCGTAGAAGGGGGCCATTTTGCCCATCTTGTCTATGCCGACCCAATGACATCCAGATGCCCTTTATAATCCCGTCTTCTTACACACAGCACATAGTCCTATAGCTTGCAGCACCTAAGGTGCAGGTGGTCCAGGAACAAGAGTTTAGGGTCAGTGCCTCCACCAACTCAGGCAGCGAATTCCTGACATCACCCTCTGCGTAAAAACGTTTTCCTCATGTTCCCCCCCCCATCCATCTGCCACTTAGCTTAAACCTATGATCCCTGTTTTTAACTCTTTGCCAAGGAAAACAGGTTCCTCCTGTCTACTCTACCTCTATCCCTCAACAATTTTGCATGCTTCAATCATGTCACCCCTCAGCCTTTGTAGTAGCTTCCTGAACTGTAGCTTGTCACACAAAAATGTATTGCTGAATTTTTAAGTTCATAGCAATTGCTTCCTCTAGACCCTTTCTCTGATGTTAACCTGTTGCCACAGTTAGGATGCTTCAATGAAAATGGCGATTCAAATTGTACTCATTAACACTCAAATGTTCTCCTGATAAATAGGAGAAAATGTCTGTGAAAAAATATTTTGCATACAATTCTTTGTTGAAATCTTGACACCTCACGCTCAACTTTTTCGATTATACTATTTTCACGAATCAAGTACTTAATAATAATCTTTTATTGTCACAAGTATGAAGTTACTGTGAAAAGCCCCTAGTCGCCACATTCCGTCACCTGTTCGGGTAAGCCAGTACGGGAATTGAACCCGTGCTGCTGGCCTTGTTCTGCATCACAAACCAGCTGTCTAGCCCACTGAGCTAAACTAAATAAATTGTTAGAATGCAATGCAACTCAAGGACCAGATGAAGAGCACCCATGGGCTGGTTGTGACCTGAGGGGACATAGTTTTCTCACCAGTGAAATAAAGGATAGGGGCAGCTTGAGAATACCAGCACCTGCAACTTCCCACCAAGTCAATCAGTATCCTGACTTGGAACAATGGGCAGAATTTTCCATTCTAGAGACTAAATCCGATGGCAAGCGGGGAAGTCGGCGTGATTCCTTTTGGCTGGCGGAGTGGGTGAACACGCGGGGTCTTCAGCTTTTCAGCTCATTAATTATGCTTCCGCGAGAGGTTTGACTAATCCCGTGGCAGGGCGGGCAGGAAGTCATCTGTCGAAATCTGTCATCTAACAATTTCGAAGTCATCTGTCGAAAGTCCTGGAGCCATATTTAAAGGGCACTCGTCCAGATATTCAATCTTTGCAGGTCAGGCGCTTTGCTTTATCGCTGAAGAGTCCTTTTGACCGCAGTTCACATTGGAGAAGTCGGCAGATGTGAGCAACCACATTAGCACATGCTAATGGAAGGTTGGCCTTTTTTCAAGTCTTTCTGCAACTGTACAAGGTACGGATGAGACCACATCTGGAGCACTGAGAGCAGTTTTGGTGCCTTACTTAAGGAAAGATATTGTGACGGTATCTCTGTTGAGAGTCTGCCCCACTTGTTGCTAGTGAGAACGGAGAATTTGGATGCACCATTCACTGTACTCACACCGCTTGTTAATGGGAGCTCGCATTGAAGCCACCCCACACTTCCGAGAAACCTGCAGGTGGGGGGTCCTGCTGGTGGGAAACAAGATTCCTGCCACCAGCAAACGACCGGAGTATTCCACCCTTCATTTCATTCGAGGCGGATCAGTACGGATGGAGGGATTGAGCAAAGGTTAAACATGTTGGGCTCTACTCATTGGAATCTAGAAGAATGAGAGATGGTCTCATTGAAACATATAGGATTCTTAAGGGGTTTGGCAGAGTAAATGCAGAGAGGATGTTTCCCCTCATGGGAGAGGCTAGGACCAGAGGGCATAGTCTCAGAATACAGAGGTGCCAATTTAAGATGGAGATAAGGAGGAATTTCTTCTCTGAGGATGGTGAGTCTTTGCAACTCCTTGTCAAAGAGAACTATGGGGGCAAAGTTCATGTGTATATTTTAGGCTGAGATAGATAGATTTTTGATTGGTAAGGGAATCAAGGGTTATGGAGAAAGGGCAGAAAAGTGGACTTGAGGAATGTCAGATCAGCCACTATCCTATTGAATGGCAGAGCAGGCTCGATGGGCCGAACTGCCCACTCCTGTTCCTATTTCTTATGGTCTTATTTCAGGAAATATTAGGGCCTCTCTGGGATTGCCTTTCACACATTTCTAGTTAAGAGCATCACTGGCTATACACCCATGGTTGGGACAATGCTTGCCTTTGCAAGAGACCCTGTTCAGCAACACCGTGACCTTCCAGAGGCCCCACTGCCTCTTGCTGTTCAGGCGCTCGTCTCCTGACCCTGTGGCACCCAATGATGGGTTCTGCTTCTCGTCATCCTAATGACAGCCATTAGCAAGGCAGGGTTGCTGGTAACCTACATCATTGACACCTCAGTGGATGCGTGAACAAATTGAAATGACAAATTTAGTAAGCATGTCCTTTACAGGTTTTCCTCCATCTCAAATCCAACAGACAAGTGCTAAGCCCATGTCTGGTCTCTGTCTAGAAATGGGATCTCCATCCCTCCCCTTCCAGAAAAAGGACATCCTGGAGGATTTGTTCATACATGAACGCATATGGAGACCAGGGTGATGAACGGCATGTACAAGAAGCCTCACACAGACAGTTTTTCACTTGTCTCCATTACCCTCGAACCTCTATAGAGGCCAATGTCTTGTCAGCATAGAAAGACTAATCGCATGATTCCTTGTCAGTCATGACCATGTAATCGGGAGAATGCAACTTTGGAGTCAGGAGTTGGCAGCCCCTTGGACATATCCATCTCCCTCCCTTCACCCTGCCCCTGACTGCAGCTGAGGACCAATAGCACAGAATGAACAGCAGCTCCACACCTTGCTGGGATCTTGATGTTAGGCGATCATGAGTTAGGAACAAACCTGCTGCATTGTGGGCTTCACCAGAGAGAGGGAAATACAAGTGAGAATCTTTAACATCCAGTTGCCTCACAATTATTAGGGTTTCCCTTTAGTTGGTCACATGTGCTAACTTGAACTCCATCCACCCAAAAGGCCCTCCCACCTTGAGGAATTTCACTGACTGACTAACTTTGGTCCATATCAGTTTAGAAAAATGGTGCACGTTACGTTTCACTCCATCACCTTCTACCCTCCCCCTTTCTTCCATCAACTTTCCCCTATCACCATAGATCCACCCAATACCACTATTCCTCGACCCTCAGTCACCCTAGCACCTCCCCTGTTACTCTGGACCTTATCACGATCCACCTCTACATGCTTCTCCTGCCCTCAGGGTCGATACCCATTACCATCCCAGGCCCACCCTGAACCTGCCCCCTCCCATTATCCCAGGTCTTGTCCACTTCCAAATTCTCCGTGACCCACCCAACGAGACCCTCATGTACCAGACCCTCAACCTGGGCCCTGCCAACCTCCCACATCCCTCTCCCTCCTCTGACTGTGACGGTTCCTTTCTATCACCAGAACTCTTGGGTTTTCCACCTACAATTCCAGCGTTGACACCACTGACCCCATCCTTTAAGACACTCATCCCTGCCCATCCCCAGACACTCTCAACCCAATCCCCCCTTTCCTTGGACATTTTCCACTCCCGTCACCCAACTTCTCCTGACATTGCCCCCACCCTTCCCAGGAACTCACCCCACCCTTTCCGCATTAGCCTTCCTTCCTTGTATAGTCTTTGCTCCAGCTTTCTATTGTAACCCACTCCTCCCCTGCCTCCCTCACGACTCTCAGCTTTGCCTGCCTGCCTTGCCCAGCCTTGGTGCAGAAGTTGCGACCAGCACTCAATACGAGTGAAGTTATACAAGGTCCCCAAGAAGTTGGAAGCAACATCTACTTACTTCATGGGAGAGGTGAAGCTCTCCAGGTTCATGCCAGCTAGATACAGTCATAAAAGTGAACCTTCTAAATTCTCTTTGGCAAAGAGTTTAAATTGGAGGGGGGAGCTTAACTCCAGTGAAATGGCCATTTAATGAACATGCACAAGATGAAAATACAGTTCCTGACATTGTTCATCGGGAGAACAAAATTCCAAGAGTTTATCCCGCTGTTGGGAAACTGGGGCGGGATTCTCCGAACTCCGCTGGGGCGGAGAATCGCCGGGGGTCGGCGTGAATCCCGCCCCCACTGGCTGCCGAATTCTCCAGCGCTGGGGGTATGGCGGGGGCGGGAATTGCGCCGTGCCGGTCGGCGGTCACTGGCAGCGGCCCCCCCGACGCTTCTCCGGCCCGCGATGGGCCGAGTGGCTGCCCATTTTTGGCCGGTCCCGCCGGCGTAAATTAGAGTAGGTACTTAACGGTGGAACCTGGCTGCACGGGCGGCCTCGGGGGGGATCTGGCCCCGGGAGGTGACCCCACGGTGGCCTGGCCCGCGATCGGGGCCCACCGATCCGCGGGCTGGCCTGTGCCCTGGGGGCACTCTATTCTTCCGCATCGGCCGCTGTGGTCCTCCGCCATGGCCAACGCGGAGATGAACCCCGCCCCCTGCGCATGCGCTGGGATGATGCCACCACACGCTGGTGCTCCCGCGCATGCGCCAACTCACGCCAACCGGCTGAGGCCCTTCGGCGCCGGTTGGCGTGGCGCCAAGCCCCTTCCCCGCCAGCCGGCACAGCGCAAACCACCCCGGCACTGGCCGAGCCCCTGAAGGTGTGGAGGATTCCGCACCTTTGGGGTGGCCCGATGCCTGAGTGGTTCATGCCACTCCTCGGCACCGAGTTGCCCACCCCGCTGATTCCCGCAGAATCCCTCCCCTGATTTTTTTGCCTCCCGCCATATTTCCTGCCTCGATTTCCATTGTTGGAGAGTGTGAAGAATTTCATTCTCTATCACTATCAAAATCCTGGCACCTCTTTTCAAGCAGCACTGTGGTGTACATACATTAGATAGGCTACAGCAGTTCAAGAACGCAGGCCAGCACTACCTTCTCAAGGGAAATTAGGGATGCCCACATCCCATGAATGAATGAAAAAAAAGGCAAATGTGTCCAAATCAGAACCAAATTGTGCTTTTGTGATGAGACGAGACTGGCGTGTCAGTTCCAATTTGGTTTTATCACAGTATGATCAAAACGGTTATTAATTTAAAAAAACAGGATTCTGGCATCGACAGAAAAATGTATTCAAAGAATAATGGTTATAAACTCCTTAACATCATCAGAACTTCATTACACAACAGAGATCCCAATATTTCCCAACATTTACCCAACAGCTACCTTTCTGTCGCATTGAGTGGCCTGTCAAAACACAACTGGAATTTTCAGGAAAAAGCCACTGGCTGAAGCGATTGGCCACATGTTCTCCGATTGCAGAAGCTGGTAATAGATATTGGAGCAAGCTCACATTTTGAAAACTTGAGACAGAATGGTGAGATGTTTCAGAGCTACAGTACCCAAAGAGTGGCACTAGGTGAGTTGCTCTTGCAGAGAGTCAGCCTAGACTTAAAAATACAATTCCAATTAAAGAGGCAATTTAGCGTAGCCAATTCACCTACCCTGTACATCTTTGGGTTGTGGAGGTGAGACCCACGCCAGGTCCTCGGCGCCATGAGGCAGCAGTGCTAAGCACTGTGCCACCATGCTGCCCCTAAACAAATAGAGTTAATGGAGGAATCTTGATAAAGTGAATAGCTTTGATCAGTGCTGCTGTATGGAGATCTGCTGGTTTTGCATTTGGCAGATATGGCAGTTCATTGTGCCACTGTGCCGCCCTAAGAGTCAGCATAGATATGATCGATTGAATAGCCTCCTTTTGTGCTATAACCATTCAATGACCTGCAATTTCAAGATGGCGAGCGTGGTCATAACCCATCCCTGCCAACCCCAACAGGCCTGCTGCGATTTTACGCTCAATTGAGCATTGATTGGCAGCAGGGAGACCTCTGTCCGCACTTGGAAGGAAGTTTCTGTCCCTCCAGGCACAGCGCTGCAGTGGCCAGAAGACAGGACGTCAGATAAGTACCAGGGGTACTGGGGGCATCGGGGGATGGGCCATCTTGATGTCAGAGGGTAGGCCAGGGATGGAGGAAAGGGCACAGCCCCCAGGTCCCAGGGAAGAAGCCACTTCAAGTCAGGAGTGGCCTTTTGTTTAAGGTGCCATTTCCCCCTTCCTGTCCACCCAGACCAAGGTTGAAGTTTGTAACCTTTTTAGTTTCCCACCCTGCTCCAACCGACACCCACCAACCTAAAAATTGAGGCTGGATGCGAAAAGGCCTTTAAGTGGTCATTAAGTGGCTACTTAAGAGCCTTATTAGGGGCAAGGCCCTGCCTGCCCCACTGAGAAATTGTGCCTGGATCAAGGAGAAAGGAATCCCAGAGGGAATCCCTTCCTTGCTATTTTACACTCTCCCCCAACCCCCACTTCAGAACCGACCTGGGGGATGGGGATGCGAGTGCAAAATTCTGATCGATGATTCTAACATAAATATATTTATTTGTTACGACAGTCACAAAAATTACTGAATATTTCTCGGGACATTTGAGCTCTACATCATTATTTATTGACCCATCATTAGTTAGTCACCCAATCCCAACGTTCACTGTTAGCTTAGCTCACTGGTAATCTTCTCATGTTAAGGTTATAACTTAAAATCTAAAACAGTGACTTAAATACATTGGCCCTGTTTTTAACTCCTGGCTGCGGCTTTGTGAGTGAGTGCCTGACCGAGAGCAGGCAGGGTCAATGGATGGGCCTCATTATCATGTTGCCAGCTAAATCCCCAACCAGAACAGTCCATGGTCAGCAGAAAGCCCCTCCCCGACCATCAAAATTAGGGAAGTTGCCGGGGAAGGAGCGGGACAGACCTTGGCCCAAGGAAGTGGAAGGTTTCTTTAATAAAGGCGAGGGGAGTCAGACGAGTAAACAAATAAGATGTTTATTATAAGAATGTAATATTTACAAGGGGCCGGTTGAACCTCACTGGGTCCTCTCCCTCTGTCAATCGGTTCCTATCTGGCCAACCTTATATACAACATGGTTATCAGCCCCTGAGTTGGCGGGGGGGGGGGGGGAACTCATACTCCTCAAGTCGCACAGCGAAAATAATCGAGCCCTCCCCATGTGTTCCATGCAGATTATTACAGTTTCCTCGTGAGACCTGAAGGAACATTCCGAGACCCAACCAAAAAAAATTTCAAAATACATTTTTACAAATTCACTTTTGTAAGCTTTTTCAGGCACCGGCACTTAATTCCAATAGGTTTGCCTCAGTGAGAAAGCCACCACTGCTCCCCCTTGAGGCGTAAGTTAGACCTAGGTGACAGGGGCACAATCTGTCTTGATTAAAGCGGGCCTCGCTGACTTGTTACAGTTGGCCAGAGCCTCACTCCTCCTCTCCATTTAACTCCTCCTCCACCTGGCTTCCATTAGTCAAAACTGACTTCATGGGCGGCACGGTGGAGCAGTGCTTGGCACTGCTGCCTCACGGCACCGAGGGCCCGGGTTCGATCCCGGCCCCAGGTAACTATCCGAGAGGAGTTTTCTCCCCGTGTCTGAGTGGGTCTCGTCCCCATAATCCAAAGATGTCCAGGGTAGGTGGATTGCCCCTTAAATGAAAATTTACAAAACAAACTTACCGCATGAACCCAGGATAACATTTCAGCTTTACAGTGTCAGATGAGACATTGAATAAAGACCTGTCTAATCATTCATACAGTTCCAAAAAATATTACATGGCATGATTCTGCACAGTGCTAAGGCAGTGACCAAGATCTCATTTATTTGTTCAAATGGGAGTCAGAGATCCCATGGTATTTCCCAGGAGCAGCGCGCAATTTCCGAGTCTCCTGACAAATGTCCTTCCTTCAACCAAATATGTGCATTGGTTGTGGAACTTTGTCTGCAAATTGCCGTCATGTTGACTGCAGTAAAATAATGGCCACATTTTTAGAAGTAATACATTGGCTGCAGAGCACATTGGGACAGGAAGGGTGCCACATGAATGTATTTCTTTTGTAACTTCCAATAGATCTCAGGGTCAGGTGGGGTTGACAACGCTCCAGGATTGCCCTGGAGCCACAAAGAATTAAACACAAATATCACAGCAAAGAGAAATGCCGAGGGGTAACAAGTATTTATTTTCTCAATGTTACTATTTTTATTAATATTAAAATAAATTTGATGAGGTCGGGACAAAGGGTATGGTTGTTTGACAGTCAAGAATTATCCATAGAATCAGCTAGGATGGGTCCTAGCCGTGGGGGGGGGGGGGGGGGGGGGGTCAAGGCGGATGTGGTTATGCTTCAGGAGACACCTGAAGGTGGCAGACCAGGTAAGATTGAGGAAAGGGTGGGTAGGTCAGGTGTTTCACTCGGGACTAGATGCCAAAATTCGAGGGGTGGCGATCTTGGTGGGAAAGAAGGTGTCATTCGAGGAGTCGAGCATTGTGGCAGATAATGGTGGTAGGTACATAATGCTAAGTGGTAAGTTGCAGGGAGAGAGGGTGGTACTGGTCAATGTGTATGCCCCGAACTGGGACGATGGGGGTTTTATGCGGCGTATGTTGGGTCGGATCCCAGACTTGGAAGTGGGGGGCCTGATAATGGGGGGAAGACTTTAACACGGTGCTGGATCCGGCATTGGATCGCTCCAGGTCTAGGACGGGTAGGAAGCCGGCGGCGGCTAGAGTGCTGAGGGGGATTATGGACCAAATGGGAGGGGTGGACCCTTGGAGATTTGCAAGGCCGGGGGCTAGGGAATTTTCATTCTTCTCACATGTCCATAAGACTTATTCCCGAATTGACTTTTTCGTTTTGAATAGGGCGCTGATAGCGAGAGTAGAGGATACTGAGTATTCGGCAATAGCCATTTCGGACCACGCCCTGCATTGGGTGGACTTGGAGATGGGGGAGGAGAGGGACCAGCGCCCGCTGTGGCGCTTGGAGGTTGGGTGGTTGGCGGACGAGGAGGTGAGCGAGCGGGTCCGAGGAAGTATAGAGAGGTACTTGGAGTCCAACGACAATGGGGAGTTCCGAGTGGGGATGGTATGGGAGGCACTGAAGGCGGTGGTGAGGGGAGAGCTGATTTCCATTAGGGCCCACAAGGCGCGGAGGGAGCGGGGTGGGGGGGAAGAGAGGGAGAGACTGGTGGGGGAGATGGTGAGGGTAGACAGGAAGCATGTGGAGGAGCCCAAGGAAGGATTGTTGAGGAAGAGGCGAAGCCTCCAGGCCGAATTCGACCTGGTGACCACCAGTAAGGCGGAGGTTCAGTGGAGGAAGGCCCAGGGGGCGATTTACAAGTATGGGGAAAAGGCAAGCCGGATGCTGGCGCATCATCTTCGGAAGCGGGACACAGCTAGGGAGATCGGGGGAGTTAAGGACAGGGGAGGGAGTGTGGTGCGGAGTGGGGTTGGCATCAATGGGGTCTTCAGGGACTTTTACGAGGAATTGTACCGATCCGAGCCCCCACGGGCGGAGGGAGGGATGGGCCGCTTCCTGGACCAATAGAGGTTTCTAAAGGTGGAAGAGGGACTGGTGGCAGGATTGGGGGTCCCGATTGGGCTGGAGGAGCTGATCAAAAGGATAGGAAGCATGCAGGCGGGGAAGTCACTGGGGCCGGACGGTTTCCCGGTCGAATTCTATAAAAAATATATGGACCTGTTGGGCCCGCTGTTAGTCAGGACCTTTAATGAGGCAAGGGAGGGGGGGGCTTTGCCCCCGACGATGTCCCGGGCACTGATCTCCTTGATCCTGAAGCGAGCCAAGGATCCCCTGCAATGTGGGTCTTACAGACCGATTTCCTTGCTAAATGTAGATGCGAAGGTGCTGGCAAAGGTCTTAGCCATGAGGATTGTGTGCCGCAGATCATCCATGAAGACCAGACGGGGTTTGTGAAGGGGAGACAGTTGAACATGAATGTGCGGAGGCTTTTGAACGTTATCATGATGCCGGCGAGGGAGGGGGAGGCAGAGATAGTAGTGGTGATGGATGCTGAGAAAGCCTTCGATAGGGTAGAGTGGGGGTACCTGTGGGAGGTGCTGAAGAGGTTCGGGTTTGGGGAGGGGTTTGTCAGGTTGGTTAGGCTGTTGTATGAGGTCCCAATGGCGAGTGTGGCCACAAACAGGAGGAGGTCTGAGTACTTTTGGTTGCACCGAGGGATGAGACACGGGTGTCCCTTATCTCCCCCTGCTCTTCGCACTGGCGATTGAACCCCTGGCTATGGCATTGAGGGAGTCAAGGAACTGGAGGGGGTTGATGCGGGGTGGGGAGGAGCATAAGGTGTCACTTTATGCGGACGATCTGCTGCTGTATGTGGCAGACCCGGTAGGAGGAATGCCGGAGGTAATGAGGACTCTTAGGGAATTCGGGGACTTTTCGGGGTACAAACTCAACATGGGGAAGAGTGAGCTTTCGTAGTTCATCCAGGGGACCAGGAGGGGGGGATTGGCAAGCTCCCACTAAAAAGGGTGGAGAGGAGCTTCAGGTATTTGGGGTCCAGCTGGCCAGGTGCTGGGGGGCCCTGCATAGGCTTAATTTTACAAGGCTGGTGGAGCAAATGGAGGAGGAGTTCAAGAGGTGGGATGCGTTGCCGCTGTCTTTGGCGGGTAGGGTGCAGTCAATCAAAATGACGGTGCTTCCAAGGTTTTTGTTCCTGTTCTAGTGCCTCCCCGTGTTTATCCCGAAGGCTTTTTTCAGGCTGGTTAACAGGAGTATAATGGGGTTTGTGCGGGCGCGAGGGACTCCGAGGGTGAGAAGGGTGTTCCTGGAGCAGAGTAGAGGTAGGGGAGGACTGGCGCTGCCCAACCTCTGTGGGTACTACTGGGCCACCAATGCGATGATGATGCGCAAGTGGGTGATGGAGGGGGAGGGGGCTGCATGGAAGAGGCTGGAGACGGCGTCTTGTGTGGGTACGAGTCTGGGGGTGCTGGCAACGGCGCCGCTGCCGCTCCCTCCAAGGAGGTATAGCACGAGCCCGGTGGTGGTGGCTGCCTTCAAAATTTGGGGGCAGTGGAGGCGGCACAGGGGGCAAGTTGGGGCCTCGGTGTGAACCCCATTATGGGGGAACCACCGGTTCACCCCAGGAAGAACAGGTGGAGGGTTTGCGGGGTGGCACAGTGCAGGAATACGAAAGTTGGGGGACCTGTTTGTGGACGGGATGTTCGCGAGCCTGGGTGAGCTGGAGGAGAAGTACTGGCTCCCCCCCCGGAGAACACCTTCAGGTACTTACAGGTAAGGGCATTTGCCAGACGGCAGGTGGTGGAATTCCCGTGGTTACTGCCACGCACAGTACAGGACAGGGTGCTCTCGGGGGGGGGGGGGGGGGGGGGAGTGGGGAAGATCTAGGAAACCTACCAGGTGATGCAGGAGGAGGAGGAGGCCTCGGTGGTGGAGGTAAAAGGTAAGTGGAAGGAGGAGTTGGGAGAGGAAATTGAGGAAGGGACGTGGGCAGATGCCCTGGGGAGGGTGAACTCTTCCTCATCGTGCGCGAGGCTCAGCCTCATACAGTTTAAGGTGCTGCACAGGGCACACATGACCGGGACAAGGATGAGCCGGCTTTTTGGGGGTGAGGACAGGTGTGTTAGGTGCTCAGGGAGCCTAGCAAACCACACCCATATGTTCTGGGCATGCCCAGCGCTGGACGAATTTTGGAAGAGCGAAGCGAGGACGGTGTCGAGGGTGGTAGGATCCAAGGTCAAACCGGGCTGGGGGCTCGCAATATTTGGGGTGGCAGAGGAGCCGGGAGTGCAGGAGGCGAAAGAGGCGGGAATTCTGGCCTTTGCATCCCCGGTAGCCCGGCGAAGGATTCTTCTTCAGTGGAAAGATGAGGCCCCCAAGCGTGGAATCCTGGATCAGTGATATGGCAGGGTTTATTAAGTTGGAGGGGGTGAAATTCGCCTTGAGAGGGTCGGTACAAGGATTCTTTAGGCGGTGGCAACCGTTCTTAGACATCCTGGCAGAACGATAGACATTGGTCAATGGCAGCAGCAGCTTTGGGGGGGGGTGGGTTTACTTTATTTTTGCTTATGTTATTTACACTGGAGGGGGTGTATACACCTGTTGTGTTAAGTCGGGGTGTTAATGTTAATTTATTATTTATGTTCAGGGGGGTTGCTTTTCTAGATTGTGTTTTGTACTTAACCCTGTTGGGTTCTTTTTTTTCCATTTTGTTATTGATATTTTATGAAAACCTAATTATTTAAAAAAAAAAAGAATTATCCATAGAATCATGGAGTTTTACAGCACAGAAAGAGGCTCTTCAGCCCATCAATAGAACCATAGAATTCCTATAGTGCAGAAGGAAGCCATTCGGGGCAACACGGTGGCGCAGTGGTTAGCACTGTTGCCTCGCAGCGCCGAGGAACCGGGTTCAATCCTGGCCCCGGGTCACTGTCCATGTGGGGGTGTTTGCACATTCCCCCCATGTCTGCATGGGTCTCACTCCCACAACCCAAAAAAGATGTGCAGGGTAGGTGGATTGGCCGTGCTAAATTGCCCCTTAATTAGAAAAAATAATAATTGGGTACTCTAAATTTATTGTTAAAAAGGAGGCCAGTTGCCCACCAAGTCTGCACCAATCCTCTGAAAGAGCACCCAATCTAGGCCCACTCCCCTAGACTATCCCCATAACCCCACCTAATCTGCCATCTTAGACACCAATGACCAATGCACCTAACCTGCACATCTTTGGTCTGTGGGAGGAAACCGGATCACTCGGAGGCAACCCAACAGACATAGGGAGAAAGTACAAACTCCACACAGACAGTCACATCATCGTGTGTGCACTGGCCACCAAGCACCTACTATTCTAATCCCATTTTCCAGCACTTGGTCCATAGCCTTGTATGTTATGGCCTTTCAAGTGCTCAAATAAATGCTTCTTAAATTGTGAGAGTTCCTACCTCTACCACCCTTTCAAGCAGTGAGTTCCAAATTCCAACTACCCTCTGTGTACAAATATTTTTCCTCAAATCCTCTCTAAATCTCCTCCCCCTTATTTTAAATCTATGGCCCCTGGTCATTGATCCCTCTGCTACGGGTAAATGTTTCTTCTTATCTACCCTATCTATGTCCCTCATATTTTTGTACACATCAATTAGTAATGAAAAGACTATTTGCTTTCCAGTTAGTGTGGACAATTCAGGTGGAACGATTGGAGTGTGGGGACAGGACAAGGTCAGTTAAATGACTCTCTCAAGAAATACAGCCAATGAGGTAGGACAAAGCCTTTTGCCTGGATTTACTCACAGCAGCTCGGGTGAGCTCGCACAGTACCAAGAAGTTTCTTGATTCAAATGTTGGATGGAAAAGATACATCCTCTCGTGGGTCTTCGGGGTGACGAAAAAAGCCGAAAACAAGTATCATCAGCTGAATGTCATTTGAGTCACTCATCATCTCCCAACAGGACAAACAACTTGGAGGACCGTACAGCATATCTCAGAGTTTTGCCTCTCCCCACTTACATAGTTAGCCATGGATAAAGAATCTGCCTTCAAACATGGACAGCACATATGGCCATTTTGCACAATAGGCTGCCACGTTTGAATGCAGGATAAGTTAAAGGAAAATTAATCTCACAGTTAAGAATATTTCTATGACAGCATAATTTGGAAAGGGGATTGAAAGCAGGAGTGACTGCAGAAACTAGCCCACAGGCTTTTAGAATGCTAATTTCACAGTTTTTGGCAGAGGAAATATCTCTTCTTTCTCGCCTTGAACACAGTACTCCAATGCAGTATTGAAGAAGTGTTGCACTGTCAGAGATGACTTTCAAGAGATGTTAAACCAAAATCTTGGGCGAGATTCTCCGACACCCCGCCGGTTGCCGAATTCTCCGGCACCGGATATTTGGCGGGGGCGGGAATCGCGCCGGTTGGCGCCCCCCCCCCCAGCGATTCTCCGGCCCAGATGGGCCGAAGTCCCACCGCTAAAATGCCTGTCCCGCCGGCGTAGATTAAACCACCTACCTTACCGGCGGGACAAGGCGGCGCGGGCGGGCTCCGGGGTCCTGGGGGGGCGCGGGGCGAACTGGCCCCGGGGGGTGCCCCCACGGTGGCCTGGCCCGCGATCGGGGCCCACCGATCCACGGGAGGACCTGTGCCGTGGGGGCACTCTTTCCCTTCCGCCTTTGCCACGGTCTCCGCCATGGCGGAGGCGGAAGAGACTCGCTCCACTGCGCATGCGCGGGAATGCTGTCAGCAGCCGCTAACGCTCCCGCGCATGCGATGTCATTTCCGCGCCAGCTGGTGGGGCACCAAAGGCCTTTCCCGCCAGCTGGCGGGGCGGAAATTCGTCCGGCGCGGGCCTAGCCCCTTAAGGTTGGGGCACGGCCCCCCAAGATGCGGAGCATTCCGCACCTTTGCGGCGGCGCGATGCCCGACTGATTTGCGCGTTTTGGGCGCCAGTCGGCGGACATCGCGCCGATACCGGAGAATTTTGTCCCTGGTCTGTCCCCTCAGATGAATATAAAAAGATCCCATCGTGCTATTTTGAAGAAATTCAGGCAAGTTCTTCCTGGTTTCTTTGCCAATACTTATCCCTCAGTCGGTGTCACTAAAAAGCAGATTATGATCCTTTTCACATTTTCTGGGGACATTGCAATGTAAACACTTGGCTGCACCACAACAGTGACTACACTTCAAAAATACTTCATTGATTGTAAATGGCTTATGCAAATACAAAGCTTCATGATCCAGTCAAAACCTTCATCTGCAATTTATTATAATAATCTTTATTAGTGTCACAAGTAGGCTTACATTAACACTGCAATGAAGTTCCTGTGAAAATCGCCTAGTCACCACACTCCGGCACCTGTTCGAGTACACTGAGGGAAAATTCAGAATGTCCAATTCACCTAATAAGCACATCTTTCGGGATTTGTGGGAGGAAACCGGTGCACCCGGAGGAAGCCCACGCAGACACTGGGAGAACGTACACACTCCACACAGACAGTGACCCAAGCCGGAAATCGAACCTGGGTCCTTGGCACTTGTTCATGTTGTCTCCAAATCTCAGTCAATGCCACAGTCTGATCTCCTCTGGTCACCCTGGAATCAATTAAAGTTTTGATAACTAATTATTTAAAGTTATCCCAGATGACATTTGTCTGGCCTTTGATGGGGATTGCCAACTGTGCTTCGACAAATTCCTGAAGGTTTTATCACATGACTGCCTCCACCTGCTCGGTCAAATAGTCATTGTTTTTCTCTATGTGTTAATATTTCATAACCAACTAAAAAAAATGTGCAGTTTTGTTTAATTGCAACTATAATTTATCTCCAGAGTTGCACCCAGTATTGTTTAGAGGATCAGCCATTAGAAGGGGACTCCCGGGCAATCCTGGAGACTTAGCAACTTTACTGCCCAAGTAATTTTTACCCTCGCCCATACCGTTCTTGTCTGGAAGCTTTGCCAATTTAGTCTGTCCAGCTAAGCTCCTTCATTTTAAATTTCTTTCACATAGCCAGTGGTGGCCATGCCTTCAGCTGTCTAGGCCCTACACCCTAGAACATCCTCCATAAACCTACCTGCCTCGCGACCTCTAGCCCTTTAAGACACTCCTTTTTAAAAAAAATTTAGAATAACCAATTAATTTTTTCCAATTAAGGGGCAATTTAGCGTGGCCAATCCACCTACCCTGCACATCTTTGGGTTGTGGGGGTGAAACCCACGCAAACACGGGGAGAATGTGCAAACTCCATTGAGACGCTCCTTTAAACGACCTCTTCAACCAAGCCTTTGGTCACCTGTCCCAATATCTCCTTTGTGGCTCAGTCAAATAACAATGCTCCTCTGAAGCGCTTTGGGATGGTTTATTACAACAAAGGCGCTGTATAAATGCAAGTTGTTATAAGTACTTCCCACCAATTATTTTCTGAACCAGGTTTTCACCCCATCAGCACCATTTGGACCCCTGTGGCTTTGTGGGCCCAGTTTATGTGAACGCTGAGTTTACTGTTTTACATCATGCTCTGCAGGTTTTTCATTACACGCAACAGTAGCGACAACAAGAGAAACTGCAAAAATTATGGAAATCTGATACACAATCTGAAAATCTACTGCAGTTTTGAGACAGAAACATGAATTTGTCTCTCTTTCAAACAATGTTTTGTTTCTATTCCATTCAGTTAGTTCAGGTCTTGTGTGGACGATATGGGCATTGTCACTTTCACTGAAGCACCAAAAGATGGGGGAGGGCAAAATCGTTAGGGCTTCACTAACTCATTCTTCCCCTTTCCTTCCCTCTATTTCCTTAATTCTGTAACCCACCGCTCCCCAGCTCTCAGCCACCCAGCCAAGGTAACCATTCCTTTCAGAAAGCAATCAAAAGTGAAATATCCTCCTATAATGAAAATGAAATGAAAATCGCTTATTGTCACAAGTAGACTTCAATGAAGTTACTGTGAAAAGCCCCTAGTCGCCACATTCCGGCGCCTGTTCGGGGAGGCTGTTACGGGAATTGAACCGTGCTGCTGGCCTGCTTTCAAAGCCAGCAATCTAGCCCTGTGCTATACAGCCCCTGTTTATAATGGGCTAATTTTTTAGAAAACTTTGTTAAACCAAACCTCGTGGTCTAATTCAAAGCATGATGAATGGCCACTAAAACAATTAATATCTGACTCGTTGGTTACTTTTCCAAGTTACTTTACTTTGAGCCCATTTGCCAGTTTGAGCTGGAAGAGTACTTCCTCCGGATTCTTAAGTGTCAGCCATGGCTCAGTTGGCAGCATTATAGCCTTGTGGGCTCAAATTTGAAGCACTGATCAGAAATGACACTTCAGTGCAGTACTGAGGGAGTGCAGTACTGAGGGAGTGTTGCACTGTCGAGACACCATTTCTCAGGTGTGGTGTCTAGTAACTCAGCCTTGCTGCCTTGTACAGAAGGAACACAGATCAATATCTTCTGAATGTCGCTTACATGACGATCAGTGAAAGGTGCACAAAGCAAGGTTTAAACTGCAGACTGCTTTATGTCATGATCCTGCCAGTTTACTGTCTGACATGTGTCCACTGGAAACAGACCGCAGACCATTATCTTCACAAAATAATAGCTCTGCTGAGGTTGTGTCATTCAGCAACAATAGCTTTAATCAGGTATTTACAACATACAGCTGCCATTGGTGACAGGCTTCTATTGTGATATGCATGAAAGTGTTCGCCACAGCAAAGCAACAAACTTGCTCTCCTCACTCTTCTCCTCCCCTTACTCTCCCTCTCCTCTCCCCCCCCCCCCCCCCCCCCCCCCCGTAAGTAGTGACATATTCTTGGGGCAAAAACAGAAAATGCTGGCAGGTTGCACCTGCAGGGAGACAAATACAGTTTTTAAAAATAAATTTAGAGTACCCCAATTATTTTTTCTAATTAAGGGGCAATTTGGCATGGCTAATTCACCTACCCTGCACATCTTTGGGTTGTAGGGGTGAGCCCCACACAGACAAGGGGAGAATGTGCAAACTCCACACTGACAGTGACCCGGGGCTGGGATTGAACCCAGGTCCTCTGAGTCGTGAGGCAACAGTACTAACCACTGTGCCACCATGCTGCCCCTAGACAAATCGAGTTAATGAGCAGATCTTGATAAAGCGAATAGCTTTGATCAGTGTTGCTGTCTGGAGATCTGCTGGTTTTACATATGGCAGATCTCTTTCCATTAAAAAGAAAGAAAGACTTGCATTTATGTAGTGCCTTTCATGACCTCAGCACAAAACTAAGAATTTAACAGCCAAAGAGGTTCTTTTAAAGTGTCATCACTGTTGCATCATGCCAACCCAGCAGCCAATTTACCTACAGCCAGCTTCCACAAACATCAGTGCGTCATTGACTATAAAAACTATTTTACTCATGTTGGTCGAGGGCTAAATATTTCAGAGAAAGCACATTCTACTCTTCTTCAGATAGCACCATTGGTTCTTTTATCCCCATTTGAAAGGAAAAGATGGGGCCCCAGTTTAACACTTCAACTGAAAAGTGGCACCTCCGACAGTTCAGCACTCCCTCAGCCTGAACTTTGGGCTCAAACTGTTAACAGGACCCAAGCAGGTTTATGAAGCTGAAACCAAGACAAACTGAGAAAATTTATTGACTTGTTCAGTTTCACAGCTGTCCTCCCACAAAACCCAGTGTCCCAGCTATAATTAACACCCATCGCTCAACCTTAAGAATGTAATTGACAGGAATAAAGAACATAATTCGTAAGACAAGTATCTGGAGAGAAACCTAGAAACCACAACTTTTTGAAACAGAGACGAGTGTGCCACCAACGGAGCCACAGCTGACACCCATTGGCCAAAATCTTTGCTTCTCCTTGGCGGCTGGGATTTTTTGGTGCTACTGGAAGTGAATGGAGTTTTGGCTGGGACGCCAAATTTTTCATTCTCACTTGCAATGGGTCCTACCGCAGACGAGACCATAGCAAAATGTGGCCAACCATCTCATCAAACATCTTTTATTGTAATTGTATATTTTCCTGATATGTGAGGTGGCGATGGGGAGGAGGGGGTTGCTGGGGTTTGGAACCTGGCTTTCTGTCCATAGAGAAGACTTATAATAGGAAAGTCTATCAAGTAAGCCAGGCAAAATAAGAGGTTTTGGGAGGCGATTAAAAGCACTCAGTGTGGGCCCATTTATTTTCTATTTAGTTTACAGTTTATTCAGTATTATTATTGTCCTTAAGAAGCAGACAGCTTTTGGGCTCTCCTGATGGTTTCATTATTAATTAGTCCCTTTGTGACTCAGAACCATCAGTGAAATGATGGAGCTCCCTCGGAGTACTGCAGGCTGTTGTGTAATCAGCCTCCCATGTTGCCATCTGCTCCTTGGATTGCTGAGTCGCTGACACTTTCTTCTGTTCGCCACAGATTTATAATTTGTACAAACACAGATTGAGTTACCCTCCTGTGCAAAGAAACACAAAATAGTCAATGCAAAAAGCAGCGAAAGCCCGCAATGACTTTGCGGTACACACTCTCCCTAGCCACCAAATGTCTTGCAAAGGAGATTCCTCCCTGAGTTCTGTGGTTTGAGGAGGCCGCTAAGTACAGTATTAACCCTGTACCCAACACAAACATGTTTACAGCACGATCAAAATGCCTTTCTGAATAATTCAGCTGCAAACCTTTTGTTTTCTTTTGTGCTTCCAATTATGTCAATGACATCATATGCACAATATATTTGATTACCTCCAAGGCTTTAATCTGAAAATAAAATAAAAGAGCCACATGACTCGGCAAGATACTAACCACGTGAGATACTGAAGTGGCAGATATTTTACAGTGGGTGACAGGGACTTACTCAGCATTAGAACAGTACCCAGATTCACCCACCGCTTGAGAAAGTATCGGAGGTTTTGTGGCGCAGTAGGTAGGGCCCTGCCTCTGAGCCAGAAGCTCCAGGTTCGAATCCCACCCCAGGACTTGATGGCCAAGGAAGGTGCATTCATAACCTGGCCAAAGAGGTTGCATGTCAACCTGTAAAATCCTTCCAACAGGCCAATGACTGGCAGTGAGAATGGGAGAGCCATGCTTGATGGAAAGTTGTGCCCCTCAAACTATAAGCCTCTGGCAACCTGTTCCAGGAATAACTACTGGATGAAAGCAAATTACTGCGGATGCTGGAATCTGAAACAAAAGAGAAAATGCTGGAAAATCTCAGCAAGTCTGGCAGCATCTGTAGGGAGAGAAAAGAGCTAACGTTTCGAGTCCAATGACTGTCAAAGCTAACAGACTGAGAAAGTGGGAAATATTTATACTGTGGAGTGAGAATGAAAGATGAGTCATAGCCACAGAAACCCAGAGAAACCGGGTGCTAATGGCCACAGAAACCAAGGGGAAAGAGTGCTAATGGCAGTCCCCAGAGAGGACAGAAGAGGTGAAAGGTCAAACAGCAGGGAAACTAACATCAGAGGATGAACTGTAGATGTGGGGGGATGGGAAGGGGGAAGCAAAGACAGGTGAAGGAAAGGTGGATAAGATTGGGGGGGAGGGGGAAATTAAATGTATATAAAGAAAGAAATGGTAAAAGACAGTTAAAATGAAATGAAAACAAATGGGTCGAGGTGGGGTACAGCTGATCATCTGAAGTTGTTGAATTCAATGTTCAGGCCAGAAAGCTGTAACGTGCCTAACCGGAAGATGAGGTGTTCCTCCTCCAGTTTGCGTTGCGCTTCACTGGAACATTGCAGCAGGCCAAGAACAGACGTGTGGGCATGGGAGCAGGGTCTTTTGTTAAAATGGCAAGCAGGAATAACAAATTATGTAAACAGACAAAAGTCTGCCTCAGTGCCCACGAGGTGCAGGAAGAGAATTGGGGATTGAGAAGATATTCTTCATTGGCCTAAATTGCACACATGCAGTGGTCACAATGTGTGAGTGGACCTCCAGAATTCATCAATACAAAATATTGCAGATGCTGTAAAGCTGAAGTAAAAACAGAAAATGCTGGAAATGCTCAGCACGTCAGGCAGCTTCGGTGGCGAAAGAAACAGAGTTAACGTTTCATGTCAATGACCTTTTCTCAGAACTGGGAAAAGCTAGAAATGTGAGATGTGGCTAAGCAATTGAAAGTGGGGAGGATAGGAATAAGAAATCAATGGGACAGCCTGTGATGGGTTGGAAGTCAGGAGAGACAAAATGACAAAGAGTACATGGGCAGGACCAAGGGAAGTGGCAATGTCCCCTTCCACAGCCATGGTGCCCAGTCGGCGTTTGTAAATACTTGTAGGAATAGATAAGCTACAGCGCTGGGCTGAGAGGTGGCAAATGGAGTTGAATGCAGAAAAGTGTGAGGTGATTCATTTTGAAAGGAATAACAGGAAGACAGAATACTGGGCTAATGGTAAGATTATTGGCAGTGTGAATGAGCAGAGAGATCTCGGTGTCCATGTACATAGATCCCTGAAAGTTGCCACCCAGGTTGAGAGGGTTGTTAAAAAGGCGTACGGTGTGTTAGCGTTTATTGGTAGAGGGATTGAGTTTCGGAGCCATGAGGTCATGATGTTGTGTACAAAACTCTGGTGCGGCCGCATTTGGAATATTGCTTGCAATTCTGGTCGCCGCATTATAGGAAGGACGTGGAAGCATTGGAAAGGGTGCAGAGGAGATTTACCAGAATGTTGCCTGGTATGGAGGGAAGATCTTATGAGGAAAGGCTGAGGGACTTAAGGCTGTTTTCGTTAGAGAGAAGAAGGTTAAGAGGTGATTTAATTGAGGCATACAAGATGATCAGAGGATTGGATAGGGTGGACAGTGAGAGCCTTTTTCCTCGGATGGTGATGTCTAGCACGAGAGGACATAGCTTTAAATTGAGGGGAGATAGATATAAGACAGATGTCAGAGGTAGGTTCTTTACTCAGAGAGTAGTAAGGGCATGGAATGCCCTGCCTGCAACAGTGTGGACTAGCCAACACTAAGGGCATTCAAATGGTCATTGGATAGTCATATGGACGATAAGGGAATAATGTAGATGGGCTTTAGAGTGGTTTCACAGGTCGGCACAACATCGAGGGCCGAAGGGCCTGTACTGCGCTGTTATGTTCTATGTTCTAAATCGCACCCACGGGGCCTCCGCCTGGGAGGGGCGGAGCATCACAGAAGTGTGGGGCATGCTGTGTCCAAGCCGCTAATCACATTTAAATGTACACAAATGCCGGTTTTGTATGCCCCCGCCAGTGTGGGGCATAAACCCGATTTTTGCCGGACGCCCGATTCCCCGCCCCATCGCGATTTGCGTTTCTGGCATCATGAGGTGATGAATCAGAATCAATGAATCAGCCCGATATGTCAGAAGCGCTGGAGGGGAAAGTTGCATCTTCAGAACAGGTGTAATGGAATTAAGAAATGGGAAGAATGGAATGGAATTCTTACAGGAATCAGGATATGAGGAAATGTAGTAAAGTTAGCAGCTGGAGTAAGTGGGTTTATAATGAATGAATGTTGGTAGCCTATCTACAGAAATGGATAGCGAGTGTGAGGCTGAGCACCTGGTCGCCTGCCAGTCTAAGTCTCCACTGTTCTCCCACTCTGACATCTCTGTCCTTGACCTCACACAGTATTCCAACAAAGCTCAACACAAGCTCAAGGAGCAGCACCTCCTCTTTCAACTGGGCACCTTACTGCCATCCAGTCTCAACATTCAGTTCAACAATTTTAGTTCCTAACCCCTGCTTTCATCTTGTTTCTCTTTTCTTTGCAGGTTTGTGCTTTTATTTCTTCTTTTTGCTTCCTTTGTCTTTGTTTTCAGTCAGCAGCTTTTTTTCGTCCTGCCATTTGCACCTCTTCTGGACAAACCTTTAATAAATTTACTTGTTCCATTACCACCCACATCGGTAATTCCCTCCTTTGTGCCATGAACACTTTTGACCACCCTATCATAGGCCTTTCTTATTTTATCAGTTTCCAGCCTCACTCTTTCACCTCCTCATAACCTATTGCATCTCTAACATTTCCCAGTTCTGATGAAAGGCCATCGGCCTGAAATGTTAACTTTGTCTCTGTTTCCGTAAATGCTGCCTGTTCTGAGATTTTCCAGAATTTTCTGTTTTTAGATGTTGGATTTATTTATTGTCACGTATACCACGGTACTGCGAAAAGTATTGTTTTGTGTGCAGCTCAGACAGATCATTCCTTACGAAGTAAATGAAATGAAAAGCACTTATTGTCACAAGTAGGCTTCAAACGAAGTTACTGTGAAAAGCCCCTAGTCGCCACATTCCGGCATGATAGGGCAAACATAAAATACACAATGTAAATACATCGACACAGGCATTGGATGAAGCATGCAAGAATGTAGTGCTACTCGGTAGAGAAGATGTGTGAAGGGATCTGATCAGTCCGTAAGGGGGTGATTTAGGAGTCTGGTAATAGCGGGGAAGAAACTGTTTTCAAATCTGTTAGCGCATGTTCTCAGACTTTTGTATCTCCTGCCCGATGGAAGAAGTTGGAAGAGTGAATAGCCAGGTGGGAGGGGTCTTTGATTATGCTGCCCGCTTTCCTCAGGCAGCAGGAGGTGCAGATAGACTCAATGGATGGAAGACAGGTTTGTGTGACGGACTGGGCGGTGTTCATGACTCTCTGTAGTTTCTTGCGGTCTTGGGCTGAGCAGTTGCCATACCAGGCTGTGATGCAGCCAAATAGGATGCTTTCTATGGTGCACCTGTAAAATTTGGGAAGAGTCAATGTGGACATGCCGAATTTCTTTAGTTTCCTGAGGAAGGCGAATTTCTTTAGTTTCCTGAGGAAGTAGAGGCGCTGTTGTGCTTTCTTGGTTGTAGCATCGACGTGGGTGGACCAGGACAGATCTTTGGTGATGTGCACACCTCGGAATTTGAAACTGCCAACCATTGCCACCTCAGCCCCGTGGATGCAGACAGGGGTGTATACATTACTTTGCTTCCTGAAGTCAATGACCAGCTCTTTAGTTTTGCTGACGGTGAGGGAGAGATTGTTGGTGTTATTCCACTCCACTAGATTCTCTATCTCCCTCCTGTATTCTGACTCATCGTTGTTTGAGATCCGACCCACTACGGTCGTGTCGTCAGCAAACCTGTAGATGGAATTGGACCCAAATATTGCCACGCAGTTGTGTGTGTATGGAGAATATTGTAGGGGCTAAGTACACAGCCTTGCGGGGCCCTGGTATTAAGGACTATTGTGGAGGAGGTGTTGTTGTTTATTCTTACAGATTGTTATCTATGGGTCAGAAAGTCGAGGATCCAGTTGCAGAGTGAGGAGCCAAGTACTAGGTTTTGGAGCTTTAATATGAGCTTGTCTGGGATTATGGTGTTGAAAGCGGAGCTGTAGTCAATAAATAGGAGTCTGATGTAGGAGTCCTTGTTGTCGAGATGCTCCAGGAATGAGTGTTGGGCCAGGGAGATGGCATCTGCTGTGGACCAGTTGTGGCAGCATGCGAATTGCAGTGGATCTAGGCATTCTGGAAGTATGGAGTTGATGTTCTTCATGACCAACCTCTCAAAGCACTTCATTACAATCGATGTCAAGGCCACCGGACAATAGTCATTGAGGCACGTTACCTGGTTCTTCTTTGGCACCGCTATGATGGTAGTCTTCTTGAAGCAAGTGAGGACCTCGGAATGGAGTAGGGAGAGGTTGACGATGTCTGCGAACACATCTGCCAGCTGGTCCGCGCAGGATCTGAGTGAATGACCAGAGAACCCATCCGGACCCGTCGCCTTCCGAGGGTTCACTTTCAAGAAGGCCGATCTGACTTCAAAAGCTGTGACGGTGGGTCTGGGTGGGTCCGGGGCTGTGGGGGCAGTCGACAGTGGTTTGATAGTTTCCTGCTGGAACTGAGCATAGAATGCATTGAGTTCATCAGGGAGGGATGTGCTGCTGCCAGGGATTCTGCTTGGCTTCGTTTTGTAGCCCTTTATGTTGGTTAAGCCTTGCCACAACCGAGAAACTGTGTTGTTAGTCTGGGACTCTAGCTTAGTCTAATATAGTCTCTTGGCGTCCCTGATGGCTTTGTGGAGGTATGCCTAGATTTCCTGTATAGGTCAGGGTCAACTATCTTGAACGTCTCAGACCTGGACTTCAGTCGTGTGGATCTCCTGGTTATACCATGGTTTCCGGTTGGGGAATGCTTGCACTACCTTCTTTGGCACACAGTCTTTGGCACAATTACTGATGAAGTCTGTGACGATGGTGGCATACTTGTCTCGGGTTGGCCGCTGAGTTCTTGAATATGGAAGATAGAGTCTGTAACGCTAGTCTTTTACAGATTCGAGCCTGTGGCACAATGTTGAAGCACACCAAACATATTACACCATGTAGCTTAGTACTAGCACAGAAATATAGAAAATAGGAGTAGGAGGAGGTCATTCAGCCTTTGAGCCTGCTCCGCCATTCATTATGATCATGGCTGATCATCCAACTTGATTGATTCATGGCAACAATTACCCAATCCCAACCAGCAAGAGGCAATGAGTCCAGTCATGTTCTACTTCTTAGCAGGGAAGTGTAAAAGAAAAGTGCCCAGTCCAGATGCCAAGTAAACAGCCAGCCCATAGGCTGAAACTTGCTTACATGGACACCATTGCTAATTCACCTAATACACTGCAAGGTAAAATAAAAAGCTGAAATTCAGTCTAATCTATTTGGCAGGGGTGGGAGGCAGGACACAGGTTCAAATAAAGTCTGTTTACTACCAAACAATGTATGTTTTCCCAATAATGTGCAATATCCAGCCATGTGCCTCATTTCTAAATAATAACTGAAGATCTAATTAGACATCATCAATCCAAGATACAAGATGGAATACACAAAGGAAACAAATAGAAGGCAAGGATCAAGCAGCAGAATCGAAAATTCAGTCACCTGATGAACAAGCAGCCAAGGAATCAGTGAAAGGCCTCATCGGTTTTCTGATGCTTAAATTATCTTCAAACCCCACACAATCAAAATACAATACAACCATTAACCACTCTGACACTTGCTGGCTGTACACAATATCCATTCAATTATACAGAACAATGAGTCCAATTTCTGAACCACAGGAACAATGCCAACAATAAAATCTGGCATTCTGGTAATAGACAACAACAATTATCATGGGCAACGTTATGAGGAGAATCTATGTAAAACTAAAAGGGTATTTCAGGATCAAATGATAAAGCTGATCAATTGGATTCAGCACCTGTAACTGGCTGGATAAAAACTGAACTGATTGGGACTAACATAACCCGCAGAATGGTTAATTATGTCCTTTTTGATATATATTATACTTATATATTTTAATTGACCACCAGGGGGCCCTGGGAAGGGAGTATGCAAATTGTAGTAATTCCACCCCAGAGTCACCACTTGTTAGTTTACGTTATAGCCGGGGGAATGTCTTAGAAAGTCAGAAACAAAACCCGCCAATACATGACCATGATTAGTTGTGGTTTAGTGGTCGCACTGTCACCAAAATTCAGAAAGTTGTGGGTTCAAGACCTACATCTGGAGATTTGAGTATCAAATCCAGGGTGTCATTCCAGCAGGAATTCCAGAAGACCATAGACCAGAAGACGTTGGAGCAGAAGTAGGCCATTTGGCCCATCGGGTCTGCGCTGCCATTGAATGAGAGTGTTGAAGGTGCTGTATTCCAGATGATACTTTAAACCCAGGCCACTAACTGCTTTCCCATATAAAATATCCCATCGCACTGTTTTGAAGAAGAGCAACGGAGCTCTCACTGGTGTCCTGGCCAATATTTATCACTCAACCAACAAATGTGAAAACAGGTTGTCTGGTCTTTGCAGTTTAGGGAAGCTAACTATGTACAGATTGGCTGCCAGGTTTCTAACATTACAGTCATGACTAGACTTCAATAGTGCTTCATTGACTTTAAAATGTTTTCTGACATTTAAAAAAATAAATTTAGACAGCCCAATTATTTTTTCCAATTAAGGAGCAATTTAGCGTGGCCAATTCACCTACCCTGCACATTCTTTTGGATTGTGGGGGTGAGACCCACGCAGACACAGGGAGAATGTGCAAATTCCACACAGTGACTTTTTAAACATTTATTTTTTATTAGAAATTTAGAGTACCCAATTATTTTTTTTCCAATTCAGGGGCAATTTAGCGTGACAATTCACCAATCCTGCACATATTTTGGATTGTGGGTGTAAGACCCACGCAGACACGAGGAGAATATGAAACTTTGCACGGACAGTGACCCGGGGCCGGGATCAAACCACAGAGGATGTCGGCGTGGCTGGGGGATGCAACGGAGTTTGCACATTCTCCCCGTGTTTGCGTATGTTTCGCCCCCACAACCCAAAGATGTGCAGACTAGGTGGATTGGCCACGCTAAAATTGGCCCTTAATTGGAAATTAATTGGGCACTCTAAATTTTATAACAAAAATTCACCTATCCTGCACATTTTTGGGTTTTGGGCTGAGACCCATGCAGACACGGGGAGAATGTGCAAACTTCACACGGACAGTGACCCGAGCCAGGATCGAACCCGGATCCTCAGCGTCGTGAGGCAGCAGTGCTAACCACTGCGCCACCGTGCCGCCCGCTTGTTGAATGATTATGCGTTCATATTCATGTATGCTCTGGTTTGACTAAAAATATATTTTTAAAAAGAAACCTGATGGGCCACATGTGGCCCCCGGGCCCTAGGTTGCCCACCATTGAGCTAGACCAACAGAGACAGAATTGGCCAACAATATCTTCCTGCATTGAAATTTTTGCAGACTTTAAATGCCTTTAAATGCCTTTCTACAGTAAGGGTGTTATTTAAATCCAGGTTAATAATGTTACGCAGTGATGAAACTGATATCAGCTAAATGGGGAATAGCAGAAGTGAACTGATGTCCCAGAGGTATTTACATTTGTCAAGCAGTGACCCATTTTAAAACTTGTTAAAGGATAAATCTTCTTTCTCTTCTGAGCATGTGACTAACAACCCACCACATTACCTGTAAAGCATTATACAGGGAACAAATGGTGATTGAGCTGGAGGTTCCTGTTGAGCTAGAGATTGAGTTTACTTTATAACATTTTTAACAGACAGCCAAATAGACAGAGATAAGGCAAGATGATAGATCATCAGACATTCTACTGAGCACTGTAATTCCAGTACATCTGGGACCATGGGAATATCATCTGTGGAATGCAACCGGTTTGGATTGTAATGTCAGATTGATACCCTGGAAACTTTCTCGATTGTCTTTAGAGGTCAGGGAGCAACTGCATATGTATGCTAATTCTTTGACACCATTTTAAAGAAATGATTCATTCCTGGAATGTGGGTATCAGTGGTCATTTGTTGACCATCCTTACTTGCCACAAGGTGGTGGTAGACCTTCCGTAGCCAAAATATATTTTCTCAATGAGAACCATTTCATTTGAATTATCAGTTAATTATTACATCAAGTAGGAAGTATCTCCACCTCAGTCAGATAAAATATAGCTATTCAAGTAAAGTGTGTTTGTATAGTGCCTCATCAAACCCTTGGGATATCCCCAGTACCTTACAAGCAATCAAATCAATCAAATACCTTTTAATGTGCAGTCTCTTTTTGTTATGGCGGATAATAAAAATGTAAATTTCATCACAGTCACAGAGGACCATAGGCTGCTTGCCCTTTTGAAAGCTGACTCGTGGTGATTTGATCTGAGGGTCATTAAATTTCAGACGATGGGCAAGGTTGAGAAGGCGGGGCCTTTACGCATAATCTCAGCCATTATGGGAACCATACTTCACAACCTGCCTTCCAGCGAACTGAGCTAACCGACCCCCCCATGCAGAACAACAAGGCAGCCAATTGGCACTGAGCAAAATCCCTCAAACATTAAGGGAATAAATTATTAATTAAACTGATTTCCATGAAGTTGGTGAATGCTGGGCCACGCCATCAGTAGTACCCCCTTCTCCGTCTACAAATTACGCCGTTAGATGTTTACATATCATCTCAGTGTGGAGACAGACCTCAATTTAGTGCCTCACCTAACACTACAATACTCCCTCAGTAGTGTACTGAAGTGCCAGTCTAGTTTATGTGCCCAAGTCATTAGAACATAGAATATACAATGCAGAAGGAGGCCATTCGGCCCATCGAGTCTGCACCAACCCACTTAAGCCCTCACTTCCTCCCTATCCCCGTAACCTAATAACCCCTCCTCACCTTTTTGGACACTAAGGGCAATTTAGCATGGCCAATCCACCTAACCTGCACTTCCTTGGACTGTGGAAGGAAACCGGAACACCCGGAGGAAACCCATGCACACACGGGGAGAACGTGCAGACTCCGCACAGACAGTGTCCCAGCGGGGAATCGAACCTGGGACCCTGGAGTTGTGAAGCCACAGTGCTAGTCACTTGTGCTACCGTGCTGCCCAAGAGACATGAACTGTCCCTTTTAATTGCTTATTTTGGTGTTTAGTTCCACTGCAGCCCTAATGTTAGATGCAACACATAATTTCCCTAGATTCTCCGCACAAAGTTCACTTCACCAGCCAGCTGTTTGCTGGGTATCCATAGTTCTAAGATATCTAATGGTTCTATTGAATATAATGAGTCTGTATCTGGAGTAGAGGCATTATAACAATTACTAATTACAATAATAATCTTTATTAGTGTCACAAGTAGGCTTACATTAACACTGCAATGAAGTTACTGTGACAATCGAATCTGAGCTATGACCTCTTCAGAGAGACAAATTGATTTAAAATGTTGATTTAGATGCATTTTACTTCAGATCATCTCAGTTTGACTTTAAAAGTCCATGACAGAAAACTGCACTGACCAAGAGGAGAAGGCGAGGGTTTGTGATCTTGGGTAAAGCTGAAATAAAAAGCAAGAAAAGGCATTAAGCTTGGCCTGTGTAGCACCGTCAATATGACGCGAGGCAGATTGAGGTAATGTCAATTGAAGGCTTTATTAAGCAGAACTTTATCCCCAGCAGCGTGGTTACAGAATACAATTGCTGAGGGAAATGGAGGGTAAAACTGGATTCTTTTACCAGCATTTCTGGGTGGAGTCCAGTAGGTGGCAGATCCTATCAGGACCTGGCATCCCTCCACCAATAGCCTGTCGACACGTGGTGTACCGCATTGCCCCTAATACATACCACCACATTCACCCCTTGTTGAAAATAAACCCGGCGGGATGGTGGTTCGCATGGTGGTAGGGGTTTACAGAGTCGGTACTGTGCCGTAACTTTGAACAAAACACAAAATTATCGCTTCAACTGGGCCAACCAGGGTCGGCATGATGCCATAACTATAAACAAGACACAATAACTGAAAACTGGGCCAACGGGCCAAACAGGGTCGACATGATGCCATAACTATAACAAGACACAATAACTGAAAACGTTGAGAGTTAAAGTGATTTGATGAGCCGGATGGGCGCCCTGGTCGTCCTTTCCGATCGTCTCGGGCGTGGTGGTGATGGCGCTGGCTCGAGTCCTGTCGACTCTGGGAGCGTAGCGCTGTCCCCTGTGTCCTTACTCCTGGGTAGGTCTGGGAGGAGAACCAAACCCCCTGGGAAGGGGGTGGCTACGGGATGAACCGGCGGGAGTGAGGAGGTGGTGATTGGCGTTGGGGGGGTGTGGGTAGCTCCGGCGGGCGCCAGATCTCGCAGGGAGACCGTGTCCTGTCGCCCATCGGGGTACTCCACATAGGCGTATTGCGGGATGGCGTGAAGGTGATGCACCCGTTCCACCAACGGATCTGACTTGTGCGCCCGCACATGTTTCCGGAGCAGAATGGGTCCCGGAGCTGCTAGCCAGGTCGGAAGTGGCGTTCCAGAGGAGGACTTCCTAGGAAAGAGGAGGAGGCGCTCGTGGGGCGTTTGATTCGTGGTGGTGCACAGCAGGGACTGGATAGAGTGAAGGGCATCCGGGAGGACTTCCTGCCAGCGGGAAATTGGGAGGCTCCTAGACCGGAGGGCCAGCAGGACGGCCTTCCAGACCGTTCCATTCTCCCTTTCTACCTGCCCGTTCCCCCGGGGGTTGTAACTGGTCGTCCTGCTCGAGGCTATGCCCCTGCTGAGCAGGAATTGACGCAGTTCGTCACTCATAAAGGAGGACCCCCTGTCGCTATGGATATAGTCGGGGAAACCGAACAGTGTAAAAATGGTACCGAGGGCTTTAACGACCGTGGACGCGGTCATGTCGGGGCAGGGGATGGCGAAAGGGAAACGGGAGTATTCGTCAACGACGTTCAGGAAGTACGCGTTGTGATCAGTGGAGGGGAGGGGGCCTTTGAAATCCAAACTGAAGCGTTCAAAGGGTCGAGAGGCCTTAATCAGGTGCGCTCTAACTGGCCTGAAAAAGTGCGGTTTGCACTCAGCGCAGATCTGGCAGTTTCTGGTGACTGTTCGGACGTCCTCGACGGAGTAAGGGAGGTTGCGGGCCTTAAGGAAGTGGTAGAAACGAGTGACCCCCGGGTGGCAGAGGTCCTCGTGGAGGGCTTGTAGACGGTCCACTTGTACATTGGCACATGTGCCGCGAGATAGGGCATCGGATGGCTCGTTCAGCTTTCCGGGACGATACAAGATCTCATAATTGAAGGTGGAGAGTTCGATCCTCCACCGCACGATGTTGTCGTTCTTGATCTTGCCCCGCTGTGCATTATCGAACATGAAGGCAACCGACCGTTGGTCAGTGAGGAGAGTGAATCTCCTACTGGCCAGGTAATGCCTCCAGTGTCACACAGCTTCCACTATTGCTTGTGCCTTCTTTTCCACTGAGGAGTGGCGGATTTCTGAAGTGTGGAGGGTTCGGGAGAAGAAGGCCACGGGTCTGCCTGCTTGGTTGAGGGTGGCCGCCAGAGCTACATCCGATGCGTCGCTCTCGACCTGGAAGGGGAGGGACTCGTCGATGGCGCGCATCGTGGCCTTTGCGATATCCGTTTTGATGCGGCTAAAGGCCTGGCATGCCTCTGTCGTCAGGGGAAAAGTAGTGGACTGGATTAGTGCACGGGCCTTGTCTGCATACTGGGGGACCCACTGGGCGTAATAAGAAAAGAAGCCCAGGCAACGTTTCAGGTCTTTGGCACAGTGGGGAGAGGGAACTCCATGAGGGGGCGCATGCGTTCAGGGTCGGGGCCTATCACTCCATTACGCACTACGTAGCCCAGAATGGCGAGACGATCGGTGCGGTACACGCATTTTTCTTTGTTGTAAGTGAGGTTCAGGGCGTGAGCGGTCTGGAGGAATTTTTGGAGGTTGGCGTCGTGGTCCTGCTGGTCGTGGCCGCAGATGGTGACGTTGTCGAGATACGGGAACGTGGCCCGTAAACCGTGCTGGTCAACCATTCGGTCCATCTCTCGTTGGAAGACCAAGACTCCGTTCGTGACGCCGAATGGAACCCTTAAAAAGTGGTATAACCGCCCGTCTGCTTCGAAGGCAGTATAGTTGCGGTCACCGGGACGGATGGGGAGCTGGTGGTAGGCGGACTTGAGGTCCACGGTGGAAAAGACCTTGTACTGTGCAATCCGATTGACCATGTCGGATATGCGGGGGAGAGGGTACGCATCTAGCTGAGTGTACCTGTTGATGGTCTGACTATTATCGATGACCATCCTCTGTTTCTCCCTGGTCTTAACAACTACCACCTGGGCTCTCCAGGGACTGTTGCTAGCCTGGATGATGCCTTCCTTCAGCAGCCTCTGGACTTCGGACCGGATAAATGCTCGGTCCTGGGCGCTGTACCGTCTGCTCCTAGTGGCGACGGGTTTGCAATCCGGGGTGAGGTTCGCAAACAAGGAAGGCGGTTCAACCTTGAGGGTCGCGAGGCCGCAGACAGTCAGTGGGGGTATAGGGCCGCCAAATTTAAATGTTAAACTCTGGAGGTTGCATTGGAAGTCCAACCCTAGGAGTGTGGGCGCACAGAGATGGGGGAGGACATACAGCCGGTAATTTCGGAACTCCCTCCCCTGCACCGTTAGGTTAGCGATGCAGAACCCCGTGATCTGAACGGAGTGGGATCCCACCGCCAGGAAAATTTTCTGGGTGCTTGGCCGAATTACGAGGGAACAGCGCCTTACCGTGTCCGGATGAATGAAGCTCTCCGTGCTCCCAGAGTCGATAAGACACGGCGTCTCGTAGCCATTCATTAGGACTGTAGTGGTTGCAGTCTGGAGCGTCCAGGGTCGCGACTGGTTGAGGGTCATCGAAGCCAGACGTGGTTGTTGAAGTTGAGCATCGTAATCAGGCAGTATGTGGCCGTCTGTGTCGGGGTCCTTCAGCCAAGATGGCGGCGTCCACGGATCGAGCGCGGTCGGGGGTGGACAAAATGGCGGCGCCCATCTCTCCCTCGTGGTGTCCGGGGTCCAAAATGGCGGCGTCCGTTGGTCACTCGTGGATCGCTGGGGGGGCTGGGTCTGTGGTCATGTTTCTTCCCCGGAGATAGCGGCCGGGGGCGTAGGCGCGGGCGTTATGCCAGGCCACATCGAGGGATGCTGCCAGGGCCCGAGCTTCTGTAAGTCCCAGAGATTCTTTCTCCAGAAGCCTCTGGCGGATCTGGGAAGAGGCCAAACCTGCCACATACGCATCGCGGACCAGGAGCTCTGTGTGTTCACTCGCTGTTACCGCCGGGCAGTTGCAGTTTCGACCCAGGATCTGCAGGGCGTTATAAAACTCGTCCAGCGATTCCCCCGGAAATTGCCGTCGTGTGGCGAGCTGGTAGCGAGCAAAAACCTGGTTGGCGGGCCGGATGTAGATATCCTTCAGCGCGGCGATGGCACCGGTGAAACCGTCCTCGTCCTCGATAAGGGAGTAGACGTCAGGACTCACCCTGGAATAGAGGACCTGCATCTTTTGTTCGTCAGTCGGTGTGCCGGGGGCCGTTCGGAGGTAGCCCTCAAAGCATGCCATCCAGTGTTTGAAGATAGAGGCCGAGTTAGCTGCTTGGGGTGCGATGCGCAGGAACTCCGGGGTGATTCGGAGCCCCATGTTCCCACGTCGTTTTCTTCAATTTAAATTCTGCTTAATAAATTGTAGCACCGTCAATATGACGCGAGGCAGGTTGAGGTAATGTCAATTGAAGGCTTTATTAATCAGAACTTTATCCCCAGCAGCGTGGTTACAGAATACAACTGCTGAGGGAAATGGAGGGAAAAACTGGGTTCTTATACCAACATTTCTGGGAGGAGTCCAGTTGGTGGCAGATCCTATCAGGACCTGGCATCCCTCCACCAATAGCCTGTCGACACGTGGTGTACCATATTACCCCTAATACATACCATCACAGCCTGGAAATTTCTTGGAGTTAATCCTGCTCTGCAGCAGTTCATCAGAAGTGCAGTGGAAACTTCCTTTAGGCTCTTATTGTAGGTATCTTCTGACTTTGTTCCAGTGAGGTGCTACCGAAGTGGATACAGATGGGAGATGGAAGGCTGTTAGAGATCCAGTGAAGACACTTGAGGTAGTTGTTACAGACAACCTAATGGAACTCAGATGCATGTGCTCAGCGACAGACTGCATCAAGTTGATTATGCCAATGCATTCTGCCCCATCTGGTTTTCAGGGACCAGCATGTGCACTGAGTTGAGGCCGCGGTGGGTATTCTGTTATCCTAAGAGCACACAGCGCCGGAGTCTTCCATTGTGTCACTACGACTTGACTGTGGTTGAGCCTCATTGTAGCACAAGATCAGTGTGTCAGAGTGACGTGATAGTTTGGTGCTTCCCTTCAAGCTGCAAGAGATGGTGAAAGCAAGAGCCTGAATGGTAGCAATCTGAAATTCCATCAAACCACCACAGTGGAAACCAAAGACCCCATGATCTTGCTGCATTTAAGTGGCCATGCTCAGTCCTTCAACACCAAATGTATGGATCTCATACATGTTGGATGTGGACTCCTCCTACTTTCTAACATGGTATTCAGGCTTTGTGGTAGGCAATTCAATACTTGGGAGTAGTTGATGTTGTACCAGCACTCCTCAATTATCTTTCATAGGCTGATCCCTGACCAGTTTCAACTGGACCCTCTACATCTGGGCTAGGATATGGGTTGGCCTCTGGAGAGCTGGTACCTGAGCTCTTCTTTCCTCCTGCCCTAGCTCGCTCTTCCTATTCCACAGTAATTATCCCAGTGCTGAGCAAGGAATAAAACAGGTATGTACAGTCTTACCTTATCAGCTCTAGTGAAATCATTGAACATTTTTCGGCACTGTTGCAAAGCCTTCGGTTCGACATTGTGTGCGTTGACCGAGTCAATCCCCTCACGCTCATTGTTGCCGGGCTATTTGCCTCGGCTCTCTTCTCCCAGCAAACAGTAACAGGGCCTTATTCCTGCTGCTGGCCACCTCCAGAAGGATCTCCATGGTGCAACTGGAAAATGCTTGAACTCTTTCTGGCCGTGCTCTCCAAGTTCAGGCACAGAAACATGTATCACGCGCAAAGTAACCCTCCCCTTTAAAAAGAGCAGTTGTCAAATGATGCCCCTCCCGCCAACACGTTGTCCCCTTCCGTCCCACAAAACTGTGAGAAGTCAGAAAGCAGGGTGGGCAGCACTGCTAGCTTCCCCATCATAAAAGAGAGAAGGATGAACTTGCATTTGCATCGCATCTTTCACATCGCCAGACAGCCCAAAGTGCTTCACGGTCATGATGTGCTTTTTGAAATATGTGCAGTTGTTTATGTAAGCAGACTTTGCAGCCAATTTACACAGTGCAAAGCCTCACAGACATCAAATGAGACGAATGAGGTAGGTTTCCGTGGCATTTATGGAGGGGTAAATGTAATCTGTTACATCCATTAACCAACCGGTTACAAACTCAGTGCAGCAGCAAAGAATGGGGAAGCCTCCACCATCAATTTTAGACTTGTACAGAATTTTAAATGGTCCGAGTAGCAAAGCCTCCATTTTACCACAGAGAGCGAAGAAACTACAGGACAGCTTCACCTTTTTTTGCTAACATGCAAAGCTGAATATTGGAACTGTCAAGGCCAGGAAGCAAGCAGCTGAATCAAATAAGTTTACCATGGTACCAAAACACCCAGGTATTGCTCATTCTCTATGCACCAACCCTTTCACTCATCAACATAAGGTCCACCTGCCTACATTTCCTAGCAGGTCATACAGAATCTATTATGTTGAAAACAGGTGCACTATTGCTAAAATGACAGGTTTGTTCTCAAGGACATTTAAGCGTTAATAACTTTCAATGAAAGTGACGATTGTATTGTACTGTTGACAAAAAAGAACAACTCTGCAACCAATACATGTTTGTACAGGCACCACGTGCATCGGCACCTGACAATCTCAAAGTCACGACTGAATAATTAATGGACAGCAACTGGTTGGGAGAAAAGTGAAGTATTTATGCCAAGGCCCTGAGATGCAGGTCTGAACAACAAGAAAAAATGTTCATAGAAGGAACTTTGACGGCGGAAAGACATTCCGGTGCAGGTTGCAAGCACAAAGGCAAATACCAGAATGGTTGAGCGCATATTCTTCATGTGCACATACCTGTCAAGAAGAAACGCAACAATTCGGGGGAAACACGAGAAACTGGCCATCATGCCTAACAAGTTTATTGGAATATTTTTGAAGGGTGGAACCAAATTTGTGGCTGTTGAATGGGCATCGTAGGCTGGAGCTGAAAATAGCGGCACTCGGACCCAGAATGCTACAATAAATGCCAGGGCAACAATCTAAAATATGGCCAGGATCTTCCAGTCCTGCTGAACGTTAATGGACTTTTGGCTGGCCTGCCGCATCGCTCACGGCAGGTGGCCCGAAAATTCCAGCCATAGACATTTACAGTCACAACAGTGATCTAGCGATGGACAAAGGATATCATTCAGTCCATCGAAAGACATTTGTCTAAGAAAGATCTTAATGCCTCCACTCCTGCCTCCACTCCTGTTGTTTGATGATACCATGATTTTCATCTCCACTATCCTATTTGGCCACGTATTCCTTCTTGTGGTAGTCACCACTGGTTGTATATATGACGTATATGAGAAGTAATACGGTAAGGCTCCTGTACTACAGGTACGGGGGTAGATCCCTGCCTGCTGGCTCCTCCCAGTAGGCGGGAGTATAAATGTGTGTGCTCACCGAGCTGCAGCCATTTCGGCAGCAGCTGTAGGAGGCAACGCATCTCTGCTTAATAAAGCCTCGATTACTCTCTACTCTCGTCTCGTCGTAATTGATAGTGCATCAATTCTGTTGTTCACTCACTGCTTGAGGATGATAATGGCATTCTGAACTTACTTTTACTAGTTTGAAGCCCTTCCCCCACTCCTACAGTGGTTGAAAACAACAATTGGGGCAGCACGGTGGCGCAGTGGTTAGCACTGGGACTGCGGCGCTGAGGACACGGGTTCGAATCCTGGCCCTGAGTCACAGTCCGTATGGAGTTTGCACATTCTCCCCATGTCCGCGTGGGTTTCACCCCCACAACCCAAAGATGTGCAGGTTAGGTGGATTGGACACTCTAAATCGCCCCTTAATTGGACAAATAATAATTGGGTATTCTAAATTTAGAAGGAAAAAAAACAACAATGTTCATGTTTTTAACCATCTCTATCAAGCCTCGTTTCTAGGTTGAGGACCCCAAGGCCTGGGATTTGCCCAGAGTTGTTCCCATTCTGCCACCATAACTGCAGCAGAAATCCCACATTCCATGTGTGTAAACAGTCTCTGGTGCACATTTGGTGATGTTACCGTGGCAGAGTGGAAGCTTCAAGGAAACCTCTGGCCCGACTTTGTCCCAGTTGTGACACATTTTCACAGCCTTATTTACTCAGACATATTTACTCCGTGAGAGGCATATTATTGGTCCTGATTGCAGACAAGCAATCTCATTTTGTTTCTTTTTTCCAAATGACTATGGTTTAATTCACAGGTTTTTTTTTTGCATCTGGCAACCATCCATGAAACACAAAAAATTAAGCTGTGGCAAAGACTGCAAGGCAGAAAATCCTGATTGGCTCAAATGTCCCATTGACAAATTAAATGAGTCACAAGCCACGTGCTGTTCAATATGTTGTGCTGATTGTTTTGTTTTTAGACCAATGAGAAATTTTGGTGGGGAAAATACCAATTACTTTGTTAAAAGAAATGTAATTACAATTCTTTTTAAAAATCCCGTTCATTGAAAAAAGAACTTATCAAAAATTACAACTAAAACAAAACCTACAAATCAACATGATTGAAAAAAATCTCCTTCTAGAAGTCATTCAGCAACATATCTCCATCACAAAAATGATAATAAATGTAAAAAATCTGAAACCAAATCACAATACCCCTCCTTCACATATGCAAGACCACTTCTGCAAGGCTTCAGTGATTGTCAGACAATACACCATAAATCTAATGAAAAGGATAATGACAAAGCGCTTAGATTATCCAGCAAAGCAGGTCCCATGTTCAGGACTGAGTGCTGTCTCCCAGTGCTGACCCGTTTGACTTTAAATTAATATTCCTTGGTTCTAGGTACTAACTTAATTAAGACTACACCCAGGGCTGCACGGTGGCGCAGTGGGTTAGCCCTGCTGCCTCACGGCGCCAAGGTCTCAGGTTCGGTTCGATCCCGGCTCTGGGTCACTGTCCGTGTGGCGTTTTTTACATTCTCCCCGTGTCTGCGTGGGTTTCGCCCCCAAAACACAAAGATGTGCAGGGTAGGTGGATTGGCCACGCTAAATTGCCCCATAATTGGAGAAAATTAATTGGGTAGTCGAAATTGATTTTTTAAAAAATGTCTACACCTCCTTCTTAGTGATTTTACAGAGAAAAACATTTGTCCACACAAAAGAAAATGTACATTTATCTCCTATTGTGTTCAACAATTGTTGGAGGCTAGGCTACTACCTTGATACTCCTGAAATGAGGTTTTCTTTCCTTCATATGAGACTCCTTGTTCAAAGAGTGGAGAAGAACATTGAGATGTATGTTCAATGGGGCTAAGGTTGGAATGTGGAGTTGAGGATTATCACATCAGGTCAGTCGTGATCTCATTGAATAGCGCAGCAGACTCGATGGGCAGAGCCGAATGGCTTACGTCTTACGGTGTAGTGTAGTCAAATGTAGTCAAAGTCAGCAGGAAGGATCTGGGCACAATTCTTACAATTTGGTTAGCTTCCCTCCTACCCCTTGCGATTGATAACAGTCGCTACCTTTTGATCAGAAGATTAACTTTTTTAAAGAAATTACTGGCTGACGTTTATGAAAAGCAGCTTGTATTCTGATTGGCACTTGCTGTGCTGTGAGTGACTGGAGTTTGATGAACACAGAATTTAAGCTAATCAGATGAAAGTGTGACACTGAAATTTATTAATGATTTTCTTCACGATCAAGTGGGACAGGGGAAGTGCGAGAGATTAATGATGCAGTACATGCAGGAGAATGGAAATGCAAAGGGTTGGAAAAACAAGTGCAGTTGTCACCTGGCCTCAAGTTACAGAGTACTCGATCTACAAATGGTGCCAAATCTACTTGCATGCTTTTCAAATGAGCTAGAGTTTGAGTAAAAACATTAGTGAACACTCAATGTTTCATTGGTATGTTTAATCGTGGTATTCTGAAATAACTTTAAATCTTTATAATGGTGCAAATCTTTTGCGCAATTTAACCGGGAAAATCTTCTCTGGTTTAGCGGGATTTTTCTTGGCTGCTGCAGCACCAAGAAACCTCTTGCAATTTAATGGCACTTTTCCGTTTCTTATGGTTTGGGGGAGTTTCTTTCTGCCGAGGCCACACTTACAGTCATTTCCTGCTGGCAAACCCAGCAGGAAAGGCTTCCCGCAAATTGGAGCATCATTTTGTCTGGCTGCCCTGTCTCACCCCCCCCCCCCCCCCCCCATTTTTGACTACTCCACCCCAGAAACACGCTTTACCCCATCCACCAGGTAAGGCCGTTTGGGCCCGATCCCTGGCAGTGCCAACCTGGCACGCAGGCATCCTGGCAGTCCCAAGTTAGGGTGCCAGGCTAGCAGTGCCAAGGTGCCTGGGTGTCAAAGCGGGTGCCAGGGTGCCACCCTTCCCTCTGCCTGATCACCTGGAGGGTCTTTAATGGCCTGTGAGACCCCACCAGGTACCATTATGACTGGTCCACAGTTGTGGACGCCAGTACTAAACAGCACACTGGTGAGGTCTCCCAGACTCGGCCATTAGGTCCTGGGCTCCAGGGGAATCCCACAAATGCATATTTAAATGAACCTAATGGAACATTTAAATATACTGATCTGGATCATGCCCATTGAGGGCAAAATACCGATCTCGCCTCTCGCAAGATTCAACAGTCTCCAAGTCAGGGCACGCTCAGCCTGTTAAATCGCTCCACTATTTCCAACTTGAAATTTCAGTAATTGAAAAATAGTGGCTGAAAATAATACATTAATTCAATTTGCGTTTTGTAATTATTGGATTTGTCTCACAACTCATGGTTATCGAGTTCCAATTTCTTGACAAATATAATATAAGCTCATCAGCTGAAAGACAGTTGAATGTTAGAGTGTATAGTACCAAATGTTCTGGACCAAAATGTTACATAGGAAATATGTTGACAATGGGTGCTTCAATGTGCCATTTTTGCATGGCTAGCATATCTGCAGTGGCCTTGCTCAGAGTAAATGACGTTGTACAGTTTGATAAGAACACATGTGCTACCCCATATAATGTATTATTATTTTTTAAAATAGATTTAGAGTACCCAATTCTTTTTTTTCCAATTAAGGGAGAACTTAGCGTGGCCAAGCCACTAACGTGCACATCTTTTTTTGGATTGTGGGGGTGAGACCCACACAGACATAGGGAGAATATGCAAACTCCACATGGGCTGTGACCCGGGGCTGGGATCGAACTCAGGTCCTCGGCGCCGTGAGGCAGCAGCACTAACCACCGCGCCGCCCGTAATGTGTTATTATGCTGATAATGTAACTCCGTGTCCCTTGAAAACAGTAAGAAAATAATTGCCAATTAATCATAGCCTCATGCAATTTGGAATATAATAATTGGTTGGTGAAAGAACCTTGCCAATAGAGACACAAAACATCAGGCGATTGAAACCCTCGCTGTTTCAGCAAGGGAACGTTATAGTGGGGGACACCGGCTCCTCTGCTTTTCATCAAATAGTGTGTCATGGGATTGTTTATATCCAGCTGAGGGGACAGATGAGGCCTCAGTTTAATGTCAAATCCAAAAGGGTCCAATTTTGGCTTCTGGTCAGGAAGGCAGCAAGGCAAGTAGCATGTTCATCCAATTTGGAAGTGGACAACCTTAGCCAATTTATAACGACTAGCCCTCCTTAGCTACCGGTCTAAGAAAGAAATGGCAATTCAATGGGTTGGGGACTGCTGAGCAGTTAAAATTGAGCAAAAGGAGGCCACTGCTGCGGGTGAAGGAATGACACAGGAAACGTTCTTATAACATTTTGCCATCCACATGATCTCGGTACCCAGCTGTGACATGTTGGGAAATATTTCCGTGTATTCCAAGTTTCAAAACAGGCAAGGAAAAGGAACTGAGTACATAATAGAGGAATAAGGACTGTTGCGATGAGTGTTTAGATGATATACAGAAGACAAAAAGGTCATGCAAAACAAGAGAGATAAAGAGAATGGATATTCCGTTTCTAGATATATACAATGCTGAGATTGATAGTGTTACAACCCACACGGATCTTTTAAAAAAAAAATCCAATTAAGAGGCAATTTAGCATGGCCAATTCACCTACCCTGCACATCTTTTTGGGTTGTGGGGAGTGAGCCCAACGCAGACACAAGGAGAATGTGCAAACTCCACACGGACTGTGACCCGGGGCCAAAACCGAGTCCTCGGCGTCGTGAGGTAGCAGTGTTAACCACTGCGCCACCATGCCGCCTATTCCCGCATGGATCTTTTGGGTAGGGATGATCCACTATCCTGTGGAGCTTGCCCAATATGAGCTCCCCAATAAGCGGGCATGGGACCCTTAACAAGTTCATGTGCCTTTGTACAGAGTCGGCCAATCAAGTGACCGACTAGAGAAGGCCCAGAAGAGAACTACTGGAACTGTACATGATAGTTAATAGGTTAAATAAAATAAGTTTTGTTTTTCTCTACAAGTCGGTGTGGGCTACTTTCATTGCCCCTTACAAAAGATAGGTTTTGGATTCTGCGGGAATCAAGGGGTATGGAGATTAGTGGAGATTGGGAATTAGGTATAATCTTATGAAATGGCAGAGAAATGCAGACACTACATTGAGAGCAGTGTGAGAGAGTTAAAAATGTGGAAGAGAAAAGACAGTGAGAGAAAAGTAAATGAGGAAAATGGTTGCAGTAGAACATACTGCCCCTTGAGCCTGCTCTAACATTTAATACGATCATGGCTGATCATCAAACTTGAGTTCATTTTCCACTCAATCTTCATGTCCTTTGAATACCGAAGTGTCGAAAAACCTATTGAACTTAAATCTTGAAAATATTGAATGACTGAGCATCCACAGGGAGAGAGGTGCAAAGAGTCACAACCCTTTGACCCAATTTTTCAGGACATCCTGGGTTGTGTTTTCCCATGGCAGAGGCCACTTGCCATTGGCTGCCAGTGGGTTCTTATGGTACCACCAAATCCTATGGTATTTTTCATGGCTCGCCGGTCCCACAGCCAGCGAACCCGCCATGGGGGATGTCCTTTGTTGGGACTAGAAATCCAGCCAGCAGGAAGGGCTGGGAAATCCCACATTTTGAGTGCAGAAATTTCTCCCCTCGGTCTAAAATGTCAGATTCCTGATTCTGAAACTATGACCCCCCTCTCCAGCCAGAGGAAACAACCACTCAGAGTCTACCACAAACTTTCTCAAGAATCTTTTTGTTTCAATGGGATTTCCTCTCGTTCACAGCATTGTTGAGGTGCAGAAAGAGGCCTTTTGGCCCATCATGTCTGCACCGGCTCTCCAAATGAGCATCATGACTTGGCGCCATTCCTCTGCCTTTTCTCCGCACCCCTGCACTACTCAAACCTTTCTATCTACCCTTTTCTATTCAAACAATCATTTAAACAATTACCTGATGCCCTTGTGAATGCCTCGATTGAACCCGCCTCCACCACACTTCCAGGAAATGCATTCCAGGCCCAAACCACTCGTTGTGTGAAAAATAATTTTCTCATTTCACATTTGCTTCTTTTGCAAGTCACTTTTAATCTGTGCCTTCCCATTCTTGATCCTTTTAGAGGGGGAACAATTTCTCCCCATCTACTCTTCCCAGCGCCTTCATGGATTTTGAACATCTCCAGCAAATCATTCTTTCTAAACTCTGAAGCAATATCGGCCAATTCTACTCCATCTCTCCTCACAGAGAAAAAAACCCTTTCATCAAAGAGAAACCTGAAGGAGTGAAACAATTTTTGACAGGAGATGAACTAGCCTTATTTTGCTATACAAGCTTTCTTTGGTCACGGTAGCAAAGTCACTTCACAGCACCAGGGACCCGGGTTCAATTCCGGCCTTGGCTGACTGTGGAGTTTGCGCTTGCTCCCAGTGTCTGCATGAGTTTCCTCCCCGTGCTCTGGTTTCCTCCCACAGTCCAAAGATGTGCAGGTTAGGTGGATTGGCCATGCTAAATTACCCCTTAGTGTTCAAAGATTGCATGGGGTTACAGGATTGAAGGGATAAGCGGGGGAGTGGCCCTAGGTGGGGTGCTCTTTCGTAGTGTCGGTGCAAACTCAATGGGGTGAATGGCTTCCTTCTGCACTGTAGAGATTCTATGAATAACTAAGTACAAAGCTTTGCTGGTGCGGAAACTCTTCAACTGCAATTTAGGGAAGCACTTGGTACACATGGAAGCTGGGATGGTGAGGATATTTTTCATTACGAGAGAGCCTATGGGAGTTTGATATGGCTTGGTACAGGACTGTCAAGAAGGAGATAGTGCTAACTACAGCCTACTGTATCACTTGCCCTGATCAGCATGGTTGATGTGCATGTTTGTTATGAGGTGGCATCTGACAGTGCCATTGTATAGTACGATTATAGGGATCACTATCTGGAACAAAGCTCTGCCTAACCAAGCCCATTGCATGCCCTCAAGACGATCATTCAAATATATCATCCAGTGTTTGAAACCACCTTACATCATTGATTCAGATAGGGTGGAGAGAAACATGTACAGTTTGGGTCCCCGGAGAATCGCAGGAAGGCGTCGGACCCGATCGCGGGTCTGACGCCCCATTCTCCGCCCCTGCGCCGAGGGCGATTGTGGCACAGAGGCTCGGAGAATCTTGGCCTGGATTTCTGCACATACATCTTGCCCACCATTAATTGTCTTTAGTGCTTCAATCAATCACATCTCAAAACCAATTGGGAAGTTTTGAATGGTGACTTACATGTAACAATGCCATTTTATAAAATTACTTGTAACACAGGAAAAATAACAGGCGGGATTTACTGAGCAACCCGCTGCATTTTTCAGGGCAGCAGGAGGTGGCCCGCCATTGGCCGGCAGCGGGATCTTCTTGCCTCACTATTGTCAACAGGGTTTCCCATCGAATAAACCCCTCACCGCCAGGAAACCAGTGGGAGTATGCGCTGTTGCGGAACCAATAATCCCACTGACATAAACGATGGGGAAAACTCGGTCAACAAGTCCATTGGTACATAAATTTGTAAGTTGCTCCTTAAAGCTTCCTTCTTTTACCAAGCATTTGTTCACCTGTCCTAATGTCTCTGTGAAACATAATATCAATCCTTTAATACTATTCCTATGAAGCACCCTGGGACATGTACCACCTTCCAGGTGCTATATAAACCACTGTTTTGTGTTGCGGTATCAGCAAGTATAGCTGTTTATACAACCCCAAATCATTGACACACTTAATACAGTTTTTTTTTACAATTAAGGGGCAATTTAGCGTGGCCAGTTCACCTACTTTGCACATCTTTGGGTTGTGGGGGCAAAACCCACGCAAACACGGGGAGAATGTGACTTAATACAGTTTAAGCCACACCTTTCAAACTCATGTCTAAGGTAATGGCAAAATGATTCGCACCATTTGGCTGATCTAATAAGCGGCCACCGAGAATTGTGATTGGTGTAACGTGGGTTTGTTATCACTGTTGTTGGCCTTAGATGGGATTATTTGTGCTTTTTACTTATGTGGGCAATTCAGCCACCGGATTGTGCCTGGCATGGGTGAATCCCAGGAGAGCCCCAAATTGAGCTTCACGCTGGGCAGATCGTGAGTCACCCGACTTATACCCGGCGCAATCGGGATCACGCCCTCGCTGGGCATGATCCAGTTAATGATATTTAAATGAGCCATTAGGCTCATTTAAATATCCCAATGCCATATTCCCCTGGAAGTCAACGAGGTCTCAACCTGATGACGATTAATACTGGTTTACACAAGTGTGGACCAGGCATGATTGCACCTTGGGGGGGTCTTGCAGGCCATTAAAGTCCCCCAGGTGGTCGTGACAGGACAGGGTAGTACTTTGGCACTTCTCCCTGGCATCAGGGCACCCTGGTCATGCCACCCAGGCAGTGTCACCTGGCACCCTGGCAGTGCTAACCTGGCATTGACAGGGTGCCCAGTTGGAGCTTCCAGGGTGCCAGGGCACTGCCATTGTGCCAGGCTGGCAGTTCCAAGGTTCCCAGGTGCCAGGTTGGCACTGCCAAAAATTGGGGCCTATAGAGCCATACCCATGAAAGGGGGAGTTAGGGGGGTATGAAGAGACTGCAGAAAGGTTGGGGGGTTGAAAGGAGGGCCCTGAAAGGGGGGCCCTGAAAGGGGGGCCCTGAAAGGAGGGGTGTAAAGTTTGTGGCAGCCTTATTAAATGGCGCCCAGATCTGTGAGAAGCTGGTCTTGCTGATGAATTCAGCTCCACAGTGCCAGAAAAATTTTGAAAGTGTCATCTGGATCAGGTAGAAACTCCCAAGGGCCAAAGATATAGCTAAGTGCCATTGAATGGCAGTCTCTATCTCGGCATTTCAGCTGTCACGAAACACCCTGCCAAACATGCCCAAAACCGCACTTTGAAAATTTTCCGGTGAATCGTACTCATGGAGTCTGCTGGAGGCAAGGCTGTTGGTAAACACTATCTTTTATTGAACATGATATTTTGTGCAGTACAGACATGGCATGAGGCTCTACATAGCACTTTCTCTGTGCTTGGTTGTCATGTGACCTTATATCACTGATGATGTAGAATATATATTTACATATTTAACATTACCCTTTTATATGACGTTACCACATTTCATTACAGTTGGAGGACGGAGTTCCATTTGGTTCACAAGGTAATTACATTCTGTAAGCTAAGAGTTGTTTGTTTTTGGGTTTTTTAATTTTTAATTTTATTTTTGTGTTTGTTTTGTTTTCTGGGGGCAGCAAGCTATCATTGCATCATTTAGCAGAATCACCAAGTTTAGAGGGTTCACCTGCGAGAGTAGCAACAGTATATATATATATTTTTAAAAGGCCTAACGGGTGTTTAATCTTTTCTTTTTTTCCCCCCTTGAAATCTCCGATCAGAGGGGATGGAGGCTCGGGCAGTTGCATGCTCCTCCTGTAGGATGTGAGTGGTGAGGGATACCACTGGTGTCCCTACTGACTACACCTGCTGGAAGTGTACCCAACTCCAGCTCCTCAGAGACCGCGTTAGGGATCTGGAGCTGGAGCTGGATGAACTACGGATCATCTGGGAGGCAGAGGGGGTGATAGAGAAGCGTTACAGGGAGGTAGCCACACCCAAGGTGCAGGACAAGAGTAGCTGGGTTACAGTCAGGGGAAGGGAAAGGAATGGGCAGACAGTGCAGGGATTCCTCGTGGCCGCTCTCCTTCAAAGCAAGTATACCGTTTTGGATGCTGTTGGGGGAGATGATCTACCGGGGGAAGGCCCTAGCGGCCAGGTCTCTGGCACTGAGCCTGGCTCTGTGGCTCAGAAGGGAAGTGGGGGGGCGAATAGAAAAGCAATAGTGATGGGAGACTCAGTGGTTAGGGGAACAGATAGGAGATTCTGTGATCGCGAACAAGACTCCCGGAAGGTATGTTGCCTCCTGGGTGCCCGGGCCAGGGATGTCTCGGATCGAGTCTACAGGATTCTTAAGGGGGAGCAACCAGAAGTCGTGGTGCACATAGGCACCAACGACATAGCTAAGAAAAGGGATGAGGATCTAAAAAGTGATTTTTGGGAGGTAGGTTGGAAGCTAAAGAGCAGGACAAGCAGAGTAGTGATCTCAGGATTGCTACCGGTGCCATGTGCAAGTGAGGCAAGGAACAGAGAGTGAGTGCAGCTGAACACGTGGCTACAGTGCTGGTGCAGAGGGAAGGCTTCAGATATGTGGATCATTGGGATATCGTCTGGGGAAGGTGGGACCTGTACATGAAGGATGGATTGCACCTAAACTGGAGGTGCACCAATATCCTGGGTGGGAGGTTTGCTAGAGCTCTTCGGGAGGGTTTAAACTCATTTGGAAGGGGGATGGGAACCAGAGCTATGGATCAGAGGATAGGGTAGCTGTTGAACAGGCAGAAATATTATGCAGCGAGTCTGTGAGGAAGCATAGACAGTTGATAGGGCAAAGTTGCACTCAGTGGAATGGGTTAAAGTGTGTCTGTTTCAATGCAAGGAGTGTCAGGAATAAGGACGATGAACTTAGAGCATGGATCAGTACTTGGAACTACGATGTTGTGGCCATTACGCAGACATGGATTTCACAGGGGCAGGAACGGTTGTTAAATGTTCTGGGGTTTAGATGTTTTCAGAAGAATAGAGAGGAAGGTAAAAGAGGAGGGGGAGTGGCACGGTTAATTATGGAGTGCATCACAGCTGCAGAAAAGGAGGTAGTTGAGGAGGATTTGTGTACTGAGTCAGTATGGGTGGAAGTCAGAAACACAAAAGGAGCAGTCACTTTATTGGGAGTTTTCTATGGACCCCCCAATAGCAGCAGAGAGCTAGAGGAACAGATTGGGTGGCAGATCTAGGAAAAGTGCAGAAGTAACAGAGTTGTTGGCATGGGTGACTTCAACTTCCCCAGTATTGACTGGAACCTCCTTCATGCAAATGGTTTGGATGGAGCAGATTTTGTCAGGTGTGTACAGGAAGGATTCCTGACTCAATATGTAGATAGGCCGTCTAGTGGGGAGGCCATATTGGACTTGGTGATCGGCAACGAACCAGGCCAGGTGTCAGATGTCTCGGTGCGAGAGCATTTCGGAGACATTGACCACAACTCCTTGACCTTTACCATAGTCATGGAGAGGGATAGGAACACAGTATGGGAAGGTATTTAATTGGGGGAGGGGAAATTATACTGCTATTAGACAGGAGCTGAGGAGCACAAAGTGGGAATAATTGTTCTTGGGGAAATGCACAACAGTAATGTAGGGATTGTTTAGGGAGTACTTGCTGCAAATGCTGGATAGTTTTGTCCCACTGAGACAAGGAAGGAATGGTAAGGTGAAGGAGCCTTGGATGACAAGAGAAGTGGAGCTTCTAGTCAAGAGGAAGAAGGAGGCTTACGTAAGGTTGAGGAAGCAAGGATCTGGCTCAGCTCTAGAGGATTACAAGATAGCCAGGAAGGAACTCAAAAATGGACTGAGGAGAGCTAGAAGGGGGCATGAAAAAGCCCTGGCGGGAAGGATTAGGGGAAACCCCAATGCATTCTACACTTATGTGAGAAATAAGAGGATGATCAGAGTGAGAGTAGGGCCGATCAGGGATAGTGGAGGGAACGTGTGCCTAGAGTCGGAAGAGATGGGGGAGGCTCTAAATGAATATTTTGTTTCAGTATTCACTAGAGAGAGGAATCTTGTTGCTCATGAGAACAGCGTGAACCAGATTAATAGACTCAAACAGGTTGATAGTAAGGAGGAGGATGTGCTGGAAATTTTGGTAAGCATCAGGATAGATAAGTCCCCTGGGCCTGACGAGATATACCCAAGGTTACTACGGGAAGTGAGGGAGGAGATTGCTACGCCATTGGCGATGATCTTTGCGTCCTCACTCTCCACTGGAGTAGTACCGGGTGATTGGAGGGAGTGAATGTTGTTTGCCTGTTCAAGAAAGGGAATAGGGAAATCCCTGGGAATTACAGACCCATCAGTCTTACATCTGTGGTGAGCAAAATATTGGAAAGGATTCTGAGAGATAAGATTTATGATTATTTATAAAAACATAGTTTGATTAAAGAAAGTCAGCATGGCTTTGTGAGGGGCAAGTTATGCCTCACAAGCCTCATTGAATTCTTTGAGGATGTGACGAGACACATTGGTGAAAGTCGGTCAGTGGATGTGGTGTATATGGATTTCAGTAAGGCATTTGATAAGGTTCCCCATGGTAGACTCATTCAGAAAGTTAGGGGGCATGGGATACAGGGAAATTTGGCTGTCTGGATACAGAATTGGCTGGCCGAAAGAAGACAGCGAGTGGTAGTGGATGGAAAGTATTCTGCCTGGAGATCGGTGACCAGTGGTGTCCCGCAGGGATCTGTTCTGGGACCTCTGCTCTTTGTGGTTTTTATAAATGACTTGGATGAGGAAGTGGAAGGGTGGGTTAGTAAGTTTGCCGATGACACAAAGGTTGGGGGAGTTGTAGATAATGTTAAGGGCTGTTGCAGGTTACAACAGGACATTGACAGGATGCAGAGCTGGGCTGAGAAGTGGCAGATGGAGTTCAATCTTGATAAATGTGAAGTGATTCATTTTGGAAGGTCGAATTTGAATGCTGAATACAGGGTTAAAGGCAGGATTCTTGGAAGTGTGGAGGAACAGAGGGATCTTGGGGCCCACGTACATAGATCCCTCAAAGTTGCCACCCAGGTTGATAGGGTTGTTAAGAAGGTGTATGGTGTGTTGGCTTTCATTAACAGCGGGATTGAGTTTAAGAGCCGTGAGGTTTTGCTGCAGCTTTATAAAACATTAGTTAGAACACATTTGGAATATTGTGTCCAGTTCTGGTCGCCTCATTATAGGAAGGATGTGGATACTTTGGAGAGGTTACAGAGGAGATTTACCAGGATGCTGCCTGGACTGGAGGGTGTGTCTTATGAAGAAAGGTTGAGGGAGCGAGGGGTTTTCTCACTGGAGCGAAGAAGGAAGAGAGGTGACTTAATAGAGGTGTACAAGGTGATGAGAGGCATGGATAGAGTGGATAGCCGGAGACTTTTCCCCAGATTGGAAATGGCTGTCATGAGGGGACATAATTTTAAGGGGATTGGAGGAAGGTATAGGGGAGATGTCAGAGGTAGGTTCTTTACACAGAAGAGTGGTGGGTGTGTGGAATGCACTGCCAGCAGAGGTGGTGGAGTCAGAGTCATTAGGGACATTTAAGAAACTCTTAGATAGGCACATGGACAGCAGTAAATTGAAGGGGTGTATGTTAGGTTGATCTTAGATTAGGATAAATAGTCAGCACAACATGGTGGGCCGAAGGGCCTGTACTGTGCTGTACTGTTCTATGTTCTATGTTCATTTGCTTCATGTCAATCATTTTACACAGCTGAAAAGATGACGATGCCAAATAAATTAAGGTGGTAGGATTAATGCAAGATGGAAAGTATAATCTATTGAGATATTGGAAGTAAATTCAAAATTATCAGCCGCAGATTATTTACTGATTCATTTAAGAGTATTGTTATAGTCATGCAACATCTTGGATTATTACAGACTGAAGCAGACGTTACATAAATTGCAGATCATGGCTACCCAAATGAGAACCACATCAATCAAAGCAATTTTGTTTGTTATATTAAATAATGTCATCCTGCAACTTCAAGGAAGTACCAACCCAGTCAGAGTTTGTTTGAACCCGAAGCTCTACTTTCTTAATATGAGATTATTTTAATCTTTAATCATCATCTTTCAGGTTAGGACTATATTTACCCACCATATGCCACTAGGATGACGTGATGTTCTAACGGGTTCAGGTTTAAGCAATGTGCAGCTGAAGGATTCTTAAAGGAGAGTTACAGAATTGGACCAGGTTAAACACTGGCTAGCGTTGATTCCAGAATACTTCCATGCTGAATGTATGCAAGAAGGTTGGACTAGTCTCAAACATAGCTCGATGAATTTACTTGGTGGCTATAGCCCAACTAGGTGCGACTGGATGAAAATGGTTAGACTGCTTCTCGCTGGATGAGTGCACATTGGTTCTTGAGTCTGCCTGAAAGTGGTGCTGTTCTACCAGTTTGACAGATTACAGAGAAAGGGCTGCTCACATTTCTGACATTTGAGAGTACACACCAAAGAACATTTGTTCTTTTTCTTCAACACTTCCATTTATTATTTTCAAAACTATTACTGGCGGAGAGCAAGATTGCTTGACTGGTCGGGGTGGGTGGAGTTGGGAGATCAGGAAGATTTCCAGGAGTCTGTTCAACCAGAGATTGGTAACTCCGTTCTTGGCGTTTCACTCAATTGTTGTTTTTATTCAATGGAAATGCTGGATTTCAATGGTTTATTGTTTTAAAATCAGGGGTAGATGTTGGGGAGTGATACTTTTCAGTAAATCAGGACGTCCAAGTTCAAAGAACAGCTAGCAACAAATGTGTGGTCACAATCAGCCCAACAGTGCTGTCAATGGAAAAGAGTGAAGAGTTCTTAATTAACTGGTTGGACAATATTGTGCCTCAGTGTCAGATTACGCTGCGTCGGTAAGGCTGGCTCTCAAGCCCCCGCTGAAGATTTGTACTTCATCGCATCCTGGCCACACAAGTACAAAATTTCACCATGGGACATTGTCATCTACCATTGACAATCAGCCTCTCAGACCAAATAAAATCCAGACAATATTGATCCCTGAACCCCTGCACGGATCTGACCAGATTAGCTTTGGTTACTAAAGCATTGGAGGATGCTGGGGTGATTTTGAAGATTTAACTGTAGCAAAGATCAATAAACCATCAAGCTAGGATTCCTATCCCTCGAAGTATGCCTAGTCCCTTAAATATCCAAATGTTGGCTTCAGTTGCCACTCCAGCACTCACCGCAGAGTGTGCATTCGTATTGTATGGAAGGGCACAGGGCAATGCAAAGGCAGAAATGTAGGCTACTGTCTTCAGGGATTCTGATAAATGGAAGTGACTGTCAACTAAACAGCTGTCTCCACTGGGAGTGCAAAGGATCTGACACTCCCTGTTATATAGAGAGATTGGGCCACTAATCAGGGAGCTCATATTCTAAATGGCCAATCTCAAAGGCCTGGCCTAAGTCATTACCTCGACTGCTATATATGCCCTCCTGCATCTCAACTAAAGTGGCCTTGATAATGAGCATTGGCCTGCTATTTGACTCCATGGAGAATCACAGCAAAGCTTGACACTATACTCCGTTGACCTCACACAGATACACTTCCAGCTGTTGTTGTAACATGAAGGAAATTTGACTCATTTTACCCGCCCAGACCTGGGGAATAGTGACCATCAATAGCACCTCTACCACCGGCCCAGCTGATAAGTCCATGAGTTCATAAAACAGAATTTGGACCATCTTGTCTGCTCCGCCATTCGATCATGGCTGATCTGATCCTGGCCTTAACTCTACTGTCCTGCCCATTCTCCATAACCCTTCAACCCATTACCAATTAAAAATCTGTCTTAACGCCTCCTTAAATTTACTCACTGTCCCAGCATCCACTGCACTCTGGGGTAGCAAATTTCACAGATTCACAACCCTTTGGGATAAGTAATTTCTCCTCAACACCTTCTTAAATTTGCTACCTCTTATTCTAAGACTATGACCTCTTGTTCTAGAATGCCCCACAAAAGGAAGCATTCCCCCACGTCTAATTTATCCATACCTTTTATCATCCTAAATACCTCAATTTGATCTCCTCTCATTCTTCCAAACTCTATAGAATATAGGCCTAAACTGTTCAATCTCTCTTCATGCGACAAACCCCTAATCTCTGGAATCAACCTAGTGAACCTCCTCTGAATTGCTTCCAATGCCACTACATCTTTCCTCAAATAAGGGGACCAAAACTGTGCACAATACTCCAAGTATAGTCTCACCAATGCCTTGTACAGTTGCAACAACACTTCCTTACCTTTATACTCTATTCCTTTAGCTATAAATGGTAACATTTAATTTGCTTTCTTTATTATCTGCTGTACCTGCATGCTAGATTTCTGTGACTCATGAATGAAGACCCTAGATTTCTCTGCACTGGAGCACCCGATGTTGACTAAAATTACATATTTCAAAAACAGACTCAACAATTTGCATTTGTATAGTGCCTTGAATGTAGTAAAATATCCCACATCATTTTCGCAGTAAACCCTCCTCTTGCTGCTCTTACAAAAACATTGCTGGAGTCTCTGATCGCTCTTTGAGACAGCAAGGGCATCAGATTTAATGTCCAGATATCAATTAAGCCACTATGGCATTGAAAAAGCGCCAAGAAAGAAATTATGGCCTAAATTGCATGTCAGCCGTTGTTCACTTGGTAGCACACCTGCTTTTGCATCAGAAGATTATGCGCTCAAGCCCTACCCCAAGATTGAGCACAAAGAAAATCAAAATCAGTGCATACTGTTGGGAGTTGCCACCTTTCATGGAGTTGTTAACCAAAGGCCCTGCTTTCCCTCTCAGGTGAAGTTCGGTGATCCCATGACACTATTTCGAAGAGCAGGGGAGTGAAAGCCAGTGACCTGACCAATACTTATCCCTCAATCAAAATCACTGAAACAGATTATTTGACGATTATCTATCCCAATGTGATTTGTGGGAGCTTGTCATGTCCAAATTGGCTGCTGAAATTCCTACCTTGATAGTGACTGCATTTTGAATGTACTTCATTGGCTGTAAAGTCTTTTTTAAATTCATTTTTACAGGATGTGGGCGTTGCTGGTTAGGCCAGCATTTATTAACCATCCCTAGTTGCCCTTCAGAAGGTGGTGGTGAGTTGCCTTCTTGAACCGCTGCAGTCCTTGAGGTGCAGGTACATCCATTGCGCTGTTAGAGAGGGAGTTCCAGGATGTTGCTGCAGCGACAGTGAAGGAGCGGCGATATATTTCAAAGTCAGGGTGGTGAGTGATGGCTCTGAGGTGTCTGGCAGTTGTGAAAGTACCACCACCTGTGGTTGAATGGTCCAAGGTGCTGGATTTAGGTTCCAGTCTCTATGGAGGCATGGGTTTAGCTCAGTTGATCGGACAGTTAATTTGTGATGCAGAGCAACGTTCCCCAGGTTAAACCACCACCAATCAGCTCTCCCCCTCAAAGGGGAAACAGCCTATAGTCATCTGGGATTGTGGCAACTTTACTTTAGTTGTGAGAGACGCTCTATAAATGCAAGTCTTATTTTTTCATTTCTTTTTTAAAAAGTGGGTGTATTCACCTTGCAAAATAGCATAAAAAGGGGGATAGTAAATTGTTCGACCAGTCCACAGACTGACCAATTTGCTTTATCAACAGATTTACTGCATCCACCTGTTTAGCACTAATGATTTGGAATAGTTTTGGGCAGACTGAGAGCTGACCTTAAATGGACTTTAAACTTGGGAGTGTTGCTCATTCATATGGTAAAAAGCAGTTGTATCCTTCAATTTATACAGCCAGACAGTTTTAATTAGGTGACCAGTAGTCTGCAGTCACCCCAGTCCACTAAACCAGTAAGGAGGTTAAATACACTTCACGCTCAATTACAAGCAAATGATCCAGAAACAAGCTATGAGCTGCATGACAAAAGAGTGTGTTGGGTGGGTTAAGACAGCAGTTTAAAGTTACCCGAGAACAATGGGCCGCTCTTTAGAGATGCTCAGACTCAAGTCTCTGTTCCATATGCCCAGATCACACTACATTCTTTTAGACATGTGATTTTCCATTCTGGTAAACAGGATCCAGGTCCCAGAGCAAATACATACTCAGAGTGACAGGTTTGCCTTCATAGTCAGGACAGTAGTGCGGGTGTTGAAAGTGATCGGGTACACAGATACCAGGTTTACTTTACTGCCTCAAGTACTGCCTGTACCATTGCTATTAGTGGCTTGAGGTCAGTGCAGGACCATTTTCATATTTTTTGCTGGGGTTTTCCTGATGCTGCATTTGTCACATTACAGGCTGGTGCCACTTAAATTAGCAGATCTGTAACAGAAATCCATTCAACTCTCAGATTTAGAACAGAAAATTGCATGGTGGAAAATAATTCCAATGATTCACTACTGCTCATCTTTTGCTCCCAAGGCTAATTTGTCCCTTGGTAATATTAAAGTTTGACACTGGCTGAATTGATAACTGGACATTCAATCTGATTGGCCTACAAGTGTCCAGGTATTTCTGCCATATATTTGCAAATAGTTATTGCCAGTTTGCAGCACCTCCATGTCTGACCACAAGAGAGCAAGTTATGGAGGAAAGAGTAGTTAGCACTGCTGCCTACGGCGCTGACGACCTGGATTCAATCCCAGCCCCAGGTCACTGTCTGTATGAAGTTTGCACATTCTCCCCGTGTCTGCATGGGTTTCACTCCCACAACTCAAAGATGTGCAGGATAGGTGGATTGGCCACAGTAAGTTGCCTCTTGATTGGAAAAAAAGAATTGGGTAAGCTAAATTTTTTGAAAAAGTGAGGGGGGAAAGGGTGAGTGCGAACTGCATTTGCTGGCCCAGTTTTAGAGTCATAGAGTGTAAAGCACGGAAAGAGGCCTTTCGGCCCATCGCATCCACGACATCCATCAAGCACCTAACTATCCTAATCTCATTTTCCAGCACTTGGTCCGTAGTCTTTTATGCTATGGCACTTCAAGTGCTCCTCTAAATACTTCTTAAATGTTGTGAGGGTTCCCGCCTCTGTCACCCTTTCAGGCAGTGAGTTCCAGATTCCAACCACCCTCTGGGTGAAAAAGCTTCCCCTCACACCTCCTCTGAACCTCCTGCTCATTCCCTTAAATATATGCCCTTATTGACCCCTCCACAGAGGGGAAAAGTGCCTTCCTATCCAGCCTATCAATGTCCCTCATAATTTTGTACACCACAATCAGTTCCCCCCTCAGCCTTCTCCACTCCAAGCAAAACAACCCCAGCCTATCCACAGTCTCTCTTGATAGCTGAAATGATCCAGCCCTGGCAACATCCTCTGCACCCTCTCCAGTGCAATCACTTCCATTCTATACTGTGGTGACCAAAACTGTATACAGTACTCCTGCTGGGGTCTAACCAGCGTTTTTCCTTTAGAAACCATTTTAGTAAGGCATTTGTGATTTTATAACAACAATTTCAAATGTAAAGATAACTTGGAAAATAACACCCCCTGCCCCCCAAACCAACAACCATACCCAGCCAACATGACTTACACAGTCCCCAGTCCCTCCTCCTCCACTCGCTGATCACACCTAAATTAAACTAAACTGTCCCCTCCTACCCCCTTCCTTCCCTACCCCCCTCCCCCCTTATTGTATCGGCTAACAGTTTAATTTTCCCCGAAGAAGTCGATAAATGGCTGCCACCTCCAGATGACCCATAAAGTCGATCCTCTTAGGGCGAACTTGATTTTCTCAAGCCTGAAGAACCCAGGCATATCACTGACCCACACCTCCTAGTCCCTCCATGCCAATACGATCCGTCTCCGGGCTACCAGTGAGGCAAAGGTCAAAACCTCTCTCGCCCACTGGACTCCTGGGTCTTTCGACACTCCAAAAAATCGGCACCTCTAGACTCGGCGCCACCCTTGTTTTCAGTACCATGGACATGACATCTGCAAATCCCTGCCAGAATCCCTTAAGCTGTTTGCGTGCGTTTCTCCCCCATAACCCAAAGATGTGCAGGCTAGGTGGATTGGCCACACTAAATTGTCCCTTAATTGGGAAAAAAATGAATTGGGTACTCTAAATTGTTTTTAAAAGAATCCCCTAAGCTTCGGACATGCCCAAAACATGTGGACATGGTTTGCGGGCGCACCTATCCTGCACCCCTTCAAAAAACCTGCTCATCCGGGCCACCGTCATGTGTGCCTGGTGTACCACCTTAGATTGTATCAGGCTGAGCCTGGCACATGATAAGGACATGTTCCTCCCACAGTCCAAAGATGTGCAGGTTATGTGGATTGGCCATAATAAATTGTCCCTGGGCAGCACGGTGACGCAGTGAGTTATCCCTGCTGCCTCACGGCGCAGAGGTCCCAGATTCGATCCCGGCTCTGGGTCACTGTCTCTGTGGAGTTTGCATGGGTTTCACCCCCACAACCCAAAGATGTGCAGGCTAGATGGATTGGCCACGCTAAATTGTCCCTTAATTGGAAAAAATGAATTGGGAACTATGAATTTATTTTTTTTAAATGATAAATTGCCCCTTTGTGTCCAAAAAATAGTTTGGATGGGGTTACGGGGTTACTGGGTTATGTGGATAGGGTAGAGGTGTGGGCTTAAGTGGGGCCGCTCTTTCCAAGGGCCAGTGCAGACTTGATGGGCCGAATGGCCTCCTTCTGCACTGTAAATTCTATACCTTGATGTAGATTTTCCTACAAGTAACTGCTCACAGTTAACTTGAGGCAGATCATGTCTTATTTTATTAAAATTCACCTTCCCAATTAAGAACCTTCATTTCTGGTTTATCTTTTTCCCTTTCCATAACTACCTTAAATTCTACTGAGTTATGGTCACTGTTTCCAAAATGCTCCCCGACTGAAACTTCATCGTCTTGTCCGGCTTCATTCCCCAAGACTAGATGCAGCATCCCTTACAGAACTTTCGACGGATTGGCATACAAAGCTGTCTTGGATGCATTTGAAGAATTCTGCCCACCTCTAAGCCTTTCACACTTTGACTATCCTCGTTAAAAAACGAGGACGCTGAAATCCCTTACTATTTTTACTTGTATTTTTTTTACAATTCTCAGAGATTTGTCTACATATCTGCCCTTCTATCTCTCCCTGACTGTTTGGGCCTATAGTACACTCCTTGCAAGGTGATTTTTCTTACTAAGTTATGAGGTTCTACCCATATGGCTTAGTTTGAGGAACCTAATAAGATATCATCTCTGTGTATTGTCATGATAGACAATAGATAGAGGGGTCCCCTCTCTCTGGATCTGTAAAGATTTCATTACCTGCAAATGCTCGCATTCAAAGTATTGCCTTGCATCTTTGACTTTGTCTGTATATATAGGGCGGGATTCTGTGACCCCCTGCCAGGTCGGAGAATCGCTGGGGGGGGGGGGGGGCGGCATGAATCTCGCCCCGCCACACCGACGCTGGCTGCCGAATTCTCCGGTTTTTGGGCGGGGCGGGAATTGCATCGCGCCAGTCGGGGGCCGTTGGCAGTGGCCCCCCTGGCAATTCTCTGGGTCCCGATGGGGCGAGCGGCCAGTCCCGCCGGCGTGAAATGGACATGGTCCATCCCGGTGAGACCTGGTCCTCGGGGGGCGCGGGGGGATCCGGCCCCGGGGGAGCCCCCCATGATGGCCTTGCCCACGATCAGGGCCCACCGATCTGCGGGCGGACCTGTGCCATGGGAGCACTCTTTCCCTCCGCGCCGGCCTCTGTAAGGCACCGCTATGGCCTGCTACGGTATTTGCCCACCTCCAATTCAGGTGCAACCAATCCTGCTTACACACGTCCCATTTTCCCCAGAAGCGATCCCAATGATCCCAGAATCTAAAGACCTCCCTCCTGCATCATTCCTCTTGCCACACATTTATCCAACCTGTCCTCCTATTTCTATATTAATTTGCTGATGGCACCGGAAGTAATCCCAATAGCACAACATTAGAGCTCCATTTTGTTTAACCTTCTGCCTAACTCCCTAGATTCACATTGCAGGACCACATCCGTCTTTCTACCTATGTCATTTGTACCAATTGGGCAGCTGTGGGTATTTTAACTCCTGGGCCTTGTGTAGATGCTGCTGGTCATCTCTACACCCAGAACAATGGAAGGTAAATCCAGCGGGCAGGAGAGGAAACATGATTTTACTTGTAGGGCCCAGAGGATTACTCCTACTGCTCCTGGCCACACAGGGGATGGTTTTTCACTTGTCTCAGGGGCCACCTTCTCTAATGTTACAGCCCCCTGTCCTCTGTAGACAAGGATCCTCACTGGGAAACTTACTTGACAAATTTGCCCTTTAAATGTGTCCACAATTGTCTTTCACAAATCCTGTGCATTGATTTTCTTTGCTGGAGTTAATCCTGCCCTGGTTAGCCACAGTCCAGTTAACAGAACTCTCACGTCGGAGTAATAATATTCAGGTCCCACTCTAGAGTTTCCCTCACTATGAACACAGTTGCATATTGCATTAAGTAAGACTAACACATGTTCAATTGCAGGCAACCATTAACTTAATTTGCACACCTCCGATAGAAAGGCACTGGAACAAAATGCTCATATCTTGCAATATCGTACACTCCCCTCCAACTAAGAGAACGACTTATACACTAAAATGTAAAATGGTACATGCGCATAAGTTCCTCGATACAATACGACAAAAGCAACATCAATAATATCTGAATAAACAAATTTAACAGGTTGGGTTGCATGTTTGTTTTTACAACCATATATGACCGACACAACAATTTATATGTAAAACAAAATCTTTTTCATTAACACCAGTGTTTATTTAACAAAAATATTATCATTTGACAAGAAGTAATTAAGAATTTCTTCTTCCTTCCTACATACTTCGATTAATCTATCTGGTTTCTTTCTCTTTCTATTTGGGTATCTCCTTCCATTTCCATTAGCTTGATTCTGCTGTCTCAACATCCCTGATTGTGTCACACCTGAACTTGGACTTTGACTACCATCTCTGCTTAATGGTTCCAATCGAAAACCTAACTCACTTTGTGGTATCATTGGAGTCTGTGGCTTTCACTTTCTTTCTGCTGTTCACTTTGGACTGTAAGAGGAATTTGGCCTGGAGGAGGTTTATCATCTCTTCTTTTGTCAGATTTCCTCTTTCAAGCAAATTGGAGTTGCTTTCTGGTCTTCCCTAGATGTGTGAATTTACATATCTCTTTAAAACATTTACAATCACATATTTTTCCTCATCACCTCGGAGGTTTTTCATCTTGACCTTCTGACCAGCACGGAACTCTCTAAATTTCATGTCTTCTCTATCATGACTCATCTTCACTTTGTCTTATTTTTCTCCTATTTTCCGGTAATGCGTTAATGCTAGGTTTAAGCAAACTTGTCCAAGGAACGTGTTTAAACACTAACTCATAAGGTGAGCAACCTGTTATAGACTATGGGATTATTCTGTAAGAAATATTCTGGGCGCGAACCTATGGCCATGCTGCATCAGAAAAGTAGCTCGCTGTGGCGCAACCTGGCCATTGAAAGCCAAGAGACCCCACTCCAGGGATCTACCTGGTTTGCAACACCTCGCAAGATTCCAATGCAATCTCACGAGATGAATCCCACCCACAATGGGCAGGATCACCTTTTGGCAATTCTGCATATTAGAGCGAGGCATTAAGCCTTATTCTAATGTGCAGATTCCCAAAGTACCTGAGGCTTTGGGATTCAACCCCTTCACATCAGAGACCTTGGGTATTGGACCTAGACTCAACACCTATCCATTTGCTAAAGCTGCAGATCAAAACAAAGCACTCTTCCCCTGCATTCCAGAGAAATAATGTGTACTCATTACCATGATTTTCTTGTGCCCATGGAATGAAAGGAACCTTTCTTGGGTCGTTTCTCACTCTTGAGACACACTTCACAACCTTTTCCCAACTCTTCCACATCTCCATCGACCTTTGGATACCAAGGATAGCTTCTTGCTGCTGCTTTCACACAGACTATCACTGCGTGCTCTTGTTGAAGCTCCTCTAACAATCTCAAACGTTTGGCAGAATCAAGACTCTTAAACCCTTATGAAGAAGATAGCCTTGATCTACACTCAGTAATTTCTATGTGTAAAACATTCCTTAAGTTTCTCATCATCACACTCTTTATGCAAACAAGTAATGACATAATTGAGCACTTTACTGAGCACCACTTCCTTACAAGTTTCATCACTAATTGTTCTGGCAGTATGACAAAATGTCCAGATCTTGCAATTTGCTAGAACCTTAGTAACAGGTCAGTCGGGGAAGAGGTAAAAATCTGACAAAAGGATTTGAAATGGAGGATTAAAAATTTTTAAATCTTCTTTTCTTTCTTTCATTTGCTTTTAGGAGCAGAAGCTGTTGTCACAGTTTTAATGTCAGGTTCCTTAAGTGGCCCAATGCCCATCTGGAGAGCAAATATAACTCCAGGGTGTACTTGAGTCGGGGGCAAGATGGGGTGGATGATGATCGCCTTCTCATAGCCCATCCTGATAAGCGGACTCTTGAACTCTCAAATCCATAGCTAATGTTGCTGAAACAGTGACAGAACACCTCTTAGGGGGCATTTAACAAAATTTTAAAATGAACTATTGTGAACTGTTACTGTCTCTAAGTATTCAGAGGGAGGATGCATGAAAGACACACTCTCCTTACAACACTGACAACTTGCATTTATACAATCCTTTGTTCACGTCAAATCTGGCACTGTCTATATAGTTCCTGTCATTAAGACACAAAAGTAATAAAACTTACCAACCCGCACAACTCGTTTCACATCCTGGTAGCAAGTTGAATGCCGACCTCAAAAAAAAGTTATTCAACTGTTGGATACGATGCAGAGAAACTCTACAAAGCCAGTTCTGAGTGTCAAAGTCAGAGTTGGAAGGAATCGAGAAGTCGCTAAAGCAGGCTTGTTGCTGCTTTGCTTGTGGCTCGAGCTCTGCTACACGCGATAGGCAGGAAATCCTATTCACACTAAACTTTCTCAAGGTCAAGATTTTCAGCCTATGTTCTTCCTTCTCACATCAGAATAGATACTCTATAAAGTTTGCTTAATAGTAGATAGGACAGTTTCCTTTGGCCTGGCTCACAGTTGCTGCTTTTGGAACCAATACTCCAGGTTTTACCCTAATCGTAGGTGGGAATTGAGAGCAGTGCTGCAGAGCAGAGGCAGGAATAGAATAAGACCATTATAACTTGAACACTATGGACCACTATAGCACTTTAAATTTCCTGTAACCTTTACCTCCAAAATGCAGATACCAGATGCAAAATGCTTGCTATTTACATAAAACATGGATTGCTGGATTTTATAGGAACATACAAGGTAGTTACAAGGTAGCGAGGTTGGATCTAAAGAGAGAGCTAAGACGAGCAAGGAGGGGACATGAGAACTATTTGGCAGGTAGGATCAAGGAAAACCCAAAAACTTTCTATAGGTATGTCAGGAATAAAAAATGACTAGGGTAAGAGTAGGGCCAGTCAAGGACAGGGATGGGAAGTTGTGTGTGGAGTCTAAGGAGATAGGCGAGATACTAAATGAATATTTTTCGTCAGTATTCACTCAGGAAAATGAGAATGTTGTGGAGGAGAATGCTGAGACCCAGGCTATTAGAATAGATGGCATTGAGGTACGTAGGGAAGAGGTGTTGGCAATTCTGGACAGGCTGAAAATAGATAAGTCCCCGGGGCCTGATGGGATTTATCCTAGCATTCTCTGGGAAGCCAGGGAAAAGATTGCTGAGCCTTTGGCTTTGATTTTTATGTCATCATTGGCTACAGGAATAGTGCCAGAGGACTGGAGGACAGCAAATGTGGTTCCTTTGTTCAAGAAGGGGAGTAGAGACAACCCCGGCAACTATAGACCGGTGAGCCTCACGTCTGTTGTGGGTAAAGTCTTGGAGGGGATTATAAGAGACAAGATTTATAATCATCTAGATAGGAATAATATGATTAGGGATAGTCAGCATGGCTTTGTGAAGGGTAGGTCATGCCTCACAAACCATATCGAGTTCTTTGACAAGGTGACTGAACAGGTAGACGAGGGTAGAGCAGTTGATGTGGTGTATATGGATTTCAGTAAAGCGTTTGATAAGGTTCCCCACGGTAGGCTATTGCAGAAAATACGGAGGCTGGGGATTTAGAGATGTGGATCAGAAATTGGCTAGCTCAAAGAAGACAGAGGGTGGTGGTTGATGGGAAATGTTCAGAATGGAGTTCAGTTACAAGTGGCGTACCACAAGGATCTGTTCTGGGGCCGTTGCTGTTTGTCATTTTTATAAGTGACCTAGAGGAGGGCGCAGAAGGGTGGGTGAGTAAATTTGCAGACGGCACTAAAGTCAGTGGTGTTGTCGACAGTGCGGAAGGATGTTGCAGGTTACAGAGGGACATAGATAAGCTGCAGAGCTGGGCTGAGATGTGGCAAATGGAGTTTAATGTAGAGAAGTGTGAGGTGATTCACTTTGGAAGGAATAACAGGAATGCAGAATATTTGGCTAATGGTAAAATTCTTGGAAGTGTGGATGAGCAGAGGGATCTCGGTGTCCATGTACATAGATCTCTGAAAGTTGCCACCCAGGTTGATAGGGTTGTGAAGAAGGCCTATGGAGTGTTGGCCTTTATTGGTAGCGGGATTGAGTTCCCGAGTCATGAAGTCATGTTGCAGCTGTACAAAACTCTGGTACGGCCGCATTTGGAGTATTGCGTACAGTTCTGGTCACCTCATTATAGGAAGGACGTGGAAGCTTTGGAACGGTGCAGAGGAGATTTACCAGGATGTTGCCTGGTATGGAGGGAAAATCTTATGAGGAAAGGCTGATGGACTTGAGGTTGTTTTCGTTAGAGAGAAGAAGGTTAAGAGGAGACTTAATAGAGGCATACAAAATGATCAGGGGGTTAGATAGGGTGGACAGTGGGAGCCTTCTCCCGCGGATGGAAATGACTAGCACGAGGGGACATAGCCTTAAACTGAGGGGTAATAGATATAGGACAGAGGTCAGAGGTAGGTTCTTTACGCAAAGAGTGGTGAGGCCGTGGAATGCCCTACCTGCAAAACAGTAGTGAACTCGCCAACATTGAGGGCATTTAAAAGTTTATTGGATAAGCATATGGATGATAATGGCATAGTGTAGGTTAGATGACTTTTGTTTTTTGACTTCCCATGTCGGTGCAACATCGTGGGCCGAAGGGCCTGCACTGTGCTGTATCGTTCTATGTTCTATACAAAATAGGAGCAGAAGTAGGTCATTAGGCCCCTCAAGCCAGCTCTGCCATTCAATAAGACCATGGCTGTTCTATTTGTGCAGAGTTTCACATTCCCACCTATCCCCGATAATCTTTTATTCCCTTATCCAACAAGAGTCTATCGACCTCCACCTTAAAAATATTCAGTGACCTCACTTCCACCACCTACTGAGGCAGAGAGGTCCAAAGTCTCAAAACCCTTCGAGAGAAAAATATTCTCCTCATCTCTGTCCTATAAGGGCATCCTCTAATTTCAAAATAGTGTCCCCTAGTTATGGACTCCCCCCACCAGAGGAAACATCCTTTCGATACATACCCTGCCGATACCATTCAGGATTTTATATACTTCAATCAAGTCACCCCTCACTTTTCTAAACTCCAGTGGAAACAGGCCCAGCTTTTCCAACCTACCCTCATAAGACAACCCGCTCATTCTGGGTATCAATCAAACTTCCTCTGAATAGCCCCTAAAGCATTCAAATCCTTCCTTAGATAAGGAGACCAAAATTGCGCACAGTATTAAAGATGTGGCCTCACCAATGCCCTGTATGATTGAAGCATAACATCCTTACTTTTATGTTCAGTTCCTCTCGTAATTAGCTTCATTATGCTGTTGGGCAGCACGGTGACACAGTGGTTAGCACTACGCCGAGGTCCCAGGTTCGATCCCGGCTCTGGGTCACTGTCCATGTGGAGTTTGCACATTCTCCCAGTGTTTGCGTGGGTTGGCCATGCTAGATTGCCACTTAATTAGAAAAAATGAATTGGGTACTCTAATTTTTTTTTTAAAGCTTTATTATGCTGTTAAAAAAGCGCTGTCGCAACTCTAGCCTCCAATTTCCAACACATTCATGACCTTTCTTGTTTTTACTATATTAATATGACTATTCTCATTGCCCTCTGAACTTTCCTCTTTTGACCTTTCTAAGCTTCAAGTGCACTATTTGGTGAGCCCTTCCTCTTCTTTACCCTCAGGCTGTCTTCAAAATTAAGATTCATGCCCATTCACCTATTCCAACACATTATTTTCCATGAACTCAACACAATGGCACTGCTCACCTCCCCAACATTTCCTATTTTCCTATATCCTACAAACTTAAAAAAACAAAGCTTGGCAACACCAGATGATTAGACTCCCTCTTCTATTTCAACCTTAGCTCTCCTTGTATTGTGGAGCTTGCCCCTCATGCTCAATTTCCCACTGAAGACAATTTTAAAAAAAAATCCACTTAAAATGATTGTACATTATCCAGTGTTGAGAGGTAGCAATGGAGCAGTCTGCAATCCCTTCTCTATCCCACACCGTGATCACCACCCGCTCCAAAACACAACACGGCACAGTAAGCTATTGCTTGTCTTCTACTTAGCATATCTGTGAACATCCTTTCACTGCCATGCCAAAATATGGGACACTCTGCAGTTGACATAGCTGGCCATACAGCTGTGGGCACGACTTAAGATGGCACTTGAACAGTTTTAAGTCATGCACCAACTCGGATTGACTTGTAAAGAACATAACGAAAAACACAGAGGGCATTCTTATCGCCTACAAGTGGGGAAAAGCAGGGCTATTTTTAGTTGATTGGGCTGGACTGTTCAGTTATAGCTAGGAGGTTGCCGCCAAACAACCAGTGGACAAATGTTTTTGTTAATTTATTCACTCGCGGAGTATGCGAGCGGGTTTGGTAGCATAGTGGTTATGTTATGTAACATCAGCCATAACATCATTTATTTTGTGGAGATGCTGGCGTTGGACTGGGGTGAGCACAGTACGAAGTCTTACAACACCAGGTTAAAGTCCAACAGGTTTGTTTCGATGTCACTAGCTTTCGGAGCGCTGCTCCTTCCTCAGGTGAATGTATCTGTAGCCCTTTCGGGATCTTGTTTTCATTTATTCATTCATAAAGCTTTCATTTATTTTGGTATGAAAGTGGCAGAAACAGGAAAAAGCAGTTGAGTGAGGAGGTTGCTGCTTTACAATAACCTAATACACAATCATCAGTTTATCTTTTGTCTTTGAAAAAATAGAGATAGCCGCCATGTTTTTCTGATATATTCACGCAGCGGTAAACATTTTGATGCAGTTGGCCAGACAATTTATTTGGGGTAAGGGAGAAATGAATAGGAAAGGAATATAACTTTATGGACAGGGGGTGAATTTATCATGAATAAACATGGCCCTTCCTGTCAATCCAGAGACAGCTAATTACCAAATAATTAACTACATGGCTGTAAATGCAGCATCAGAGAAATAACTATTCTGCCGATACAAACACTTCATCTCCTCTGGGAGCTTTCTGCTGTAGGCGAGCATTAGTGTCAGGTCACTGCCAGTGTATGTGTTGCATAATCGAGCATTGAGCTGCTTTGATAAGACCGTGTGGACCCCTTCATAATCAATGCTCTACCTTGAACCCGGCTGACTGGGAAATGAACTCAAACAGGGCACTGGTAAAACTCTCAAGCAAGATCTGGGATACCCATCATTTATCATCAGGTGCCAAGTCTGCACTGAATCACTCTTCTGTAATTATAAAATAGCCTGCGTAAACTGATAGCAGCTTGAAACAATAGCTAAGAGTACAAATTGTTCCACTTGTTCCGCAGTGCTGGTGACAGTAAACACAAAGCTGCTTACAGGGAAGACAAACAAACATAGTCTCCCTTCTGAATAAATATGGTTCAGGTCCTGTCTTTCCCATCCAGGAGACATTGTTGCACTTTTAACATCTGGAATGATGCAGCTGGAAAACATTTGATCCCAACTTGATATCCAAGGCTGAAATGGAGAGATTTGAGGATAATAGCCTCCGAACAGGCGGCAGAACATGGCGACAAGGGACTTTTCACAGTAACTTCATTGAAGCCTACTTGTGACAATAATTATTATTATTAAGTTAACTTCTGAAATAATAAGACTGTCCTCTCAAGTCAATGTAAAAGTCCCCATGGCAAAAATTCAAAGATCAGCAGGAGGTGCCATGACCAATATTTATACTTCAACCGATACCACTGAGATTTTTACAGTCAGAGACTTTTTCCCCAGGTGGAACACACCATTACAAGGGGACATAAATTTAAGGTGAAAGGTGGAAGATATAGGAGGGATATCAGAGGTAGGTTCTTTACCCAGAGAGTAGTGGGGGCATGGAATGCACTGCCTGTGGAAGTAGTTGAGTCAGAAACATTAGGGACCTTCAAGCAGCTATTGGATAGGTACATGGATTACGGGAAAATTATACAGTGTAGATTTATTTGTTCTTAAGGGCAGCACGGTAGCATTGTGGATAGCACAATTGCTTCACAGCTCCATGGTCCCAGGTTCGATTCCGGCTTGGGTCATTGTCTGTGCGGAGTCTGCACGTCCTCCCAGTGTGTGCGTGGGTTTCCTCCGGGTGCTCCGGTTTCCTCCCACAGTCCAAAGATGTGCGGGTTAGATGAATTGGCCAATGATAAATTGCCCTTAATGTCCAAATTGCCCTTGGTGTTGGGTGGAGGTGTTGAGTTTGGGTAGGGTGCTCTTTCCAAGAGCTGGTGCAGACTCAAAGGGCCGAATGGCCTCCTTCTGCACTGTAAATTCAATGATAATCTATGGTTAATCTAGGACAAAGGTTCGGCACAACACCGTGGGCCGAAGGGCCTGTTCTGTGCTGTATTTTCTATGTTCTATGTTCCGGTCCTGACCCTGGCAGCAATCGCCACGGGGAGCAAAATCACAGCCATCATCTAGTCAATATTATATTGCAGTTTGTGGAATCTTGCATTTTGTAAATTGGCTGGTACATATTTTCCTTTTTAGAACAATGACGAGGGCAGCTCGGTGGCGCAAGTGGTTAGCACGATTGCCTCGCGGCACCGAGGTCCAGGTTCAGGGCCAGCTCTGGGTCACTGTCCGTGTGGAGTTTGCACATTCTCCCAGTGTTTGCATGGGTTTCGCCCCCACACCCCAAAAGATGTGCAGGGTCGGTGGATTGGCCACGCTAAATTGCCCCTTAATTGGAAAAAATGAATTGGATATTCTAAATTTATTTTTAAAAAAGAACAATGACTACATTTAAAAAGTATTTCATTGGCTGTAAAAAAAACTTTGGTAAGACCCGAGTTCATGAAAGACACTATATAAGTGTACGTCTTTTTTTAAGTTATTTATTTTTTATTCTTTAACATGGTGTGACTGGAAGCCAGCATTTATTGGCCATCCCTAGTTGCCCTTCAGAAAGTGGTGGTGTGCTGCTTTCTTGAACCACTGCAGTCCTTGAGGTGTAGGTACCCCCACAATGCTGATAGGGAGGGAATTCCCAGATTTTGATCCAGCGACAGTGAAGAAATGACTGTTTCCAAGTCAGGACAGGGAGTGACTTGGAGGTAAACCCATGTATCTGCTGCTTTTGTTCTTCCAGATGGTAGTTGTTGTGGGTTTAGAAGGTGCTGCCCAAGGTGCCTTGGTGAATTCCTGTAGTGCATCTTATAGATGTTACACATGGCTGCTACTGTGCATCGGTGGTGGAGGGGGTGAATGTTTGTGGAAGAGAAATTAAGTGGGCTGCTTTGTCCTGGATGGTATTGAACTTCTTGAGTTTTGTTGGAGCTGCACTCATCAAGTGGAGAGTATTCCATTACACTCCTGACTTGTTCCTTGCAGATGGTGGCAAGGCTTTGGGGAGTCAGGAGGTGCGTTTCTCGCTGCAGGATTCCAATCCTTTGACTTGCTCTGGTAGCCACAGTATTTGTATGGCTAGTCCTGTTCAATGGTAAACGCCAGGATATTGATAGTGGGACACTCATTGATGGTAATGCCATTGAATGTCATTGTTATAAATGGTCTTGGCCTGGCACTTGTGTGGCACGAATGTTACTTGCCACTTATCAGCCCAAGCCTAAAGATTGTCCAGGTCTTAGTGCATTTGGATATGAGCTGTTTTGATATCTGAGGAGTTGTGAATGGTGCTGAACATTAAGCAATCATCTCCCCACTTGTGACCTTATGATGGATGGGAGGTCATTGACAAAGCAGCTGAAGATGAAGGACACTACCCTGAGGAACTCCTGCTCTGATGTCCTGGAGATGAGATGATTGACCTCCAACCAACACAACCATCTTTCTTTGTGCAGGTATGACTCCAATCAGTGGAGAATCTTCCCCTGAATCCCACTGACTCCAGTTTTGCGAGGGCTCCTTGATACCATACTCAGTCAAATGTTTCCTTGATGTCAAGGATAGTCACTCTCACCTCACTGCTGGCATTCAGTTCTTTTGTCTATGTTTAAACCAAGGCTGTAATTAGGTCAGGAGCTGAATGACCCTGGCGGAACCCAAGCTGAGCATCCGTGAGCAGGTTATTGCTGAGTAAGTGCCGCGTGATGGCACAATGGTTAGCACTGGCGCCTCACAGCTCCAGGGCCCCGGGTTCAATTTCGGCCATGGGTGACTGTCTGTGTGGAATTTGCACGTTCTCCCTGTGTCTGCGTGAGTTTTCTCCGGATGCTCCAGTTTCCTCCCAGTCCAAAGATGTGCAGGTTAGGTGGATTGGCCCTTAGTGGCGTGAAAAGGTTAGGTTGAGTTACTGGGGATAGAGTGGAGGTGTGGGCTTAGGTGGGGTGCTCTTTCCAAGGGCCGATGCAGACTCAATGGGCCGAAAGGCCACTTTCTGCACTGTTAATTCTGTAAATTCTATTTCCTTTTTAATTTTAGGGTACCCAATTCATTTTTTCCAATTAAGGGGCAATTTTAGCATGACCAATCAACCTAGCCTGCACATCTTTGGGTTGTGGGGGCGAAACCCACGCAAACACAGGGAGAATGTGCAAACTCCACACGGACAGTGACCCAGAGCCTGGATCGATCCTGGGATGTTGGCACCGTGAGACAGCAGTGCTAACTACTGCGGCACCATGCTGCCCTAATTCTGTAAATACTATCACCTTCCATCACTTTGCTGATCATCAAGAATAAAATGATAGGGCGGTAATTGGCCAGATTGGATTTGTGTTGTTTGTTGTGTACAGGACAAACCTGGGCAATTTTCCCTCTTGTTGGTTCCCTCACCACCTTTTGCAGTCCAGTCTAGCAGCTATATCCGTTAGGACTTGGCCAGCTCAGTCAGTAGTGGTATTAATGTCCTCCACCCAAAGTACATCTGCACCGTTTCCACCCTCCATGCTTCAAGTGTTCAACATGGAGGAGTATTGATTCATCCGTTGAGGGGAGAATGGTACATGGTAATCAGTAGGAGGTTTCCTTGTTTGACCTGGTGCCAAGAGACTCCAGGACAACTCTCTCCCGGCTGTATACCACTGTGCCACCATGTTTGCTGGGTCTGTCCTGCCAGTGAGATACCCATGAATGGTGGTGTCTGAGATATTGGACGAAATTCTCCTACCCGCCCCGCCACATTTCTGCTCCGACCGGCCGGCGGGAGTCTCCGTAACACCGGCCGGTCAATGGGGTTTCCCATTGTGGGGCAGCCTCACGCCGTCGGGAAACCCCCGGGCGCCGGCAAAACGGAGACTCCCGCCGGCGGAGAATGACGCCCATTGTCTGTAATGTGTGATCCATGATTATGACTACGTCAGGCTATGTTTGACTACTCTGTGAGAAAGCTCTCCCAATTTTGGCACAAGCCCCCAGATGTTAGTAAGAGGGACATTGCAGTGTTAACAGGGCTGCGTTTGCCGGTGTCGATTCTGGTGCCAAGGTCAATACCTAGTGGTCCGCCCAGTTTCATTCCTTTGTGCTTTCTTTTCAGTGGTTGAATACAACTGAGGCTTGCTAGGGTTTGGAATCATATGTAGACCAGACCAGGTAAAGATGGCAGATTTCCTAAAGGACATTCATGAACGAGTTGCATTTCGGCCCCAGTGGTGGGAATCAGACCCGGGACCCCAGTGGATTATCCTGAGTCTCTGGATTACTAGTCTAGCGACAATACCACTGCACCACCGCCTCCCCAGAGTTACTTAGAATTATTATGTTGACCATCGACACTTTATCAAAAATTATAAACATCAGTTCAATGGATTCCTTTCTGCCTCAGCTACGCTGAAAATCAAAGCACTCGCTGGCTTTGCCCACAGTCCCATGTCTCTTTCACTTCTCATCGGTCATAAATCCTGGGGGCGACATGGTGGCACAGGGGTTAGCACCGCTGCCTCAAGGTGCCGAGGGTCTGGTTCAGATCCCGGACCCAGATCACTGTCCATTTGGAGTTTGCACATTCTCCCCCTGTTTGCGTGGGTCTCACCCCCACAACACAAAGATGTGCAGGGTAGGTGGATTGGCCATGCTAAATTGTCCCTTAATTGGAAAATTAAGTTCCTCACTGCTCTACCCAATTTGCAGCTAGTAGGTTAAAGTGTTATGAGGAAAAGTCTATATTCTCCCCTTTAGGCTGGAATTCAATTCCCTCCCCAATGGCAAATTTAGTGGCAAGCGGGCTTTTAATCGGGCGAGTAAATGACTGTAGAGACCCTCTTGCCAATTAAGGTCCTTAGGTGGGAAATTGGTACTCATTTAAAGGACTTATCCCTCCGCCGCTGGTATTCAAAAGCAAATTTGCGGACACCCTCCCATAGTGCGTTGCCACTTGGGGGGGCGGGGGAGGGGCGAAGAGATCGGGGATCACATTGGGGTCCTCGGAGATCAGAACGGCATTTGATCTCTTGCTATACGGAGGAGTTTCGGCGGGCGAAGCTCCTCGATGTAGAAAAGAGGACTACGTGTGGCCTCAGCCGTACGTTCACCGCTGAGGCCCCTTATTTATCGTGAGTGCCGTTTTATAGCCATGTGTTTCTCAGCGCCGCGAGCGCCAGTAAACACATGGTTAAACGCGCTTGTTATGTTCCCGTTTAGTTGAATTGCGCTCACTGACTCAGAGAATTCTAATTTTGATTTGGTGAAGAATCTTCACTTAGTGTTTAAATTGAGTGAGGAGGTAGTGTTTAAATTGAGTGAGGATATAGTTTTACTTTATGTCGTTCAAGAAAAGTGCCACAAACCTGAATTGACTGAAAGAACAGCGGGTGATGTTGCCAAAAATATTTTGGTAAGAAAGGCTATGGTGGCGTACTCATCTCCTTCAGCAGAGCACTTGTGTGATTACAAGGAAGTAAAGATTGCCATACTCAATTCAAACGAGTTGGTGTCAGAGGCCGCCAGCAGGAATTTAGACATTTGAGAAAGGAAGCAGCCTGGACCGATGTAGAACTTGCTGGGGGAAGAAAATGGCACTCGATAGGCAATATAGGCGGATAAAGGTGGAATGGAATTTGGATAATTTTAGACAGACGATGGCGGTGGAGGAATTCAGAAATACTGTACCTGGAATGGCATGGTGGCGCAGTGGTTAGCACTGCTGTCTACGACGCTGAGGACCCGGATTCGATCCCGGCCCAGGGGTCACTGTCGGTGTGGTGTTTGCACATTCTCCCTGTGTTTGCATGGATTTCAACCCCTACAACCCATAAATATGCAGATTAGGTAGATTGGCCATTCCAGAAGGTCCACGGAATAAAAAGGTTTTGATTTGGGTTCATGATGGAAATTGTTTACCTGAGGTTAAATGCTCACTGGGGTGACCTTGCCTGCTCGCCTTCAAAATAGTGCCACGGGATTTATTTACATCCAGCTAAGAGGACAAAGAGACTTGGTTAATGTCTCCAAAAGATGATGTGTCCTTCAGTGTAGGTACTCAAGTGTCAGCTTGGATCATGAGTTTGGATCTTGAAGGGAAACATGGGGCGGGATTCTCTGAGCCTCTACGCCAATATCGCAGTCGGAGCGGGGGTGGAGAATGGGCGTTGACGCCGAAATCTGGCTCGACGCCATTCCCGCGATTCTCCGGTCCCCGGAGAATCCCCGCGAATCGCACGCACGTGCGGTCTACACTGCGCGGGTAGGGGGCCATTGACAGAGGTCCCCGCGGCGATTCTGCAGACAAATTACTGGCCGAGTTCCCTATGGTGTGGTTCTAACCAAGTTTTCCTTTCTCAAGGAAAGTCCAGAGTGAAAACGCCCGCGTTTTGATGCTGGCGAGGGGACATAGCCCCATTATTGGAGAATCCCGCCCATGACATTTTGATTCAGAAGTTAATCCCAGTCGGTTGCCACCTTTACAACGGACATTGCTGCTTCCAAAATGAAACCGATATTAATGTTTACTTATCGATCCATTGTTTAAGAAATACCTCACAACCACTGTGTTATCCTTCTGCCAATTGCAAGCTGTCTGCAACCGCATGCTGGAATAAAAGAGAATTAAACACACAAAGCTATTCAGCAGCAAATGTGTGGCTGGCAGTGATTCAATCTTGTGACTTATGCTAATATCCCAAATCTACTTGGGAATCTGTCTTATGATTTGTGACATCAGAAGCACTTATCAAAATGACTGGAAATCCGTGTTCATCAGTAAACTCTGTCTAAGCACCAACATGTTCTTGTCTAACCCTCCTCACACCATGAGGTTAGCTTAAAATGCTCACCGGGGTGACCTTGCCTGCTCGCCTTCAAAATAGTGCCACAGGATTTATTTACATCCAGCTAAGAGGACAAAGAGATTTAGTTAATGTCTCCAAAAGATGATGCTTCCTTCAGTATGGGTACTCAAGTGTCAGCTTAGATCATGAACCTCTAGAAAGCCAAACAAGGAAGGGGAAAAAACCAGCAAGCAGAGAAAGGAGGAAGAAAATCTTGGAATTGAGGATCTAATTTTGGAACTGGGGAGATAAATGATGCAGTTGAAGAGCAGAGAGATGGAATTTCCATGTGAGTTCTACCAATCTCTTGTGGTCGGAGAATAGTTGAACACACCCTTTTCCCAGGAGAAATGGTGTATGCGGGCATTTAGCTGGCATCTTTAGGAGGCGCACTGATCTTCCAAGGAAGTTATGTCAAGAAACCAAGAGCTCCCCAGCAGAAATTCTAAATGGGAAATGCTTTGGTCGATTAAAGTCTCAGAATGTCGGACTTCCGGGTGCGGCGATGACGAGCTAAGTCGCACGTTTCGGCAGCTCCCGGTGGAAAGGACTTTTGGGCTCTTCATAGGAGCCCCAACGGCAATTTTAACGGCTAAAAACACTGTGCGGTAAACCAGAAGGGAATCCCCCCTGGACACGGATGGAAAAAGGAGAGGAAAGTGGCTGGATTGCGGTGGATCCTCTAGAGCAGCGGCCAGGAAGGCAGGCACAAAGCAAGATGGCGTCGGAAGGAGGCAGTTTAATATGGGGCCCTGACCAACAAGAGTTCCTGCAGCGTTGCGTGGAAGAACTTAAAAAGGAGATGAAGAAGGAGCTGTTGGCCCTGATATTACAGGCGATTGAAGGGCTAAAGGAGGAGCAAAAGACCCAGGAGCAGGAGCTTCGTGTCGTGAAGGCAAAGGCTGTTGAGAATGAGGACGACATACAGGGCCTGGTGGTGAAGACAGAGATGCACGAGGCACAACACAAAATGTGTGTGGAAAGGCTGGAGGTGCTGGAGAATAATGCGAGGAGGAAGAATTTAAGGATTCTTGGTCTTCCCGAAGGTGCAGAAGGGGCGGACGTCAGGGCATATGTGAGCACGATGCTGCACTCGTTAATGGGATCGGAGGCCCCGACGGGCCCGTTGGAGGTGGAGGGAGCCTATCGAGTTATGGCGTGAAGACCGAGGGCTGGAGAAATTCCTCGAGCCATAGTGGTGAGATTTCTCCGATATAAGGACAGAGAGATGGTCCTCAGATGGGCAAAGAAAACTCGGAGCAGTAGGTGGGAGAACGCGGTGATCCGCGTATATCAAGATTGGAGTGCGGAGGTGGCGAGAAGGAGGGCAAGCTTTAATCGGGCCAAGGCGGTGCTGCACAAAAGGAAGGTTAAATTTGGAATGCTGCAGCCGGCAAGACTGTGGGTCACACATCAAGGGAAACACCACTACTTTGAAACGGCAGAAGAGGCGTGGACATTTATTGTCGAGGAGAAACTGGAATAAGCGGGCTAGAAAAAGAACGTTTGGGACAAAGTGGTGGGGTGAATATGTGGGATGAAGAGGGGGAAAAGGGGGAAGAGATGATTTCCCAAGTTGTTAATCCTGCGACCCTGTAACTTTTCTCTCTTCCCCATGTCGTGGGGGAGGGGGGGAGGGAGGATGAGGAGCTGGGGGTGCCGGCCATTGGGGGCGGGGCCAAATGGGAAGCGCGGGCTTTGTTCCCGCGCTATGGTAATCATGGCGGGAACAGGGAAGCAGGAAGGAGGGGGCCTCGCACAGTGGGAGCCGAGGTCACGGGGGGGAAGCCGAGGTCGGCCAGAGTTTGCTGACTTCTCGGAGCAACATGGGGGGTGCAATTACGCTAGTGAGGGATCTAGCAGGGGGGGTGGGGGGGTGGGGTTAACTGGGTTGCTGCTGCTGGGGAGAAGGGGGAGCTGGTATGGGGTGGGGTGGTCGGGGCGGGAGGACGCCGTTGGGGGGAGATACGGCTACGTGGGAACCGGGTGAGGAGCTGGATTGAAAAAGGAGATGGCTAGTCGACAAGTGGGGGGGGGTAAAGAGCCCCCCAACCCGGCTGATCACGCGGAATGTGAGAGGGCTGAACGGGCCGATAAAGAGGGCACGGGTACTCGCACAGCTAAAGAAACTTAAGGCAGATGTGGCTATGCTGCAGGAGACGCATCTGAAACTGATAGACCAGGTCAGACTACGCAAAGGATGGGTGGGGCAGGTGTTTCATTCGGGGCTAGACGCAAAAAACAGGGGGGTGGCTATACTAGTGGGGAAGCGGGTAATGTTTGAGGCAAAGACTATAGTGGCGGATAACGGGGGCAGATACGTGATGGTGAGTGGCAGATTGCAAGAGGAGGCGGTGGTCTTAGTGAACGTATATGCCCCGAACTGGGATGATGCCACCTTTATGAGGCGTATGTTAGGACGTCTCCCGGACCTAGAGGTGGGGATGTTGGTAATGGGTGGAGATTTGAATACGGTGCTGGACCCAGGGCTGGACAGATCGAGGTCCAGGACCGGAAGGAGGCCAGCTGCAGCTAGGGTGCTTAAGGACTTTATGGAGCAGATGGGAGGAGTAGACCCCATGAGATTTAGTAGACCTAGGAGTAAGGAGTTCTCATTTTTCTCCTATGTCCACAAAGTCTATTCATGGATAGACTTTTTTGTTTTGGGAAGGGCACGAATCCCGAAGGTGACGGGGACGGAGTACACGGCTATAGCTATTTCGGATCACGCTCCACATTGGGTGGACCTGGAGATAGGGGAGGAAAAAGAACAGCGTCCACCCTGGAGAATGGACATGGGATTATTGGCAGATGAGGGGGTGTGTTTAAGGGTGAGGGGGTGTATTGAAAGGTACTTGGAACTCAATGATAAATGGGGAGGTTCAGGTGGGAGTGGTCTGGGAGGCGCTGAAGGCAGTGGTTAGAGGGGAGCTGATATCTATTAGGGCACATAAAGGAAAGCAGGAGGGTAGGGAAAGGGAGCGGTTGTTGAAAGAACTTCTGAGGGTGGACAGACAATATGCGGAGGCACTGGAGGAGGGACTGTACAGGGAAAGGCAAAGGCTACATGTAGAATTTGACTTGTTGACTACGGGTAATGCAGAGGCACAATGGAGGAAGGCACAGGGTGTACAGTACGAATATGGGGAGAAGGCGAGCAGGTTGCTGGCCCACCAACTGAGGAAAAGGGGAGCAGCGAGGGAGATAGGGGGGGTGAGAGATGAGGAGGGAGAGATGGAGCGGGGAGCGGAGAGAGTGAATGGAGTGTTCAAGGCATTTTATGAAAGATTATATGAAGCTCAGCCCCCGGATGGGAAGGAGAGAATGATGTGCTTTCTGGATCAGCTGGAATTTCCTACGGCGGAGGAGCAGGAGAGGGCGGGACTGGGAGCACAGATTGAGAGGGAGGAAGTAGTGAAAGGGATTGGGAGCATGCAGGCGGGGAAGGCCCCGGGACCAGACGGATTCCCAGTTGAATTCTATAGGAAATATATGGACTTGCTGGCCCCGCTACTGATGAGAACCTTTAATGAGGCGAGGGAAAGGGGGCAGCTGCCCCCGACTATGTCAGAGGCAACGATATCGCTCCTCCTAAAGAAGGAAAAAGACCCGCTGCAATGCGGGTCCTATAGGCCTATTTCCCTCCTGAATGTGTACGCTAAGATTCTGGCCAAGGTAATGGCAACGAGGATAGAGGATTTTGTCCCGGGGGTGGTTCATGAGGACCAAACTGGGTTTGTGAAGGGGAGACAGCTGAATACAAATATACGGAGGCTGTTAGGGGTAATGATGATGCCCCCACCAGAGGGGGAAGTGGAGATAGTGGTGGCGATGGATGCCGAGAAAGCATTTGATAGAGTGGAGTGGGATTATTTGTGGGAGGTGCTGAGGAGATTTGGCTTTGGAGATGGGTATGTCAGATGGGTACAGTTGCTGTATAGGGCCCCGATGGCGAGCGTGGTCACGAATAGGCGGGGGTCTGATTATTTTCGGCTCCATAGAGGGACGAGGCAGGGATGTCCTCTGTCCCCGTTATTGTTTGCACTGGCGATTGAGCCCCTGGCCATAGCATTGAGGGGTTCCAGGAAGTGGAGGGGAGTACTCAGGGGAGGAGAAGAACACCGGGTATCTCTGTATGCGGATGATTTGTTGCTATATGTGGCGGACCCGGCGGAGGGGATGCCAGAGATAATGCGGATACTTGGGGAGTTTGGGGATTTTTCAGGGTATAAATTGAACATGGGGAAAAGTGAGTTGTTTGTGGTGCATCCAGGGGAGCAGAGCAGAGAAATAGAGGATTTACCGTTGAGGAAGGTAACAAGGGACTTTGGGTACTTGGGGATCCAGATAGCCAAGTTTTGGGGTACATTACATAGGCTTAATTTAACGCGGTTGGTGGAACAGATGGAGGAGGACTTTAAGAGATGGGATATGGTGTCCCTGTCACTGGCGGGTAGGGTGCAGGCGGTTAAAATGGTGGTCCTCCCGAGATTCCTTTTTGTGTTTCAGTGCCTCCCGGTGGTGGTCACGAAGGCTTTTTTCAAAAGAATCGAGAAGAGTATTATGGGTTTTGTGTGGGCCGGGAAGACCCCGAGAGTGAGGAGGGGATTTTTGCAGCGTAGTAGGGACGGGGTGGGGCTGGCACTACCGAGCCTAAGTGAGTACTACTGGGCCGCCAATATTTCAATGGTGTGTAAGTGGATGGGAGAAGAGGAGGGAGCGGCGTGGAAGAGATTGGAGAGAGCATCCTGCAGGGGGACTAGCCTACAAGCTATGGTGACGGCACCGTTGCCGTTCTCACCGAAGAAATACACCACAAGCTCGGTGGTGGTGGCTACATTGAAAATTTGGGGGCAGTGGAGATGGCATAGGGGAAAGACGGGAGCCTCGGTGTGGTCCCCGATAAGAAATAACCATAGGTTTGTTCCAGGGAGAATGGATGGGGGATTTGGAGCATGGCAAAGAGCAGGTGTAGCACAATTGAGAGATCTGTTCGTAGATGGGACGTTTGCGAGTCTGGGAGCGCTGACGGAAAAATATGGGTTGCCCCAAGGGAATGCATTTCGGTATATGCAACTGAGGGCTTTTGCGAGGCAACAGGTGAGGGAATTCCCGCAGCTCCCGACGCAGGAGGTGCAGGATAGAGTGATCTCAGAGACATGGGTGGGGGATGGTAAGGTGTCGGACATATATAGGGAAATGAGGGACAAGGGGGAGATCATGGTAGATGAGCTGAAAGGGAAATGGGAAGAAGAGCTGGGGGAGGATATTGAGGAGAGGCTGTGGGCTGATGCCCTACATCGGGTAAACTCATCGTCCTCGTGTGCCAGGCTAAGCCTGATACAATTTAAGGTGTTACACAGGGCGCATATGACTGGAGCACGGCTTAGTAAATTTTTGGGGGTAGAGGATAGGTGTGCGAGATGCTCGAGAAGCCCAGCGAATCACACCCACATGTTCTGGTCATGCCCGGCACTACAGGGGTTTTGGGTGGGGGTGGCAAAGGTGCTTTCGAAGGTGGTGGGGGTCCAGGTCGAACCAAGCTGGGGGTTGGCTCTATTTGGGGTTGCAGAAGAGCCGGGAGTGCAGGAGGCGAGAGAGGCTGATGTTTTGGCCTTTGCGTCCCTAGTAGCCCGGCGCAGGATATTGTTAATGTGGAAGGAAGCCAAACCCCCGGGTGTGGAGACCTGGATAAACGACATGGCAGGGTTTATAAAGTTAGAACGGATTAAGTTCGTACTAAGGGGTTCGGCTCAAGGGTTCACCAGGCGCTGGCAACCGTTCGTCGACTACCTCACAGAAAGATAGAGGGAATGGAAAAGAAGAAGACAACAGCAGCAACCCGGGGGGGGGGGGGGGGGGGGGGGAGGAATTGGACGGTCTCTCAGGGATATTATTGCATATGTATAGGCACTTGTTTTAGGTAATGTATATTGGACTGTTGGATTGTATCTTTGGAGAGTATTTATTTTTGATAAGGCAGTTGCCATTTAGTTTGGTTTTTGTTTCTGTTCATATATTATTTATTTATTTGTTTAAAACTGGCCACTGTTATTTATATTGCTTTATTGTTGTTTAAAAGAAACACTACGTACTGTTATGTTTGGCCAAAAAATCTTGAATAAAATATATATTTTTTAAAAAGTCTCAATGTCAAAGGGTAAATAAATGTAATTTGTTGTTTGAATGCAAGGTGACTGAGGCAAAATGTTGTTGCGCTGTCCACAGATAAACAGATTCGACTGACAAGGGCAGAATTTTATGGGGCTGTAAATTATGATTTGTGACATCAGAAGCACTTATCAAAATGTATTATAGTGGGGCTGCAAATTGCGGCGGCCTGTTCAAAATTCCATTGACTTCGGTGGGACTGGAAAATCCCACCTGCAGAAGGAGCTGTAAGATTCCGTCCTGAGGCCTGGAGTTTTGTCCAGGCGTCCGGTGGATAATCGGGAGAACTCCCAGGTCTGCAACACCAGCCTTTAAAAATGTCTGCCCGTACAACAAGAGCTGGATTCTCTGTTGGCAAGATCCTCCGTTTTGCTGGCAGCACACTCATGCCTGCGGATTTTCCAACGATGTGGGGTGCCCACAATAGGAAATCCCATTGGCCGGTTGCCGGGATGGAGGATCCTGCTGCTGGTGGGGTGCATCGCACCATAAAACATGAGCGGCGGGACGGAGAATCCCGCCCCAAATTCTTTAGTCTGGTGGGACGTGCTACATTAGGAGGCACGGTGCCTGAGTTCGGGAATCATTAGAGTCTGGAGGTAGGTGCAGTCCAGGCTGGGCGACTTGAGCTCTTACAAAAGCGATCCTTCAGAAAAGGTCCATTTGAGAGGTTGGTCGTCCACGTTAACCTCCTGTGCTTCGGGGGAGACATCATTATCACGTGAGTGTGAAAAATCTAAATGCTGTCCAACTGTTTTCTGACCCTGGAATGGCCTTTCCCTATGGGAGAATTGTCATTGTTTCTCCGTATTCAGAGTGTACTCTACTCAAGCACTGAAAGCTTGGACTGGATTCTCAAAACACAGCCATAAAGATGGTTAGGTCGGGTTACTGGGTTACGAGGATAGGGTGGGCGTATGGGCTTAAGTAGGGTGCACTTTCCAACGGCCAATGCAAGCTCAATGGGCTCCTTCTGCACTGTAAATTCTATGAAAGTCTATGGTATTGTCCTGCCACCATTACCTGGTAGAGGTATTTTTCAGTCATGTAGTTAGCTGCCATTCCCATCCACTTTCCGTCTTGCCACACATCCATCAAGATGCATCCACTCTGTTGACCCTTGTCCAAGTCCGTCATAGCTGCAAACTGTCGCAACGTAACAGTGTGACCAAGAGGGAGTAAACCAATAGGGCTGTCAGTGGTCATGGAGCACAACATGCTACCTTGGAGTCAGTCACAATATCCATGGCATCAATTGTGCAGAGCCATTCTCTCCACCACACTTTTACCAGCATTCATTGATGAAATGGTGAAAATTGTTGTTGCATATAAGTTCATGAAAGTGGACGAGAGCATTGTAATCTGAATTGTTTGTGACCCTTTTCACTTTACATTTTTATCAATAGAAGGTCGCACATAGTAGCTGCAGAGGAATAGGATGGGTCCTGCTACCCCACGTTTCTCTGATCAGGGCCTTTGAGTGGTAGTGGAAGAAGTGGAGAGGGGGAGACCTGTTCTGTGTCTTTTAAAAAACATTTAGAGTACCCAATTCATTTTTTCCAATTCAGGGGCAATTTAGCGTGTTCAATCCACCTACCTTACACATCTTTGGGTTGTGGGGGTGAAACGCACGCAAACACGGGGAGAATGTGCAAACGCAACACGGACAGTGGCCGAGAGCTGGGATCGAACCTGGGACCTCGCGCCGTGAGACTGCAGTGCTACCATTGCGCCACCGTGCTGCCCTTCCTGCTGATTATCATAATCACCTGCCACAAGCAAGAAGGCCTGGATACAAATTCTGTCTGCATTGATTGCAACAGGAACAAAAAGAGATCATGGACATAGTGCCGGAAAAAATTCAATGACCAGCTGCATTCCGGCAAGGTGAGTAGCTTGGCGCATCCACACAGAGTTCCAAGGGAAGGGTCACATCTGCATGCTGCAGCTAAGATGCAAGACCTGGCAGAGATTCCTGCTTCAGCACTGAAGCTTGTATGTGTAAACTGCTCATGTAGGTGCACACAGAACACATGCGGATGAGTACTGTGATGCACAGACGTAGTAAAGAGAAATAGCGCATGCGCTATATATCAAGTTAACGTAAGGTCATGTGGTCGTTGCAGTCTGAAAGGATGAAGAACACTAAAGAAATGGCCCAGCCTGGGTGGGTCAGCCTGGCTGAGACCAATTCACATGATTGAACAGATGACCATGGAGGTTGGCATGTCTCCTGAGCAGGTGTCTGTTGGTGATGCTGAATCGCCAATAGTAGATAAGAAAGGTGGTGGTAAATGCACCTTGGAACATGGTGGTAATGGAGGTGGTCTTGTTGTCAGTGCACTGAGCACAAGGGGACAATGACATGAGATGGAGTGTGAGGATAGGGTTGTGTTAAGGGCTGCGCAAACACGGTTAAGGCAATGGTGTGCACCAGAACGTGCGATCACAATCAGAAAGGCTACACTTAAATACCTTCTGTCGTTTCTCACACAGGTCCCAGCTCAGCTCGCTAACCCCATTCCCCGGGTATCCTCATCCCTCAGGCATCAGGAGGAGTAAGAGATGTCCGAGGAGACAGCACATATCAGACGAGCCTGCACTCCACCAACTCAGATACCAGCACATCGGAGAGATGTAGCACGCATGTGGAGTCAGTGGCACAGGATGAAAGTCACCACACCAAAGTGCATAGGGAGTTGACAGAGTCAGAGGTATCTGTGCACAGTCCCATTCGGAGGACAGAAGAAAGCCACAATGATGCTCTAGTCAACAGGTATTGAAGCATCAGGGCGGCATGTGGCACAGTGGTTAGCACTGGGACTGCTACGCTGAGGATCTGGGTTCGAATCCCGGCCCTGGGTCACTGTCCGTGTGGAGTTTTCACATTCACCCCATGCCTGCATGGATTTCACCTCCACAACCCAAAGATGTGCAGGTTAGGTGGTATGCAGGAGTCCTGACAGCTACCAGGGATCCTTGCACACACTTGAACTAAGAATTTGTTGTGGTCATAATTCCACCTGAGTGGGCAGTACGGTGGCACAGTGGGTTAGCTCTGCTGCCTCACGGCGCCGAGGTCCCAGGTTTGATCCCGGCTCTGGGTCACTGTCTGTGTGGAGTTTGTACATTCTCCCCGTGTTTGCGTGGGTTTCGCCCCCACAACCCAAAGATGTGCAGGCTAGGCAGATTGGCCACGCTAAATTGCCCCTTAATTGGAAAAAATGAATTGGGTAAAAAAAAAAAAGAGAAAAATTAAATAAATAAATAAATAATTCCACCTGGGTATTGAGTGAGTGAAAGGAATTTTTGTTCACAAAGGTGTCCACATCCTGAGTTAGGACCTTTATGGCAACATGGGTGCCATCAAGGCCACACCGCACTGGAGGGAAACCTGCTAATTAGACAAAAGCTATGGCTCTCTGCGTATGGGAAGTACCATGTTCAGGTAGCAGGACTTGTGATTTGTGCTTCTGTCCGCCATTTTCAACTCAACATAGAGGCTCTCCTTTGTGGCATAAATCCATGCCTTAATATTTTGTCAAAAGCAAAATATTTTGTTCATCTTAAATCTTTATGCTAATAATTTAAGAAACAATGTGGTTTTGGCCTCGTACCAATGCTAAAGTCATGCCAAGGATCAAACTTGCTGCAAAGCAAAATGGAACAAAGTTCCTTCCTCCAGGAAGCCCCAATTTGGTTCATTCCAGTATCAGGATAGGCCGGACTCTGGATTCAGCATAGTTAGAAAGTAAAATCACTTTGCCGTGAAAAGACATTATAATTCTGCCTCAAAACTCAAATACAATAACAACCACTTAAACCACCCACGTTTAAATTGGGTAAATAATGTCAACCATTTGCCATCACAATTACTGTGAATTACAAAAACACCACAAACAGTGTATTGAGCGGACCGGCTATTTCGAGAAGTAGCAGGTGTTCAATGACAAGTTCGTATCTCAGTAAAGTACAATCACCCATTTTTACTTAATCCCATCTAAACGTTGGCGCCTACAAATTAGGACCTTTGTAGTGTTGTTCTCTTTATGCACTGGTTAATGAATTTGGGGTTTCCTGATACATAATACATCAGCACTTCCAAAAATCCTTTCCCAACCATGGAATCAGTTCAGGAACTTGAGTTTGAATATATCACAAAAGAGCTTTAGCAAGGAATTGATCTGATCCAATTTGTTGCAATAAATTGGTCTGAACATTTCAATGCTAATCAAAAAATAATAATTGGTCCTAATCATCTTCAACTTTACAAAGTGGAAGTTTGTAGGATGTCATGAAGATTCTTATAAGCTGTACAATGCATATAATGGGCAAATCACTTCAGTGCCAGAATGCCTGTAATAAGCAAAGGGAAGCTCACTTCAAGTCAAAAATACATCGATAGGCAAATTTTTCCCCGATACATTTGTTTCTCCAAATTTGAAAAATCCAACAGACTTGTCCGTTCTATGTTTCTGCAGGATTTTTGATTCCACAACTGGTTTCAGCTTTATGCTACCAGCATCCATTTTCCTCTCCCAATCAGGCGCATCATAGTTAGCAGACCATGTTGAAAATGAAAATGAAAATCGCTTATTGTCACAAGTAGGCTTCAATGATGTTACTGTGAAAAGCCCCTAGTCGCCACATTCCAGCGCCTGTTCGGGGAGGCTGGTACAGGAATTGAACCGTGCTGCTGGCCTGCTTGGTCTGCTTTAAAAGCCAGCGATTTAGCCCAGTGTGCTAAACCAGGAGCAAGCCTCTGCATGAAAAGCATAAAGTAAGATTGTTATACAACATATCCCAGCAAGGAGATGATGAGCCAAATGGCCTCTTTGTGTGACCATAAATTTTACAATGTTTCTGTATTGATATTTTGACATCACTGTAAAACAAGGTGGTGCCATGGTTAGCACTGCTGCCACATAGCGTCGAGGATGTGCGTTTGATTCCGGCCCTGGGCCACTGTCCGTGTGGAGTTTGCACATTCTCCCCGTGTCTGCATGCAACGCAAAGATGTGCAGGGCAGGTGGATTGGCCACGCTAAATTGCCCTTAATTGGAAAAAAAAGATTTTAAAATCATTTTTTTTCAATGTAAACGAGGTGAAATAAGCCAGTGAGTTTGAGTAAATGATAGAACAGAAGATCTCGTCGGCAGGAAGGACTGTAAAATCCAGCCCACAAGAGTTTTTTGATTGGATGTTCAGCCAGATCAAAACTTGGGTAGGATTCAAATTGCACCAACCTGAGCCTTTAGAGTAAGCCTCATTTTAATAACATGGGTTAATTTCAGGGAAACTTTAAAAAGTTCCAGGCAATCAGCGTTTAACCTCTTAAATGTTAATGCAAGCTCTGTTTTCATTGCCTGGAACTGCAGAGACAGCAGTGTACCTTGACAATACAAGTCACATGTTGCTGCGAGGTCTCAAACTGCTAACTTCAGTCTAAAGTGCTTCCTGTTTACTTGCACACTGATTTTGTAGACTCCACCCCTACAGTTTCTGAGACTAGATCCTGGATTCCATTAATACTTTTGCTATGTTTGGTAATTCTAAAGAGCTTTTGGAAAAAATCCTGTTTAAAGGATTATAATGGCATGTTCCTATGAAGTTAAAACTAGCACAGCATGATGTGTCAAATGGCCTCCTTCTTTGCTGAAATATCTTTGATCCCATATAACCTCTCCTGAATGAAGAATTTTATGACGAAAATTGAAAGTCGTGACCGTCCCAGATGACCATAGGCTGACATCCCCTTTGAGAGAGAGAGAGAGAACTGACTGGTGGTGATTTAACCCGAGAGTCACTGCACCTCAGGCAAGATTCAGAAGGCAGGGTCTTCATGAATAACCTCAGCCAGTACGGGGATTGAGCCCGCGCTTTTGGCATTGCTCCGTATCACAAACCAGCTGTCTAGCCAACTGAGCTAACTGACACCCATAATATTTTAAAACAATCCATTGACATAGGATTTGGGAGCTGCTCACTCCAATTTACTGTATACAGGATGGAGTAAACAAAACCACTTACACTGTACACCATTTTAAAAATTGGCAGTGAAGTAGCTCAGCAACAATGAAACATTTACAAGAGAAATGCTTATCCTTTGACTTGGCTAAGGTGTAGCAAGCAAAGGTTACTGTTTGTGTAGTAATATGTTAATGCATAGCATGTCAGATATCAATATGTTGTCACTGCAATATGCATTAATGACTTTTAACCTAATTTCCAACTTTGATATCTAAGTCCCATTCACCCTTGCTATTCCTCTGGTATGACCTTCATTTCCGCTCCTGAGACTAAGGGATGCTGACTTGAAAATACGTGGCGGACAACTGGTGTTACTAAGATCAAACCCATCCAATGAACTGTTCCACGTCCCTCACTTCCATTAACCCACCAGGCTAGACTTTCTCTATTAGTCCCCCTGCCCTAGCCCTGATCTCACATCTTTTTCTAGTTTCTCTCCTACCTGTCCACATGCTCTTCCAAGCTCATCTTGTCCAGAAGACAAATCTCCAACTCCCTTTCCCATGTTCCCATGCTGCACAGCAATGTCAGGTACCCAAAAGAAAACAGTGCCACTCTATGTTTCATGGCACACAGCAATATAAATAGTGTGCCACTTCACCAGTAAGTGAAGAAACCTGATGGTCCAGAATAATGACAAGTTGCGCTTGTATAAATCATACAACAACCTACCATGATGAGGAGGTATTCAGTGAATTGCAATTGTCACTAATAATAGTAATCTTTGTTAGTGTCACAAGTAGGCGTACATTAAACACTGTAATGAAGTTACAATGAAAATCCCCTAGTTGCAAAATTCTGCCGCCTGTTCGGGTAAACGGAGGGAAAATTCAGCATGTCCAATTCACTTGATAAGCATGTCTTTCGGGACTCGTGGGAGGATCCCGGAGCACCCGGAGGAAACCCACACAGACACGGAGAGAACGTGCAGACTCCACACAGACTGTAACCCAAGCCAGGAATCGAACCCGGGCCTCTGGCACTGTGAAGCAACAATGCTAACCACTATGCTATCGTGCTATTGGGTGACTGATGCCATTAGCATTGCAAAACTGCAACTTGCCCTTGTCCTTCCCATGAGTTTCGTGATGTTACTTATTTATTATCCATTAAACTCACTGGAGGAAGTGAAGTCTAGTGAATGAAAGCGTATGTATCCTTTTAAAGATCTGATAATAGTTTCTGATTGCCAGCCACACTTTCTGAAGCAGAAATTGAATAATTTGAATTTGTATTCCCGCGTGAAAATGTTAAAGTTTAAAATCTTATTTTCCCTTACATTTCCGTTCTGTCTCAGAGATCTGAAAATGTTCAATTTTTAATTGTTATTTTCCCTTGTGTCTCCTTCTCTTCTTTCTTTCCTGCTCTTTATTTATTTTTCTGTATTTGATTGGGCATTAAATTCACCCACTTGAATCCATTCTACTTCTTAGTCCTTCCTTGTTTATCATTCAAACCTTGGATCTTAGTGGTTAAAAGAGATAAATTGGCTGTTGGTCCCACTAGTTTACTGAGGTCTCAGATAACTTTGTGCCCCAGCCAACAATCATCAACTTACACACCCAGAAACCTACAGGACAAAGCATTGTTAAGGTTGAAGGGTGCAGGGAGAAGTCGGACTAACCAGGCATGCCAATGAATACCCCCTCCAGCAATTTCTGGCACCATGAGAAATGAGGAAAAATGCTGATGAACTGTTGGACACTCAGTATTCCCTTGCAGACTCCTTAGGGTGAAACAATTTGGATTTGACAGTCTATACATTGTTGTATCAGCAAAGTAAGTGTGGATTTCCACAACAATGAAAGGATCAAAGGCCTACAATGAGACAGACAACCATTAAAGCATCTATCATTTACACTTGTATTCATATGGTGACCTAGCGCATTACTATAATGCTACAAAGCACTTTGAATGCAACAAGTGCTTTTAAAGCTCCCGAACCTTTCTTATGTAGACAATTGATCAGCATTTTTCAAGAATATTGAAAGTCAAAGAGATCTAGGAGTACAGGTCCACAGGTCATTGAAAGGGGCAACACAGGTGGAGAAGGTAGTCAAGGAGGCATACGGCATGCTTGCCTTCATTGGCCGGGGCATTGAGTATAAGAATTGGCAAGTCATGTTGCAGCTGTATAGAACCTTAGTTAGGCCACACTTGGAGTATAGTGTTCAATTCTGGTCACCACACTACCAGAAGGATGTGGAGGCTTTAGAGAGGGTGCAGAAGAGATTTACCAGAATGTTGCCTGGTATGGAGGGCATTAGCTATGAGGAGCGATTGAATAAACTCGGTTTGTTCTCACTGGAACGAAGGAGGTTGAGGGGAGACCTGATAGAGGTATATAAAATTATGAGGGGCATAGACAGAGTGGATAGTCAGAGGCTTTTCCCCAGGGTAGAGGGGTCAATTACTAGGGGGCATAGGTTTAAGGTGAGAGGGGCAAGGTTTAGAGTAGATGTACGAGGCAAGTTTTTTTACGCAGAGGGTAGTGGGTGCCTGGAACTCGCTACCGGAGGAGGTAGTGGAAGCAGGGACGATAGGGACATTTAAGGGGCATCTTGACAAATATATAAATAGGATGGGAATAGAAGGATACGGACCCAGGAAGTGTAGAAGATTGTAGTTTAGTCGGACAGCATGGTCGGCACGGGCTTGGAGGGCCGAAGGGCCTGTTCCTGTGCTGTACATTTCTTTGTTCTTTGTTTGTTATTCTATACTAATAACATCCCACAAACAGCAATGAGATGAATCATCAGTTAGTCAGGGTTATTGGATGAGTATTGCCAGTTAGGCAACTGAAATGACTCTTTTTTTATTTGTTTGATTTTATTTATAGAAATGGTTTAATGATTAAAGAGACTGAATTTTTAATCGCACATTTCACAAGTCTTCAACAGCCAATGTAGCATGATTGTTGCTGTGTGAAGGAATATGTGGCAGCTAAGTTTTGTAAAACAAAATCTCACAGACTCAACGTTAAATGAGCAGTTTTACTGGTGTTGGATGAGAAATTAAATTTTGGCCACTGCGTTTTCTTGAATAGTGCTGGGAAGGTAAAGGGGGCCATTGTTTAACACCTTACCTGAAAGAACACCTCCAACAGTGAAGCACTCCTTTAGCCAAGATAGACCATTCTCTTGTGGACCGGAATAAGACCTGAACCCATGACTAACTCAGTGGCATGAGTGCTACCACTGAGCCAAAGCTGGCACCCAACAATTAATGTAGTCTTTTTTTAAATTTTAGCTGTTGAGATATAACGGTCGATTTAAGCTAAGAATTAATTTATAACTATGATGATGTTTGACCTGGAAGCAGTTTGTAAGAAAAACTTGTAATTTCTTTGAAGTGCCTGTGGGACCTCTAATTGTTTTTTAAAAAGAATATTTAAAAATGACTTTTAAGAATTACATCAATTGTGGGTAGCATAGGGGGCAGCACGGTGGCACAGTGGGTTAGCCCTGCAGCCTCACGGCACAGAGGTCCCAAATTCAAAGAGCCCAACCAGCAAGGTTACTCAAAGAACCCAACCAGCAAGGTCAATGACCGCTAAGGACCTGCCCAGCCACCAAGGCACCCGCCCCTTTATTGGCCGAAATCGAAGACAGTGATCAGAGCCCTGTCGAACTATTGGGTCCAAGATCAAGGACCGCCCCAAATTGCGCGAAATTCCAGAGGGATAAAAGGGGACACAGCCATGTGTTCTGTCTCTTTTGGACCCGGCCTGTGCCAGCCTCTTTTGGGATCGGCCTGTGTCCACACCAATCGCAGCATAACGACCAGCTAGCCAAGTTCAAGACCAACGATCGCTACCTGATGGATGAGCCCAGCAGAGACAGAGCCACTTCTTCGAACCAGCCACGTGAAATCAAGATAATGGCCTTATCCATTTGTACAGTGCCGGTCGCCCTGAAGTTAAGTATAGGTGATTGTAGCTGATAGGTGTAGTTTAACTCGTAGTAGATATTGTGTGTGCATGTCAAAGTAGCCCTTGTGTATGTAAATAAACCATCTTTTGAACTAACTGACTGGTTGTGTGGTCATTTGACCGATATAAGGGAAGGTTTGTGGTTCACCAAGATAAATAGGAATACCCACAGTATTGGCGACGCTGTTGGGACATAACATTCTATCATAAAGAGCAACAAGTTCCATACCTGGCTGGCTTTATATTGAACTCACTCAAGAATGTCCTCGGGCTCCTCCTTAATGGGGGTACTCATATTCGGCGAGACTCATGGGGGAACTGATTGCTCCAACCTTATAGATCCTATGCGGGTTATAACACTCTTCGAGACACTTTGCATGTGGGTTAAAACCTTGGAAGGCTGCGTTAACAGCTCAGAGATGCTAACGAACTGGATGTTTTACCAGAGTGACCAAACTGTAATCAGTGGTGTTTTTCATTGCTCGATTGAAAAGGAATTCTACACCATCAGGGCTGTCATGACCTGGGGGTGAGAGGGTTTATGGAAGTGTTCCATGTAGATGATAATTGTACCCACGGAACTCAGATGTGAAAGCCTGGTGGCTAGGACTACCCGGTGTGAATATTGTGGAACTGTGTAGCTATGTAATGCCTTACTTGCTGAAGAGAAATGCTTGTGGTTCTGTAAGATGCATCAAAGAACAAAGAAAAATACAGTACAGCACAGGAACAGGCCCTTCAGTCATCCAAGCCTGTGCCGACTATGTTGCCCGTTTAACCTAAAACCTTCTACACTTCCAGGGACCATATAACTCTATTCTCATCCTATTCATGTATTTGTCAAGATGTCCCTTAAATGCTACTATCATACCTGCTTCCACAACCTCCTCTGGCAGCGAGTTCCAGGCACCCACTACCCTCTGTGTAAAAAACTACCCTCACACATCTCCTCTAAACTTTGCCCCTTGCACCTTAAACTTATGTCCCCTAGTAATTGACTCTTCCACCCTGGGAAAAAGATGACTACCCACTATGTCCATGCCCCCATAATTTTGTAGACTTCTATCAGGTCGCCCCTCAACCTCCGTCGTTCCAGTGAGAACAAACCAAATTTATCCAATCTTTCCTCATAGCTATTGCCCCCATACCAGGCAACATCCTGGTAAACCTTTTCTTCTTGTCTCAACTACTTAAAGTGTGATTTGCCTTTATGTTTAAAGTACCATTTGCCTGTTAATTCATATGTAATTTGTGTTGGTTCTAATTCATGTTAAAGTAAAAGTTACAAAGAGCAAAATCATGTTGGGAATTATTTGGTAAATTTGGTTATACTAGTTTATGGTTTTCTCATGCGGATCATAACAAACAGTATTATATAGCATTTAAGGGGCATCTTGACAAATACATGAATAGAATGAGAATAGAGTTATATGGCCCCTGGAAGTGTAGAAGGTTTTAGGTTAAACGGGCAGCATAGTTGGCACAGGCTTGGATGACTGAAGGGCCTGTTCCTGTGCTGTACTGTATTTTTCTTTGTTCTTTGATGCATCAAACAGCAGAAGCTTTTTGAATTATAAAATTCCTGAGAGGACCACAGGAAATTCCATACCTAAAACAATGAAGAAATCACCACTCCTTTGAAAACTCATCATGTAATACGTAGTTAATATATTCCCAGCGTGGGAGAAAATTATCTGTGTTGGGAAAGTGTTATGAGTGGGTGAAAACCTAGTATGTTTGTATGCTACTCCTTGTAAGACAGAAGCAGATTCCATACAAGGTCTGGAGGACCAGGATGTCTGGGTGGAGACATAGAACTGAAGACGATTATGGAAATAGAACAGGAATTTAAAAAACGTTGTATTGGGGTAACAGTATAAATCAATTGTGACGAATAAGGAAGACTTAAAGCAGGATATGTGAAATGGAGACTTGGATGATGCTGAGATAATGGAGGGACGCAGATAGGCGGGGGTGAAATAGTTGTGTGAGTGTTTGGCGAGCAGGGTAGTGTCAGTGGAAAGATCCCCAGATTTGGGTCTTTCCAAAGCTGAGCTTGGGAAAATTGCATTTAATTCATGAATGTATGTCAGACAAACAGTCCAATGGCATTGAGGCAGTTAAGGATATTCAAAGAAACAGTGGCGAGGTGAAGCTAGGTATCATTAGTATATTTAGATAAGCAGATCTCTGGGCTTGTAAATTATCTCACCAAGGGACACCAAGGAAGAGGAGGAGCACTAGAATGGGTCCTTGGTGGTCACATGAAGTTACCGTGCATGAGTGGGAAACCAGGGCATATTCTATTGGTAGGAATTAAATAATGTATGGTAGTCCCAGGGAGCTGGAAATTGGAAGGGGATTAGATCTTTATGTGGTATCAAAATAGTATATTATCTAGATTTTCCTCTGAAGAAAATGCACTTTGCAGTAAATCTATACTGTGTAAACACCATTAAGAAGTTAAAAAAATGCTTCACAAACAATTAATAACTTTGGCATGTAGTGACTGATATTAAATGTTAAACGCCCAATGTAACTGTAACCGCACCTCAAAATGTAATTCTTGAGTATAAATCACAATCATGTCCTCAGGACATTGCAATACTTGCTTGATAAATGCAAGTTTTTTTTGTGCAAGAAAACACAGTAAGACCCCGCAAGCAAAATTCAATGAATGGTCAAGTAATCTATTACTGGTGGTGTTGTTTGAGAGCATAGTATTGGCCAGGTCACCATGAGACCTCCCTGTCCTTTTAGAAATAGTGCTTCTGGAACAGACAAATGGGATTTCAGTTTAAATTAACTTCAGCATGTTCAGTAATGCGGCACTCTGTCAGTGCTACATTAGAGCATCAATCTAAACTGGGGGCTCATGTCTAGAATTGTCAATTTTAGCTCTAAAGTGGCAAAGTGGCATTCTTGTTACAGAGTCTGAAATTTGTGGGTGCAAATCATACTTCAGAGACTTGGACACACAATTTATCACAGAATTGTTATGGCGCGAAAGGAGGCCATTCAGTCCACCGTTTCTACACCAACTCTCCAAGTAATACCAAGTATTATGACTTAGTACCATTCCCCTGCCTCTTCCCCATACCCTTGAACATTGGATGATGATTTCAACAGAAACAATGTCCTCTTGAATGCCTCAATTGAACTTACCTCCACCACACTCCCAGGCAGCGCATTCCACACCCGAACCACTTGTGTGAAAAAGCTTTTTCTCACATCACATTTGCAAATAATCTAGACTAGCATCTTAATGTAGAAGTCAGATGTGCTGTCTTTTGAATAAGATGTTAAAATGAAGCCCATCTGATCAATCAGGTGAACGTTTTTATGTTCTTGTGGCATTATTTTTAAGAAAAGCAGGAGCATTCTCCTCGATTTCCTGGGCAATATCCCTGAACAAATATCACTGAAACAGATTATCTGAACAATATCCTCTTGTTAGTTGAGGGATTGTAGCTGCAGCGTTTCCTACATTACAAAAGTGACTGCACTTTGGCTGTAAGTCACTTCAGAAACCTGCTGAAGTTATGAGAGTCTCCACATAAATGCAAGTCGTCCTCTCTTTAATTTTAACAGCTGAACGAGGGGCTCTTCCCATCGTCAGGGCTGTTCAATTATGTCCATAATCAACAATCAAAGCACAGGGTGGTTTAATTAAAATAGATTGGGTGGCACGGTGGTACACAGCTGCCTCACAGCTCTAGAGTCCCGGGTTCAATTCCGGCCTCGGGTGACTGTCTGTGTGGAGTTTGCACTTTGCTCCCATGTCTGCGTGGGTTTCCTCCAGATGCTCCGGTTTCCTCCCACAGTCCAAAGAACCATTAGGTGGATTGGTTCTGCTAAATTGTTCCTTAGTGTCCAAAAGGCTAGGTGGGGTTATTGGGTTACGGAGATGGAGGCATGGGCTTAAGTAGGGAGCTCTTTCCAAGGGTGGGTGCAGTCCCGATGGGCCAAATGGCCTCCTTCTGCACTGTAAATTCTATGATTCTACGAACATGTAACTGTTTTGGGTTACATTGTTTTAAACTTTAAAATTGAATTTAACAAGCCCTACTTGTGGCAAATGACTCTCGATGGATCTTCAGTCTATTCAGCACTCAATCAGTAAAATATAAATTCCAACTTGGCTCAGGGCTACTAAAAATGTTTGCCATTTCCTACTGCTATCTTGTGGCTCCTTTCGAAAATGTGTATGTGCGGACATCAAATAAGGACATGCTGTGGAACACTGGCAGCTGTGGCTCAGTTGGTAGCACTCTTGCCTCTGATGCAGAAGGTTGTGAGCTCAATTCACAGTCTAAGACTCAAACGTACACATTACAGCTATCACTCCAGTGTAGTGTTGAAGGAGAGCATCTTTGTAGGAGGTGCTGTCTTTTGAATGAAACTGAAGCCCTGCTTGCCCTGTCAGGTGGATGTGAAAAATCCCATGGTATTATTTTATATAAGAGCAGAGGAGTTATTCCCAATGTTCCGACCAGCACTTATCCCTCAACCAACATCATAATGACAGATTATTTTGTCAATGAATGGGGCTTTCCAGCCATTCTGTCCGGTGCATACAATGTGGAAGCCCATTAACAGCGGTGGAACTGGAAGATCCTGCCGCTGGCCAATTGCAGGCCACCTATGTTGCCTCTAAACACACCATGGGGTCACAGAGATTCTCACCCAATGTCACATTGCTGCTTGTGGGAGCTTGTTGTGCACAAATTGTCCACCGCACTTGCTACTTTACAACAATGATTACGCTTCTAAAATACTTCATTGGCTGTAAAACCCTTTGCGATACTCAATAGTCACAAATGGCCCAAGAGGAATGCAAGTGTTCCTTTTACAATGGAGAATCCAATGGTCAAATAGCCCACTGAGAATTATTATCTTGTTGCAAAGATAAAGATTGACTGCTTCATAATATTACCCATCTCCATCGCTGCCACAGCCCATCTGCTGTTGAAAACTTTGCATCATGATTTTCTTGCCTTCAAACTTGATTACTCCAAGCTCTCGTGGCTGGCCTCCCACTATCCACCCTCCAGAAACTTGGAATCATCCAGAATCGGCCTCTAAGTATCCAAACTTACACCAAGTCCAGTTCACCCATCATCCATGCTCATCTTCCATTAAGGCCTTCAATTCTATATTCTTATCTTTATGCTCAATACCACCATGGTGTCCCCCTTCTCCATCTCTCCTCCAGTTTTTCAATCTCAGAAATATGCACACTCCATCTTATGCAATCACAGTTTTCTTCACACACAGTATTGGCTGCCGTACCATCAGTCCAAACCCGTAGTTCTGCGATTCCCTTTCCAATGCTCTTCACCTCCAGTATGTTCCTCCTTAACATCTGCTTTTTTGACTGAGTGTTTGGTCACTAATCCTACTGTCTCTTTCTTTGGGTCAGTGTCAATTGTTTTGTCAGATTACATTCCTGTGGGCGGTATGTGGTGCGGTGGTTAGCACTGGGACTGCGGCGCTGAGGACCCGGGTTCGAATCCCGGCCCTGGGTCACTGTCCATGTGGAGTCTGCACATTCTCCCCATGTCTGCATGCGTTTTACCCCCACAACCCAAAGATGTGCTGGTTAGGTGGATTGACCACGCTAAATTGCCCCTTAATTGGAAAAGAAAAATAATTGGCTTCTCTAAATTTAAAAAAAAGATTACGTTCCTGTGAAATGTAAGTTATCATTATAAGACACCCAAGGAGCTACCACAATCTGTGTAACTATACCGAGAAATATTCTGTGCCTTCAGACAAAGAGGGATAACACAGAAACAGATCATTCTGCCCAACTGGCCTGTGCTGGAATTTATGCTCCAGCTGAGCCTCATCCAACGCTATTACTTCTAAACTTATCAGCACAGCCTTATATTCTTTTCTCCTTCGTGAATTTGCCTCGCTTCCCCTTTAACATTATTTGCCTCAACTAATATCTGGGTAAATACGGTTTTCTTGAATCCCTTGTTGAATTTTATTTGTGACTATCTTAAAGTCCCATACTGGCCTCCCAGAACAGGTGCCGGAATGTGGCAACTAGGGGTTTTTCACAGTAACTTCATTGAAGCCTACTTGTGACAATAAGCGATTATTATTATTATTAAGTTGTGACCAATTGGTGGCAACATTTCTTTACTTGCCACTTCGAAGAAAATAGTGGGCTGGAATGGTCAGTTAACACTGACAAACTAATTAAAAACTGGACTACTATGCAGAACAAAATACTGTCTTTTCATGCTCTGGGGCGGGATTCTCCGACCCCCCGCCGGGTCGGAGAATCGCCGGGGGGCGGCGTGAATCCCGCCCCCGCTGGCCGCCGAATTCTCCGGCACCGGAGATTTGGCGGGGGGGGAAATCGCGCCGCACCCCGGCGATTCTCCAGCCCACAATGGGCCGAAGTCCCGCTGCTGTAATGCCGGTCCTGCCGGCGTGAATTAAACCACCTCCCTTACCGGCGGGACCAGGCGGCGCGAGCGGGCTCTGGGGTCCTGGGGGGGGGGGGGGGGGGTGATCTGGCCCCAGCGGGTGCCTCCACGGTGGCCTGGCCCGCGATCGGGGCCCACCGATCCGCTGGCGGGCCTGTGCCCTGGGGGCACTCTTTTACGACGCATCGGCCGTGTAGGTCTCCGCGATGGCCGACGCATAGGTGACCCCCCCTGCGCATGCGCGCGGATGACGTCAGCAGCTGCTGACGCTCACGCGCATGCGTGGACTTCTGCCGGCCAACGGAGTCCCTTCGGCCCCAGCTGGCGTGGCGCCAAAGGCCTTCCACGCCAGCCTGCGGGACGGCAACCACTCCGGCGCGCGCCTAGCCCCTAAAGGTGAGGGCTTGGCCCCCTAAAGATGCGGAGAAATCCGCACCTTTGGGGCGGCCCGACGCCGGAGTGGTTCACGCCACTCCATCCCGTCGGGACCCCCCTCCCCGCCGGGTAGGGGAGAATCACGCCCCGCCGGGTAGGGGAGAATCCCGTCCCTGTTGTGTCATGTAAGGACAAAGTTGTTAGTCCATTATTTGATTGAAAGACTGGGCAGGAGTTCCACATCTGCAGTTCTTGACATGTGCATGGCTCTATCTGCTAGCTGTGAGACCAAATCGGCAGTATAACACATGGAGTAAAAATGAAGGCCCTTGCTGTCTAGTTACTGATGACAAGGAGCACCCCTCCCCAAGTAAGCTATATTATTCTCTTAACTCCTGCCTTCTTGGCAGCAGCTTTTCCACTTGGGTTTATTTCACTGTGGGTTTCTTCTCCTGTGATCTTTCCTGAATTCCTGCTGCCGTTTTCTCCTTTATCAACACTAGCAATTTTATTTTTTGTTACTAGTTTTGACAATTGTTCCATGTATTTTCCCATTGTTTCAGCAGCTTTTCTCCTGTCCTAAGCAAAACTGTTTCCCCCCCTAGAAATGGTATCAGCTCTATCTAATTTCAAACTCAGTTCATTGGAGACACATCTGAATATATGTACCTAACTACCAGTGAAGGATTTGTTTATTTATTTTTTCTTGCATCGATTACATTGAGGGTTTTTTCAACAATTTAGTTTACATAGATGTATTTTTCAGAATAAAACTTCCTTACTCCTCCCCACATTCCTTCCTAACGGACTCATGAACTGAATTGGAGATTCTGAATTCTCACTTTGTGTACCTGAACAGGCGCCGGAATATGGCGACTAGGGGCTTTTCACAGTAACTTTATTGCAGTGTTAATGTAAGCCTACTTGTGACATTAAAGATTATTATTATTATAGTGAAGGAGCGATAACGAAGAAATAAAAGGGGGGAGAAACAAAAAAAAAGAGGAAAATCCAATGACGTTTATATACTAGGAACCACAAAGAAAGTTTTAATTGTCTGTCAACTGGCAGGACATTCAGACTGGGAAATTGTGCAGCATAGGAATTCAATTGACATATTCAGTATACATTACAGTCAACACTTGTTTTCCCACTAAGGCATATGTGTAATCTTTCTATTCCTTCATTACTCTTTACCTAGCTACTTCTTTTCAAATCTATCTCTCCATCCTTTTAGTGCATGTGGTGCTTGATTGCAAGTTATTGGTGAGGTTAAAAAGTTGGTTTTACTGCTTGTATGAAAATGTCATTTCTAAGGCATCTTTTGCTCCTTTCATACTGCTGAGGGGCAGTACGGTAGCACAGTGGTTAGCACTGTTGCTTCACAGCTCCAGGGTCGCAGGTTCGATTCGCGGCTTGGGTCACTGTCTGTGTGGAGTCTGCACATTCTCGCCGTATCTGCGTGGGTTTCCTCCGGGTGCTCCGGTTTCCTCCCACAATCCAAAGATGTGCAGGTTAGGTGAATTGGGCCATGCTAAATTGCCCCTTAGAGTCCAAAAGGTTAGGTGGGGTTACAGGGATATGGTGGAGGTGTGGGCTTAAGTAGGGTGCTCTTTCGAAGGGCTGAATGGCCTCCTTCTGCACTGTAAATTCTATGATTCTTAAAACCTCCGTGAATGTGTTAGCACATGGAAGTCTGCAAAACTTTTTCTTAAATTGACTTTTACGAACATCAACTCTTTCTGGTTATTCCAAAAGTATCTTTATTCATTATTTTTGTTAACTACTCATGCTAATTAAAACTCTGTGAGCACCGTGGGATACTATGAGGTACACCTCTCCCCCAAGTGTTCTGCAAATCAGCACATGCGTTGGTAGTTGGGAGAAAAAAATTATGATCAGTGACCAAAGAGGTGGTTTTTGAGGAGTGGCAAAAGAAAAACTGTTTGCAGGGGCTTATGAGCTCAAGAAGAGATTCAAGTGAGTGAGCTATAACAACTTAAGACTGACGGTGGAGCAGGCGGGAAGGGGCTATATTGTGCTCAGCCTCAGAAGAGGTAGGCAGTGAGGTGTGGCTGGATAGGATTTCAGAGGGAGGATAGAGAGAAGTCATGGAGGGAAATGGAGAATAAGTGGAAAATCAGATAGATAATAAATAAAATTGTATTTGTAAAAGGGAAATGGTGTAGGAAAGTCGAGATTTTTAAAAAAAATTTAGATTACCCAATTCATTTTTTCCAATTAAGGGGCAATTTAGCGTGGCCAGTTGTCCTACCCTGCACATATTTTAGGTTGTGGGGGTGAAACCCATGCAAACACGGGGAGAATGTGTCAGGAAAGTGGAGCAGGCTTGATGGGCCTTGTGGTCTACTCCTACGAGCCTGTATTTTAGAGGATGGACAGCAAATGAGGGCCAAGCAAAGACGTCAGCAGAACATTAAATTATGAAGGGATACAGGTGGGGAAATGATGGGATGAGTTGGGAGCGCTTTCCATTCTTTCATGGGAAGTGAAGAGTTGTTGGTAAGGTAAGCATTTGTTGCTCATCCTTAATTGCCCTTGAAAAAGTGCTAGGGAACCGCCTTGCTCAACGGCTCCAGTCCCTCTGATGTCACTATTTCCCCCAGCGCTGTTAGGAAACGAGGTCCATGACTTTAGCCAAAAATGGTGAAGGAATGATAATATAGTTTCAAGTCAGGATGGTGCCTGGCTTGGCGGGGAACTTGCAGGTGGTGTTGTTCCCATGCATCAGCTGCTCTTGTCTTTCCTGGTGGAAAAGGTCACGGGTTTGGAAGGTACTGTGGAAGGAGCCTTGGTGAGTTGTTGCCATGCATCTTGTACATACTACTGCCACTGTGCGTCAGTGGTGGAGGGAGTGAATGTTTATGTGAATGGATAATGTGCTAATCAAGTGTGCTGCTTTATTGTGGACGCAGTGAGGCTTTTTGAGTTGGTGAGCTGCACTCACCCAGGCAAGAGAGAGTTTTTGATCACACTCTTGACTTGTGTCTTGTAGATAGTGGACAGACTTCAGGGAGTTAGGAGGGTAAGTACTCACTGCAGAAGTCCCAGCCTCTGACCGGCTCTTGTAGCCACAATATTTGTTTGGTTGGTCCAGCCAGGGTAGAAAGAGAGAAATCAGGGACACTGATGCTTCTCCTCTATCTGGGCCCTTATCCACTCCTCCTCCTGACGTACAAAATTGGAAACCACAGTCATAGTAAGATTGAACTGTTGATATAGGTTTAGCAAATCTTCTTGGCTATTGTACTCTATGCTCTATTCATAAAACCCATTAAAAGTTCAGGTTTCGGAATGATGCACTTTACAACCAGGGCTTTTTTGGACAATTACATACAAATTGATCATTCATTTTAAGCAACCAACTCTGCTTCTTTGCTCTGCAATATACGGACAGTAACATGTAAATGATTTGAACCTCACAAGCACTGCAAACAACAATCCTAATGCAAATGAGAATATCCTGAAGTAACAATTACATTTTGGGCTGATTCACCATTAATTTGCCACTCTACTCCTACTTACTTACTTTGGATTGTAGCTACGCATTTCTCACTTGGACTTTTGAACCCTGACTCCTCAGATATGTGAACCAGACCTGTTCTGGGAGTCCTTCTCATAGTGCAGGATTTTGATGGGAAGTCAAGCCTTTTTATTTTTAAAAATTAATTTAGAGTACTCAATTATTTTATTTTCCCAATTAAGGGGTAATTTAGTGTAGCCAATCTACCTATCCTGCACATCTTTTTGTGTTGTGGGAGTGAGGCCCACGCAGACAGGGGGGAGAATGTGCAAACTCCACATAGTCAGTGACCCGAGGCCGGGATCGAACCTGGGACCTCAGCACCGTGAGACAGCAGTGTTAACCACTGGGCCATTGTGCCACCATCTCATCTCCTTTTTATAGCAGCAGATACCATATTCCGGTAAGTTTAAATGTCCCAAAGACACTTGAATATGTAAGGGTTGAGGGTAAGTGGGTACGAAGGCAGATGGGTGAATGAGGGGATAGGGTGGCAAGTGGGTGAGTGAGGAGGTGGGGTGGCAGGTGGGTGAGGAAGTAGGGTGGGTGAGGAGGTAGGGTAGTTGGCGGGTGGGTGAGCTAGGGTGACAGGTGGGTGGGTGATGGGGCAGGATGACAGGTAGGTGAGGAGGTTGGATTGCAGGTGGGTGGGTGAAGAGGTAGGATGGTGGATGGGGAGGTAAGTGGCAACTAAAAGACAATGAGGGTGTATGGTGGGCCAGGGGTTGGGTGGATAGTCGGGGGGACAGTGGGGGGACAGCGTGGAACCAGGGTGGGCAAAATTCACATTGGAATTCCAAACTTCCTGTGCAATTCCCTTGAAATCAGTGAGGGGCCTTCTGAGGAATACCCAGTGCAGCATCTGGGGTACCTCTGGGAAACAACCATCTGCAAATTGGAAGTTCAGGGCAGGAAAGGTGGATTGACCATGCTAAATTGCCCCTTAACTGGAAAAAATGAATTGGGTACTCTAAATTTATTTTTTTTAAGTTTTAAAATGAAACAATAATCCATTAAAGTAGCAATAACCAATTGATCTGAAATAATAGAAACATAGAATATAGGAGCAGAGTAGGTCATTCCACCTTTCAAGCCTGCTCCGCCATTCATTATGATCATGGCTGATCCTCTAACTCAAGACTACACTCAAGCACTCTCCCAAACTCCTTGATGCCTTTTGAGATTAGGGGTGAGATTTTCTGGCCATTCAGGCTGATGGGATCTTACGGTCCCACTGACGGTTAATCCCCACTGCATGTTTCACGGTGGTGAGGGTTGCATTCAACGGGAAACCCTGTTGACAATTGCGGGAGCTTTTTGATCCCGCCACTGGCGAGCCGCCCTTCATCGCTAACGAACACACCATGGAGGAGGAGGAAAATCCGACCTAGAAATCTATCTTTTTCCTTCCTAAATATATTCAGCAGGTTGGCCTCCACAGCCTTCTGTGATACAGAATTCCACAGGTTCACCACCCTCTGAGCGAAGAAATTTCTCCTCATCTCAATGGCCTACCTCGTATCCGGAGACTGTGACCCCTTGTTCTAGACACACCCACCCCCCCCAGCCAGAGAAAACAACATCCCCACTCTATTTCTTTAAAAACATTTTTTACAGTACCCAATTATTTTTTTCCCCAATTAAGGGGCAACTTAGCGTGGCCAATCCACCTAACATGCACATCTTAGGGTTGTGGGGGTGAAACCCACACAGACATGGGAGAATGTGCAAACTCCACATGGACAGTGACCCAGGGCCGGGATTCGAATCCGGGTCCTCAGTGCTGCAGTCCCAGTGCTAACCACTGTGCCACATGCCGCCCCTCCCTCTCTATTTCTTTTTCCTTAAAAAAAATAAATTTATAGTACCCAATTCATTTTTTCCAATTAAGGGGCAATTTAGCATGGCCAATCCACCTATCCCTTTGGGTTGTGGGGGCGAAACCCACGCAAACAGAGGGAGAATGTGCAAACTCTGCACGGACAGTGACCCAGAGTCGAAATCGAACCTGGGACTTCTGTGCCGTGAGGCAGCAGTGCTAACCACTGTGCCACCATGCTGCCTCCCCACTCTATTTCGAACCACATAAGTGGACTTTGAAAACATAAAAATTACCCGTTGCAATAAGTTAGAAATATATTCTCATTTTATATTGAACCCAATCAGGCTTACAACTGCCCATTCAGGATCATTTAACAGGACAGCGGTGAACTGCGGATGCTGAAAATCCGAGACATAATCAAAAACTTCTGGAAATATTCAGCAGACCAGGCAGAAACCGGGGAGAGAGAGAAACAGAGTCAACAATTCAGGTCCACGATCTTCACTAGTTCTGATGAAGGGTCACTGACCTCCGTTTCTCTCTTCACAGATGTACCAGATGTGCTGAACATTTCGAACACTTCCCGTTTCTATTGGAGCAAACATAACCCCTTTTGCAAGCCCTCCAAAGAACAATCAAACTGTTTGTGAGCCTTTTGTTCTCCTCAGCAAGACACCCAGCAGCAGCTAAGATCTGGTTTGAGCATGAATTTGAAAGAGTTCATTTAAGGCAGGAAGAAAACAGAAACAACTCACTGAGCAAAATGAAGTAATGGCAAAGCAATAAAATAATAAGATAAAAGAATATGTGTAACCAATAAAAAAGGACCATTAAAAATTCCAAGCAGTAGAGCTAACCAATAAAACCAGTTTTGCTTTTTTTTTGCTTAAGAAGCAGAGCTAGAGATTCTCCAGACACCCAGCCACGTGTTTCTTGGCGGTGCGCAGTTTGCTGGTGGTGGGATTCTATCCTCCCGCCACTTGTCAGTGGGATTTCTCATTGAAGCCACCCCACACCGCCGGGAAACCCGCGGGCAGGGGTATGCTGCCAGTGGGAACAGAGAAACCCAGTGGCTGGGGAATTTTGTCAAGAGAGAGAGAGAGAGAGAGAGAAACACATGAGGCCCCAGACCTGGTCACCAGGAAAGGGGGAGGAGACTAGTGCCAAGGTAAGGAATTGGGTTTTAACTCAAACGGATCTTGAATTCTCCTCTGGTTTTGCACATTCCAAAACTGGCCTGGGAGGAATTTATACGAAAGTGGGGTGTGGAAGTGAATGGCTCCCTTTCAACCTGGGATTCCCTCCTTCCCAACCTAGTGTGTGGATAGATTTTTGGGGAAGGTGCCCAAAGAATCATCCACTTGGCACTTCTAGCTGAAGTTGGTTGCAAGTGGCTTGTCTTTTGCACTTTATACGTTGGTTTTGTGGAGCGTCCACCTCCAGTGAGTTTTCTAATTGTCCACTACCATTCACGACTGGATATAGAACATAGAACATTACAGCGCAGTACAGGCCCTTCGGCCTTTGATGTTGCGCCGACCTGTGAAACCACTCGAAAGCCCATCTACACTATTCCCTTATCGGCCATATGTCTATCCAATGACCATTTGAATGCCCTTAGTGTTGGTGAGTCCACTACTGTTGCAGGCAGGGCATTCCACGCCCTTACTACTCTCTGAGTAAAGAACCTGCTTCTGACATCTGTCTTGTATCTATCTCCCCTCAATTTAAAGCTATGTCCCCTCATGCTAGACATTGCCGAAGAAAAAGGCTCTCACTGTCCACCCTACCCAATCCTCTGATCACCTTGTGTGCCTCAATTAAGTCACCTCTTAACCTTCTTCTCTCTAACAGCCTCAGGTTCCTCAGCCTTTCCTCATGAGATCTTCCCTCCATACCAGGCAACATCCTGGTAATTCTCCTCTGCACCCTTTCCAATGCTTCCACATCCTTCTGAGGAATTGAACAAACGAATGTGATATAAAATAGTTAGTTCAAATATTAGTTGCAGTAATGTAGATAGTAGTGAGTTCACAAAGGACAAAGCATGGCAAGGAGGATGGGGAAAAGGATGCTGGGTAACAAGAGGCCCAGGGTTAAGAAATGCAAAGTGAGCCAATCAGGATATATGGCCAGGTCAGGAGGTGTATAGGATGATCTATGGGAATCTTGTATGTGAAACTTGATGCCATTTGAATGTATTTGCAGAGATTTCTTTGTCTCCGACCTCATTCGGTTCCGGAGCTCCAGGAGACAGCTTGTGTGTTCTGGAACACATTGCGGAGCGAGTCAGCTTTGCAAGTTGGTTAAAAATGAATAATACTATACCTACAAATCCATCTCGAGTTTTATTGAGGCCAGACTGACGGGTAAAGAATTCAATATTGTCATTTGGTGCTGAAACCCAGGATTTCTCCAGATGGTCACCGGCCAGCTGCGAAATCAGAATTAGACCGATGTTGGACAAGGAAAGTGGAAATGGGCCCACAATGTGTGTAGCTGGAAAATGACCACATTGATTTTCCCCTCTTCTCATGGTCTGATTGGTCTGGTCACTCGTGGTTGGTACAGAAAGATCATCTCAACGAAATCAAAGGTCAATCTGGGGATTAGAAAATTAAACTGATGGGATATCATAATATTGATCGTTCAGTTTTGGGTTAATTGTGGAATTGATGGGACATCGGAAGGATGGTTCAGTTCCACGTGTGTTTTTGATTGGGGAATTGATGGGATATCGGAAGGATGGTTCAGTTCCACGTGTGTTTTTGATTGGGGAATTGATGGGACATCGGAAGGATGGTTCAGTTCCACGTGTGTTTTGATTGGGGAATTGATGGGACATCGGAAGGATGGCTCAGTTCCACGTGTGTTTTGAAACTATAGTTGATTAAGCTAAAATTGTACCCTTGGACATTAGTGGCGAACAACGCAGTCTTGAGGACTAGTTTGAGATTATGGGGAATTGCTTGGATAACACGAGTGATCCAAACAGTTCATTGCAAATATTATGTGATATTTGTCCAGATAAAGCGAGGGATTTTAGAAAAATGTCAGCAACTTTAAAGAATAAATTGGATGACGAATGGCCACTAGGTGGCACTAAAGATCTGGACATCATTAAGAAAATTCAGGGTGAAATCTGGAAAAAGAGCCAAAGTATGAAAGCCAAAGAGTTAACTGGATTATGGAGACAATATTGTCAAGAGGAGAGGGATAAGATCATGTTATCAAGTTGGCAAGAAAATGCCCTTAAAATGGGGATTCCAATTAGTGTAGGGGGGAACCAGAAAACTCTGGAGATCTTGAAAAAGGAGTGTGCATTCAAAAAACGCGCAAGTAAAGAGAGGGAGACACCTAGCGGGGCAGACTCGAGTTTAAAAAATGGGCTACATAGTTCAATGGCTGGCCTTGCATTGACAGAGGCAGATGGTGACCTAGAGAATTGGACAAAGTCGGGTAGAGTCCCGACTGCACCAGTAGCATTGTCTGCACTAATTCCAGAACCACCAGGTATTGTAATTTATATCTAGTCACTGCTCCCCAGATTCAAATCATGCCAGCCTCTCCAGTCCCTTTGGTTGATAGTTTGGGTCCTATTTCTGCACCTTCACCATCTGTTAGAGAAGGGGAGCTCTGTTCCACAAGCCCAGTTAGCTCTAGGACCCGATCTCGGACAATGAGGGGCCTGATCCTATCCAGAAACAATTACGCATACCACCTAGATCCCTTAAGACCGATATGGTAGGACAGAAAAGTATGAGAACAAAGAAAGAGGACGGGAATGGTTCTGAGGAGCCGGAGCTCCCCCTATCAGAAGGGAAGGACGTCGAAGTCTTTGAAGAGCCAGAGGAATCCGCTAAAGCGCCCCCTAGTGAGACTCTGAGACAGTTGCCGATTAGGAAAATACCCAACCCTGATGCTGCAACAGCAGCAGCCCAGCCCACGATAGACGTTTATTTCCCATGGAGACCCAGTGAGATGATGGCTATTTTGGCTGCAATCCCAGACAGGAAGAAATCTCCTGCTGTTTTCGTGGACTATCTGAGAACTACCATCTCAGTTTATCAAGCTGATTCTAGGGACCTCTGGGCCCTAGTCCAGCAGCTTTTAACCCCAGCAGAGTACCGCAGTCACCTCAACCACTTGAATTATGCTAGCCATGCTGCACTTCAGCAAGCCCATGCCTTGGACGATGATAGACGGGCACAAATCCTGAATGTGTTGAATGCCACATTTCAAAATCCCAAAGACATCTCTGCTATCTTAGACCTAAAACCTAAAAAGACTGAGGAGCCAGAGGAATTTCTGGAACGTTTTAATGAAATCTACCGTGGGCAGTCAGGCGACTTGCTGTACCAAAATGGTCAGAATTCCCCTCAATATTGTGCTATGTTAATGCATTGCCTACCACCTTCTGTGGTTACTGCTGTGAAATGTAATAACATGAATTGGACAGAGAACGACCCTTCCCAGATGGCCCGGGCAGTCAGATTTTATTGTATGGAGGGTGTAGGCCAGGAAGGAGGCTCAGTTACAAAGATTAAGACTGAGTATGTAATGAAAAAGGATGATCTGAGACCCCAGCCAGTGGCAGATACAGTGGCTTAACAGCTGGAACCCCAATATTGTGACCTTGGGTGGGTGGATCAACACGGGGGAGGATATCAAACCCACCCAAATGGACCTTCAGCCCCTCTTTATGGCCCACCGTATGCACCAACAGCTTTACAACTGCCTCTGAGGGGCCATTGGTCTACTGAGGAAAGAGGATGGGGCAGATATAGAGGGAACAATGCATGTTTTAATTGTGGCCGTTCAGATCACTGGCATCAGGAATGCCCCTTTAAAAGACGGGCAGCAGAAGGAGACTACCCGACCCAAAGGAGGGGGTACCCACCAAGGGGAGGACAGACGAGATACACTGACTTCTCCCAGGCAAACCCTTTCCCAACACAAGATTGACTAGCTAATTTAGTCATAAGGACTCTCCAATCAGACAGGGAACCTATTATCTCTCTGCAGACAGGAGATCAACATTACCCATTTATAATCGACAATGGAGCAGCCATGTCTTCAGTGCAATCAGAACTTCGACTACCACTGTCCGACCACACCCAGCATTTGTCGGGGCCCCAAGGACAGGTGTGTGAGTATCCTATTTCTGAACCTGTGACAGTCACTTATGAGAATAAGTCTACAGATCATCAGTTTGTGGTGACTACTGGATTGGACTGTGACTTGTTGGCCCGAGATTTACTGTGTATCTTCCAGCTACAGCTAAAGTGCGGAGACGAAGGGGTAACGGTTCAATCATGGAGGATGAGACAACAGTGCTATATTTCTATCACACCCCAGTGGTGGACGTTAGACATTGAACATTCACTGCACCACGTTACCCTGGCCTATGACAGAACCAGACAGAACAGGGAGTTGGAGGACAAATACCAGCCCTTAATTGGGAGCGAATGGCCAGTCAAGATTACAGCCACAGTCACGGGAAAAAAAGGTACAGCCAATTTTTTTACAATACCACCACATTTATGGCCAGTCAGCTTCTGTAGGCCATCATGTTACACGTCAGGTCCACGACCAGTACCATGCCAAGGATCTGGGGCCTATGGTAAGGAGGGCAGTGGATCACTCAGACCCAACAGAGTACGTACTTCAAGTCATGCCAGACGGCACTTCCATAAAATATTTTGAGGTCCCTGAAACGATTAACACTCGACTTCAGCATCACCTGGGACGTGACATTTTGGGATATGTCAACCCACAGCTCTGGAAGAATAGGGGATTCCTTACCTTGGTCGTCACAGAAATATCCCACCGCAGTTAGTTAATGACCTACTGCAGGCGCTCCTTATTCCCGCGCAGATTTCCATCATTAAATGCGCTGCCCATACAAATGGTAAGACCCCAGTTGACGTTGGTAATGAACGAGCAGATTGTGCAGCGCGGACAGCTGCGCAAATTCAGCAAGTGATGGTGCCTCAAATGTTAAGTCAGACTAAACGTTCTGCAATAAATAGGTCTGCCTCTGAGAAGCCAATGCCAACCATCCAAGATGTCATGAGGTTACAGGAGGACGCTCCTGAGAGTGATAAACAAATGTGGAAACGGTTAGGTTGTACATATGATTCTGTTTCGTCTTTATGGACCACGCCAGCACATCAGACTTGTATGTCTGAGGTACTGGCTTTATGGGTCATCGAATGTGTACACTTTGCAACTCATTGTGGGGCTCAGGGGACTAGTGATTTGTTGCTGGACACTTGGTGGCACCCTAAAATGCAGGGGCTGGCCCAGAGTATCAGTAATCGGTGTTTGGTTTGTCAGCAATATAACACCGGCAAAGGTATCCCTTGTGGTATGGGGCAAACTCCGTTGCCCAGTGGTCCCTCTGAGACGCTCTAAATGGATTGCATTGAGTTGGAAAGGTGTCAATGTTATAAATATGTTTTGGTCATTGTGGATGTGTTCAGCAGATGGGTTGAGGCGTATCCGACTACCGATAATAAAGTTGCTACTGTGGTTAAAGTTCTGATGCGGGAACTCATTCCCCGGTACGGCATACCAGCTCAGTTAAGTTCTGATAACGGGCCTCATTTTATTGGACAGATTAACCTGCCTCCCTTCCCCAGCGTTGTTTTACAGGTGTGGAGCATGATGGGGTGGCTACGCACCACCTGTGTAATCTTCGGCCTCGCCTCGCTTGGAGTGACATCGGCGACGGAAATAGAAAAGGGAAATATCATCTACATCTGTAACCCCAACCAAACTACAAGGACATTTCACTTATGCAGAGGTGATGTCCCCATATACGAGGACATGGTATCGACTCATGGAAGGTCATCAGGTTAACAGACAATGCAGGACTCATGAAGCAATTGCACCGGTCCAGGCGATGGGAAGGGAACATTGCATGGACATTGCCTTGTTTTTGGAGTACATGTAAATTTGATTTTGGATGTGTTAGTCAGACCGTGAGGAGAGGGTAGGAAGAGGTTGTGAGAGAGAGAGGGGGACTAGAGAGAGGACAGAGCATGTGAGAAGGGGAGTACAACTAGAACGTAGGTTATCAGGAGATATACTTAATTGATTTAGGACTGAGGGAAACCTGGGTAAAATGCAGGGTGCACTGGAACAGATGGATGCCCCTAGAATCTTGGCTGTTAGGATGCACGAGGGTGCAGCGGATGACGTGGGGCTGCAACAGGAATTGGAAATGCAGCGACGAATCTTCTTAGATGAGGGACCATAGCTACGGGTTGGACAGATAGGTTATCATGAAATGATAAAAGGAGGGAATGAGGAATTGAACAAACGAATGTGATACAAAATAGTTAGTTCAAATATTAGTTACAGTAATGTAGATAGTAGTGAGTTCACAAAGGACAAAGGAATTCAGAAAGCATGGCAAGGAGGATGGGGAAAAGGATGCTGGGTAACAAGAGGCGCAGGGTTAAGGAATACGAATTGAGCCAATCAGGATATATGGCCTGGTCAGAAGGTGTGTAGGATGACCTATGGGAATCTTGTATGTGAAACTTGATGCCATTTGAATGTATTTGCAGAGATTTCTTTGTCTCCGACCTCACTCGGTTCCGGAGCTCCAGGAGACAGCTTGTGTGTTCTGGAACTCATTGCGGAGTGAGTCAGCCTTGCAAGTTGGTTAAAAATAAATAATACTATACCTACAAATCCATCTCGAGTTTTATTGAGGCCAGACTGACGGGTAAAGAATTCAATATTGTCACTTCCTATAATGCGGCGACCAGAATTGCACGCAATACTCCAAATGCGGCTGCACCAGAGTTTTGTACAGCTGCAACATGACCTCATGGCTCTGAAACTCAATCCCTCTACCAATAAAAGCTAACACACCGTACGCCTTCTTAACAACCCTCTCAACCCGGGTGGCAACTTTCAGGGATCTATGTACATGGACACCGAGATCCCTCTGCTCATCCACACTGCCAAGAATCTTACCATTAGCCCAGTACGCTGTCTTCCTGTTATTCCTTCCAAAATGAATCACCTCACACTTTTCTGCATTAAACTCCATTTGCCACCTCTCAGCCCAGCAAGACTGGCAAGACTGCAGATCTTAGATATGATCTGTTGATTCTGGGATTGCTAAACTCCACTATGCAGCATGTCTGTGTTGCAGCTTCACCAGTTTAACACCTCATTTTTTGATATGTAGATGTTAAACAAGGAGAGTACTGATTACACTCTTGATCTATCTTTTGTTTCTATCCTTGGCTTATTATTAGCTCCTCTGGCCTTACACCATCACTTTTTTGGGGCATTTACTGACTCCTGCCCCTTAGCCTATCAGACCTTCACCTTTAACTCCAGCTCTGCACTTTGCTTAAAAGCTGTTCATCTGCAGCATAGTTTAGCTTGGATGAAGAGATTATTGGCCTGAACGGTTCACTGTTTCTCTGTTCACGAGATGCTGCCTGGCCAGCTGGGCGTTTTCCAGCATTTTCAGCTTTTAATTCTTTACAAAGTTCACTTCGACATTTACAAAAACAGCCCCATTCTGGAACCGAGCAAATCTCCGATCAAGCAAATTAGCGACATTGCTAATTCGATGCCAATATCACTATGAAATGTAAAATGCACCAAGCAAAAAGAGAGACCTCCTCTATTTTTAAGAGATCTCATTCCTTTTCAGGATTTGCCATGCTTGCTCCTAATTGAAAACTCAGAGATGGTTCTCACAGCGCTTGCTATGTTGCTGTCCATTTCAGAGAGCAATGCTATATCAACCTGTGTTCAGGGTGTTATATTACGTATAGTAATATCTTGTTACTCATTTGCTTAGTTCCAGAACGGTCGGATGGTTGATGTTCAGTGACACTCGAAGTCTTCAAATTAAGCAAATACTGTTTATTGAGTAACGATTATAAATAACTATGAGTTTGTTCACTCTTCTACAACTATAACTGAAGATTAGATATTTAAGATTAAGTATATACATATTGTTTAACTACACCTGCTCACTAAGCTATATCTCTACACACTGTTCACTAGTCACTCCTGATAAGAAGAAGTGGAACCCTCTCTGAGCGTAGCTCATATATGTATATCTGGTGCTGCTATCTAGTGGTTGTCTAGCACTTACTTCCAGATGTTAACCCCTTACATGCCTGCAGATATACAGATCACTACAGGGGCAGCACACAATTATCCGTGCAAACAGCGAGGCAGCTGGTGTCACCTCAGTCTTTTTGGAGGCCGACAAAGTTCCTTACTTTCTGCTCTTTCAAATTTACAGTTGCTTAAATTGTAGCCTCTTCATTAACATATCCTTTGCTTTAGTTGTGTTGGCTGTTAACCTCAGCAATGCTGTTTAACCTTTGAGGTGTGCAATTCAAACAGGTCAGTCAACGGGAGTGTGCAGCTCTCCCATTGACTTTGTTTTGCTCCCCAAGGGATGGGCCGATGAATGTGGGGCTGTTATTAAATAGCAAGGAGTCGATAGTCTCAGTCAGTGGCATAATCCTATAATTTCCTCCATATTCCTGCCTTGACCTTGAACAGAATGCTTGGTCTCAGTTAGCTCCTCAAATACACTTTTTCAAACAAAGTCATAAGATACATCAGAAGTGTATTTTGGAACAGATTCACATTCATATATGTTAGCTGCAGTTAACCGGTTTGAAAAAAAAGGTTTTAAATTCAAACACAAAATTCACCCTGGTCCTTGTAGTACTGGAACTGGAAAGGAAATAGTTTTCTTTTACACAGTATATGTAACTGGATAATTAACCTGTCTATAACAGTAAGTGTGTGGTGTCATGACAGAAAGTGAATGGAAATGTTACTGTTTGAGGGATAACATGTCATAGGCCAGAGTGTGTTCTGAGACCACAACACATGTCAGGTTTAAGAGTGCTCACAGCTTAACCCCACATTCCACACAGCATTCTGCAGGTTCTGGTGATCGGGCTGACAGGGGGGCTCTCACATAACACATCAGCACCGTATTTCAGAGTCGCTCCTATTTTTGGTAAGTGTTCTCTTGGCCAGAGGCAGGTACTGTGAAGGATAGAGTTGTCTCACAATTTAAATTGAACTGGAGTTGTAGTGCGAATAGAACAAAAGATATTATGTTCGGTTTCAGTTCATCACGTGCTGTGAGGAGTTACATAGAATCTTATCATAGTTCTAAGTTTGTGTGTCTTTCATGTGACATGCACACATACATACTTGTACACATCAGGCATATGCACACACACACACAAACACAAACGGACACAATATAACAGGTTTGAAGTTAAAGCTGAGGTTATGATGAAGTGGACTGGTTAAAACGTAACTGGTCAAGTTGGAGTAGCAGCAAGGAGTCAGCCTTACTGCACTGTCTAACAGTGTTGTAGAATTTACAACACATTACAAGTCCATTCAGCCCAACAGGTCAATGCTGGCATAGCGTCCTCCAGCCACTTTACTTGGTCCAACGCAATTAGAATGGCGGCCCACTCCTTTCCCCCTCATGCCAACATCTAACTTCTCTGTAAATGTTATTCACACCAATACTCTCATGTGACAGCAAGTTCCACATTCCTCTGGGTTAAAGAATGTGGAAAACAGAGATGGTGAATCCTGTTGGATGGTTCCCTGAGCAGATTGTCTAAATCATCCAGCAGACTGTCTCATCACCAGAATGTTCAAACAAGCACCAAGATGAAGCTTTATTTCTCCTTTATTCTTTCATGGGATGTGGCAGTCACTGGAAAGGGCAACATTTGTTGATCCGACCTCCCGAAAGGGCATTAGTGAACCAGATGTTTTTTTTTTTAAACCACACTCAATGATAGTTTAATCATTACTGAGACTAGCTTTATAATTCCAGATTTTTATTATTTGAATTTAAATTCACCAGCTAACATGGTGGGCTGGAACCCATCTCCCTAGAGAATTAGCCTGGGCCTGGCAATGCCACCATCTCCCGCCTTAGCTTGGCTGCTGGTGGGAAGGGCTGTGTATGTCAGACCCTGCTTCAGCACTAAGTCTCAACACTAAGCCAAGCAGCTCCAATTGGGGAAAAGATTGTCGTCCACCTCCTTCCGGAATGTGCCGAAGTTTATCAATGATGTGGAGATGCCGGCGTTGGACTGGGGTGAGCACAGTAAGAAGTTTTACAACACCAGGTTAAAGTCCAACAGGTTTGTTTCAATGCCACTAGCTTTCGGAGCGCTGCTCCTTCCTCAGGTGAATGACGAGGTATGTCCCAGAAACATATATATAAACAGATTCAAAGATGCCAGACAATGCTTGGAATGCGAGCATTAGCAGGTGATTAAATCTTTACAGATCCAGAGATGGGATAACCCCAGGTTAAAGAAGTGTGAATTGTGTCAAGCCAGGACAGTTGGGAGGATTTCGCAAGCCCAGGCCAGATGGTGGGGGATGAATGTAATGCGACATGAATCCCAGGTCCAGGTTGAGGCCGCACTCATGTGTGCGGAACTTGGCTATAAGCTTCTGCTCGGCGATTCTGCGTTGTCGCGGGTCCTGAAGGCCGCCTTGGAGAACGCTTACCCGGAGATCAGAGGCTGAATGCCCTTGTTTATCAACAACAGCTTTGCAACACACGGTTCGGAGCCCTCTGGACATTTCCCAGGGGCGCTCACGCCGAGACAACAGTCAAGCACTCCTTGATATGTGTAAAACTTGCTGGCTTTCCAGTGCAAGGAGCCGTCCACGACCAAGTTTCGTAAACTGGCGCGTTCCAGTGGGCAGCATGTAGGGTGAGGGATACAGCGACCACAAAACCTCAGTGAGGAAAGCCCACAAACCATAATACACGGAGTAGCTGGAACAAATGAAAAAACCCTTGGACTGTATATATCGCAAAATGTTTAAATACTATGTAAATGCTGATGCCATGTAGCTCTGAAGAAGTCAAACGGACTCGAAACGTTACCTTTCTTTCTCCTCGCATGCTGCCAGAGCTGCTGGCTTGATACAGCACTTTCTGTTTTCATGCCATGCACTGTGTTTTACTAAATTGTTCGGTACTGTCACAGATGATTTGTAATATACCGTCACGAATGTTTTTAACAGAGTATATTTTGGGGAAAGAAGTTTTCCTTGAACTCTACCGGATTTATTGATGACCACCTGACATTTATGAGCCCTGGTTTAGAATTCTCCCATAATCGTCGCATCTAATCGTGGTAATGTTGTGAACCTTTACTGGGTCACCCTTCAGCCTTCTCTTTCTTGAGAAATCCCGCCCTGTACAGTCTTTCCTTTTAAATAAAAGGCAAGAGACTTCACACCAGGGCACCACAACGTACGATCGAATATTTAAACTTCAATCATGTTTTAAATATCTGAATAGTAAATTACTTTGATAATGTCCCTCAAAAATATCGATGCCAGAGGACCGATGAAATACAGCGTGTTAGTGAATGCCCCATCACAGTCTCTGCGACAGGTACACATTTACAACCTGGGGACGGGCAATGGCTTGTACAGTGAGTGCGCAGTCATCAGCGTCAGTGCCCTACCGTCCTCCTGCAATAGGATCAAACTTGCTTTTGATTGAACTGGAGGGTTTTCGCTTTTCCCCCCTCGAAGCCCCACCCACCCATTCCACCACCAACGCCACTCCCCACCCTGCCCGTGGAGGTGAACCCGTCTGGAAAGCAGCAAAAAATAAAGCAAAATTAAAATGTTTCAGGTGCAGAAACGGGGAGAATGACGTTCTCGCTGGAACGAATTGCTCTGACCTGCAATGCCCTGATACGAATTTTCAGAAGGGACTTGGATACATAGCAGAGGGGGAAACATTTGGAGGGTAATGTTGGGGAAAGCCGAGCAATTGGGACTGTATCAGCACGATCGGCTGAATAGCCTAATGGAGGATTAGGAATGGGGTTAAATTCAATAGTCAGGGGTTTCCATCTGAGGGCGCCTTCCCCCTCCCCCTTCATTCTAAAAGTTAAAAGCAATGCACTTGTAAAAGATGATTGGTGCCACATTAATCATACAATACAATTTACTCGAAAGGCAATACTTGACAAACACAGACGGATTCACTGGAAAGGACGGGACGACTTGCTCACACTTTTCCCCGCAGAACCGAATCGCGCTGTTTAGTCGCATCATTTATAATTCTCATTTCATGAGCGACATGGTCCTCGCTGCATGGTTGCCAGAGCAATACACAAATAAAACCAGCCCTTCAGAAACCAAACAAAGCTAACTGACCGCACCGCAAACTGCTTGAAGGCACACACGTGTCAGCCCGGGAGTGGGGTCACTCAGCAAGTTAGTCTCGAGCCTCTTCATCTTTCCCGAGTGACACCAGCGTGGAGGAAATGTTTGGAAAGTTCCCAGAGGACGAGAACACATTTTTTTTTAAAGAGTTGCATGGCACACATAGAGGTCACCAGTCTGGCAACAGGGTGGGCATTGAGGTTGTTCTGCAATGCAGTAGATCAAAGGAGCTGAGAAACCACTTAGGGCCAAAGACGAACTATTCTGGGTGAAGTCCCATCGACAAGGTGTAGGGTCTGCCAAACATATTTAAACAATCCCCTCACAACAAATTGCCTTCTTTGAGCACACACAATACACCTCCAAACCAGGTCTCAAACATTTCATTTATCATTCATAACTCGAGGGGGGATTAGAAGTTGAACTGGTACAATAGCCCAAAATCACATTTTAAGGATTTAACCCGAGAATATAGATTTTCAGAGCAATTCATTGCACTTTTGAGAGAGAACGGTAAATAGTACTCACACTGTGAAGTGGTAGATAAAACATTTCCAGCCGGTGGGCCGTTCTAAGAAATTGTAAGTTCTGCCTTGGAGGTTCATCTTGGAAAATAAGGGCTTGCGGCCGCTGTAAGGCGACATGTGCGGTGGCAGAGTGATAGCTTTAGGAGAGATATCGGGGTTGATGATCACCTCAGCCCGCCTGTCCGCGGCAGAGATCTCCGGGTTGTTGTCCGTGCTGCTTTCGGGACTGTTGCTCCTCTGTAAGGGCAGCGGCACCGGCTCGTACTGTGCGCAGGGCACGTTCTCAGACATCTCCAACATGGTCGATCTGCGGGCCGAGCCGCTCTTCTGGGAACCGGAGCCACTCCATCGTGACTTAACTTCGGAGGACATCGAGTGTGAGAGGGAGACGCAAAGCAGGCGTGTTGGAGCGTCCGGTCTTCAGACAACTGAGAGAGGGAGAGAGAAGTGGAGAAGGACAATGAAGAGAGTGGGGACATGGGGCCCAGATAGATTCAAGATATGGTCGTGATTAGCCAGGACTTCGAGGGGCTCAGTGCAAGCAGAGAGAGGGAGAGAAGAGCGACCAGTAAGAGTTCGGACATCAGCTTTGAGATGTCTGGTCGAGGCAGGTGTGTGCCCGAGGTGATAACTGAGAGTCAGAAGTGGGACAGAGAAGTCAGGACCACTGGGATTTCAGATCCAAGTCCAACAAAGAGTGGACAAGGGCAGTGAGGAGTTAGGGCGTCAGAAGGGAGATGTCTAGTGATGCAGGTGTCTGTGCGAGGGCGGGGTTTGGGGAGCTTGCTGGCTACAACATTGTGGCAGCACTCAGAGATTTACGTTGTGGACACTGAGGACACCCGAGACCATAGACAACACACACATACACACCATGCACATATACACGTATGGACACATACCCATAACAAACACATACATGTACATACATATGGGCAGCACAGCGGCACAGTGGTTAGCACTGCTGGCTCACAGCGCCAGGGACCAGGATTCAATTCTGACCTTGGGTCACTGTGTGTCTGTGTGCAGTTTTCACGTTCTCGTCGTGTCTGTGAGGGTTTCCTTGGGATGCTCCGGTTTCCTCACTGTCCAAAGATGTGCAGGTTAGGTGGATTAGCCATGCTAAAGTTGCCCCTTAGAGTCCAAAGATGTGCAGGTTGCGGGAGTGGGCCTCGGTAGGGTGCTCTTTCAGGGGGTGATGCAGACTAGATGGCCGAATGGCCTTCTTCTGCGCTGTAGGGGATTCTATGAAACATACACACATATGCATACGCACACACATACATGCACACCAGAATTCACACGCATATGCACACTCATACACATGCACTTATACACACAAATACACATGCATGCGCACATACAAACAGACAGATCATACACACATTGAGAGGGAGGGAAAGATCACCGGGCAGTCTACGCTTGAAGATACTTCAAATCTCACTCACACAACTCTCAGCTGAAACGCTCTCTGGTCACCTCCGCCAATTTGTTAATTAAACTGCATGAACAACGAAACGTAAAACTAAATGGTTAGGACATTCCTTCTTTGGCAAGCATAGGCGGGGGGGGGGGGGGGGGGGCGGGTTCAGATTTACTGCTTTTTTAAATGTTTTGAGTGAATATACAATTGCTGATGAATGAAGCAACCTTGCTCCACGCGGGAATGCCCTCTGATCTAAAGCACAGCTGAAGGGGTGTGTTAGTGAAAGACCGGCTTTGCCGCAGCTCTCCCAGTCTCTAACAGTCTGACAGTGACAGGTCTGAAATTGTGAGCACCTCACTTTTCAACCCAGTGGCCCGAGGCGGCGAGAGTGCAAATGGAGGTCATTGAGAGAAGTCACTGGCATTTTTCTTTCTGGAGGGTGTGAGTTGTTTGGGCAGAGGTTTAGCGGAGTTGATACTCTCTCTCGCGCTGCTGGTAAGCTGCACCTGGACGCGTCTCTCAAGGGCATGTCTCGCTCGGAGGGCGCGGGGAGAGAAGCAAGGAACATTCAAACCACAAGTCACACTCACCAAAACAAAGCCGCTGGCGACTGGGTGCGGACGGTGGGGCTGGATCACTCCTCCCTCACCCACCTTCCAAAGTGAGGGGGGGGGGGTGGAGGGGGAGAAGTAAAAGCTCCACTTGTCTCAAACCAGCAGCAGCCACGAACGACCCGGCGGCACTTCGTGGCCTTCCTTCATGTCTCCGATGAAATAAATAAAGGTGCCAGGGAGAAGCAGGGGGGGTCACCGAAGCGAAGCAGAGAGATTGGTGAGTGGGAAGTAGTGCCCCAATAGCCCGGGGTTCCGCACTGTGCTCAGCCTGAGTAATCCCGAACACCTGGGGCGCCGAACCACTCTTTAAATGGGATCTGTCAGTGTGTTTAGGGCGTGGCCACCAGCACTTCACGCTCCGCAGGCGCGCCTTGCCCCCCCCCCCCCTTTTTTTTTTAGCTCACCTGAAACAAAAACTAAAAAGGGGAGGCGGCTTTGGGAAATTCTTTACCGTGTCACCGGAACATCTTCAGTGTGAGGAATTCGAAACGTTGTTTGTTGGGACAAATGAAACAAGATATACAAATGACAGCTCCTTGGACAGATGGAGCTCCGTTAACACCAATAACTTTGAGAATGCCTTTCGCCAGTTCCTCCGTTAAAATCCCTCACCTCACCCATCGCCACTCTCCATTTCTCCCTAAACATTTGGGCTGCATTGACTTTCACATGTCCCCCCCCCTCAAAAGTAGTCTTTAAGGTGACACTTCTAAGGGGGAAGCATTCCTCTTTCCAGGAACGGCAGGGGAATGTCTGCCTTTCCCCTTGTCATTGAGTTACATTCGTGGGATTCCGTATCTCTGAAATGTCCAATTGCAGAGAAGCTGGTTTCCTTGGCGGGCTCATCAATTGCAGAAAATAGGAGTTCTGTTGATTCACCTCCACCCCGACCCGCCTCACTTTAAAAGCGGAATTTCAGTCAGGTACCTGTCAAGTCTCCAACTCCAGTGTGCCAAAAGTCGCCCCGGAATCAAACGGTATAGCTGCAATTTTAAACTGATCCCATTTAAATCAGCGCCCTTAAGCACTGCAGTTACTTACTTTAATCTTATCATTTAAAAAAACACAGGCTCTGCATGTCATGGTATGTTCAGTGAGCGTTGGGGAGTGAAAGACTGGTTAGGGTGAGGCGCTTCCACATTAAACTCGCCCAGGTGAGGTGCAGCATGGCTTGGCCCCCTGACATCCCATTAATCTGACAAGTTTGTCTCCTTTGACAGGAAAAGTAAGGAATTTATATAGCGCCTTTGAGAAGGCTGTCCCCCAAGACACTTCACAGGCAATCAAGTGTTTTTGAAGTCACTACTGTTGTAATGCAGGACATAGGGCACAGCGTGCTCATGACCAGATAATCTGTTTCAGCTGGCTGGAGGACAAACTAAAACATCGGGTGTCCCGTTTTCGTCTTAAAAATAGTGTCATAAGATCTCCCTTTGGGACCCCCCCCCCCCCCCCCCCCCAATATGTCTGGCCTATCCCTTACCGTGTATGAATAATGGCTGAATTGAAATCCAGCCTTACCTCTTGTCAGAATGACGGTAAAGATGGCCAATATTATGATGTGTGTCTTGAGGTGAGAAAACATGGAACTTGCTGATGAGCAACAAGATGGAAAAATCAGCCGTTGATGTCACAGCAGCACAGGCCAGTGCAGGACCGAATGAGCCAGTCCAGTGCAGGAGCAACCACTCCAACAACAAGATGCATATGCTGCCATTCAGTATATTTCAGAGTCTCACTCAGTTTCAAAACCTAACTTCTTTACTTCCTCTCACAAAATCAATGAAGTTACTACTGCACATTCACGTGAATGAAGTGTCCAGTGAGCCCAAGTCCAATATTCCGTTCTCTGTGCGAGAAGAGACTTTCTGAATGCCAATCTTCAGAGCAATGGTGGTTAGAACTATCGATGTATGATCAGTTGCAGCCATTATATCAGATTATCAATGTACCATTTTGAAAAACAGGATTAAACAAGAGAATGGGGCAGTATGGTGGCACAGTGGTTAGCACTGCTGCATCACAGCACCAGGGACCCGAGTTCAATTCTGGCCTTGGGTTACTGTCTGTGTGGAGTTTGCACATTCTCCCCATGTCTGCACGGGTTCCTTCAGATGCTCTGGTTTCCTCCCACATTCCAAAGATGTGCAGGTAAAGTGGATTGGCCAAGCTAAATTGCCCCTGAGATCCAAATGTTAGGTGGAGTTGTGGCGTGGGATTAGGCCAGGGTAGGGTGCTCTTTCAGGGAGTTGCTGCAGGCTCATTGGACCAAATGGCCTCCTTCTGTGGGGCCGGGATTGTATGATTGTACGACTATGGAAGACGGACAGATTTTAAGACCTTCTTGCTTCTGCTGCTGGCAGCAATTTAGATAGGCTTTTTTTCTATACTTTTTCTTCATAAAACTGGGAAACTCATTCACTGGGAAAGCCTCACTCTTTCCTACATTTAATTTGTATTCGGAGAAGGCCTCAAATTGCCGCAGCAACATTATAATTCTTCCCATGCTATCCAACGGATCCGATACACATAGCAACAAGGCGTCTGCATATAGCCACATCGTGTGCTCCCTGCGACCCTCAGAAGACCCTGCCACTCCTCCGAGGCCCGGAGTGCAATCGCCAGCGGCTCTATTGCCAGTGCAAACTATAATGGTGACAGCGGGTATCCCTGCCTCGTTTCCCTATATAGCTTAAAAAATCTTGACTCCATTCATTTGGACATTCGCCTTGCGGAGTCCATAGAGCAATCGTACCTTTGCCACAAATGTTGGTCCAAACTCAAACATCCTCAGAACCTCAAACAAATATCGCCACTAAACACGGTCATAGGCCTTCTTTGCATCCATCGCTACTATCACCTTCGGCACCCTACTGCCCAACAGGGTCATGACCACATTCAATAGCCTCCAAATGTTACTGGGCAAATTCACAAACCCTGTCTGGTCTTCTGTCAATATCTCCAGCATACACCCCTCCAATCGCCTGGCCAAGTTCCTTTGCGCTTCTAATTTCCTAAGCATTTCTAATCTGTTTTCGGCCTCCAACCTCAAACCCTTTTCTCAAATTTTCCATATCACTATGTTTTCTGGTTTATTTAGGAGGAAATATTCTATCATGTCCAATGCATTAGATTTTGGCTATAAGGCAATGTCTTCAGGACTGGTTTTTTCCCCCTCAGCAATATTTTATAGTTCCACTGTCATTTCAGAGTCCACTTCTTGTTCAACTTAATCAGGCAAAGAGGTTTCTCCAGAAATCAGCAAGTCTAAGTCATCAGATAATTCACCCATACTTTTGGTGGATGAGGATGAATGTTCACTTTGTGCACTGTTCAATACTTCAAACTTTTTTCAGTAAAATGACAAACCGTCCAGCTTAATCCTTTTGCCTCAGTTTTCTGTGTTGTTGCCAGCCAGATTGATCATGTCACTTCATGTTGCTAAAGAAACTTGTCATGATATTCAGGTACACATCATAGCACATACATACTGATGGACAGATCAACGGACCAATCAACACACACAACACGACAGCCAATCACAGGCAAGAGCATACACAGTACAAAACAGGGAACACGACACTTCCTGGGCACTCGAGCAGGAGATGGCTCAGAGCACAGAGCTCATTGCAGGCAACTCAGACATCCACCATGTGCTGAGTGCCACCACAAGATAGAATTAGGAATAGGTCCACAGAATCAAGGGTCATAATCGAACCTCAGTAAACAGTTTACCAATGTGAATAGATGTTTGAAATAAAACTGCGTTGTACCATTCACAACCATGTTGGTTCATCTGTGTGGCAGAGCACCCAACACTTCAAAACTGATTTTGATTTCACTGAATTTTCTGAAAGAGCAGGTTTTTGCACAGTCAATCCCATGTTAATTCAAGCTCTGCAATAAATTGACTCAATCATCTTTTAACTATGAATCTATGATGGCGGCACGGTAGCGCAGTGGTTAGCAGTGCTGCCTCACGGCACTGAGGACCCGGGTACAATCCTGTCCCTGGGTCACTGTCCAGATGGAGTTTGCACATTCAACCCGTGTCTGTGTGGTCTCACGCCCACAACCCAAAAATATGTGCAGGGTAGGTGAATCCGCCATGCTAAATTGCCCCTTAATTGGGAAAAACAAGAATTGAATACTCTACATTTTTTTTAAACTATGAAGCTGCGACTATGGATTTCAAACAACACTCACTTGACTCTTCTCCTGCCCATTCCTCCTCACAAACTCTCCCTCTCTAAAATGCAACTTGACCCTCGCACACACTCAAGTCATCAGGCTCTGATTGGTGCCTTCAGACACTGGCCGGCAGGTAGAGCCCGCCATTGGTCAGGACTCTGAGCCTAGGCACAGTGTGTTGCATTGTAAAGACGCCTCTGGTGGTACCTCAAGCAATGCAGCACTCCGTCAGCACTGTACTTAAAGTGTCAGTGTATCTTTTATGTTCAAGAACACAAATAAATAGGAGCAGGAGTGGATCCCACTGCCAATTGAGCCTGCTCTGCCATTCAGTACAATCATGATTGAATTTGACTTTCAACTCCATTTCTCCGTCTACTCCTCATATATCTTAATTCCGAGATCAAAGATTTGCTTATCCCAGCCTTAAATGTATTCAATGGTGGAGCAAACACAACCCTCTGGGACAGAGAACTTCAACGAATCACAACCTGTTGAGTGCAGAATTTTCTCCACATCTCAGTCCTAAATGATGTGAATATAAGAACAGGAGTAGGCCATAAACTCCGATAACCCTGCTCAGCCATTCAATACCCTCACAGCGGATTGGATATTTCAATGCTTTTGACACACACTTATTTCCATAATTCTTTACATTGTTGTGAATCAGAAATGTATCAATTCCTATTTTAAACATAGAGATAAAAATGAACAGCCCCTTAACCTGAGACTGTGTTTTTGCCAGCCAGTGGAACAAAATTACTCAGCATCAAGGTTTTGGAACTCTAAAGCTGCTCTTAAACTCTAAAGTTCTATCTCGGATGCTAGTATTTTACCAATGAGCCAGGGAGAGTGTTGCCAACTGAGCCAGGAGGAGAATGTTGCAAACTGAGCCAGGGTGAGAGATACCAACCGAGCCAGGGAGAGAGTACCCAACAGAGCCAGGGAGAGAATTACCAACAGAGCCAGGGAGAGAGTTAAAAACTGAGCCAGGGAGATAATTACCAACAGAGCCAGGAAGAGAGATACCAACATAGCCAGGGAGAGAGTAACCAACAGAGCCAGGGAGAGAATTACCAACAGAGCCAGGGAGAGAGTTACCAACAGAGCCAGGGAGAGAGATACCAACAGAGCCAGGGAGAGAGAGTTACCAACAGAGCCAGGAAGAGAGTTAGCAACAGAGCCAGGGAGAGAGTTACCAACAGAGTCAGGGAGAGAGTTACCAACTGAGCCAGGGAGAGAGTTAGCAAAAGAGCCAGGGAGAGAGTTACCAACCGAGGCAGGGAGAGAATCACCAACAGAGCCAAGTAGAGAGTTACCAACTGAGTCAGGGAGAGAATTACCAACAAAGCCAGGGAGAGAGAGTTACCAACAGAGCCAGGAAGAGAGTTAGCAACAGAGTCAGGGAGAGAGTTACCAACTGAGCCAGGGCGAGAGAGTTAGCAACAGAGCCAGGGAGAGAGTTACCAACTGAGCCTGGGAGAGAGTTAGCAACTGAGCCTGGGAGAGAGTTAGCAACTGAGCCTGGGAGAGAGTTACCAACAAAGCCAGGGAGAGAGAGTTACCAACAGAGCCAGGAAGAGAGTTAGCAACAAAGCCAGGGAGAGAGTTACCAACTGAGCCTGGGAGAGAGTTACCAACAGAGCCAGGGAGAGAGTTAGCAACTGAGCCTGGGAGAGAGTTACCAACTGAGCCAGGGGGAGAGTTACCAACTGAGGCAGGGAGAGAGTTACCAACAGAGCCTGGGGAGAGAGTTACCAACAGAGCCTGGGGAGAGAGTTACCAACAGAGCCAGGGGTAGAGATACCAACTGAGCCAGAGAGAGAGTTACCAACAGAGCCAGGGAGAGAGTTACCAACAGAGCCAGGGAGAGAGGTAGCAACAGAGCCAGGAAGAGAGATACCAACAGAGCCAGGGAGAGAGTTACCAACAGATCCAGGGAGAGAATTACCAACAGAGCAAGGGAGAGAGTTACCAACAGAGCCAGGGAGAGAGACACCAACTGAGCCAGGGAGAGAGTTACCAACAGAGCCAGGGAGAGAGTTAGCAACCGAGGCAGGGAGAGAGTAACCAACAGAGCCAAGGAGAGAGTTACCAACTGAGTCAGGGAGAGAATTACCAACAGAGCCAGGGAGAGAGAGTTACCAACAGAGCCAGGAAGAGAGTTCGCAACAGAGTCAGGGAGAGAGTTACCAACTGAGCCTGGGAGAGAGTTAGCAACAGAGCCAGGGAGAGAGTTACCAACTGAGCCAGGGCGAGAGAGTTACCAACAGAGCCAGGGGGAGAGTTAGCAACTGAGCCTGGGAGAGAGTTACCAACAAAGCCAGGGAGAGAGAGTTACCAACAGAGCCAGGAAGAGAGTTAGCAACAGAGCCAGGGAGAGAGTTACCAACTGAGCCTGGGAGAGAGTTACCAACAGAGCCAGGTGGAGAGTTAGCAACAGAGCAAGGGAGAGAGTTACCAACTGAGCCAGGGGGAGAGTTACCAACTGAGGCAGGGAGAGAGAGTTACCAACAGAGCCAGGAAGAGAGTTAGCAACAGAGCCAGGGAGAGAGTTACCAACAGAGTCAGGGAGAGAGTTACCAACTGAGCCAGGGAGAGAGTTAGCAAAAGAGCCAGGGAGAGAGTTACCAACCGAGGCAGGGAGAGAATCACCAACAGAGCCAAGTAGAGAGTTACCAACTGAGTCAGGGAGAGAATTACCAACAAAGCCAGGGAGAGAGAGTTACCAACAGAGCCAGGAAGAGAGTTCGCAACAGAGTCAGGGAGAGAGTTACCAACTGAGCCAGGGCGAGAGAGTTACCAACAGAGCCAGGGGGAGAGAGTTACCAACAGAGCCAGGAAGAGAGTTAGCAACAGAGCCAGGGAGAGAGTTACCAACTGAGCCTGGGAGAGAGTTACCAACAGAGCCAGGTGGAGAGTTAGCAACAGAGCAAGGGAGAGAGTTACCAACTGAGCCAGGGGGAGAGTTACCAACAGAGCCAGGGAGAGAGAGTTACCAACAGAGCCAGGAAGAGAGTTAGCAACAGAGCCAGGGAGAGAGTTACCAACAGAGTCAGGGAGAGAGTTACCAACTGAGCCAGGGAGAGAGTTAGCAAAAGAGCCAGGGAGAGAGTTACCAACCGAGGCAGGGAGAGAATCACCAACAGAGCCAAGTAGAGAGTTACCAACTGAGTCAGGGAGAGAATTACCAACAAAGCCAGGGAGAGAGAGTTACCAACAGAGCCAGGAAGAGAGTTAGCAACAGAGCCAGGGAGAGAGTTACCAACTGAGCCTGGGAGAGAGTTAGCAACAGAGCCAGGGAGAGAGTTACCAACTGAGCCTGGGAGAGAGTTAGCAACTGAGCCTGGGAGAGAGTTAGCAACTGAGCCTGGGAGAGAGTTACCAACAAAGCCAGGGAGAGAGAGTTACCAACAGAGCCAGGAAGAGAGTTAGCAACAAAGCCAGGGAGAGAGTTACCAACTGAGCCTGGGAGAGAGTTACCAACAGAGCCAGGGAGAGAGTTAGCAACTGAGCCTGGGAGAGAGTTACCAACTGAGCCAGGGGGAGAGTTACCAACTGAGGCAGGGAGAGAGTTACCAACAGAGCCTGGGGAGAGAGTTACCAACAGAGCCTGGGGAGAGAGTTACCAACAGAGCCAGGGGTAGAGATACCAACTGAGCCAGAGAGAGAGTTACCAACAGAGCCAGGGAGAGAGTTACCAACAGAGCCAGGGAGAGAGGTAGCAACAGAGCCAGGAAGAGAGATACCAACAGAGCCAGGGAGAGAGTTACCAACAGATCCAGGGAGAGAATTACCAACAGAGCAAGGGAGAGAGTTACCAACAGAGCCAGGGAGAGAGACACCAACTGAGCCAGGGAGAGAGTTACCAACAGAGCCAGGGAGAGAGTTACCAACCGAGGCAGGGAGAGAGTAACCAACAGAGCCAAGGAGAGAGTTACCAACTGAGTCAGGGAGAGAATTACCAACAGAGCCAGGGAGAGAGAGTTACCAACAGAGCCAGGAAGAGAGTTCGCAACAGAGTCAGGGAGAGAGTTACCAACTGAGCCTGGGAGAGAGTTAGCAACAGAGCCAGGGAGAGAGTTACCAACTGAGCCAGGGCGAGAGAGTTACCAACAGAGCCAGGGGGAGAGTTAGCAACTGAGCCTGGGAGAGAGTTACCAACAAAGCCAGGGAGAGAGAGTTACCAACAGAGCCAGGAAGAGAGTTAGCAACAGAGCCAGGGAGAGAGTTACCAACTGAGCCTGGGAGAGAGTTACCAACAGAGCCAGGTGGAGAGTTAGCAACAGAGCAAGGGAGAGAGTTACCAACTGAGCCAGGGGGAGAGTTACCAACTGAGGCAGGGAGAGAGTTACCAACAGAGCCTGGGGAGAGAGTTACCAACAGAGCCAGGGGGAGAGATACCAACTGAGCCAGGGAGAGAGTTACCAACTGAGCCAGGAAGAGAGTTACCAACAGAGCCAGGGAGAGAGGTAGCAACAGAGCCAGGAAGAGAGATACCAACAGAGCCAGGGAGAGAGTTACCAACAGATCCAGGGAGAGAATTACCAACAGAGCAAGGGAGAGAGTTACCAACAGAGCCAGGGAGAGAGACACCAACTGAGCCAGGGAGAGAATTACCAACAGAGCCAGGGAGAGAGTTACCAACTGAGCCAGGGAGAGAATTACCAACAGAGCCAGGAAGAGAGATACCAACAGAGCCAGGGAGAGAGTAACCAACAGAGCCAGGGAGAGAATTACCAACAGAGCCAGGGAGAGAGTTACCAACTGAGCCAGGGAGAGAATTACCAACAGAGCCAAGGAGAGAGTTAGCAAAAGAGCCAGGGAGAGAGTTACCAACCGAGGCAGGGAGAGAGTAACCAACAGAGCCAAGGAGAGAGTTACCAACTGAGTCAGGGAGAGAATTACCAACAGAGCCAGGGAGAGAGTTACCAACTGAGCCAGGGAGAGAATTATCAACAGAGCCAGGGAGAGAGTTAGCAAAAGAGCCAGGGAGAGAGTTACCAACCGAGGCAGGGAGAGAATCACCAACAGAGCCAAGGAGAGAGTTACCAACTGAGTCAGGGAGAGAATTACCAACAAAGCCAGGGAGAGAGAGTTACCAACAGAGCCAGGAAGAGAGTTAGCAACAGAGCCAGGGAGAGAGTTATCAACTAAGCCTGGGACAGAGTTACCAACAAAGCCAGGGAGAGAGTTAGCAACAGAGCCAGGGAGAGAGTTACCAACAGAGCCAGGGAGAGAGAGTTACCAACAGAGCCAGGGAGAGAGTTACCAACAAAGCCAGGGAGAGAGTTACCAACAAAGCCAGGGAGAGAGAGTTACCAACAGTGCCAGGAAGGGAGTTACCAACTGAGCCTGGGAGAGAGTTAACAACAGAGCCAGGGAGAGAGTTACCAACAGAGCCAGAAAGAGAGTTAGCAACAGAGCCAGGAAGAGAGATACCAACTGAGCCTGGGAGAGAGTTACCAACTGAGCCAGGGAGAGAGAGTTACCAACAGAGCCAGGAAGAGAGTTAGCAAAAGAGCCAGGGAGAGAGTTACCAACAGAGCCAGGGGGAGAGCTACCAACAGATCCAGGGGGAGAGTTAGCAACAGAGCCAGGGAGAGAGTTAGCAACAGAGCCAGGGAGAGAGTTACCAACTGAGCCTGGGAGAGAGTTACCAACAGAGCAAGGGAGAGAGTTACCAACTGAGCCAGGGGGAGAGTTACCAACTGAGGCAGGGAGAGAGTTACCAACAGAGCCAGGGGGCGAGATACCAATTGAGCCAGGGAGAGAGTTACCAACAGAGCCAGGGAGAGAGATACCAACAGAGCCAGGGAGAGAGGTAGCAACAGAGCCAGGAAGAGAGATACCAACAGAGCCAGGGAGAGAGTTACCAACAGATCCAGGGAGAGAATTACCAACAGAGCCAGGGAGAGAGTTACCAACAGAGCCAGGGAGAGAGACACCAACTGAGCCAGGGAGAGAATTACCAACAGAACCAGGGAGAGAGGTAGCAACAGAGCCAGGAAGAGAGATACCAACAGAGCCAGGGAGAGAGTTACCAACAGATCCAGGGAGAGAATTACGAACAGAGCCAGGGAGAGAGTTACCAACAGAGCCAGGGAGAGAGTTACCAACAGAGCCAGGGGAGAGTTACCAACAGAGCCAGGGGGAGAGTTACCAACTGAGCCAGGAAGCGAGTTACCAACTGAGCCAGGGGGAGAGTTACCAACAGAGCCAGGGAGAGAGTTAACAACAGAGCCAGGGGGAGAGTTACCAACTGAGCCATGGAGAGAGTTAACAACAGAGCCAGGGAGAGAGTTACCAACTGAGCCAGGGAGATAATTGGCAACAGAGCCAGGGAGAGAGATACCAACAGAGCCAGGGAGAGAGTTACCAACAGAGCCAGGGAGAGAGATACCAACAGAGCCAGGGAGAGAGTTACCAACAGAGCCAGGGAGAGAGTTACCAACTGAGCCAGGGAGAGAGTTACCAACAAAGCCAGGGAGAGAGAGTTACCAACAGAGCCAGGAAGAGAGTTAGCAACAGAGCCAGGGAGAGAGTTTCCAACAGAGCCAGGGAGAGAGTTACCAACTGAGCCAGGGAGAGGGATACAAACTGAGCCATGGAGAGATTTACCTACAGAGCCAGGGAGAGAGTTACCAACTGAGGCAGGGAGAGAGTTACCAACAGAGTCTGGGTAGAGAGTTACCAACAGAGCCAGGGAGAGAGTTACCAACAAAGCCAGGGAGAGAGTTACCAACAAAGCCAGGGAGAGAGAGTTACCAACAGTGCCAGGAAGGGAGTTACCAACTGAGCCTGGGAGAGAGTTAACAACAGAGCCAGGGAGAGAGTTACCAACAGAGCCAGGGAGAGAGTTACCAACTGAGCCTGGGAGAGAGTTAGCAACAGAGCCAGGGAGAGAGTTAGCAACAGAGCCAGGGAGAGAGTTACCAACTAAGCCTGGGAGAGAGTTAGCAACTGAGCCTGGGAGAGAGTTACCAACAGAGCCAGGGAGAGAGTTACCAACAGAGCCAGGGAGAGAGAGTTAGCAACAGAGCCAGGAAGAGAGTTACCAACAGAGCCAGAAAGAGAGTTAGCAACAGAGCCAGGAAGAGAGATACCAACTGAGCCTGGGAGAGAGTTACCAACTGAGCCAGGGAGAGAGAGTTACCAACAGAGCCAGGAAGAGAGTTAGCAAAAGAGCCAGGGAGAGAGTTACCAACAGAGCCAGGGGGAGAGCTACCAACAGATCCAGGGGGAGAGTTAGCAACAGAGCCAGGGAGAGAGTTAGCAACAGAGCCAGGGAGAGAGTTACCAACTGAGCCTGGGAGAGAGTTACCAACAGAGCAAGGGAGAGAGTTACCAACTGAGCCAGGGGGAGAGTTACCAACTGAGGCAGGGAGAGAGTTACCAACAGAGCCAGGGGGCGAGATACCAATTGAGCCAGGGAGAGAGTTACCAACAGAGCCAGGGAGAGAGATACCAACAGAGCCAGGGAGAGAGGTAGCAACAGAGCCAGGAAGAGAGATACCAACAGAGCCAGGGAGAGAGTTACCAACAGATCCAGGGAGAGAATTACCAACAGAGCCAGGGAGAGAGTTACCAACAGAGCCAGGGAGAGAGACACCAACTGAGCCAGGGAGAGAATTACCAACAGAACCAGGGAGAGAGGTAGCAACAGAGCCAGGAAGAGAGATACCAACAGAGCCAGGGAGAGAGTTACCAACAGATCCAGGGAGAGAATTACGAACAGAGCCAGGGAGAGAGTTACCAACAGAGCCAGGGAGAGAGTTACCAACAGAGCCAGGGGAGAGTTACCAACAGAGCCAGGGGGAGAGTTACCAACTGAGCCAGGAAGCGAGTTACCAACTGAGCCAGGGGGAGAGTTACCAACAGAGCCAGGGAGAGAGTTAACAACAGAGCCAGGGGGAGAGTTACCAACTGAGCCATGGAGAGAGTTAACAACAGAGCCAGGGAGAGAGTTACCAACTGAGCCAGGGAGATAATTGGCAACAGAGCCAGGGAGAGAGATACCAACAGAGCCAGGGAGAGAGTTACCAACAGAGCCAGGGAGAGAGATACCAACAGAGCCAGGGAGAGAGTTACCAACAGAGCCAGGGAGAGAGTTACCAACTGAGCCAGGGAGAGAGTTACCAACAAAGCCAGGGAGAGAGAGTTACCAACAGAGCCAGGAAGAGAGTTAGCAACAGAGCCAGGGAGAGAGTTTCCAACAGAGCCAGGGAGAGAGTTACCAACTGAGCCAGGGAGAGGGATACAAACTGAGCCATGGAGAGATTTACCTACAGAGCCAGGGAGAGAGTTACCAACTGAGGCAGGGAGAGAGTTACCAACAGAGTCTGGGTAGAGAGTTACCAACAGAGCCAGGGGGAGAGATACCAACTGAGCCTGGGAGAGAGTTAGCAACTGAGCCTGGGAGAGAGTTAGCAACTGAGCCTGGGAGAGAGTTACCAACAAAGCCAGGGAGAGAGAGTTACCAACAGAGCCAGGAAGAGAGTTAGCAACAAAGCCAGGGAGAGAGTTACCAACTGAGCCTGGTAGAGAGTTACCAACAGAGCCAGGGAGAGAGTTAGCAACTGAGCCTGGGAGAGAGTTACCAACTGAGCCAGGGGGAGAGTTACCAACTGAGGCAGGGAGAGAGTTACCAACAGAGCCTGGGGAGAGAGTTACCAACAGAGCCAGGGGTAGAGATACCAACTGAGCCAGAGAGAGAGTTACCAACAGAGCCAGGGAGAGAGTTACCAACAGAGCCAGGGAGAGAGGTAGCAACAGAGCCAGGAAGAGAGATACCAACAGAGCCAGGGAGAGAGTTACCAACAGATCCAGGGAGAGAATTACCAACAGAGCAAGGGAGAGAGTTACCAACAGAGCCAGGGAGAGAGACACCAACTGAGCCAGGGAGAGAATTACCAACAGAGCCAGGGAGAGAGTTACCAACTGAGCCAGGGAGAGAATTACCAACAGAGCCAGGAAGAGAGATACCAACTGAGCCTGGGAGAGAGTAACCAACAGAGCCAGGGAGAGAATTACCAACAGAGCCAGGGAGAGAGTTACCAACTGAGCCAGGGAGAGAATAACCAACAGAGCCAAGGAGAGAGTTAGCAAAAGAGCCAGGGAGAGAGTTACCAACCGAGGCAGGGAGAGAGTAACCAACAGAGCCAAGGAGAGAGTTACCAACTGAGTCAGGGAGAGAATTACCAACAGAGCCAGGGAGAGAGTTACCAACTGAGCCAGGGAGAGAATTATCAACAGAGCCAGGGAGAGAGTTAGCAAAAGAGCCAGGGAGAGAGTTACCAACCGAGGCAGGGAGAGAATCACCAACAGAGCCAAGGAGAGAGTTACCAACTGAGTCAGGGAGAGAATTACCAACAAAGCCAGGGAGAGAGAGTTACCAACAGAGCCAGGGAGAGAGTTGGCAACAGAGCCAGGGAGAGAGTTACCAACAGAGCCAGGGAGAGAGTTACCAACAAAGCCAGGGAGAGAGAGTTACCAACAGTGCCAGGAAGGGAGTTACCAACTGAGCCTGGGAGAGAGTTAACAACAGAGCCAGGGAGAGAGTTACCAACAGAGCCAGGGAGAGAGTTACCAACTGAGCCTGGGAGAGAGTTAGCAACAGAGCCAGGGAGAGAGTTAGCAACAGAGCCAGGGAGAAGTTACCAACTAAGCCTGGGAGAGAGTTAGCAACTGAGCCTGGGAGAGAGTTACCAACAGAGCCAGGGAGAGAGTTACCAACAGAGCCAGGGAGAGAGAGTTAGCAACAGAGCCAGGAAGAGAGTTACCAACAGAGCCAGAAAGAGAGTTAGCAACAGAGCCAGGAAGAGAGATACCAACTGAGCCTGGGAGAGAGTTACCAACAGAGCCAGGGAGAGAGAGTTACCAACAGAGCCAGGAAGAGAGTTAGCAAAAGAGCCAGGGAGAGAGTTACCAACAGAGCCAGGGGGAGAGCTACCAACAGATCCAGGGGGAGAGTTAGCAACAGAGCCAGGGAGAGAGTTAGCAACAGAGCCAGGGAGAGAGTTACCAACTGAGCCTGGGAGAGAGTTACCAACAGAGCAAGGGAGAGAGTTACCAACTGAGCCAGGGGGAGAGTTACCAACTGAGGCAGGGAGAGAGTTACCAACAGAGCCAGGGGGCGAGATACCAATTGAGCCAGGGAGAGAGTTACCAACAGAGCCAGGGAGAGAGGTAGCAACAGAGCCAGGGAGAGAGGTAGCAACAGAGCCAGGAAGAGAGATACCAACAGAGCCAGGGAGAGAGTTACCAACAGATCCAGGGAGAGAATTACGAACAGAGCCAGGGAGAGAGTTACCAACAGAGCCAGGGAGAGAGTTACCAACAGAGCCAGGGGAGAGTTACCAACAGAGCCAGGGGGAGAGTTACCAACTGAGCCAGGAAGCGAGTTACCAACTGAGCCAGGGGGAGAGTTACCAACAGAGCCAGGGAGAGAGTTAACAACAGAGCCAGGGGGAGAGTTACCAACTGAGCCATGGAGAGAGTTAACAACAGAGCCAGGGAGAGAGTTACCAACTGAGCCAGGGAGAGAATTGGCAACAGAGCCAGGGAGAGAGATACCAACAGAGCCAGGGAGAGAGTTACCGACAGAGCCAGGGAGAGAGATACCAACAGAGCCAGGGAGAGAGTTACCAACAGAGCCAGGGAGAGAGTTACCAACTGAGCCAGGGAGAGAGTTACCAACAAAGCCAGGGAGAGAGAGTTACCAACAGAGCCAGGAAGAGAGTTACCAACTGAGCCAGGGAGAGAGATACAAACTGAGCCATGGAGAGATTTACCTACAGAGCCAGGGAGAGAGTTACCAACTGAGGCAGGGAGAGAGTTACCAACAGAGTCTGGGTAGAGAGTTACCAACAGAGCCAGGGGGAGAGATACCAACTGAGCCTGGGAGAGAGTTACCAACAGAGCCAGGGAGAGAGGTAGCAGCAGAGCCAGGGGGAGAGATACCAACAGAGCCAGGGAGAGAGTTACCAACAGAGCCAGGGGGAGAGTTACCAACCGAGGCAGGGAGAGAGTTGACAACTGAGCCTGGGAGAGAGTTACTAACAGAGCCATGGAGAGAGTTAACAACAGAGCCAGGGGGAGAGTTACCAACAAAGCCAGGGAGAGAGTTATCAACTGAGCCAGGGAGCGAGTTACCAACAGAGCCAGGGAACGAGTTATCAACTGAGCCATGGAGAGAGTTAACAACAGAGCCAGGGGGAGAGTTACCAACAGAGCCAGGGAGAGAGTTACCAACTGAGCCTGGTAGAGAGTTACCAACTGAGCCAGGGAGAGAGAAACAAACTGAGCCATGGAGAGAGTAACCAACAGAGCCAGGGAGAGAGTTGGCAACAGAGCCAGGGAGAGAGATACCAACTGAGCCAGGGAGAGAGTTGGCAACAGAGCCAGGGAGAAAGTTACCAACAGAGCCAGGGAGAGAGAGTTACCAACAGACCCAGGGAGAGAGTTACCAACGGACCCAGGGAGAGAGTTACCAACAGAGCCAGGGTGAGAGTTACCAACGGACCCAGGGAGAGAGTTACCAACAGAGCCAGGGAGAGAGTTACCAACAGAGCCAGGGAGAGAGTTACCAACAGAGCCTGGGAGAGAGTTAGCAACAAAGCCAGGGAAAGAGAGTTACCAACAGACCCAGGGAGAGAGTTACCAACAGAGCCAGGGAGAGAGTTACCAACAGAGCCATGGGGAGAGTTACCAACAGAGCCATGGAGAGAGTTACCAACAGAGCCATGGAGAGAGTTACCAACAGAGCCAGGGGGAGAGTTACCAACAGAGCCATGGAGAGAGTTACCAACAGAGCCAGGGAGAGAGTTACCAACAGAGCCAGGGAGAGAATTACCAACAGAGCCATGGGGAGAGTTACCAACAGAGCCATGGAGAGAGTTACCAACAGAGCCAGGGAGAGAGTTACCAACAAAGCCAGGGGTAGAGTTAGCAACTGAGCCAGGGAGAGAATTACCAACAGAGCCAGGGAGAGAGTTACTAACTGAGCCAGGGAGAGAGATACCAACAGAGCCATGGAGAGAGTTACCAACAGAGCCAGGGAGAGAGTTACCAACAGAGCCAGGGAGAGAATTATCAACAGAGCCAGGGAGAGAGTTACCAACAGAGCCAGGGAGAGAGTTACCAACTGAGTTTGGGAGAGAGTTAGCAACAGACCCAGGGAGAGAGATACCAACAGAATTAGGGAGAGAGATACCAACAGAGCCATGGAGAGAGTTACCAACAGAGCCAGGGGGAGAGTTACCAACAGAGCCATGGAGAGAGTTACCAACAGAGCCAGGGAGAGAGTTACCAACAGAGCCAGGGAGAGAGTTACCAACAAAGCCAGGGGGAGAGTTACCAACAGAGCCAGGGGGAGAGTTACCAACAGAGCCATGGAGAGAGTTACCAACAGAGCCAGGGGGAGAGTTAGCAACAGAGCCAGGGAGAGAGTTACCAACAGACCCAGGGAGAGAGATACCAACAAAGCCAGGGGGAGAGTTAGCAACTGAGCCAGGGAGAGTGTTACCAACAGAGCCATGGAGGGAGTTACCAACAGAGCCAGGGAGAGAGTTACCAACAGACCCAGGGAGAGAGATACCAACAAAGCCAGGGGGAGAGTTACCAACAGAGCCATGGAGAGAGTTACCAACAGAGCCAGGGAGAGAGTTACCAACAGAGCCATGGAGAGAGTTACCAACAGAGCCAGGGAGAGAGTTACCAACAAAGCCAGGGGGAGAGTTACCAACAGAGCCAGGGGGAGAGTTACCAACAGAGCCATGGAGAGAGTTACCAACAGAGCCAGGGAGAGAGAGTTACCAACAGACCCAGGGAGAGATATACCAACTGAATCAGTGACACCAAAAATCTCTTCTGGTGTGGGGAGGGGAGTATGTTATCTGTATAAAGTTTGTTCTCAGGATGCAGGTGGTGCTCCGAGGCTGTGTCATAACGCACAGAAAGTGCTTATCTCCTTTTATTTGTTTGCTAATGTGGTTGCTGTCATGGTGCTCCCAAGGCTTCATGGAGCAGTACCCTTAAATCTGAAACCAAAAACAGAAAATGCTGGAAAAAGTTGACATTTCTGGCAGCATCTGCGAAGGGAGAAACAGAATTATTATTTCAGGTCTGTGATGAACGGTTATTGTATTACAGTACCCTTATCATCATGTAAGGTGATGTCCCCTTTAAGACCGGGATTGGAACCTTGGGGGACTCCAGGCTCCGGCTCGCCCACCTGGGAGTCTTAAATAAGGGGCCGCCTTGCAGGCAGCACCCAGTAAGCACCCATCTCGGCACCAGGCTAGTTCTTTGCTTATTAAAGCCTTCTTTACCGTTTTGCTCTCTAGCGTCGTTATTGAGGGTACAAAAATTTAATAAGCTAAACTACATCAGGATTGACGCAGTCCTAAAACCAGAGAAGCTCAATCTGGAAGCACGGACACCAGAGGCAAAGGACATTTTTCAATACTGGCTCCGATGCTTCGAGGCCTACCTGGACTCCTCAGAGACTCCCATCCTGGGGCCACGCATGCTGAGCCTACTCCATGCCCGGGTGATTCACAGAATCTCCGCCACGCTCGAAAAGGCGACTACCTACAAAGAGGTGGTCGAAACTACGCAAGCAGTTTGTCAAACCCATCAATGAGGTACATGCCCAGCATCTGCTCTCTACCTGTCGTCAGCGCTTGGGGGAATTTGTAGAAAAACTCACCGCGCTCGCCAGGAACTGTATTCATCAGGATGTGACGGGGGAAATCCATATGAACCTGCACATCAGAGACACTTTCGTGTCCGGCATCCGCTTGACCTACATCCGGCAGCGTCAACTCGAAAACGGGGCAAAAGACCTCCAGGACACACTAACGCTCACCACCTCGCTGCAGGTGGCCCGACATAATTTAGGCACATACTCCGCGGATCCTGCGAGCCCCCCTCGGACTTCATCAGACTCGGCCACGTTACGGGCCTGCGCTGTGCGGCGACCCGCCCAGACCGGGGGCACAACATGCTATTTCTGTGGGCAGGGCCAGTACCCACGCCCACGTTGCCCAGCCTGCTCCGCCGTATACAGCGACTGCGGGAAGAAGGGGCATTTTGCGAGGGTCTGCCTGGCCAAGCCCAAGGGCCAGAAACACAAAGAACAGCTGGCCCAAAAATCAGGCTCACAGGCCCATAGGCCTCGCAACGCAGCTGCGCATCGACCCGACACGCCCCCTTCTGACACGTCATCTGCCTCGGGCGAATCATGGGGGTGGCCATCTTGACAGCGGCCATCTTCTCGACCCGACACGTGCGACCGACGGCGGCGGCCATTTTATGAATCCGACTCGGCTGAGGACTCGGACTAACCGCAACTGGGAGCGATTACCCTCGACCAAACACGGCCAAAACACCTGCAGAACTCTATGATGCAGGTACAGCTCAACGGGCGCGACGCTCCATGCCTTTTCGACTCCGGGAGCACGGAGAGCTTTATTCATCCAGAAACGGTAAGGCGCTGCTCCCTGCGCACTCATCCCGCGTCCCAAACCATGGCCCTCGCATCCGGGTCACACTCGGTACAAATCAAGGGGTATTGTATTGCGGATCTCTCGATCCAGGGCGCCGAATACACCCGTTTCAAACTGTATATCCTCCCTCACCTCTGCGTGGGGGGGTGCTGCTCGGACTGGATTTCCAGTGCAGCCACCAAAGCCTGACACTGAAGTTCGGCAGACCGTTGCCCCCCTCACGGTATGCTGCCTTGCGACACTGAAAGTCGCACCCTCTTTTCTATTCGCGAACCTTAGTCCCGACTGTAAGCCCGTCGCCATCAGGAGCCGGCAGGACAGTGCCCAAGACATGACTTTTATCAAGTCAGATGTCCAGCGTTTACTGGGAGAGGGGGTCATCGAGGCTAGAAACAGCCCCTGGAGAGCACAAGTGGTGGTAGTCCGGTCCGGGGAAAAGAAACGGATGGTCGTAGATTATAGCCAGACCATCAACCGCTTCACGCAGCTCGATGCGTACCCCTTTCCTTGCATAGCAGAAATGGTAAATTGGATTGCCCAATACCGGGTATTTTCCACAGTCGATCTCAAATCTGCCTACCATCAGCTCCCTATCCGACCGAAAGCCTTCGAAGCTGCCGGCCGGCTCTTCCACTTCCTTTGGCGTCACAAATGGGGTCTCCAACTTCCAGAGTGTGATGGACCAAATGGTGGACCAGTACGGCTTGCGGGCTACATACCCTTACTTGGACAACGTCACCATCTGCAGCCATGATCAGCAGGACCATGATGCGAACCTCAAAAAGCTTCTCCAGACCGTACGAGCCCTCACCCTGACCTATATCAAGGAAAAATGCGTTTTATACACAACCCGGCTAGCCATCCTCGGCTATGTCGTGGAAAATTTAGAGTATCTAATTCATTTTTTACAATTAAGGGACAATTTAGCGTGGTCAATCCACCTACCCTGCACATCTTTGGGTTGTGGGGGCGAAACCCACGCAAACACGGGGTGAATGTGCAAACTCCACACGGACAGTGATCCAGAGCCGGGATCGAACCTGGGACCTTGACGCCGTGAGGCAACCGTGCTAACCACTTGCATCACCGTGCTGCCCTTCCTGTTTCCCATCCTAGTGATTGGACAGAATTGTGCCAATGATAGATGAGGAAGGTATTGAGATTCATTCAGATCATCGCTCAAGCAGATTGCTTTGTCCTGCATGTCATTGACCATTAAAAAATTCTGTTATGGGATGTGGGCATCATGGGCACGGCCAGTAATCTTTGCCCATCCCTAACTGCCCTTGAAGTGAGAAGGTTGTTGGACCATTTCAGAGGGCAGTTAAGAGTCAACCACATTGCTGTCAGTCTGGAGTCACACGTAGGACAGACCAAGTATGGATGGTGGATTTCCTTCCCAAAAGGACATTCGTGAACAAGATGAGTTTTTAACCACTTCATCAAAGATCTTCCTTTTTGTCAACAGGAGTGATTCCTCAGTGTTTTGCTCTGTTCACAATTTTCAATTTTAACAACATTCAATGACAGTTGTCATGGACACCAGTACTGACACTGGCTTTATATTCCAGATTCATTAATTTAATTTAAATTCCATCAACTGCCGTTGTGGGGTTTTGTTTTTATAATAATCTTTATTGTTACAAGTAGGCTTCCATTAACATTAGAATGAAGTTACTGTGAAAAGCCCCTAGTCGCCACACTCCGGCATCTGTTCGGGTACACGGAGGGAGAATTCAGAATGCTAACCACTGTGCCACGTGCCGCCCTCCACAATGTTTTTTCCCCTGAAGATGGTTATTGTACTTAATGAACCTCATAGGCATTGGGAAACTACTGACAGAAGCCAGTCTTCAACTGTGAGCTTTCAAAGTGCGATGAATGTAGGAATTTCAGATTATCATAGAATTTACAGTGCAGAAGGAGACCATTTGGCCCATTGATTCTGCACCGGCTCTTGGAAAGAGCACCCTACCCAAGGTCAATACCTCCACCCTATCCCCATTACCCAGTAACCCCACCCAACACTAAGGGCAATTTTGGACACTAAGGACAATTTATCATGGCCAACTCACCTAACCTGCACATCTTTGGACTGTGGGAGGAAACCGGAGCACCCGGGGGAAACCCACGCACGCACGGGGTTGACGTGCAGACTCCGCACAGACAGTGACCCAAGCCAGAATCGAACCTGGGTCCCTGGAGCTGTGAAGCAATTGTGCTAACCACCATGCTACCGTGCTGCCCGAAATGTATTGTATTATAGGTATTTGGTGCAATAAGGGTTAAAATCCTGGGTTAGGTGTGTATGACTGCTATAGTCAAATCCTAGTCTGAAAATCAGCTAAGATTTTAGGAGCCAGGGGTGCAATTAAAGCATCATAAAAAGCATGGGTGAATGGAATTTTGATTTGATTAAGGGTGTTCTCTGTGGGACTAATTAAATTTCAACTTAGTAAGATGATGTCATTGCTGGGTGGAGCTGGCATCAAACATTTTTGCAGAAAGCAGGTCAGGACAGTTCTGATCTGAATGAAGCTGTGTCCAGAAGTGAAGCAGGTTGCTCTCCATAGTTCAGTTAAAATAAAGTAAGTCTTTAAAGCAGTACAGACTTGTCTGAGAACAAGGAGAGCTGAAACATCCTGAGAAACAGCTTCTGAAGACACACAGCCAATGTTTCTGCATGGGTCTGCCAGGAGTCAGGTCTGATCTTTAAAGCAGTATCAAGAGATCTCTCTTTTTAAAGAACATCTCTGTAAAGCAAATATTCATAAGTGCCATTGGTAGTTAAAGTGGATTGAGAGCAGAGGTGTTTTTTTCCCCTTGTTGTTTAAGTGGGAATTAAGATAGCAATTAAGGGGATTGCGCTCACTGTATTGAGTAATATTGTTTAAGGAGTAATTGCAAGTTATTTTCTGGTGTGATGTTAAAGATTTTAATACTGTGTTAGTAATAAAGTTTGTTTTAATCTACCATATCCCTATATCTTCATGAAATCACACCTGGAACGAGGTATCCTTTCCTCACAGTCTTACAAAATTAAAATAAAATATGGGGGTTTCTGTCCGTTATCCTAGCCACTGTTTGGGTCTGGTCTGGGATTAATAAAAGGGAGTTTCAGCAGATGGTTCTACAGTTCTTCAGGGGGAGACAGTGGCAAAATGGCAATGTCATTAGATGAGAAAACCAGAGGCCCAGGGATTCTGCTGACATTTCAATTCAATTGATGGAATCTGGACTGAAAAGTTACGTGACCATTCTGGATGCCCTATAGGGATGGAAATCTGCTATCCTTACTTGATCTGGGCTCCTTGTGACTGTGGGGCCACAGCATTGTGGTTGACTGTGACATGGCCTTACAAAAACCACCATGAAGCCCAAAAGGAATGAGAGCCAGACAGGCCACCGGCATTGACCTGGGTACCAGAAATGACAATGGCAAACACAATGGGAAACATAGCCCGATTGAGCCTGCCAAGCCCTCCTCACTAACATCTGGGGGCTTGTTGAAAAATTGGGAGAGGTGCCCACAGATTAGTCAAGCAGGATCTTTAAATAGTCATATTCAGAGAATCATACCTCACAGATGATGTCCCAGGTACCACCATCACCAGTCTTGGGAATGGTCTGCCCCGCAGGCAGGACAGACTCATCAAAGGTGGCAGCACAGTGGCACATGGTTAGGAGGGAGTTGCCCTGGGAGTCCTCAACATTGACTCTGGGACTCATGAAGTCTTATGGCATCCGGTCAAATATTGGAAAGGAAACCTCCTGCTGAGTACTAACTACTCTGCTCTCCCCACTCTGCTGATTAATCACTATGTCTCCATGTTGAACACCAATTGGAAGAAGCATTTAGGGTGGAAAGGGGACAGAAAGTATCCTGGGTGGGGATCTTCAATGTCCATCACCAAGAGTGTCTCCGTAACACCGCTACTGGCTGAGCTGGAAGAATCCTAAAGGACATAGCTTCTAGAATGGTTGGCAGCAGTCAGTGAATGAGCCAACAAGAGGGGGAAACCTATTTGACCTCATCCTCAACAATCTACCAATTACAAATGCGCCCTCTGTGACTGTATTCGTAGGAGTGACCACCATTTGGTCCTTGTAAAGACAAAGACCCATCTTCTCATTGAAGATACTCTCCATTGTTTTTTGTGGCACAATCACTGTGTTATGTTCATTGTTACATTTTGAACGATCTAGCAGCTCAAAACTGGGTATCCATGAGGTGCTGTGGGCTATCAGCAGCAGCAGAATTATAGTCAACCAGCATCTGTAACCTGGCACTGTCACTGCTGAAATTGTGCTGCAATAGAATACAAGCTGAAAGTTGGTAATTAAGCACAGCTGTCCCCATTTGGGGAAGAATTAGGAAATCATTGCACGAGTATATAAACCACTTCACTCTGCATTTTTGGAAGGAACTGGGAGAGTATTTTGCTGTCTTGGAAATAAACCTTTTAAAAAATAAATTTAGAGTACCCAATTCAATCTTTCCAATTAAGGGGCAATTTAGTGTATTCAATCCACCTACCTTGCACATCTTTGGGTTGTGGGTGTGAAACCCACACAGACACGTGGGGAATGTGCAAACTCCACGCCACAGTGACCCAGAACCAGGATTGAACCTGGGACCTCGGTGCTGTGAGACTGCAGTGCTAACCACTGCACCACCGTGCTGCCCTGAAATAAACCTGTTTTAAGGTACAGGCTATTTTCAGACTTATTCTTTAACAACACACAATTTGGAATTAATATGGTAGTAGAGGATGAACATTAAGATTTGGTGACTGGTTGCTCAATAAGAAGTTTTTTGTCTCTATACCGAATGAAAAAAAGGATACTGTTGCTGATAAACATTTTTTTCAGAGGGGGAAATGACCCTAATCCCATAATAGCAATGAAAAAATGAAGTCAGGTTGTGATAATGAGTCACTTCATTACCCCAACAGAAACAAGGTATGGCTTTGTTAAGAGCACCTTCCAAATCCATGACAACTGTCATCTAGAAAGAAAAGAGCAGCGGAAACCATCAAGCCACACACCATCCTGACTTGGAGTTATATTTGCAAAGATGCTGGCGGCAAGGTTGGAGGGGTGTCTCTTGAAGGTGATCAGAGGGGAGATGGGATTCGTGAAGGGAAGGCAGTTGTTTTCGAATGTGAGAATGTTGTTAAATGTGATCCTGTCTCCGGCGGAGGGAAAGGAGACTAAGGTGGTGGTGGCACTGGATGAAGTGAAGGCGTTTGATTGGGTAGAGTGAGGTTATTTGATTGCGATATTGGAAGGATTTTGAATCGGGCTGAGGTTCACGGCTTGGGCACAGTTGTTGTACAAAGAGTCATAGCTGAGCGTTCGCACTAACACTATGAACTCAGAGAACTTTGTGCTGCACTGGGGTACGAGGCAGTGGTGTCCTATGTCCCATCGCTGTTGTTTGCACTGGCCAGAGGCTTTGGCCATCACGCTAAGGAGCTCGGGTTGTGGAAGGGAATAGTGAGGGGATGCATAGAGTATCCTTGTGTGCTGATAATCTGTTACTGTATATTTCAGAGCCAAATGTGTCGGTGGGGCATATAATGGGGCTGCTCGAAAGATTAGGGTCATTCTCGGGGTATAAATTGAATCTAGGCAAGAGAGAGTATTTCATTGTCTTCCAGCGGGAGTAGGGGCTGCCGCCATTTCGTCTGGTGGCAACCCACTTTCAGTACTTGGGTGTGCAGGTGGCGTGGGATCGGGGTGGGCTCTGAGGCTATAATTTTACTAGTTTGGTGGGGAGTGTGAAGGCCAATTTGACAAGGTGGGACAATCTCCCTCTGTCGTTGGCGGGCCAGATGCAGGCAGTTAAAATTAATATGTTACCGTGATTTTTGTTCCAATTCCAGTGCCTACCAGTCTTTCTACCAAAATCCTTCTTCAATGAGGTGGACAAATTGATCTCTCGTTTATTTGGGGAGGGGGGGTGGCCAGGGTTAGGAAGGTGGTCTTGCAAAGAGGAAGACAGGCAGGGGGGGCTAGACCTCCCAAACTTACTGTCCTATTACTCGGCGGCGAACGTGGAGAGGATGCATGGCTGGGTTAAGGCGCTGGAAACGGCACCGCTCCCGATGGCACCGGGTAAGTATTCGGGGAGTCCGGTTTAGGCAGCACTAAGGCGGGGCCGGGTGGGGGGGGGGGAATCATGGGTTTGAGCTGCGGAGGATGGATGCGAGGTTTTGGAGATGGCACGAGAGGGGGATTAAGGAATTGAAAAACCCGTTTCTTGGGGGATGACTTGCGAACTTGGAGGTGCTGGGAGAGAAGTGCTGGTTAGTGCAGGGAGAAGGAGCTTAGACCCTGAGAAGCCATTTTTGGGGTGTCAGACCGGCTCGAGTTGCAGGTGGGTGTGGGGGCAGACATTTTAGCCTTCATCTCGCTGATCACTCGTAGGTGGGTCTTGTTGGGGTGGAGGTCAGTTTCTCGCCCTGGGCCTTTTACGTGGTGGGTAGACCTGCTGGAGTTTCTGATCCTGGAGAAGGTGACGTTTGAGCTGAGAGGGGCGGAGAAGGGGTTCTACAATTCTTGGGGTTTGTTTCTTATGTACTTTCGGGAGTTGGTTGGTGTTGACTGCGAACGGGGGGGGGAGGGGCAAGGTGGAGGGGTGGTTTGTTTTCATTTTGTTCTACGATGTTTCTTCTATGTTTTAGCTTTCATTATTGTTGGGGTTGTTCTGTTGTTGTTTTCTTTCTTTATAAGGCGAAAATGATGAAAATATGGCGAATAAAAATATTTTTTTAAAAATAGCCTCCATGAGAGCTTTACTTCAATGCTTTTATTTCTTGTTTGAAATAGCGTTCTCCATCGGCTGACGGAGAAATCAGAAATGCAATTGGGCCGACGGTGAAATTGTGGCGAGGGCTGGTTTCATGCCAAATCACGATTCTCCAGTGCCTCGACAGTGGCATCAATGCGTTCCACTCCGCACATAGAGTAAGCGCTGTTGGCATATCATTACCGGGCCTGATCCGGTATTTTCCAAGGCTTCCGATATTCTCTGTCTCCACTGGGGCAAATTTCCGATGGAGAGGTTCTCTTGTGCTTTTAAAATTCAAGGAACAGGCCCCGTGGCTAGTGAGGGACAGCAAGGCGGTAGGGCACAGAGTGGCATGACCGTGGCATGCTAGCCTCGACACTGGCTGACCCTCCCCGGGGCAGGGGCAGTGCCTAGGCATGGATTGCGATTGCTATGGCCTGCAAGGCAGCCATCTTGCTGTGCACCCCATTGACCACCCACCTAGGCCCCTGATTCTAAGAGCGCACCCGGTTGTGTGGGTGCTCCCATCCCGAAACCAAGGGCAATGCCCACGGTAGCTCCTACAGGAGGGCGCTAGACGGGGGCTGTGGAGTATACCACTGGCAAGGGCAATGCCAGCCAATGATATCCCTGGCAGCAGGGATGGGTGCCTGGGCCAGTGGTCCCCACGGGGCTGGGCAGCGACGGGAGCCATGGGTGCGGGAGCAGAGTCTGCAGTGCCAACCGGCAATGTAGCCCGGTGGACTTGGTTGGGCACAGGGTTATGCACCATGCTAACATTTCGACCTTTCACCCCCTGCAGACAATGGATATTGGAATCCAACCACCAATGATGGCCTTTCTCCTAGTCGCCACAGCCCTGGGGGATGCACTATGAGCTGGAGTTGTTTGAGAAGGAGGAAGCTGCAGCAGCAAAGTGTACCCCAGAGGAACAGGTGTCAGGGGAATTAATGGTTACAGAGATTAAGCAGGAAAGTGGACAAAGTAAGTGTTAGATTAGCCATGATCTTATTAAATGGTGGAACAGGTTCGAAGGGCTGAATGGTTTATTCCTGTTCCTGTTTCTTATGGTAATGCTGTTGATACACATAGACTTAAGAGGCATTTGATACAGTGCCACAAAACAGACTAGTGAGAAAAATTATAGCTCATGGATTAAAAGGGACAGCAGCAATATGGTTACAAAACTGGCTGAGTAATAGGAAACTGGGTACAGGTCACTGGATATTTTTCGGCTGGAGGAAGGTTTGCAGTGGAGTTCCCCAGGGGTCGGCATTGGGATCCTTGCTTTTTCTGATATATATTAAAGACCTAGAACTTGGTGTGCAAGGGACAGTATCAAAGTTTGTGGATGACATTGTATAAGGAGGGCATTGTAGAACTTCAGAAGGACATAGACAAGTTGGTGGGGTGGGCAGATTGGTGGCAGATGAAGTTCAATGCAGAGAAGTGTGAGGTAAAGCATTTCAATAGGAAATGCATGGGAAGGCAATACAAAATAAGGGGTACAATTCTTAAGGGGGTGTAGAAGCAGAGGGACCTGGGTGTTTATGTGAATAGATCTTTGAAGGTGGCAGGACAGGTGGAAAGAACAGTTAATAATGCAGACAGTATCCTGGGCTTTATTGAGCGAGGAGGTTAAACTGAACTTATACAAGATGCTAGTTAGATCGCAGCTGGAATATTGTGTGCAGTTCTGGGCGCCACACTACATGGAGGTGGTGAACACATTGGAGAGAGTGCAGAAAAGGTTTGGAAGATTGTTTCCAGGGAAGAAAAATTTCAGTTATGAGAATAGATTGGAGAGGTGAAATGAATGAAATGAAAATCGCTTATTGTCACAAGTAGGCTTCAAATGAAGTTGGGGCTGTTCTCCTTGTAGAGAAGAAGGCTAAGAGGAGATTTGGTGGAAGTGTTCAAAATAATGAGGGGGCTGGACAGCGTACATAAAATGAAACTATTCCCACTTGTAAAAGGATCAAGAATGAGAGGGTGACAGATTCAAAGTGATTTGCAGAAGAAGCAAATGTGATGTGAGAAAAAAGATTTTTCAGAAGTCATTCGGGGTCTGGAATGCCCTAGTGTGGTGCAAGCTTGTTCAGGCATGATATTCAAGAGGGCAATAGATGATTGTTTCTATTCAAATAATGGGCAAGGGTACAGGGGAAAGGTGGGAACACCAAGACATAATGCTCATTTGGAGAGCCAGTGCAGGCATGATTGATCGAATGGCTTCCTTCTGCACCATAACAATTCTGTGAATCCCTTCACAAATCTCCCTCCAACAAATGGCCGCTACATTTAAGGGTGATAGATATCCCTTTAATCCTGTGCTTGGACCAGTGGGCACATCGTGTGCCTTCAAATGAATTGATAAACTGACTTAAAACTGACTTAAAAAGACCTGTTTGTTCTTCTCAAAGTCTACAGGGTAAGCCCAATTCAGTGTAACATTCATTACTAAGGAAACAGGTCCTGTGGAGTAGTCTACCTTGCAAAGAGATAGAAACTTATCTCTGTTCATTCTGGGAAAGTGTGCGTCACTGGCAAAGCTGGTATTTGTTGCCCATCCCTAGTTGCCCTGGATACAACAGAGTGGGTAAGAACCTTTAGGATGCACACGACAGCAAATTATATCAAGTTGGAAGGGTACAGAGATATTTTACAGGGTAGCAGCTAAACTACAATTACCGATGATAGTAAATAGAATATTCTAACAATCTGTCGTGTGATCTGTGAATCAAGAAGCCGACTTGCATATCAAACATGTCATGAATGGCTTGTTCAAAATCATCAGCTATGAAATTGGGAGTTAACTCTCAGGCACTACAGTTCACAAAAGGTTTCTTAGAAAGGCTGCTTTGTATTGTGAAAATAAATCTTTGAACTTAACAAATGCATTTTAAAGGCATTTAGATGGTGGGACAAAACTATATTGGGTGGGGTTATCATTGATCTCCCGACAACAAGCAGATCACATATTGTTCTGGACAATTAGTGTCTCTCAAACACCACACAACAATGAAGAGGGTTTTGTATCTGAAGGAAAAGTGCATATACAGTACATCTTTTACAGGAATATAAACCAGCTGCTCAAATTTCTGTCAGGAGGCCAAATGTGGACTATATTTGGAAAATAAAGTTCAAGATCAATAACCACAATTGTCATAAATTTCTTTTTAAAAAAATATATTTTATTAAAGTTTTCAAACACAATTTTTCCCCTTACAAATCAAAGAAATAAATATACAAGTAACTTATAACTGCAATATAACATTGTGTAACTAACATGGTAAACTAACCAAATAACACAAAGTAATACTCCCCCCCGCCCCCTCTCCCCCTCCAAAAACCCAATCAATTTACCCCCCTCCCTCCCCCTGGGTTGCTGCTGCTGGTCATCTAGCTTCCCTCTAACGTCCAGCTAGGTAGTCGAGGAACGGTTGCCACCGCCTGGTGAACCCTTGAGCCGATCCTCTCAGCGCAAACTTCATCTGCTCCAGTTTTATGAACCCCGCCATATCGTTTATCCAGGCCTCCAGTCCGGGGGGTTTCGCTTCCTTCCACATGAGTTAAATCCTACGCCGGGCTACTAGGGACGCAAAGGCCACGACATCGGCCTCTTTCGCCTCCTGCACTCCCGGCTCATCCGCAACTCCAAATAAAGCTAACCCCCAGACTGGTTTGACCCGGACCTTCACCACCTTCGAGATCACTCCCGTCACTGCTCCATCCAGCCTCCCTGGGGCAAACCTATGGTTGTTCCTGATCGGGGACCACACCCAGGCTCCCAGCACACCCCCCTGTCGCCTCCATTGCCCCCAGATACTTAATGTTGCCGCCACCACTGGGTTTGTGGTAAATTTTTTTGGTGAGAGCGGTAGTGGCGCCGTCACCAGCGCTTTTAAACTCGTCCCTTTACAGGACTTCATCTCCAATCTTTTCCACGCCGCTCCCTCTCCCTCTATCATCCATTTACGAATCATCGCCACATTGGCGGCCCAGTAGTAGTCGCCCAAATTCGGCAATGCCAGTCCCCCTCTGTCTCTACTACGTTGTAGGAACCCCCTCCTTACCCTCGGGACCTTCCCTGCCCACATGAAGCTCGTGATGCTCCTATCTATTTTTTTTAAAAAGGCCTTAGTGATCAGTATAGGGAGACATTGGAACACAAATAGGAACCTCGGGAGGACCATCATCTTAATCGCCTGCACTCTGCCCGACAGTGACAGCGGCTGCATGTCCCACCTTTTGAAATCCTCTTCCATTTGTTCCACCAGCCGTGTCAGATTGAGTCTGTGTAAGGTTCCCCAGCTCCTGGCTATCTGAATCCCCAGGTATCGGAAGTTTCTTTCCACTCTCCTTAGCGGTAGGCCATCTATCCCTCTACTCTGGTCCCCAGGGTGTATCACAAAAAGCTCACTCTTCCCATGTTAAGCCTATATCCCGAGAAATCTCCAAACTCCCTCAATATCTGCATGACCTCTGCCATCCCCCCCACTGGGTCCGTCACATACAGCAGTAGGTCATCCGCGTAGAGTGACACTCGGTGTTCCTTTCCCCCTCTAATCACCCCTCTCCATTTTCTGGAGTCTCTCAGCGCTATGGCCAGTGGTTCAATTGCCAACGCGAACAGTAATGGGGACAACGGGCATCCCTGTCTTGTTCCCCTGTATAGTCGAAAATACTCCGACCTTTGCCGACCTGTGACCACACTTGCCGTTGGGGCCCCATAGAGGAGTTTAACCCAGCTGACAAACCCGTCCCCGAACCCGAACCTCCTCAGCACCTCCCATAGATACTCCCACTCCACCCTATCAAATGCGTTCTCTGCATCCATTGCCGCCACTATCCCTGCCTCCCCCTCTACTGGGGGCATCATTATCACCCCTAATAGCCGTCGCACATTGACATTTAGTTGTCTCCCCTTTACGAACCCTGTCTGGTCTTCGTGCACCACCCCCGGGACACAATCCTCTATCCTCGTTGCCAGCACCTTTGCTAGCAACTTGGCGTCCACATTTAGCAGTGAGATAGGCCTATAGGACCCGCACTGCAGCGGATCTTTATCCCGCTTCAAGATTAGCGAAATCGTCGCCTCCGACATTGTCGGGGGTAGGGTCCCCCCTTCTCTGGCCTCGTTAAAGGTCCTTACCAGCAGCGGGGCCAACAAGTCCACATATTTTCTATAAAATTCCACCGGGAACCCATCTGGTCCCGGGGCCTTCCCTGCCTGCATGTTTTCCAGCCCCTTGGTAACCTCGTCCACCCCAATCGGCGCCCCCAGGCCTTTCACCTCCTGCTCCTCCACCCTTGGGAACCTTAATTGGTCCAAAAACTGCTGCATCTCCTCTTTTCCCTCCGGGGGTTGGGACCTATAAAGTCTCTCGTAAAAGGTCTTAAACACCTCGTTTATCTTCCCTGCTCTCCGCACCGTAGCTCCCTGTTCATCCCTAATTCCCCCTATCTCCCTCGCCGCTGTCCTCTTTCGCAGTTGATGGGCCAACAGGCGACTCGCCTTTTCCCCATATTCATATCTCATCCCCTGTGCCTTCCTCCACTGTGCCTCCGCCCTCCTTGTGGTCAACAGGTCGAACTCCGTCTGGAGTCGTTGCCTCTCCCTGTATAGTCCTTCCTCCGGGGCCTCCACGTATTCTTTATCTACCCTCAAAATCTCCCCCAGTAGTCTTTCCCTTTCCTTGGCCTCTATTTTCCCCTTGTGGGCCCTGATGGAGATCAGCTCTCCTCTGACCACCGCCTTTATTGCTTCCCATACTACTCCCACTCGGACCTCCCCGTCGTCATTGGCCTCCAGGTATCTTTTGATACATCCCCGCACCCTTCCGCAGACTCCCTCATCCGCCAGTAATCCCACATCCAGTCGCCAGAGTGAACGCTGCTCCCTCTCCTCTCCTAGTTCCAGATCCACCCAGTGTGGGGCATGATCTGAAACAGCTATGGCTGAATACTCAGTTCCTTCCACCCTCGAGATCAGTGACCTTCCCAAAACAAACAAATCTATCCGGGAATACATCTTGTGAACATGGGAGAAGAAGGAGAACTCTTTGGCCTTCGGCCTAACAAATCGCCATGGATCCACTCCCCCCATTTGGTCCATAAACCCCCTAAGCACCTTGGCCGCTGCCGGCCTTCTTCCGGTCCTAGATCTAGATCTATCTAACCCTGGGTCCAACACGGTGTTGAAGTCCCCCCCCCATTATCAGGTTTCCTACCTCCAGGTCCGGGATACGTCCCAGCATCCGCTTCATAAATCCCGCATCATCCCAATTCGGGGCATATACGTTAACCAACACGACCTCCATTCCCTCCAGTCTGCCACTCACCATCACATATCTGCCTCCGCTGTCTGCTACAATGTTCCTAGCTTCGAATGACACCCGTTTCCCCACCAGTATGGCCACCCCTCTGTTCTTTGCATCCAGCCCTGAGTGGAACACCGGTCCCACCCATCCTTTCCTTAACCTAACTTGGTCCGCCACCTTCAGGTGCGTCTCCTGAAGCATAGCCACGTCTGCCCTCAGTCCTTTCAAGTGCGCGAACACTCGGGCCCTTTTAATCGGCCCATTTAGGCCTCTCACGTTCCACGTGATCAGCCGAACTGGGGGGCTACCTGCCCCCTTCCCGTGTCGACTAGCCATCACCCTCTCTAGGCCAGTCCCACGTCCCGGTTCCGCGCACCCACCCGTTCCCCAGGCGGCGCATTCCAGCCCCGACCACCCTTTCTTTTACCAGTTCCTCTTTGATTTCTGCAGCAGCAACCCAGTTATCCCCCCCCGCTAGATCCCCATCTAGCATGATTGCTCCCCCCCATATTGCTTCCGAAAGTCAGCTGACTTCAACTGACCCCGGCTTCTCCCGCTCTCTCCTTGACCCCCCCGTGTGGGGAACTCCCATCTACCTTGCGCCTATCTTCCCGCCATCATCTTTCTGGCGCGGGAACAAGAACAGTAAGCCCCGTGTTCTCTATAGTTGTCCCGCCCCTTGTGGCGCAGCTCCCTCTGCCGCCCCACTCCCATTCCCCATCCCCCGCCTATGTCTCTTCTTCCCCCCCACCGGCGCCCACATTTCTTAGTGTGTCCCCCTCCCCAATTTACGTCTCTATGTACATCGGCATTGTCATTTCCCCTCTAACATCAGCCCCTCAGTTCTGATCCAGTTTCTCGTTTTTAATGAAGGTCCGTTCTTCTTCCGCCGTTTCGAAGTAGTGATGCCTCTCCTGGTGCGTGACCCACAGTCGCGCCGGCTGCAGCATCCCGAACTTCACCTTCTTCTTGTGTAGCACCTCCTTGGCTCGATTAAAACTCGCCCTCCTTCTCGCCACCTCCGCACTCCAATCCTGGTACACCCGTACCACCGCATTCTCCCATCTACTACTTCGTACCTTTTTGGCCCATCTCAGAACCACCTCTCTGTCATTGAAGCGATGAAATCGCACGATCGTCGCCCTAGGTGGTTCTCCCGCCTTTGGTCTCCTCGCAGGGACCCGATGAGCCCCTTCCACTTCCAAGGGGCCCGAGGGGGCCTCAGCTCCCATTAGCGAGCGTAGCATCGTGCTCACGTAAGCCCCGCCGTCCGCTCCTTCCACTCCCTCGGGGAGACCCAGGATTCGAAGGTTCTTTCTCCGTGATCTGTTTTCTAGGACTTCAATCCTTTCAATGCACTTTTTGTGGAGCGCCTCGTGCATCTGCGTTTTGACCACCAGGCCCAGGATCTCGTCTTCGTTGTCCGTCACCTTCTGCTCCCCCACGCGGAGCTCCAACTCCTGGGTCTTTTGTGCCTCCTTAAGCCCCTCAATTGCCTGTAGCATCGGGGCCAGCACCTCCTTCTTAAGCAGCTCCACACACCGTCTCAAAAATTCGTCTTGGTCCGGCCCCCATGTCGCCTGGGCTCTCTCCGCCGCCATCTTGCTCCTTTTTTCTTCTGCCCCTGTCCTCGAGGATTCTTCGCGATTTGGCCGCCGCCGCCGAAATTTTTCTTTTTCATTGTGGGGGACTCCCTGTTGTCTCACCCCACACCGGGTTTCGTCCCGAAAAAATTCCCCGTTGGAGCTCTTACAAGAGCCCGAAGGTCCGTTCGAGCTCGAGCTGCCGAAACGTGCGGCTTAGCTGGTCATCGCCGCAACCGGAAGTCTCCTTGTTATAAATTTCTATAGATATTCAAATGGAAACCAAGGTCCCGAGGGCTATACTGATATTTCACCACTAATGAGGAAGAGCTAAATTTGAGGCTCCCAATACAAGGTAGTCAGCAAGAAATCAAATAAAGATAGAAAATAGGAGGAGTCGGCCATTTGACCCCTTGATCCTGCTCCGCCATTCATTATGAACATGGCTGATCATCCAACTCTGTAACCTGTTCCCACTTTCCCCGCATATCCTTTGATCCCCTTTGCCCCACGTGCTATACCTAATTCCTCTGTCAATAACTACAATGTTTTGGCCTCAACTGCTTTCTGTGTTAGCAAATTCCACAGGCTCACCATTCTCTGGGTGAAGAAATTTCTTCTCATCTCAATCCTAAATGGTTTACCCCACATGCATAAACGGTGACCTATGGTTCTGGACTCCCCCGCTATTGGGAACACCCTTCCTGCATCTACCCTGTCTAGTCCGGTTAAAATTTTACAATTTTCTATACGATAATAATAATTTTTATTGTCACAAGTAGGCTTACATTAACACTGCAATGAAGTTACTGTGAAAAGTCCCTTGTAGCCACATTCTGATGTCTATTCAGGTACATGGAGGGAGAATTCAGAATGTCTAAATTATCTAACAGCACGTCTTTCAGGACTGTGGGAGGAAACCGGAACACACGGAGGAAACCCACGCAGACACAAGGAGAATGTGCAGGCTCCGCACAGGCAGTGACCCAAGCCGGGAATTGAACCCAGGCCCCTGGCGCTGTGAAGCAACAATGCTAACCACTGTGCTACTGAGCAGCCCATTCCCCCTCGCTCTTCGAAACTCCAGCGATGAACGCCATCTAAAACTGAAGAGAAACCAGAATGTACTAACTGACTCAATCTCCCTTCATAAGTCAGTCCTGCCATCCCGGGAATCAGTCTGGTAAACCTTCGCTGCACTCCCTCCATAGCAAGAACATCCTTTTTCAGATAAGGAGACCAAAACGCCATACAATATTCTAGGTGTGGTCTCACCAACGCCCTCTATAATTTCTGAAAGACATCCCTGCGCCTGTACTCAGATCCTCTCGCTTTGGAGGCCAACATACCACTTTCTTTCTTTACCACCTGCTGCATATACATGTTTACCTTCAGCGACTGGCTCCCTTTCATGAACTCTACTAGTTACATCCTCAAGGCCTCGTTGCACATTCCCCTCTAGCCATAGCCATTCGGATAATAATCTGCCTTCCTGTTTTTGCTGGCAAAGTAGATAACCTCATATCTCATATCTATCCACATTATACTGCTCTGCCAAGCATTTGCCTACTCACTCAACTTGCCCAAATCACAGTGAAGCATCTCTGCATCCCCCTCACAGCTCAGCCTCCCACCCAATTTAGTGTCATCAGCAAATTTGGAATATTGCATTTAGTTCTCACATCTAAAGCATTAATATATATTGTGAATTGCTGGGATCATAGCATTGATCCCTGCGGTAACCGCCTGATCTGCCTGCCATTTGGAAAAAGACTTGTTTATTCCTACTTTGTTTCCTGTCTGCCAACCAGAAATTAAATGAAACATCACCACAATCCCATCGGAGGTTCTCACCTTCGAGAGCTGACTGGTGGTGATTTAACCCGAGGGTCACCACACCTCAGGCGAGTAGCAATGTTGAGAAGGCGGCACCTTCGTGACTTGCCTCAGCTGCTACGGGAATTGAACCCGTGTTGTTGGCATTACTCCGCATCACAAACCAGCCATCCAGTGAACTGAGCTACCAGCAACACCCGCCCCCCGCCCCCATCTCAACACACAGCACACTACCCCAAATCCCACGCGCTTTAATTTTACATGCTAATCTCTTGTGTGGGACTTTGTCGAAAGTCTTTGAAAAGTCCAAATAAACCACATCCCACTGGCTCCTCTTGATCAGCTCTACTAGTTACATCTTTGATGAATTCAAGAAATTTGTCAAGCATGATATCCATTTCATTAATCCATGCTGAATCTGTCTGATCCTGCCACTGTTTTCCAAGTGCTCTATTATTAAATCTTTTATCCTGTAGAATCCCTATTGTGCAAAAAGAGGCCATTTGGTCCATTGAGTCTGCACTGACCCTCTGAAAGAGCACTTTAAATTTTTTTTTTGAGTTCCCAATTACTTTTTTTCCAATTCAGGGGCAATTTAGCATGGCCAATCCACTTACCTTGCACATCTTTGAGTTGTGGGGGTGAGACCCATGCAAACATGGGGAGAATGTGCAAACTCCACATGTACAGTAACCCGGGGCCAGGATCAAACCCGGGTCCACGGCGCCGTGAGGCAGCAGTGCTAACCGCTACACCACTGTGCCGCCCTCTGAAAGAGCATTCTACCTCTGCGCACTCCCCTGCCCTATCCCCATAACCCTGAACTTTGGTCATGGCCAATCTACCTAACCTGTGCATGTTTGGACTTTGGGAGGAAACCCAGAGCAAACCCATGCAGACACTGGGAGTATGTGGAAACTCCACACAGCCAGTCATCCAAGGTCTGAATCGAACCATTGTCCCTGGCACTGTGAGGCATCAGTTCTAACCAATGTGCCACCATTCCGTGGAATCTGACAGTTTTCCCACTATCGTCGTCAGGCTGACCGGTCTATAATTCCCGTTTTCTCCCCATCTCCCTTTTTAAATAGTGGGGTTATATTAGGTATCATCCAATCTGTAGGAACTGTTTCAGAGTCTATAGAATCTTGGAAGATGATCACCAATGCATTCACAATTTCTAGGACCACTTTCTTAAGTATCAAGCCCTGGGGATTTATCGGTCTTCAATCCCATCAATTTCCCCAACACCATTTCTCTTCTAATACTGATTTCTTTCAGTTCCTCCCTCTTATTACACCCTTTGTCCCCCAACATTTCTGGTGCGTGAAATGTTACCTCCTTTGTGAAGGCAGAGCCAAAGTATGAATATAGTTGATCAGCCATTTATTTGTTCAGCATTGTAAGTTCCACTGAGTGCAAGGGATCAGCATTTGTCTTCACCGATCCTTTTCTCTTCACATACAATTAGAAGCTTTTACTGTCAGGTGTTATGTTCCCCGCAAGCTTGCTCTCATACTCATTTTCCCCTTAATTAATCCCTTTGTCCTCTTTGATGGATTCTAAAATGCTCCCTATCCTCAGATCTTTTGTTTTTTCTGGCCAATTTGTATGTCTCTTCCAATTTCTCTCGAAGCCATGGTTTGGCCACCTTTCCCATTTTATTTGTGTGTCAGACAGGGATAAACTATAGTTACAATTCACCCATGCACTCTGAATGTTTGCCATTGTTTATTCACCATCTTCCCTTTAAATAACATTCTACATTCCATCACAGCCAACTCGCGCCTCATACCATCGTAATTTCCTTTATTAAGATTCAGAACACTAGTCTCAGAACACTAGTCTCAGAATCAACTCTGTCACTCTTCACCGTGATGAAGAATACTATCATATTATATTCGATCATCCCCAAGGGGCCTTGCACAACTAGATTGCCAATATTCCTTTCTCATTACATAATACTGAGTGGAGAATGGCCTGTTCCCTCGTTGGTTCCTCAATGTATTGATCTGGCAAACCATCTCATTTACACTCCAGGAATTCCTTCTCTCTGGTATTGTTACTAATTTGTGACTAATTTGATTCCCAATCTATATGCAAATTAAAGTCACCCATATTTACAGATGTTCCTTTACCGCCTCTAGTTTCCCATTTAATGCCATTCCCATCACAGCTTGGAGATACATATACAACTCCTGCTAATGTTTTTTGCCCCTTGGTGTTTCTCAGCTCTACCCACACAGATTCCACATCATTCCTCACTATTGCGTTAATTTCCTCTTTAATCAGCAATGCAACCCCACTGCCTTTTCCTTTTTGTCTGTCCTTCCTAAATACCAAATACCGCTGGATGTTCAGTTCCCATCTCTGGTCACCTTGCAGGCATCTCACTGTAATTTCAAATATATAATGCCCATTCACATCTATTTGCACAATTAATTCATCCACTTTATTGCAAACACTCCATGTATTAAGGCACAAAGCCTTAAGTCTCATCTTTTTAACATTCCTTGTCCCATTCCCATTATTTTCAATGTGGCCCGGTTTGATTCTGGCCCTGCATTTCTCTGCCCATCACTTTCTTATTCCCCTTTCTGTCCTTTGTTCTAGTCAGTGTTTCCCCCTCCTCTGACACCTTGCATAGGTTCCCATTCCCTGCCGTTTTAGTCTAAACCCTCCCCAACCACTCGAGCAAATACTCCCCCTTAATTAAATAGGGAAGTCAAAATAATTATTTTCACCCAAAATGTGGTGAGAATATGGAACTTGCTACAACAGGGAATAGTTGTGAGCAATAGTTTTGATGCATTCAAGGGAAAACTAATGTTAAGCTGATGGAGTTAGTTGAGGAAGGATGGTAGGAGGCATACCTGGAGCATGTACACTGGCATACTGGTTGGGCTGAATTGCTTATTTTGGTGCTGTATATTCTATGTAAAGATTAGCCGATCATTTACTAAATTCAAATTCCTGATGGTCCAGTTGACAAAATGAGCAAGTGACAATGTGATTCAAATAATTTGATTCTCATTCTGAGCTGAGTTAGCTCATCTCAGCTTGGGAAGCAATATAGGCGCAGAGATTAGTTTTGATGCAGCCAGGTTAGACAGTGTTTATTATTGAATTAATACTGCTGGACAGTGATAATATAAAGCTAACAAAAGCAGAAAATACTGGAAAACCTCAGCAGGTCTGGCAGTATTTGTGGAGAGAGAAACAGAGTGAATGTTTCAAGCCCGTATTGCTCTTCTGCGGAAAGTGAAAAGTTAGAAATGATAGGCATCCCCTTGTGCTCAATTTTCAATCCACCAGGGGCGGCATGGTGCTGCAGTGGTTAGCACTGCTGCCTCATGGCGCTCAGGACCTGGGTTCAATCCCAGCCCTTGGTCACTGTCCGTGTGGAGTTTGCCCATTCTTCCCATGTCTGCGTGGGTCTCACCCTCACAACCCAAAGATGTGCAGGATGTGATGTTCTTTGCTTTGTGGATGAGGATGGCTTTGAAGTGTAGTGTCTCACAAAGAACATCAAGCTATGTTTTGAACAAAGCTAATTTAATAACACTACAAATAAATAGATTTGAATTACTCACTAAGAGATAAATATAAATATACAAAATACAGAGACCATCATTCTATCGACAGAGCTTCTGAAAACACGACTACTCTCTATCCTGCCTAATCACCTACTCCCAGAATCAAGGGTATCACGTGATCCACGAGTGTGCTTTTAATTCACCATCTAGTGGATGGGTGCATTCACATTAAATTGTTAACCCTTAATTTACCATACATATTGTCACACAGGGTAGGTGAATTGGCCACGCTAAATTGCCCGTAATTGGAAAAAGAAAATAGGGTAATCTAAATTTATATTTAAAAAAATGTTTTAATACACCGGCCTCCACAGCCAAAGGATCATCCTCCGCCATTTCTGTCAACTCCATCATGATGGCACCATGAAACGCATCTTCCCTTCACCCCACTCCTGTCAGCAATCCGCCAGGACCACTCCCTGCCTGACACCCTGGTTCACTCCTCTGTCACCCCCAACTCCTCAACTCCTTCCCACGGCACCTTTCCTTGCAATTGCAGAAGGTGCAACACCTATCCCGTTACCTCCTCAGCATTCAAGCCCCAAACATTCCTTTCAAGTTTCACTTTCACTTCAGTTTGGTGTACTTTATTCACTGCTCCTAATGTGCTCTCCTCTATTTTGGAGAGACAAACACAGATTGGGTGGCTGCTTTGCAGAACACCTTCGCTCAGCCTGAAGCATGATCCCAATCTTCCTGTTGCTTGCCACTTCAACTCAGCACCCTGCTCACATGCTTACATGTCTGCCTTGGCCTGCTGGAATGCTCCAGTGAAGCCCAATGCAAATTGGAAGAGCACCACCTCATCTGTCAATTTGGCACTTTACAGCCCTTACAACTCAGCATTGATTTTAACAGTGCAGCATGGTGGCACAGTGGTTAGCACTGCTGCTCATGGCGCCAAGGTCCCAGGCTCGATCCCGGCTCTGGGCCACTGTCGTGTGGAGTTTGCACATTCTCCCGGTGTTTGCATGGGTTCCGCTCCCATAACCCAAAGATGTGCAGACTAGGTAGATTGGCCACGCTAAATTGCATCTTAATTGGAAAAAATGAATTGGTTACTCGAAAAATCTATTTTCAAAAAACATTGATTTTAACAGCCTTAGACTGCAACTTTTCTTCTCCATACACAAAACACTTTTGTTCCAATGCAAATTGTAGCCCCCCTCCCCCGGGCCACTGGGCCATCTGCCACTTATTCTTTAGCTTTGCTTTCAATGAGCACTGACCCTTGTTCTGATATTCTGATATCTTACCTTTATTCCACTCTTAACACCTTCTATAGCCCGTCACACTGCCATTAATGCTTCTTCGGTCTCATAATCTGCACACCTTTGCTACAATTGCTTCTAGCTCCCACCAATCACTGACCTTCTACTATGCTCCATTTGTTCCACCCCCTCGTATACAGTATATAATCCATTACATTTCACTCTGAAGAAGAGTCGGACGGACTTGGAAACATTGGGTGCAATCAAGAATCATTTTGGGTGCGATTGACTGGGTGTTTCGTGACGGCCGCATTGCCGATCTCGTCGCCTGTATTTAATGGCACCTAGTGCCAGAAATGAGCCCCCATGAACCTCTCACCATTACCGGCAGTCTTGTCATCTGGTTCGCTGGACTCCCTCACCACTCACTCCAGTCAACATACAAGTATGGCACCATGCAGACCTGCTCAGGCTTCTGCTGTGGGGGTGAGATGGGACATCCTGTTCCCCTGACGCGTCAGAGGACCAGCAGCAGGGCCATGAGTACCACATGGGAGGCCGTGGAGCAGCTGTCAGTGCGGTCGGCATGACCAAGAGGACAGCCGTACAATGTAGGGTGAAGACCAATGAACCCCCCCCGCTCCCCCCCCCCCCCCCCGAGGGGACCCCACCCCTGCCCCGAGCACTGGGGCAGCAGCTCCAGTGCCCTTAAGCTGCATGCCGTAAAATGGAAATGGCTAGTCACCTTCTCAGTTCCCCTTAGCAGCCACTGAGCCAGCTTCGCATTTTCAAAAAGGAGTACGAAACGCCGCCCACGTGATTTTTCGTGGGGAGCCACTTAACTCCTGGGAGGCCGCTACATTCGACTTAATTTAATAATCTTTATTGTCACAAGTAGGCTTACATTAACACTGCAATGAAGTTACTGGGGAAAGCCCCTAGTCACCACATTACGGCGCCTGTTCGGGTACAAACACAGGAAGAATTCAGAATGTCCAAATTAGCTAGCAGCACTTCTTTCGGGACTTGTGAGAGGAAACCAGAGCAGCCGGAGGAAATCCACGCAGACACGTGGAGAATGTGCAGTCTCCGCACAGACAGTGACTCAAGCCGGGAATCGAACCAGGAACCCTGGCGCTGTGAATCACAGAATTTACAGTGCAGAAGGAGGCCATTCGGCCCATCGAGTCTGCACTGGCTCTTGGAAAGAGCACCCTACCCAAGGTCAACACCTCCACCCTATCCCCATAACCCAGTAACCCCACCCAACACTAAGGGCAATTTTGGACACTAAGGGCAATTTATCATGGCCAATCCACCTAACCTGCACATCTTTGGACTGTGGGAGGAAACCGGAGCACCCGGAGGAAACCCACGCACACACTGGGAGGATGTGCAGACTCCGCACAGACATTGACCCAAGCCGGAATCAAACCTGGGACCCTGGAGCTGTGAAGCAGCAGTGCTAGCTACTGTGCTACCATGCTGCCCATCAATCTTGCTAATGTGATGAAAATTGATGCAATTTAGGGTCAATGAGTTGCTCGGAATATTTGGGTGTGATCCGGAACTCGCCATCAGGAGTGGGCCGGTTAAATAGCAAACTGATTTGCGCCCGGCTCTGATCTCGATGTTGGCCTTTCCTGCTATTTAACAAGCTTGCACAGATCCCACGCCAGGTGCAAAGCAGTGGTTAAACCATGCTCGTTAACTCTATTTTCTCTCTCCACAGATGCTGCTGGACCTGCTGAGTTTTTCCAGCATTTTCTGTTTTAAAATTGGTTAACTAATAGAAGACAGGTAAGTTGGGATAAGAGAGGCATTTTCATGATGACAACTTATAACAAGATATGAATGATGTGGACAAGGGAAGTGAATGTACTATTACCAAGTTTGTTGATAACGCAAAAATAGGCAGAAAGGCAAGTGGTGCGATGACACAAATCTACAGAGGGATATTGACAGGTTAAGTGAGTGGGCAAAACTTGGCAGATGGAATATAATGTTGGAAAATGTGAAGCTATGCAATTTCGAAGGAAGAATAAAGGAGCTGAATATTATTGAAATGGAGAAAGACTGCAGAAAACTGCAGATCCGGAAGGATTTGGGAGTCCTCCTGCATAAATCACAAAAAGCTAACATGCAAGTTCAGCAGATAATTGGGAAGGCAAATGGAATGTTGACTTTTATTTCTAAGGGAATGGCGTATAAAAATAGGGAAGCCTTGCTGAAACTACACAAGGCACCAGTAAGACCAGATGGCCGCGAGAGATGGCCGAGGGGAAGGGGAGATGCGACGCGGCACGTTTGGAGACGAAGCGTGGTCAGGGGTGGAGAAGGAGCTGACTTGGGTGGGCCCACTATCGAGCGAAATTATAAGGGGTAGGTAGAGCTGAAAGGAGAGGATGGTGGATGGTAGAGGGGAATGGAGGCATAGCCCCCAGTAAGTCTTCTAACATGGAACGTGCGAGGGCTCAATGGACCGGTGAAAAGATCTCGGGTCTTCGTGCACCTCAGGAGTTTGAAGGTGGGGGTGGTCTTTCTGCAGAAGATGCACCTCTACGTGGAGGACCCAGGTTAGGTTGAGAAAGGGAGGCGTGTGTCAGGTATTTCACTTGGGGTTTGACTAGAAGTCGCGGGGGGGGGGCACCATCTTGATGAGCAAGAAGACGGTGTTTGTAAGTGCGAAGGAAGCAAGGGACCTGGGGGGAGGGGGGGCGGGGGGTGGGCGGGAGATATGTGATGGTGAGTGGGGTATTGGAGGGGACGCTGGCGGTGTTGATGAATGTATACGCACCAAATTGGGATGATGTAGGGTTTATAAGGGAGTTGCTGGTGGTGATTCCGGACTAGGTCATGCATCAGTTGATCATGGGAGAAGACTTTAATGGTGTTCTAAAGTCGAGAGTGGACAGGTCGAGCCCCAAGTCAATGGGAAGATACGGATGGCAAAGGAGTTATGAGGGTTCATGGAAAAGATAGGCATGGTGGACCCAAAGCACATTAAGAACCCAGGGGACTCCTTTTTCTCACACGTCTACAGGGTATATTCCTGAATTGACTTTTCTGTGGTGAGCCGAGAGGTGTGGATAGGGGTGAAGGGGGCAGAGTGTGCAGGGATAGTAATTTTGGACTATGCGCCCTACTAGTTGGAGGTTCGGCTTAGATCAGGAGGCTGGGATGGAGGCTCGATTCGGGGTTGTTGGCACACAGTGGGTTTTGTGGTAAGGTGCGGTCAGCGATTAAAGATTATGTGGCGTTGAACCAGAATGGGGAGGTGTCGGCGGCCACATTTTGGGAGGCACTGAAGGCAGTGGTCTGAGGGGAGATTTCTCGTTCAAGGCACATGAGGATAGGGAAAGGAGGGAGGAATACGAGTGTTTGCTGAACAAGATAGTTGAGGTAGACAGGGATTATTTGAGGGCACCCACCATGGATAGATTGGAAAAAAGGAAAAAACTACAGGGGCAATTCGATAGGTTGACGACAGGGAGGGCGGTGGGGCAGCTGCGTTGGGCAACGCGGTGCCTTATGAGTATGGGGAGAAGGCAAGTCGAATGTTGGCACACCAACTACGGAGGCAGGCCACGTCCAGCGAAATATTGAGGAAACGGACAGAGACAGGGGACGTGGTGTAGGAGCTGGGCAGATAAATGAGACGTTTAGGGAATACTGTAAGGAACTGTAGAGGGAGGACCTGAGGGGATGAAGAAGGGGACATGGGGCATTTTCTGGATGGGCTGGAGTTCCCGCAGCTGGAGGAAGAGAAGAGGCAGGCGCTAGAAGAGCTTTTGGGGCTGAGGGAGGTATCGGACAGTATAGTGGGTATGAAGTCGGGAAAGGCCTTCAGCAAGAATGTTACAAGGAATTCGCAACGGAACTGGCACCGCATCTGCTGGGGGTGTTTAGTGAGGGCTGGAGAACGAGGAGCTGCCGGAGACGATGACGCAGGCGATGATCACATTGATACCAAAGAAGGGAAAGGACCCATTAGTATATGGTTCTTACAGGCCCATATCGCTGTAAATACGATGTAAAAATGCTGGCTAAACTGGTGGCGGGTGGATGGAAGGTTGTGTCCCAGGGGTGGTTGTGGAGGACCGGACAGGTTTTGTAAAGGGCAGGCAACTCTCCAGTAATATAAGGCGGCTGTTAAATGTGATTATGACCCTGACGAGAGGACGGCTACCGGAGGTAGTAGTATCCATGGATGCGGAGAAGGTATTTAACTGGGTGGAGTTGCGGTACCTGTTCAAGGTCCTGGGAAGGTTCGGGTTTGGGCCGACATTTGTGGCGTGGGTGCGCCTGTTATTTGTGGCACTGATGGACAGTGTACGGACCAATGATATGAGCTCACAAAGCTTCGGGTTACATAGGGGAACAAGGCAAGGGTGCCCACTGTCGCTGCTGCTGTTTACGCTAGCAATTGAGCCTCTGGCATTGGCCCTCAGTGGGTCGGCAGTGTGGCAAAAGATTACAAGGTTGAGTAGGAAGCACCGGGTGCCGCTGTATGTGGACGACCTGTTAATGTACGTATCGGAGCCACTGGAGAGCATGGGGAGGACTATAGACTTATTGGGGAGGTTTGGGGCATTCTCATGATACAAATTGAACGTAGAGAAAAGTGAAGTCTTCCCGGTAAACAAATTGGGTCGGATAGCCAACCTAGGGGGGCTGCCATTCAAAGTAGCCAGAGACAGGTTCAGATAGGGAGAGTGGGCGATGTTGCATAAATGGAATTTAACACAACTGCAGGAGGTTAAGAAGGATCTTAAGAGGTGGGACATGCTGAATCTGACTCTGGCAGTAAGGGTCCAAGTGGTGAAGATGAATGTCCTGCCAAGGTTCCTATTCATATTCCAGATGCTTCTGATTTTTGTACCAAAGGCCTTTTTCCGGAAGTTGGAGTTTGTGTGGGTGGGGAAGGTGCCAAGGGTAAAGAGGGCCCTGTTACAGGGTGGGGAGGGGGGGGGGGGGGGGGGGGGGTTGGCATGGCCAACCTTTTTGCACTATTATTGGGCAACTTGGAGAAGGTGAGGCGGTGGTGGGAAAGAGAGGGGGCAGAGTGGGCTAGGGTGGAGGAAGAATCCTGTAGGGGGTCCAGCCTGGGGTTATGGTGATGGAGGTGTTGCCACTGCTGCCAAGGAAATATACGGAGAGCCCTGTAGTGCAGTCCACAGTGAAGGTCTGGAACCAGTTGAGGAGACATTTTAGGATAGAGGAGATGTCAGTGTTTTTTTCTATAAATTTAGAGTACCCAATTCACTTTTTCCAATTAAGGGGCAATTTAGCTTGTTCAATCCACCTACCCTGCACATCTTTGGGTTGTGGGGGTGAAACCCATGCAAACATGGGGAGAATGTGCAAACTCCACACGGACAGTGACCCAGAGCCGGGATTGAACCTGGGACCGGGCGCCGTGAGACTGCAGTGCTACCACTGCGCCATCGTGCTGCCCTCAGGATGTCAGTGTTAACGCAGTTGTGTGAAAACCACGGATCTGAGCCGGGGGAGGGGGGGGGGGTGCACAGACAGTATATATAGGAAGTGGAGAGAAGTGGCGCTGGTGAGGGTGAGGGATTTGCACATGGAAGAGAGGTTTGCAAGTAAAGAGCAACTGAAGGAGAGGGTAGAGCTACCGAGAGGAAGCAAGCTTAGATATTTACAGGTAAGGGGCTACTGGAGTGGCTGCTGCTCCGGGACATGGAAGGGGAGGGCAGGATCACAGACATGTATGGATGCCTGGGAGAACAGGGAGGTGAGCAGGTGGTGAAGAATAAGGAGATGTGGGAGGGGAGATAAATTGTGGAGTGTGGAGCGAGGCGCCACGTAGGGTAAACATGACCTCCTCTTGTGTGAGGATGACCCTGATACAATTCAAGGTGATACACAGGATGCATATGACTCGGGCAAGAATGAGTGGAATCTGTGGAATTCTTTACCACTGAGGACAGTGAGGCTGTTTCTTCAAGTATGTTGAAGGCTGAGATAGACAGATTTTTAATCCATAAGAGTGGATAAGGCAGGAAAGTGAAGCTGAGGATTATCATATCAGAGCAGTCACAATCGCAATGAATGGCGAAGCAGACTATCAGCTGAATGGCCTAGGTCTGCTCCTATGTCTTTTGGTCTCATATCCAGCATCCGCTGTAGTTTGGTGTTATATGAGCATGTGAAGATGTTGGGTAAGGGCCGTATTGGGTTTAGCTGCGATATCCCCTTATGTTGGATGTATCTCCATTACTAAAGTTGTTTTTTCTTTTGTAGGGCTGCCCCTGTTTTGCCACTGGGGGGTGTGGAAGGAATCCTTTTTACATAAATTCCAAGGAAAATTCCAGTCTTGTCCACTAGAACAGTTGTTAAGAACAGCACTTGAGGTGATGTATTGGGGTGTGACTGCACCCATAAAACCATGCCCCATTATGGAAGTCAACCCTTTGGAAGAGGAGAAAATTGTCACAAAATAATTGTAAATATCTTAAAATAAGTCCTAAAGCTCCAAAATTCGACAGTTTCTCATCTCACCTCAAAACTAAAGAATAGAAAAGTCACTCACCCGCTATCACTAATCAACATTGTGGAGCTAACCATCTGGCAAGTGTCATGTCTCTCTCAGCACTTTTCCCATGTGTGTTCCCTTTCTAGGTGAGACAGCCAGCCCACTCTGCACTGCACATATGGTGGTTGTACTCTGCTCCCATGTCTCGGCATGCTCCCCACACATCCACTTCAGCGTACCAATAAAAGCAACTTACTGTGGAATTTGAAACCAAAAGAGAAAATGTTGGAAAATCTCAGCAGGTCTGGCAACATCTGTAAGGAGAGTAAAGAACTCATGTTTCGAGTCCAGGTGGCCCTTTGTCAAAGGCTAAAAGGCATAGAAAGTGGGAGATATTTATACTGTAGGGTGAGGGAATGAAAGATGAGTCATAGCCACAGATACCAAGGGAAAAGAGTGCCAATGTCAGTCTCCAGAGAGAATAAAAGGTGTGAAAGGCCAAACGGAAACTAAAATCAGAGGGTAAACTGTGACAGATGTAGGTGTTGGGGGGGAGGGAGGACATGGGTGGGAGAGCAGTAAAATGCGAAAAAGGGTGGGGAATGGGGAAGCAAAGGGGAGAAAAGGTAAGGAAGGGGAGAGGGGGGGGGGATATAGCATATCAATCAGTTGTTTACTCTTGTTTTGACCGCATCTTTACCACGTTGATAGCGTGGACACAGAGGGAATATTTCCTCTTATGAGGGAAGAACACAAACTAGAGGCCCCCAGTAGAAGAATGTCACCAAGTAATCCAATAAGGAATACAGCAGAAACCTCATTACCCAAAGAGTGTTAAGATTGTGGAACTCATCAAATGGAACATCAATAATTGGATTAGTTGAACAGAATGGCCTCGTTCTTTCTTTCCTTCTTTTTCTTTCTCTCTCTCTTTTGACTTTCTTTCTACAAATAAGCACATAACAAGTGATAAGGCCATTTCCCAGTGTTCTATGTTCAACATGTGCCAGTGTTACCAGCAAAAATGGGTAGAATTTCAGCTCCTAATAAATGGAGGAGTTCTTGTCCCACAATGTCAAAGTGAGTTGATTTCATTCTAATCAGTACTTATGCACTTTAATCAGATTAAATGTTGTTCCATAGGGGAAAAAAATCCATAGACATTTCACCAAACACATATCCTGATTAAACAACACAAGTGATGAGAGTGCAAGGTCTCTGTCTGGAGTGACAACACCTCTCAATTGTGGCTGATCTTCCTTCACAGTCAACATATCAGTACCACGCTCATTCCTTCTTTTACATCTGATGCACAGTTCAGCTATCAGCATGTATTTCACAGTAAAACATGTCAACAGCACCTAATTTTGGAGACATGTTATCAGCTGTTTTATTTTTCCCTAATTAATTTAACCCTGGGTTGGTACCATAGTGGGTTGATCAGATTTGTACAGATAAATGTTTATATTGTATGCTAATTAATATTTGATTAATATCAACAGGGACTGATTTAGCAAAACTTGAAGGGCTCAGTGTGGTCAGCATTCGTCAGTTGGCCTGGGAGTTAGAGGTCAAAGGCCTGAAATGTTTCCGCAATTTACAATTTAAAAAAAAAAAATTTAGAGCACACAATTTTTTTTCCGAAGGGAAATTTAACATGGCCAATCCACCTACTTTGCACATCTTTGGGTTGTGGGGTGAGACACAGACACGGGGAGAATGTGCAAACTCCACACGGACAGTGACCTGGGGCTGGGATCGAACCAGAGTCCGCAGTGCTATGAGGCAGCAGTGCTAAGTGCGACATTATGTGAAATATTCAGAACACAAAGGGTTAATGTCATATCATAATTAATCACTAGATGGAGCTAGATGCAGAACTTTATAAAGTACTGACTCAGACTTAAGGGAGAGGGCTGGAGAGGAGCAGTGAGAGAGTATAAAGTACAGTTATAGATAGAGTGTAGAGACGAGTGTTAGTAGATTGTAGATAACTTAACTTCTGTGGGACTTCCGGGTGCGGCTATGCAGAGCTAGGTCGCATATTCGGTAGCTCCCGCTTGGAACGGACTTTTGGGCTCTTTTACAGGGCCCCCACGGCATTTGTTTGACATTTCCCGGTGTGGGGAGAAGACTGCAGCATTCCCCTGACAGTGTCCCCCAGGAATGTTATGTCTTTTGGCTACCAGACCTGGCAGAAACAGTAAAAGATTTGGCTGCAACAGGATAAACAGGGCCTCTTCCAGCATGCAGGCGGGGGAAGGGCAAGCTTAAAGCTGCAATCTGACTTGACTCTATCAAAGGTGAATTCTAGCAGCAGAGGGAACAACTGTGAAAAGATCTACCAAGGCCATTGAAGAAGCAGGGACGAGGCTTCCGGTGGCGGCCATGGAGGGGTAGGTCGCGCATTCGACAGCTCCCGTCTGGAATGGACTCCCAGACCTTTTTCATGAGTTTCCATAGACTTTTTGGGGCAGACTGGTGAAGCGAACACTGCCAAAAGGATTCCCTCTCGACTTCCGGTTGCGGCTATGCGGAGCTAAGCCGCACGATTCGGCAGCTCCCGCTACCACGGACTTTCGGGCTCGTTAGAGGAGCCCCAACGGAACTTTAAAAAAAAAAACATTTATTTGACGCAGCCCGTGGGGAAGGCAAAAGAGAGGTCCCCCTCCAACTTCTATGAAACGGACCAGAAGTGTAACGGCCAAAGGAGCGGCACTGGAGCAACGGGAGAAGCGAGGGGAAGAAAACAAAATGGCGGCGGCCAGGGACAAAGGGGAGCTGCAGGAGTTCATCAAGCGCTGCTTCGAGGAGCAGCGCGAGGAGATGCGCAAGGAGATGTTGGCGCCTATGCTTTCGGCAATTGAAGGACTCGGGATCACCCAGAAGGCCCACGAAGCTAAGATCCAGGAGGTACAGAAAAGAGTCAGTCAGAACGAGGACGAGCTCGTGGGCCTGGCGGTGAGAGTGGAGCAGAACGAGGCGCTACACAAGAGGTGGGCAGGAAGACTCGAAGACCTGGAGAACACGTTGAGGAGAAAGAATCTGCAAATCCTGGGTCTCCCTGAGGGAGTGGAGGGGGCTGATGCCGGGGCATACGCGAGTACGATGCTCGAGGCGATGATGGGCACGAAGGCCCCTTCGAGGCCGCTGGAGTTGGACGGGGCACATCGGGTGCTGGCGAAGAAGCCCCAGGCAAATGAGCCGCCAAGGGCGATGGTGGTGAGGTTCCACCGGTTCACGGACAGAGAGTGGGTCCTGAGATGGGCCAAGAAGGAGCGGAGCAGTAAGGGGGACAATGCAGAGATCCGAATATACCCGGACTGGAGCTCGGGGGTTGCAAAGCGGAAAGCGTGTTTCAACCGGGCCAAAGCGGCGTTGTACCGCAAATAAGTGAAATTCAGAATGCTGCAGCCAGCGCGACTGTGGGTCACATACAAGGGCCAACACTATTACTTCGAAACGCCTGAAGAGGCGTGGACCTTTGTACAAGCCGAAAAGTTGGACTCTAACTGAAGGTTTGTGAGGGTTGGGGGGATGTTTTGGGGTTTGATGTGTGATGGTTCTTGTGTATAGGGGGTCAATCACGCGCAGGAAATGTTACATGGGCTGGGGGAGAGAGACAAGGCCGCGACAGGGGCTGCGCCAGAGGGGGCGGAGCGGGCTTTGGAAAGGCGGGAAGGGGAACGAAGGAATGCATATGGATTGGGAGACTCCCACGCGGGGAGGTCAATGGGACGGCGGGGGAAGCCGGGGTCAGCAGGCGTCAGCTGACTTACGGGAGTGACATGGGGGGAGCAAAAAAGCTAGAAAGGGGTCTAGCGGGGGGGGAGGGGAGGGGGGAAAGGGGGGGGAAAGGGTTGCTGCTGCACTGGCCGAAAGGGAATGGGACACAGAAGAGGTGGTCGGGACGGGGGTCCCCCCTCTGGGGGACTGGAGGGTGAGGGAGACGTGGACACGGGACTGGCCCAGAAAAGGAGATGGCTAGTCGGCGGGGCGTGGGGGGGGGGGGGGGGGTGAGAGCCCCTCCAATCCGGCTGATAACGTGGAATGTGAGGGGCCTGAATGGGCCGGTGAAAAGGGCTCGAGTGTTCGCGCACTTAAAGGGACTGAAGGCGGACGTGGCCATGCTCCAAGAGACACACCTGAAGGTGGCGTCCAGGTCAGGCTAAGAAAGGGATGGGTAGGACAGGTATTCCTCTCGGGACTGGACGCGAAGAATAGAGGGGTGGAAATATTGGTGGGAAAGGGGGTGTCATTTGAGGCCAAGACTATTGTAGCGGACAATGGAGGGCGATATGTAACGGTGAGCGGTAGGCTGCAAGGGACGTGGGTGGTGTTGGTAAACGTATACGCCCCGAACTGGGATGATGCAGGATTCATGAAGCGCATGTTGGGGCGCATTCCGGACCTGGAGGTAGGAGGCCTGATAATGGGAGGGGACTTCAATACAGTGTTGCATCCAGCACTGGACCGCTCCAAATCAAGGACTGGAAAGAGGCCGGCGGCGGCCAAGGTACTTAGGGGGTTTATGGATCAGATGGGGGGAGTGGACCCATGGCGGTTTGCAAGGCCGCAGGCCAGAGAATTTTCTTTCTTCTCCCATGTACACAAAGCCTACTCCCGGATAGATTTCTTTGTTCTGGGTAGGGCGCTCATCCCGAGGGTGGAGGGGACGGAGTATTCGGCTATTGCCGTTTCGGACCATGCCCCACACTGGGTGGAACTGGAGCTGGGAGAGGAGAGGGACCAACGCCCATTGTGGTGGCTGGATGTGGGACTGATGGCGGACGAGGTGGTGTGTGGGAAGGTGAGGGGGTGTATCGAAAGGTACTTGGAGGCCAACGACAATGGGGAGGTGCGGGTGGGGGTGGTATGGGAGGCGTTGAAGGCGGTGATCAGGGGAGAGCTAATTTCCATTAGGGCTCATAGGGAGAAGACAGAGGGTATGGAAAGGGAGAGGTTAGTGGGGGAGATTTTGAGAGTGGACAGGAGAGACGCAGAGGCCCCGGAGGAAAGATTAACTTGGGGAAAGACAACGGCTCCAGACGGAGTTTGACCTGTTGACCACAGGGAAGGCGGAGGCACAGTGGAGGAAAGCGCAGGGAGCGATCTACGAGTATGGGGAAAAGTCTAGTCGGACGCTGGCACACCAGCTCCGTAAGAGGATGGCAGCGAGGGAAATGGGGGAGTCAAAGATGGAAGGGGAGCCACGGTTCAGAGTGCGACATAAATAAACGAGGTATTCAAGGCCTTTTATGAAGAGCTGTACAGATCCCAGCCCCCAGCAGGGGAAGAGGGGATGAGACGATTCCTAGATCAGCTGAGATTCCCGAGGGTGGAGGAGCAAGAGGTGGCTGGTTTGGGGGCACCAATTGGGTTGGAGGAGCTGAGCAAGGGTTTGGGGAGCATGCAGGCGGGGAAGGCCCCGGGACCAGACGGATTCCCGGTGGAGTTCTACAGGAACTACGCAGACCTGTTGGCCCCACTACTGGTGAGGACCTTTAATGAGGCAAGAGAGGAGGGGACCCTGCCCCCGACAATGTCGCTGGCAAAAGTGCTGGCCACGAGGATCGAGGACTGTGTCCCGGGGGTAATCCACGAGGACCAGACGGGATTTGTAAAGGGCAGGCAACTAAACACCAATGTGCGGCGGCTCTTAAACGTGATAATGATGCCATCGGAGGAGGGAGAGGCGGAGATAGTGGCAGCTATGGACGCGGAGAAGGCCTTTGACCGAGTAGAGTGGGAGTACCTCTGGGAGGTGCTGCGTAGGTTTGGGTTCGGGGTAGGGTTTATCAATTGGGTTAAGCTCCTTTACAGAGCCCCGATGGCGAGTGCAGTGATGAACCGGCGGAGGTCGGAGTACTTTCGACTGTACCGAGGGACGAGGCAGGTGTCCCCCCTGTCCCCCCTGTTGTTCGCATTGGCGATCGAACCATTGGCCATGTCATTGAGGGAGTCTAATAAATGGAGGGGGGTGGTCCGAGGGGGAGAAGAGCATCGGGTGTCGCTATATGCGGATGACCTGTTGCTGTACGTGGCGGATCCAATGGAGGGGATGGTGGAGGTCATGCAGACTCTAAGGGAGTTTGGGGAATTTTCGGGCTATAAGCTCAATGTAGGGAAGAGTGAGCTCTTTGTATTACAGGGGGGACCAAGAAAGAGGGATAGGGGACCTACCGCTGAGGAGGGCGGAGGGGAGCTTTCGGTATCTGGGGATCCAGATAGCCAGGAGTTGGGGGACCCTACATAAACTGAATCTGACGAGATTGGTGGAGCAAATGGAGGAGGATTTCAAAAGATGGGACATGTTACCGCTCTCGCTGGCGGGTAGAGTGCAGTCGGTCAAAATGGTGGTCCTTCCGAGGTTTCTGTTTGTGTTTCAGTGCCTTCCCATCGTGATCACTAAGGCCTTTTTTAAGAGAGTAGGCAGGAGTATTATGGGGTTTGTGTGGGCGAATTAGACCCCGAGAGTAAGGAGAGTGTTCCTGGAACGCAGTAGGGACCGAGGAGGGTTGGCACTGCCAAACCTGGGGAGCTACTACTGGGCAGCAAATGTGGTGATGATCCGCAAGTGGGTTATGGAGGGAGAGGGGGTGGCATGGAAGAGGATGCAGATGGCGTCCTGTAAAGGAACAAGCCTGGGGGCGTTGGTGACGGCACCGCTGCCGCTCTCGCCGACAAAGTATACCACGAGCCCGGTGGTGGCGGCAATGCTAAGGATCTGGGGCCAGTGGAGACGGCACCGGGGTGCAATGGGAGCATCGGTGTGGTCCCCGATCAGGGGTAACCACCGGTTTGTCCCGGGGAAGATGGACGGGGGGTTCCAGAGCTGGCATCGGGCGGGGATTGGAAGAATGGGGGACCTGTTCATCGACGGGACGTTTGCGAGCCTAGGGGCACTGGAGGAGAAGTTCGAGTTACCCTCGGGAAATGCCTTTAGATATATGCAGGTGAGGGTTTTTGTGAGGCGACAGGTGAGGGAATTCCCGTTGCTCCCGGCACAAGAAGTTCAAGATAGGGTGATCTCGGGTGTATGGGTCGGGGAGGGCAAGGTGTCGGAAATACACCAGGAGTTGAAAGAAGAGGGGGAAGCGCTGAAGGGTAAATGGGAGGAGGAGCTGGGGGAGGAGATCGAGGAAGGTCTGTGGGCTGATGCCCTAGGTAGGGTTCATTCCTCCTCCTCGTGTGCCAGGCTCAGCCTGATACAATTTAAGGTGGTCCACAGAGCGCACTTGATGGGGGCGAGGTTGAGTAGGTTCTTTGGGGTAGAGGATAGATGTGGAAGGTGCTCAGGGAGCCCGGCGAACCATGTCCATATGTTTTGGTCATGCCCGGCACTGGAGGGGTTCTGGAGAGGAGTGGCGGGAGCAATATCTCAGGTGGTGAAAGTCCGGGTCAAGCCAAGCTGGGGGCTAGCAATATTTGGAGTAGTGGACGAACCGGGAGTGCAGGAGGCGAAAGAGGCCGGCATTTTGGCCTTTGCGTCCCTAGAAGCCCGGCGAAGGGTCTTGCTAATGTGGAAGGAGGCGAAGCCTCCCAGCCTGGAGGCCTGGATATGGCTGGGTTCATAAAGTTGGAGAGGATTAAGTTCGCCTTGAGAGGGTCTGCGCAGGGGTTCTACAGGCGGTGGCAACCGTTCCTAGACTATCTCGAGGAAGGTCGGTCAGCAGCAGCAGCAACCTTGGCGGGGGGGGGGGGGGGGGGGGGGGGGGAGGAGACGTCCTGGGGAGGGGGGAGGGGGGGGAAAGGAGGGACTGCCTGGGAGGGTGGATGAGCAAGAGATAACATGAAGGGTTGGAGAAACTGGCACGTACGGGTGAGGGCCAGTGTACAAAGCTGTGTAAATATATCATTTTGCCATGCATATATCTTGCTCTGCGAGATTTCTCGTTTTTTTTTGTTACGGGGGGGGCGGGGGGGGGGGGGTTATTGTTTGTAAAGGAGAAAAATTGTGTTAAAAAACTTTAATAAATATATATTTTTTAAAAACTTAGCTTCTGTGGGCACTACAACATCCATCCTGACAACGAAATCACAAAGAACACCACATTTTTGTTTCCAATTGAGGGCAATTTTAATGTGGCCAATTAACCTATGCTGCACATCTTTGGGTTGTGGGGCTGAAACTCACGCAAACACGGGGAGAATGTGCAAAGTCCACACGGACAGTGACTCAGAGCCGGGATCGAACCTGGGACCTCGGCGCCGTGAGGCAGCAATGCTAATCACTGTGCCAACGTGCTGCCCTAAGAACACCACATTAACCACTGCACCATTGTGCTGCCTCTGCAATTGACAATTATGTGCTGTCAAGCTATTTCTTACTGCCCATGCATATTGCATTCTGAATCTAGTATCATAATGTCAAGACGTTGGCCGATGGGTTTGTTTCGTGATATGGAAAAGAGGTTCCAAGCTTTCACTGCTTCCATTTTGATGACATTGTTGCTGCAGGAACAGCAGTAGGCCCTTCAGCCCCTCAAGCTCATTTCATCATTTAATTTAATAAAGGCTGATGTGTACCTCAGCTAATTTACCTTCCTTTGCTTCATATCCCTTGCTGCGCCTGCCTAACAAAAATCTCAATCTCTTCAAAGCTGCAAATCTCCAGGCTGCCATAAATTTTGCAAAGAGTTCCTGATTTCTATTGTGAAACAGTAGGGTAGCATAGTATCATAGAATTTACAGCGCAGAAGGAGGTTATTCAGCCCATCGAGTCCGCACCGGCCCTTGGAAAGAGCACCCTACTTAAGCGCACACATCCACCCTATCCCCGTGATCCAGTAACCCAACCTAACATCTCGGACACTAAGGGGCAATTTAGCATGGCCAATCCACCTTAACTGCACATCTTTTGGGTTGTGTGGGTGAAATCCACGCAGACACGGGAGAATGTGCAAACTCCACACGGACAATGAACTGGGGGCAGGATTGAACTGGGTCCTCAGCACCGTAGGCAGCAGTACTAACCACTGGGCCACTGTGCCGCTCTTAACTTGCACATCTTTGGACTGTGGGAGGAAACCGGAGCACCCGGAGGAAACCCATGCAGAAGTGGGGAGAAAGTGCAAACTCCACATAGTCACCCGAGGTTGAAATTGAACCCGGGTCCCTGGAGCTGTGAGGCAGCAATGCTACCCATGTTTGAGATTGTCCACTCCCTCATATTAGTAGACTAAGTATTGTACACCTTTTTTTCTAATCCTCATCAAAAATAAAGTCTGCAAATGCTCAAATTCTTTCTATACTTTTGTGCATGGAAGATTATTTTAACTCTTGTTTTTGTTTTGCAAAATACTGCTTACTTTCATATCATCAGTCCTCAGCCTCTTTGGTGTGTGTTTTTCTCCTAGTTACTTTTTTCCTATGTTTTGTCCAATCTCTTTCATGCAAAAGAATCCAAAAACAAAGATTAGATTAGCAATAAATTCATACTCAACATTGTCTTCAAGTGCACATATCTGGAGCTTATCGAAAGATTTTTCATTTTCTTCTTCTGACACCCAGGTCACCCTGGAATTATTTTGCATCGGCGGTGAAACTGACCTGTTAAATTTCAATAGAAGTTGACATTGCCAGTAAAGTGACTGGTAGATATGAAATAGGACTTTCATCATTGAATTACACCCACTTTAATCTGCTACAATTGGAGGCTTGTGGAATCTCCATTTCAGAAAGAAGAGCTTGCATTTATCTAGCACCTCTCCTGCCCTCAGGAAATCCGACTGTGCTTTGCAGCCAATATGGTGCTTTTGACGTATCGTCCCCATACTGAGGTGGGGAAAAGCAGACAATTTGTACACAGCAAGATCCCACAACCACAAAATGAGAATTTATTTTTACTTCATTTTTACGGAAAGTGGGCTTCGCTGGCAAGGCCAGCATTTGTTGCCCACCCCTAATTACCCTCGAGAAGATGGTGGTGAGCTGCCCAGTGCAAGGGATAAAGATATCACATTTAAGTGAAAAAGACCTTGGAGCATGTGGAGTGATTCAGTTGTCGGCTTCTAGATGGAACTGGATCGGCTAAGAGTTTGAGCAGCTGAATTACAACCTGAGCCACATGCCAATTGGAATAGGGTGCAACAGATCAGAGCCTTGAATTTATGGCTGCGAAAGGGCGGTGGAAGACAAGGGTTTAGATTCATGGAGCACCAGTTCTGAGTACTCTTGACCACTGCTACTCAAAAATCAAGGGCGCCTACCGTTCTATCCCCTGACCGCACTTTGGGAAATCAGACCAGAAGACGGTGCTCCTTCTCCCAGCATACACGCAGAAACACAAATGGGAGTATCCAGCTCAGAAGGTTGTGCAGTGCTGGTTCGAGGAAACAGAAGTGGTCCTACCTGACTGCTTAGAGACAGTGGACTGGTCCATATTTAAGAACTCAGCGACCAACTTAAATGAGTATGTCACCACCGTCACAGACTTCATCAGCAAATGTGTGGATGACTGCGTGCCAAAGAAAGCAGTACGTACGTTCCCCAACCAGAAACCATAGCTCAATCATGAGATTGACTCCCTACTGAAGGACAGGTCTGAGGCGTAGTCAGACGACCCTTACCTATACAAGAAATCCAGGTACGACCTCCTCAAAACCATCTGAGATGCCAAGAGAGAATATCAAACCAAGCTAGAGTCACAGATATGTCTCTCGGCAAGGCCTAAACAACATAACGGGCTACAAAGCGAAGCCGAGCAGTATTTCCGGCAGCAGCGCACCCCTCCCCGATGAACTCAATGCATTCTATGCTCGGTTCGAGCAGGAAACCAGCAATCCGCTGTTGAGTGCCCCAGTAGCCCATAACTCACCCATACCCACCATCACAGCTTCCAAAGTCAGATCGGCCTTCCTGAAAGTGAACCCTCAGAAGGCGACGGGCCCAAACGGGATCCCTGGTCGTGCATTCAGAGCCTGTGCGGACCAGCTGACAGATATGTTCGCGGACATCTTTAACCTGTCCCTACTCCACTCCGAGGTCCTCACTTGCTTTAAGAAGACCACCATCATACCGGTGCCAAAGAAGAACCAGGCAACGTACCTCAATGACTACCATCCGGTGGCCCTGACTTCAGTCGTAATGAAGTGCTTCGAGAGGTTGGTCATGAAGCGCATCACCTCCATACTCCCAGAACGCCTTTATCCACTGCAATTCGCATGCCGCCGCAACCGGTCCACAGATGCCATTTCCCTGGCCCTACACTCATCCCTAGAGCATCTCGACAAGAAGGACTCCTACATCAGACTCCTATTTATTGACTACAGCTATGCCTTCAACACCATAATCCCAGCCAAGCTCATATCAAAGCTCCAAATCCTAGGACTTGGCTCCTCACTCTGCAACTGCATCCTCGACTTTCTGACCCACAGACCACAATCAGTAAAAATAAACAACAACACCTCGTCCACAATAGTCCTCAATACCGGGGCCCTGCAAGGCTACTCTACTCCCTGTACACACACGACTGCGTGGCAAAATTTGGTTCCAACTCCATCTCCAAGTTTGCTGATGATACGACCATAGTGGGCCGGATCTCGAATAACAACGAGTCAGAATACAGAAGGGAGATAGAGAACCTAGTGGAGTGGTGCAGCGACAACAATCTCTCCCTCAATGCCAGCAAAATTAAAGTGCTGGTCATTGACTTCAGGAAGCAAAGTACTGTACCTCTGTCAGCATCAATGGGGCTGAGGTGGAGATGGTTAGCAGTTTCAAATTCCTAGAGGTACACATCACCAAATATCTGCCCTGGTCCACCCACGTCGACACTACCACCAAGAAAGCACAACAGGGCCTATTCTTCCTCAGGAAACTAAGGAAATTCGACATGTCCACATTAACCCTTACCAACTTTTACAGATGCACCATAGAAAGCATCCTATCTGGCTGCATCACAGCCTGGCATGGCAACTGCTCGACCCAGGACCGCAAGAAACTTCAGAGAGTCGTGAACACCGCCTAGTCCATCACACGAACCTGCCTCCTATCCAATGACTCCATCTACACCACCCACTGCGTGAGGAAAGCGGGCAGCATAATCAAAGACTCCTCCCACCCGGCTTACTCGCTTTTCCAATTTCTTCCATCGGGCAGGAGATACAGAAGTCTGAGAACACACACAAAAAGACTCAAAAATAACTTCTTCCCTGCTGTTACCAGACTCCTAAATGACCCTCTTATGGACTGACCTCATTAACACTACACCCCGTATGCTTCATCCAATGCCGGTGCTTACGTAGTTACATTGTGTACCTTGTGTTGCCCGATTATGTATTTTCTTTTATGCATTTTCTTTTATTTCATTTTCTTTTTATGTACTTAATAATCTGTTGAACGCTTGCTGAAAAATACTTTTGACTGTCCCTCGGTACACGTGACAATAAACAAATCCAATCCAATCCAGTAAAGAGGAACCTGTGTCCTGAAGAATTGAATTACTCGAGTTATAGGTAGGGCTTTGATGAGAGGAATGTGGTTTACGTGAGTGGAAATTTATAAACTTAAAGAGAAAAATCAAAACCATAGAATAGTGCAATGATTTAAGTAAAGATAAGCAGGAAGGGGCAGGGAGTTCAATGGTAACAATTTATCAGCAAATAAGATCAAATTGGGGCAAAATGGCACACAGTTGAAGGTGCTTTAGCTGAAAGCGTGAAATGTTCGTAACAAGATAGATGAATGAATGGAAAAGGAGGTGGATTGGTGGCTTGTGATGGTGGTGGGATGTGTAGCATTAATAATAAATAATGACACAAGGGCAACAATGAGGAAGAATCCTGGCTCAGAAGACCAGGAAGTAGAATCAGTACGGGTGGAGACTGTTGCAATATGCCTTTTTAGGAATAGTAGCATGGCATCACTAAAAGGGAAATGTGCCATGCAATCCAGTCTTAGTTTCACTTTTGGTTTTGAACGGAGCATGTACGCACAGCTCTGCTGCTGATGTCTGGAAGCTTCCTAGCCTTTGTATAGCTGTTCTTATGTTCCTAGTCTAGATAAATTAACCCAATCTAAATAAATGTGTTTCCCCAATCCCTTAAGAGTTATTGATGCTTATATCATTAAACAAAACAACATGGTGCTCAGCGGTGGTCAAACAGTCTGGCAGTGAGATTAAGTACAGGTACAATATGATGAACAGTCTTAGATCATGCTACATGGCATGAAATGACACTTCACATTGTAGTCAGACCCCACCAGAGTCACAGAGTCAGCGAGTGCTGAAACTACAGCATGGTAACTGTGCAGAAAAGCTTTTATGACACAGTGCTGGGATAGTGCTAATATAAAGAGCTGGTAAGCAGACAAACCCTCATGGTGAGTTTGCAGCACATAGCCTGTCAGTCACTGAGTGGCACGGCACATCAAGAGGACCGGCACCAAGATAGCTCTGTCAGGACAGGTGAGTAACCAGGGTGTGGGCCTGATGTGAAAATCAAACCAAAAAAACCCCCCAAAAAATTATTTTAAAAATCGGGCCACAGATGGTTTCAAGAGCTTGTAAAAAGCATACAAAAGTGACTACTGCGAAACCCATCCCAGGTACTATAGAAGAAGGAAGGTCAAAAAGATATTGTCAGAATGTCCACAAAATTCCCCAGTTTAAATTGGGATGCAGCTGATCTACTAACCAAATTCAAAATCAGCACACAGAGGTATGGGGCGGGATTCTCTCAGCCCGGTGCCGGAGAATCCCTGCGACCGGCGTGGAATGCGCCACGCTGCCCCGATGCTGGCGCAATTTTCTGCAGAGCAGAGAATCAGCACCATTGGCGCCAGCGTGTTTGGCGCGACGCCGGTTGGGGGCTGCTCTATGCGGCGAGTCCCGCCGGTGCCGTCCACACCTGTTCTCAGCCAGCGGGAACTCGGCGTTGAAGGGTCGGGGGGCGGCCTGTGTGGGGGAGGGGGGTCCGACTCCAGGGGGGGCCTCCGATGTGGCCGGGCCCGCGATGGGGGCCCATTGATCGGCAAGCTGGCCTCTCTGGCTGGGGGCCTCCTTTCCTACGCGCCGGCCCTTGTAGCCCTGCGCCATGGCCGGCGCGTTGAAGAAGGCCACTGCACATGTGCGCGTTAGCGCCGGTGCCACTGTGAATGCGCAGTTCGCGCCTGGATCGGCATCTGGAGCGGCATATACTGCTCCAGTGCCATGCAGGCCCCCTGTTGGGGCCAGAATTAGTCCGAGGCTCGGCACGTTCACACCGTCGTAAAACGCAATGGCGTTTACGATGGCGTGGACACTCTGCCACAGGTTAGAGAATCCCGCCCATGGTTTCTTGATTTAAGTGTGTCTGAATTAGACACACAAGCCATAGGAAAAAGAATCGCGTAGCAATTGGGAATGAAGGCCTACATAGACTGGACACATCAGGATTTAAAAAAATATTCAGAGTACCCAATACTTTTTTTCCAATTAAGGGGCATTTTAGCGTGGCCAATTCACCTACACTGCACATGTTTTTGGGTTGTGGGGGTCTGAACATGTCGGGATTAACATAAGTAACAATAAAGGATCCACAAAAGATATGGGGCGAGATTCTCCCTCCCACCAGCCCCGTTTTCCAGCACGGCATACTCCCGCTGGCAGCGGGATCCTCCATTCCGACCGCCTGTCAATGGGGTTTCCCATTGTGGTCATCCCACGCCATCAGGAAACCTGCAGGTGTGGGTGCCCTGCCGACGAAACAGAGGAATCCCGCAGATGGAAGACCAGTTCAGAATCAGGTTAAACTTTTGTATTCACTGACTAGAGTTCATGTTATTTCTCAACAAGAGCCTACAGGATCCAGAGATCATATCATCAATAGATGCAGAAAAAAGCGTCCATTCTGCAATTTGTCAGACACAACTAGCAGTCAAGATTGTTTAGTTGGTGAACGCATCCACTCCCATGGAAGCATTCCTGCAAGATCAGCTGGATAAGCCCAAAACACAGAATAGAGAAGAGCTACTTTCTATGGATGCAAGTATGAAGAGATCATAACAGGTCAACAGCTCACAGAACCCAAGTACAATCTAAGTTGTTTTAAAAAAAATTTAGAGTAGCCAATTATTTTTCTTTTCCAATTGAGGGGTTCAGCACACTGGGCTAAATAGCTGGCTTGTAATGCAGAACAATGCCAGTAGCGCGGGTTCAATTCCCGTACCGGCCTCCTCAAACAGGTGCCGGAATGTGGCGACTAGGGGCTTTTCACAGTAACTTCATTGAAGCTTACTTGTGACAATAAATTATTATTATTATTATTAATTTAGCGTGGCCAATCCACCTAACCAGCACATCTTTGGGTTGTGGGGGTGAAACCCACGCAGACATGGGGAGAATGTGCAAACTCCACACGGACAGTGACCCAGAGCCGGGATTCGAACCTGTGTCCTCAGGGCTGCAGTTCCAGTGCTAACCACTGCGCCACATGGATTGGATTGGATTGGATTGGATTTGTTTATTGTCACGTAGACCGAGGTACAGTGAAAAGTATTTTTCTGCGAGCAGCTCAACAGATCATTAAGTACATGAGAAGAAAAGGGAATAAAAGAAAATACATAATAGGGCAACACAACATAGACAATGTAACTACATAAGCACTGGCATCGGATGAAGCATACAGGGTGTAGTGTTAATGAAGTCAGTCCATAAGAGGGTCATTGAGGAGTCTGGTGACAGTGGGGAAGAAGCTGTTTTTGAGTCTGTTCGTGCGTGTTCTCAGACTTCTGCATCTCCTGCCCAATGGAAGAAGTTGGAAGAGTGAGTAAGCCGGGTGGGAGGGATCTTTGATTAAACTGCCCGTTTTCCCCAGGCAGCGGGAGGTGTAGATGGAGTCAATGGATGGGAGGCAGGTTCGTGTGATGGACTGGGCGGTGTTCACGACTCTCTGAAGTTTCTTGCGGTCCTGGGCCGAGCAGTTGCCATACCAGTCTGTGATGCAGTCCGATAGGATGCTTTCTATGGTGCATCTGTAAAAGTTGGTAAGAGTCAATGTGGACATGCCGAATTTCCTTAGTTTCCTGAGGAAGTATAGGCGCTGTTGTGCCCTTCAACCTAAATTGTTGATGCAATCACTCGCATACTCAAACCTCTCAGACATTGGAAGTTTTCCTTCTGCATGCATTAAGGAGTGCCCAGCTTTGGAGCAACATGTGGCAGCAAAGGCTACTGGCAGTACACTGGAGCAAAGTTTGATGCAGATACAAACAGCTGTGCAGTGATCCAAACAGACTGTACACAATGGGTACGGTCAGGCAAGAGGAACGAGCATCTGAGATCCTGTCCGAAACACATACATGAAGTGACTGACAAACGAGAAAGTGACGATACGCACGACAAGACGAAAAGCGGTGAGTACATGTTTACACTATCAATCTCAAGAAAAACACGGCAACACAATCTGAACAATCTTTGTAATTCCTTACCATAGAGGGCAGTCGATGCTTAGTTGTTGACCATAATGAGGCCTGATGGGATTTATCCTAGGATTCTCTGGGAGGCCAGGGAAGAGATTGCTGGACCTTTGGCTTTGATTTTTATGCCATCATTGGCTACAGGAATAGTGCCAGAGGACTGGAGGATAGCAAATGTGGTCCCTTTGTTCAAAAAGGGGAGCAGAGACAACCCCGGCAACTATAGACCGGTGAGCCTCACGTCTGTAGTGGGTAAAGTCTTGGAGGGGGTTATAACAGACAAGATTTATAATCATCTAGATATGAATAATATGATCAGGGATAGTCAGCATGGCTTTGTGAAGGGTAGGTCATGCCTCACAAACCTTATCGAGTTCTTTGAGAAGGTGACTGAACAGGTAGACGAGGGTAGAGCAGTTGATGTGGTGTATATGATTTCAGTAAAGCGTTTGATAAGGTTCCCCACGTTAGGCTATTGCAGAAAATACGGAGGCTGGGGATTGAGGGAGATTTAGAGATGTGGATCAGAAATTGGCTAGCTCAAAGAAGACAGAGGGTGGTGGTTGATGGGAAATGTTCAGAATGGAGTTCAGTTACAAGTGGCGTACCACAAGGATCTGTTCTGGGGCCGTTGCTGTTTGTCATTTTTATCAATGACCTAGAGGAAGGCGCAGAAGGGTGGGTGAGTAAATTTGCAGACGATACTAAAGTCGGTGGTGTTGTCGACAGTGTGGAATGATGTAGCAGGTTACAGAGGGATATAGATAAGCTGCAGAGCTGGGCTGAGAGGTGGCAAATGGAGTTTAATGTAGAGAAGTGTGAGGTGATTCACTTTGGAAGGAATAACAGGAATGCGGAATATTTGGCTAATGGTAAAGTTCTTGGAAGTGTGGATGAGCAGAGGGATCTAGGTGTCCATGTACATAGATCCCTGAAAGTTGCCACCCAGGTTGATAGGGTTGTGAAGAAGGCCTATGGAGTGTTGGCCTTTATTGGTAGAGGGATTGAGTTCCGGAGTCAGGAGGTCATGTTGCAGCTGTACAAAACTCTGGTACGGCCGCATTTGGAGTATTGCGTACAGTTCTGGTCACCGCATTATAGGAAGGACGTGGAGGCTTTGGAACGGGTGCAGAGGAGATTTACCAGGATGTTGCCTGGTATGGAGGGAAAATCCTATGAGGAAAGGCTGATGGACTTGAGGTTGTTTTCGTTGGAGAGAAGAAGGTTAAGAGGAGACTTAATAGAGGCATACAAAATGATCAGGGGGTTGGATAGGGTGGACAGTGAGAGCCTTCTCCCGCGGATGGATATGGCTGGCACGAGGGGACATAACTTTAAACTGAGGGGTAATAGATATAGGACAGAGGTCAGAGGTAGGTTCTTCACGCAAAGAGTAGTGAGGCCGTGGAATGCCCTACCTGCAACAGTAGTGAACTCGCCAACATTGAGGGCATTTAAAAGTTTATTGGATAAACATATGGATGATAATGGCATAGTGTAGGTTAGATGGCTTTTGTTTCGGTGCAACATCGTGGGCCGAAGGGCCTGTACTGCGCTGTATCGTTCTATGTTCTATGTTCTATAATGAAGACTCGATAAGGGGAGCAAGGGATGTGAGAATCAGGAAGGTAAGTGGAGTTGAGGTCAAAGATCAGTCCTGATCATATTGATTGGTGGAACAGACTAGAGGAGCCTCATGGCCAACTCGTTCCTTTTCCTCAGCAAAAATGATAGAATGGTGACTGGAATCAGCATATATGACAATGGAGGTATATCATCGACTATGAACAAAACCCTTTCAATTCAGGAAAGCTATGGGCTGGATTCTCCAACTTTGCAGCTATGTCCGCACCGATGTTCCGCCCAGTGGGGGGCTAGCAGCCGCGCCAAATAAATTCCCCGGCTTTACCTGCAGATACGGATGGAGAATGGCCAGGTCCATGGCCGCGCATGCGCACGGCGGCGACCTGCAACGGCCGCGCCATACAACATGGCGCCGGTCGCGTACGGACTCGGCCTGCCAGATAGTGCCCCCCCATAAACCCACTCACCACCCCCGGTCCAACCCCACCAGTCGCCCCAGCCCCCGCCGAAGCCGCCCCAGCCAGTGGAACAGCACCCACCTCCCCCGACTGTGGCGGCGCTGAACACAGTCCGCAACCGCCACGCGAGGCCCTGAAAACTGTCAGGACACGTGACCAATGCCGTCAGGAAGTCGGCCCATCGGGGGGAGGGTCTCAGGTAACGTCCTGAGGCCGACCCAATGGCACGCGACGTCCTCAGCGATTATGCCACTGTTGAGGGGGCAGAACATCCAAAAAATGGCGCCTGCCCCAATTTTGGCATAAAAACAGATTCTCCAGCCAATCGCTGAATGCGATTTTGTCGTCGGCGATGGGAGAATCCCACTCTATGATTGTGAAAACATGTATGGATTGCTACAAAAATTGGTTGTGTGGCTGACAGTAATGAAGACTGCAATAAGAAATCAATAAACTGGTCACACAGGCAGAGAACTGACAAATGAAGTTAATTCCAGAGAAGTTCAGGGCATACATTAGGAGAGGACAAAGCGAAGGAATCCACATCAGCTTGAATTCCCTAAAGTCCAGAGCAGCAAAATCTTAACCAAGTCTTCGTTGTGCGCTTTGATCTAGTGGAAGACCAGAAACACACATGTTTTAATTTCCCAGGAAGTTTCCATTTCTGATGAGCTGATTTGTGCTCCCCGGGACATTACACAAAAGTCTCAATTTCAGTGTCAGAGACTTGGGCTAAATATGCGGGACTTACCTGGATACATACCTTGGAAACTTTACGCAGTTTAATCTCTGCTATAACTCAGTGATAAGCTAGCATAACTGAACTGACACTTCAACAGACCTCCACTTCCTCAGAGGCCCAATTCCCGCCCCCACCACATCCATGAACCCTTTATTGCAAACATACACATCAACAAAATACACAGTCTATCAAAGCATAGTCAATAGTTTGTGCAGTTTTCCCACATTTCGCACCCCCCCACCCCCACCCCCAGCAATGAATAGCTCCTCAAATCAAATCATGAACTGCCTCCACAGCACCTCGAAACCTCTTCTGACCCCCTCAATTCAAACTTAATCTTCTCCAACTGGAGAAAGTAAGTCATACAAGTTCCCCAGCCAGGCTGCCACCCCAGGCGGCGTGACTGACCTCCAATTCAACAGGACCCTTCACCAGGCAGTCAGTGAGGCGAAGGCCACTACATTGGCCCCCTTCCCCTCCAGCAGCTCTGGCTCATCTGACACCTCAAAGATCGGCACCATAGGGTCTGGTCTCAGCCTCCACCATCTTGGATAATGTCCCAAACACCGCCTACCAAAACCTCTCCAGCTTCTTGCAACCCCAGAACATGAGCATGATTCGCCACCCCCACCCACACTTCTCATACTCATCGATCACCCCCTGGGAAAACTCATCCTCGCCTGATCATGTGTACCCTGTGCACCACCTTGAACATCCGCTTCATTCTGGATCACAACGTCTTCACCTTCGACAACAAGTTCTTCATCCAGACGCACGGAACAGCCATGGGGACCAAATTCGCACTCCAATACGCCAACATCTTCATGCACAAGTTTGAACAGGACCTACTCACCGCACAGTACCTTCAACCGACGTTATACACCAGATACATCGATGACATTTTTTTCCTTTGGACCCACGGCGAAGAATCACTGAAACGACTACACGATGACATTAATAAGTTCCATCCAACCATCAGACTCACCATGGACTACTCTCCAAAATCAGTTGCATTCTTGGACACACTCGTCTCCATCAAGGACGGTCACCTCAGCACTTCGCTTTACCGCAAACCCACGGATAACCTCACGATGCTCCACTTCTCCAGCTTCCACCCTAAACACATTAAAGAAGCCATCCCCTATGGACAAGCTCTCCGTATACACAGGATCTGCTCAGACGAGGAGGAGCGTAACAGACATCTACAGACGTTGAAAGATGCCCTCGTACGAACGGGATATGGCACTCGACTCATCGATCGACAGTTCCAACGCGCCACAGCGAAAAACCGCACCGACCTCCTCAGAAGACAAACATGGGACACAACCGACAGAATACCCTTCGTCGTCCAGTACTTCCCCGGAGCGGAGAAACTACGTCATCTTCTTCACAGCCTTCAGCACGTCATTGATGACGATGAACATCTTGCCAAGGTCATCCCCACACCCCCACTACTTGCCTTCAAACAACCGCGCTACCTCAAACAAACCATTGTTTGCAGCAAACTACCCAGTCTTCAGAACAGTGACCACGACACCACACAACCCTGCCATGACAATCTCTGTAAGACGTGCCAGATCATCGACATGGATACCACTATTACACGTGAGAACACCACCCACCAGGTACGCGGTACATACTCGTGCGACTCGGCCAACGTTGTCTACCTCATACGCTGAAGGAAAGGATGTCCCGAAGCGTGGTACATTGGCGAGACCATGCAGACACTGCGACAACGAATGAACGGACATCGCGCAACAATCACCAGGCAGGAATGTTCCCTTCCAGTCGGGGAACACTTCAGCAGTCAAGGGCATTCAGCCTCTGATCTCCGGGTAAGCGTTCTCCAAGGCGGCCTTCCAGATTTGCGCGACAACGCAGAATCGCCGAGCAGAAACTTATAGCCAAGTTCTGCACACATGAGTGCGGCCTCAACCGGGACCTGGGATTCATGTCGCATTACATTCATCCCCCACCATCTGGCCTGCGAAATCCTGGCTTAATACAATTCACACCTCTTTAACCTGGGGTTACCCCATCTCTGGATCTGTAAAGATTTAATCACCTGCTAATGGTCGCATTCCAAGTATTGTTTGGCATCTTTGAATTTGTCTATATATGTGTTTCTGGAACATACCTCTTCATTCACCTGAGGAAGGAGCAGCGCTCCAAAAGCTAGTGACATCGAAACAAGCCTGTTGGACTTTAACCTGGTGTTGTAAGATTCGTACTGTGCCCACCTTCAACTGAATCAAGCTCATCCTCGCGCAGGAGGTTTTGCTTCACCCGCCGCATCGCCTCACATCAGAGTCCCCCATCCTATTTCCCTCCCCAACTCCTCCTCCCACTTGCACTTTATCCTCACCACCTGTGCCCCACCCTGCTCTCCCCACCACCCGTATATGTCCCCAATCCTACCTCCCCCAAACAATCCATCAGCAGCAGTTGTTCCAACAGCATGTAGTCCGGTAACTGGGGGGAACGCCTCCACTCATTTTGCACGAAGTTCCGCACCTGCATGTACCTAAACTAACTACTCCTCAGCAGCTTAATCCTCTCCCGCAGCTCATCCAGTTCCACAACTTTCCCTCCGAGAACAAATTCCTAACCCGCTCCAGCCCCACCTCCCTCCACTTCCCAGACATCCCATTCATCACCCCCGGCTTAAACCAGTGGTTTCCACACAGTGGCATCAGCACCACCATTTTGTCCTCAACTGGGTTGATATTCTGATCATCGACTGCACCCACTGGATTACCGTACACTTCCCCGGGGCTCATTCTGACCTGTTTATACACCCAAGTTAACTATACCCCCTGCCCTAGCTGACCATACTTTCTGACTCGACCAACCCATTGACCTAAACCAACTGCCCCACCTGACTATCGCTCTGACCCGATGAGTCTACTCCCTGACCTGACTGATCCCCGACTAAACTATTCACTTACCCGCTCGCTAACCCATTCATTCACTCACCCACTCACTAACCCACCCAGTCACTCACTCAGCATGTCACGTATTCACCCACTCAATCAATCTCTTCCACCCACACACCCATTTACTCACACCCACTCACTCATTCACCCACTCACTCCCTCACCCATTCACTCCCTCACCCATTCACTCATTGAAAGAGTTAAAACTTTTATAAGTTTATCTGAATAAGGCAACTACTATTTAAAAAAGGGGTCAAGTCCTCTCTCCATCCATCTTCTATCCTCGTTGGATTTGTGCTGGCCTATATCTGCTGTCGCTGGATCAGAAATCCTAACTCAACTACTCACTCACCCGCTCACTAAACCATTCAAAATGTGTGATTATAGTCAGGGGACAGAATTTGTGGGCAGTGGTAATGCACCTAATATTGCCACTGGGCTAACAATGATAGGATAGTGAGAAGTGTAAAGAAACAGAGAGAGACCTTGGAAGTTACATGCAAGAGATCCTTGAAGATTGCAGGACAGGTAATTAACTTAATCAAGAAGGCATAACGAGGTACTTTCCTTTTTTAAAAAAATATATTTTATTAAAGTTTTTCGATCAAAAAGAATTTTCCATTTTTACAACTTTGTAACAAAATGTACATTGACCGTTATTTAAACAATATATTAACTAACAACAAGTGCAGAAAAAGAAATACTAACATTGAAAAAATAAATATAATTATAAACAACTAGCATGGAAAAGAACAAAAAAAAAACCCCAAGGACCCACATGTACCCTCCCCTCCCCCCCCCCCTCCCCCCCCCCCCCCCCCCCCCCCTGGGTTGCTGCTGCTGTCTTTCCTGTTTTCCCTTATCGCTCTGCGAGATAGTCAAGGAACGGCTGCCACCGCCTGGTGAACCCCTGAGCCGAACCTCTTAGTGCGTACTTTATTCGCTCCAATTTTATAAACCCTGCCATGTTGTTTATCCAGGCCTCCACGCCCGGGGGTTTAGCTTCTTTCCACATTAGTAGAATCCTTCGCAGGGCTACTAGGGACGCAAAGGCCAAAACATCGGCCTCTCTCGCCTCCTGCACTCCCGGCTCTTCTGCAACCCCAAATATAGCCAACCCCCAGCTTGGTTCGACCCGGACCTCCACCACCTTTGAGATCACTCTTGCCACACCCACCCAGAACCAAAACATGTGGGTGTGGTTCGCCGGGCTTCCCGCGCATCTCCCGCACCTATCCTCCACTCCAAAAAATCTACTCAGCCTTGCTCCCGTCATATGCGCCCAGTGTAGAACCTTGAATTGGATCAGGCTGAGCCTGGCACACGAGGACAAGGAATTTACCCTACTTAGGGCATCTGCCCACAGCCCCTTCTCAATCTCTTCCCCCAGCTCCTCCTCCCATTTACCCTTTAGCTCCCCTGCCATCGTCTCCCCCTCGTCTCTCATTTCCCTGTATATATCGGACACTTTACCATCACCGACCCATGCCCCCGAGATCACTCTGTCCTGGGTCCCCTGCGCCGGGAGCTGTGGAAATTCCCTCACCTGTTGCCTTGCAAATGCCCTCACTTGCATATATCGGAAGGCATTCCCAGGTGGCAACTCGTATTTTTCTACCAGCGCTCCCAGACTCGCGAACGTCCCATCCAAGAACAAGTCCTTCAATTTCACAATTCCTGCTCGTTGCCAAGATTGGAATCTCCCATCTATCCTTCCCGGGACAAACCTGTGGTTGTACCTTATCGGAGACCACACCGAGACACCCGTCACCCCCCTATGTCGTCTCCACTGCCCCCAAATCTTCAAAGTCGCCACCACCACTGGGTTTGTGGTGTATTTTTTCGGGGAAAACGGTAACGGCGCCGTCGCCAGTGCTTTTAAACTTGTTCCCCTACAGGACGCCATCTCCAGCCTTTTCCACGCCGCTCCCTCTTCTTCCCTCATCCACTTACATATCATAGACACATTGGCGGCCCAATAGTAATCACTCAGGCTCGGCAGTGCCAGTCCCCCTCTGTCCCTCCTACGCTGCAGGAACCCCCTCTTTACCCTTGGGGTCTTTCCAGCCAACACAAAGCTCATAATACTCCTATCCACTTTCTTGAAGAAGGCCTTTGTAATCGGTATGGGGAGGCACTGAAACACAAAAAGAAACCTCGGGAGGACCACCATTTTGACCGCCTATACCCTACCCGCCAATGACAGGGGCACCATGTCCCACCTTTGAAAGTCCTCCTCCATCTGCTCTACCTGTCGTATCAAGTTAAGTTTATGCAAGGTTCCCCAGTTCCTAGCCACCTGGATCCCTAGATATCAAAAGTCCCTTGCTACTCTCCTCAGCGGCAGATCATCTATTCCCCTGCCCTGTTCCCCGGGGTGCATCACAAATAGTTCACTCTTTCCCATGTTCAATTTGTATCCCGAGAACTCTCCAAACTCCCTGAGTGTCTGCATTCTCTCAGACATCCCCTCCACTGGGTCCGCCACATATAGCAGCAGATCATCCGCATATAATGACACCCGATGTTCCTCTCCTCCTCTAAGCACCCCTCTCCACTTCTTAGAGCCCCTCAGCGCTATGGCCAATGGCTCGATTGCCAACGCGAACAGTAACAGGGACAAGGGACACCCCTGTCTTGTGCCCCTACGTAATCGGAAATAGTGGGATCGTTGCCTGTTTGTAACCACGCTTGCCACCGGAGCCCCGTACAGGAGCTGAACCCATCTGATGAACCCCTCTCCAAATCCAAATCTCTTCAGTACCTCCCACAGGTAGTCCCACTCCACTCTATCGAATGCCTTCTCTGCATCCATCGGCACCACTATCTCCGCCTCCCCCTCCGGTGGGGGCATCATCATTACCCCCAGCAACCTTTGTATGTTGGCATTCAATTGCCTCCCTTTAACAAACCCTGTCTGGTCGTCATCTACCACCCCTGGGACACAGTCCTCTATCCTAGTCGCCATCACCTTGGCCAGTAACTTGGCGTCTACATTTAGGAGGGAGATGGGCCTGTATGACCCGCACTGCAGCGGGTCTTTGTCTCGTTTCAGGATCAACAATATCGTCACCTCCGACATCGTCAGGGGTAGTGTCCCCCTTTCCTTAGCCTCATTGAAGGTTCTCGCCAGGAGTGGGGCCAGTAGGTCCACATATTTCCTGTAAAATTCCACCAGGAACCCATCTGGTCCCGGGGCCTTTCCTGCCTGCATGTTCCCGATTCCTTTTACCACCTCCTCCACCTCAATCTGCGCTCCCAGACCTGTCACCTCCTGCTCCTCAACCCTCGGGAACTCCAACTGGTCCAAGAAGTGCATCATTCCCTCTTTCCCCTCCGGGGGTTGGGACTTATACAGCCTCTCATAGAATGACTTAAACACCCCGTTCACCCTCTCCGCCCTCTGTTCCATCCTTCCCTCCCCGTCCCTAATTCCTCCGATCTCTCTCGCCGCCCCCCTCTTCCTAAGTTGTTGGGCCAGCAGTCGGCTCGCCTTTTCCCCATACTCGTATTGTATTCCCTGTGCCTTCCTCCACTGCGTCTCTGCCTTACCCGTGGTCAGCAGGTCAAGCTCCGTCTGTAGTCTCCGTCTTTCCCTGTATAATCCTTCATCCGGGGCCTCCGCATATTGCCTATCCACCCTCAGAATCTCCCCGATCAGTCTCTCCCTTTCTTTACCCTCTTCTTTCCCCTTGTGGGCTCTTATGGAAATCAGCTCCCCCATTAACCACCGCTTTCAGCGCCTCCCATACTACTCCCACCTGGACCTCTCCATCATCGTTGACCTCTAGGTACCTTTCAATACATCCCCTCACCCTTCCACATACCCCCTCATCTGCCAACAGTCCCATGTCTAATCTCCAAAGTGGGCGCTGCTCCTTCTCCTCTCCTAGATCCAGATCCACCCAGTGTGGGGCATGATCTGAAACGGCTATAGCCGAATATTCCGTTCCTGCCACTTTCAGGATGAGCGCCCTTCCCAGGACAAAAAAGTCTATCCGGGAGTATACTTTATGGACGTGGGAGAAGAAGGAAAACTCCTTACTCCTCGGTCTAGCAAATCTCCAGGGATCTACTCCTCCCATCTGCTCCATAAACCCCTTAAGCACCTTGGCCGCTGCTGGCCTCCTCCCGGTCCTAGATCTGGACCGATCCAGCCCTGGGTCCAGCACCGTGTTGAAGTCCCCCCCCCCCCAATACCAAATTTCCCATCTCTAGGTCCGGGATGCGCCCCAACATACACTTCATAAAACCCGCGTCATTCCAGTTCGGGGCATATACGTTCACCATCACCACCGCCTCACCTTGCAATCTGCCACTCACCATCACGTACCTGCCCCCACTGTCTGCCACTATGGTCTTAGCCTCAAACAGTACCCGTTTCCCCACCAGTATTGCCACCCCTCTATTTTTCGCATCTAATCCATAGTGGAAAACCTGTCCCACCCATCCTTTCCTTAATCTGACCTGATCCGCCACTTTCAGGTGCGTCTCTTGAAGCATAACCACATCCGCCTTCAGCCTCTTTAGGTGCGCAAATACCCTTGCCCTCTTAATCGGCCCGTTCAACCCTCTCACGTTCCACGTGATCAACCGGGTTGGGGGGCCGTTTACGCCCCCCCCCCCAATCGTTGACTAGCCATCCCCTTTTTTAAACCAGCTCCTCACCCGGGTCCCACGCATCCGTTTGTCCCCCAGATGGCGCCCTCCCGTCCCAACCATCTCATCCCATATCAGCTTCCCCTTACCCTCAGCAGCAGCAACCCAGTTAATCCCCCCCCGCCCCCACCCCTAGATTCCCTTCTAGCTTGATTGCTCCCCCCATATTGCTTCCGGGAGTCAGCAAACTCTGGCTGACCTCGGCTTCCCACGTTTACCCTTGGCCTCCCTGCGTGTGGGGCCCCCTTCCTTCCTGCGCCCACTTTTCCGGCCACAATTTCTGTAGCGCGGGAGAAAAGCCTTCCCTCTTGGCCCCGCCCTTAATGGCGCAGTTCCCTCTCCCCTTCCCTTTCCCTTTCCCCACCGGCGCCCACATTTCTTTGTGTGTCCCCCCCTCTGGGGGTGGGGGAGAAAAAATTCTCCCTTCCAACATTTTTACAGATAAGCCCTCCCCCTCTCCCCCTTTACAATTCCTTGCCACCACCTCGCTACTTCTTTCCAAACATCCATTCCTCAAATCTAGTCCAACTTCTCTTCTTGAATAAATGCCCACGCCTCCTCCGCCGTCTCGAAGTAGTGGTGTTTGCCCTGGTGTGTAACCCACAGTCTTGCCGGCTGCAACATTCCAAATTTCACTTTTTTCCTGTGGAGCACCGCCTTGGCCCGATTGACACTCGCCCTCCTTCTCGCCACCTCCGCACTCCAATCTTGATACACGCGGATCACCGCATTCTCCCACCTGCTACTCCGTGTCTTCTTAGCCCATCTCAGGACCATCTCTCTGTCTTTATAGCGGTGGAACCTCACCACTATTGCTCACGGTATTTCCCCTGCCTTCGGTCTTCTCACGAGGACCCGGTATGCTCCCTCCACTTACAGGGGGCCTGTCGGGGCCTCAGCTCCCATTAAAGTATGGAGCATCGTACTCACATACGCCCCAACATCCGCTCCCTCTGACCCTTCGGGAAGACCCAAAATCCTTAAATTCTTCCTCCTCGAGCTATTTTCCAGGGCTTCCAGCCTTTCTATGCACCTCTTATGTAGTGCCTCGTGCGTCTCCGTCTTCACCACCAAGCCCTGTATCTCGTCTTCATTCTCGGCTGCCTTTGCCTTCACTTCACGGAGCTCCATCTCCTGGGTCTTTTGCGTCTCCTTCAATCCCTCAATCGCCAGCAACATCGGCGCCAGCACCTCCTTCTTGAGCTCCTCCACACATCGCCGGAGGAACTCCTGCTGTTCCGGGCCCCATACCATCTGGGCTCCCTCAGCCGCCATCTTGCTACTCCCTTCTCTTCTCTGCCGCTGCTCCAGAGGATCCTCCACAATCTGGCCACTACTATCGCTTCTTTCCATACACACCCGGGGGGGACTCCTTCCTTTATCGCCTCACACTGAGTTTGGCCGTGAAACATTTCCGTTGGGGCTCCCGATAAGAGCCCAAAAGTCCGTTAAAACGGGAGGTGCCGAAACATGCGACTCAGCTGGTCATCGCCGCAACCGGAACCACGAGGTACTTTCCTTTATGACCAAAGGCCATATATAAAATACCAATTTATCCAATGCTAGCATACTGTGTATAGTTCCAGTCAGCACATTTCAGGAAGAATGTGATCACAATTGAGAGGGTACAGAGGAGATTGACAAGGATGTGCACAAAATGGAGAATTTCAGGTACTAGGACAGAATGGACAGGCTAGGGCTGTTTCATTTGGAACAGATGAAAGTGAGGGGAGATTTAATTGAGCTGTATTCAATTATGATGAACTTATAAAAGTCGATAGCAGAGGCATCAAAGACCAGGTGGCAATGATTTCAAGTAATTGTCAGACAGATTGGAGGAGAATTGAGGAGAAAGTTTTTCACACACAGCGTGGTTGGTGCACATAACTCTTGAGAGGAGGGTGGAAGCAGAAACTCACATCACATTTAAAAAGTATTTGATTACAAACTTGAAGTGCCATAGCCTACAAAAACTGTGTCAACTGTGGCCTTGTTGGTAACTATCACCCTTCCGCAGCAATAGATTTTTGGCTCAAGTCTCCTTTCAGGACATGAGCACCAAAGATCAGCCTGACACTCCTGTGCGGCACTGAGGGAGTGCTGTACAGCTGCTGTTGCGGAGTAGAACAGACAAGTTATCTCTGGCGTACTGGCCAATTTTTACCTGTCAATTAACAGCACAAAAACAAATTTCTGGTCACTAACACATTGCTCTTTTGGAAGTTCGTTACTTCCTACATTACAACAGAGACTACACTTCAAAAGTTCTTCATTAGTTGCAAAATGCTTTCGGATGTAATGTAATTGCAGAAAACATGATATAGATGTAAGCCTTTTTTTTCTTAGAGAACTATGAACCAGGAGCTGGAAAGTGAGATCAGGCTGGCTCACTCTTTTCCCACCAACACACACACAATGAGCCAAATGGCTTCCACTTATGCTGCATTTTCTTCCGATTCTATCATTTTTTGGTGCACAACTACCATGGACAGGATCTAGAATAGGTACTTGCAGCAAAGAATGCTGTGGTTCACTGTTACTGGTGCTGGCACTTTGGGAATTTGATAGTTTCCTCCTGAGCAAAGCAACTTTGTTTTGCGAACAAAGGCTGGGAAGCACTGAAGTACTTGATATTCAGAAAGACTCCAACCGAGATCCTGTGGGTGCCTATCGCATAGAAAATGAGTGCTATCGTCAACTTAATGGCAGCAGTATTGGGGTGCATGAGAGTGTCACACGCCAAATGCATCTTCACATGCAGGGTCATGAAGTATTTACTTCTGGAACTGAAATCAAAGTAAACAGCGCGTGCCAGCACTGTCTAGGGACAATGTAAATCCTATGGGATATCATTGTTCCACAATGATCAAGCCAATGATAACACTGGTACATATGTATGTAAAATTCTGCACTGTTATTTTGGTTGCCTGAATTGCCATTAATGCCAAGCAATATTTTACACATTACAGTCAATATGCACAGCACTTAACAAGTAACATCTTACAATTTTCTAATTCAATTGCATCTTCATCAGTTCTGCCCCTGATGTATTTACATGTTGGTGTAATGCAGGACTACAGAAAATCCAGGCTGCTCTATGGCACCCCTAAAGAAGATCATTTTAACCTAACCTACCTGATGGGATTGGATGCAACACTGTTCTTTCGCTCTGTCCAATTTTATTCTCCATTGAAGTCAGCAGCGAATAAATATCGGGCGGGGTACAAGACCCCAGTGTTCTACCTGATTCCATCACTTTTCTACCCAATGAGTTTGGTTAAAACTATCCCAGTAGAATTTGCCACTTTGTTCGAACACATTTGTCACTAAGATGGCCACAGAGTGGGAATCTACCGATGCATAAGGAAAAAAAATTCAATCCATAGGACCATAAGAAATAGGAGCAAATTTAGTTAGGCCTTTGGCCCATTGAGTCCGCTCCGCCATTCAATCATGGCAGATATGTTCCTCATCCTCATAACCCCTGATCCGCTTTGTGGTATTATAGGTATTACGGTACCTGATAGGCTAAAGCATCATTGGTGGAAACTCCATGCTTTCTATTGGTTAGAATGTATGATAGCTCTGCCCTGATAGGAGGGGTATAAGAACCCGTGCCGCCCCAGCAACCTTCATTCTGTACCTGAGCTGCTGTGGGGAAACATCTAGCTTATTAAAGCCTTCAGTTGGACTACTACCTCGCTTTAGTGGTCATTGATCGTGCATCAATTTAATAAGCTAGTTTTTTTAAGAAGAAAGGATGGAGCTCCGAATCAAGCCGGAGTGTCTGCAACTCAGCCCCCACGCGGTGAACTCAGCGGCAATCTTTAAGCACTGGCTGGCCTGCTTTAAAGGGTATCTCGATACGGCCGAAAACGCACCCATGGGAGAGCAGAAACTGCACGTCCTGCACTCAAGGGTGAGCCCGGAGATTTACACCCTCATCGAGGAAGCGGAAGACTTCGATGCAGCAATAGAGCTGCTAAAAGGACACTATATTCGACTGGTAAACCAGGTCTACGCCCGGCACCTGCTTGCAACAAGGCGACAAACCCCTGGGGAATCGCTGGAGAAATTCTACCGTGCACTCCTGGTGTTGGGCAGAAGCTGCAGCTGCCTGCAGGTTTCGGCGAGCGAACACACGGAACTCTTAGTCCGGGACGCTTTCGTGGCAGGTATGCTATCATCACAAATCTGCCAGCGCCTGTTAGAAAAGGACACCCTGGGTCTCAGGGAGGCACGGGCCCTTCCAGGCTCCCTGGACGTGGCCTCCAGGAATGCCCGCGCTTACGTTCCCGACCGCGCGGCAGCCCCCTGGGCAGCTGGATCCCCTCCGCAGCCGACCCCGAGACTTCCCCCATTCCCCCACAGGCCTGCACTGCAAGGCTGCCTGGCAACACCAAGGGGCCCCGTTGCTACCTTTGCGGGCAGGCCAAGCACCCCCACCAGCGCTGCCTGGCCCGCGCATCCACCTGCAAGGGATGCGGCAAAAAGGGCCATTTCGTGGGGGTATGCCAGGCCCGGGCGGTTGCCGCGGTCTCCGGTGGCGAATGAGGACCGCAACCACAAACTTCTCCACAGGCCCCGTGCGGCCAGCGGTCACCGCCACCTTCATATTCCAGGGCCACGTGCAGACCCCGGGCGCCGCCATCTTGTTCCGCAGATGACACGTTGGAGGGATGGGCGCCACCATTTTGTGCACCCCCAACCATGTGCGACCAATGGGAGCTGCCATCTTGGATGAACCCCCAGGACCCCAGCTCAGCTGACCACGCACTGCTCGAAGAGAACTCTCAACTGCTGCGATGAGCCTCGGTGACTCTGGATCAGTCTCGGCCTCGAACACTCTTAACCGCTACGACGACTGTATTCATCAATGGGCACAAGACGTCCTGCCTAATCGTCTCTGGGAGCACGGAGAGCTTCATACACCCTGACACGGTAAGGCGCTGTTCTCTCCTCACCCACCCCATTAATCAAAAAATCTTCCTGGCGGGTTGGATGCAAAGAACAGAGGGGTGGCCATACTGGTGGGGAAACGGGTGTCATTCGAAGCTAGGAACATTGTAGCAGACAGCGAAGGCAGATATGTGATGGTGAGTGGCAGACTGGAGGGAATGAGGTCGTGTTGGTTAACGTATATGCCCCAAATTGGGATGATGCGGGATTTATGAAGCGGATGCTGAGACGTATCCCGGACCTGGAGGTAGGAAACCTGATAATGGGGGGGGGACTTCAACACCGTGTTGGACCCAGGGTTAGATAGATCTAGATCTAGGACCGGAAGAAGGCCGACAGCGGCCAAGGTGCTTAGGGGGTTTATGGACCAAATGGGGGGAGTGGATCCGTGGCGATTTGTTAGGCCGAAGGCCAAAGAGTTCTCCTTCTCCCATGTTCACAAGGTGTACTCCCGGATAGATTTCTTTGTTTTGGGAAGGTCACTGATCTCTAGGGTGGAAGGAACTGAGTACTCAGCCATAGCTGTTTCAGATCATGCCCCACACTGGGTGGACCTGGAACTAGGAGAGGAGAGGGAGCAGCGTTCACTCTGGCGACTGGATGTGGGATTACTGGCGGATGAGGGAGTCTGCGGAAGGGTGCGGGGATATATCGAAAGATACCTGGAGGCCAATGACGACGGGGAGGTCCGAGTGGGAGTAGTATGGGAAGCACTAAAGGCGGTGGTCAGTGGAGAGCTGATCTCCATCAGGGCCCACAAGGGGAAAATAGAGGCCAAGGAAAGGGAAAGACTACTGGGGGAGATTTTGAGGGTAGATAAAGAATACGCGGAGGCCCCGGAGGAAGGACTATACAGGGAGAGGCGATGACTCCAGACGGAGTTCGACCTGTTGACCACAAGGAGGGCGGAGGCACAGTGGAGGAAGGCACAGGGGATGAGATATGAATATGGGGAAAAGGCGAGTCGCCTGTTGGCCCATCAGCTGCGAAAGAGGACAGCGACGAGGGAGATAGGGGGAATCAGGGATGAAAAGGGAGCTACGGTGCGGAGAGCAGGGAAGATAAACGAGGTGTTTAAGACCTTTTACGAGAGACTATATAGGTCCCAACCCCCGGAGGGAAAAGAGGAGATGTGGCAGTTTTGGGATCAATTAAGGTTCCCGAGGGTGGAGGAGCAGGAGGTGGAAGGCCTGGGGGCGCCGATTGGGGTGGACGAGGTTACCAAGGGGCTGGAGAACATGCAGGCAGGGAAGGCCCCAGGACCAGATGGGTTCCCGGTGGAATTCTATAGAAAATATGTGGACTTGTTGGCCCCGCTGCTGGTAAGGACCTTTAACGAGGCTAGAGAAGGGGGGACCCTACCCCCAACAATGTCGGAGGCGACGCTATCGCTAATCTTGAAGTGGGATATAGATCCGCTGCAGTGCGGGTCCTATAGGCCTATCTCACTGCTAAATGTGGACGCCAAGTTGCTAGCAAAGGTGCTGGCAACGAGGATAGAGGATTGTGTCCCGGGGGTGGTGCACGAAGACCAGACAGGGTTCGTAAAGGGGAGACAACTAAATGTCAACATGCGACGGCTATTAGGGGTGATAATGATGCCCCCAGCAGAGGGGGAGGCAGAGATAGTGGCGGCAATGGATGCAGAGAACGCATTTGATAGGGTGGAGTGGGAGTATCTATGGGAGGTGCTGAGGAGGTTCGGGTTCGGGGACGGGTTTGTCAGCTGGGTTAAACTCCTCTATGGGGCCCCAACGGCAAGTGTGGTCACAGGTCGGCAAACGTCGGAGTATTTTCGACTACACAGGGGAACAAGACAGGGATGCCCGTTGTCCCCATTACTGTTCGCGTTGGCAATTGAACCACTGGCCATAGCGCTGAGAGACTCCAGAAAATGGAGAGGGGTGATTAGAGGGGGAGAGGAACACCGAGTGTCACTCTACGCGAATGACCTACTGCTGTATGTGACGGACCCAGTGGGGGGGATGACAGAGGTCATGCAGATATTGAGGGAGTTTGGAGATTTCTCGGGATATAGGCTTAACATGGGAAAGAGTGAGCTTTTTGTGATACACCCTGGGGACCAGAGTAGAGGGATAGATGGCCTACCGCTAAGGAGAGTGGAAAGAAACTTCCGATACCTGGGGATTCAGATAGCCAGGAGCTGGGGAACCTTACACAGACTCAATCTGACACGACTGGTGGAACAAATGGAAGAGGATTTCAAAAGGTGGGACATGCAGCCGCTGTCACTGGCGGGTAGAGTGCAGGCAATTAAGATGATGGTCCTCCCGAGGTTCCTATTTGTGTTCCAATGTCTCCCTCTCCTGATCACTATGGCCTTCTTTAAAAAAATAGATTGGAGCATCACGAGCTTCGTGTGGGCAGGGAAGGTCCCGAGTGTAAGGAGGGGGTTCCTACAACGTAGTAGAGACAAAGGGGGACTGGCGTTGCCGAATTTGGGCGACTACTACTGGGCCGCCAATGTGGCGATGATTCGTAAATGGATGATAGAGGGAGAGGGAGAGGGAGCGGCGTGGAAAAGGTTGGAGATGAAGTCCTGCAAAGGGACGAGTTTAAAAGCGCTGGCGACGGCGCCACTACTGCTCTCACCAAAAAAACTTACCACGAACCCAGTGGTGGCGGCAACATTAAGTATCTGGGGGCAATGGAGGCGACAGAGGGGTGTGCTGGGAGCCTCGGTGTGGTCCCCGATCAGGAACAACCATAGGTTTGTCCCAGGGAGGCTGGACGGAGGATTCCAGAGCTGGCACCGGGTAGGAATCAGGAGAGTGGGAGATTTATTTATAGATGGGACGTTTGCGAGCTTGGGAGCGCTTGTGGAAAAGTATGAGCTGCTCCGGGGAAATTTCTTTCGATATATGCAGGTGAGAGCGTTCACGAAACAACTGGTGAGGGAATTTCCGCTGCTCCCGACACAAGGGATCCAGGACAGGGTGCTTTCGGGGGGGTGGGTCAGGGAGGGCAAAGTGTCAGAGATATACCGGCAGATGAGAGAAGAGGGGGAGGAGTTGGTGGGCGAACTGAAGGGAAAATGGGAAGAAGAGCTCGGGGAGGAGATTGAGGAGAGTTTGTGGGCTGATGCCCTAAGCAGGGTAAATTCCTCTTCCTCGTGTGCCAGGCTTAGCCTGATCCAGTTTAAGGTGCTGCATAGAGCACACATAACGGGAGCAAGGTTGAGCAGGTTCTTCGGAGTGGAGGACAAGTGTGGGAGGTGCGGGGGAAGCCCGGCGAACCACACACATATGTTTTGGTTGTGTCCGGCACTGGAGGGGTATTGGAGGGGAGTGACGGGAGTGATCTCGAAGGTGGTGAAGGTCCGGGTCAAGCCAGGCTGGGGGTTAGCTATATTTGGAGTTGCGGATGAGCCGGGAGTGCAGGAGGCGATAGAGGCCGATGTCGTGGCCTTTGCGTCCCTAGTAGCCCGGCGTAGGATTTTACTCATGTGGAAGGAAGCGAAACCCCCCGGACTGGAGGCCTGGATAAACGATATGGCGGGGTTCATAAAACTAGAGCAGATGAAGTTTGCGCTGAGAGGATCGGCTCAAGGGTTCACCAGACGGTGGCAACCGTTCCTCGACTACCTAGCGGAACGTTAGAGGGAAGATAGATGGCCAGTAGCAGCAACCCAGGGGGAGGGGGGGGGGGGAGGGGGGGGGGGGGTAAATTGTTTGAGTTTTTGGAGGGGGAGAGGGGGCGGGGGGGAGTATTACTTTGTGTTATTTGGTTAGTTTACCATGTTAGTTACACAATGTTAAATTGCAGTTATCTTCTTGGCTTCTGGTTCACACTCAGTGGAGATAAAGGGGTTTTGTGTAGCAAACCTCACAGTCCAGGGAAGGGAGTCTTTACGTCCTTCCCCACCTCTGCGCTGCTACACTCCTGGGTTTAGACTTCCAGTGTAACCTTCAAAGTCTGACCTTCCAATTCGGCGGCCCTATACCCCCCCTTACTGTCTGCGACCTCGCGACCCTTAAGGTTGACCCGCCTTCCCTGTTTGCGAACCTCACCCCGGATTGCAAACCCATTGCCACCGGGAGCAGACGCTACAGTGCCCAGGACCGGATCTTTATTAGGTCAGAGGTCCAAAGGCTACTGAGGGAAGGGGTCATTGAAGCCAGAACAGCCCCTGGAGAGCTCAAGTAGTGGTGGTAAAGACTGGGGAGAAGCATAGGGTAGTCATCGACTACAGTCAGACCATCAACAGGTTTACGCAGCTGGACGCGTATCCTCTCCCCTGCATATCCGACCCAGTAAACAGGATCGCGCATTATAAGGTCTTCTCCACGGTGGATCTCAAGTCTGCCTACCTCCAGCTCCCCATCCGTACTAGTGACCGCAAATACACTGCCTTCGAGGCAGAGGGGCGGCTCTATCACTTCTTAAGGGTTCCCTTCAGTGTCACCAACGGGGTCTCGGTCTTCCAGCGCGAGATGGACCGAATGGTTGACCGGTACGGTATACGGGCAACATTCCCGTATCACGATAATGTCACCATCTGCGGCCATGACCAGCAGGACCACGACACCAACCTCCGAAAATTCCTCCAGACCGCTAAAATCCTTAACCTTACGTACAACAAGGATAAATGCGTGTTTAGCGCCGACGGTCTAGCCATACATAGTGCGAAATGGAGTTATAGGCACCGACCCTGAACGTATGTGCCCCCATATGGAGTTCCCCCTCCCTCACTGCTCCAAGGCCCTGAAGCGCTGCCTAGGGTTTTTTAGCTACTGCGCCCAGTGGGTCCCCAACTACGCGGACAAAGCCCATCCCCTGATCCAATCCACAGTTTTTCCCCTGTCGATAGAGGCCCACCAGGCCTTCAGGCGCATCAAAGCAGACATTGCAAAGGGCACGATGCACGCCATCGACGAGTCCCTCCCCTTCCAGGTCGAGAGTGATGCGTCCGACGTAGCTCTGGCGGCCACCCTCAACCAAGCGGGCAGACCCGTGGCCTTCTTCTCCCGTACCCTCCATGCTTCTGAAATCCGCCACTCCTCAGTCGAAAAGGAGGCCCAGGCCATAGTAGAAGCTGTGCGACATTTGAGGCATTACCTGGCTGGCAGGAGATTCACTCTCCTCACTGGCCAACGGTCGGTTGCTTTCATGTTTGATAATGCACAGCGGGGCAAGATAAAAAACGACAAGATCTTGCGGTGGAGGATCGAACTCTCCACCTACAGCTACGAGATCTTGTATCGTCCCAGGAAGCTGAACGAGCCTCATGACGCCCTGTCCCGCGGCATATGTGCCACTGCACGAGTGGACCGCCTCCGAGCCCTCCACGAGGACCTCTGCCACCCGGGGGTCACTCGCTTTTTCCATTTTGTCAAGACCCGCAATCTGCCCTCCTCCATCGAGGAGGTCAGGACAGCCACCAGGGACTGCCAAATCTGCACGGAGTGCAAACCGCACTTCTACCGACCAGAGGAAGCGCACCTGATAAAGGATTCCCGTCCCTTTGAACGCCTCAGCATGGACTTCAAAGGCCCCTTCCCCTCCACCAACCGCTGGCATGAGGGGACATAGCTTTAAACTGAGGGGTAATAGATATAGGACAGAGGTCAGAGGTAGGTTCTTTATGCAAAGAGTAGTGAGGCCGTGGAATGCCCTACCTCCTACAGTAGTGAACTCGCCAACATTGAGGGCATTTGAAAGTTTATTGGATAAACATATGGATGATAATGGCATAGTGTAGGTTAGATGGCTTTTGTTTCGGTGCAACATCGTGGGCCGAAGGGCCTGTACTGCGCTGTATCGTTCTATGTTCTATGTTCTAATACCTACTTCCTGAACGTGATTGACGAGTATTCCCTGTTCCCATTTGCCATCCCCTGCCCCGACATGACCGCAACCACCGTCATCAAGGCCCTCCATAGCATCATTGCACTGTTCGGGTTCCCCGCTTACATACACAGTGATAGGGGGTACTCCTTTATGAGCGACGAACTGCGTCAATTCCTGCTCAGCAAGGGCATCGCCTCGAGCCGGACGACCAATTACAACCCCCGGGGTAACGGACAGGTAGAGAGGGAGAACAGAACGGTCTGGAAGACCGTCCTACTGGCCCTACAGTCCAGGAACCTCCCAGTCTCCTGCTGGCAAGAAGTCTTCCCGGATGCCCTCCACTCCATCCGGTCACTGCTTTGTACGACCACCAATCAGACACCTCACAAACGTCTCCTTGTCTTCCCCAGGAAGTCCTCCTCTGGGACCTCGCTCCCGAGCTGGCTGGCAGCACCCTGTAGCCACTTAAAATGGCCAACTCCCGATTCAAAATGGCGAACGGCAAAGGCTGATGAAAGTCAGCCAACAGGACAAAAACCAACAGCTACAGGTTGGCTGTGTATTTACCTCTGGAAAGGCCAGACAAGATCGATACCAGCAACCATCAGCATAACAAAACACCAGCCATCTGCATACTAATGAGCAATCCTCGGGAACAATAAGCAACATTTAGACACACAAATGAAACCAGACTCTTCGGCGCCAGCAGGAGCCTACACAAAAGGAGGTGAACGAGCACCTCAAGACCGCCCATCGATCAGGGAACCGCTCCAGCATTGGAGAAAATCAAACCAAGTGATTGGGACAAAGTCCAATCACTTGGGACCAGGTACAGGGTCCGCCCCGAAAGGCGGGAAGCCCCTGGGGACTATACGAATTGAGCCCCAAGTTCGAATCGCTCTCTTCTCCACCGCTTCTCCAGCTCTTCACTCTTCAGCAGCTGGTTGAAACTGTAAGTCTTACTTCAACGCTCGCTATGAGATAGGTGCTCCTAGCTATCAATCTGTACCAACTTCAAATCCCGCAGGCTCAGAACCCGAACGAAAGGCCATTTGTTTCCCTGACCTGGTGGGCCAGTTCCAAGTTAAGTATAGGCCTGTTAGTTGTAGAAGTAGCTTAAATGTAGAATTTATGCATGAGTAGTGATTACTGTGTATAATAAATGTGCTTTGATTTAAATCTTACTAATCGGTGTATTGGATTATTGATCATTACTCGGACTTGAACCACATGGCGGTATCATCAAGATACCTGGCGACTCAAGAGCAAAGGTAATAAAACAGAGCAATTAAACCAAGGAGAAAATTAGCAACAACCCGGACCCATCCTGCTCCGAAAACATGTGCGGGCACACAAGTCGGATCCGTTGGTCGAGAGGGTCCATCTGCTCCATGCTAACCCCCAGTACGCCTAAGATACGGTCTCCCTACGGGACTTGGCGCCCGCCGGAACTCTACGCACATTCCAGCCACCAGTCCCACCCTCCCCTCCACCGCAGCACCTTACAGGAGGATCGGTCCTCCCGCCGGCCCCATCTAGGCCCCCCCACCCACCGACGCCCCCCGCACCCACTGACGCCCCTCGCAGGCGCTCCCTTCCCAGGTCAACCGTTGTCCCCACCAGCGCCGTCTAGGGGTGCTGAAGCCATGGAGATCGAAGCCATGCTCCCGGAGTCACAGATGCCCAAGCCTCCACCAGAGTCACCACCGAAGCTCCGACGATCACAGAGGACGACCAGGGCCCCCGATCGACTGATTGCTTCATTTTAATTGTAATCTGTAAATATAAACCATCAAATGTACATAGCTATCAGACTTGTAAATAGTTACTAAACACCGTACGGAGGTATTACGGTACCTCCAAAACTACTTATACCATGTTGCCATGTTTTGTAGTTTCAGGCCACCACCCCCGCTGGACTCTTTTTTAACAGGGGGTGAATGTGGTATTATAGGTATTACGGCACCTGATAGGCTAAAGCACCATTGGTGGAAACTGTATGCTTTCTATTGGTTCGAATGTATGATAACTCCACCCTGATAGGTGGGGTATAAGAACCCGTGCCGCCCCAGCAGCCTTCATTCTGTACCTGAGCTGCTGGGGGAAACATCTAGCTTATTAAAGCCTTCAGTTGGACTACAACCTCGCTTTAGTGGTCATTGATCGTGCATCACCCTTATTAATCAAGAACACCAGATTTGTGCTTGAACTGCTGTTACCTACAGGGCTACAGACCAAGAGATGGAATAGTTCTCTCTTAGAACATCAAAACTAAAAGCAGGAGCAGGCAGTTTAGCGCCTCAAGCTTCTTCACCATTCAATACGATCATGGCTGAGCTCATCATGACCTCAACTCCACCGCCTTGCCCATTCTCCATAACTCTTCAAGTCTCACTGCTCCTTAAATTTAGTCACTGTCCCAGCATCCACCGTACTCTGGGGTAGTAAATTCCATTTTTCCTCAAATAAGGGGACCAAAACTGTGCACAATACTCCAGGTGTAGTCTTACCAATGCCTTGTATAGTTGCAACAACACTTCCTTACATTTATATTCTATTTTTAAAAAAAGTATAAATGCCAACATTCCATTCGCTTTCTTTATGACCTGCTGTACCTGCATGCCAGTTTTCTGTGACTCATGCACGATCCCTCTGCACCAGAGCACCCCAAAGTCCCTCCCTATTTCAATAATAAGTTGCCTTCCCATTTTTCCGACCAAAATGCATGAACTCACACATATCCACGTTAAACTCCATTTGCCACATTTTGGCCCACTCTCCTAACCTATCTACCTTCTCTCCCTGTCTCCTGTCTCAAATTCATTAATATAGATTGTAAATAGTTGCCATCCAAGGACCGAACCCTGTGGCACCCCACTAGTTACATCGTGCCATCCAGAAAAAGACCCATTTATCCCGACTCTCTGTCTTCTGGCCACCAGCCAGTCTTCTATCCAAGCTAATAAATTACCCCTAACCCCATGTGATGTTAACTTGTGAATTAATCTTCTGTGCGGCACCTTCTTAAATGCCTTCCGGGTGTCCAGATCTGCTACATCTACAGGATCATCATTATCCACTTTGCTTGTAATATCTTTGAAGAACTCCAGCAAATAAGACCAACAGATTTGCCTTTTGTAAAACCATGCTGACTCAGATAGATTGAGTTTTGACTTTCCAAATGTCCTGATATTACTTCTTTAATAATTGATTCTAACAATTTCCCAACAACAGATGTTAAACTAACTGGTCTGTAATTTTCCACATTCTGCCTTCCTCCCTCTTTGAATAAGGGCATTACTTTAGCAGTTTTCCAATCCGCTGAAACCTTTTCCGTGACCAGGGAATTTTGGAATATTATAACCAATGGATGCACTGCCACTTCCTTCAATACCGTAGGATGCAGCACGTTTAGGGGCAACACGGTAGCATTGTGGATAGCACAATTGCTTCACAGCTCCAGGGTCCCAGGTTCGATTCCGGCTTGGGTCACTGTCTGTGCGGAGTCTGCACATCCTCCCCGTGTCTGCGTGGGTTTCCTCCGGGTGCTCCGGTTTCCTCCCACAGTCCAAAGATGTGCAGGTTAGGTGGATTGGCTATGATAAATTGCCCTTAGTGTCCAAAATTGCCCATGGTGTTGGGTGGGGTTACTGGGTTATGGGGATAGGGTGGAGGTGTTGACCTTGGGTGGGATGCTCTTTCCAAGAGCCGGTGCAGATTCGATGGGCCGAATGGCCTCCTTCTGCACTGTAAATTCTATGATAATCTATGTAGGCCATCAGGCCTGGGGAGCTTTTCTTCCCTCAATCCCAATAGATTGTTGAGTACTGTTTCCCTATTGCTGCTGATGTTCCACCCTTTCTATTACCTCTGAATTGCCCGTTCCTATAGGATGGCACTAGTGTCCTCCACCGCACAAACTGAGGCAAAATACTGATTTATCATCTCTGCCATTTCGATGTTCCTCACTATTAACGCTCCGGTTTCATCTTCCAAGGGACCAATATTCACCTAAGCGAGTCTCTTCCTTTTTATGTAATTATGTAATTATAGAAACCTTTGCTATCTTCTTTGATATTTTGCACTAGTTTTCTTTCGTGATTTATCTTGGCTCTTTTTATTACTTTTTAAGTAACTCTTTGTTTATGTTTAAAAATTCCCCAATCTTCCAGCTTGCCACTGACCTTTGCAACATGATATACCTTAGCTTTTGTTTTTATATTGTCCTTGACCTCTTTGTTCAGCCACAGATGTTTCTTTATGACCTGCTGCTGTACCTCCATGCTAGTTTTCTGTGATGCACCCCCCTTAACAAGGTACAACAGCTCTTGCACAGCTGATCCCACTCAGCCTGCAGCTATGGTGCAGAGACAACCAGCCCCACGATTCGAGGATGCAGACCTGGGGAGGCTCCAGCGGCCATCGAGGCCAGACGGGATGTCCTGTTCCCCCCCACAGGGCACCCAATCCGGCCTCAGAGGAAGTGGCAGCAGCCGTCAGCTTGAGCAGCATGACCAGGAGGGCTTGCACTCTGTGCCGCAAGAAGGTTATCAAAGACAGAGTAGCGGTGGAAGGGTGTTTTTCAGAATGGAGATATGTAGCTAATGGTGTTCTGCAGGGGTCAGTGCTGGGACCTCTGTTGTTTGTAGTATATATAAATGATTTGGAGGACAATGTGGGTAGTCTGATTAATAAGCTTGTGCAGATGACACGAAGATTGGCGGAGTTGCTGATTGTGCCGAGGATTGTCAGAGGATACAACAGGATAGAGATAGATTGCAGACTTGGGCACAGAAATGGCAGATGGAATTGAATCCAGACAAATGCAAGGTGATGCATTTTGGAGGATCACATCGAGGTATGAATTATACTGTAAATGGCAGTACCCGTAGGAACATTAACAATAGAAGAATCTGGGCATGCAGGTCCACAGTTCCCTAGAAGTGGCAACACAGGTGGTCAAGGTGATGAAGATGATATATGGCATGCTTGCCTTCATCAGCCAGGCCATTCATTACAGTTGGGAAATAATGTTGCAGCTCCCGATATAAAACCTTGGTTAGGCCGCATGTGGAGTATTGCTTAATGTTCTGGTCACCACTGTCATAATATCCACTCATGTATATAATGAGATGCAGAGAGGCAGTGATTGACACACAGGATAACCAATGAACACACACGACACATAACAACCAATCACCAGACAGGACACCACCACTATAAAGCACACAGGGCATCAAGACTCTCCCTCTCTCTACAGGACACAGCTACTGAGATAGTAAGAGTGCACAAGCCAGTGAGCACTATCACCATGGGGTAGAGAGTTAGTCTGGTTAAGCCAGTAGGAGGTTATCAGTTAGATTGATAGAGTGTCAACTCACAGCAGACACTGCTTGATTAGGGATAGTCAGCACGGATTTGTGAGGGGTAGGTCTTGCCTTACAAATCTTATTGAATTCTTTGAGGAGGTGACCAAGCATGTGGATGAAGGTAAAGCAGTGGATGTAGTGTACATGGATTTTAGTAAGGCATTTGATAAAGTTCCCCATGGTAGGCTTATGCAGAAAGTAAGGAGGCATGGGATAGTGGGAAATTTGGCCAGTTGGATAACGAACTGGCTAACCGATAGAAGTCAGAGAGTGGTGGTGGATGGCAAATATTCAGCCTGGATCCCAGTTACCAGTGGCGTACCGCAGGGATCAGTTCTGGGTCCTCTGCTGTTTGTGATTTTCATTAATGACTTGGATGAGGGAGTTGAAGGGTGGGTCAGTAAATTTGCAGATGATACGAAGATTGGTGGAGTTGTGGATAGTAAGGAGGGCTGTTGTCGGCTGCAAAGAGACATAGATAGGATGCAGAGCTGGGCTGAGAAGTGGCAGATGGAGTTTAACCCTGAAAAGTGTGAGGTTGTCCATTTTGGAAGGACAAATATGAATGTGGAACACAGGGTTAACGGTAGAGTTCTTGGCAATGTGGAGGCGCAGAGAGATCTTGGGGTCTATGTTCATACATCTTTGAAAGTTGCCACTCAAGTGGATAGAGCTGTGAAGAAGGCCTATGGTGTGCTCGCGTTCATTAACAGAGGGATTGAATTTAAGAGCCGTGAGGTGATGATGCAGCTGTACAAAACTTTGGTAAGGCCACATTTGGAGTACTGTGTACAGTTCTGGTCGCCTCATTTTAGGAAGGATGTGGAAGCTTTGGAAAAAGTGCAAAGAAGATTTACCAGGATGTTGCCTGGAATGGAGAGTAGGTCTTACGAGGAAAGGTTGAGGGTGCTAGGCCTTTTCTCATTAGAACGGAGAAGGATGAGGGGCGACTTGATAGAGGTTTATAAGATGATCAGGGGAATAGATAGAGTAGACAGTCAGAGACTTTTTCCCCGGCTGGAACAAACCATTACAAGGGGACATAAATTTAAGGTGAAAGGTGGAAGATATAGGAGGGATATCAGAGGTAGGTTCTTTACCCAGAGAGTAGTGGGGGCATGGAATGCACTGCCTGTCGAAGTAGTTGAGTCGGAAACATTAGGGACCTTCAAGCAGCTATTGGATAGGTACATGGATTACGGTAAAATGATATAGTGTAGATTTATTTGTTCTTAAGGGCAGCACGGTAGCATTGTGGATAGCACAATGCTTCACAGCTCCAGGGTCCCAGGTTCGATTCCGGCTTGGGTCACTGTCTGTGCGGAGTCTGCACGTCCTCCCCGTGTCTGCGTGGGTTTCCTCCGGGTGCTCCGGTTTCCTCCCACAGTCCAAAGATGTGCAGGTTAGGTGAATTGGCCAATGATAAATTGCCCTTAATGTCCAAAATTGCCCTTGGTGTTGGGTGGAGGTGTTGAGTTTGGGTAGGGTGCTCTTTCCAGGAGCCGGTGCAGACTCAAAGGGCCGAATGGCCTCCTTCTGCACTGTAAATTCAATGATAATCTATGATTAATCTAGGACAAAGGTTCGGCACAACATCGTGGGCCGAAGGGCCTGTTCTGTGCTGTATTTTCTATGTTCTATGTATTTTCTATGTTCTATGGTGTACCGACTCTTTGATCAGTATTCGGGTTTGAACCTTGTGGCGGTATTGAGAGAACATAAGAACGTAAGAACTAGGAGCAGGAGTAGGGCATCTGGCCCCTCGAGTCTGCTCCACAATTCAATGAGATCATGGCTGATCTTTTGTGGACTCAGCTCCACTTTCCAGCCCAAACACCATAACCCTTAATCCCTTTATTCTTCAAAAAACTATCTATCTTTATCTTCAAAACATTTAATGAAGGAGCCTCTACTGCTTCACTGGGCAAGGAATTCCATAGATTCACAACCCTTTGGGTGAAGAAGTTCCTTCTAAACTCAGTCCTGAATCTACTTCCCCTTATTTTGAGGCTATGCCCCCTAGTTCTGCTTTCACCTGCCCGCATCTATCCGATCTATTCCCTTCATAATCGTATATGTTTCTATAAGATCCCCCCTCATCCTTCTAAATTCCAACGAGTACAGTCCCAGTCTACTCAACCTCTCCTCATAATCCAACCCCTTCAGCTCTGGGATTAAACTGTATTTTCTATGTTCTATGTCAGACTATGTACAGCAATCGGGAAATTCAATAAAACAGTGTTGGACCATCTCCTGTGTCAGAAACCTGTTTCTAGTTTCACTGCATCCAGTTGTACTCAACGTTGAACCAACTTACTAAACACATCATGGTACCAGAGTGCTATTAATCCGAACAAACCTACCTCGAGTGCATCTGCAATGACCAGCAAGCAGCTATCCAGCGGCATGGAAAAGATCCAGCCTCCTTCGCAATTCCGGATCTCCGGCAACCTCGGCGCCAACTGGAAAGTCTTCAAACAAAAGTTCCTCCTGTACATCGAGGAGCATCGGATGCCAGAAAGATCGCGCTGTTCCTGTCGACTGTGGGGGATCACGCCATCCATGTCTTTAACTCGCTTACATTTGCCGATGGCGAAGACAAGACAAAGTTCAAGACAGTTCTGCTGAAATTCGACAGCCACTGCGACATTGAGGTGAATGAGAGCTTTGAACGGTACATCTTCCAACAGAGGTTTCAAGGTAAGGATGAAACTTACCCATCTTGACCCATCTCCGCATCCCAGCGCAGTCACGTAATTATGACTCGACGACTGATTCCATGATCTGGGATCAGATAGTTTACGGGGTCCAGTCCGACTCCCTGCGGGAGCAGCTCCTCAAAATCAAACAGTTGACCCTCTCCGTCGCCATCGAAACGTGTGTTGTCCATGAGCATGCCAGAAATCGCAACTCCCACATTAGGGCGGCAGAAACTGCAAAACTGGCCGCCCACAGGTGGGGCTGGTTTAGCTCAGTGGGCTAAATAGCTGGCTTGTAATGCAGAACAAGGCAGCAGCGCGGGCTTAATTCCCGTACAGGCCTCCCTGAACAGGCGCCGGAATGTGGCGACTAGGGGCTTTTCACAGTAACTTCATTGAAGCCTACTTGTGACAATAAGCGATTATTATTATTAGAAAGGGTGCAGGCCATGCGGAAATGCAAGGCCTGAGCGTCGAGGAGAGTGGCCGTTTTGACGCTTTTCTCAGGTCCCCACGCGTGCGCGCCACAACCGGGTGGATGATGAGGCCTAAGATCCTGAGGCGCATGTGCGAACGTCGGCCACTGCACTGCGCATGCGCGATGGCGCACAGAACGTGCTGATGTCAGCGTCATGACGTGTCCGAATTGTGGCTCCGCCCATTTAAAGCGGCAATGTCCAGCCAAAGGAAGGCGATGTCTACTGTGTGGAAAGCCTGGCCACTACGCGGTCTTCTGCAAGTCCGCTCCACCGAACAACAGCCAGCGATCCCAGCTGCAGTGCAGACGTGTCCGCTGCGTACAACAAGGCATGCAGGATTCTGATCCAGACAGCCCAACAGACCCCGATGCTGACTGCCTCGAATCTCCATATCGGGTAGGCATTATCACCATGCGCGAGTTGGTCTCTATCGTGCCTGCCAACCGCCTTTCAATCCTCAGTGTGGATCCTGATGACGAGTGGTGTGCCGTCATCATGGTCAACCAGTCTCGCATCCGAATTAAATTGGACACTGGCGCGTCTGCGAACGTCATATCACAGTCGGACCTCAACAGCATCTGACACCAACCTAGCATTCTTCCACCAGTCTGCCAGCTCCTTGACTACAATGGTAATGCCATAGCTGCCAGTGGGTCATGTCAGCTTGGTGTCTCTCACAAGGCAATTAGGCGACATTGAGATTCGAGATCGTCCGGCCTGACAAGGCATCCCTGCTCGCGCATGCAAACTCCTAAATCTGGTCCAGCGAGTTCATGCCATGTCCTCGACACCGGCGATGGCCTCGCCCAATGCGAATCTCCAGGCTGAGATAGACAACATTCTCACACAATACCACAGTGTGTTTGATGGGATGGGCACGTTCCCATATCACTACAAGATATTGCTCAAGCCGAATGCCACCCCAGTCACCCATGCACCACGCCGGGTGCCGGCTCCTCTCAAGGATCATCTGAAAACGCAGCTACAAGAGTTCCAGGACCAGGGCATCATCTCAAAGGTCACGGAACCCACAGACTGGGTCAGCTCCATGGTCTGCATCAAGAAACCCTCTGGCAAACTCCGCATTTGCATTGATCCCTAAGACCTGCATCGAAACATCATGCGAGAGCATTACCCAATCCTGAAGCATGAAGAATTGGCCTGTGAGATGGCTCACGGCAACTTCTTTACCAAGCTGGACGCCTCCCGTGGCTTCTGGCAAATTCAGCTGGACGAGTCCAGTCGGAAGCTGTGCACGTTTAACACTCCGTTCGGCAGGTATTGCTACAACCGCATGCCTTTTGGTATCATATCAGCTTCCGAAGTATTTCATCGCATAATGGAGCAAATGATGGAGGGCATCGAGGGGGTGCGAGTCTATATGGACGACGTGATCATCTGGTCCACGACGCCCGAGGATCATATTGCTCGCCTCAAACAGGTTTTCCAGAGCTCACCAAAGCCCCAGTACTGGCGTTCTTTGACCCAACCAAGGATACCAAGATATCCACAGACGCAAGCCAGGACGGCATTGGGGCGGTGCTCCTCCAGCGAGACGATTCCACGTCCTGGGCTCCAGTGGCATATGTCTCCAGGGCCATGACTCCGACCGAACAACGGTGTGCCCAGATCGAAAAGGAGTGTCTCGGTCTCCTGACAGGAATAGTCAAGTTTCATGATTACGTATACGGTCTGCCGAAGTTCACGGTGGAAACAGACCACATAATCGAGAAGGATTTAAATGACATGACACCTCGTCTGCAGCAAATTCTTCTTCGTCTCCGCCGATATGACTTCGAACTCATCTATACACCGGGCAAGGAGCTGATCGTCGCAGATGCCCTATCCTGATCCATCACCATGCCGTGTGAACCGGGCGACTTCATTCGCCACATCGAGGCACAGATGCAGTTGTGTGCCAGCAACCTCCCAGCCACTGATGAACGAGTTGTCCAGATACGTGAAGAAACTGCCAAAGATCCTCTACTGCAGCACGTGATGCAACACCTCGCCCATGGCTGGCAAAAGGGGCAGTGTCCCCAGTTCTTCAACGTTAAGGACGAGTTAACGGTTGTCGAGGGTCTCCTTCTTAAACTAGATAGAATCGGCATTCCCCAAAGCATGCAAGCCATGGTGCTCAGACACATACATGAGGGTCACCTTAGGATCGAAAAATGACGACGCAGAGCTTGGCAGGCAGTCTACTGGCCTGGCATCAGCCACGACATTGCCAACATGGTCCTCAACTGCACAACATGCCAGAAATTTCAACCAGCTCAGCCCAAGGAAATACTGCAACAGCACGAGATTGTGACTTCTCCGTGGTCCAAGGTGGAGCTAGACCTCTTTCACGCAAATAGGCGTGATTACGTGCTCTTGGTCAACTACTTCTCTAGCTACACAGAAGTGGTGAAACTGTCGGACCTCACGTCCAAGTCAGTGATTAAAGCCTGCAAAGAGCCATTTGCCAGGCACGGGATACCACTCACAGTAATGAGTGACAATGGCCCATGTTTCTACAGCCAAGAGTGGTCCGACTTTGCACGATACTACCACTTCAGTCACATGACATCCAGTCCCCATTACCCGCAATCAAATGGGAAGGCCAACAAAGGGGTCCATATTGTCAAGCGGTTGTTGTGCAAGGCTGCAGACTCAGCCTCAGACTTCAACCTGTTGGCATACAGGGCAACCCCTCTGTCGACTGGTTTGGCTCTGGCACAGCTGCTCATGAACCGTAACCGGAGGGCAACTGTTCCAGCCATCCATGTTCCAGACCTTGACCGCCTCACGGTGCTGCAGAAAATGCAGCGACCCAGGGACCAGCAGACGATCACGCATGATGCTCATGCCAAGGATCAATCTGCGCTGGCTCCAGATGTTGTTCGCGTCCAGTTGCCTGAGGAAGATTGGTCAGCCCCAGCTATTGTCGTCAGGCAGGCTGCCCTCAGGTCCTTCGTTGTTCAAATGGCTGATGGCTCCATTCTACGGCGCAACAGGAGGGCGCTACGAAAAGTTCCCTGCCCACCGCCTGGCCGCACTTCTCCGCATGTCATCATGCCTCCTCCGGGCATCTCGCACCACGAGGCCACCGATCTGGCAGCGAACCCGCCTCTCCATGAGGCCACCGACATGGCAGCAATCCCGCCTGTCCAAGTGCCGGCGTCTCCCCCTCCACCTCTGAGGCGATCAACAAGAATTTGTCGCCCGCCGCAAAGACTGAATCTATAGACTTAAATCTTGTAAATTTTGTTCAGTTTGCTCTTTATCTGCATGGTAGACACCTTCCCATGTACATATGTTCATTCACTCACCACTTGTATATAATCATGCATGATTATAGATCGCCACGTTCCAAAATTTACTTCAAAAAGGGGAGATGTCATAATATCTGTATATAATGAGATGCAGACAGGCAGTGATTGACACACAGGATAACTAATGGACACACATGACATATAACAACCAATCACCAGACAGGACACCACCACTATAAAGCACACAGGGCATTAAGACTCTCCCTCTCTCTACAGGACACAGCTATTGAGAGTAGGAGTGCACAAGCCAGTGAGCACTATCACCATGAGGTAGAGAATTAGTCTGGTTAAGCCAGTAGGAGGTTATCAGTTAGATTGATAGAGTGTCAACTCACAGCAGACTATGTACAGCAATCAGGAAGTTCAATAAAACAGTTGGACCATCTCCTGTGTCAGACGCCTGTTTCTAGTTTCACTGCATCCAGTAGCACTCAACGTTGAACCAACTTACTTAACACATCACCCACATTATCAGAAGGACATGGAAGCTTTGGAGAGAGTGCAAAGAACGTTCACCAGGATGTTGCCTAGTTTTGAGGGTGCTGGCTATCAGGAGAGGTTGAATAAAATAGGATTGCTTTCACTGGAAAGTCAGAGGCTTTTTCCAAGGGTGAAAGTGTCAATTACAAGGGGGCATGGATTCAAGGTGAAAGGGGTAAAGTTGAAGAAAGATGTGCGTGGTGGGTTTTTCACGCAGAGATGGGTGGGTGCCTTGAACGCGCAGATGCCTGCTTGATCCCTGGAATAATCCTGGAGGTGTAGAAGTTCAGGGCTGCGGTGACCTTGACGGCCACCGAGAGCGGGTGTCATCCTCCTCCACATGGTGCCAAGTCCGCAAGGAGCCTCCTGCGGCACGCACTGTCCGTCATTTGCTCGAGAAATCAACAATGCTTGTACACCTTGAGCCATCACGGGCCTCCCCCTCTGGGTCTCACCGTAACCTGATGGGCAGCTGGGTCCACAGGTGTGGGACGAAGCCCCGCACAAGGGCCCGCTGCCCCGAATCTCTGTCGATGCTGCTGCTGACGCCATCTCCGGCATCTGGCTGCCTGTCTTGTCAACAGCACTTTTCTGTGGGGTCCAGAATATAGACAATACTGTTCTATATCTGTAAGGAATTGGGAGAGGGTGTGAGACTGAAACACAGCAATGTCTTCTAACCTGGGACCCTCCAGCCTTCCCATTGCTCCCCCCCCCCCCGCCCCGGCACACTTTGCTCATGCACCCCCACCCGTGGCAGGGGCCACAGCCCACCGGCCCCTGCAACCTGCACCCTAGACACCCACACATAACGTTACCTGGACTGGGCGAAGGTCCCCTCCCTGTTGCATTCACCCACCCTCCAGCTGCAGACATGGCCCCTAGGCGTGGGCCCATCCACTGATTGTTCGAATGTTGGCTGCTGTTTCCATGGCATTGCCTCCTGCAGTGTTCATGTGCTGTGCCCAGGCATCACGGTCTGAATGGAATGCTAGGCAGTAACACACACATGCTATATGGCCCACCCACCCACGGCAATCCACTTGGGATATGTTAGCAATAGCCTTCAGACGCATGGCCAGAGGCCTCCATGGTCAGTGGGAGTTATGTGTCGTTGGTGGGGCTGACAGGCAGGGACCACGGTTGCCCACGGAACAGGTACACACAATCCAGCATTTGGAATGGTGGTTCCAGGCGCGGTTGGCAGCCCCCCTCCCCTGCCCCACCCCCCCACTCTGATCCCCCCAGTGCCCCTGGGCTTTTTGCCTGTGAGTGAAGATGGCTACTATCTCCTCGGGTCCCTGCAATAGCCCTTGCGCCAGGTTCACGTTTTTAAAAAGGAGTACTAATTGGTGTCCGTGTGACCACTTTGTGGGGAGGCGATTAGAGGCTGCTGGATATGGGGTGGCTCCCGTTAATTGTATGGAAATAGTGCTTAAGTGGGGATTACTGGTTTCGCAAGGCTAAATCGCTGGCTTTGAAAGCAGACCAAGGCAGGCCAGCAGCACGGTTCGATTCCCGTAACAGCCTCCCCGAACAGGCGCCGGAATGTGGCGACTAGGGGCTTTTCACAGTAACTTCATTTGAAGCCTACTTGTGACAATAAGTGATTTTCATTTTCATTTCTTGCCACACTACGGCTGGTACCCGATTTCGCATACGGGAGTGGGCCGGTTGGATCACGAATGGTCTGGCACCCGGCACGGTTCTTGTTTTTGGCTTCTCTCGCTATTTAACGGCCTCATCCAACTCTCACTCAAGCGCACTAAGACCATTGAATCATGCCCCTCGTCACATTTTTGGCCTTGGGGGAGTTTCTCTCTGGTTTAGCCCACAATTAACATTTTCTTCAGCACTGGGGAGCTGAACCATTTCTAGAGGATGCCCCGATCTCTAAGTGAGCTTGCGGGCCCCCCCACCACCTATGGGCAATGTCACCCCCCACACACATGAGCATCACCCTGCACACCCCCCACCCCCCCAAGTGAGAACACTCCATTATGGGGTCTGTCCGGCCTCCACTTCAGGACCTTTCAAAGGCTCGACCCGTCACCACCCCAACCTCCCAGAGGCCCCTACTTACCTGCCGTGCACCACTCCATTCTTCAAACCCTGCCCCCCCCGCCCTTCTTTCATGGGTATGGCCCCCCTTGGGCCCTGATCGTTGGCAGTGTCATCCTGGCACCCAGGCCCCCTTGTACTGCCACCCTAGCCGTGCACCTACCAACTTGGCAGTTCCACCCAGGCACCTTGGCACTGCCAGGGTGTCAGTGCCAAGGTGCCAGTGCCAAGGTTCCCGCGTTCCAGGAGGAGAGACAGGGAGCCACCCTTCCCTGTCCCTGACCACCCAGGGGCCTCCGATGGCTGGGACACCCCTGGTTACTGTTCCGCCTGGTTCATGTTTGTGTGGACCAGTACTGAACGGCACCCGGCTGCAGCCTCACTGGGAATGCTGCTAGATCCCTGCAGGCCAGTAGTTCCCGGGTAAGGTTGCCTAAGAAGGTTTAAAACTTCCATAAGCTCATTTGGTCATGCCCCTTTTGGGTGGGAATCTGATTCTGGCGCTTTGAGAAACTAGGGTATAACCCACAAGACGTAAAGGCTGTCAGGAAGCCTGCAGGAGGCCTCTCCCGGGATCTACCGACTGCGTTGCGCGCTGGTAGATTACGCCAACAGTTCCAAGGAACAATCTCTAATACATTCAATGAACTTTCCCCCAAGGCTACCTTTGCCAATTTGATTCATCCAGCCTATGTGTATATTAAAATCGCCCATGATTATTGCCGAACCTTTCTTTCAGGTCCCCAATATTTCCTGGTTTATACTGTGCCCCACTGCGGAACTAATGTTTGGGGATCTACAGATTACTCCTGCCAGGGACTTCTTCTCTTTGCCGTTTCTTATTTCTACCCAGATTGATTCTACATCTTGATCTCCAGGGCTTATGCCATTTCTCATTACAGCATTGATCCCTTTCCTCACCAGAGGGGCTGCACCACCTCCTTTTCCTTACAGCCTATCTGTCTGAAATACTGCGTATCTTTGCATATTCAATTCCCAGACCTGGTCTCCCTGTAACCATGTTTCAGTAATTGACCCCAAATAATACGCTTTTGTCTCTATTTGTTATCTCATTAAATTTGTTCCGAAGGCTTTGTGCATTCAGATACAAATCTTTCAACCTTGTTCTATTGTCAAATGTTCCTACTCCTTTATTATTCCTTGGCGCATAAAGACATTCACCTATTCTGCCCCTCACCGTTATTTTCTGGAAACTATCTGCCACACCACTAACCTACACTCCTACTTCCTCCTTTAATTTGGGTTTTCTGATGTTCCCTACAACTGAAAGCGCCCCCACCCCCAATACACAAACCATTCAGTAGGACTCTGGTCCCAGTATGATTCAGATGAAGACCGCCCCATCAGGACAGGTCCCCTCTTCCCCAGGACTGGTGCTAATGCCCCATGAATTCAAACCCATTTCTCCCATATCAATCTTTAAGACACGCATTTACCTCCCTAATCTTATTTACCCTGTACCAATTAGCGGGTGGCTCAGATAGTAATCCAGGGATTATTACATTTTTTGTTCTGCTTTTTAATTTAGCCTTTAGCTGTTCGTACTCCCTTAGCAGAACCTCTGTCCTTGTTCTACCTATGTCATTGGTACCTACATGGACCATGACAACTGGATATTGACCCTCCCCTCCCAAGTTTCTCTGCAGCTCAGATGAGATATCCCGAACTCTGGCACCAGAAAGGCAACACAACCTCCGGGATTCTCGATCCTGGTCACAGAACAGTGTCAATGCCCCCTAACTATACCATCCCCAATTACGACTGCATTTTTTCTCTCTCCCACTTGAATGGCTCACTGGACACCGGTGCAGTGGTCAGTTTACTCATCCTCCCTGCAGTCCCCATTCCTGTCCATACAGGAAGCAAGAATCTCAAACTGTTGGACAAGGAAAAGGGGTGAGGCTCTACTTACCTCACTTGCACCAACACCCTCTTGTCCCTGACCACTGGTCGAATTCAAGGTAGTTAGTTTAAGGGGTGGAACTGCCTCCTGAAACAGTGTCAAGGTACATCTCCCACTCCCTGTGTCGCAGCGTCCGAAGATCAGACTCCATCTTATCAACTTTGATCCGGAGTTCCTCAAGCAGCAAACACTTACTACAGATGTGGTCACTGGGAACCACAATGGGGTTCACCAGCTCTCACATCATGCAGGAACAACACATTTTCCCGTTAATCCTTGAATCTGCTTTCTCTTCCTATTTTTCATTGTTAATCTGGAAGTGGGAAATGGTTCAAAAGGGCACTTGGCACAGAAGATGGCTGCCTGACACACAGGATGGAGACACAGAGAATAAAGCAGACATAATTGGTGCCTGGAGTCCAGCGAGTTGCCAGTAGGACAGATAGGAACAGATCCAGGACAAAGGAAGATTAAGAAATACATAAATGCGGGACTTCAGCCAAGGTGTACACAATGATATGCTAATATGAATGTCTTGGGCCATTTCCTAAAACAAAGGGACAATAAACCTCTTTGACTGTGGCCATGTGTAAATGGCAAAATGCTTACAAATAGCGATGTACAATCTATAAAATGTTTAAAGATAACAAGGTGATAATTGTTTTGTGTCTGGGCTCATTGTGAACCCAAAGTATAAAATGAATGACTGCCATTCAAACCGGGAGAAAGGCTGGCTACTGTACCGCAGGGTACGTACGCTTTCTCCCGAAGCTTCGTGTAACAATAAAACTGCATTTATCTGATCACAGCAAGTCTGACTCTTGAAGTGGTTGATTTTTCCCACAACACTCTGAAAGACTAAATATTGACAGCTGTAGTAGAAGACAAATCGATTACAGACAAACCTAGTGCTGGATTAGCCTCAACAGTAATTTGAAATGGAGGAACTTTTGATTTGATTTATTGTCACATGTACCGAAGTACAGTGAAAAGTATTTTTCTGCGGCCAAGGGAACGTACACGGTACATACATCGTGGACAAAGAAGAATAATCAACAGAGTACATTGACAAATGGTACATCGACAAACAGTGATTAGTTACAGTGCGGAACAAGGGGCTAAACAAAACATATACATGAACAAGAGCAGCATAGGGCGTCGTGAATAGTGTTCGCAAAGGGAATAGATTTGTCTGATGGAGAGTCGTTGAGGAGTCTAATAGCTGTGGGGAAGAAGCTGCTCCTATGTCTGGATGCGCAGGTCTTCAGACTTATGTACCTTCTGAAGTCGATGATCAGTTCTGGACTTTACTGTACAGCTGATTGTCCTTTCTTTGGCAGGTTAATAGTATTAATTCAGCTAAAATTGTTTTATGAAAATATTATATTGGAGAATTTCATAAAACCAAATCAGGAATTGACCACTACCAAACAATAAACTTTCACATACCGCTATATTCGGTACAATCTTGGGATGCCAGTAAATAAATATGGGCACTGTTGCTTTGTAAATAACATATCAGCCCATTTGTACATGGCAACATTGTTGGTTGAGAGGATGATTGTGGACCAGGATTTTAAGAAAACCTCCTTCCCCTCTTCACAAGATCAGAGAGATACTTTACATCTAAGAACAAACTGACATAATCTCAATGTGATGGGCAATTAAAAAGGCGGCATCTCTGAAAATACAAAAAGCAAAAATGCTGGAAACCTGAATTACAAACAAAGTGCTAGAAATACTCAGCAGGTCAGGGAGCATCTGTGGAGAGAGGAACAGTTAACATTTTGAGTTGAATATGATGCTTCTTGTTCTGAAGAATAGTCATATTTGACTTAAAATATTAACTTTGCATCTCTGACAGTGCAGCACTTATTCAGTATAGCATTGAAATGGTATTCTCTGATTTCAGGTTTGGGCCCACAGTGTTTTGACTTGGGTATGAATTGAATATCATTTGTATCCTTTTTGTTGTTTTTTTAGAAATTTAGAGTACCCAATTATTTTTATTTTCCTAATTAAGGGGCAATTTAGTGTGGCCAATCCACTAACCTGCACATCTTTGGGTTGTGGGGGTGAGACCCACGCAGACACGGGGAGAATGTGCAAACTCCACGTGTCATTTGTATCATAAACATTCAATTCTTTAAAAAATATATACTTTTATTCACCATATTTTCATAATTTTCACCATACAAAGAGAAACAGAAACAAAACAACCCCGACAATATAAAAAAGAGAACAGTCCCCCCCAGCCCACACCCCTCCCTCCCCGCAACATTCGACGGCAACCAACTCCCGAAAGTGCATGATAAAAAAAACCAAGAATTGTAGAATCCCTCCTACGTTCCCCTCAGCTCAAATTTCACCTTCTCCAGCTGCCACCACCCCCACGCCAAGGCACAGGATGGAGAAGCTGACCTCCACCCCAGCAGGATCCGCCTACAAGTGATCAGCGAGGCAAAGGCTAAAATGTCTGTCCTTGCACCTGCCTGCAACTCGGGCTGCTCCGACACCCCGGAAATGGCTTCTAGGGGTCCGGACTCCTCATCCATGAGCAAGACCACCGAGATTGTGCTTAATAGCTCCTGCCAAAACCTTTCCAGCTTCGGGGCAGGACCAAAACATATGAACGTGTTTGCGGGGCTCCTCTCACATCGCTCACAAACATCCTCCACCCCCTCAAAGAGCTGGTTCATCCTCGATTTTTTGAGGTGTGCCCTATGCACTATTTTCAACTGTATTAGCCCCAGCCTTGAGCACGAGGTTGAGGGATTTACCCTCTGCAGCACCTCACACCTCAATCCTTCTTTCATCGCCCCCCCCCCCCCCCCCAGCCCCCCCCCCCCCCACCCCCCACCCCCAGCTCATCCTCCCACTTCGTCTTAGTCCCCTCCATAGATTCCTCCAGGATCCTCCCACAGATCACCAAAATAAACACCCCTCTCCAGCCCTTCCACTGTCAACACCGCCTCCAGCAACGAGGCGCTATCGGGAAGGTCAGGAAAACCTACCTTGCAAAATCTCGAACCTGCAGGTACCTTCCCCCTGCGTCAACCCAACTTCTCCCTCAACTCGCAAATCGTCCCCGACGAAACAGATCCTTTATTTATTTATTTATTTACATTTAGAGCACACAATTCATTTTTTTCAGTTGAGGGACAACTTAGCGTGTTCAATCCACCTACCCTGCACATCTTTGGGTTGTGGGGGCGAAACCCACGCAAACACGGGGAGAATGTGCAAACTCCACACAGACAGTGACCCAGAGCCGGGATCGAACCTGGGACCTTGGCGGCGTGAGGCCACAGTGCTAACCCACTTCGCCACCGTGCTGCCCACGTCCTTCATTTACTTGATCCCCCTCTTGTCCCATCTCTGAAACCTCACATCCATGCTCTCTGGCTCAAACCAGTGATTCTCCCTAATCGGCATCCACTCTGACCTGGACCCCAAAATAAAATGTTGCCTGAACTCCTACAGATCTTCAAAGTGGCCACCATAACCGGACTCACCAAATTTTAACCGGTGTCGTTGGGAGTTGACAGCTCCCGCAACCCCGACCCCCTACCCGGGCCTTCCTACATCTTATCCCATCGGGCCTTCCCCTCCTTGTTCTAGCCCCACACTTTCTCCACATTTGCCGCTCAATAGTAGTACAGTAAGTTTGGGAGCCCAGCCCCCCTGCCTGTCGCCCTCTCTGCAAGACCACTCTCCTAATCCTGGCCACCTTTCCCCCCAAATAAACAAGAGATCGTTTGTCCACCCTCTTGAAGAAGAATTTTGGTAAAAAGAAAAATCTGGCAGGCACTGGAGTGGGATCGAAAATGCGGTAACAAATTCATTTTACCTGCCTGCACCTGGTCCACCAATGACAGAGGGAGATTGTCCCACCTTGACAAATCAGCCTTCACCTGCCCAACCAGACTAGTACAATTATACCTTCGGAGCCACCCCCAGTTCTGAGCCACCTGCATCCCCAAGCACTGTATGATATCTGTATGTAGTAATACATGATCAGACTATGTTAAGCAAGTACAGGCAATTTTGGCCACACTATCAAGACCTATAAAAAGGTTTCCCCGCTCTTTCCTAGAGGAGAGTATGTCTGGAGTGCAGAGAGTACAGAAGAGAGACAGCTAGAGTGAAGAAGTTAACAGATATCAGTGTATAGCATTATCTTATTTAATAGTTTAATCTACAGTTATTTGTTTGTTTACTAGTTTAGTACTGTGGTAATACCAGGTATTGCAGTACCTGAGAGGTGAATGACCATTGGCTAGACCGCGGGGTCTACCATTGGGTAATGTACATAGCCCCGCCCTGAGAGACAGGGTATAAGAACCGGTGCCGTCCCAGCAGCCTTCACTTCTGTAACATCGCTGCTGGGTACAGTTCTATCTGATTAAAGCTGAATCGATATGACTCCACGTGGTCTCAAGAGTATTGATTGTGCATCAAGTACTAAGTAAAAAGAATTCACGAGATTATTTTATATTACTCATTAAATTACTTTTTCATCACTGGAAGACTACATCTATATTTCAACAACTCGGTTAGACAAAAAGATATCATAATATAACAAGTTACCAGGTCAGAATAAGCTTTAAGAAAGACTAGTAAGTAAATTCAAACAAAGATGATAAAGTTCCAATACTGGCTATTCGATGGTGAAGTCGTCGCAGAAACAGAATCCTTGACAACAAATTGATTTTCGATGGACCAGGTGCAGTCTCCCAGACATCTGAAGACAAACAGTAACCTTAATCTTAATTGGAGACTGTTTAAGCAACAAATCCAGATTTATCTCGAAGCTAGTGATTTGAATACTGCTTCAGCAGCTAGATAAATCGCTTTGCTTCTGTCCCAGCAGGACAGCAAGCAATTGAAATCTACAACTCATTTATTTTTGCTGCAGGCGAAGATAAATCTAAATTTGAACATATAATCGCTAAATTCAATGAATACAAACATACAAAATATTTGAGCAATTTAGATTTCATAAGCGAGTGCAAAAGATTGGAGAATCTGTTAATAACTTTATAACTGATCAAAAACAACTGGCTCAGACCTGTAATTATGCTGATCTGCATGACTCTCTAGTGAGAGATCAAATTGTCTATGGTATAACAGATGAATCTTTCAGAGAAGTGTTATTACGTCAAAATGATCTTACGTTAAAAATTGCTATTTTATCCAAAAGAAAAAGGCGCGAACGTCCACCATGAGGCTGAGAAAATAGAAATGGTGTCGCAGGCAGCACAGAAGCAAGTTCGAGACAGCAGCTATCTTGCGCACGCATTTTCCAACTCGGGACATGCACACTTGGCACAAAAATGCGAGACTCCGCAAAAGAGGTCTGCACATGTGCAAACGTCACTGATGCGTCATGGCGACAACGTGATGACGTGTCACAGATGTGGCAATGTCCATTTAAAGGGAAACTGCCCAGCTTTTGGAAATCACTGTTTGAGATGTTCAAAGATGAATCATTATGCTTCTCAGTGCCAGTCTTCAGCAAATTATCTCACCCCTACACAAAAAAAGAATTATAATGTAAGGGCTATTAAAAAAGAAGACAAAGTTAATTCACCGCGAGATTTCTCCCAAGATGATGACATTTTCTCATTGTAAAATACATTCTTTGTCGGAGTGATTGAAGCATCAACGAAGACAGGTCTTCAAGCAAAAAAGACGGAACATCAAGCAACAAAGAAAGCTTTTCACGCAACTAAGAACTCTTCAAGCAACAAAAAAATCAACAAGTCAACATCGTTAGTAATGAATGGATGACAACAGTATATATCAACAACAGCCCAATAACAGTTAAGTTAGATACAGGCTTCAGCAAATCTACTCAACTCCAAAGACTTGTCTACTATCACAGGTGACTACGACATAGTACTTGCGGAATGTTCACTGACAGATTACAATGCAAATCAAATCATTTTACATGGCTCATGTTATCTAAATGCCAGCAACAGGGGCATTCAGAAAAAGCTAAGATTTGAAATGGTGGATGATCACCGATCTTTGCTATTGGGTACTCAGGCATATAAAGATTTACAGCTGATTCAGAGAATCTTTCTGAATACTTCTGAGACATCTACAATAGAAGGTGACATCCAACAATTATTGAAATAATACCCTGCTGTTTTTCATGGCATGGGCACATTGCCATATCAATATAAAATTCTTCTTAAAAAAGATGCAAGCCAGTGGTACATCCACCGAGACGAGAAAGATTGAAAGCTGAACTCTCGGGACTGCAATCTCCAGGAATAATACCAAAAGTGACACAACCAACATATTGGGTGAGCTCCCTAGTCTGTATGAAAAAACCATCTGGTGAAATAAGGATATGCATGGATCCTAAAGAAACATTCGTCGAGAGCATTATCCAATACCTAAAAGAGAGGAAATCACTGCAGAAATGGCCAATGCCAAAATATTCACCAAATTAGATGCCTCACAAGGATTTTGGCAGATGCAGCTTGATGACTCCAGCAAGTTCCTCTGCACGTTCAACATACCTTTTGGGAGATATTGTTTCAATACCTTCGGGATTATTTCTGCATCAGAAATATTTCATCACATAATGGAGCAAATGACAAAGAGAAGGTGTTTATGTCAATGACAATCATCTGGTCCACCACATAAGAAGAACACTTGATACGACCAAGAAAAGTTTTCAAGAGAATACATGAGTATGGTGTTGCTAACTTTTGGTTGGCTCTTAAATGTTGCCCATTGTATCTTTACTAAATTTGCTCTGTTTCTATAACCTTTGCTCTAGAGTCGCCAGGTATCTTTATGATACCGCCACGCGGTTCAAGTTCAAGTACTGATCAATAACTCAACACACCAAGTAGTAAGATTCAAATCAAAACACATTTATTGTACACAGTCAATCGCTACTCATGCATAAACTCTACTTTCTAGACAATTCTCTATACTATAGGCCTATACTTAGGTTTGGACTGGCCCACCAGGTCAGGGGAACAAATGGCCTTTCGTTCGGGTTCTGAAACTGCAGGCTTCAAAGCTGGTACGGACTAGTAGCTAGGAGCGCCTATCTCGTAGTGTGCGTTGGCTGGAGACTTACTCGGTTGGTGCGGCAGCTTGGGCAGTTCACTCTCAAGTGTTGATTCGCTGCTGAGTGACCCTGCCAAGAAGAAAAATTTGAACTTGGGGACTCTACTTCATAGTCCCCAGGGGCTTCCCACCATTCAGGGCGGACCCCGTACCTCGTTGCAAGTGATTGGACTACGTTCCAATCACTTGGATCGATTTCTCCAATACTGGAGTCGTTCCCTGATCGCTGGGCAGTCCCTAGGTGTCCGTTAGCCTTCCATTGACTTGGCTCGTGCTGGCGCCGAGGGGTCTGGCTTGGCCTTATTCACCTTAAATGTTTCGATTGTTCCTGGGGATCGCTCATTAGTATGCAGATGAGTGTGAGTTTCAGTGCTGTCTGGGCTTTTGCAAGTTCTAATACACAGGATTTCTGCACTTGCTAGTTTTTGACTGTGTTCGCTGAATTTCCCTGCAGCCTTTGCGGACCTCCATTTTAAGTTGGGAAGTGGCCAACCCAGGTGGCTACAATGGTTTGAAGCTCAACCAAACAAACAGTGTGCTTGTCACCTCATCACTAAAATTTCTTGGTGACAACATCACAGCACATGGTATCAAACCTGACGATGATAAAATTCCAGCCATTAAAATAATGCAGCAACCGAAAGACAAGAAAGCTGTCTTGCACTTTCTTGGGCTTATGAATTTCCTAGGAAAATTTATATCAAATCTTTCAACCAGAACTACTGCATTACATCGGCTCATCAAGAAAAACACTGATTTTGAATGGGCTGGCATCACAATGAAGAATGGTTAGATCTTAAACAACAGCTGATCCAGGCTCCAAGCTTGACATTTTCCGACCCGACTAACGCCACAAAAATCTTGACCAATGCTAGCCAGAATTGCATAGGTGCCGTTTTGTTTCAGCAAGACGACCACAACAACGGGGTTCCCAATGCCTATGCATCCAGATCAATGACATCAACTGAGTGCAGGTACTCCCAGATTGAAAAAAGAGTGTCTTGGACTTGTTACAGGAATTACAAAACTTCATGATTATATGTAAGGCTTATCAAAATTTACTGTGGAAACAGACTGTTATACCGTCAATTCACTGTGAGAACGAGTGAATACTAGGCTTTATTATCCAGGAACTCGCCTGCCAGTATCTGTTGTACAAATGAGGTCACCCACAGGTGGCCGGTCTATATATCCCCCGGTGAGGGCGGAGCCAGAGGCAGAGCCCACCGGGGTTCCAGTACAGTACCTGGAAGTAGACCATATTATCATTTCCAGTTCATCGATCACAGCACTATACAGGCAGTTCATACTTAGGTGAATACATTCACCACACAGACCATCGTCCACTTGTTAACATTATCAACAAGAATCTTAATGATATGACACCTAGACTCCAAAGGTTTATGATGAAATTGCGCAGATATGATTTTAACCTCATCTATACTCCAGGTAAAGAGTTAATCATAGCAGACACTTGGTCAAGATCGATTGACACAGATATCGCACCAACAGAATCAATCAATGATATTGATGTTCATCTACAACTGTTTAGAGAATTACTTCCTGCGTCTGATCACAAACTTCAACAGATACGTGATAAGACACAGAAGAATGCCACTTTGACCAGAGTAATCCGTCACTTGCACAATGGATGGCCAAAAGGTCACTGTCCACAATACCAAAGGTTACAGTCTGAACTGATGATATTAGATGGTATTCTACGACGTCATGGCAGAATCGTCATTCCAGAGAGTCCAAAGTCAGAAATGCTAAGCAAACTTCATGAAGGCCATCTCGGCATCGAGAAGTGCAAATGAAGAGGGAGACAAGCTATATACTGGCCAGGTATTAATCAAGATATCACAGACATGATCATGTCATGTTCTACTTGCCGAAAACACCAAAGTAAACAGTGTAAAGAAAAATTGCAGCAGCATGACATTACCATGTCACCATGAAAGTAGGTATCGACCTTTTTCATTCATATGGCACAGATTACATTTTAGTCATTGACTATTATCAAATTTTCCAGAAGTCATGAAACTGATTGATCTCACATCCACAGCTGTTATTAAAGCATGCAAAGACATCTTTGAGAGACATGGAATACCGCAAACCATAATGTCTGATAATGGTCTGTGTTTTACCAGCTGGGAATGGACAGAATTGCAACGACATACAATTTCAGCCATATCATCTCAAGCCCTCATTTCCCATAGACTAACGGAAAGGTTGAAAAAGGCATTCATATCATCAAACAATTATTAAGTAAAGCCAGAGACTCACAATCTGACTTCTACTTAGCTTTGTTAACTTACAGATCATCACCCTTGACCTCAGGATTATCTCCAGCACAAATGTTGTTTAATAGAAACATTAGGATAACATTACCTCAACATATTACTGATCGTGATCAACATGATGTTGTACAGAAACTTCATCACCAACATCAAAAACAGAAACAGTACTATGATCAACATGGCAAGAATATGAAACCTATTGAAGTAGATGATACTGTTCGCATCAGACCTCCTGAAGGAGGTTGTTCTGACACTGCTCGAGTTCTCAGACAGGTATCACTTAGATCATATCTGGTAAAAACATCAGGTGATGTACTAATCAGAAGAAATCATCATGATCTTCTACAAGTTAAGGTTCGCATACCAGTTTTTCCTAATCTTGATTTACAGCAATCTGTTTCAAGACATGTTGAACAACAACATTCTATTCCATCACTGAGCAAGAACATTAAAACTTCTACCTCACCGCTGAAATTAAGAAGATCTACCAGAAGTAGAAGAAAACCAAATAGACTCAATCTATGAACATTAAAGTGATTCTAGTATTTGCTGTACTATGTAAACCACTGCATTTCTAATGTAACATTTTGTGTACACAAGAAAATGTTCAAATAAAAAGGGGGATGTAGTGATCTCTGTATGTGATACATGATCAGACTATGTTAAGCAAGTACAAACAATTGAACACTAGATGGCCACACTATCAGGACCTATAAAAAGGTTTCCCCACTCTTTCCGAGAGGAGATTGTGTCAGGAGTGCAGAGAGTACAGAAGAGAATTAGCTAGAGAAAAGAAGTTAATTGATATCACCATATAGCATTATCTTTTTGAACAGTTTAATCTACAGTTTTGTTTGTTTACGAGTTCAGTATTAAGTAAAAAGAACTCACAAGATTATTTTATATTACTCATTATTTTATCATCACTGGAAGGCTATGTCTATATTTCATATTTTTACAGAAGTAAGATAAAAACAAAGACCACATAAATAAACATCTTATAGCTATGTCACGTATTCCCCCAATATACAAGCCCCCCATTAAATGATAATAAACACAGCAGTAAACACAATGTACCCCCCTCCCCTCCCCCCAACTCCCCCGGGTTGCTGCTGCTGCTGTCCACCTCCTAGCGCTCCGCTAGAAAGTCAAGGAACGGTTGCCACCGCCTGAAGAACCCTTGCACGGATCCTCTTAAGGCAAATTTTACCCTCTCCAATTTAATGAACCCTGCCATGTCGCTGATCCAGGCTTCCACGCTTGGGGGCCTCGCATTTTTCCACTGTAGCAAAATCCTCCGTCGGGCTACCAGGGACACAAAGGCCAGAATACCGGCCTCTTTCACCACCTGCACTCCCGGCTTGTTCGATACCCCAAATAGTGCAAGCCCCCAACTCGGCTTAACCCGGGTGTTTACCACCTTAGACACCGTCCTTGCAACGCCCCTCCAGAACCCATCCAGCACTGGGCACACCCAGAACATGTGGGCGTGATTTGCTGGGCTCCCCAAACACCTCACACAGCTGTCCTCTACTCCAAAAAAATGACTCAGCCTTGCCCCTGTCATGTGCGCCCAGTGCAGAACCTTAAATTGTATCAGGCTAAGCCTGGCGCAAGAGGAGGAAGAATTTACCCCACCCAGGGCGTCCGCCCATGTACCCTCGTCTATCTCCTGCCCCAGCTCCTCCTCCCATTTATCTTTCAGCTCCCCCACCGAGGCATTGTGGTAGTCTGTGTAGAGGTATTACGGTACCTGGTAATGCTGGAACACCCTTAGTAGATATTGTATGTTTCCTATTGGTCAAGTTGTATGGTAGCTCCACCATGCAAGGCGGGGTATAAGAGCCCGTGCCGCCCCAGCAGCCTTCATTCTGTACCTGAGCTGCTGGAGGAAACATCTAGGTTATTAAAGCCTTTAGTTGGACTACAACCTCGCTTTAGTGGTCATTGATCGTGCATCAATTTAATAAGCTAGATTTAAAAGGATGGAGCTCCGAATCAAGACAGAGTGTATGCAACTCAGCCCCCACGCGGCGAATTCAGTGGCAATCTTCAAGCACTGGCTGGCGTGTTTTAAAGGATATCTCGGAACGGCCGAAAACACACCCACGGGAGAACAGAAAATGCAAGTCCTGCACTCGAGGGTGAGCCCGGAAATTTACACCCTCATCGAGGACGCGGAAGGCTTCGATGCAGCAAAAGAGCTGCTAAAAGGACATTATATTCGCCCGGTAAACTAGGTCTACGCCCGACATCTGCTAGCAACGAGGCGACAAATCCCTGGGGAATCGCTGGAAGAATTCTACCGTGCGCTCCTGGTGTTCGGGAGAAACTGCAGCTGCCCGCAAGTTTCGGCAAGCGACCACACAGAACTCTTGATCCGGGACGCTTTAATGGCAGATATGCTCTCCTCCCAAATCCGCCAGCAATTGCTGGAAAAAGACACCCTAGGCCTCAAGGAGGCATGGGGCATTGCAGGCTCCCTGGATGTGGCCTCCAGAAACGCCAGCGCTTACGTTCCCGACCGCGCGGCAGCCCCCTGGGCAGTGTGGAACCCCTCCGCAGCGGCCCCGAGACATCCCCCATCTCCCCACAAGCTTGTGTTGCAAGGTGGACTGGCAACCCCGGGGGGCCCCGCTGCTACTTTTGCGGGCAGGCCAAGCACCCCAAGCAGCACTGCCCGGCCCGCGCATCCACCTGCAAGGGATGCGGTAAAAAGGGCCACTTTGTGGTGGTATGACAAACCTGTGTGGTCGCCGCGGTCTCCGGTGGCGAATGCGGACCGCCACCACAAACCTCTCCACAGTCCCCGTGCAGCCAGCGGTCGCTGCCATCTTCCTACTCCAGGGCCACGTGCAGCCCCCAGGCTCCACCATCTTGTCCCATGGACGCCACGTTCAATGGATGGGCGCCGACATTTTGTGTACCCCCAGCCATGTGCGACCAATGGGAGCCGCCATCTTGGACCCCAGCTCGGCTGACCACGCACTGCCCGAAGAGAACACTCAACTGCTGAGATGAGGCTCGGTGACTCTGGATCAGTCCCGGCCTCGAACTCAACTGCTCCAACGACAGTACTTTTTAAAAATATATATTTTATTCAAAATTTTTTGGCCAAACAAAACAATACAAAGGTTTTCCTTTTTTTGACAATAAAACAGTATAAATAACAGTGGCCATTTTAACAAATAAATAAATAATATGTAAACTAAATGGCAACTGCCATATCAAAAATAATAACTCTCCAAAAATAAAATCGAGCAATCCAATATACATAACCTGGTACAAATATCTATAGACAAACATCCCTGAGAACCCGCCCGGGCCCTCCCCCCCCCTCCCCCCTGGGTTGCTGCTGCTACCTTCCCATTTCCTTTATCGTTCTGCGAGGTATGAACGGTTGCCACCGCCTGGTGAACCCTTGAGCCGAACCCCTTAGTGCGAACTTTATCCATTCTAGTTTTATAAACCCTGCCATGTCATTTATCCAGGTCTCCACGCCCGGGGTTTGGCTTCCTTCCACATAAGCAATATACTTCGCCCAGCTACTAGGGACGCAAAGGCCAAGACATCAGCCTCTTTCGCCTCCTGCACTCCCGGCTCTTCTGCAACCCCAAATATAGCAAACCCCCAGCCTGGCTCGACCCGGACCCCCACCACCTTCGAAAGCACCTTTGCCACCCCCACCAAGAACCCCTGCAGTGCTGGACATGACCAAAACATGTGGGTGTGGTTTGCTGGGCATCTCGAGCATCTCCCACACCTATCCTCTACCCCGAAGAATTTACTGAGCCTTGCTCCGGTCATATGCGCCCTGTGCAAAACCTTGAATTGTATCAGGCTTAGCCTGGCGCACGAGGACGAAGAGTTTACCCTACGTAGGGCATCTGCCCACAGCCCCTCTTCAATCTCTTCCCCCAGCTCTTCTTCCCATTTTCCCTTCAGCTCATCCACCATGATCTCCCCCTCGTCCCTCATTTCCCTGTATATATCCGACACCCTACCATCCCCCACCCATGTCCCTGAGATCACTCTATCCTGAACCTCCTGCGTCGGGAGCTGTGGGAAGTCCCTCACCTGTTGCCTCGCAAAAGCCCTCAGTTGCATGTACCGAAATGCATTCCCTTGGGGCAACCCATATTTTTCCATCAGCGCTCCCAGACTCGCAAACGTCCCGTCTATGAACAGATCTCTCAGTTGCACAACCCCAGCTCTCTGCCATGCTCCAAATCCCCCATCCATTCTCCCCGGGACAAACCTATGGTTATTTCTTATCGGGGACCGCACCGAGGCTCCCGTCCTTCCCCTATGTCGTCTCCACTGCCCCCAAATTTTTAGTGTTGCCACCACCACTGGACTTGTGGTGTATCTCTTCGGGGAGACAGGCAACGGCGCCGTCACCATTGCTTGTAGGCTGGTTCCCTTGCAGGACGCCGTCTCCAATCTCTTCCACGCCGCTCCCTCCCCTTCTCCCATCCACTTACACACCATTGAGATATTGGAGGCCCAGTAGTATTCACTTAGGCTCGGTAGTGCCAGTCCCCCCCTATCCCTGCCACGCTGCAAGAACCCCCTCCTCACTCTCGGGGTCTTCCTGGCCCACACAAAACTCATGACACTTTTCTCAATTCTCTTGAAAAAAGCCTTCGTGCCCATCACCGGAAGGCACTGAAACACAAAGAGGAATCTCGGGAGGACTACCATTTTGACCGCCTGCACCCTACCCACCAGTGACAGGGGCACCATGTCCCATCTCTTAAAATCCTCCTCCATCTGTTCCACCAATCTTGTTAAATTAAGCCGGTGTAAGGTTCCCCAACTCCTGGCTATCTGAATCCCTAAGTACCGGAAATCTCTTGTTACCTTCCTCAGCGGTTAATCATCTATTCCCCTGCTCTGCTCCCCCGGATGCACCACAAACAACTCACTCTTACCCATATTCAATTTGTACCCCGAAAATTCCCCAAACTCCCTGAGTGTCTGCATTATCTCAGGCATCCCCTCCACTGGGTCCGCAACATACAGCAATAAATCATCTGCATACAATGATACCCGGTGTTCTTCTCCTCCCCTGAGTACTCCCCTCCACTTCCTGGAGCCCCTCAGTGCTATGGCCAGGGGCGCAATCGCCAGTGCAAACAGTAACGGAGACAGGGGACACCCCTGCCTCGTCCCTCTATGAAGACGGAAGTAATCAAACCTCTGTCTGTTCGTGGCCACGCTCGCCACCGGGGCCCTATACAGCAGCTGTACCCATCCAACATACCCCTCTCCAAAACCAAATCTCCTCAGCACCTCCCACAGATAATCCCACTCCACTCTGTCAAATGCTTTCTCGGCGTCCATCGCCACCACTATCTCCGCCTCCCCCTCTGGTGGGGGCATCATCATTACCCCTCGCAACCTCCGTATGTTCGTGTTCAGCTGTCTCCCCTTAACGAACCCAGTTTGATCCTCGTGGACCACCCCCGGGACACAGTCCTCTATCCTCGTCGCCATCACCTTAGCTAGGAGCTTAGCGTCTACATTTAAAAGGGAAATGGGCCTGTAGGACCCACACTGCAGCGGGTCTTTTTCCTTCTTCAAAAGGAGCGATATCATTGCCTCCGACATAGTCGGGGGCAGCTGCCCCCTTTCCCTAGCCTCATTAAAGGTTCTCGTCAAAAGCGGGGCCAGTAAGTCCATATACTTCCTATAAAATTCCACCGGGAATCCGTCCGGTCCCGGGGCCTTCCCCGCTTGCATGCTCCCAATCCCGTTTACCACCTCCTCCATCTCAATCTGTGCTCCCAGTCCCGCCCTCTCCTGCTCCTCCACCTTAGGGAATTCCAGCTGATCCAAGAAACACATCATTCCCTCCTTCCCTTCCGGGGGCTGAGCCTTATATAACCTCTCATAAAATGCCTTGAACACCCCGTTCACTCTCTCCGCTCCCCGTCCCATCTCTCCCTCCTCATCTCTCACCCCACCTACCTCCCTCGCTGCTCCCCTCTTCCTCAATTGGTGGGCCAGTAGCCGACTCGCCTTCTCTCCATACTCATACTGTACACCCTGTGCCCTCCTCCACTGTGCCTCTGCCTTACCTGTGGTCAGCAAGTCAAATTCCACATGCAGCCTTTGTCTTTCCCTGTACAGTCCCTCCTCCAGTGCCTCCGCATATTGCCTGTCCACCCTCAAAAGTTCTTTCAACAATCGCTCCCTTTCTTTACCCTCTTGCTTCCCTTTATGTGCCCTTATGGATATCAGTTACCCTCTAACCACCGCCTTCAACGCCTCCCAGACCGCTCCCAACTGAACCTCTCCATTGTCATTAAGCTCCAAGTACCTTTCGATGCACCCCCTCACCCTTAAACATACCCCCTCATCCGCCAATAAGCCCATATCCATTCTCCAGAGTGGGTGCTGTTCTTTTTCCTCTCCTACCTCCAGGTCTACCCAATGTGGAGCGTGGTCCGAAATAGCTATGGCCGTATATTCCGTCCCTGTCACCTTCGGAATCAGTGCCCTTCCCAAGACAAAAAAGTCTATCCGTGAGTATACTTTGTGGACATGGGAGAAAAATAAGAACTCCTTACTCCAAGGCCTACCAAATCTCCAGGGGTCTACCCCTCCCATCTGCTCCATGAAGTCCTTGAGCACCCTGGCCGCTGCCGGCCTCCTCCCGGTCCTGCACCTCAATCGGTCCAGCCCTGGATCAAGCACCGTATTGAAGTCTCCCCCCATTACCAACTTTCCCGCCTCCAGGTCCGGGATACGCCCCAACATACGCCTCATAAAATTTGCATCATCCCAGTTCGGGGCATATACGTTCACCAGAACCACCGCCTCCCCTTGCAATCTGCCACTCACCATCACATATCTACCCCCACTATCCGCCACTGTGGTCTTTGCCTCAAACAGTACCCGTTTCCCCACTAAGATAGCCACCCCCCTGTTCTTCGCATCCAAACCCGAATGAAACACCTGCCCCACCCATCCTTTACGTAGCCTGACCTGGTCTATCAGTTTCAGATGCGTCTCCTGCAACATAACCACATCTGCCTTTAATTTCTTTAGGTATGCGAGTACCCGTGCCCTTTTAATCGGCCCGTTCAGCCCTCTCACGTTCCACGTGATCAGCCGGGTTGGGGGGCTCTTTACCCCCCCCCCTTGTCGACTAGCCATCCCCTTTTTTAACCCAGCTCCTCACCCGGTTCCCACGTACCCGTGTATCCCCCCGACGGCGCCCTCCCGCCTCGACCACCCCATCCCATAACAGCTCCCCCTTCTCCTTAGCAGCAGCAACCCAGTTGACCCCCCCCCTCCGCTAGATTCCCCTCTAGCATAGTTGCACCCCCCATGTTGCTCCCAGAAGTCAGCGAACTCTGGCTGACCTCGGCTTCCCCCCTTGTCCTCGGCCCCCACTGTGCGAGGCCCCCTCCTTCCTGCGTCCCCCGCCATAATTACCATAGCGCAGGAACAAAGCCCGCGTTTCCCACTCGGCCCCGCCCCTAATGGCCGGCGCCCACAGTTCCTCATACTCCCCCTCCCCCCACCCCCCAACATGGGGAAGAGAGAAAAGTTACAGGATCGCAAGATTAACAAATTGAAAAATCACCCGCCCCGCTTTTTCCTCACCCCACATAATCACCCCACCACTTTGTCCCAAAAGTTCTTTCTCTCGCCAGACTATTCCAGCTTCTCGTCCACAATGAATGTCCACGCCTCTTCTGCCGTCTCACAGTAGTTGTGCTTCCCTTGGTGTGTGACCCACAATCTCGCCGGTTGTAACATTCCAAACTAGATCTTCTTTTTGTGAAGCACCGCCTTAGCCCGATTGAAACTTTCTAGCGTAGGAGATTTCTAGCGATTAAAACTTGCCCTCCTTCTCGCCACCTCCGCACTCCAATTCTGGTATACGCGGATCACCGCATTCTCCCACCTACAGCTCCGAGTTTTCTTTGCCCATCTGAGGACCGTCTCTCTGTCATTATAACGGAGAAACCTTACCACTATAGCTCGAGGTATTTCTCCAGCCCTCGGTCTTCGCGCCAAAACTCGATAAGATCCCTCCACCTCCAAAGGGCCCGTCGGGGCCTCCAATCCCATTAGCGAGTGAAGCATCGTGCTCACATATGTCCCGACGTCAGCCCCTTCTGCGCCTTCGGGAAGACCCAGAACCCTTAAATTCTTCCTCCTCGAATTATTCTCCAGTACTTCCAGCCTTTCCACACACCTTTTATGCTGTGCCTCATGCGTCTCTGTCTTCACCACCAGGCCCTGTATTTCGTCTTCATTTTCAGCTGCCTTTGCCTTCACGACCCGAAGATCCTGCTCTTGGGTCTTCTGCTCCTCTTTTAGCCCTTCAATCGCCTGTAATATCGGGGCCAACAGCTCCTTCTTCAACTCCTTTTTCAGCTCTTCCACACAGCGCCGCAGGAACTCTTGTTGGTCTGGGCCCCATAACAAACGGCCACCTTCCGATGCCATCTTGCTTTGAGCTTGCCTTCCTTGCCGCTGCTCCAGAGGATCCTCCGCAATCCGGCCGCTATCATCTCCCTTATCCATGCGTGTCCGGGGGGATTCCCTTCTGGTTTACCGCAGTGTTTCTGGCCGTTTAAATTGCCGTTGGGGCTCCTATTAAGAGCCCAAAAGTCCGTTCCACCGGGAGCTGCCGAAACGTGCGACTTAGCTGGTCATCGCTGCACCCGGAAGTCCTCCAACGACAGTACTAATCAACGGGCACGAGACGTCCTGCTTAATCGACTCTGGGAGCACGGAGAGCTTCATGCACCCCGACACGGTAAGGCGCTGTTCTCTCCTCGTCCACCCCGTTAATCAAAAAATCTCCCTGGCCTCCGGTTCCCACTCAGTAGAGATAAAGGGGTTTTGTGTAGCAAACCTCACAGTCCAGGAAAGGGGGTTTAAAAATGACCGGCTCTACGTTCTTCCCCACATCTGCGCGGCCGCACTCCTAGGTTTAGACTTCCAGTGTAATCTCCAAAGTCTAACTTTCAAATTTGGCGGCCCTATACCCGCCCTCACTGTCTGTGGCCTCGAGACCCTTAAGGTCGATCCGCCTTCCCTGTTTGCGAACCTCACCCCTGATTGCAAACCCGTCGCCACCAGGAGCAGATGGTACAGTGCCCAGGACCGGATCTTTATTAGGTCAGAGTTCCAAAGACGAGTGAGGAAAGGAGTCATTGAAGCTAGCAACAGTCCCTGAAGAGCCCAAGTAGTGGTGGTAAAGACTGGGGAGAAGCATAGGATGGTCATCGTCTACAGTCAGACCATCAACAGGTTTACGCAGCTGGACGCGTACCCTCTCCCCTGCATATCCGACCTGGTAAACAGGATCGCACATTACAAAGTCTTCTCCACGGTGGATCTTAAGTCCGCCTACTACCAGCTCCCCATCCGCACTGGTGACCGCATATACACTGCCTTCGAGGCAGATGGGCGGCTCCATCACTTCTTAAGGGTTCCCTTCGGTGTCACCAACGGGGTCTCGGTCTTCCAGCGCGAGATGGACCGAATAGTTGACCGATACGGTTTACGGGCAACATTCCCGTATCTTTATAATGTCACCATTTGCGGCCACGATCAGCAGGACCACGACACCAACCTCCGAAAATTCCTCCAGACCGCAAAGATCCTTAACCTTACATACAACAAGGATAAATGTGTGTTTAGCACCGACCGCCTAGCCATCCTCGGCTACGTAGTACGAAATGGAGTTATAGGCCCCAACCCTGAACGCATGCGCCCCCTTATGGAGTTCCCCCTCCCTCACTGCTCCAAGGCCCTGAAGCGCTGCCTATGGTTTTTCTTTTACTATGACCAGGCCTGTCCCCTGATCCAATCCACAGCTTTCCCCCTGTCGATAGAGGCCCGCCAGGCCTTCAGCCGCATCGAAGCAGACATTGTAAAGGCCACGATGCACGCCATCGACGAGTCCGTCCCCTTCCAGGTCGAGAGCGACGCGTCTGACGTAGCTCTGGCGGCCACCCTCAACCAAGTGGGCAGTCCTGTGGCCTTCTTCTCATGTACCCTCCATGCTTCCAAAATCCGCCACTCCTCAGTCGAAAAGGAGGCCCAGGCCATAGTAGAAGCTGTGCGACATTGGAGGCATTACCTGGCCGGCAGGAGATTTACTCTCCTCACTGAATAACGGTCGGTTGCTTTCATGTTCGATAATGCACAGCGGGGCAAGATAAAAAACGATAAGATCTTGCGGTGGAGGATCGAACTCTCCATCTGCAACTACAAGATCTTGTATCGTCCGGGGAAGCTAAACGAGCCTCCTGATGCCCTGTCCCGCGGCACATGTGCCAACGCACAAGTGGACCACCTCCGGGCCATCCACGAGGACCTCTACCACCCGGGGGTCACTCGCTTTTTCCACTTATTCAAGACCCGCAACCTGCCCTACTCCATCGGGAATGTCAGGACAGCCACCAGGGACTGCCAAATCTGCACGGAGTTCAAACCGCACTTCTACTGGCCAGAGAAAGCGCACCTGATAAAGGCTTCCCGTCCCTTTGAATGCGTCAGCATGGACTTCAAAGGCCCCTTCCACTGACATTGCAAAGGCTGATCCACTTAAAAAAGGCCTTAGGGATCAGGGTAGGGAGGCACCTGAATATAAAAAGGAACCTCGGGAGCACCGTCATCTTCACCGACTGTACCTTACCCGCCAGGGAGAGTGGCAGCATTTCCCACCTTTTAAACTCCTCCTCCATCTGCTCCACCAGCCTCGTCAAGTTAAGCTTGTGTAGGGCCCCCCAGCTCCTGGCCACCTGAATCCCTCGGTACCGAAAACTCCTTTCCGCCCTCTTAAGTGGAAGCTCATCTGTCCCCCTTCCCTGGTCTCCTGGATGTGTCACGAATAGCTCACTCTTCCCCATGTTCAGCTTATACCTGGAAAGGTCTCCAAACTCCCTGAGGATTCGCATCACCTCCGGCATCCCCCCCACCGGGTCCGCCACATACAGTAACAGGTCGTCGGCATACAGCAATACCCGGTGTTCCTCCACCCCCCCCCCCCCCCCCCCCCCCCCCCCCCCCCCCCCCCCCCCCCCCCCCCACCACCACCGCACCAACCCCCTCCAGTTCCTGGACTCCCTCAAAGCCATCGCCAAAGGCTCAATTGCCAAGGCAAATAGCAGGGGGGATAGGGGGCACCCCTGCCTCGTCCCCCGGTACAGCCGAAAGTATTCCGACCTCCTCCGATTTGTGGCCACACTCGCCACCGGTGCTTCGTACATTAACCTAACCCAACTAACGAACCCCTCCCCTAACCCAAACCTCCTCAACAGTTCCTACAGGTACCCCCACTCCACCCTATCAAAGGCCTTCTCCGCATCCATAGCCGCCACTATCTCCGCTTCCCCCTCCACTGCAGGCATCATGATTACATTTAGGTGCCTCCGCACATTGGTGTTTCGCTGCCTTCTCTTCACGAAACCCGTCTGGTCCTCGTGGATCACCCCCGGGCCATAGTCGCCAATTCTGGTAGCCAACACCTTCGCTAACAGCTTCGCATCCACGTTGAGGAGCGAGATTGGCCTATACGACCCACACTGTAAAGGGTCTTTGTCCCGCTTCAAGATCAGCGCCCTGGACATCGTCGGCAGTAGGACCCCCCCCTCCCTCGCCTCATTGAAAATCCTCACTAGTAGTGGGCCCAACAGGTCCATATACTTCCTGTAAAATTCCACCGGGAACCCATCTGGGTTCCCCGCCTGCATACTCCCCAGCCCCTTAGTCAGCTCCTCCAGCCCTACCGGTGCCCCAAGCCCAGCCACCTGCTCCTCCTCCACCCTCGGGAACCTCAGCCGGTCCAGAAAACGACACATCTCCCCCCCTCCTCCGTCGGGGGCTCAGACCTATACAGCCCCTCATAGAAGGCTCTAAATACCCCATTTATTCCTACCACACTTCGCACCGTGTTCCCCCCTTTATCCCTAACTCCCCCAATCTCCCTCGCTGCCCCCCGCTTCCGAAGCTGGTGTGCCAGCATCCTAGCCTTCTCCCCGTACTCGTACACCGCCCCTTGCGTTTCCTGCACTGCACCTCTGCCTTCTTGGTAGTCAACAGGTCGAACTCGGCCTGGTGGCTTTGTCACTCCTAGAGTAGTCCCCCCTCGGGGACCTCTGCATACCTTCTATCTACCCTTAAAATCTCCCCCACCAACCTCTCCCTCTCTCTCCTCTCCTTCCCCTCCTTGTGGGCCCTAGTGGAGATTAGCTCTTCCCTAATCACCACCTTCAGTGCCTCCCAGACCACCCCTACCTGCATCTCCCTATTATCGTTAACCTCTAGGTATCTTTCAATGCACCCCCGGATCCGCCCGCTCACCTCCTCATCCGCCAGCAAACACACCTCCAGGCTCCACAGCAGGCACTGGTCCCTCTCCTCCCCTAACTCGAGCTCCACCCAATGCGAGGCATGGTCTGAGATGGCTATGGCCGAATACTCCGTGTCCTCCACCCTCGGGATCAGCGCCCTGCTCAAAACGAAGAAGTCAATCCGGGAGTAGGCTTTATGGACTTGGGAAAAGAAAGAGAATGCCCTGGCCCCCGGCCTAACAAACCTCCATGGGTCCACTCCTCCCATCTGGTCCATAAACCGCCTCAACACCTTGGCCGCCGCCGGCTTCTTACCCGTCCTGGACCTACAGCGGTCCAATGCTGGATCCAATACCGTATTAAAGTCCCCCCCCCCCCCCCGCCCCCCATTATCAAGCTCCCTGCCTCCAGGTCCGGAATCCGGCCCAACATGCGCCGCATAAATCCGGCATCGTCCCAATTCAGGGCATACACATTCACTAATACCACCCGCACCCCCTGCAGCTTACCGCTCACCATCACATACCTACCTCCATTGTCTGCCGCGATGCTCAGCGCCTCAAACGACACACGCTTCCCCACCAAAATCGCCACTCCTCGATTCTTTGCGTCCAACCCCGAATGAAAAACCTACCCTACCCACCCCTTTCTCAGCCTAACCTGGTCTGCCACCCTCAAATGCGTCTCCTGGAGCATGACCACATCTGCCTTCAGTCCCTTCAGGTGCGCGAACACACGGGCCCTCTTGACCGGCCCGGTCAGGCCTCTCACATTCTAAGTTATCAGCCGGATCAGGGAGCTGCCCACCCACCCCGCCCCTGACGGTTAGCCATCTCCCTTTCTAGGCCAGCCACGTGCCCGTGACTCCCGCACTCTCCGTTCCCCCCAGAGGCAGACCCCCGCCCCGACTCTCTCTTCAGGCACCAGCTCCCCTTAGGCCAATGCAGCAGCAACCCAGATCCCCCTCCCCCCTCCCCCCCCCCCCCCCCCCCCCAGCTAGGTCCTCCCCTAGCTGCGTTGCTCCCCCCATAGCACTCCCGAAAGTCAGCTGACTCCTGCTGACCCCGGCCGCTCCCGCCACTCAATCGACCCCCCCAGCATGAGAATCTCCCCCCCCATCCTCCTGTCCATCAGTGGGCGCTTCCCACCATCACTACCCCTCCCCCCCGGCCCCACTGCCTTCCTTCCCTAGCGCGGGAAAAAGCCCGAGCTTTCTACCAAGCCGGCTCCACCCCCTCTGGCGCAGCTCCCTTTCGCAGCCATATCCCAGCTCTCCCACCTCGTGCCTCCCGTCTCCCATCCACCCCAATGGGGCCCCCCTCTTCCAACCACCGATGCCCACACTCTCACCAAACCCCCACTACGAACAATTTCACCCTACCCCACCCAGCACCCAAAAAAAAAGTACCAAACAGAGCAGCACATCCCCCCAAAACACACCAATCCCCTCTCGACATCCCCTCGCATCCGACCCTCAATCCGAGTCCAGCTTTCCGGCCTGGATGAAGGTCCACGCCTCCTCCGGCGTCTCGAAGTAGTGGTGGCGGTCCTTGAAAGTGACCCACGGTCGCGCCGGCTGCAACATTCCAAATTTCACCCCCTTCCGATGCAGAGCTGCCTTCGCCCGATTGTACCCGGCCCTCTTCTTGGCCACCTCCGCGCTCCAGTCCTGGTATATCCGGACCTCTGCATTCTCCCACCTGCTGCTCCGCTCCTTCTTTGCCCACCTTGGACACACTCCCTGTCCACTAAGCGGTGGAACCACACCAGCACCGCCCGTGGCGGCTCGTTGGGCTTGGGCCTCCACGCCAGGACTCGGTGGGCTCCCTCCAGCTCCAGGGGCCCCGGAAAGGCCCCCACACCCATCAATGTGTTCAGCATCTTGACCACGTATGCTCCAACATCCGACCCCTCCACTCCCTCCAGGAGCCCCAGAATCCGCAGGTTCTTCCTCCTCGACCGATTCTCCATGTCTTCGAACTTCTCCTGCCATTTCTTAAGTATCGCCTCGTGCGCCTCTATCTTCACCGCCAGGCCCAAGATCTCGTCCTCGTTCTCTGAGGCCTTTTGCCGCACCTCCCGGATCGCTGCCTCTTGGGCCTTCTGGGTCTCGAGCAGCTTGTCTATCAAAGCCTTCATCGGCTCCAACAGCTCTGCCTTCAATTCCGTGAAGCAGCGCTGGAGAAACTCCTGCTGCTCTTGCGACCACTGCGCCCACGCTGCCTGGTCTCCACCCGCCGCCATCTTGGTTTCCCTCCCTCGCACTTTTCGCTGCTCCAAAACTACTTTTTTCCCCCGCTCCACTCCTGGTCCAATCCATACAGTGCCGGGGAAATATTAATGTCACCTTCCCACACTGGGAACCGTCAAACAAATGCCACTGGCGGCCTTAAAAAGAGCCCAAAAGTCAGTTTCTGGCGTGAGCTGCCGAACGTGCGACTTAGCTCCGCATAGCTGCAACCAGGGGCGGGATTCTCCGATCCCCCTGCCGGGTCGGAGAATCGCCGGGGGCTGGTGTGAATCCGGCGGGCTCCGGGGCGCGGGGCGATCTGGCCCCAGGGGGTGCCCCCACGGTGGCCTGGCCCGCGATCGGGGCCCACCGATCCGCGGGCGGGCCTGTGCTGTGGGGGCACTCTTTTCCTTCCGCCTTCGCCATGGTCTCCACAGAAGAGACCCCCTCAGCGCGGAAGAGACCCCCTCCACTGCGCATGCGTGGGGATGCCGTGAGCGGCCGCTGACGCTCCCACGCATGCGCCACACGGCAAAGTCAATTCCGTGCCAGCTGACGGGGCACCAAAGACCTTTCCCGCCAGCTGGCGGGGCGGAAATCAGTCTGGCGCAGGCCTAGCCCCTCAAGGTGAGGGCTCGGCCCCTCAAGATGCGGAGAATTCCGCACCTTTGGAGCGGCGCGATGCCGGACTGATTCGCACCGTTTTTGGCGCCGGATGATGGGGCATATAAAAGCGGCGCTGCGTTAATGATGTCATCCGCACATGCGCAGGTTGACCGGCGTGAATCCTTGTTTATTCTTACTGATTGTGGTCTGTGGGTCAGAAAGTCGAGGATCCAGTTGCAGAGCGAGGAGCCAAGTCCTAGGTTTTGGAGCTTTGGTATGAGCTTGTTGCCGTTAAACTCCATCAACCCCCCTTGAAAACTCCACCCCCCCCCCTGAAAACACCTTGCCCAGTGTCGATCCCATCCCCCCAAGATTCACAACACCCAGGCCCTTCGAAACCTGTTAGACCAGGCTCCAATGACCACGGCCCCTCCCCCACCTCACTCCGTTACGAGTCAACCTTCACTTACTAGTGTGGGGGCCCCTGCCCAGGCCCCCTCCTCCCAATCCCCTTCTCCATGACACAGGCCTTGAAAACAAATACACACAAACATACCCAGTGCAAAAATATTGGGCGAGATTCTCCGACCCCCCGCCGGGGGGAGCGGCCGCTGACAGTTTCCCATGCATGCGCAGTGGAGGGAGTCTCTTCCACCTCCGCCATGGTGGAGACCGTGGCAGAGGCGGAAGGGAAAGAGTGCCCCCACGGCACAGGCCCGCCCGTGGATCGGTGGGCCCCGATCGCGGGCCAGGCCACCGTGGGGGCACCCCCCCGGGGTCAGATCGCACCGCGCCCCCCCAGGACCCCGGAGCCCACCCACGCCGCCTTGTCCCGCCGGTAAGGTAGGTGATTTAATTTACGCCAGCGGGACAGGCAATTTATCGGCGGGACTTCAGCCCATCCGGTCCGGAGAATTGAGCGGGGGGGCCCGCCAACCGGTGCGGCGCGATTCCTGCCCCCGCCGAATCTCCGGTGCCGGAGACTTCGGCAACCGGCGGGGGCGGGATTCACGCCAGCCCCCGGCGATTCTCCAACCCGGCGGGGGGTCGGAGAATGTCGCCCCTGATTTCAACCCCAGTGTACGGCCTTCACAAACGCCTCCGCTACCTCTATTGCCCCAAAGTAGAAGTCTCTCGAGTTATAGGTCACCCTCAGCTTCGCCGGGTAGACCACACCAAACTCACACCATTGCTGCAATGTGTCACCTTCACCCAACCAAAGGCTGCCCACCTTCTCAACAGCACCACAGTTAAGTCTTGGTATGTTCGAAAACCAGCTCCTTCCCACTTCACCTCATGTATTTGCTTCGCTCAACCCAGGGCCTTCTCCTTAACCTGGAACTTATGGAAGCAAATTATGACCGCCCTTGGTGGCTCATTTGCCTTCGCTTGGGCCTGAGTGATCGATGAGCCCTGTCCAGTTCATACTGGGAGGGTTCTTCCCCCTCCACCAACACGCCGCCAACATCAGTCAGCCTCGGGTCTTCCACACCTTCAGGCAGGCCCACAATTCTTAAATTCTGCCACTTCCACCTTGGCTCGGAGTCTTTTGTTGGCCTCCACCCGCTCTGCAGCTCCTCACACATCGAGGTGAACTGCGACAGAGCTTCCTCCACCCCCTTCAACATCGCCTTGCTCCCGTACCTCGGCCGACGTCTTCAACACTGCCACTTTCACCAGGGCCATCGCCTTCTTCAACGTAGCCATTATCTCCTTCCGCGTCACCTCCATGTGCTTGATGAATTGCCTCTCAAATTCTCCAGCCATCACCTCGGTCAGAGTTTCCACTGTGAGCGGCGTGGCCCCACCCAGAAATCCAGCCTCTACCATCTTTCATGCTGCCAGGCTGACCCGTTAACTTGACGGCGCACCTTCACTTGCCCCCTTCTTCCTAGCGGATTTTTTCTGAGTCTTAGCCATTCCCCACCGTCCTGATGCCTTCCTGCACTATCTTGTTCAAAAACTGCCCCTTGAACCGGGCATTAAACTCCAAAAACCAGAGCCTCGAGCAGGAGCTACCCAACATGCAACTTCCACTTACATGTCGCCACCGGAAGTAATAAACATTGATTTCACATCTATTGTAACCCAGTTGCACATTGTTGCTAAAAACTAATTTTGTTGACTCATTTGAATACTTTTGGTTTGTCCAGAACTTTAATGGAGTGGGTATGTTGGTGCAGTTATTACACTGTTAGACCTTTGACCAATCTAGAGTGTCCATTCAATCCACAATTTAAAAAGAAAGATTTGAAGTCAAAAAACTGTTAGGTTATTGCATGCAACCCAGCTGGTTCACTAATGTTCTTTAAGGAATGAGCCCAAGGTCCTGACCCAGGCTGGTTTATATATGATGATTGGTTGATTCTTAACTGCCTTCTGAAGTGGTCTAGCAAGTTGTTTAGCTGTGCTGGGGTGGGCAATAAACTGCCAGCCACACCCACATCCTGAGAATGCTTTTTTTAATATAAAAGCAAAACAGGGATTCACAGTTTAATAGATGGCTGGGAGTGCATTACTAGTTTGGGGAGCTAGACTTCTGATAGCTGTATAAATTACTTCAGCTTAGCCCTTTACTGTTTACAAGATCAGAGAGCCTTGATTGTGTTACAGCTAATTAAAATGTTCCCAGGCATCTGCTATTTCAATATTAAGATCTCCAGTGCAAAGGCACAAGCCACAAATTACAGAGCACAGCACTTTAAAAAAAAACACTTGTTCTTTTGCTGCAGGTTTCAACTGTAGTGAACAAAGCTATAATCCGATGCAAAATCTCTAACTTTCCAGGAGAAGATGTTCTGTTCCCAATCAGTGTCAAAATAGTGGTTCAAAAGCAGAAAATTTGGGCAGCACGTTAGCACAAGTGGATAGCAGTGTGGCTTCACAGCGCCAGGGTCCCAGGTTCGATTTCCCCGCTGGGTCACTGTCTGTGCGGAGTGTGCACGTTCTGCGTGGATTTCCTCCGGGTGCTCCGGTTTCCTCCCACAGTCCAAAGACGTGCAGGTTAGGTGGATTGGCCATAATAAATTGCCCTTAGTGACCAAAAAGGTTAGGAGGGGTTATTGGGTTACGGGGATAGGGTGGAAATGCGGGCTTAAGTGTGTCGGTGCAGATTCGATGGGCCGAATGGCCTCCTTCGGCACTGTGTGTTCTATGTTCTAATATGGCTGCCTAACATGTACCTGCCCGATTTCCCAATCTGAAATTTGACTCCATTGTCAAGAATTAAAATATCACCTTTACTGTTTGTTGTCATGATTATAAATTTAGAGTACCCAATTCTTTTTCCCCCCAATTAAGGAGCAATTTAGCGTGGCCAATCCACCTACCCTGCACATCTTTGGGTTGTGGGGGTGAGACCCACGCAGACACGGGGAGAATGTACAAACTCCACAGGGACAGTGACCCGGGGCCAGGATCAAACCCAGGTCCTCAGGGCCGTGCGGCAGCAGTGTTAGCCACTGCACCACCATCATGCCCATGACATGATTATTGATCACAAAATTCTGTAGATCGCCAAATAGAAATAACCCGTCATTTTGCTTTGAATTTTCTAGCTGTAGGTGCCAGCTGTCTGTCACTTTAGTACACATTCGCACATGAGCTGAAATTCTGAGGAGACATTTTTTCCATAGGGTGCCTTCACAGGCTAGCTCAAGCCCATCCTCCCTTTGAAGGCCATGGTGTACACTTTCCGCCAGGGTCACAAAATGAAAACAAGTTGGTGTTTGCTTCGCTGCTCCAGAGTCACTGAGATTAATTTTAATTTCAGTCGTCCTGTTTGCGGTCAGCTAATTCTGGAATTGAAACTGGGAAATTGTGGTCCTTATGGCTCATCGATTCATCCACTTATCAAACAATGATAATGACCGCAGGCCTCAAACAAACTAAACGGGAATGTGGGTCATACAGACCCATCTCACTGCTGAACGCAGATGCCACAATACTGGCCAAGATTCTAGCCAAAAGGCTAGAAGACTGCGTGCCAGAGGTGGTCGCAGAGGACCAGACGGGCTTTGTCACAGGTAGACAGCCTACTTCCAACATCAAGTGCCTGCTGAACGTGATAATGACCCCCTTCGGGGAGAGAACACTAGAGGTGATCGTCTCCCTAGACGCAGAGAAGGCCTTCGACAGAGTTGAATGGAAATATCTCATAGAGGTACTGGAGCCGTTCGGGCTGGAACAGGATTCACCTCCTGGGTAAAACTGCTGTACAACGCTCCCATGGCGAGCGTACGGACCAACAACACCAACTCCCGATACTTCCAGCTGCACAGGGGCCCCAGACAAGGATGCCCACTGTCCCCGCTGCTATTCACCCTAGTGATCGAGCCACAGCAATTGCGCTCAGAGCGGCAAAAAGCTGGAGGGGGATCCGAAGGGGCGGCAGAGAGCACAGAGTCTCACTCTTTGCAGATGGCCTGCTCCTCTACATCTCGGACCCACAAAGCAGCATGGACGGATTCATCGCGCTCCTGAAAGAGTTTGGCGCCTTCTCGGGCTACAAACTCAACATGAGCAAAAGCGAAATCTTCCCGGTACACCCACAAGTAGGTGGGGCAGCCCTAACGGGACTGCCGTTTAAACAAGCCGACACAAATTCCGCTACCTGGGGATCCAAATAGCCCATGACTGGAAAGGGATCCACAAATGGAACCTCACCAGTCTGACAGAGGAAGTAAAAAAGGACATGCAAAGATGGAACACACTCCCACTCTTCCTCGCGGGGAGAGACCAGACGATCAAAATGAACGTGCTGCCCAGGTACCTCTTCCTATTCAGAGCCACCCCGATCTACATCCCCAAGGCCTTTTTCCAAGCAGTAGACAAATTACTCATGACGTTCGTATGGGGGGGGGGGGGGGGGGGGGAGAATGCTCGGATCACAAAGAAGGTCTTACAAAAAACAAAATCCAGGGGAGGGCTAGCCCTCCCAAACCTACAAGTCTACCACTGGGCGGTGACAGCCGAGCGAATAAGGGGATGAATCAAGGAGCCAGAAGCCGAGTGGGTGCGTGCGGAGGAGGCCTCCTGTAAGGGGACCTCCCTCCAGGCCCTCGCCACAGCGGCACTCCCAACCCCACTGTGATGAACGGTTACTGCCTTATCATCATGTAAGGTGATGTCCCCTTTAAGACCAGGCTTGGAACCCTGGGGACTCCGCCTCTGGCTCCGCCCATCTGGGAGCCATACATAAAGGCCTGCCTCATGGTCTGTGTAGCAGTCAGCTCTCGTCCAAATCTGTAGCATAGTTATTAGCCTAATAAAGCCTTCTTTACAGTTTAATCTCTAAGCATCATTATTGAGGGTACCTCAATTTATTAGGCTAAACTAGATTCAGGATGGACGCAGGCCTAAAACCAGAGAAGCTCAATCTGGAAGCACGAACGCCGGAGGCAAAGGAAATTTTTAAATACTGGCTGCGGTGCTTCGAGGCCTACCTGGACTCCGCAGAGACTCCCATCCTGGGGCCACGCAAGCTGCGTCTACTCCACGCCCGGGTGAGTCACAGAATCTCCGCCACGCTCGAAAAGGCGATGAGTTATGAGGAAGCGATTGAGTTGCTCTGCAAGCAGTTTGTCAAACCCGTCAATGAGGTGCACGCCCGGCATCTGCTCTCTACCTGCCGGCAGCGCTCGGGGGAATCGCTCGACGAGTTTGTTGAGAAACTCACCGCGCTAGCCAGGGACTGTGACCATCAGGATGTGACAGGGGAAGTCCATATGAACCTGCACATCAGAGATTCTTTCGTGTCCGGCATCCGCTCGACCTACATCCGGCAGCGACTGCTCGAAAACGGGGCAAAAGACCTCCAGGAGACGCTAACGCTCGCCTCCTCGCTGGAGGTGGCCCGACATAACTTGGGTACGTACCCCGCGGACTCTGCCAGCCCCCCGCGGACTTCCTCAGACTCGCCCGTATTACAGGCCTGCGCCACGCGGCGACCCGCTCACCATGGGGGCACACCTTACTACTTCTGCGTGCAGGGCCAGCACCCACGCCCACGCTGCCCAGCCCGCTCCGCGATCTGCAGCGACTGCGGGAAGAAAGGGCACTTTGCGAGGGTCTGCCTGGCCAGACCCAGGGGCCAGAAAAACAAAGAACAGCCGGCCCGAAAATCACGCTCTCAGGCCCGCAGGCCTCGCAATGCTGCTGCGCACCGACCCGACACGTCCTCTTCTGACGCGTCATCAGCCTCGTGCGAATCATGGGAGCGGCCATCTGGTCGGCGGCCATCTTCTCGACCCGACACGTGCGACCAACGGCAGCGGCCATTTTACGACTCCGACTACCCGCGACTGGGTGCGATCACCCTCGATCAAACTCGGCCAAAACACCTGCAGAACTCCATGATGCAGGTCCAGGTCAACGGGCACGACTCCGGGAGCACGGAGAGCTTTATCCACCCTGAAACGGTAAGGCGCTGCTCCCTACGCACCCATCCCACATCCCAAACCATAGCCCTCGCATCTGGGTCCCACTCGGTACAAATCACGGGGTTCTGTATTGCGGCTCTCTCGATCCAGGGTGCCAAATACACCCGTTTCAAATTTCATATCCTCCCTCACCTCTGTGCCCCCCTGCTGCTCGGACTGGATTTCCAGTGCAGCCACCGAAGCCTGACACTGAAGTTCGGCGGACCCTTGCCCCCCCCTCACGGTGTGCTGCCTTGCGACACTGAAAGTCGCACCCCCCTCGCTATTCGCTAACCTCACTCCTGACTGTAAGCCCGTCGCCACCAGGAGCCGGCGCTACAGTGCCCAAGATATGGCTTTTATCAAGTCAGAGGTCCAGCGTTTACTGGGAGAGGGGGTCATCGAGGCTAGCAACAGCCCTTGGAGAGCGCAAGTGGTGGTAGTCCGGTCCGGGGAGAAGAAACGGATGGTCGTGGATTATAGCCAGACCATAAACCGATTCACGCAGCTTGATGCGTACCCCCTTCCTCGCATCGCGGAAATGGTAAATCGGATCGCCCAATACCGAGTCTTTTCCACGGTCGACCTCAAATCTGCCTACCACCAGCTCCCCATCCGACCAAAAGACCGCCCCTATACTGCCTTCGAAGCAGCCGGCCGGCTCTTCCACTTCCTCAGGGTCCCCTTTGGTGTCACAAATGGGGTCTCCGTCTTTCAAAGGGCGATGGAGCAAATGGTGGACCAGTACGGTTTCCGGGCTACATACCCGTACTTGGACAATGTCACCATCTGCGGCCATGATCAGCAGGACCATGACGCTAACCTCAAAAAGTTCCTCCAGACCGCCCGAGCCCTTAACCTGACCTATAACGAGGGCAAATGCGTTTTCCACACCACCCGGCTGGCCATCCTCGGCTATGTCGTGGAAGACGGGGTCCTAGGTCCCGACCCCGACCGCATGCGCCCCCTTAAGGAACTCCCTCTCCCCCGCAGCCTCAAGGCCCTCAAACGGTGCTTGGGGCTTTTCTCCTATTACGCCCGGTGGGTCCCCAAGTATGCGGACAAAGCCCGCCCACTCCTAAAGACCACCACTTTTCCCCTCTCGGCGGAGGCTCAATTGGCCTTCAACCGCATCAAGGCCGACATCATCAAGGCCGCCATGCACGCGGTGGACGAAACCATCCCTTTCCAGGTAGAGAGCGATGCATCAGACATCGCCCTGGCTGCTACCCTCAATCAAGGAGGCAGACCAGTAGCGTTCTTCTCCCGAACCCTCACCGCCTCCGAGATTCGACACTCTGCAGTCGAAAAGGAGGCACAAGCCATTGTGGAGGCTGTGCGGTGCTGGAGACACTACCTCGCCGGTAGGAGGTTTACCCTCGTCACCGACCAATGGTCGGTCGCCTATATGTTCGATAACACGCAACGGGGCAAAATAAAAAACGATAAAATTTTGAGGTGGAGGATCGAACCCTCCACCTACTCGTACGATATCAAGTATCGTCCAGGGGAGCTCAACGAGCCCCCAGATGCCCTGTCCCGCGGCACATGCGCCAATGCGCAGGAGGACCGCCTGCAAGCCATCCACAATGACCTCTGCCACCCGGGGGTTACCCGGCTCGTCCATTTCATCAAGTCCCGCAACCTACCTTACTCAACCAAGGAGGTCAAGGCCATGGTCAGGGCCTGCCAGGTCTGTGCGGAGTGCAAACCGCACTTCTATCGGCCAGACAAGGTTCGGCTCGTGAAGGCCTCGGGCCCCTTTGAGCGACTGAGCGTGGACTTCAAGGGGCCCCTCCCGTCCACCAACCGTTATGCCTATTTCCTCACCGTGATCGATGAGTTCTCCCGTTTCCCATTCGCCATTCCCTGCACCGACATGACCTCAGCCACGGTGATTAAGGCACTGCACAGCATCTTCACCCTGTTCGGTTTCCCTGCTTATATCCACAGCGACCGGGGTACATCGTTCATGAGCGATGAACTGCGTCAGTATCTGCTCAGCAAAGGCATCGCCTCGAGCAGAACGACCAGCTATAACCCACGGGGAAATGGGCAGGTGGAGAGGGAGAACGCGACCGTGTGGAAGGCTGTCCTTCTGGCCCTGCGGTCGAGAAATCTCCCAACCACCCGCTGGCAGGAGGTCCTACCCGATGCCCTACACTACATTAGGTCACTCCTCTGCACGGCCAGAAATGAGACCCCTCATGAGCGATTGTTTCTCTTCCCCAGGAAGTCTACCTCCGGGGTCTCGCTTCCACCTTGGCTGACGGCTCCGGGACCTGTTCTTCTCCGGAGGCACGCGAGGAGCCATAAAACGGACCCCCTAGTTGAAAAGGTCCGACTGCTCCACGCCAACCCCAGTTACGCCTACGTGGAGTACTCCGACGGCAGGCAAGATACGGTTTCCCTCCGGGATCTGGCGCCCGCTGGATCCTCCACCACAGACGCCCCTTCCCGCGCCGCTCCCCTGCAGGACCCGTCGCCCCCTACAACACACCCCCTTCCGGCCCTACCACCCGTTGGTGAGCTCCTACCGTGCGACCCCTTTGCGCCCCCCCTTTACACACCCCGCCGGCGCCGGCTCCGCTACCCCCGGCCCTGCCTAGTTCCTCTGCCCCGACCCGGACCGAAGCTCCGACCGCGGTGCTCCCGGATGTGCCCTCAACCGGGACGTCCGTGCCCGCCGCACCACCGCCCGAACTGAGGAGATCGAGGAGGACGATCCGGCCACCGAGACGGATGGACCTATGATGGCACTTCACCCCCGCCGGACTTCTTTTTAAACAGGGGGTGAATGTGATGAACGGTCACTGCCTTATCATCATGTAAGGTGATGTCCCCTTTAAGACCAGGCTTGGAACCCTGGGGACTCCGCCTCTGGCTCCGCCCATCTGGGAGCCATACATAAAGGCCTGCCTCATGGTCTGTATAGCAGTCAGCTCTCGTCCAAATCTGTAGCATAGTTATTAGCCTAATAAAGCCTTCTTTACAGTTTAATCTCTAAGCATCATTATTGAGGGTACCTCACCCACCCAAAAAACACTCCAGCAGCCCGGTGGTGATAGCCACCCTCCAGTCCTGAAACCAGCTATGGCAGCAATTTGGCCTGACCAAAATGTCAGACAAAGCTCCCATCTGTGACAACCATAGGTTCACACCAGCACTGACCGACGCCACCTTCAAAAGGTGGAGACAGGACGAGGGGACACTGACAGTCAGGGACGAGGGGACACTGACAGTCAGGGACCTATACACTGACGCAGGGTTGCGACACTGGACGAACTGATGGAGAACTTCCAGCTGACTGGGGGAGTGAGCTAAGGTACCTGCAGCTTCCTACGAAAGGTGACAAGGACGTACCCACAACCACCACGACAGACATTACTGGAAGAGTTACTGGACGCAAGCATATTAGAGAGAGGAAACTGTAGCGACATGTACGACCGACTAGTAGAAGGGGCCGACACCATACTGGAGGCAACAAGAAGGAAATGGGAGGAGGACCGGGGATCGAGATAGGGTGGGGACTCTGGAGTGAAGCACTGCATAGGGTCAACTCCACCTCCGCCTGCGCAAGGCTCAGCCTGACACAACTAAAAGTGGTACATAGAGCCCACTTAACAAGAATCCGTATGAGTAGGTTCTTCCCGGAGGTGGAGGATAGATGTGAACGATGCCAAGGAGGCCCAGCCAACCACGCCCACATGTTCTGGTCTTGCCCCAGACTTGTGGAGTACTGGACAGCGTTCTTCGAGGCAATGTCCAAAGTGGTGGTGATGAGGGTGGTGCCGTGCCCGAAAGTGGCGGTCTTCGGGGTTTCAGACCAGCCGGATCTATTCCTGGGGAGGAGGGCGGACGCCCTTGCCTTTGCCTCGCTGATCACCCGCTGTAGAATCCTGTTCGGCTGGCAGTCAGCAGCACCACCCAAAGCTGCAGACTGGCTGTCCGACCTCTCGGAATCTCTCCAGTCAGCAGCACCACCCAAAGCTGCAGACTGGCTGTCCGACCTCTCGGAATCCCTCCAAATGGAGAAAATCAAATTCGCCATCCGAGGGTCAAACGACGGCTTCCACAGAACGTGGGAGCCATTCACCCGATTGTTCAGGGATCTGTTTGTGGCCAACGAACAAGCAGGAGAATAGCCAGGTAGGCAAGAATCAGGGAAAAGCAGCCAAAGCATGAGAGGGGGAGAGAGAACGGGAGGGGGGGGGGGGGGTACAACTCATTCTAAGAGGAAGGAAAGGCGAACCACGGGCGGGGGGGGGGGGGGGGGGGGGGGTGAGGAGGAAAGGAAAGGCGAACCACGGTGAGGGGGGGAGGGAAGTGACAAGGAACAATAGGGGAGAGTCAGAGCCAGGGAGGTGCGGGGGGGGGGGGGGGGGGGGCGGAGGCAGGGAGACGTTAACCAACTTGACATCCACAGGAACAGAGAAAAAGGAGAATACAGGTGGAGGACGGGAGGGCCAGCTGAAGCGGTAGTGTGCACGAGAAGACAACGGCGGCAAAATCCGAGCAGGAGAAGTGAGGGGCAACACCGGCACCAGACCCACTCGAGGACTGCCCTCCAGAAGTGCCTCGCCGGCACAAACGGATGCCTACTTACATATATATAGATATATCATATCCTGTGTACATAACGGCAAAATATACTCTGTGCAAAAATCCAATAAAAAACATTTTAAAAGAAATACAAACTAAACGAGAGATGTTGGACGGGATTCTCCACTCCCGCGTCGGTTGGGAGAATCACCTGGGCCGCCAAAATTTCCCGGGCCGCCGGTCCGACGCCCTCCCGTGATTCTCCCAAGCGGCGGGAACGGCCCGGTCGAGTTCCGCGGGCCGCAGGCTGGAGACACCCAAAATGGCAATTCTCCGGCACCCCTGCTATTCTCAGGCCCAGATGGGCCGAGCGGCCAGGCCAAAACGGCGGGATCCCCCGGTGCCATCCACACCTCTTGCTGCCGTCAGCGACAGTGCGGGAACGCTGGGGGGGCGGGGTGGGGTGCTGCCTGCGCGGGGGGGGGGATCCTGCACCGGGGGATACCTCAAATGTGGGATGGCCCGCGATCGGTGCCCACCGATCGTCGGGCCGTCCTCTCTGAAGGAGGACCTGCTTCCTTCCGCGACCCCGCAAGATCCGTCCGCCATCTTCTTGCGGGGCGGACTCAGAGAGGACGGCAACCACGCATGCGCGGGTTGGCGCTGGCCAACCCGCGCATGCACGGGTGACGTCAGTTATGCGGCGCTGGCCGCGTCATCTATGCGTCACCGCCTTTACGCGGCAACAAGGCCTGGCGCGTGTAGATGACGCGGCCCCGAACCTAGCCCATTGTCGGGACCTGAATCGGTCGGGATCGGGGCCGCTTCGCGCCGTCGTGAACCTCGACGGCGTGGGCACTTCGGCACGGGAGTGGAGAATCCCGCCCGTTATATTAGAAACAATTCACTGATCTGTATGATGGTATTGCTGCTTTTTAGAAAAATATTTTTATTCTCCTCTTTCACATTTTCTCCCAAATTTACACCTACCAACAAAAAACAATGATCAGTAACGAATGCAATGTCAATCCCCATATCAATAACAACAATCCCATCCTCCCCCCAAACAGCATCCCGCATCTAAATATAAACAATAACAAAAAGGAATCCGGAATCACCCATAGTCACCATTAACACAGACAGTCCCCCTCCCCCCAACCTTTCCAACACCCCCCCCCCTTAATGTTCAATGTAATCCAATTCTTGAAAGTGCATAATGAATAACGCCCATGGATTGTAGAACCCCTCCATCCTTCCCCTCAGTTCAAATTTGACCTTCTCAAGAGTCAGGAATTTCACCACGCCAGGACACAGGGTGGAGAGGTTGCTCTTCATCCCACCAGGATCCACCTTCGGGCGGTCAACGAGGCGAATGCTACAACACCTGCCTCCGCATCAGTTTCCAACCCCGGCTGGTCCGACACCCCGAATATGGCCTCCCGAGGGCCCGGGTCCAGTTTCACGTGCACCACTTTAGTGATTACCCTAAAAACCTCCTTCCAGTAATCCGCCCCGCCAGCTTTGGACATGACCAAAACATATGAAAGTGGTTTGCACTCCCCCCCCCCCCCCCCCCCCCTCCCCCCTGCAACGCTCACACACATCTTCTACCCCCTCAATGAGCCAGCTCATCCTCATGCTTGTGAGGTGTGCTCTGTATACCCCCTTCAGCTGTATCAACCCCAACCTCGCGCACGAGGTGGAGGCCTTCATCCTCCGGAGCACCTCACACCAGAACCCCTCCTCCATACCCTCTCCCAGCCCTTCCTCCCACTTAGCCTTGATCCCATCCAGCGGTGTCTTCTCCTCTTCCAAAATAGCCCCATAAACCGCTGACACTATCCCCTTCTCCAGTCCCCCTGTCGCCAGCACCTCCTCCAGCAATGTGGAGGCCGGCTTTACCGGGAAGCTCTGCATCTCCTTTCTGGCAAAGTCTTGAACCTGCATGTGTCTAAATATTTCCCCCTGCTCCAGCCCATACTTCACTCCCAGCTCCTTCAATCCCTCAAACTGATCCTCAAGAAACAAATCTTTTAGTGTACTAATTCCTTTCTCCTCCCATCTCCGAAAATTTCCATCCCACTGCCCTGGTCCAAATCTAGTTCCCCCGAATCGGCATTTCTCTTGACCCTGCCCCCAACCCAACGTTCTGGCGAAACTGCCTCCAAATTCTCAACGAAGCTATTACTACCGGACTCCCTGATTATCTCCCTGGGGCCGTTGGGAGCGGCGCTGTCGCTAGTGCCTTCAATCCCGACCCCCTACCCAAACTCTCCTCCATTCTGACCCACTGGGAGTCAACCCCTCTGACTCAGCTCCGTACCTTCTCCACATTTGCCGCCCAGTAATAATACATCAGGTTCGGAAGACCCAAATCCCCTGCCTGCCTTCCTCTCGGAAGCAGCACCTTTCTAACTCTGGCCAGCTTCCCTCCCCATATGAATGAGGTAATCATCCCTTTAATCTTTCTAAAAAATGCCTTTGGCAGGAAAATTGGCAGGCATTGAAAAATAAACAGAAATCACGGCAACACGTTCATTTTAACCGCCTGTACCCGACCCGCCAGTGACAGAGGGTGACCATCCCACCTTGCCAGATCAGCTTTCACCCTCCCCACCAAACTAGAAATGTTGTACCTACGGAGCACCTCCATTCCCGAGCAACTTGCACCCCCAGGTATCTAAAATGAGTCCCTGCCCTACTGAATGGCAGCTCCCCCCCCAGCCCTGCCCCCACCCCTGGCTGAGACACCACAAAATATTCACTCTTGTCTAGATTAAATTTGTACCTCGAGAAAGTCCCAAACTCCCAAAGCAGCTCCAGTATTCCCCCTGTTGACACACTCAGTTCTGACACGTATAAAAACAAGTCATCGGGGCAAGGACACCCTATGCTCTATTCCGCCCCCTCCATATCCCCAAACCTCTTAACACGATGGCCAATGGCTCAATCGCGAATGCAAACAGCAGGGGGGGGGACATAGGACATCCCTGCCTAGTCCCACTGTGGAGAGGAAAGTTTTACAAGCTTATGTTATTCGGATGGACACATGCCCTCTGCTCCTTATATAGTAACTTTACCCAGTCCACAAATCTTGGTCCAATCCCAAACCGCTCCAGAACGGCCATGAAGTACCCCATTCTACCCGGTCAAATGCTTTCTCGGCGTCCATTGCCACAACCACCTCTGTTTCCTTACCCTCCTAATGTTCAACAAGAGCTGCGTCCACGTTTAAAAGTGATATGGGCCTTTACGACCTATACTCCGTTGGATCCTTATCTTTCTTAAGTGACAGGGAGATCAATGCCTGCCCCAAAGTTTGTGGTGACACCCCCTTCCCTATCGCCTTCACAAACATCCCCACCATCAGCCGGACCAGCTTATCCTTGAATTTTTTATAATATTCCACTGGAAACCCATCCGGCCCTGCCACCTTCCCTGACTGCATCCTCCCAATCGCATCTTTTATTCCTGCTCCACCATTGCCCCTTCTCATGTAGCCCTGTCCCCCTCCCCTAACCTTGGGTACTCCAGCCCATCTAGAAATCCTTGCGTCTCCCGGCCTCCCCCAGGTGGCTCTGACCTGTACAACCTCTCATAGAATTCCTTAAAGACCTTGCTAATCTGGGCTGGATCTACCATCAACTTCCCTGCCCTGTCCCCCACCTAAACAATTTCCCTTGCCGCAGCCTCCCTCTGGAGCTGACCCGCCTTCTCTTCACGTTCGTAAACTGCACCCCTTGCTCGTCTCAGTTGGCGCATTGCCTTCCTGGTAGATCGTCGGTCAAAGCTCGTTGGGCCCCCAACTTCTGCATAACTCCTATCTACCTGCAGCATCTCATCTATTACCTCCTGATGCTCCAACCTCTCCTATTTGTCTAGCCTAGCTTTAAATGAGATCACCTCACCGCTCATCACCGCCTTTAGAGCCTCCCAGACAACCGCCTTCGCCACCTCACCCATGCAGTTGAAACCTACATATTCCTCGATTACTTTTTCAATGTTGTCACAGAACCCTCGGTCCCCCAACAATCCCACATCTAATTTCCACCCTGGTCTCTATACCACCCCCTTCTCCAGTACCATATCCACCCAATGCGGAGCATGATCTGATATTGCAATTGCCGAGTGCTCTGACCCCTTTACCCCAGACAATGCCCTGGGGATTCAGATTTGAATCCCACCCTGACAGAAATTTGAATTCAATAAAAATCCGGAATTAAAAGTCTAATGATGACCATGAAACCATTGTTGTAAAAACCTATCTGGTTGACTAATACCGACTATCTTTGAAAAGGCTGAAAGGGTTTGGAGTGAGTCAAGATGTATTGGAGGAGGCAAACAAATGTCTGGTAAAGAGTATTTTAACATTCAACATGACAGTCCGGTCTGGTAACCGATGTGTGAAATGCAAAGGTAAGCTGGCCAGAATTGTCAACACTGCAGGTAAAATCGTTGGTAGACAGCAGACACAGCTCGATAATTTATTTAACAACGCAGTTATGAGGAAAGTTCAGACCATCATCAGTGATCCCTCTCACTCTTTCTATCATCAATTTGAAAGGCTCATTTTGGGCCGATGCTTTAGAATGCCTATTGCCAGGGAAAATCTTCTCAAGAGATCTTTTGTTCCCAGTGCCCGAAGCTTACTAAATAACAATGTAAACTTAACCTGCTGTTTTTATTTATTTTAACTGCAATAAGTACTTTAATGACAGAGTGTAATGTGTTATGTTTTTAAGGTATGGACGTATGTTATATACGCACACATGTATGAATGTAGGTATATGAAATATTTTAAACTAGTGACTGTATGATTATACTTGTGACAATAATAAAGATTATTATAATATTTTATACAGGAGGTGAAGCCAAATACAAATTTCCACTTTTGCGTGGACAATAAAGTTATATTCTATTCTTTAGGGAATAAATATGACTCCAGATCCACTCTTGTCTCTGAAACGGCCGAGCAAGCCACTCTGTTTAAGGGTAATTAGGTATGGGTAATAAATGCTTACCCAGCCAGCGACACCTACAAACCATTAAATAATTTTATTAATTTCCGTAGGGGCATCTGCATCCCCATCCTTCATTCATACATTTTTTTTATAACCAGTGCGTTGGACGCCTCAGCCCTGTGGACATCTATGGCTGCCTTCAATGATGCTCTATGAGTAGCAGAGACGCCATATTTCCTGTAAAGGGACAAAATAACACATCTAAAGCAGTTCAAATTGGTTCGCAGTCACATTTTTTACAAAGACTCAGTCTTACCACATCCACCCACCCCTGTCACTGTACGTCAACACCCCTATCCTCTTGAAAAATGTAACAGGCCCTCAGTGATAATTATTAACTTCTTTTATATGTCATAACTTGTGAAGGCGGTTCACATTTACTTTGTTCCTTCCAAATTTGTTGAAATATATCATCCCAGATTACTGTACAGTATTTTACTTTAGCCCAGGAAGAGGCCCAATTTTTACTTGAAAGTTCATCCCAATCAGTAGCAGAAACTTTGATCATCACTTATTTATCAAGTCAGCATCCAGGTTCCTTAATATCTGTCTCTATATCTTTTGGAGATGACTACAGCAGCCCCTCGTGGACTCAGCACCAATTACTGCTTTCAATTTTTAAAATAAACAACATTTCTTTTCATAATTGCCTGCTGATGTATTATGCACGCAAATATTTTATGGTGGGCCTGTTCAACTGTAACAAAATGTTTAGGGCACTAAAAAATTGTTTCTTTTAAACTGGTTGAATTGAGCAGCTTATCAAGCTATATGTCAACTCTCAGGAATTAGACAATTTTCTGATTTGACACCCAACATCACATCTAGTGCTCACAGGTTCGAGTGAAGGTCCCTTTGCTGTGCCTAGTCACATGTCTAAATTTTTAACAGTGTGTGTTTTGTTTTGGGTTAAGTGTTTCAGACCACTTCCATAGGCAAGCCTTCATATCCAATGATGTGGAGATGCCGGCGTTGGACTGGGGTGGGCACAGTAAGAAGTCTCACACCAGCAGGTTAAAGTCCAACAGAATCTTCACCTGATGAAGGAGCTGCGCTCCGAAAGTGATTCGAAACAAACCTGTTGGACTTTAACCTGGTGCTGTGAGACTTCATTTCCAATGGCATGCCTTTATTAGAGTGTTGTTATGTAGATCCTTTGCAATCAGTCCAGAGGTGAACAGAAAAAGAAAATCATCAGTGAATTTCAACAGAAGGATTATATACTTTTCCTCAGAAATTAGTGGGATAGTTCATGAGGCTGCAGCATAGACTTTATTAAACAATAAATGGATAAACAAACAGAAGCAATGACACCCACTAGGCCAAGTGTTGCAACAGGGCTAGCTAACTCTTCAACATGGATAATATCAAGCACTTCCATCTGTTGCCCTAGGCGGCAGTGTGTAGTGGACCTCACAACCTGTGCATGGTGGGGTTTTTTGCTGACTCCTCCTGAATTTTTGACCATTTCTATTTATGATGGCTCCAGAATGTACTGTTCGGCACATCTGAGAAATGTGCCTTGCAAACAATGACAGGGAAAAACAAAAATCAAATATGTCTGTTATACTCAATAAAGAGCTGCCAGTCAAACAAGATTCAAGTTGTTTTTATACCTCTGGAGAGAGAAACAGAATTAATGGGCTGAACTGTACATGGAGTGCAGGCTCTCCAAACTCCAGTGTAAATGTCGAGGGCGGATCCCGCTCGGGCTTTTCACAGTAACTTCATTGAAGCCTACTTGTGACAATAAGTGATTATTATTATGCCTAGGCCACGCCTCCCACATGCCCAGGTGGAGGCCAGGCGCAAATAGCAAAAGGAGCATATCAAAATCCAAGCATCCCTCCCACCCACTGCATCAAACACTGCCTAGCTCACCTGTGGCAGAGTGTGGACTTTTTAAGGCGCATCCTCCAGGATACACAACCCTGGATTGGAAGAAAGTCATCCCCTGATCTCGAAGCACTGCCGAAGAAGAAGAGGAAAATGAAGATTTAGCCGATTCACCGACGGCCCTTTAATTAGTGTCAGGTGGGACTTCCATCTGTCGCCAGGTGGAATCCCCACCTCATAGATTTATGACCAATCGGAATTAGCTCTGCAGACCAGCAGCATCAAGCAGGAGCGGGTGGTCACTGCTGAGACTGCTGAGCTATGTCAAGGAAATGGCATTCAGCAATGGACCCATATGTTCCGGTATCTCACCGACGTTTGACAGGCAGGCCCCCAAAACAGGCGAGGCGATTGCTGGGGTTATGTTTGGAAAGGCTGAGGGAGATGGACGTGGGGAGGCAAAGCTGCGGGGAGGAGCCTCCATTCCAGGGATGCGGCAAGAGGCGCCCCCAAACTTTAACTGACCAACAGCCCAAAGGGCTAGACTGCACGTTGAGTGCCTGCCTCTTCTCCCACTGCCTCGTATCGGAGCGGCGGTGTGATGTGAGGCCCTTAATTGGGCATTAATTGCCCACTTAAGGGCCTCAGACCACCGACTTCTGCCCCGCTAGTCATAAAATCGCAGTGGTGCCGATGGCACAGTGCCATAATTTTCACACAATTCAGCTGAACATTTCAGGTCATGACATTTTATCGGATTGGGAAAAGTTATATCTGGAATAGCAGCTTTTAAGGAGGTGAAATGGGGAAGTTCTCCCTCATAGTTATGTGCAGCTCTCTCTGCTCGGCCACTTCTGGTTTTAATGGTATATAAACCTACTGTACAGTTCAAGGAATTTCCAGGCAGATCGAACACACTGGGTTGGGCTGAATTTTACCGACCCAATGATGGAGTGCTGGGAGGCAGGAGATCTGGTAATATGGCAGGCGAGGTTATCAGGTGGGGAACCCAATGTCTGCCTGCCACCATTGCATATTACCAGCAGCAGAAGCTTCAGAGGCACTGCTGCCTGCCACTTAAATGCTCAATTTATTATTATTAAGGGTCACTTCCAGCCCCATGGACATTTTGCCCATGGGGAGGCTGGCAGGTAAACTCAAATATTACAGCATGGTTGGTGGAAGGCTGCTGAGAGATTTCTAGACTGCTGTGAGACCCTGCATGCCCCTTTGAACAATGAGATCCACATGCACAATTACAGCAGTCTGGGCCTACAAGGCAGCAAACCTGAATCTCATGAGCTCCATCTGAAATTCTAGTGCAGCACCAAAACATCAGAAGGTGATTGCCTGTGCTGCACTGAAAGCTGAGACAGTGACTGTCAGGCACTGCATCACAACTGGATCTGCAAGTGCTCTTATGGTTGGCCACCACTCCAAGTGTGGGAAGGATGGATCCATGTTTTGCCTGATGGCCAAATTCTTCCATGCTCCTTGACAGTGACAGGAGGCTGTCCGGATTGCCTGCCAATGCCCCAAGCAGTGTCCTATATAATGTCTCATCGAGGTCCCCACTGGGTCCACTCCAGCAGAACAATGTCCCAAGAGAATCTAGTGCAGGTGCTATCTTTTCCCTCAGCCTGGCTACAGCCCACATAAGCCAGACGACTCACTATCTTCTGAAAGTAACTCTTCTTCTGAAAGTAACTCTATACCACTTCTACGATACTTGCAGTGCCCATGTCTTAGCAGGCGGCCATTAGGCCAAGAGCTGTGATTACTAAGGGAATAGATATCGTGAAGCTCATAATGAAGGAGGGGCTAATTAAGATACTGGATCAGCTAAAGATTGATAAAGAGGGGATAGTAAAGATGCTGCCTGCACTTAAAGTTGGCAAGTCACATAGACCAGATAAGATGCATCTGAGGATTCTGAGGGAGGTAAGGGTGAAAATTGCAGATCTACTTGTCATAATCTGATTCTCCTTAGACACAAAGGTGGTTCGAGATGATTAGAGAATTGCAGGTGTTACACCTTTTGTGTAAAAGGGTTTAAGAATAAACCCAACAACTATAGGCCAGTTAGTTTCACCTCGGTGATAGGAAAGCTTTTAGAAACTAGAACCCAATTGGCAGTGCAGGATCAAGGGCCATACAGCCTACTCTTGTTATATCATATGTTCTTTTGGGACAAAATTAAAAAGCATGGATTGACTAAGTGGTTGTGTGGCACTGCGCTTGGTTGACATACCCGCCACAGTTGAATAAATGGAAATGTGTGGAGGCAGGGTGAGCAATATTTAATACTGACAGCATTAAAATATATCTGAGGGTGTGTTTAACAATGGAAATGTTGGGCATGAGGGGATTGCTGTTGGGTGAGTGATGGTGTTTTGATTCATTGAGCATAGCAAGAGGTTGTTCATGTGATACGCATGAGATCTACTGTGAGGATGCAATCACTCAGGGGAGGTGGTGACATAGTAGTACTTACCAGTAATCCAGAGGGCCAAATTAGTGCTATGGGGACATGGATTTAAATCCCACCGTGGCAGCTGGTGAAATTTGAATTCAATTAATAAATCTGGAATGCAAAGCCATTGATTGGTGTCAAAAAAAAACAGCTGGTTTACTTCAGAGAGGAAAATCTGCTGTCCTTACCTGGTCTGGCCCATATGTGAGTCCAAATCCGAGGTGATGTGGTTGACTTGGTCTTCATAAATGTTCAGGTCAAGGACAATTATGGATGGGCAACAAATGCAGGCTTTGCCAGTGACACTTACATCCCTTGAAAGAATTTTTAAAAAGCTTACCTCAAGCACTATTGTGAGGCCAAGACTTCATAGAATCATAGAATTTACAGTGCAGAAGGAGGCCATTCGGCCCATCGAGTCTGCACCAGCCCTTAGAAGGAGCACCCCACCCAAGCCCACGCCTTCATCCTATCCCCGCAACCGAGAAACTCCACCCAATCTTTTTTGGATACTTCAAGGCAATTTTAGCATGGCCAATCCACCTAACCTGCACATCTTCGGACTGTGGGAGGAAACCGGAGCACCCAGAGGAAACCCATGTAGACATGGGGAGAACGTGCAGACTCCACACAGACAGCGACTCAAGCCAAGACTCGAACCTGGGACCCAGGAGCTATGAAGCACTGTGCTACCATGCTGCCCGCGGGTATTCAATTCCTTGGAAATGAGCTCCCATTCCCTCTTCATACTGTTCCTTGAATTTTCCTTCCCAGCAGGAGAAACATGCCCCCAATATTTACTTGGGAGCGTAAAGCCTCCAATGCAGCCTCAGTAAAGAAAGGAGCCCTCTCCCTTCCTGCTTGTGACATCCTTCCAATGCTTCAAAATTCTTTTTCCATGAGCCAGGATTTCAGATCTACAGCCTTTCCATGAGAGGTTGCAAGCCTTTAAGAGGAGCAGGCTGCCTGAAGCAATACTGTTGTTGCTACATGTGCTGCAGGCAACATGGCGAGAAATTGAACTGCAGTGGAGCCATTTGGTCCAATGATGCTCCAGTCAAAGGAGTTGGGTGGACAAAATTTGTGTTATCATCCCACCTCGATTTGAACTGGCTTGGGTAGGTCATGAATCATGACCTCCATACCCAAAAACCTAGTCTGCACATTGAAGCCAAAATTGAATAAAGCTTTTTATTTTTCTCCCATTTAGCCAATGTCACTGAAACAGATTACCAGCGCATTTATCTCATTGCATTTTATAGAATCTTGCTGTATGCAATCTGGTTGGACCGTTTCCTGCATCCTCTGATTACACACTGTGAAAAAGTAATGCATTGTCGGTGAAGTACTTTGAGATGTGAAAAGCAGAATGGAAATGAAAGTCTTTCTTGGATTTTGGGATTGTAACTATGTTTGCCTCCTTAAAGGTGCACCTTATTTGGCACCTGCAATTATTGGCCAAGGTAGAATAACTGAGTTGTGTCTAAATGGACCAACAGGTATTATCATTATGTGGTGATAGTGGAGGAGGAAGCAGCAGCAGTAGAATACAGTGCAAAACCAGCCAATGCAAAAATCCAGAATGATTGCCATCCAAAGTATTCTACACAAACTCATGTGCAGAGGGATGTTGCCACTGACCAGATGAAGAAGAGGCACCGCAGTGATCAAACACTTTTGTATGAGTCTATAAACATGCAGTATGCATGCATGTTGTAATGGCTGTGTGTTTTGTATTTGCTTTTTTCAATGTTGCAAGGCAACAAATGCAATGTTGCATTTAGATGGCAGCAATATGGGGTATAGTGTTGTGCATGTCATATTGTGAACTTTCGGTAAATACTTTAAAAAATTGGACACAAACAAGCTGTTAAGGCGGCTTCCCCAAATCATGTGACTTTTGGCATTTGGACTACAGACAGAATCAAGTCTCTGGCGAATACCTAATTAAATAAAGACCATGGAGTTTTCAGACTGCCTGTCTCCATGCTCCATACTGAACAAAATGGAAGATCGAAACTCAACAGCCACTATCAACTTCCCATTGTATGACAATGGTCTCTCCAATCGAAACAAGAGTGAGTGGGTCTCAGAGGTTCATTCTGCAGTTCATTCTGGCTGATTTCAGGGACTGCTCTGTTATTACCCCAAGATCCAGCATGATCATTAGTTGTCAGCCAGGCTGAGACTCTTGGAATCTAGCTGCAAGTCATCTAGCAACGAAAGTACTTAACATATTCCAACTTCAAAGTTCAACTGAGAACGAACTTCCAAAATATTTGCTTTGCTTTAAAATAGCCACGCTTCAACTTTTAATCACTCAATCCATTCAAGGTCTGCCATGTGGGAAACCGGAAGTCAGAAATCAGAGACTGAACTAATAGGAGAAATGCAATATCTTCAGCTGTATCGAAAAATGTGTGAGAATAAATAACCTGCATTTTAAACTCATAAAAACACACTGCTGAATTGCTCAATTGGATAAACTTCAAGGATAAGAAAAGACACAACTCTTTCCAAAAATATATTGATTATGGGCAATAAGAGAAGACAAACATTCTGTCCATAACAGCAGTGATAAAACATTGCATGCATACCTATGTTTTTTAATAATAGGTGGACAGTTGTCAGAAAACTGCATTCCTCCTCTGCAATACAAACAGGGCTGGATTCCCTGGTCTCTAGCCATGTGTTTATTGGTGGCTCATCATTCGCTGGCAGTGGGATTCTCTACTGCCGCCGCTTGCCAATGGAATTTGCCATTGAAGCCATGCCACGCCAATGGGAAAACCATGGGGGGTGGGGGGTGCACTGTTGGCAGGAAGAGCGAATCTCAATGACCAGAGAAGTCTGGCCCAAAATCTCTAAAATGGTTTATCTGGTCATTTCATACATTGTTGTTCGTGGGCCCTTGCTATGCATTGGCTAACGTGTTTCCAATATTGCCATCGAAAATTGCTTCCTCAATTTCTTTCCTAGAATCTGATTATATGTGGAATGTCATTTATTCTTTCTGCTACCTCCATTCAGCTGCAAGGCTGTTTAGAGGGGAAAGCCGTACCACAGTGATTCTCAAACCGGGTCATTGGACACCTGAAGATCTGTTGAACCTTTCCAAAAGTCTGCAGAATAACTGAGGAGTGGTTGGAGATGAGCTTGGTGCAAGGCTTGAGAGGAGTGTGATCCCCAGATATGAAGAGGAGAGTGGACTGGGGAGGCTCACCGATGAAAGCAGCACACATGAGGAAGATTGAGGAGCAGCAGAAAGATGGTCAGGTAAACCAGTTACCAAGGCTGGGGATGAGTGCCAGAAGAGTTCAGCCTTGTTCAATTCAGGGCAGTTAAAAAAAAATATTTAAGAACTTAAAAAATATTTGCAAACGGTGTACTGAGAAGTTCGCACACCCTTCTCATTGATGTCCTTTCTTTCTTAAAATAAGTTTTAATTCTTTACATGTACTATTTTCCTATTATGATGAGTCTGACAACATATCCTTCAACCAAAAAAGTGAGGACCATTGTAATAACCCTCAAGAGACTCCCAGGGACACCTCAATTGATTCCCCCAGGGGACTCGTGGAACACAAGCTCCCCTGCTAGTGAGTGGATGACCACTCAGCTGGGGCTTGTAAATCCACCATATAAAAGCTAGCCTCGCTACCTCAGCGTGATCTGTAGGCCCAGTTGGGACTTTTGAGCTGTAAGCCACGTTGCAGCTTTTACTTTGTGTTGGTTTATTAGATAATGTTTAATTTACCTTCTCTGACCTCACGAGCTTTTATTCTGGCGACGAAGAAAACAGCGGCTGTGATTCTGACTTGCCAACCGCACCAGAATCCCCCAATACGGGAGCAAGGTCAGCGGGTGTTTAAAAATCTCGCTTTTCAGAAGGCTAGAGACTTTTGACACAGGCGTAGACGACTGGGCCCAGTATACAGAACAGATGCAATATTTCTTCCAGGCAAATAGTATTGTTGGAGACAAACGACAGAAGTTAATACCCCTGACCGTCTGCGAGGCCCCAACATTCCGCGTAATCAAGAGCCTCACCTACCCCAAGGCCCTGAACTCTCGGACTTTTAGCGAGCTCGAAAAACTTGTTGCGAATCAAAATATTTGTTGCGAATCATTACGGCCCAAAGACGTCGGAACCGGTTCAATAAGGCTGGACAAACACCTGGGGAATCAGTTACAAAATTACTGACGTGCCTTCTCAAGTTAGTTGAACTTTGTGACTTTAGCCCATCCCTCCCCGAGATATTAAGAGATCGTTTTGTGTGTAGCATAGACAATATGATGACTCAAAGGAAATTGTTGGAGGAGTCGGCCTTGGACCTGAAAAAGGCCATGGAGCTGTCGCTGTCCCATCAGAACATGGAAAAAGGTGTCCAGGAGCTCCAGGGTTCCATAGATTATGGTGTACACAGTGTTGGCCGGCCCCTGTTACAAAGGGCGACACCCCTACCTCCAGGATAGGGCTCATGTAACCCAGTCGCCACCGAAACAGTGTCACGGGCAGGCCCGGCTGGATATCTCCCCGGAGGAAGATGAACAGTACCCACAATAGTGCTGCACTTGAGGTCACAGGAACATTGGCGGTCGAGACTACCAGAACCGACAGCGAACTCATCACCCTGGCCAAGTGACACAAGCGCCCCAAGTCAGGGCTTTGCACATTTCACGAACTGAGGAGAAGACCTAATTCGGTTGAACTGTATCACGTCCCCCAAAGTAGCCCCAATTAGAATACAGCTTCAAGTCAATGGTCACCCCTTGGACATGGAAATCACCACGGGGGCTACTGTCTCTATTATCGGACAACAAACTTTCTGTTGGCTATGCTTGGGAATCCTGCACCTGGGCCTGAGGGATACAAAGACCCGGATGGCAACATACAGTGGGGAACCATTGACCATCTTTGGTACCACAGTAACCCTGGTGACCTTAGGAGAACAGTCGGTTAGGCTACTGCTAGTAGCAGTACAAGGACTTGGGTCCAGCCTTCTGGGTCGTGATTTTGCTGCAAAGACACCATTGGACTGAAAACAGATTTTTAGATGGGTACTGGTGGTCTGTATGTCCCAGAAAACTATCCAAAGTTTTCCAGGAAGGCCTGGGAAAAATAAAGGGGGCCAAAGCAAAAATTCATGTTGACCCGGAGGCTCAGCCCAAATATTTTGTGGCTCCGCTGGACCCATATGTCCTGCTTATGAGCAATGGAAAGATGAAGAATTGAATGGACTAGAGAGCTTGAGCATTAGCCTGGTCCAGTTGACGGAGTGGGAAGCAGCAGTGGTCTCAGTGCTAAAGCTGGACATGTCCGTCCACCTGTGTAGCAATTATAAGATGTCAGTAAACAGGGCCTCCCACTTGGACTGGTACCCCATGCCATGCTTAGACGATCTGTACAAAGAGTCTGCCGGGGGTCACTCATTCATAAAGCTTGACCTGAGCCATGCATCACTGCCAGTTGGAGTTAGATGTGGCATCATGAAAATACGTCACCATCAACACCCACAGGGGGTTGTACGAGTACACCCAGCTTCCATTTGGGGTGTCATCAGCAGACTCGATTTTCCAGTTGGTAATGGAAAACATCTTCCAACGGCTTCCAAAGGTGGTTGATACTTGGATGCCATGCTCATTACAGGTGACGTGCTCATTCCAGAGCCTGCAAGAAGGAAAATCTGAGCAGAAGTCTTCCAATGGTTCTCTGACATGGCTGTCTGCCGGAAGGAGGGCAAGTACGACTTCCACGCAAAATAGATCACATACCTTGGATACCGTGTCACTAAGGGCAGGTTGTACCCGGTGCGGGAAAACATTCCCTTCACGAAGGGAGCCCTGACACCTGAGAAAGCGCAGGAGCTGATGTCAATTATTACAGGAAGCTCATCCCGAACCTGGCTACCTTGTTGCTAGCCCTGCACATGAACATAGAACATACAATGCAGAAGGAGACCATTCGGCCCATCGAGTCTGCACCAACCCATTTAAGCCCTCACTTCCATCCTATCCCCATAACTCAATAACCCCTCTTAACCTGTTTGGACACTAAGGGCAATTTAACATGACCAATCCACCTAACCTGCACGTCTTTGGACTGTGGGAGGAAAGCGGAGCACCCGGAGGAAACCCACCCAGACACGGGGAGAAAGTGCAGACTCCGCACAGACAGTGACCCAGCAGGGAATCGAACCTGGGACCCTGGCGCTGTGAAGCCACAGTGCTAGCCACGTGTGCTACCGTGCTACCCATGCTAATAATGAAGAACTAGAAGTGGGCAAGGAAAGCACCGCATGTGGAACCATTCACTTGTGTGAAACTGCAATTGTTATCATCAACTGTTGATGCACTCAGATCTATCAAAGCCACTCGCAAGCACGTGATGCCTCCCCATATGGCATTGGGCAGTGTTGTCCCTGACGATGGGATGGAATGGCTGATAGCTTACGTGTCCAGAATCCTGGCCGATGCAGAAAGCTGCTCGGCACGAATTGAGAAGGAAGGACTGCCGTGATATCAGCAGTAAAGAAATTCCACCAGTCCGTCTATGGGCACCATTTCACCATGATCAAGGACCACAAGCCCTAACATGGCCTTTGTAAGGAAGATAAGATGATACCATCAATAGCTTTGGAATCCAACAATGGGCACTGCTGTTTGCGGCGTATGAGTACACCTTTGAACATTGACCAGGATGGCCAAATATTCCTTAATTGCTAACGGAAAACAAAAAAGTGAGTGAGCCCCAGCAACATTCCGGATTGCGGGGGGGGGGGGGGGGGGGCGGGGGGGGGGGGTGCTACCATTTACAGGAAACTGAACTACACTAGCCATATAAATGCTACGGCTAAAAGAGCAGGTCAGACTCGAAATTCCGTGGCTAGTAACTCACCTGCTGACCCCCCAAAGCCCGTCCACCATCTACAAGGCACAATTCAAGAGTGTGATGAAATACTCCCCATTCATTTACATGAGAGCAGTTTCAACAAAACTCAAGAAGCTTGGCACCATCCAGAATAAGCAGTCTTCTTGATCAGCACTCCATACATTACCTGAAACATTTACTCCCTCTATCACCAATGCATAAGAGCAGCAGAGTGTACAATGTGCAAGGTGGAATGCAGCAATTTTTTGTGGCTCCTTGGAAGCACCTTCATAACCTTCGATCTTTACTACCTGGGCAGCAGACACATGGGCACACCAGCACCTTCTAAGTTCTCCTCCAAGCCACACACCATTCTGACTTGGAACTCTATCCAAAGAAGTGCAGGTTAGGTGGATTGGCCATGCTAAAATTGCCCCTCAGTGCCCAGGAATGTGTAGGTTAAGAATGGTTATGGGGATAGGGCTGGTACACTTTCAGAGGGTTGGAGCTGACTCGATGGGGTGAATGGCTTCCTTCTGCACTGTAGAGATTTTATTATTCTTCTATGAGTCTATGACCATTCCTTTACTGTGGCAGGAAAAAGATTCTAGAACTCCCCCTTTAACAGTACTGTGCATGGACTGGAGCGATTCAACCAACATGTTCAGGGCATTTTGGGATAGATAATAAATTGTGGCCTTGCCAGTGATACCTACATCTCAAGAACAAAGAAAAATAATATTCAACCATTCGGGTTGATTTTGTAGCCATAACTCCCCATTGTAATACCAAAGTGATTAGCAATCAGCTGAAGAACCTTTTTACAGCTAGCTTGCTATTGTTTCCATGGTTCCCCTGATTTAGGTGCTGGGAAACTCATGATTAGATGTCAGTCAGAGTCATATGACCCTCAGCCCCATTCCTGTCTCTGCTTGCCAGACTACTGCCAATTCCTGCTTCTAACCATCAGACGTGGGCAGTAGAAGTTGAGAGTGGAAGAATAATATATTTGCTGTCTATTGATGTGATCCTTAGTTATGGTCAGGGAAAACTGGAAGCAGGTTTGACACACTTTGATACCTTGTATAATTTGAAATTTTAAAGGCAACCACATTTAATGATCTTGAATTGGAAATGTTAGAGACATTAAGCCTACTGCTTAAAACTGGTGCTTTCAGTCTCGGTACTTTACAGCTCTCTCTTAACGGGCTGCTGCCTGCCTTTCGAAATCTGCCACCCTCCGGATTTCCTGACCCACATTGGCAGGTACCCTCAGGGAGTGTGTTTCGTGTAGGCAGCTCACGGAATGAATGGAAAGGAAGTCTGACCACAAAAGTGGCACAGACCCATAACCGCTCCTTCAGGCAAGTGCAGCACAGGCCCTGTTCACCAGCCACTTAATATACTCCCAAACCAAAAATTGCCTCCAGTGCATCTGGAGATAGCATGAAAGCAACTAAGTATTCAACTCGAGATATATAATATTCTAGTCATCTCCAATTTATTCTACTACTGTGAAATATGAACTTATTAATGAGACCATGTCCAAACACTAAACGCATTCCAGCTGTGGCACCTTTTCAACATTGTAAACACAAGACGGAAGGACAGAATCTCAGGCGCCAATGTGTACAAGCACATGGTTTATGAATCAGGCAAATATTAGATGTACCAGCCATTTAATGAGGATGAGTGAATATAAATTAACAAAAGCTAGAGCTCTTGAACTAAGAACCACAGAACATAAAATGGTTATTGTTCAGAATGAGGCCGTTTGGCCTGTCAAGTCTGTGCTGGCTCTCTGAAAGAGAAATTCCACTCGTCCACTTCCTGGCCTTTTTCCCCAGAGCCTTGAAAATGTTTTCCCTTCAGGTGCTTATCGGAATTCCTTTTGAACGTCATAATTGGCTCTGTCTCCACCACATTCCCAAGCTGTGCATTCCAGATCCCAAACACTGGTTGTGTAAAAAAAAAATAATCCCCATGTCGCTCTGGCTTCTTTTGATGATCACTTTGAACCTTTGACCTCTGGAGTTTGATGCTTTTGGCAAAGGGAACTTTATTTCCTTATCTGTTTGCTCTAGGCTGTTCAACATTTTGAACACCCCTATTTAATCTCCTCTTAGCCTTCCCTTGTCCAAGGAGAACATTCCCCAGATCCTTCAATCATTTAATTAAATGACTCCTGGAACCACACTGCACGCTCTCCAATGTCGTCACCTCCTTCCTATAAAGTGTGGTGACCAGAACTGGGCATAATAATGCTTTATAAAGGTTGATCATAACAGCCTTGCACTGTTGCTCTCTTTGGTTGGCTCTGAATATGGCGGTCAATAAGGTCGTCTTCCTTAATCCTAATTATGTTTGCTCTAGAGTCGCCAGGTATCTCTGGAGTAGGAGATACTGTTATAGGAGTAGTTGAAAGGCCACCAAATAGTAACATTATGGTGGGGCAGGCAATAAACAAAGAAATAACTGATGCATGTAGAAATGGTACAGCAGTTATCATGGGGGATTTTAATCTACATGTTGATTGGTTTAACCAGGTCGGTCAAGGCAGCCTTGAGGAGGAGTTTATAGAATGTATCCGCGATAGTTTCCTAGAACAGTATGTAATGGAACCTACGAGGGAACAAGCGGCCCTAGATCTGGTCCTGTGTAATGAGACAGGATTGATTCAGGATCTCATAGTTAGGGATCCTCTCGGAAGGAGCGATCACAATATGGTGGAATTTATAATACAGATGGAGTGTGAAAAGGTAAAATCAATCACTAGTGTTTTGTGCTTAAACAAAGGAGATTACAATGGGATGAGAGAAGAACTAGCTAAGGTAGACTGGGGGCAAAGACTTTATAGTGAAACAGTTGAGGAACAGTGGAGAACCTTCCAAGTGATTTTTCACAGTGCTCAGCAAAGGTTTATACCAACAAAAAGGAAGGACGGTAAAAAGAGGGAAAATCGACCGTGGATATCTAAGGAAATAAGGGAGAGTATCAAATTGAAGGAAAAAACATACAAAGTAGCAAAGATCAGTGGGAGACTAGAGGACTGGGAAACCTTTAGGGGGCAACAGAAAGCTACTAAAAAAGCTATAAAGAAGAGTAAGATAGATTATGAAAGTAAACTTGTTCAGAATATAAAAACAGATAGTAAAAGTTTCTACAAATACATAAAACAAAAAAGAGTGGCTAAGGTAAATATTGGTCCTTTAGAGGATGAGAAGGGAGATTTAATAATGGGAGATGAGGAAATGGCTGAGGAACTGAACAGGTTTTTTGGGTCGGTCTTCACAGTGGAAGACACAAATAACATGCCAGTGACTGATGGAAATGAGGCTATGACAGGTGAGGACCTTGAGAGTATTTTTATCACCAAGGAGGTAGTGATGGGCAAGCTAATGGGGCTAAAGGTAGACAAGTCTCCTGGACCTGATGGAATGCATCCTAGAGTGCTAAAAGAGATGGCTAGGGAAATTGCAAATGCACTCGTGATAATTTACCAAAATTCACTAGACTCTGGGGTGGTCCCGGCGGATTGGAAATTAGCAAACGTGACACCACTGTTTAAAAAAGGAGGTAGGCAGAAAGCGGGTAATTATAGGCCAGTGAGCTTAACTTCGGTAGTAGGGAAGATGCTGGAATCTATCATCAAGGAAGAAATAGCGAGGCATCTGGATGGAAATTGTCCCATTGGGCAGACGCAGCATGGGTTCATAAAGGGCAGGTCGTGCTTAACTAATTTAGTGGAATTTTTTGAGGACATTAACAGTGCGGTAGATAACGGGGAGCCAATGGATGTGGTATATCTGGATTTCCAGAAAGCCTTTGACAAGGTGCCACACAAAAGGTTGCTGCATAAGATGAAGATGCATGGCATTAAGGGGAAAGTAGTAGCATGGATAGAGGATTGGTTAATTAATAGAAAGCAAAGAGTGGGGATTAATGGGTGTTTCTCTGGTTGGCAATCAGTAGCTAGTGGTGTCCCTCAGGGATCAGTGTTGGGCCCACAACTGTTCACAATTTACACAGATGATTTGGAGTTGGGGACCAAGGGCAATGTGTCCAAATTTGCAGACGACACGAAGATAAGTGGTAAAGCAAAAAGTGCAGAGGATACTGGAAGTCTGCAGAGGGATTTGGATAGGTTAAGTGAATGAGCTAGGGTCTGGCAGATGGAATACAATGTTGACAAATGTGAGGTTATCCATTTTGGTAGGAATAACAGCAAAAGGGATTATTATTTAAATGATAAAATATTAAAACATGCTGCTGTGCAGAGAGACCTGGGTGTGCTAGTGCATGAGTCGCAAAAAGTTGGTTTTCAGGTGCAACAGGTGATTAAGAAGGCAAATGGAATTTTGTCCTTCATTGCTAGAGGGATGGAGTTTAAGACTAGGGAGGGTCTGCTGCAATTGTATAAGGTGTTAGTGAGGCCACACTTGGCGTATTGTGTTCAGTTTTGGTCTCCTTACTTGAGAAAGGACGTACTGGCGATGGAGGGTGTGCAGAGGAGATTCACTAGTTTAATCCCAGAGCTGAAGGGGTTGGATTATGAGGAGAGGTTGAGTAGACTGGGACTGTACTCGTTGGAATTTAGAAGGATGAGGGGGGATCTTATAGAAACATATAAGATATAATTATGAAATATCTAACGTATAATTATGAAGGGAATAGATCGGATAGATGCGGGCAGGTTGTTTCCACTGGCGGGTGAAAGCAGAACTAGGGGGCATAGCCTCAAAATAAGGGGAAGTAGATTCAGGACTGAGTTTAGAAGGAACTTCTTCACCCAAAGGGTTGTGAATCTATGGAATTCCTTGCCCAGTGAAGCAGTAGAGGCTCCTTCATTAAATGTTTTTAAGATAAAGATAGATAGTTTTTTGAAGAATAAAGGGATTAAGGGTTATGGTGTTTGGGCTGGAAAGTGGAGCTGAGTCCACAAAAGATCAGCCATGATCTCATTGAATTGTGGAGCAGGCTCGAGGGGCCAGATGCCCTACTCCTGCTCCTAGTTCTTATGTTCTTATGTTCTCTCAATACCGCCACAAGGTTCAAACCCGAATACTGATCAAAGAGTCGGTACACCATAGAACATAGAAAATACATAGAACATAGAAAATACAGCACAGAACAGGCCCTTCGGCCCACGATGTTGTGCCGAACCTTTGTCCTAGATTAATCATAGATTATCATTGAATTTACAGTGCAGAAGGAGGCCATTCGGCCCTTTGAGTCTGCACCGGCTCCTGGAAAGAGCACCCTACCCAAACTCAACACCTCCACCCAACACCAAGGGCAATTTTGGACATAAAGGGCAATTTATCATTGGCCAATTCACCTAACCTGCACATCTTTAGACTGTGGGAGGAAACCGGAGCACCCGGAGGAAACCCACGCAGACACGGGGAGGACGTGCAGACTCCGCACAGACAGTGACCCAAGCCGGAATCGAACCTGGGACCCTGGAGCTGTGAAGCATTGTGCTATCCACAATGCTACTGTGCTGCCCTTAAGAACAAATAAATCTACACTATATTGTTTTATCGTAATCCATGTACCTATCCAATAGCTGCTTGAAGGTCCCTAATGTTTCCGACTCAACTACTTCCACAGGCAGTGCATTCCATGCCCCCACTACTCTCTGGGTAAAGAACCTACCTCTGATATCCCTCCTATATCTTCCACCTTTCACCTTAAATTTATGTCCCCTTGTAATGGTTTGTTCCACCCGGGGAAAAAGTCTCTGACTGTCTACTCTATCTATTCCCCTGATCATCTTATAGACCTCTATCAAGTCGCCCCTCATCCTTCTCCGTTCTAATGAGAAAAGGCCTAGCACCCTCAACCTTTCCTCGTAAGACCTACTCTCCATTCCAGGCAACATCCTGGTAAATCTTCTTTGCACCTTTTCCAAAGCTTCCACATCCTTCCTAAAATGAGGCGACCAGAACTGTACACAGTACTCCAAATGTGGCCTTACCAAAGTTTTGTACAGCCGCATCATCACCTCACGGCTCTTAAATTTAATCCCTCTGTTAATGAACGCGAGCACACCATAGGCCTTCTTCACAGCTCTATCCACTTGAGTGGCAACTTTCAAAGATGTATGAACATAGACTCCAAGATCTCTCTGCTCCTCCACATTGCCAAGAACTCTACCGTTAACCCTGTGTTCCGCATTCATATTTGTCCTTCCAAAATGGACAACCTCACACCGTTCAGGGTTAAACTCCACTTGCCACTTCTCAGCCCAGCTCTGCATCCTATCTATGTCTCTTTGCAGCCGACAACAGCCCTCCTCACTATCCACAACTCCACCGATCTTCGTATCGTCTGCAAATTTACTGACCCACCCTTCAACTCCCTCATCCAAGTCATTAATGAAAATCACAAACAGCAGAGGACCCAGAACTGATCCCTGCGGTACGCCACTGGTAACTGGGATCCAGGCTGAATATTTACCATCCACCACCACTCTCTGACTTCTATCGGTTAGCCAGTTCGTTATCCAACTGGCCAAATTTCCCACTATCCCATGCCTCCTTACTTTCTGCATAAGCCTACCATGGGGAACCTTATCAAATGCCTTACTAAAATCCATGTACACTACATCCACTGCTTTACCTTCATCCACATGCTTGCTCACCTCCTCAAAGAATTCATTAAGATTTGTAAGGCAAGACCTACCCCTCACAAATCCGTGCTGACTATCCCTAATCAAGCAGTGTCTTTCCAGATGCTCAGAAATCCTATCCTTCAGTACCCTTTCCATTACTTTGCCTACCACCGAAGTAAGACTAACTGGCCTGTAATTCCCAGGGTTATCCCTAGTCCCTTTTTTGAACAGGGGCACGACATTCGCCACTCTCCAATCCCCTGGTACCACCCCTGTTGACAGTGAGGACGAAAAGATCATTGCCAACGGCTCTGCAATTTCATCTCTTGCTTCCCGTAGAATCCTTGGATATATCCCGTCAGGCCCGGGGGACTTGTCTATCCTCAAGTTTTTCAAAATGCCCAACACATCTTCCTGCCTAACAAGTATTTCCTCGAGCTTACCAATCTGTTTCACACTGTCCTCTCCAACAATATCGCCCCTCTCATTTGTAAATACAGAAGAAATGTACTCGTTCAAGACCTCTCCTATTTCTTCAGAGGCCTGTAAAAGGCCTTGGGGTTTTCCTTGATCCTACCCGCCAAAGATTGTTCATGCCCTCTCTTAGCTCTCCTAATCCCTTTCTTCAGTTCCCTCCTGGCTATCTTGTATCCCTCCAATGCCCTGTCTGAACCTTGTTTCCTCAGCCTTACATAAGTCTCCTTTTTCCTCTTAACAAGACATTCAACCTCTCTTGTCAACCATGGTTCCCTCACTCGACCATCTCTTCCCTGCCTGACAGGGACATACATATCAAGGACACGTAGCACCTGTTCCTTGAACAAGTTTCACATTTCACTTGTGTCCTTCCCTGCCAGCCTATGTTCCCAACTTATGCACTTCAATTCTTGTCTGACAACATCGTATTTACCCTTCCCCCAATTGTAAACCTTGCCCTGTTGCACGTACCGATCCCTCTCCATTACTAAAGTGAAAGTCACAGAATTGTGGTCACTATCTCCAAAATGCTCCCCCACTAACAAATCTATCACTTGCCCTGGTTCATTACCCAGTACTAAATCCAATATTGCCCCTCCTCTGGTCGGACAATCTACATACTGTGTTAGAAAAGCTTCCTGGACACACTGCACAAACACCACCCCATCCAAACTATTTGATCGAAAGAGTTTCCACTCAATATTTGGGAAGTTAAAGTCGCCCATGACTACTACCCTATGACTTCTGCACCTTTCCAAAATCTGTTTCCCAATCTGTTCCTCCACATCTCTGCTACTATTGGGGGGCCTATAGAAAACTCCTAACAAGGTGACTGCTCCTTTCCTATTTCTGACTTCAACCCATACTACCTCAATAGGGTGATACTCCTCGAACTGCCTTTCTGCAGCTGTTATACTATCTCTAATTAATAATGCCACCCCCCCCCCCACCTCTTTTACCACCCTCCCTAATCTTATTGAAACATCTATAACCAGGGACCTCCAACAACCATTTCTGCCCCTCTTCTATCCAAGTTTCCGTGATGGCCACCACATCGTAGTCCCAAGTACCGATCCATGCCTTAAGTTCACCCACCTTATTCCTGATGCTTCTTGCGTTGAAGTATACACACTTCAACCCATCTCCGTGCCTGCAAGTACTCTCCTTTGTCAGTGTTCCCTTCCCCACTGCCTCACTACACGCTTTGGCGTCCTGAATATCGGCTACCTTAGTTGCTGGACTACAAATCAGGTTCCCATTCCCCTGCCAAATTAGTTTAAACCCTCCCGAAGAGTACTAGAAAACCTCCCTCCCAGGATATTGGTGCCCCTCTGGTTCAGATGCAACCCGTCCTGCTTGTACAGGTCCCACCTTCCCCAGAATGCGCTCCAATTATCCAAATACCTGAAGCCCTCCCTCCTACACCATTCCTGCAGCCACGTGTTCAGCTGTTCTCTCCCTATTCCTAGCCTCGCTATCACGTGGCACCGGCAACAAACCAGAGATGACAACTCTGTCTGTCCTGGCTTTTAACTTCCAGCCTAACTCCCTAAACTTGTTTATTACCTCCACACCCCTTTTCCTACCTATGTCGTTGGTACCAATGTGCACCACGATTTCTGGCTGCTCCCCCTCCCCCTTAAGGATCCTGAAGACACGATCTGAGACATCCCTGGCCCTGGCACCCGGGAGGCAACATACCTTCCGGGAGTCTCGCTCGCGACCACAGAATCTCCTATCTATTCCCCTAACCATTGAATCTCCTACAACTATTGCTTTTCTATTCTCCCCCCTTCCCTTCTGAGCCCCAGAGCCAGACTCAGTGCCAGAGACCCGGCCGCTAGGGCCTTCCCCCGGTAGGTCATCCCCCCCAACAGCATCTAAAACGGTATACTTGTTTTGAAGGGGAACGGCCACGAGGGATCCCTGCACTGTCTGCCTGTTTGTTTTTTTCCCCCTGACTGTAACCCAGCTATTCTTGACCTGTACCTTGGGTGTGGTTACCTCCTTGTAACTCTTCTCAATCACCCCCTCTGCCTCCCGGATGATCCGAAGTTCATCCAGCTTCAGCTCCAGTTCCCTAACACGGTCTTTGAGGAGCTGAAGTTGGGTGCACTTCCAGCAGGTATAGTCAGCGGGGACACCGGTGGTATCCCTCACCACCCACATCCTACAAGAGGAGCATGCAACTGGCCTAGCCTCCATCCCTTCTTACCTGACAGAATATAGCTGCCCTGTGAACTAACTAGATCTCCGCCCTCCGACTCTGCTCCCAGTCAGCTACACTTTCTGTAAACTCCTGGCTCTCTTCTCACTCTTTGCGGAAATGTCGGAAACAAAATGAAAGCAGCACCTTACTCCCTCCTCACCTAACTCCCTCGGTCACCAAACTCTTACTATAGCACTCATAAAGCACCAGTTAGTTAGTTCAAAGTCAATACTGTTTATTTACACACACAGTAATATCTACTCATGCACGAAATGCTACAGACTAAACTATCACTACTGCTAAAGCCTATACTTAGCTTCGGGCGCCCACTCAGTCAGAGGAACAATGGCCGGTGTTTGGTTTTGAGGCTGCTGGGGTCGAAGTGGTGAAGGGGAAACAGCTAAGGTCGTCCGTCTGGTAGCGAGCGTTGACCTTGGACTTACTTGCTTCTGGTGCAGCTGGTGGACGGGTCTCTCCGCTGTGAGAGCCGAGTCCAAGAGAGCGATTCTCTCTTGGGGCCTTCTTCTTACACCCGAAGGGGGCATCGCGTGCTTTTGGGCGGGCCTTGAACTTGGTCCCAATTAATTGGGCCGTGTCTTGATCACTCGTATTGATCCTGACCAATAAAGGGGTGGGTGCCCTGATGGCTGGCCGTGTCCTAGGTGGCCGTTGGCCTGCTTCGTTTTCTGCTTTCCTTTTGGGGAACTGGCGCCGCGAGGTCTGGGGCCAGATCGGTTTCTTAAATATCTTCCTTTGTTCCCGGAGATGGGCCATCCATATGCTAATGGGCCTACAGTCTCAGTCTTGTCTGGGAGCTGCGGCTCCAAAATGTCCATTTTGTATTCTGGAAGCGGCTATCCCAGATGTCTACACACCCTCCTTGTGATCCTGAACGGGAAGCGTGAAGGATCAAATAATCACATCGTCTTCGGTCTCCTTCCAAGTTGGGCACAAGTAAACACTTCATAGGCTCTACACTGCTCTGTCCTGTGAATTGCAACTTTCACCTAAATTATTTATGTACATACATCCTTATAAAATTCTACGGGGCGCTATGACATTCAGGCATGCATTACAAAATAAAAACTGGAACCTCTAACTCTCCTTAACTAAACTACCCTGACTCAAACAATCAAAAGAATTTACCACATTTTAAACTGTACAAATAGCAGCAACACAGGTCTCTCTGGCTTGGCAGTCAAGCACAGAGTTTTACATTTTTTTTATTGGAACGAACAAAACACACACAAAAAAACGGATGCCCTTTAATTCACTTAAAGGGGTTGAGGGATCTGTTGAAGTCCGAAAATAGGGGACCTGAGGGTGTATATCGGAGTGCGAGTGCGGGAGGCTTTCCTCTACCATTTCCTCAGTCTTAGAGTCTGAACAACACTGCAGAATATCGCAAGTACTAATAGTGATTCCACAACGTAGGATAGGGAATACCAGGTGATGAACCGGTCACACCAGCTCGGTGTATCGGTAACTATCTCGGGGTTTAGTGTGTGGCAAGGGTGGGAAGCATTCACGGCCTGCGTGGTAGGGGTCAGGGGAGTAGCGTCTGCGCGCAACTGGAGGGATCCCGCTAAGATCCGACTGTAGAACATGATGGTTGTCGTCATCTTTCCCTTTCTGTCTTCTTTTCATCTTCTGAGGTTCCGAAGTTCTATGGACACAAGCATAATATCTGTTATTATCTTGCTTAAGATCTCATATGTCTGTCTGTCTGTCTGTCCTCTTATTGCCAATTACCCATTATGATTGGTCACCATCTGTGACTCAATCACAGATTTTTTTTTGTTTTTGTTTTAAACCAAATATTTTGGACAAGACATCCGAGCACAGTGCGAGCCGTCTCGCAGCCTGTGCGATCTACCATCCCAGTGTTCGAGGATGTAAATAGCATTTGGAAGCAACCTAAGGGTTGCCATAAAGAAACAAAAAGAGTTTTGAATTTAAAGAGCCAATATGGGGTGCGTATGGGCCGCGGTGGGTAGGAATAGGTGGAATCCCGTGGTAGGATGGTGACCAGTGCCTTGTGTGCTCTACCTGAGCGTAGCTGACCGGAGGGGGGGTCCTCAGGCAGGGCGGGGACCAGTGCCGTTTCTCCACTGCCTGAGTGACCGGCAAGAACGGAACGAATATGTGGTCATCGTGGGGGCTGCCTCTCATGATTACCTTCAAATCAGGAGAGTAGTTATGATTGGTTGTCTGCGGACAAACCTGTTCCATTAACTGCCAGTGGGTATTAAAAGAGTGGTGGCGTGGGGCCATGAAAAACTTTAAATTAACAAACAAGATTTAACATTCACAATGACAAACAAACATTCATTACAAACATGGTGCATGTTCCATCAAAAAGGACATCGTAACTACATCGGTTCCTTTTTACCATCATCTGGACACCTCATTGCTCAATAGTGTTGCTCTTATTAGCCTTAGTTTTATTAGCTCTAATTCTGTCACCTTTGCTCACGAGTCGCCAGGTATCTTTCTGATACAGCCACGTGGTTCAAGCTCATGTAATGATTAATAATACAGCACACCGCTTAGTAAATGTTAAATCAACAATCATTTATTATATGCAGCAATAAATACTTATACAATAATACTACCTCTAGACTATTACCTACCACTAAAGGCCAACACTTAACTTTGGTGATGGCCCACCAGGTCAGGGAAATGAATGGCTTATCGAATTGGGTCTGGCCTGCGGGATTCAAAAAGGCTGGTACGGGTCGATAGTCTGGAACACCTATCTGGTAGCGATCGCTGGAGTAAGACTTACTTGTTCTTTCGTCGAAGGTTGCGAGTAGGAGAAGAAGGGTCGATCTGAACTTGGCCCCTATCTTTATAGTTCCCAGGGGCTTCCCGCCTCTCGGGGCGGACCTTGACCCTGGTCCCAAGTGATTGGACTTGGTCCCAATCACTGGGTTCGATATGCTCCAATAATGGGGCGATTCCTTGATCGGGGCTGGTCGTTCACCTTTCTTTGTCTCGGCCACTGCTGGCGCCGAGAGGTCTGGATCGGCTTTCAATTGCTCATTTGTAGCAATTGTTCCCGGGGATAGCCGATTAAACTGCAGATGGCTGGGTTGATGTGCTGCTAATGGTTGCAGGTATCGGTCTGGGCTGACTTCCCCAGAGCCGGATACACTGTTCCATCTGCAGCTGTCCGTTTGTGTCCTGTTGGCTGATTTTCCCATCAGCCTTTTCAGCTCGCCATTTTACATCGGGTTTGGCCAAATTAATCGTGAATCAGCCATTTTAGGTGACTACAATAGCGAACAGAGTCGCAAAGGGATTTGTTTGGTGGGAGTCAGAATCTATGTCATCATCTTCTCCTGGCTGCCATACTCGTGACTGGAGTAGGTGCGCTAAAGCTGCGTGGGGCGAATTGGGGTCCATCTCATCATTCCGGATGAGCCTGAACGAGTTGTCTCGGTGCCAGAATCTTGTGTCGAGGTTGGAGCTGTTAGGGGTTAATCCATAATCGTCGGGTGGGTCTGGGTCAGGGGCTTTAATGTATGTTATCTCGAAGGGGTCGCTGGAATCATGTTGGGAATCGCTGGGAGTGGGGCCTGGTGCAGGGGTGTAATCGCAGCGTGGTGTGCTGGGGCTGTCACTATCGCTTTCGCTGTCACTGTCGCTGCTGGTTGATGGAAGGGAGAGGCTGAGGGCTGTTATGTTATGGGGAATGGGCAATTTGACGATCGAGTCAATTCTCTTTTGCTCGATCTCACGTTTACCATGTGTGATTAATGTACCTAAGTAAATCACTTTTTCCTGCAAAATATGGGCCTTCTTGGGGTTCACTTTACATCCAATGTGTTGTAGGAGTCCTAAAGGTTCGGCGTGAAGCGAAATGTGGTCTCCCTTTGTGTCCATCTGTAGTAGCAGATCATCTACAAATTGGACCAGATAATCGGGTCGGGAAAATTTTGCTAATCCATTTGCCAGCCGTCGGTGGAAAATAGAGGGGGAATTGTGGAAGCCTTGTGGAAGACATGTCCACGTATATTGTTGTCCCTGGAATGTGAATGCGAATTCATATTGGCACGCTTTATCCAATGGAATGGACCAAAAGCCATTGCTAATGTCCAAAACCGGAATTTGTTTTGACTGTAGTCCCTGTTTGAGCATGGTCTCGGGACTCGTGGCTACGGTGGGGGCTGCTACTGGGGTTACTTTGTTCAGTTCCCGGTAATCAGTGGTCAGTCACCATGATCCATCGGGTTTCCTGACGGGCCAAATTGGTGCGTTATTCGTGGCGGCTACTGATCGGAGTACGCCTTGATCTAGCAGACCCTGCATTACTTTGGAGATCTTTCCCTCTGCTTCTTGGGGAAAACCGTACTGCTTTAGGGGTCTGGGGTTGGGACCTGTAATGTTCACTAAGCCAGCTATCTTGCCACAGTCGTGCTTGTGCTGTGCAAATGCTGCTTTGTGTTGCTGCAGGACTTCCCTAACTTCTTTATTCTGACTAATGGCTTGGGGGTCGAACAGAAGTCTCCTACTGCGCCAATTCTGTTTTCATAGTCTCCAACTGTGAGCGTGGTGGGGGCTCGTGCTGCCTTTGCCATTCTCCATACACATTTATTTACCGGATCAAATGAGAGGTTGTGGGAGCTCATGAAGGCAATTCCTAAGATGTGGTCGGCTGTCTGGGGCAGATCGACCAGAACTACGGGGTGTTTTGTTTTAATGTTCCCTATCTCTATTGCTACAGGGGCTGTGATGTGTCCCAGTTGTAAATAATCTGTAAAACCACTGAGTGTAATGGTGTCGGTGGTGGGCCACGTGTCTCGCTGAAACATTATGGAGGAATTGAGTGTGGTGCGGGACCCTCCTGTGTCCCAAAGAAATTCTACGGGGTGTCCCCGGACTGTGCCTGCCACTACCGGTCTACCGGACTTGTCCCAAAGGGTGTTGCAGTCCTAAGTTGGGGAGCCCGAACACCATCAGTCGGTGCCGTTCATATCTGCATTCTCAGAACGGGCGCTAACGCTGTGGATTGGCTTTGCCCTATTCTTATTTAGGGTGCCTGGCTGTTGGTTTCTCTGCTGCTTCTGGGGCGCATTGCACTGTCGTGCGTAGTGTCCTAATTGTCCACAATTGTAACACTCCTGGGATTTGGGTTGCTGTGTGCTGTTCCTGCCCTCATTTACCCATGCGGGGTTCTGGTGCGCCCTAACTGGATGCATGTCTGCCTGTTCTTCCTCGGTTTTAACAAATGCGGTTTTGCCTTGGATGGACTGTTCCCAAGCATGGGACAAACTATTCAAAACCCATTTCTCATTGTGGGCCTCGTCTGAGGGGTCAAATTTGGGCAAGCTCTCTGTCCTGCCTCTGTCGCATGAGAGACTAGGATGCGAGTCCATTTGGCCATATTATCTGGGGACAAATGGGCGCGGGCTAACTCTCCAAATACCACTGTAAAATGAATCCACAAGCGTCCAGCAAATGCTGTGGGGTGCTCTGTCTTTTTCTGCCGACATTTGTTTATGCCTTCCACGGGGTCTCCTTTGTTATAGCCGATCGCATCTAGGATCGCTGTGTGCATTTCTTGGAGTGTGCCTCCTCCTACATTCTGTGGGTCGGGAGGGGCTGCCACGACTGAAGGGTCGAGGCTTAAAACTGTGAGCTTCACTTGCTCCTTTTCATCCAGGCCATACATGGTCGCTTGCTGTTTTACTCTTGCGAAGTAATGGTGAGGGTCCGATGTGGGTAGGAACGGTATAATTTTATGACATGCGTCCCGTAATTGGGTTACGGTTAACGGGGTCGTGTACAGGAAATCTGGGTCTCCTTCTGTTGTGGCCCTTCGCTGTGTGGTTACAGGGTTCATAGGGGTGTGTTCTGCCTGTGCAGTCGGGGGTTGGGGTGCTTTTCTCTTTTGTGGCTTGTCCTGTGTACATGTCCCATGTACATATCTATGGGCAGTCTCATTTAACTCCTGCCAATCGGGGCAGTTTTTCTGGTCTAACTGGGGTCCAAACGTGCTCTGAAACCCATTCTGAACAGAAAGCAGAGATTGCAATTCTGCAATTTGCTTCCGGCACTTTGCGTGATCTATCGAGCACTGCCTTTGTTCCGTCGTGGAAGTGTGGAGTGCTCGTAGGACTGCTTTTAAGTCGTTGCACTGTTTCTGCAACTGCTCAGCCTGTTGTTCGGTTTCCTGTCTTACCAAGACTGCGCGTTGCGTGTCTTGGTAGGCCTTATCATAGTGGGTCTGAAAACTACTCAAATGGGCGAGACAAGACTGGTGTGCCAGCTTGGCATCAGCCACCTCCTTGTCCCGCGCCGCTAACTGGTCTCTCAATTCCCTGTTCTCCTTCTCAAATTCGCTCACGTCTCCTTCACTTCCTGTCTCTCTCCTCAATCTCTCTACGGAGTGTCCTAATGACCTCCTCTGTGCCTCGCAATTGTGCCAAGCAGTACACACTTGCCATCGGCTTGCGAGCTTTCTGTAAGCTCTTCTTATGGATCTCTGTCAGGTTCTCCCACCAAGTATACCCTGTACTCCCGGGACCTGTTTCGTCATTGGCGCAGGATTCACTCCAAAGGGGCCATCCTTTCCCTTTGAGATATTTTCTGATCTCTTCTTCCCATACAGGACACTGTCCTACTTTACTGGTCGCTGCGACCTCGAATTCCTGGGAGTTCATAAGGCATTCCATTGCCTTCATTGCCATTTTCTCTATCTCTGGGTTCTCTACTGAATTTGGAACAGGGGATGATAAAGTGGTGATGTAAACACGGGTATGGCTTACGCTAATTTCCAGCCTACAAAACTCCCGACAGTTTTACGCAACAAAATCTCTCAGGTTACCTTAGATCCCTGTTAGTACGCATGCATTAACATACTTCCGAATCTTGGAGGTTTGATCAGTATTGTTCTTACACTTGTGGTTTTTCTGTTTCCAATTGGATTCTAATTCAAATTTGGGTTCTCTCGGAGTGACTAGGCCACTTCTAGGTCAAATCCCATCAGAGTCGCCAGTAAATGTTGCTCTCTTCGGTTGGCTCTGAATATGGCGGTCAATATGGTCGCCTTCCTTAATCCTAATTATGTTTGCTCGAGAATCGCCAGGTATCTCTCGATACCGCCACAAGATTCAAACCCGAATACTGATCAAAGAGTCGGTACACCAGTTAGTTAGTTCAAAGTCAATACTGTTTATTTACACACACAGTAATATCTACTCATGCACGAAATGCTACAGACTAAACTATCACTACTGCTAAAGCCTATACTTAGTTTCGGGCGCCCACTCAGTCAGAGGAACAATGGCCGTTGTTCGGTTTTGAGGCTGCTGGGGTCGAAGTGGTGAAGGGGAACAGCTAAGGTCGTCCGTCTGGTAGCGAGCGTTGACCTTGGACTTACTTGCTTCTGGTGCAGCTGGTGGACGGGTCTCTCCGCTGTGAGAGCCGAGTCCAAGAGAGCGATTCTCTCTTGGGGCCTTCTTCTTATACCCGAAGGGGGCATCGCGTGCTTTTGGGCGGGCCTTGAACTTGGTCCCAATTAATTGGGCCGTATCTTGATCACTCGTATTGATCTTGACCAATAAAGGGGTGGGTGCCCTGATGGCTGGGCGTGTCCTAGGTGGCCGTTGGCCTGCTTTGTTTTCTGCTTTCGGTTTGGGGAACTGCCGCCGCGAGATCTGGGCCAGATCGGTTACTTAAGTATCTTCCTTTGTTCCCGGAGATGGGCCACCCATATGCTAAGAGGCCTACAGTCTCAGTCTTGTCTGGGAGCTACGGCTCCAATATGCAGACAGGCTCTGTGCCTGCTTGCTTTCTTAACATTGTCCATTTTTCCCTGCGATCTTTGCAAATGTCCATTTTGTATTCTGGAAGTGGCCATCCCAGATGGCTACAGTACTTGTTCACTCGGCCTCTATTTAAAAAAAACAGTATTTCATATATATTTTTAATCATTTTCTCAACCTGCCCTGTCACCTTCAGAGATTTGTGTGCACATATCCTCAGGTCTTTCTGTTTCTGCACCCACTTTAGAACCGTACCCTTTACTTTATATTGTCTCTCCTCATCACTTCACATTATGCATTAAATTTCATCTACCACATGGCTACCAATTCCACCAAACTATCTATGTCCTCTTGAAGTCTATGGGTCCAGGAGTTAGGGGATTTTATGAAGCCCGCAAGAGAGGGAAACCTGGTGTGTGGGGTGACTGAGTTAGATGGGAGCTGACATTTCAATTTTGCAATGATGGTTTGAGATGCAGAGATTAAGGCCAGTAGTTGAATTTGGCAGGGCTGGAAAATCCCACCAGTGGAAAAAGCCAGAAAATCCTGCCTGAAGTCATCAGCTAGTTTATGGCATCCTGAGGCAGGACCCCACTTTTAATACATTTGCATACAATGACTACTTATTAGTGCAAAAGTCAAGATAAAGTCAGTGGCGTAAGTGAGTCTCATGGCATTTGGTTCACATTTGTTTAAAGGTGGTGTGCGCCAGTCAGCTTTGTGCAGTTGTGGCTGAGGTCAGTGGTGTTCCTTTTTGAACTCTATGGCACAAAGGAGGGGAGCAGGAAAATGACAACTTGCATGGTGGCTCAGGTCTGGCAAAGGTGAGTCCGTGGTGGAGGGTGGGTCGGTGTGGACCTGGGTTAGGGGCATGGAGGAGTGGAAGAGAGATCCAAGAGAGGACAGAGTGTTATCAGTAATAGCATATGTTGGAGAAATAATACAGCAGCTTGTATTTTACCTTCAGAAAGTTTATTCTTCATGAAGCTCAGTAGAGTTACAAACCTGTGGTTCCCCCAACTGTTCCAGCTGTGTCCATTTATGCATGGGGTCAGGAGGGTAGAGGAGTGGAAGAGGGAAGGGTCTGGCATCATGGCTGTGATGGTGGGAACAGTCAGTCAAGTTGAGAACATGAGGAGCCTAAAGGATGATGTCAGTACTGTTCATATGTGGGTCTATCTCACGGTGTTGACTGGCAGAACGTTTGCATGCTTTTTAGCTCACCTATAACATTTTAGTTATCCCAACTAAGAGCAATCTTAGACCATGGCCATAACACTGAAGGGCAGGCCAGCTGAGACTGCATGTTCAGCCATGTCCCGCCGATTAATGAGTACAACAACAAACACACAGACACATTCGGTAAAGAATGAAATAAAAAACGCCTCATCATTCCTTCCACAATAAAGGAAATGTCCTTAACGCCTCTTAGACATTAATATATGACAAACTTCCGGCGTGCCCATACATTAAGTTCTCTGGCTAGGCTAGTCTCAACAAATAATGATGACAAAGTGAACCCAATGTAATGTGAAACATTAAAAGTTAAATTTAAATTTGTAAAACACCCGTGCCACCTCTGTGCTCTCAGTAAGCGTCATGTAAATGGCAATGGAGTTGGGCTGGAAAGGCGTGGTTGTGATGAAGAGCCTGCCTGTTTGCCCAGGAGATTATTCCACAGCATGCCTGCACCGCCTGCATTGTCAGCTGATGGTGGGTTTCATCAGTGAAAAGCGTTTGCTGGTTGTGGTAGTCACCACAGTTGTATTATATTGTATATATAGGTACTACGGTAAGGCCAAACAGGTACAGGGGTAGATCCTTGCCTGCTGGCTCCGCCCAGTAGGCGGAGTATAAATGTGTGTGCTCTCCGAACAGCACCCATTTCGTAAGCTGCTGCAGGATGCCACACATCTCTGTGTAATAAAGCCTCGATTACATTCCACTCTCGTCTCGTCGTAATTGATAGTGCATCACTGGTTTGTGATCACATTTGTCTCCCATGTACATTTTTGCCATTTTAAATTTTAATTGCAATCATGTAATCAGCAGAAAGCAAGAGGGCAAAAGTGATGGCCACTTCCTGTTCCACTGTTGGGAATGGCACACCACGGTTAAAATTCCACCCTATCGGCAAGTGCAAACGATTTTCACACGTGACAAATACAGTAGGAAATGTCGACATCTATCTGATTTTTCTTTGGAGTTTGACATCAAAGTGCCTCCCAAGGAACAAGAAGAAATCTTGTATTCGCAGTCAACTTTGAAAACCGGACTTATTCGCTCCTAAAACTGATAGTGCCGCCTATAAAGCACCAAAGGCCAAGTCAGTTTTCAAGTGGCATTGGTTGTACATATGGAAGTCTGATAACTGGGTGTCCACCAAAGCTGGAGCTCAGCACTTAAAAGGTTCTTGCTTTAGGCTTTCTCAAATAATATTCTTCCATAGCCATTGGGTATAACAACTGGTACAAACCAGTGTAAATGTCAATAAATGAGCCTCCGTGACTCATGGGCTTTTCTGTATTAATTCAAGGGACGGCGGCTTTGCCTGCTCGGCCAGCACTTATTGTCCATCCCTAACTGCCTTTTTAGATGGTGGTGGTGAGCTGCCTTTGTCCTTCTAGATAAGTTTGGAATGTTCTGTTGATGGAGCCTTGGTAAATTGCAGTAGTGCATCTTGGAGATGATACACATTGTTGCCATTGTGCATCGGTGGCGGAGGGAGTGACTGTTAAAGATGGTGGATCGGGTGCCAATCAAGCAGGCTGCTTTGTCCTGGATGGTGATGAGCTTCTGAAGGGTTGTTAGAGCTGTACTCTTCCAGGCAAGTGAGGAGTATTCATCACACTCCTGGCATGTGCCTTGTAGGTGGTGGACAGGCTTTGGGAAGTCAGGAAGTGAGTTACTCACTGCAGAATTCCCAGTCTCTGGGAATGATGGCCATTGTCGCCACAATATTTATATGGCTAGTCCAGTTCAGTTTCTGGTCAATGGTAACCCCCAGGATGTTGATAGAGAGGGATTCAGAGATGGTAATGCGATTGAATGTCAAGAAAAGATGATTTGATTCTCTCTTGTTCAAGATGGTTATTGTCTGGCACTTGTGTGGTGCGAATGTCAGTTGCCACTTAGCAGCCCAGGCCTGAGTGTTGTCCAGGTCTGGCTGCATATGGAGATGGACTGATTCAGTATCTGAGGAATTGCAAACGGTGCCAACCATTGTGGAATCATCAGTGAACATCCCCTCTTCTGACATTTATGATGTTGCGAACCTCATTGATAAAACAACAGGAGTTGGTTGAGCCCAGGAACTCCTGCAGTGATATCCCGGGACTGAAAAGATTGACTTCGAACAACCACAGCCATCTTCCCTTTTGCTTGATGTAACACCAACGAGTGGTCAATTTTCCTCTAATTCCCATTTCTAGGGCTTTGTAATAACCCTCATGACCCATAGGATACGTGGATATAAGCTCCCCCACAACTGGGCAGAGGCCCATCAGTTGGAGCTTGCAAAGAATGCCTCATAAAAACCAGCCCAGACATTGGGCCGGGCGTGATCGGTATTCCCGAATGGGACCTTGGGACTGAAGGCAAGTTGCGGTCTTTTTTTGTTGTCGAATTACATTTTTTATTTATTTAACTTCTCGGTTATACTGAGCTTTTATACTGACGATGAGGAAAACAACGATCCTGGACATACTGACCACACTGGAATTCCCCAGCACAAGACCGAGGTCAGCAAGACCTTAAAAAAGCAGCTTTTTTGAAGGCTAGAAGGCAGTGATGTAGGCGTAGAAGACTGGACCCAGTATATCAAATGGATGGGGTATTTCTTCCACAAATGGTATGTTAGAGATGACCGGCTAAAAGTAATACTCCTGACCGCCTATGGGGCCCCGACATTCAAAGTAAACAAGAACCTCACCTACTCGGTGGCCCTGGACTCGAGAACGTTTAGCAAACTCATGGAACTTGTTGCGAATCATTGCGATCCTAAGCTGTCGGTAAGAATGCAGAGTTCAATATGGCCTACTGAACCACTGGGGAATTGGTCACGGAATATCTGATACACTTCGCAAGTTAGCCGAGCACTGTGACTTCAGCCCATTCCTCCCTCAGATGTTGAGAGATTGTTTGGCATGTGGCAACCCAAAGGAAGCTTGTTAGAGGAACTGGCCTAGGATCTAAAAAGGGCCATAGAATTGTTGCTCACCCACGAGAACACAGGGAAGGGGGTTCAGGAACTCCAGAGTTCCATGGGCTATGACATGCATAGTGTTGGCCTTCCCCCCGAGGATAGGACGTCCGTGAACCCAGTCACCACCAAAATAACGTTGTGGTCTGATCTGTGGCCAACGGCCACCACAGCCTGACAGGACATCTCCCCAGAGGACAATGAGGAGTACCCACAACAATGCTGTACTTTCAGTCACAGGAATCATGACAATTGAGGCTACCAGAATCGACAGCGAATGCGTCGCCCTGGTTAGGTGACACAAGTGCCCCAAGCCAGGGCTTTGCACATTGTCTCCCTGAGAAAGACGACTTCATGCAGTTAAATAAGCATAACATTCCAAGTTAACAGGCAACCTTTGGAGATGGAAATTGATACGGGGGCTGCTATTTCAATTAGTGGGCAACAGATGTTCTATAAGCTCCATTTGGGGATCCAACACCTGGGCTTGAAGGATACTAAGGCCCGGCTGGCAACATATACCAGGGAGCCATTGACCTTCATTGGGACCACAGTGACCCCGGTTGCCCACGGACAGCAGTCGGTCCAGCTACCACTGATATTGGTGCAAGAACCCGAACCCAACCGTTCAGGCCGTGACTGGTTACAAAGGCTCTGCCTGGACTGACAAAATCTTCCAGATGGGTACTGGTGATGTAGTCTGAAGACCTCAGAAATTATCAGGAAGTTTTCCAGGAAGGCCAAGGAAAGATAAAGGGGGCGACAGCTAAAATCTACATTGACTCAGGTCCAGCCCAAATATATGTGGGCCCATTCTGGTCCCATACGCCTTGCTTACAAAGGTAGACGATGAACTGAGATGGCTGGAGGCCTTGGGCATCATATGCCTAGCCCAGTTCACAGAGTGGCAGTGCCAGTGGTCCTGGTGCTGAAGCCAGACAAGTTTGACACGCAACAGGGCCTCCTGCTTGGACAGGTACCCTATGCCACATGTAGTGAGCCTAAACTCAAAGATAGCTGGGGGCCACTCGTTCAAGAAACTGGACATGATACACGCGTACCTCCAGCTGCAGTTAGACGTGACATCTAGAAAACACGTAACCGTCAACACCATCAGGGCGTTATCCGAGTGCACCCAGCTTCCATTTGGGGTGGCATCGGTGTGTGCAGTTTTCCAGCAGGTGATGGAAAACATCCTTCAAGGGCTCCCCAGGGTGGCTGTCTACCTGACCGACATACTTATTCCAGGAGCCACTAAGAAGGAACACCTGGGCAACCTAGAAGAGTTCCTCCCACGGTTTTCCGACATGGGTGTCCACCTGAAAAGGGGCAAGTGTGTCTTCCAGGCAAAAGAGATTCATGTTAGGGATACCTCATTGATAAGAACAGGATACACCATGGGCGGCACAATGGCACAGTGGTTAGTACTGCTTTCTCTTAGCACCGAGGATCCGGTTCGATCCCGGCCCCGGATGACTGTCTGCGTGGAGTTTGCACATTCTCCCCCTGTCTGCGTGGATCTCACCCCCACAACTCATAGATGTGCAGGTAGGTGGATTAGCCATGCTAAATTGCACCGTAATTGGGAAAAAAATAATTGGGTACTCCAAATTTTCTTAAAAAGAATGGGATGCACCTGATGGGGGGGCGGGGGGGGAGTCCGAACCATCAAGGGAGCCCTGTCAACTGAGTACGCGACAGAGCTGCGGTCGTTCCTGGGGCTCATCAACTATTACAGAAAGTTCATCCCAAACCTGGCTACTTTCTTGATGCCTCTACACGTGCTTATAAAGAAGAACCAGCCACGGGCATGGAAAGAACTGAAAGTGGAAGCATTCGCCAGGGTGAAGCAGCAACTGCTATCTTCAAAACAATTGACACATTAGGTTCTCCTGTGTGACACCTCTCCATTTGGCATTGGGGCAGTGTTGTCCCATCGGCAGGGTAATGGAATGTAACGGCCAATCGCCTATGCGTCCAGAACTCCAGCCGATGTGGCGCGCCACTTCTTGCTGGTTGAAAAGGAAGGATTGACTGTGATTTTTGCAGTAAAAAAATTTCATCAGTACATCTGTGGACCTCATTTTACAGTAAACACAGACTATAAACCCTTACTTGGCCTGTTTAAGGAGGATAAAATGATAGCACCGATAGCATCAGCCAGGATCCAACGGTGGCTTAGCTGTCGGCAGTGTACAAATACACATTCGAACATAGTCCTGACATCCAGATTGTGCACAAGGATGCCCTCAGCCGATTTTCGCTGCATGTACCAGATGTCTTCCACCACTTCACGAGCCACCGTGGAGAAGTTGCGGCAGTCTTTTAACACCCACAGGATTCCACAGGTACTTGCCACTGACAATAGTCACCCCCTTTCCCAGTGAGGAAATTCAAGACTTTATGCTTACGAATGAGGTGAAACACATCCGAACTGGCCCATATCACCCATGTTCAAACGGTCTGGCGAAATGAGCAGTCCAGACACTTAATGCGGCATCAAGAAACAGGCTGCAGGGTCAGTTGATATAAATCTGGCATGGTTCCTATTTACTGAGCTGGCTACGTCACATGCTACAACTGGGATACCGCCGGCAGCGATGTTGATGGGCTGATGCCTCCAGTCCTGCCTAGGTTCAACATTCCTGAACCTTGGCGGGAAGGTAGAAAAGAAGTAGGACCACCAGAAGAAGTATCATGATCATTGAACACGTGACAAAGGATTTAAGTAGGGGGACTACCCCGGTTTGAAATTTTGGGGACAGCACCCAATCGATTTCAGGGACCATAGTGGACAAAACAGGGCTGATCTCCTACACAGTCAAGACTGGAGAACGGATCGTGCAAAAACATGTGGACCACCTCAAAGGCAGGGAGCCCGCCCCAGATGAATAGGCCCCCCCCCCGGCAATGTCTGCCATCCTTGAACGGTGGTGTACTTTCCACCAGGGACCTGTGCCCAGGCCAGTATGACATGGATATCCTTAAACTATGAACCCGAGTTCTGGACCTCCCCACCATTGGCGACATTCTTTCTGAATCTACCCTGTCTAATCCTGTTAGAATTTTGTAAGTTTCTATGAGATCCTCTCTCACTCTTCTAAACTTCAATGAAGATAATCCTAACCAACTTAATCTCTCCTCATATAACAGTCCCACCAACCCAAAAATAAGCTGGTAAACCTTTGCTGCACTCCCTCCATAGCAAGAACATCCTTCCTCAGATAAGGACACCAAAACTGCACACAATACTCCAGGTGTGGCCTCACCAATTCCCTATACATTTGCAGTAAAACATTTCAAGTCCGATACTCAAATCCTCTCACTATGAAGGCCAACATACCCTTTGCCTTCTTTACTGCCTGCTGTACCTGTTATACCTGTGTGCTTACTTTCAGTGACTGATGCACAAGAGCACCAAGGACTCGCTGAGTATCCACCTCTCTCAATTTACACCCATTCAAATAATAATCTACCTTCCTATTTTTGCTACCGAAGCAGATAACCTCACATTTATCCACGTGAAACTGCATCTGCCATGCATGTGCCCACTCACGCAGCCTGTCCAAATCCTGCTGAAGCATCTCTGCATCCTCCTCACAGCTCACCCTCCCACCCAACTTTCTATCATCTGCAAATTTGGAGATAGTACATTTCGTTCCCTTGTCCAAATCATTAATATATAATGTGAACAGTTGGGATCCTAGCACAGATCTCTGCGGTATCCCACTAGTCACTGCCTGCCAATCAACAAAAGACACATTTATTCCAACATTTTGCTTCCTGTCTGCTAACCAGCTTTCTATCCATCTCAAGACACTACGCACAATCGCATGCACTTTAACTTTACATATTAATCTGCAATGTGAGACCTTGTTGAAAGCCTTCTGAAAGTCCAAATAAACCACATCCACCCGTTCGCCCTGGTCAACTCTACGAGTAACACCTTCAAAGAATTCCAGTAGATTTGTCAAGCATGATTTCCCTTTCGTAAATCCATGCTGACTTTGTCTTATTATACCACTCCTTTCCAAATGCGGTGCTATGAAATCCTTGATAATGGACCCCAGCAACATTAGGCTCACTGGTATCTCGTTCTGTGTTTTCTCTCTTCCTTTTTGAATAGCGGACTTATATTAGCTACCCTCAAATCTGTAGGAACCATTCTATAGTCCAAAGAATTTTGAAAAATGGCCACCAATGGATCCACTATTTCTAGGGCCAATTCCTTAAGCACTCTGGGATCATTATCAGGCTCTGAAGATTTATCCACCTTCAATCCCACTAATTTCCCCAACACAATTACTCTACTAATACTAATTTTCTTCAGTTCCTCACTAAAATTTGAGTTACTCCGAACTTCCGGTACATTATTCATGTCTTCCTTTGTGAAGACAGAAGCAAAGGACAAATTTATTTCCTCAGTCTTTTCTTTGTTCCTCGTTACGAATTCCCCCGTTTATAACTGTAAATGGCCTACATTCATTTTTATCAATCTTTTACTGTTTACATATCTGTAGAACATTTTACAATCAGTATTAATGTTCCCCGTTAGCTTAGTTCCATATTATATTTTCCCCTTCTTAATCAATCCTACATCCTGAATCTATCTTGCCTTGAATGTACTAACAATGGTGCATTCACAGCCCTCTGGGGTAGAGAATTCAAAAGATTCACAGCCCTTTGAGTAAGAAAATTTCTCATCTCAGTTCTAAATGATTGACCCTTTATTCTGAGACTGTGCTTCCGTGTTCTGGATGCAAACACCCCCTCCTCCCGCCAGCTGCTGAATATGTGACTCCCAGCAGGAGATTTGCTTGCCCATGTTTGACCTGATGCTATGAGACTTTCTGGGGTCAGAAATCAATGCTGAGGGCACCTAGGCCTACATTCTCCCACCACTGTGCCGCCGCACCTGCTGGATCTGTCCTGCCAATGGGACAGGACATACCCAGAGATAGTGTTGGTGGTGTCTGGGACATTATCTGTAAGGTATTATTCCATGAATATGACAATATCAGGCTGTTGTGGGACTAATTGTTGGATGACTCCCCCAATTTTCGCACAAACCTTCAGATGTAAGGAGGACTTTTCAAGGTCAACAGGGTTGGATTTACCATTGTTGTTTCCGGTGCCTAAGTTGATGTCAGGTGGTCCATCCGTTTTTGTTCCATTGTCAGGTGGTCCAACCGTTTACGTTCCTTTTCAACTTCATGGTGGGTAGATACAACAGAATAGCTTGCTAGGCCATTTCAGACAGCATTTAAGAGTCACCCACATTGCTGTGGAGCTGTAGGCCAGACCATGTAAGGACAGCAGACATTGGTGAAGCAAGTAGTGTTTATGATGATCGACAATGGCTTTGTGGTCACCATTAACCTAACCTTCAGTTCCAGATTTATTAATTGAGTTTAAATTCAGGGCAGCACGGTGGTGCAGTGGCTAGCACTGCTGCCTCACAGCGCCGAGGTCCCAGGTTCGATCCCGGCCCTGGGTCACTGTTCGTGTGGAGTTTGCACATTCTCACCATGTCTGCGTGGGTTTCGCCCCCACAACCCAAAGATGTGCAGGGTAGATGGATTGATCTCGCTAAATTGCCCCTTAATTGAAAAATGTATTGAGTACTCTAAATTTATATTTTAAAAAATTGAGTTTAAATTCCAAGCATCGATCATGCTGGGATTTGAAGCTGTGTCCCTAGAGCAGTAGCCTGGGCCTCTGAATTTCTAGTCGGTTGACATTACCACCACTCCTCTGCTTTTCAGCCTCCTTCCTCCTTTACATTCACCCAATCGTCCTTCTCACCTCTCCCTACATGTGAACCGAGGTCGAGAGTGTCAGTTTGTTGTTTGACCATAAGAAGCAGCACTGCCAAGCTTGATCTACTTCTCAACATGGCATTCACACAACTGAGACCACATGACGGACATCAGAAACTGGGAAACCTGACTGAATTTACCTTCCTTAACCTGATGGCATCAAGCCCAATTCGAGTGCCAATAACCCAGCCTTGAATGTGGTTAGGTAACTCAACAGCAAATAAAATACTACAGATGCAGGAAGTCTGAAAATTAGACCAGAAAATACCGGCAATCGTTCAGGTCAGACAGCATTCGTGGATGATCAAAAATCAAGATTTCAGCTCGAGCCGGAGGAGGTTGCTCAGCCTGAAATGTTAACTTCTGTTTTTCACTCGGCCCAACACAGACCAGAAAGCGCAGCTGGCTGTACAAGTCAGGGAGCGTAGCAAGTGCATTTAGACAATGAGACATAAACCATGTCTCAAAACGTAAGTGGAAAAGTGCAAAACTGAAGTGATTAGACAGCTGAGCAGTCAGAATTCAAAAAAACAAACAAAGAACAAAGAAAGGTACAGCACTGATGCACAAAGCATCAAGAACCACAAAGACATGTGAGACTTTAACCAAGGCTTTAATACATTACATAGGAAGCTTACCCGACACAGACGACCCCAGACAAAGTGGGTCCGGTCTCAGAAGTTGGGTCTTATACTTAACTCCCGGGGGAGTGGCCAAGGCGGAGCTCTCCGTGGCCAGGTCAGGTTACATACAGGTGACCGAACCTCTACAGAGCTACAGTACAATACACAGTACCATACACAGGATTACAGGGCCACGTTACACACAACTATTATATAACTATGTACAATGCTAGGGAAGTACAGTGGTGTATCACCACAAGCACAGGAACAGGCCCTTCGGCCCTCCAAGCCTGCGCCGACCATGCTGCCCATCTAAACTAAAATCTTCTACACTTCCGGGGTCCGTATTCCTCTATTCCCATCCTATTCATGTATTTGTCAAGATGCCCCTTAAACGACACTATCGGCCCTGCTTCCACCACCTCCTCCGGTAGCGAGTTCCAGGCACCCTCTACCCTCTGTGTAAAAAATGTGCCTCGTACATCTCCTCTAAACCTTGTCCCTCGAACCTTAAACCTATGCCCCCTAGTAATTAACCCCTCTACCCTGGGAAAAAGTCTCTGACTATCCACTCTGTCTATGCCCCTCATAATTTTGTAGACCTCTATCAGGTCGCCCCTCAACCTCCGTCGTTCCAGTGAGAACAAACCAAGTTTATTCAACCTCTCCTCATAGCTAATGCCCTCCATTCCAGGCAACATCCTGGTAAATCTCTCTAAAGCCTCCACATCCTTCTGATAGTGTGGCGAGCAGAATTGAACACTCTACTCCAAGTGTGGCCTAACTAAGGTTCTATACAGCTGCAACATGACTTGCCAATTTTTATAGTCAATGCCACCTGCCAACGAAGGCAAGCATGCCGATGCCTTCTTGTGTACCTTCTCCACCTGTTTTGGTCCTTTCAGTGACCTGTGGACCTGTACACCTAGATCTCTCTGACTTTCAATACTCTTGAGGGTTCTACCATTCACTGTATATTCCCTACCTGTATTAGACCTTCCAAAAAACATTACCTCACATTTGTCCGGATTAAAACTTTAATTTAAAGGAAGCCTTTCCAAAAGGTAGATACACTGCCTTTAAACCAATATTTAATGAGGTCTCTGTGGAACACGCATGCACACACACATGCTTGGGCATGCACATGCACACACTCTCATAGATATATTCAGACTGATTTTATCCCTTAATTCCAGTTAATCTTGGCTTGAATCGGACATTTAAATGATACCATTATTTTTACATGCTAGCTTTGCGAGTATTGTTTCTAATTTTAATGTCCCCTTTAAGGGGCGATCTTTCACAGGGCATGTGAGCCGCTCGGGGCTCATTGCGTGGGAGCACACAAACCCGGACCAATGGGGTAAAAGCACGAGTCTCTGGGTGCAGGGGCCCGAGCCGTCTAGACTCAGGGGTCAAGAAGAAAGAGCTGCACGACATACCTCTGTACATGTACATTGTTAAACCTCATGTTGATTCCAATAAACCCCTTTGTTATATAAGAAGCCTCCTCAGTGATACCTCACGCTGTTACATTGGCAACGAGACTATATCTGACAACAATCACAAGTTTCAAAATTCGCAGAGGTAGAGGTTACATCGGAAATCTCCAAGAAATGGAAAAGATGAGTGAAGACACGCAAAAGGACATTTTGCCTGTGGTATGCAGACCCCAGACTTATAACCTCATTGGAAATTTAACAATCCCGGAGGCCCCAGGCACAAAATTGTTTGACCAGTTCGTGACGTTTGTGAAAGAGCACTTGAACCCAAGACCCTCCATTATACTGCAGCGGTATAAATTTAATTCGACCATCAAGGATCAGGGGAGACAATTTCGGCTTTTGTATCCAGACTTTGTCAAATAGCTGAACCGTGTGAATTTGGTTCTTCGTTCAACGACATGCTGCAGGACCGTCTGATTTGTGGCATCAACAATATCAATATATTGGGGGTTAGCTCTATTTGGAGTTGCGGAAGAGCCGGGAGTGCAGGAGGCGAAAGAGGCCGACGTTGTGGCCTTTCCGTCCCTAGTAGCCCGGCGCAGGATCCTACTCATGTGGAAGGAGGCGAAACCCCCCGGACTGGAGGCCTGGGTAAACGATATGGTGGGGTTCATTAAACTGGAGCAGATAAAGTTTGCCCTGAGAGGATCGGCTCAAGGGTTCACCAGGCGGTGGCAGCCATTTCTCGACTACCTAGGGGAACATTAGAGGGAAGACAGATGACCAGCAGCAGCAACCCAGGGGGAAGGGGGCGGGGGGAGGTGGGGGGGGGGGGTTTAGTTTAGTTTAGGTCAAAGATAAAGGGGTTTTGTTACTTGTGTATTGTTAAAAATTTCTGTATTGTTATTGTTGCGTTTGCTTTGTAAGAGGGGAAAAATTGTTGTTTGGGAAAAAAATTCCAATAAAACATATTAAAAAAAAAACAATATCAATATATAAAGAAAATTATTAGCCAAAACAAAAATATCCCTGGACAAAGTGATAGGGATAGCTCAAGCCACTGAATTCACTGAGAAGGATGCTTCTGAATAACATTGTATGCAGGAAGGTGAGGTAAATCAACTTGGAACCATAAAATTACAACAGTGCAGAAGGAGGCTATTCTGCCCATTGAGTCTGTACCAACTCTTTGAAAGTCCCACTCCCCCGCCTTATCCACACAACCCCACCTAACCGACACATCTGTGGACACTTAAGGGGCAATTTAGAATGGCCAATAGACCTAACCTGTACTAAATTTGGACTGTGGGAGGAAACTGGAACACCCGGAGGAAACCCACGCAGGCAACGTGCAGACTCCGCACAGAGTGTGACCCAAGCGGGAATCGAACCTGGGTCCCTGGCACTGTGAAGTAACAGTTCCAAACACTATGCTAGTGTGCCGCCCAAAAATTCAAAGAAAATTTACCTTTTGAGCCATTGCTGGCATCAGTAAAATGAGTAGCTGAGTAGAATGCTTGGTACAACTAAGTGGATGGCAGCTTATCAATTCTGAATTTCTTTCCCAAATAGATCAGGCATCTATGATTCCACCCTCATCTTGCAGTCTCCACTCTCAAGCATTCCCTCCCTCTATCATATTCCCACACTTAAACCTCCTTCCTGCCTTAAAGATAATGTCATTAGTTTTCTTCATGACTGAATGGAGTTGCTGCACAGATATCACTGCTCCGCAACCTGGCTGACAGTAGGGGCAAGCATAATGGTGTCTTTACTTGGGTCGTGATGCCCATGGACCATGTATAGGGTCTAATGTTTAACCGGAATACATGTTGAGTAGCCACTGCTAATCGAACTTGGTTTTCAATACAGGATTTAATCACCAAATGGAAGGCAGTACGGTGAGAGATGGACACAAGCACCAACTAAGCTGCTGGTGCTCCATGGAAGGCAACCCTGGTGACAAGGGCTGCACTGGATTGGGATCCTGGTCTAAAGGCTGCACTGGATGCAAACCCTGGTCACAAGGGCTGCACTGGATACAGACCCTAGTCTCGGTGGTGGCAGTCTAGCAAGGAATCTACCAAACGACTTGAGTCTTGTCCAAACCAGGATCTTTATTGAATCATATGTGGTAAGATAGCGATCTCTTACAGAGCAAGTTATCATGGAGTTTCTTTGTACTCCTCTGGAACTACACCAAGCACGGCTGTCCACTTGTATGTCTTATGACCATCTGCTTGTGACCGGACGTGACCCCACTTCTATTTGAGTGCCTTGTCACATGACCACTGTCTTGAGGCCACATGGTGTGTCTGTACTGCCACCTGCTGGTTGGAGGTCGTACCATCAGCCGTCTATGGTATTGCTTACAGGCATATCACCAGAGAGGGTTACACTGGATACAGAGCAAGAACTCGAGAGCTGAACTTGTTTCCAATCCTGGTCTTGGCTGCAGTGGATACAGATCCTGGTCACAAATGTTGCACTGGATACAGATCCTAGTCTAAAGGGCTGAACTGGATACAGATCATGATCTCGAGGGGTGAATTGGATACAGCTCCTCGTCTCGAGGGCTGCACTAGATAAAGTCCCTGATCACGAGGGCTGCACTGGATATAGGTCCTTGTCTAAAGGGCTGCACTGGATACAAATCTTGGTCTTGAAGATGCACTGGATGAACAGCAAGGGCTGGAATTCTGCATTGAACTGGAATGCTGATCCTTGTCTTGAGGGCTGCACTAAATACAGAGCGAGGGTTCAGGGGCTGCACGTGATAGAGTGAAGGCTCCAGGGCTGCATTGGATACAGGGTGACTCAGTGTGTGATTGCAGGCTGCACTGGATACAGAGTAACTTCGATAGCTGCACTGTGAAGGACTGCACTGGATACAATGAAGAATCATGGGATGCATTGGGCAGATTCTTCGCTGGTTACATTAGTCAGAGTGAGGACACGGAGGCTGCACATGCCCCATTATCAGAGGTGGAATTGAAGTAACAAGTATACCGCTTTGGATACTGTTTGGGGGGGGACTTACCAGGGGTAAGCTATGGGGTACAGGTCTCTGGCACAGAGTCTGTCCCTGTTGCACAGAAGGGAAGGGGGAGAGGAGTAGAGCATTAGTCATTGGAGACTCCATAGTTAGGGGGATAGATAGGAGATTCTGTGGGAACGAGAGAGACTCGCGGTTGGTGTGTTGCCTCCCAGGTGCCAGGGTGCGTGATGTCTCGGATCGTGTTTTCGGGATCCTTAAGGGGGAGGGGGAGCAGCCCCAAGTCGTAGTCCACATAGGTACCAACGACATAGGTAGGAAAAGGGATAGGGATGTAAGGGAGGACTTCAGGGAGCTAGGGTGGAAACTTAGATCTCGGACAAACAGAGATATTATCTCTGGGTTGTTACCCGTGCCACGTGATAGTGAGATGAGGAATAGGGAGAGAGAAGAGTTGAACACGTGGCTACAGGGATAGTGCAGGAGGGAGGGTTTCAGATTTCTGGATAATTGGGGCTCATTCTGGGGTCGGTGAGACCTCTACAAACGAGATGGTCTACACCTGGACCAGAGGGGTACCAATATCCTGGGGGAGAAATTTGCTAATGCTCTTCGGGAGGGTTTAAACTAGTTCAGCAGGGGCTTGGGAACCTGAATTGTAGCTCCAGTATACAGGAGGTTGAGAGTAGTGAAGTCATGAGTAAGGTTTCAAAGTTGCAGGAGTGTACCGGCAGGCAGGAAGGTGGTTTAAAGTGTATCTTCTTCAATGCCAGGAGCATCCGGAATAAGGTGGGTGAACTTGCGGCATGGGTTGGTACCTGGGACTTCGATGTTGTGGCCATTTCGGAGACATGGATAGAGCAGGGACAGGAATGGTTGATGCAGGTGCCAGGGTTTAGATATTTCAGTAAGCTCAGGGAAGGTGGTAAGAAAGGGGGAGGGGTGGCATTGTTAGTCAAGGACAGTATTACGGTCACAGAAAGGACGTTTGATGAGGACTCGTCTACTGAGGTAGTATGGGCTGAGGTTAGAAACAGTAAAGGAGAGGTCACCCTGTTAGGGGTTTTCTATAGGCCTCCGAAAAATTCCAGAGATGTAGAGGAAAAGATTGCAAAGATGATTCTGGATAGGAGCGAAAGCAACAGGGTAGCTGTTATGGGGGACTTTAACGTTCCAAATATTGACTGGAAATGCTACAGTTTGAGTAATTTAGATGGGTCCGTTTTTGTCCAAAATGTGCAGGAGGGTTTCCTGACACAGTATGTAGATAGGCCAACGAGAGGCGAGGCCATATTGGATTTGGTACTGGGTCATGAACCAGGACTGGTGATAGATTTGGAGGTAGGTGAGCACTTTGGTGATAGTGACCACAATTCGATTACGTTTACTTTAGTGATGGAAAGGGATAGGTATATACCGCAGGGCAAGAGTTATATCTGGGGGAAAGGCAATTATGATGCGATGAGGCAAGACTTAGGATGCATCGGATGGAGAGGAAAACTGCAGGGAATGGGCACAATGGAAATGTGGAGCTTGTTCAAGGAACAGCTACTGCGTGTCCTTGATAAGTATGTACCTGTCAGGCAGGGAGGAAGTGGTCGAGCAAGGGAACCGTGGTTTACTGAAGCAGTCAAAACACTTGTCAAGAGGAAGAAGGAGGCTTATGTAAAGATGCGACATGAAGGTTCAGTTAGGGCGCTCAAGAGTTACAAGTTAGCTGGGAAGGACCTAAAGAGCGAGCTAAGAAGAGCCAGGAGGGGACATGAGAAGTCTTTGACAGGTAGGATCAAGGATAACCCTAAAGCTTTCTATAGATATGTCAGAAATAAACGAATGACTAGGGTAAGAGTAGGGCCAGTCGAGGACAGTAGTGGGAAGTTGTGCTTGGAGTCCGAGGAGATAGGAGAGGTGCTAAATGAATATTTTTCGTCAGTATTCACACAGGAAAAAGACAATGTTGTCAGGAGAATACTGAGCTTCAGGCTACTAGACTAGAAGGGCTTGAGGTTCATAAGAAGGAGGTGTTAGCAATTCTGGAAAGTGTGAAAATAGATAAGTCCCCTGGGCCGGATGGGATTTATCCTAGGATTCTCTGGGAAGCTAGGGAGGAGATTGCTGAGCCTTTGGCTTTGATCTTTAAGTCATCTTTGTCTACAGGAATAGTGCCAGAAGACTGGAGGGTAGCAAATGTTGTCCCCTTGTTCAAGAAGGGGAGTAGAGACAACCGAGGTAACTATAGGTAACCAGGTGGGGCAGCACGGTAGCCTTGTGGATAGCACAATTGCTTCACAGCTCCAGGGTCCCAGGTTCGATTCCAGCTTGGGTCACTGTCTGTGCGGAGTTTGCACATCCTCCCCGTGTGTGCGTGGGTTTCCTCCGGGTGCTCCGGTTTCCTTCCACAGTCCAAAGATGTGCAGGTTAGGTGGATTAGCCATGATAAATTGCCCTTAGTGTCCAAAATTGCCTTTAGTATTGGGTGGGGTTACTGGGTTATGGGGATAGGGTGGAGGTGTTGACCTTTGGGTAGGGTGCTCTTTCCAAGAGCCGTTGCAGACTCGATGGGCCGAATGGCCTCCTTCTGCACTGTAAATTCTATGTAAAAAAATTCCATGTATGTATAGACCAGTGAGCCTTACTTCTGTTGTGGGCAAAATCTTGGAAAGGTTTATAAGAGATAGGATGTATAATCATCTGGAAAAGAATAATTAGATTAGAGATTGTCAACATGGTTTGTGAAGGGTAGGTTGTGCCTCACAAACCTTATTGAGATTTTTGAGGAGGTGACCAAAGAGGTGGATGAGGGTAAAGCATTTGATGTGGTGTATATGGATTTCAGTAAAGCGTTTGATAAGGTTCTCCACGGTAGACTACTGCAGAAAATACGGAGGCTGGGGATTGAGGGTGATTTAGCAGTTTGGATCAGAAATTGGCTAGCTGGAAGAAGACAAAGGGTGGTAGTTGATGGGAAATGTTCAGACTGGAGTCTAGTTACTAGTGGTGTACCACAAGGATCTGTTTTGAGGCCACTGCTGTTTGTCATTTTTATAAATGACCTGGAGGAGGGCGAAGAAGGATGGGTGAGTAGATTTGCAGATGACACTAAAGTCGGTGGAGCTGTGGACAGTGCGGAAGGATGTTACAAGTTACAGAGGGACATAGATAAGCTTCAGCGTGGGCTGAGAGGTGGCAAATGGAGTTGAATGCAGAAAAGTGTGAGGAGATTCATTTTGGAAGGAATAACAGGAAGACAGAGTACTGGGTTAATGGTAAGATTATTGGCAGCGTGGATGAGCAGAGAGATCTCGGTGTCCATGTACATAGATCCCTGAAAGTTGCCACCCAGGTTGAGAGGGTTGTTAAGAAGGAGTACGGTGTGTTTGCTTTTATTGGTGGAGGGATTGAGTTTCGGAGCCATGAAGTCATGTTGCAGCTGTACAAAACTCTGGTGCGGCCACATTTGGAATATTGCGTGCAATTCTGGTCGCCGCATTATAGGAAGGATGTGGAAGCATTGGAAAGGGTGCAGAGGAGATTTACCAGAATGTTGCCTGGTATGGAGGGAAGATCTTATGAGGAAAGGCTGAGGGACTTGAGGCTGTTTTCGTTAGAGAGAAGATGGTTAAGAGGTGACTTAATTGAGGCATACAAGATGATCAGAGGGTTGAATAGGGTGGACATTGAGAGCCTTTTTCCTCAGATGGTGATGTCTAGCACGAGGGGACATAGCTTTAAATTGAGGGGAGATAGATATGAGACAGATGTCAGAGGTAGGTTCTTTACTCAGAGAATAGTAAGGGCGTGGAATGCCCTGACTGCAACAGTAATGGACTCGCCAACACTAAGGGCATTCAAATGGTCATTAAATAGACATATGGATGATAAGGGTAGTGTCTAGGTGGGCTTTAGAGTGGTTTGACAGGTCGGCGCAACATCGAGGGCCGAAGGGCCTGTACTGCGCTGTAATGTTCTATGTTCTATAAGTGTGATATTTCAGCAGCTTATTCCCACCTTGTTGAGATACTTTGCTCTTTTTCCTGTGATAGGTGGTCATTAGTGGGTGCCTGAAGGGCGAACAGCAGGCCAAAGGCTACCTTCTATCAGTGAAGGCCTTGCACCTTTTAAAATAACTGTTTGAAAGGGAAAATAAAAACTTGCTGTCACCAGCAACTCAACCCCATATTTATTAATGGAAAAGGCCACACACGGAATGTTCCATTATTCCCACGCCTGACGTGCATTTGACTTACTGGAATCAATCCTGATGAATGCTCAAATACTCTCCTCCCCCAGTACTGCCTATTGTAAGAGCTATCGGCCCTTATCAGCCATGACCATATGGAAAATGTCACTGAAGCCAGGCTAATTACAATCACAGTACTTATTAAAAGGATGATTCAGTGATGAGAAGAGCAATTGCTTGTGATGTTTATTTGTGGTACTCTTAAAGGGTGCAAAGTATTTTAGGAATTTCTCATGCAGAAGCACTGTTAGACACACTGATATTCACGACGTGAACTTGGCACCGGTTGGCATTAAGTGAGTGACCTTCAAAGAGAACAGCCAACTGAATTTGTCTGGCTCTTTCATTTTTAGCACCATCAAGCATCTACGTCTGCTGTCTTACAATGTTCTACTAAGCATTTCTGGCCACTCTCAATTCTAATATGCAGGAGAATCACTCACATACGTACAAACAAACAAATTTGGAGCAGGCTTGGACCACCCGGCCCTTCGAGCCTGCTCCGCCGTTCAATAAGATCATGGCTGATCTGACTGTAATCTTTCAGTAGCCTTTCACCCTCTTGTTTACAAAGAATCCATCTACCTCGTGCCTTGAAAACATTCAAAGACTTGTGCTAATATGGACAGCGGTCTGGATTTTAAGTCCGATAAAATCAGGCATTTTAAATCAAGAATTGGACATTTAAACTCAAACCACAATCAGCTCCAGGACAGGCCTGATGGAATTCAAACTTGGCCAAGTTCAAATACACTGAACATCAGACAAACTGCCAGGACATGTTTGAACCTTCCCTGTCAATCATCCATCAGGAGATAATCGGTCTTATTCATACGGATTGATTGTTTTGGGTTGCCCAGGTAAAGCTAGACAGTCTGGCACCCAGTTTCCCTGACTTTACCATATATGCAAATAATACACCTAAAGCTACACTTGGGGATGGGTTCCTGGTGTCCTGCAGAGTTGCAATTGGCAACTCCATTGGCAGTTGCGGCCCCCGCCCCAAGACCTCATTGGCTGATGGCACTTTCTGATAACTTTCTGAAAAGGCACCAAGAGAGGTATAAAGATCGCCCACCCAGGTATTTGGGAGTGCAGGTGGTGCGTGACTTGGGGTGGGGGTGGGATGCTCTGTAGATATAATTTTACTAGTTTGGTGGGGAGGGTGAAGGTCAACTTGGCAAGGTGGGACAACCTCCCTCTGTCGTTGCCGGGCCGGGTACAGGTGGTTAGAATGATTGCGCTACCGTGATTTTTGTTTTTGTTCCAATGCCTGCCGTTCTTTCTATCCCAGTCATTTTTTAAGGACGTAGACAAGGCGGTCACATGTTTATTTGGGGGGGGGGGGGGGCGGGGAAGGTAGCCAGGGTTAGGAAGGTGGTCCCAGGACATCACGGTTGAGCAGTTGTTAGCACTGGGACTACGACGCTGATGACCCAGGTTCAAATCCCGGCCCTGGGTCATTGTCCATGTGGAGTTTGCACATTCTCCCCGTGTCCGCGTGGGTTTCACCCCCACAACCCAAAAGATGTGCAGGATAGGTGGATTGGCCATGCTAAATTGCCGCTTAATTGGAAACAAAAATAATTGGGTACTCTAAATGTATTTTACAAAATGAAGGTTGTTCTGCAGAGAGGGTGGGAGGCTGGATCTCCCAAACTTATATTATTACTAGGCAGCGAATGTGGAGAAGGTGTGGGGTTGGGTCATGGCGGGGGTGGGGTTGGGGGGGGTGGGGGGGGGGGTGCTGGGGGGAGTCGAAGTGGGTCAAGATGGAGGCAGACTCATGCAGGGGGTCGGGGTTGAGGGTGCTGGCAACGGCGTCACACCCAATGGCCCCGGGCAAGTATTCGGGAAATCCAGTGGTTTCATAGATTATCATAGAATTTACAGTGCAGAAGGAGGCCATTCGGCCCATCGAGTCTGCACCGTCTCTTGGAAAGAGCACCCTACCCAAGGTCAACACCTCCATTCTATTCCCATAACCCGGTATCCCCACCCAACACTAAGGGCAATTTTGGACACTAAGGGCAATTTATCATGGCCAATCCACCTAACCTGCACATCTTTGGACTGTGGGAGGAAACCGGAGCACCCGGAGGAAACCCACGCACACACGGGGAGAATGTGCAGACTCCGCACAGACAGTGACCCAAGCCGGAATCGAACCTGGGACCCTGGAGCTGTGAAGCAATTGCGCTATCCACAATGCTACCATGTTGCCCGCTGGTGGCAACATTGAAGATCTGAAGGCAGCTGAGACAGCACTTAAAGCTGGGTGCTGGGGCAGAGGTGTTGCCGATCAGGGGCAATCATAGGTTGAAGCCGGGGAGGCTGGATGCGAGGTTTTGGAGATGGAAGGAGAGGGGGATTAAGGGAGTGAAAGATCTGTGCCTGTGAGGACATTTTGTGAGGCTGGTGGAGAAGTACGGGTTGGCGCAAGAGGAAGGGTTTAGGTACCTGCAAGTTCAAGACTTTACGAGGAAGGAGTTCTCGAGCATCCCGATAGCGTACGCCCTCTCATTATTGGAGGAGATACTGTCGGCAGGGGATGGAGATGGGGATTGTGTCGGTGATTTGGAGGAGGAGATTTTAAAGGAGGATATTTTGGAAGGTGCCCATGGAGAGGATCAAGGTCAAATGGGAGGAAGAGTTGGGGGAGATGCTGCAAAGGGTGAATGCCTCAACCTCGTGCGTGAGGTTGGAGCTGATACAATTGAAGGTTGTATATAGGGCACACCTCACAAAAGCCAGCTCTTTGACGGGGTGGAGGATGTCTGCGAGCGTGTGGGAAGGGCCCCGCAAATCATGTACATATTGTTTTGTTATGCTCTTGACGTAGCATAAGCTGCTTCCTTGATGTGCACTCTGACAAAGGAAGGTTCAGACTTGGAGATAGATTTAACACATTTATTACTGTTAACAATCCTCCTACTTGGATTCAACGCTACTGTTAATCCTTCTATAGCTATTCAGACTGACAAACCAATCTGCTACAATCCACGTGGTGGGAGTGATGTGTTTCAAATCGACTCTGTGTACACACTGAGTGTCTCCACTGGAAAGAGACTGAGCATGTGTGATGTGTCCTTTTATATGGGTTGGTGTAATGCCCTCCTGTGGTAGTGTCACCTCTGTGTGTATTGTGACTGCCCATTGGTCGTGTCCTATCTTACTGACCTATTGGTTGACTGTCTCTGTGTCATGTCTCTGGTATTCCCTCCAGTGTCTAGCTAGGTGTAGTGTATGTACATTAACCCTTTGTGTACTTACAGTGATGTATATCACCACACATATGTTTTGGTCCTGCCTGAAACTGGAACGGTATCGGAGGGAGGTTTTCAACACCATCCCGGGGTATTACATGGGGACTTGGAGCCGGGACCCTTAGGGGCCATTTTCGGGGTATCGGACCGGCCCGAGCTTCAGGCGTGTGCGGAGTCAGATGTTTTAGCCTTCGCCTCGCTGATTGCGTGTTGGCGAGTCCTGCTGGTGTGGAGGTCAGCTTCTCCGCCATGTGCCTCGGCGTGGCGGAGGGACCTGCTGGAGTTTCTGACCCTGGAGAAGGTGACATTTGAGCTAAGTGGGGCGAAGGAAGGGTTCTACAATTTATGGGGTTTGTTTATCAAGCACTTTCGGGAACATGTTGCCATTGAACATTAAGGGGGGGGGGGCCTGGTTTTTTTTTTCTGATTTTAACTTATTTTTGACATTAGCGAGTCGATGTTTCAGGCTGCCATATTGATGCAGTCGTTTTTGCTGTTGCTTCTTTGTTTGTTTTTCTTTTGTTGTTTGTATGATTATATATGATGAAAATGGGGGAAATAAAAAGATTTTTTAAAAATCAACCACCCAGGACCCACCCCAGTGAACCCTCACAGAGGTACAGAGAAGATTGGCCAACCAACCAGAGACTGAAGGAAGCAACATGCGAGACCCACCCTCATGGATGAAGGCCCTGAGGAATCGAGACTCAGAGAATCAGACCCACAGCTCAACTGAGTCCATCTTCTCGGGTAATATTAAGAATCTTGGAATCATCTAGTATTGTTTTGGGATTGTTTAAGAAGGTTAACTGTTTTTACTGTTTGATAAATAAATTTGGTTGAATCATACACTTGTATTTGTCCTTTGTTCATCTCTGGGTCAAACGTTTGAATAATAAACTGGTCGAAATGTCTGTGGTTTTACATACAGCACTTCTTCCACTGCATCCTGCCAACCAGAAAAGACCCATTTATGGCTACTCTCTGTTTCCTGTTAGCTAGTCAATCTTCAATCCATGCCAATATGTTTAACCCCTGATACAGATGTTCTCCCTGACAGACGTTAGGCTAACTGGTCTGTAGTTTCCTGCTTTCTGTTTCCCTCCCTAAAGGAGTTACATTTGCTATTTTCCAACCTAATGGCATTTTCCCCAAATCCAGGGAATGTTGGAAAATTTAAACCATAAGACATAGGAGCAGAATTAGGCCACTCGGCCCATTGAGTCTGCTCCGCCATTCAATCATGGCTGATATTTTCCTCATCCCCATTCTGCTGCCTTCTCCCCATAACCCCTGATCCCCTTATTAATCAAGAATCTATCAATCTTTGTCTTAAAGACACTCAGTGAATTGGCCTCCACAGCCTTTTGCAGCAGAATTCCACAGATTCACCACCCTCTAGCTGAAGAAATTCCATCGCATCTCTGTGTGAAAGGATCGTCCCTTTAGTCTGAGATGGTGTTCTCTGCTTCTCGTTTTTCCTACAAGTGGAAACATTCTCTCCACGTCCACTCTATCCAGGCCTCGCAGTATCCTGTAAGTTTCAATAAGGTCCCCCCTCATAGAACATAGAACATACAGTGCAGAAGGAGACCATTCAGCCCATCGACTCTGCACCGACCCACTTAAGCCCACACTTCCACCCTATCCCCGTAACCCATCCTTCTAAACTCCTACGAGTACAGACCCAGAGTCCTCAGATGTTCCTCATACGACAAGTTCTTCATTCCAGGGATCATTCTTCTGAACCTCCTCTGGGCCCTTTCCATGGCCAGCACATCCTTCCTTTAGATACGGGGCCCAAAACTGCTCACAATACTCCAAATGGGGTCTGACCAGAGCCTTATACAGCCTCAGAAGTACATCCCTGGACTTGTATTCAAACCCTCTTGACATGAATACCAACATCGCATTTGCCTTCTTAATTGCCGACTGAACCTGCACATTAACCTTAAGAGAATCGTGAACAAGGATTCCCAAGTCCCTTTGCACTTCTGATTTCCTAAGCATTTCCCCATTTAGAAAATAGTCTATGCCTAAATTCCTCCTTCCAAAGTGCATAACCTCACACTTTCCCACATTGTATTTCATTTGCCACTTCATTGCCCACTCTCCTAGCTTGTCCAAATGCTTCTGCAGCCCCCTTGCATCCTCAGTACTACCTATTCCGCTACAGATCTTTGTATCATCTGCAAACTTAGCAATGGTGCCTTCAGTTCCTTCTTCCAGATCATTAATGTATATTGTAAAAAGTTGTGGTCCCAGCACAGACCCCTGAGGCACACCAGCTGTCATTCTGAAAACGACCTCTTTATCCCCACTCTCTGCCTTCTGCCAGTCAGCCAATCCTCTATCCATGCCAGGATCTTACCCTTAACACCATGGGCTTTTAACTTATTTAACAGTCTCCTATATCGCACCTTGTCAAAGTCCTTCTGGAAATCTAAATAAATCATGTCCATTGGTCCTCTTTTGTCTGATGTGGAGATGCCGGCGTTGGACTGGGGTGAGCACAGTACGAAGTCTTACAACACCAGGTTAAAGTCTAACACGTTTGTTTCGATGTCACTAGCTTTCGGAGCGCTGCTCCTTCCTCAGGTGAATGAAGAGGTATGTTCCAGAAACACATATATAGACAAATTCAAAGATGCCAAACAATGCTTGGAATGCGACCATTAGCAGATGATTAAATCTTTACAGATCCAGAGATGGGGTAACCCCAGGTTAAAGAGGTGTGAATTGTATCAAGCCAGGACAGTTGGTAGGATTTCGCAGGCCAGATGGTGGGGGATGAATGTAATGCGACATGAATCCCAGGTCCCGGTTGAGGCCGCACTCATGTGTGCGGAACATGGCTATAAGTTTCTGCTCGGCGATTCTGCGTTGTCGCGCGTCCTGAAGGCCGCCTTGGAGAATGCTTACCCGGAGATCAGAGGCTGAATGCCCTTGACTGCTGAAGTGTTCCCCGACTGGAAGGGAACATTCCTGCCTGGTGATTGTTGCACGATGTCCGTTCATTCGTTGTCGCAGCGTCTGCATGGTCTCGCCAATGTACCACACTTCGGGACATCCTTTCCTGCAGCGTATGAGGTAGACAATGTTGGCCGAGTCGCACGAGTATGTACCGCGTACCTGGTGGGTGGTGTTCTCACATGTAATAGTGGTATCCATGTCGATGATCTGGCACGTCTTGCAGAGATTGCCATGGCAGGGTTGTGTGGTGTCGTGGTCACTGTTCTGAAGACTGGGTAGTTTGCTGCAAACAATGGTTTGTTTGAGGTTGCGCGGTTGTTTGAAGGCAAGTAGTGGGGGTGTGGGGATGACCTTGGCAAGATGTTCATCGTCATCAATGACGTGTTGAAGGCTGTGAAGAAGATGACGTAGTTTCTCCGCTCCGGGGAAGTACTGGACGACGAAGGGTATTCTGTCAGTTGTGTCCCATGTTTGTCTTCTGAGGATGTCGGTGCGGTTTTTCGCTGTGGCGCGTTGGATCTGTCGATCGATGAGTCGAGTGCCATATCCCGTTCGTACGAGGGCATCTTTCAACGTCTGTAGATGTCTGTTACGCTCCTCCTCGTCTGAGCAGATCCTGTGTATACGGAGCACTTGTCCATAGGGGATGGCTTCTTTAATGTGTTTAGGGTGGAAGCTGGAGAAGTGGAGCATCGTGAGGTTATCCGTGGGTTTGCAGTAAAGCGAAGTGCTGTGGTGACCGTCCTTGATGGAGACGAGTGTGTCCAAGAATGCAACTGATTTTGGAGAGTAGTCCATGGTGAGTCTGATGGTTGGATGGAACTTATTAATGTCATCGTGTAGTTGTTTCAGTGATTCTTCGCCGTGGGTCCAAAGGAAAAAAATGTCATCGATGTATCTGGTGTATAACATCGGTTGAAGGTCCTGTGCGGTGAGTAGGGCCTGTTCAAACTTGTGCATGAAGATGTTGGCGTATTGGGGTGCGCATTTGGTCCCCATGGCTGTTCCGTGCATCTGGATGAAGAACTCGTTGTCGAAGGTGAAGACGTTGTGATCCAGAATGAAGCGGATGAGTTGCAGAATTGCGTCTGGAGATTGGCAGTTGTCGGTGTTGAGTACTGAGGCTGTTGCAGCAATGCCGTCGTCATGGGGGATGCTGGTGTAGAGTGCCGAGATGTCCATTGTGACGAGGAATGTTCCTGTTCAACTGGTCCATGGGTGCGGAGTTTCTGTAGGAAGTCCGTTGTGTCGCGACAGAAGCTGGGCGTACCTTGTACGATGGGTTTCAAGATGCCCTCGATGTAGCCAGAGAAGTTCTCACACAAGGTCCCATTGCCTGAAACGATAGGGCGGCCTGGTGTGTTGGCCTTATGTATTTTCGGGAGGCAGTAGAGATCTCCAATGCAGGGAGTACGTGGGATGATGCACGTAGGGTGCTCTGAAGATCTGGATCCAAGGTCTTGATCAGTCTGTTAAGTTGGCGGATGTGTTCCTTGGTCGGATCTGCGGGTAACTGTCTGTAGTGTTCTTGGTTGTTCAGTTGTTGGTATACTTCTTTGCAGTAGTCCGTTCTGTTCAGTACGACAGTGGCCCCTCCTTTGTCTGCTGGTTTGATGACGATGCTGCGGTTGGTCTTGAGAGCGCGGATGGCATTGCGTTGTGCTTGGGTGACGTTCGGGGCTCTTTTGTCTAACTTCCTTGTTACCTCCTCAAAGAACTCTTAACAGATTTGTCAGACAAACCACCCTTTGACAAAGCCATGCTGACTCAGCCCTATTTTACCATGCACTTCCAAGTACTTTGTGATCTCACCTTTAATAACAGACTCTAAAATCTTACCAGTGACCAAAGTCAGGCTAACCGGTCTATAATTTCCTGTCTTCTGCCTCCCTCCCTTCTTAAACAGTATTGTTACATTCGCCACTTTCCAGTCCTCTGGGACCCTTCCTGCCCCCAGTGATACCTGAAAGATCATCACCAATGCCTCCACAATTTCCTCAGCTATCTCTTTTAGGACCCTGCATCAACTCTCTCACTTGCCACTTCTTTTAAGCCTCTAGGATGATGCCCATTACCACCTGGGATTTGTCATCGTTCTGCTTCAACAGCTTTCTCAGTACCATTTCTCTGGCGAGTGTAATTTTTCATCCTTCCATTTCCTGATTTACAGCTATTTCTGGGATATTACTTGTTTCCTTTTTGGTGAAGACTTATGCAAAATACCTGTTCAATTTGTCTGCCATCTCCTTATTTTCCATTGTAAATTTCCCAGACTCATTTTCTGTCGGACTAATACTCACTTTGTTAACTCTTTTCTTCTCTAAGTATCTATGAAAACACATGCTATCCATTTTTGTATTTCTAGCTAGCTTTCTCTCATACTCTAATTTTTCCCACCTCATTAATATTTTTGTCGTTCTTGTTGCTTTTTATATTCTGTCCAACCTCCTGACCTGCCACCCACCTTTGTGCAAAATTATGCTTTTTCTTTACGTTTAAAAAAAATAAATTTGAAGTTCGCAATTTATCGTGGCCAATCAACCTACCCTGCACATCTTTGGGTTGCGGGGATGAGACCTACAAAAACACAGGGAGAATGTGCAAACTCCACACCGGCAATGACCTGGGGCCGGGATCGAACCCGGTTCCTCGGCAACATGAGTCAGCAGTGTTAACCACTGCGCCACCCATGCTGCCCTGCTTTTGATGTTAGCCGACTTCCGGTGGTGACCATGGTGTTAGTGGTCGCACATTTGGTAGCTCCCGCTCGTGGCAGTTTTGTTGGTTCTTTCCCCTGATTAACAGGCGAATGTTTTAATGGAAAAAGGTCCAGGAGTGGTGGAGGAAGACTACTCCATCGGTGGCTGGATTTGTGGATCAGAAGTGGTTTGAGACGAAAGGAGCTGTTGGAGCAAGAAACCTTTCCTGCAACACAGGGAAAGATGGCAGAGTGCAAGGGATCGACCCTACCATCACGATGGTCGATGGAACAGCTGGTGGACTTCTTGAATGAGAAGTTCAGCCAGCAGAGAAATTAGGCTCTGGAGGACCTGGCAAAAATTGTAGACCTGCTGAAGGTGGGGATCGATCGTGTGGAGCTGAGGTTGGAGACCCAAAGTCAGACGATCCAGAATGTGAAGGAGACGGTGGGGGAGCATTGGCGGCCAAAATCACTATGTTGAGGGATACCCAGAAACAGCTCAAAGAGAAAGTGGAGGATCTGGAGAACCGCTCCCGGAGGCAGTACTTCTGGATTGTGGGGTTACTGGCAGGCATTGAGGGAGCGGACGCTGGTTCTTATGTAGCCAAAATGCTGGAGAAGTTGCTGGGGGAGGGTACCTTTGACTGGCCCCGGGAGTTGGATCAGGCGCATAGGGAGCTGATGAGGAATCTGCTGGCGAACGAGCCGCCGAAGACGATGGTGGTGAGGTTACACCAATTCCTGGATAAGAAAAGGACCTTGAGGTGGGCCAGGCTGTTGGGGAGATGTACCTGGGAAGGCAATGAACTCCAGGTATATCAAGGCCTGGGTGCGGCACTGGCCAAGAGGAGAGCGCGTTTCAACCGAGTAAAGTCTGCCCTCTTTAAGAAGGGGGTGAGGCTTGGGATGTTGTAATGGTGAGTGGGAAATTGGAGGGGATGCCGTTGGTCCTAGCAAACATTTACGCCCCAAATTGGGACAATGTCGAATTCATGAGGCGGGTGCAGGAGAAGATCCCGGACCTGGACTCGGCTGATAGTGGGAGTGGAGTTGGATTTTAATACAGGTATTGAGCCGAAATTGGATCGGTCGAGTATGCGGTCGGGGAGGGTACCAGCGGCGATGAGGGGATTAAAAGGGTTTACGGAGCATATGGGAGGAGTGGACCCGTGGACGTTTGGTAGGCTGAGGGTGAAGGAATTTCCGTTCTTCTCCCATGTACTCCCGGATCGACTATTTCGTGACGGATAGGACTTTGTTGGCGGGAGTGGTCAGTTCGGAGTACTCGCCAATTGTGGTCTCAGACTAAGCGCTGCGTTGGGTGGACTTGCAGGTGAATTGTGGGGGGAGGGGGGCAGCCCCCGCAGTGGAGATTGGATGTGGGATTATTAGCAGATGGGGAGGTTTGTGAGCGGGTGAGGGCTGCTATTCAGGGGTATATGAAACTTAATGATCCGGGGGAGGTTTCGGCAATGGTCAGGGGGCCATTTATATCAATATGGGCGCATATGGACAAGATGGAGCGGGCTGAGGTTGCAAGGTTAGTGGATTAGATCATGCAGGTTGATAGGAGATATTCGGAGGTCCCGGGGGCTGGGTTGTTGAAAGAGCGGCAGGAACTCCAGATGGAGTTTGGACTGATTTCTACGGGTAAGGTGGTGGGACAGCTGAGGAAGGCCACGGGGGCAGTCTATGAATATGGGGAAAATGCGAATAGAATGTTGGCACACCAATTGAGGAAGCAGGAGGCAGCGAGGGAGATTGGAAAGGTGACGGGTAGGAGAGGTAATATGGTCCTAGACCAGATGAGGGTCAATGGGGTTTTTGAGGATTTTTATAAGAGATTGTATGACTTGGAACCTCCGGCCAGGGTGGAGTGACTGTGACGTTTCTTGGACGGGTTGGTGTTCCCCAAGGTGGAGGAGGACCTAGTGGAAGGGATGGGAGCCCCCATTGGATTGGTGGAGGTACTGGAGGGTATGGGAGCGATGCAGGCGGGGAAGGCCCCGGGGCCGGATGACTTCCCGGTGGAATTTTATAAAAGATTCTTGGGGGACCTGGGGCCCCTGCAGGTAAGGGCATTAAATGAGGCAAAGGAGAAGGAGGAGCTCCCCCGATGTCCTCGTAGGCCTCGATTTCCTTAATTTTAAAGAGGGATAATGACCCGGAGCAGTATGGGTCCTACCGCCCAATTTCATTGCTGAATGTGGATGCCACGTTGCTGGCCAAGATCTTGGCTTCTTGGGATTGAGGACTGTGTGCCGGGGTGATGCGCTATCAATTACGACGAGACGAGAGTAGAGAGTAATCAAGGCTTTATTACACAGAGATGTGTGGCCTCCGACAGCTGCTGCCGAAATGGCTGCAGTTTGGAGAGCACACACATTTATACTCCGCTTACTGGGCGGAGCCAGCAGGCAGGGATCTACCCCCACGCCTGTAGTACAGGGACCTTACCGTGATACCCTCGTATGCAGTGGAGTATATACAATATAATACAACAGTGGTGACTACCACATTCACCCCCTGTTAAAAATGAGTCCGGGGGGGGTGGAAAACTATCTACATACAGGTTGTCATTAACATTTCAGAGAAGGTTACAAATTTAGACGGTCGGGCGCCTTGATCCGTCGTTGAGAGCGCCGCAGTGCTGGTGGCGAGTCAGGCATCGTCTCGGTCGTCGGTGACTCCGGGACGTGTCAACATCCTCTTCATCCCCGGGTGCGACCAAGGGGTGGACAGATTGTCCTGGAGCGGGGGCTGTGGTGGGGTGCGCTGGGGGAAGGGAGGGTGACGCCGGGACAGAGGGGAGGGGGGGAGGGTGTGGGGACCCAGCTGGTGCCAGGCCCCTGAGGGAGACTGTGTCTTGGCGGCCATCGGGGTACGCTACGAAGGCGTACTGCGGGTTTGCATGGAGTAGCTGTACCCTCTCAACCAACGGGTCTGCCTTGTGGAGCCACACGTGGTTGCGGAGGAGAACGGGTCCTGGAGCTGCAAGCCACGTTGGGAGCGAAACCCCGGAGGTGGACCTGCTGGGGAAGGCAAAGAGACGTTCATGGGGGGTTTCGTTAGTCCGTACAGGAGCGACCGAATGGAGTGAAGTGCGTCGGGGAGGACCTCCTGCCAGCGGGAGGCCAGGAGCTTTCTGGACCGTAGGGCCAGCTGGACGGCCTTCCAGACTGTCCCATTCTCCCCAGGGGTTGTAGCTGGTCGTCCTGCTCGAGGCAATGCCCCTGTTGAGCAGGTACAGGCTCAGCTCATCACTCATAAATGAGGATCCCCGGTCGCTGTGGACGTAGGCGGGGAAACCGAACAGAACAAGATGGTGTTGAGGGCTTTGATGACGGTGGCAGACGTCACATCGGGGCATGGGATGACGAAGGGGAATCAGGAATATTCGTCGACCACATTGAGAAAATACATGTTGCGGTTGGTGGAGGGGAGAGGCCCTTTGAAGTCCACGCTGAGGCGTTCAAAGAGGCGGGAGGCCTTCACCAGATGCGCACGGTCTGGCCAGTAAAAGTGCGGTTTACACTCCGCGCAGACCTGGCAGTCTCTGGTGGCAGCCCTGACTTCCTCGATGGAGTCGGGCAGATTGCGGGCCTTAATGAAGTGATAAAAGCGGGTGATCCCTGGGTGACAGAGATCGTCGTGCAGGGTCCGGAGTCGTACAAAATCTCATAATTAAAGGTGGAGTGCTCGATCCTCCACGGCAAGATCTTATCATTTTTGATCTTACCCCGCTGTGTGTTGTTAAACATGAAGGCAACCGACCGTTGGTCTGTGAGGAGAGTGAATCTCCTGCCGGCCAGGTAATGCCTCCAGTGCCGCACAGCTTCAACGATAGCTTGGGCCTCCTTTTCGACGGAGGAGTGCCGAATTTCGGAGGCATAGAGGGTGCGGGAAAAGAATGCCACGGGCCTGCCTGCCTGGTTGAGGGTGGTGGCCAGAGCGATGTCTGATGCATCGCTCTCGACTTGGAATGGGAGCGTCTTGTCGACCGCATGCATTGCAGCCTTGGCGATGTCGGCCTTGATACGGTTGAAGGCCTGGTGAGCCTCGGCCGTCAGTGGGAAACTGGGGAATGGATGAGTGGGCGGGCCTTGTCCGCATAGTTAGGGACCCATTGGGCGTAGTAAGAAAAGAACCCCAGGCGTTGTTTGAGGGCCTTGGGGCAGTGGGGAAGGGGGGGATCCATGAGGGGGCGCATGCGATCTGGGTCGGGCTCTAGAACTCCGTTCTGAACCAAATAACCGAGGATGGATAATCGGTTTGTGCTGAACATACACTTCTCCTTGTTGTAGGTTAGGTTGAGGTGTTTGGCGGTGTGGAGAAATTTGGAAAGGTTAGCGTCGTGGTCCTGCTGGTCGTGGCCGCAGATGGTGATGTTATCCAGCTACGGGAAAGTGGCCCGCAGTCCGTACCTGTCAACCATTCGGTCCATCTCCCGTTGGAAGACCGAGACCCCGTTAGTGACACCGAAGGGAACCCTAAGGAAATGGTAAAGGCGGCCCTCCACTTCAAACGCGGTGTACGGGCGGTCCGCCTTGCGAATGGGGAGCTGGTGGTAGGCAGATTTCAGGTCCACTGTCGAGAAGACCCGGTACTGTGCAATCTGATTGACCATATCAGATATGCGTGGGAGTGGGTACGCGTCGAGCTGCGTGTACCGATTGATGGTCTGAATGTAGTCAACGACAATCCTGTTTTCCCCCCGTTTTCACCACTACCACTTGGGCTCGCCAGGGACTGATGTAGGCCTCGATGATACCTTCCTGCGGCAGCCGCTGGATCTCAGACCTGATGAAGGTCCTGTCGTGAGCGCTGTACAGTCTGCTCCTGATGGCGACGGGTTTGCAATCCGGGGTGAGGTTTGCAAACAGAGAAGGCAGATCAACCTTAAGGGTCGTGAGGCCGCAAACAGTAAGGGGTTGTAGGGGCCCGCCAAATTTCAGGGTTAGGCTCTGGAGGTTGCACTGGAAGTCCAGGCTGAGTAGCAAGGCAGCGCAGAGGTTTGGGAGGGCGTAGAGCCGGAAGCCGCTGAACTCTACGCCCTGGATGGTGAGGGTGGCGGTGCAGTACCCCCGGATCGCCACGGAGTGGGGTCCGGAGGCCAGGGAGATTCTTTGGTTAATGGGGTGTACTGCGAGGGAGCAGTGCCTTACTGTATCAGGGTAGATGAAGTTCTCAGTGCTCCCAGAGTCCAGAAGGCAGGATATCTCATGCCTGTCGACCTTCACCTTTGTTGACGCGGTCACGAGGTTGTGCGGTCGGGACTAGTCGATCGGGACGGAGGTGAGATGCGCTGGTCGTCGGCGGTTGCAGGCGATGAGCAGCCCGATGAAGTGCCCGATGGGCAGGGGTCCTGAGGCGGGGAAGATGGCGGCACCCACGAGCCGCACGTGTCCTGAGGCAGGCAAGATGGCGGCGCCCTCGGGCCGCACGTGTCCTGGAGCAGGCAAGAGGTGCCGCCCATTAGTTGTGAGGCAAGCAAGATGGCGGCGCCCACGGGCAGCACGTGCTGTAAGGGGAGCAAGATGTGGCGCCCAATGGCCACATGCGGGGGATGCAGGGACAATAGCGGCGATTGAGCGGGCCTGGCACACTGCAGCGAAATGTCCTTTCTTGCCGTAGGCCTTGCAGAGCGCGCTCCACGCCAGGCAGCGCTGCCGGGGATGTTTTGTCTGTCCGCAGAAGTAGCACTAGGGACCCCCGGGGTTGGTTGGCTGCTGCGCGGCACAGGCATGGGGTTGGCTGGGGGCGGTCGCTGATGGGGTCCACGATGCCCAGGAAGAGTTGGCCATGCAGTCGGGGGCATACGCCTGTATGTTGCGTGAGGCGACTGTGACGTGAGCGCTAGTTTCTTGGTCGCCGCGAGGTCAAGCGTAGACCCTTCGAAGAGGCGCTGGCGGATGTAGGCCGACCCTATGCCCGTAATGAATGCGTCTCTCATTAGCAGGTTCGAATGTTCAGTGGCCAAAACGGCCTGGCAGTCACAGTCTCTCACCAGGGTGAGCAGGGCACGCCAGAAATCTTCCACAGACTCACTGGGAAGTTGGTGCCGCGTGGACAGGAGGTGCCTGGCATAGATCTTGTTGGTCTGCTGAGCATAGTTCTCCTTCAGTAGTGCCAAGGCCTCTGCGTAGGTAGGCGCGTCCTGGATGAAGGGAAAGACATCGGAGCTCAGCCGCGTGTACAGAATCTGGAGCTTCTGCGCTTCTTGGATTGGGTCTGTCGCAGATCCGATGTATGCTTCAAAGCAAGTTAGTCAATGTGCGAAGTCCTTTTTGGCGTTGTCTGCTTGAGGATGCAGCTGCAGGCGATCCCGCTTGTTGCGGAGATCCATCTTTGTAAAATAAATTGATCAATTACGACAAGACGAGAGTAAAGAGTAATTGGGGCTTTATTACACAGAGATGTGTGGCCTCCTACAGCTGCTGCCAAAATGGCTGCAGTTCGGAGAGCACACGCATTTATACTCCGCCTACTGGGCGGAGCCAGCCGGCAGGGATCTACCCCGTACCTGTAGTACAGGGGCCTTACCGTAATACCCTCGTTTGCAGTGCAGTATATACAATATAACACAACAGTGGTGACTACCACACGGGGGTGATAGGGGAAGTCCAGACGGGATTTGTAAAGGGGAGGCATCTGCCGGCCAATATTAGGCATTTGTTAAATGTTATAATGATGCCCCCAGAGGGATGAAATGTGGAGGTAGCGGTCACTGTGGACGCGGAGAAGGCCTTTGACCGGGTGGAATGGGATTACCTGTGGGAGGTGCTGGGGCAGTTTGGGTTTGGGCAGGGGTTTGTGGATTGGGTCCGGCTGTTGTACCGGGTGCCAGCAGCAAGTATGCGGACGAACTCGGTGAGTTTGGGGTATTTTGTGTTGCATCGTGGGACTAGGCAGGAATGCCCACTCTCCCCATTGCTCTTTTTCTTGGCGATAGAGCCATTGGCAATGGTGCTTAGAGCGTCAAGGCATTGGCAGGGGATAGTGCGGGGGGGGGGGGGGGGGGGGGCGTGGAGCAAAGGGTGTCCCTGTGTGCAGACAATTTGTTGCTCTAAATATCAAACCCACTGGAAGGTATTGGGGGGGCGATTATGGGCACACTGGAGAAATTTAGCTGGTTCTCTGGGTACAAATTAAACATGGAAAGATTGATGTTTTCCCAATCCAGGCGAGGAGGCAGGAGAGGAGGTTGGCTGAGTTGCCGTTCAAGGTAGTGGGGGCGAGTTTCAGGTGGCATTGGGGTGGGAGCAGGTGCACAAGTTGAATTTGGCCCGGCTGGTGGAGCAAATGAGATGGGATTTTAAGACGTGCGAGGTGCTCCCACTGTCGCTGGCAGGGCAGGTGCAGTCTGTGAAGATTACGGTTCACCCGAGTTTCTTATTTATGTTCTAGGACCTCCCGAATTTCATTCCAAAGGCTTTTTTAAGGAAGGTTGATGCACTGATTTCGGAGTTTGTGTGGGCGGGTAAAGCCCCACGAGTAAAGAAGGCAATGCTGGAGCGGCGATGAGATGGGGCAGGCTGGCTCTGCCAAACTTGATGAATTATTACTGGGCAGAATATAGCCAAGGGGCGGAAGTGGATAGTGGGGGAGTGGTCGGTATGGGAGCGGGTGGAAGCAGTCTTGTGTAAGGACTCGAGGGTAGGGGCACTGTTGGCAGCACCTCTGCCTTTCTCACCGCCCAGGTACTCCACAAGTCCAGTAGTGGTGGCGGCCCTGAGAGTGTGGGGACAGTGGCGGCAGCACTGAGGCTGGAGGGGGTCACGGTTTGGGCACCAACCTGCAAGAATCATAGGTTCGCTGTGGGTGAGCTACACGCGGGGTTCCAGGGCAGGCGGTTTGGGGACCTATTCGTTGAGAGCATCTTCTCAAGCTTGGAGGGGTTGGTAGAGGAATATGAGCTGTCCAGTGATAATGGGTTCCGGTACTTGCAGGTGAGGAACTATGTGATGAAGCAAGTGCCATCCTTTCCCAAACTTCCACCCCCCAGGGTTGCAGGGTAAGGTTGTGTCGAAAACAGGGGTGGGTGAGGGCAGAGTCTCGGCAATCTACAAAGAGTTAGAGGGCGCCCCGATAGGAGAAGTCAAGCGCAGGTGGGAGGAAGAGCTGAGTAGGGAGTTGGAAGCTAGGCTGTGGTGGGAGGCTCTGAGGAGAGTGCACGCATCCTCTTCGTGTGCGAGGCTTAGCCTTATTCAGTTCAAGGTAGTCCACAGGGCACATATGACGGTGCCAGGATGAGTAGGTTTCTTGAGGGGGTAGAGGATAGGTGTGGGCGGTGTTGTGCGAGGAGGCCTGCGACCTACGTCTACATGTTTCAGGCCTGTTCGAAGCTGGAGGGATTATGGCGGGGGTTCGCTGACGTGATCTCTGAGGTGTTGAGGGTGAAGGTGGTCCCTAATCTAGAAGTGCAAATCTTTGGAGTGTCAGGGGCGGCTCGTGGCACAGTGATTAGCACTGCTGCCTATGGCTTTGAGGACCCGGGTTCGAATCTCGGCCCTGGGTCACTGTCCGTGTGGAATTTACACATTCTCCCTGTGTCTGCGTGGGTTTCAGCCCACAACCCAAAGATGTGTATGTTATGTGGATTGGTCACTCTAAATTGCCCCTTAATTGGAAAAAAACATTGGGTACTCTAAATTAAAATAAAAAATCTTTGGAGTGTCAGAAGCCCGGGAGTCCAGGGAGAAGTAAAGGCCAACGTCTTGTCCTTTGCCTGCCTGATAGCCCGGAGACGGATCTTGTTGGTCTAGTGATCATGTGGACAACAACAATGAAACAACAACTTGTACGACATGGTACAACTCTGCACATGAAGGACAATGTAACAGCACAGCTCAAAACAATGGCAGGAGTACAAACATACCATGGCATGACAACAAATCTCACAAATTCACATTTGCTCCACTACAAACAAGCAACCAGCTTTCAAGGCGATTACATACAGAATCAATACCGCAAACACAGGAAAAAGTCCAGGTCAGACAACAACGATGTAACACAGAATCGCTACCACAAGCATAGAAAAAAAAGTCAAAATCAGACAGCAAAGTGATTCGACCATTCGAACACCTCATGATGACTTGTTGGTTACTTAAACACAAGAACACTGACGACGTTCACAAAGAAATGACGACATCACCACTTCAACAACAGAAGAAGAAAGCAACTCAACCGAACAAATTCATAAAGTTTGGACTCATAAATTTTTTTATTACGATTGGACTCATAAATATTAATTGGCTTTGTATAATCATCAATATCATCACAACTTGTACATAATCATCATTTATCTACCTGTTTCAAGCAAACAAAACATAAACCTAAAATGTATTAACATTTGACTGATTAACTCATTGATTTTATGTAATGCATTTGCAAACTGCATCCATTATATTTGTTCAATTTTCTTTACAACATACAGAAAATGTGTAACACAAGAAAAAAGGGGGATGTAGTGATCTCTGTATGTGCATGTACATAAGGGGTTAATGTGTAATCAGTAGCACCACATGCTCACTAGAGGGCCGGACCAACAGGGGTATAAAGGTAACCAACCACATTGGGTCTCTCTCCCTCTCTTTTGGATGGACTGTGACAAGGGCAGGAGTATCAGACCAGCTCAGATGGTTAGTGTAGTTACTGTAGTTAGATCATGTCAACCTTATCACTAGTATCAATGTTAAAGTAAAGAACTCATGCAATTATTGTTATAGTTACTCAATAAACCTTTTGTTACCACTGGACGAGTTCGAGTCTTCTTCATTGAGATTCAGAAGGCCTGATCAGTAACCAAGGTTTGAGTAACACATATTATCTGTCCTATATCAAGACACACAGAGAAGTGTAATAAAAGATAATACAGGAGCATAATAAAAGAGTTGGAATGGAGGGACTCAGGGCCGCAGAAACCGTGGTTTGGATGTGCAAACTCGTGGAATTCCTCAGATTGGAAAAGATCAAGTTCGCCTTGAGAGGGATTGTGGAGGGGTTTGCCCGGGGATGGAAGCCGTCCATCGACTACTTTGAAAACAGTCAAGATGTCAGCAGTGGGGGTAGGGGGTGTTTTTTGGGTATTAAAACAGAAGGTAGGAGAGGTGAAGGGTTCTATATTTATGTGTTATTTGAATTCCTGTTTGCTCTCTTTGTGGTTTTGTTTGATGTGTATAGATATACAAATGCATTAATAAAAGTATTTTTTTTTAGAAGTTTGATATCAGCCGGAAATCACCAACTGTCTGCTGGCAGCGGGATTCTCTAGTCCCCAAGCCACGTGTTTTTCAGCGGCATGCTGTTCACTGGTGGCGGGATACTCTAGTCCTGCCGCTTGTCAATGGGATTTCCGATTGACGCACCCCATGCCACTGGGAAACCTATGGGTGGGAGTGCACTGTTGGCGGGAACAGTAAATCCTGATGACTGGAGAATTCCAGGCACCATCTAGAAAGATTATGGGCACCTGGTCTGTAACACACAGGAAGCCAAAGCATGTAAGGAGAAAAGAACAACTAGCATTTCTATTGTGCATTTCACAAGCTGAAAGTGTCCCAGAGCACTTAACAGCCAATGAAGTACTTTTGAAATCATTGAATACCCACGATTCCCTGAGAAGCACCACCTGCAAGCACTACTCCCTGCAAGATAATTGCAAAAACACACCATCAGACGTTTAATTCAGAACGCAAATAATTAGAAAGAATTCGACAATTGGCCTCAGCGCCTTTCAGATAGACCGGAGAGGCAGGAGGGACCCCACCTACTGCTATCCAGTGATTCCAAATAGAAAATGGTCGTGTGCAAGTATCAAGTGAGAACCACAATCTGGTAAGCTGTGGTATCCCTACAGTGCAATAGCCCTCCGGCAGCAAAACGGAAGAATGGCTCCTCTTTGTTTTATAAATTTAGAGTACCCAATTCATTTTTTCCAATTAAGAGGCAATTTAGTGTGGCCAATCCACCTACTCTGCACATCTTTGGGTTGTGGGGGTGAAACCCACGCAAACACGGGGAGAATGTGCAAACTCCACATTTACAGTGACCCAGAGCCGGGATCGTACCTGGGACCTCAGCACTGTGAGGCAGCAATGCTAACTACTGCGCCACCGTGCTGCCCCAAGAATGGCTCCTTAAGTGAGGTACTGGAGGGTGACTGACACCAGTAAATATGCAGCCCAAAGGCAATCAGTACCTTTAGGATAGGAGGAGAAGGAAATATAAAGATAATTAGTTTAAAGGTTAAAAAATATTAAAACACCTTTGTTTTTCAATAATGTCTGGATGCCCAAATTGAATTTGACTCTGATTTTTTTTAAAAACCCTGTTAAGATTGAATAAGATAATGCCTCTTGAAGAAGTAGAAAGAGCAACTTGGAAGGAGAGCATTCGATGCTCATACAGAAACACCCCTCACAGTTATTTTTGGGACTGTGGTTATCAGATACAAATTAAACTGGATTTTATTGCACCAATTACCTGGTGCCAGGACACCTTCAACCAGCAGGTAGGGAAAATGAAAATTCCAACCATTCTAATACATATAAATAGGTTCCACAGTGAATATACAAGACTCATGTGTTTACAGCCAGACTGGGTGTCTAAGAATGGGCTGACTATACACTGTTATTGGCACAGCAGTCAGTAGCTGGCCTGCATATATTAGATTAGTGTTGATGTATAGCTTGAAAATCTCATGTGGAGAAAATAGAGGGAACTGTATTCCCAATTGAATCAAAATGCAAAGTTGCATTAGTTCAGAAAATAAATAGAATTTGATTCATTGAAAAGGTTTCCCATTCTTCATGTGAATTGTTTATCAATGACGTGGCATTGAGTCAAGAACGTGCCATGTGTCCAAAGCATCATAAATTATCTGCTGTAGTTTAATTCTTTGTTGAAAGAAGGGAGGAACTTGTAATACATCATGACATCTCAAATCATTTCATTGCCAATTAAACCCTTTTATATTGGTAATGGTTAGAAGGTAGGGAAATGCTTTTTTAAAGTAACCACTATCTGTTTATTTAATTGCGGTTGTACGCTGAAGTATCTGATTAATTTTGGGGTGGCAGGGAGGCACAATGGTTAGCACTGCTGGCTCTCAGCGCCAGAGACCGGGGTTCAATTCTGGCCTTGAGTGACAGTGTCGACTTTGCACTTTCTCCGCCTGTCTGTTGGGTTTCTTCTGGATGCTCTAGTTTCCTCCCACAGTCCAATGATGTGCAGGTTAGGTGGATTGGCCATGCTAAATTTATCCTTAGTGTCCAAAGGTTGAGTGGGGTTACAGGGATGGGGTGGGAGAGTGGGCCTAAGGTGCTCTTTCAAAGGGTTGGTGTGGATCCGATGGACCAAATGGCCTCCTTCTGCACTGTTGGCATTCTATGATTCTATTACATAATGAAATAAAATTCTCAAGTGGCTTGAGTGTATTTTCTTTGTATGTAAATGTTTTCTTATGGTGTAAGAGGTTGATTTTGACACTATAGAAAACTAATGGTAATGAATCAGTCATTCATTTTACTTTGTCCTTATTTGTATTCCCAAAAATGCCAGTGGAAATAAAAGAATTGTAACCAAAAGAGATAATACTGGAAAATCTCAGCAGGTCTGGCCGCATCTGTAGGGAGAGAAAAGAGCTGATGTTTTCAGTCCTGATGACCCTTTGACAAAGGGTGCTTTTAGGGGCTGGTTTAGCACAGGGCTAAATTGCTGGCTTTGAAAGCAGACCAAAGCAGGCCAGCAGCACGGTTCAATCCCTGTACCAGCCTCCCTGAACAGGTGACAGAATGTGGCGACTAGGGGCTTTTCACAGTAACTTTATTTGAAGCCGACTTGTGACAATAAGCAATTTTCATTTCATTTTCACCTGCTGAGATTTTCCAGCATTTTCTCTTTTGGTTTCACATTCCAGCATCTGCAATAATTTGCTTGGAACATAATTGTAAAGCAGGCAACCGTAGCCGTGTTTTACACGACAATGCAAAGTCAAGATCTAACCTTTTCACAAAAACCCTTTGATCAAACAAATATTCTGAAGAATAACGGCATTGGTCAACAAAGAACAAAGAACAAAGAAATGTACAGCACAGGAACAGGCCCTTCGGCCCTCCAAGCCCGTGCCGACCATACTGCCCGACTAAACTACAATCTTCTACACTTCCTGGGTCCGTATCCTTCTATTCCCATCCTATTCATATATTTGTCAAGATGCCCCTTAAATGTCCCTATCGTCCCTGCCTCCACTACCTCCTCCGGTAGTGAGTTCCAGGCACCCACTACCCTCTGCGTAAAAAACTTGCCTCGTACATCTACTCTAAACTTTGCCCCTCTCACCTTAAACCTATGCCCCCTAGTAATTGACCCCTCTACCCTGGGGAAAAGCCTCTGACTATCCACTCTGTCTATGCCCCTCATAATTTTGTATACCTCTATCAGGTCGCCCCTCAACCTCCTTCGTTCCAGTGAGAACAAACCGAGTTTATTCAATCGCTCCTCATAGCTTATGCCCTCCATACCAGGCAACATTCTGGTAAATCTCTTCTGCACCCTCTCTAAAGCCTCCACATCCTTCTGGTAGTGTGGCGACCAGAATTGAACACTATACTCCAAGTGTGGCCTAACTAAGGTTCTATACAGCTGCAACATGACTTGCCAATTCTTATACTCAATGCCCCGGCCAATGAAGGCAAGCATGCCGTATGCCTTCTTGACTACCTTCTCCACCTGTGTAGCCCCTTTCAGTGATCTGTGGACCTGTACTCCTAGATCTCTTTGACTTTCAATACTCCTGAGGGTTCTACCATTCACTGTATATTCCCTACCTGCATTAGCCCTTCCAAAATGCATTACCTCACATTTGTCCAGGTTAAACTCCATCTGCCATCTCTCCGCCCAAGTCTCCAGACAATCTAAATCCTGCTGTATCCTCAGACAGTCCTCATCGCTATCCGCAATTCCACCAACCTTTGTGTCGTCTGCAAACTTACTAATCAGACCAGTTACATTTTCCTCCAAATCATTTATATATACTACAAAGAGCAAAGGTCCCAGCACTGATCCCTGTGGAACACCACTGGTCACAGCCCTCCAATTAGAAAAGCATCCCTCCATTGCTACCCTCTGCCTTCTATGGCCTAGCCAGTTCTGTATCCACCTTGCCAGTTCACCCCTGATCCCGTGTGACTTCACCTTTTGTACTAGTCTACCATGAGGGACCTTGTCAAAGGCCTTACTGAAGTCCATATAGACAACATCTACTGCCCTACCTGCATCAATCATCTTAGTGACCTCCTCGAAAAACTCGATCAAGTTAGTGAGACACGACCTCCCCTTCACAAAACCGTGCTGCCTCTCACTAATACGTCCATTTGCTTCCAAATGGGAGTAGATCCTGTCTCGAAGAATTCTCTCCAGTAATTTCCCTACCACTGAAGTAAGGCTCACCGGCCTGTAGTTCCCGGGATTATCCCTGCCACCCTTCTTAAACAGAGGAACAACATTGGCTATTCTCCAGTCCTCCGGGACATCCCCTGAAGACAGCGAGGATCCAAAGATTTCTGTCAAGGCCTCAGCAATTTCCTCTCCAGCCTCCTTCAGTATTCTGGGGTAGATCCCATCCGGCCCTGGGGACTTATCTACCTTAATATTTTTTAAGACACCCAACACCTCGTCTTTTTGGATCACAATGTGACCCAGGCTATCTACACCCCCTTCTCCAGACTCAACATCTACCAATTCCTTCTCTTTGGTGAATACTGATGCAAAGTATTCATTTAGTACCTCGCCCATTTCCCCTGGCTCCACACATAGATTCCCTTGCCTATCCTTCAGTGGGCCAACCCTTTCCCTGGCTACCCTCTTGCTTTTTATGTAAGTGTAAAAAGCCTTGGGATTTTCCTTAACCCTATTTGCCAATGACTTTTCATGACCCCTTCTAGCCCTCCTGACTCCTTGCTTAAGTTCCTTCCTACTTTCCTTATATGCCACACAGGCTTCGTCTGTTCCCAGCCTTTTAGCCCTGACAAATGCCTCCTTTTTCTTTTTGACGAGGCCTACAATATCATTCGTCATCCAAGGTTCCCGAAAATTGCCGTATTTATCTTTCTTCCTCACAGGAACATGCCTGTCCTGTATTCCTTTCAACTGACACTTGAAAGCCTCCCACATGTCAGATGTTGATTTGCCCTCAAACATCCGCCCCCAATCTATGTTCTTCAGGTCCCGCCTAATATTGTTATAATTAGCCTTCCCCCAATTTAGCACATTCATCCTCGGACCACTCTTATCCTTGTCCACCAGTACTTTAAAACTTACTGAATTGTGGTCACTGTTACCGAAATGCTCCCCTACTGAAACATCTACCACCTGGCCGGGCTCATTCCCCAATACCAGGTCCAGTACCGCCCCTTCCCTAGTTGGACTGTTTACATATTGTTTTAAGAAGCCCTCCTGGATGCTCCTTACAAACTCTGCCCCGTCTAAGCCCCTGGCACTAAGTGAGTCCCAGTCAATATTGGGGAAGTTGAAGTCTCCCATCACCACAACCCTGTTGTTTTTACTCTTTTCCAAAATCTGTCTACCTATCTGCTCCTCTATCTCCCGCTGGCTGTTGGGAGGCCTGTAGTATACCCCCAACATTGTGACTGCACCCTTCTTATTCCTGATCTCTACCCATATAGCCTCACTGCCCTCTGAGGTGTCCTCTCGCTGTATAGCTGTGATACTCTCCTGAACAAGTAGCGCAACTCCGCCTCCCCTTTTACATCCCCCTCTATCCCGCCTGAAACATCTAAATCCTGGAACGTTTAGCTGCCAATCCTGCCCTTCCCTCAACCAGGTCTCTGTAATGGCAACAACATCATAGTTCCATAGGTCATTGCAGTTGATGTCTTGAATATTTTTATTTAAACTGCTCGTGCCGATGATGCATCTGGCAATATTGCATCTGCAGCCACCTCTTCAGAGTAATCCTTATCCCCCCCAGCAGCTACCCACAGAGCCTGGATGTCGGCCTGAAGAGGTATGGCACCTGGGACTAAAGAGCAGACCTGCAAGTTGGGCTTGGTGTGGTCGCAAACCAGCTGGACATTCTTTGAGTTGGAACCTTTTCTGTTCAGGAATCTGGTTGGCTGGTCATTAGGTGCCTTACAAGTTATTTGAGTGCAACTGTTGTCGCCCGAGGGAATACATCAATGGCAGTAAATCTCGAAGTATTTTGTTCTTGTGCAGGCCTGTCTGTATGATCATAAATTTAATACCAGGCTCTCCAGAATAGATCACCTGTGACCTGCCTGATAACGTGATGAACTGCTCACTGCGAGATGCCACATGGTCGATGCTTTGAACAAACTGGGAGCATAACAATACAGGCCAACAGTAACAGTGGGGCACTGCCATGCGGTCTGCGAGGCGTCAGTCACTGTGGCCCAGAGAGCAGGTATCTGTGACCATCTACACGGATGTGCCAGCTTTCTCTGGCACAGGCGCTCTGCCATTTGCAAGTATCTGACTCGGAACCATACATCCTACATATTGGCTAGCGCCTTCTTTCCCTTGTAGCCCCTCTCAGTGCTCCTCTGTCTTTCTCTCTGCCAGGAGATCTCTGCTGAAGCTCTTGCAATCTCAGAGCAGGCTGCTCCCAATTCCCCTCTCTTGGCTGGAAACCATCTGTTCGCCATGGCTTCCTCTGCCAACCCATTGCCCAGATGATATCAGCAGCCTTACCCCATTCCCAGGAATCCTACCTTTCACTGTTGACAAACTAAAAGCCTCTCAGCACTGACAATGGAAACTCTGTGCCACTCCAGGGTCCCAGGTTCGATTCCCGGCTTGGATCACTTTGTGTGTGGAGTCTGCATGTTCTCCCAGTGTCTACCTGGGTTTTCTCCGGGTGCTCCGGTTTCCTCCCACAAGTCCCAAAAGACGTGCTTGTTAGGTAATTTGGACATTCTGAATTCTCACTCTGTGTACCCGAACAGGCGCTGGAACGTGGCAACTAGGGGCGTTTCACAGTAACTTCATTGCAGTGTTAATGTAAGCGTACTTGTGACAATAAAGAGTATTATAATTATTATTTTAACCAGTGAACTCATTCACCCTGAAAGCTTCATGAGGCATGCATGCCCGCTGCACCCTGATGTGTGGCAGACACTGGATAATCCTCTGACAATTGTAAATTCAACACTCGTCCTTTGATGCCTCTCAATGAGCCCATCAATGAGCTCTGTTCTTTGAAAATCACATCATGTTCCAGAGGCACGTGGATCCAGTGCTGCCTCCAGGGATCAACTTTTGAATTCTCATTCCCGAACATCTGCCATTTGAGAATCCAGCCCGATGATTCTTCCTGGCAGGTTGTGAGGTTTTAAATGCAAACACAAAATGAGATGTCTCTCATGGGGACCTCTGTAATGGGGGGTCTCTGGTGGAGGTCTCCATAATGGGGGTCTCTGGTAGCTGTCTCTGAAATGGGGATCTCTGATGGGAGTCTCCGTAACGAGGTCTCTGGTAGGAGTCCTTCTTATGGGGGGTCTTTGGTGGCAGTCTCTGTAAAGGGGTGTATCTGTAATGGGGGCTATCTGGGGGGGGGCTTTCTTATGGGTGGGGGAAAGGGGTCCTGAGAGGGGGGGGTGGGGGGGGGGATCGGGTCATACTAGTACTGTGGCGGGGAGGGTGAGTAACCCAGAAAATCCTGTATTGCGGCAGGCGGCCAACCGTCTGACCGCTCCAACGGGCAGCCCACTCAAAATTGTGGGCCGACAGCGGGATTTGCATTAGAATCCCTTGTAATCCCAGCTATGCATAAATTTGTATGGCAAGGGATAATGAATCGCTGGATTCGTGCGAGTGCAAATCTATGGCGATTCACCTCCAGTGAGAGAATATGGGCGGGATTCACTAATGCTGAGGCTAAATGTTGACGCCGTCGGAACATGGCCTCAGGATCAGCAATTCTGGCCCCTACAGGGGGCCAGCACGCCGCTCCAGCTGCTGATCCTGGCATCAACTGGGCGGCGCGGGGTCCGCACATGCACAGTAGCACCGGTGCCAATGCGTACATGCGCAGTGGCACCGGCGGCAACACGCGCAGCGCAATGACTCCCTTCTCTGCGCCAGCCCCGACGCACCATAGCATAGGGCTAAAGGGGCCGGCGTGGAAGAAAGGAGGCCACCAGCCCGAGAGGTCAGCCCACCGATCAGTGGGCCCCGATCGCGGGCCAGGCCACAACGGAGGCCCCCCCTGGGGTCGACCCCCCCCCCCCCCCCCCACAGGCTGCCCCCAGACCCTTCCATGGCGAGGTCCTGCCGGCTGAGAGCAGGTGTGAATGGCGCAGGCGGGACTCTGGTTTTTGCGACGGCCGCTCGGCCCATCGCGGGCCGAGAATCGGCGGGGGGGCCACGTGGAGCGGCCCACGGCGGTGCTGCGCCGACCACGGCGGTGCCAATTGCACCGATTGTCCAGTCTATGGAGAATCTCGTCCCGGCGTTGGGGTGGCGTGGCACGATTAGCGCCGTTCCCGGGGATTCTCCGGCCCGGCCGTGGGCTGAGAGAATCCCACCCATAGCCTCCCAAATGGTGAATTCAGCCCAGTATCTCCCAGACCCTTTACCACCTAGATGGACAAGAGTAACTGGTGTATGGGAACACCACTACCTCCAAGTTCTCCTTCAACACTCACACCGTTCTGAGTTGAACATGTAATCCCATTCCTTCATTGGCACTGGGTCATAATCCTGGAACTCCCGACCTAACAGCACTGCGGGGCACCTTTACCAGACAGACTGCAGCTGTTCAAGAAGAAGGCGTGCTAGCACCTTCACAAGGGCATTAATTGCTGGACTTGCTGGCAATGTCCATATTCCCAGAATACATTTTAAAAAGGGCTTTCTATTTCAAGAATTTATTTTGTTCAAAGTGAAGGTCAAGCAGACATTTGAGTTTCTTCTATTAATCTCACCAGTTTCACTTACTAAAAACTTAATTGCAAATGTTTCCAACCATTCTCATTCTGATCCAATCAAGATTCATGTGGTGGGGGATTGCCAAAATGTGAGATTGTAGCCTATTACTAGTTGATATCAAAATGTAGTGTCCCTTGCAGTGTTATGGTCCTAATACTGTTTATAAAGTAAAAGCCAATAGCTTGTTCCATATTATTACTCATTGTGTAATAACAGATAAGATAGTTTACATAGCAATAAAGTCATGCATTATGTCTTTGAGACTATGGTATATTAAAAACCAGATTGTATGGAAGTATGCAAGGTGGTCCTGTAGGGGCTGCTCTTCTGACCTTCGCGCTGAGGCATAATAGAGTGCAAAAGTTGTGGACTTGTGTATAAAAATCGCTGCTTTATATTTGGTGGTATTCTTTCCACAATAATTAGGAAGTGGAGGAAACAAATATGCTATGATTGGGCTCTATATTTTATCTAAACTGTGAATGACAGTGGCAGCGAAGAATTTAAAAGGCAGAGTTTTTAAGCATAAATATTAGTGTAACATCCAACATACCAGTAATGTCACTTTAAGAATGACCTGGGATTATTATATCAAGTATATATATGTTATTAAACTAAATATGTTACCACAGGCTGCTCTTACCTTTGACAGCTGGCAGGGGGTGATTTAACCTGAAGGTCATCACACCTCAGATGAGGGGCAAGATTGAGAAAGCAGGGCCTGCATGAATAACCTCAGCCAGTACATGAACTGAATCTATGCTGTTGGCATTGGCCTGCATCACAAACCACCCGTCCAGTCAACTGAGATAACCAACCCTACTGTTACACTAACAGCTTAACTGAAACATATAATCAGTATGAACATGATCAAATGCATTGTGGAGGAAGTGCTGAACAGGATGTAGTAGAAATATTTAGGGCGAGATCTTCTGGCTGTTCACGCCAGCAAGCTCCTCCAGTCCCGCCGATGGCGCACCTCCACCACGGGTTTCCCGACAGAGTGAGGTGAATTCAATGGGAAATCCTATTCACAGCGGCAGGTCCAGAAGATCCTGCCACCAGCCAATAGCAGACTGCCTCCCGCCACACATGTCTATAGAGAACTTATACTGACAAAAGAAATTCACCAAGAACATAAAGAATGTTGATTTAGTTTATAGTACTCCCACTTCTGAGTCAGAAGATTGCAAATTCACTGCATAGCCTTCAGTACATAATCTAGGCTGACACTCCAAAGCATTACTGAGGGAGTGCTGCACTGTGGGAGTTCCCTTGGGGATGAGACGTTAAATGGAGGCCTCATCTATCGTCTCATGTGAGCAAATGGCATGATTTTCAAGAAGAGCAGAGAGTTCTCCATGTTGTCCCAGTCAACATTTATCCTTCAATCAATACCTAAGGGAAGACAGATAGCCTAGTTACATACCTCATTGATATGTACAAATTGGCTGCCATGTTTCACTCTCTCTGCAGTGGGGAGTTGCCCTGTTAAAAACCCTTTTCAATCAGATAGAGCTGAGGGTAAATGAAGGGACATTGCGATGGAAACGCAGAGGAGGTTCAACAAGAAGAATTCCTGATTCACTCCCATTAAATGGAACAATAAAGATGAATAAAAGAAATCCGCGAAAAACAAATAAATGCCGGTTGTGTGAAACGACAGAGATGAAGCGGTGAGATTCTGCCTGAGGCCATATCAAGGGACACTTGACACCAGGGACCACCAACACAGACCAAGAATGAAATAAAACAGTGACTACACTTCAAATGCATTTTATCTGATAAGTAGTTTGGGGCATTATGGAGGTGCTATATAAATGAAAATTCCTTCTAAATAGCTTGTGTGTTTACTAATTTAAGCAGCTTGGGTCGTTGGTTATTGTTCGTGACTACTTTTACTTGACATTGTTTGCTTATAGGAGCATGTGAGCAAATACATTATGATAATGTCCTAAATAGAAACCAATCCAACAGATTTTAAACAGCTTATCAGCAATGTGACCTCACCTTCCCTCTTGTGAGTTAATAACGTCTGTGCTCATTATTCAAGGTGCCTTATTCAAATTTTTAGAACCCATACACTTGTCAATCTCAAAATGGAAAACAACAAAACAAAACATCAACACAATTACGAGTTCCGCTATTAAACCTAAGGACCACTTGGACACCCTGCTCTGATTCTTTGTAATACAATTTTACAATAATTCAGTATTATTTTATGTAAGTACCTGTATTGCATTGGAGACAGACGCCCACAATCACATGGTGTGATGGGTCACACACTCAATGACCAACTCTACTGAGTCTCTGACCTCAGCTGTGGCCTAGTGGAGGCTTATCTGCCTTCTCACCCACCAAACCAGGTGAACCAGAAGGAAGTAAACATGGAGAAACTGTATGTTTGAGAATTAAATTGATCATTAATTGACCAATGGAAAGGAAAAAGTACTAGAATCTCCATACCGGTTCAAAAAGAGTAATCCTTGCACTGCTAAAAAGAAACATAAGCTTCATACAAATAGATAAGTAACCCTTACCATGCCGAATAGTCAGAAAATGTGTGCATACACAGTGAATGCTTACAGCAGTGCTTCCCAAACTATGTCCTGCAGAACCTTGAGGTTCTGTAGGAGCCATCCAGGGATTCCATGGCAGTTCTGGCCATGGTAAATCATTTTTAAAAATATGACCTTGCAGATTGTCCAATCGGAGGTGGTTTTCACACTCTTTTGGCTACTGATAGATGTACTAGTCAGCCTATCAGCCACCAATGTACTGAGAAGCCAGCCTCTGATTGGACAAACTGAGAATTGCGGCAAAGTGAGTATTCAAAGTCCTAGGCAGGAACGAGAGCGAAGGCGAATGTAATTAATATCACATTGACCACAGAATTCAGAATTAAAATAAAGACACTTATCAGAATCAGAAATTAATACACAGTGTGTTTCACCAAAGTAGAATCAAATCATTATAGCAGACATGTCTTTTTAGAAGCTATTAGACACAGGAGAATTCCCTTGTATCTCACCCACAGAGCAATTAAGTCACCTCCAACCATCAAGGAGCTTAGGATCCTTCATTTGACAGAACATTAATCCTTTTTACATACTCAATTGAAACTGTAGCCACAAACCGCAACAAGAGAAAGAGAGATGTTGCAACAGATAAGGAATACATTAAGTAACTTTCTGTTATATTTCGATATATTTGGGAACTCTTGACCCCTGAGAGATAACAAAATTAAGTCACTTTTACAATGAACTATTAGACGCAATTCTCCGGAAAGATTCTCCGGTAGCGAGCGGGAATTGCCATGAGATTCCTGTCGCTCGGCCCAGAGGGTGAACCACAAGATCGCTAGTGCTGCCTGGGATGAGGTGGCGGCGGCCATAAGCTCGGGTAGAATGACCAAGAGAATTGGCCAGCAGTGCAGGAAGACGGTCAACGACCTACCGGGCAGCACAAATAAGTAGACACCAACGCCCACCTCTCCCTCCCTAGGGAGCATCCACCCTTCAACTCCCCATGTGACCTCCAGCCCTTTCTTCCCTCCTCACTCACGACCCCCCTCAACCCTGCCTCACACCTCCTCAACCACCACTGTGAACCACGCGTGTGGCTAATGATGCCCTCTCTGTGTCCCCGCAGGAAAAGCTCTCCCTCAATCGGTGGGAGGTGTCCCGGACTGGTGGTGGGGTGCCGGAAATCAAAATCCTCACCTCCTTCGAAGAGCAGGCCCTGGAGGTGAATGTGAGAAAGAGGAAGGTGAGTGTGTATATGGTGTGTTAAGAGAGAGGTGAGCACGTGTGGTGTATGCTTGTGTGTGTATGTGAAAGAGAGAGCGAGAGTGTGTGTGTACATCTCTGATATGAGAATCCAGCTCCCCAGCAGCACCCCTAACATCAAACAAATTTATGAGCAAAACAAGCAGCATCACTCCTCCCATTAGAAATGGCAAAACAAATGTAAGACTTAAATACTTTGTTGAATAAGAGAACTTTTAAATTACAATCATTGTATACATACAAGAAATAGGAAATACTTCTAAATTTATTTTTATATGTTTATTCCTATTGTGGAAGAACAATAATTTTTTTGGTTTAACTCTTCAACACAATAAGAATGTTTCTCATCTTACTCTTGGGATGTCAAAAAGGTTCCATGGCTGAAAAAGTTTGGGAAATCCTGGCTTATAGCTTCTGACAGGAGCTGTGATATTTTCTTATTCACTGACAGGATGTGGGCCTTGCTGGCAAGACAAGCCTTTATTGTCCATCACTAATTATTCTGAAGACGTGGTGATTGTGGTAGTAGAGGTATTACGGTACCTGGTAATGCTGGAACACCATTGGTAGAAATTGTATACTTCCTATTGGTCAAGCTGTATGGTAGCTCCGCCCTGCTAGGTGGGGTATAAGAGCCCGTGCCACCCCAGCATCCTTCATTCTCTACCTGAGCTGCTGGGGGGAACATCTAGCTTATTAAAGCCTTCAGTTGGACTACAACCTCGCTTTAGTGGTCATTGATCGTGCATCAGTGATGAGCTGCCTTCTTGGTCTACTGCACTGTGTGCTGTAGGTACTGCACAATGCTGTTCGGTAGAACAGTTCAGGATTTTGACTGAATAACAACATCTTTTCATATCAAGGTGGTGCATGACTTGGAGAAGAGCTTGCAGTTTGTAATGTTCGTGTAAGCCTGTTATTCTTGCCTTTCAAGGTGAAAGAGGTTGCACGTTTGAGAGATGTTCTCAAAGAAGCTTAAGTTGGTGTAGTACATCTTGTAGTTAGACCAGATTTTAACATGTTGAAGCCCTGAGCTATATTAAGCTTAAGAGATCGCACACAAATAAAAATAATCCTTTACTATTCTCACAGAAAGTACACTGAATATATAAATATGAAAGCTTTATAGTTGCATAGATACAAAGGCTAAGGTACAAAGAAAAATGATAATCTAACCAAGACACGTCTAACAAAATACCGGCTTGCATTATAGCATACTTTCAAATCAAAATACGTTCATGCATGTTAATTATTATACATGAAAACGTTTTATCAACACTAACAGAAAAGGTGTTGATAAAAATCAGTAGCTTACTAAATAGAAGTAGTTATACAACATGCAATGTGTCTGTATCTACGTCACATTGAAGTTAAACATTTAAAACATTTCCTTTCATGATTTTTGGAGAGCAAAGTCAAAGATGATGTCCTCAAATGATAAGCTAGGAAATTTATTACATGATGCTCAGGGCCAATAGATGTCCTTGCAACATTGTTGTCCACACATTATTCTTGATGTTTTTCAGTTGTGAAAATGACCTTTCCCCTGAGCAATTTGTTAATTAGATTCAAAGATAGCCGCAATGTTGTTTCTGGAGAATGTCAACTGAATCTTATCTTGGATGATGACTTAATGCAGGCCCAGGTGGATTCAATATCCTTTACCTGCAACATTTTCCTTAATATAAGTATGGAATTTCTTTATTTCTCCAAAGAAGTTAACATAAACATCTTCAGGATAGTCTTTTATCAGAGGTTTTACACTTACCCAAAGCCATTTTTCTGAGGCATTTAAATCCACCCAAAACAAAAAATTGTTTGGAAACTTTTCTTTTTGATCGCTCATTTCTTCATGATGGTTTCAAATGCTCCATCTTAGGGATAAAAGACTTTACCCGAAATGTGTCTCTTGGAGAAAGCATTTCATAAGCATTAGGTGCACCACCATCATTGACTTTCTTTTTCTAATCCTTTTCTATTTTGTGGTGCTCGAGACAATACACTGGAGACTTCAAGTGACAATTAAAAGGGGGTTTATTAACAGTGGACAAAGTCAACTACATACAGGCACAGAGCAATGCTGGAAATGCCTTGACTCTCCAGCTCCAGGGCCCACACTGCCTGAGCCCTTGCTCCCAGCAACCAATTCTTTCTCCTGATTGCCTGGGGTTCACGCGATTGCTCCTGAGCTGTTCACGTGGACTGCAAATCCTGCCCCCTTAAGCGCTACCATATCCTTCCCCCCTTAAGTCCCTCATTACGTTTTTCAAAGTAAATTATATACAAGTGCTATATCCAAGGTCAAGAGGCATAAGGGAAAAGTGTTCATCACAGAGTCAGTGTGTTTGGGGGGGCTTTGAGTCCTTGGGGACCTCCTTAGTTCCTCAGCCGCCTCCATCGTCTCTGAGGTAGTTTTGTTATCTGCAGAAAATGACGGTTCAGGTGACTCTTCTGCAGGGCTGCTTGCCTCATCAGCTCCCACTGGACTGCTGGCAGAGCTGACACTAAAATTCCTGACTCCCACGCTTTAGTACAACCTCAGAAGGACCGGCGCCTGAGTTTGGGTTTATCTGGTCTGTGTTATGATACCCTGGGCTGGTGCACCATCAATTCCAGCCCCATCGACCCCAAAGTTCCAACACAAGTGAATAAGCCAATAATTTGTGTAATGTTTCTGAGATCGTTGGCCCTTGACTGCTCCAATGGTTTACAGGCACCAGATTTGTAAGCGAAACACAACTGTTTATTTATAACAAAAATAGAGATTATACATGCAATAATTATAGAAAAATGGCCACCTCATCTACTACTCCCCCCTTTTACCATCCCACTCTCTACCCAAACACGCATTAGACAGGCACATACACAGGGGGGCGGGGAGAGGTAAAAATAATAAGAGGATTAATATTGAATGAGTGTCCTTGCTTTGGATGTTAAGTCATTGCAGCAGCAGGCTGTCTGCCCAGATGCAGAGTGATTGGAACCACCAATCGAATCGCTAATGAGAATCTTCTGATCGCGGCATTCAGTCAGAACTCCAAGCTGTAAGATTCCTTCATAGCCTCAGGTCTGTACAATTCTCATTTGTTTCCAACTCCATCAGAATGACCAACAGCCTTTCTGAGGCAAGAAGAGAATTGCCCATACAAGCCTTTCTGAGGCAAGAAGAGAATTCCCCATACAAGACTTTAAAAGGGTTTTTAAACTACTAATCCTGCTTTCAGCTGGTGGCCTGTCTGGATTTCCTTAAGATTTTCTATGTCTCCCCACAAACCCGGTTCTCAGCCTGGGTTTTACTCTTACTTGGTTTCCAGACTCACTAGAATGCCCCCCCCAGCTTTATTGAGGAGAAAACAAATTCTCCAACTGGCTGTTTGAGAGAGGTTTATCCTTTCAGGGAGAGATAAACTCACAAGAGCTTCCTTTGAGTTCAAAACGAAAACTAGAAACTGGAAACAGAGTCTCACAGTGGAAGGAATATTCCAAAGAAAAACCTGACCATCAGCATGATCCATTGATAAGGCCTAGAAATCTGAAACAATCCATTGGCCAACAGCCAAGTCCATCAAGACGCATCATCAGTGATGTCAGACGAAGCAGCACATCCTGCTGGAGGTTCTTTTCTTTTAAATTTAAGGTGAAGTCCATCTTAAAGGCAGAGGTCCCATTAACTGTCCAGGTACAGAAATTAAATTGCCAAAAGAACAGAAATTAAAAGGAAAAACAAGGAACAAACTGGGATTTACAAGAGGATCCTCACATCTGGAATGGGGGTTACCGTCCCTTGGCTCTCACATGGCCGACAGGCTTCCACACTGTCTTGCCATTGCCATTTACCACATAAAATACAAGTCCTGATTGGGACATGATTCGACCAGAGTGGGTCCAGGTGAAAGTCCAAACTAGAACCAGGCACCCACCTGGAATGTCCTGTCATTCTCATGTTTTGAGAAGTGTTTTTTCTAGTTTTTAAGATTTTCTAGCAGGCCTGACGTGCCTTCACCTCCCTGCCAAATTTGGAAATGTCAAGTCCAAACCATCCTAAGGCAATATCCCATCAGCAATTCAGCCGGCCTGACCTCTGTGGTGGCATGGGGGCGGGGGGGGGGGGGGGGGGGGGGGGGGGGGTTCATGATGTAGGACAGTAGGATGCTGGCCAGCCGATGACACAAGGGCTGGTCTGATTACTTCCTCATAGCATTTTTAGACATCTGCATGGCCCTTTCCACCAACCCATTGGATGCAGGATGATATGGGGCTGTCCTGGTATTCCGGATTCCATTTGATTGAACAAAGCATTGGAAATCATCCTCAGTAAAAGGGGTGCCATTATTGGACACAATGGCTTCTGGTAGGCTGTGTATGGCAAATATCCGGCGTAAGACGTCCACCATAGCCGCTGGGGTCGTGGCTTCCATTTTTTGAATGGATAGCAATTTGTGATGACCATCTACCAAAACAAGAAATGCCCTGCATAGTTGACGTGCACTCTGGTCCATGGGTGACCCAGCCAATCCCAGGGATGGACATTAGCCGAAGGAGGTAATGATTGTTCAGTTTGGCAGGGACTGAACTGCCATACATTTCCTCAGTGGCGTTGTCAATTCCCGGCCACCAGATATAACTGTGAGCCAGCATCTTTACCTTTGTGTTGCTCGGATGGACTCTGTGTAATTCTCTCTGTGTAAGAGAGGTTCCCTCTCTGGGGGTGGACCGTGACTCAAGAGCCCCAAAGTATTATTCCATCCTTGCAGGTTAGTTCATCGCTACAGGTTAAGTAGGGCCTCAACTGTTCAGACTTCTCGTAGTACAACCCTGTTTGTATCATCTGTTTCACCTTAGACAATATGGGATCTCATTGAGTCCAATCCCATATATGTCTGGACAACATCGGCAATGTGTCCAAGATGATTTCCTGGTGTACAGGCAGTGACGTCACCTGCTTTAGCAAGTGGAGTCGCCTCAACGCATCCACGCTAGAGATTTGAGTGACAGGCTTGCACTGGAAGGTGTAGCTGAATGCCGCAAGGCCCAACGCTTCATCCTGGCAAAGGGAATCATGGGTGGGTATTGGCTTGTCCTCCCTCAAAAGACCAAATAGCAGCTTGTGGTTAGTTATTATGATAAACCACTGCCCATAAACATACTGGTGGAACTTTTTATCACCATAGATGACGGCCACTTCCTCCTTTTCGATTTTGGTGTAATTTCACTCTGCTTCTGAGATGGTCTTCGAGGCCAAGGCAATTGGCCGTTCTGATCCTTCCTCTATCTTATGAGATAGAACTGCCTTTATCCCATGTGGCGAAGTGCCACACATGAGAACAATTGGCTTTCCCAGGTCAATATGGACTGAAAGGTTTGAAGATTACAGAGATTGTTTTGCCAAGTGGAAAACTTCCTCTTGCTGCTCCTCCCTTTGCAAAGCTGTTGTTTCCTTAATAACTGCCAATGTTGTGGCCAGGTTTGGAATGAACCTGCCATAATAGTCCACCATTCCCAGGAAAGATTTCAACTCAGCTACATTCCTGGCTGCTGGGACATCTCATTGGCTTTTGACATTTTCTTTGAGGGAGTGTAGACCTGTGGCATCCACTCGGAACCCAAGTACATGACTTCTTTGGCTTAGAAGGTACATTTCTCACATTTAAGGCAGACCCCCGTATCTCTGAACCTCTTCAATACCTCTTCCAAACTTGACATGTGATTCCAGTGACTGAAACATCGTCTGGGTAGGCCATCACTTTTAGGATACCCTGAAGGAAGTTTTCCATCATATCCTGGAAAATAGCGTAAGCTGATGACATGCCAAAATCTCACCTCGTCCACTGAAATAGGCTCTTATGTGTTGATCGTGGTGAACTTTGGGACTCCTCGTTTAATTCCAACTGCAGGTGTGTGTGGCTGAGGTGCAGCTCAGAGCAGGTGAGGATTCCTGCCAGCTTGGTGTAGAGTTCCTCAATTCAGGAGATTGGGTACTTATTCATCTGGGCAGCCCAGTTGATTGTGAGTTTATAGTCCCCACATATCCTTCTTGATTGTTCCGACTACAGCACAGAGACTATGTGGGGCTGCTCATTGGAAAATTGTACTAGTTTAATTACACCCAGTTCCTTCAATCACAGTAGTTCAACTTCAACCTTTTGATGCAGAGCGTAAGGAATTGGTCTGGCCCTAAAAAATGTAGGTGTCAAGGCCAGACCGACATGAATTTTGTACTTCACATCCTTGATCCGATCTAACTCATTGTGGAACACATCCTCGTATCTTCCTGGAGGTGCCCAGGGGATACAGGAGTAGACTCATGAAGGAAGTTAGGAGGCCAAAAAGATGGCATGAGGTAGTTTTGGCCGAAGGATTAAGGTGAATCCAAAGGGATTCTTTATGTATATGTTTTTAAAATGTATTTTATTACAAACATGCATCAAAACAGGTTACAGAAAATAAACACTCCGGGAAACACACTTCCCAGCAATCAAAAATTCGCCGCCGTGCAATCAGAGAGGTGAAGGCCACGACATCGGCCTTCTTCTGCTCCATGAGCTCCGGCTTCTCTGAAACCCCAAAATTCCTCCTTGATCTTCACCACCCGCTTGCCTCCCTGCTCCCCCAGCCATTTGTATATATCCCCAATTCTTCCCTCCCCTTCCACGTCCGGAAGCAGCAGTCGATCCAGCAGGGTGTATTCAGGGAACCTAGGGAACTCACTCCAAACCTTTCTTGCAAAGTCCCTAACCTGCAGATACCTGAACTCACTCCCCCTTGGCAGCTCTACCCTCTCCCTTAGCTCCTGCAGACTGGTGAACCCTTCCTCCAAATACAGATCCCTCGCCTTGACCAGCCCCACTTCCCTCCACCTCCTGTATACACTATCCACCCCCCGGCCCAAACCCATGATTCTCGCACAGCGGTGTTAACACCGACATTCCTTCCACCCTAAAATGCCTCCTCAACTGATTCCATATCTTCACCATGGACTTCACCACTGGGCTCCCTGAATACCTACTCAGAGCCATTGGCAACGCTGTCGTCACCATAGCCCTCACACTAGACTCCTGACAAGATTCTTCCTCCATCCTAAGCCACTCTACCCCTTCTCCTTCCCACCACCGTCGCATCTTGTCCACATTCGCCGCCCAATAATAATGAAGCAACTTCGTCAATGCCAACCCCCCCTGCTGCCACTGCCTCTGTTCTTTAAGTATATTAAAGGAATAACTAGAGAGTATAGGGCCCCTCAAGGACCAAAGTGGTCACATACGGGTGGAACCGTGGGAGATGGGCGAGGTTCTCAATGAATATTTTTCCTCTGTGTTTACCATGGAAAAAGACATAAAGACTTGGGAACCTGGGAAGGTTAATGTCTATATATTGGGGACAGTTCACATTACAGTAGAGGAGGTGATGGATGTATTAAAATGTATGAAGGTCGATAAATCTCATGGCCCTGACCAGGTATATCCATGAACACTGTGTGAGGCTAGAAAAGAAATTGGGGGAGCCCTGACTAAGATATTTGCATCATCATTAGCCACGGGTGAGCCACCAGAAGACTGGAGGGTAGCAAATGTTGTGCCCTTATTAAGAAGGGCTGCAAAGAAAAACCTGGGAATTATAGGTAAGCCTAACATCTGTGGCGGGTAAGTTACTGGAGAGGATTCTGAGGGATAAGATATACAGGCATTTGGAAAGATAGGTGTGATTAGAAGTAATAAGCACGACTTTGTGCATGGGAGATCATGCCTTACAAATTTGTTAGAGTTCTTTGATGAATTGACCAGGAAGGTTGATGAGGGCAGGGCGGTAGACTTAGTCTATGTGGACCTCAGTAAGGCCTTTGATAAAGTTCCACATGGTAGGCTTCTCTGGAAGGTTAGATCACATGGAATCCAGGGAGAGCTGGCAAATTGGATATATAATTGGCTTGATGGTCGGAAGCAGAGTGTAATGATGGAAGGATGCTTGTCGGACTAGAGGCCTGTGGCTAGTGGTGTGCCTCAGGGGTCAGTGCTGGGCCCATTGCTGTTTGTTATCTATATCAACGATTTGGTTGAGAATGTACAAGGCATGATCAGTAGGTTTGCAGATGACACTAAAATAGGTGGTTTTGTAGAGAGTGAGGAAGGTTATCAAAAATTGCAGCAGCTTCTTGATCAGCTGGGAAAATGGGCCAAGAAATGGCAAATGGAATTCAATACAGGTAAGTGTGAGATGTTGCATTTTGGAATGTCAAATCAAGGTAGGACTTTCACAGTGAATGGCAGGACTTCAGGAGGTATCGTGGAACAAAAGGGACCTTGGCGTTCAGGTGCACGGATCTCTAAAGGTGGAGCCACAGGTAGATAGGGCAGTGAAGAAGGCTTTTGGCATGCTGGCCTTCATCAGTCAGGGCATTGAATATGGAAGTTGGGAAATTATACAGGACATTGGTGAGGTCGCACCTGGAGTACTGTATTTAGTTTTGGTCGCCTTGCATAGGAAAGATGCTATTAAACTGGAGAGAGTGCAGAACAGTTTTACAAGGATGTTGCCAGGATTCAAGGGACTGAGTTACAGAGAGAGATTTTTTCTTTGGAACGTAGGAGACTGAGGAATGATCCTATCAAGGAATATAAGATCATGAGAGGAATGGATAGAGTCACTGCACTCAGTCTTTTTCCCGGGGTTAGGGAATCGGGAACTAGAGGGCATAGTTTTACATTAAGAGGGGAAAGAATTAATGGGAACCTGAGGAGCAACGTTTTTACACAGAGGGTGGTACATATCCAAAGTCCAAAGACGTGCAGGTTAGGTGGATTGGGGGGCAGCACGGTGGCACAGTGGTTAGCCTTGCCGCCTACGGCGCTGAGGACCCCGGTTCGAATCCTGGCCCTGGGTCACTGTCCGTGTGGAGTTTGCACATTTTCCCCGTGTCTGCGTGGGTTTCGCCCCCACAACCCAAAGATGTGCAGGATAGGTGGATTGGCCACGCTAAATTGCCCCTTAATTGGAAAAAAAATAATTGGGCACTCTAAATTTATTTTTAAAAAAAGGTTAGGTGGATTGGCCATGCTAAATTGCCCTTAGTGTCCAAAAAGGTTAGGAGGGTTATTGGGTTATGGGGATAGGGTGGAAGTGAGGGCATAAGTGGGTCGGAGCAGACATGACGGGCTGAATGGTCTCCTTCTGCACTGTATGTTCTATGTTATATATGTGGAATGAGCTGCCGGAGGAAGTGATGAAGGAAGGGACATTGACAATATTTTAAAAGCATTTGGACAGATACATGGATAGAAACGCATTGGAAGGATATGAGCCAAATGCAGGCAAATGGGGTTAGCTTAGATGGGCTTTTTGGGGTGGCCTGTGGCGCAGTGGTTAGCACTGGGACTGCGGCGTTGAGGACTCGGGTTCGAATCCTGGCCCTGGGTCACTGACCATGTGGAGTTTGCACATTCTCCCCATGTCTGCGTGGGTTTCACCCCCACAACCCAAAGCTGTGCAGGTTAGGTGGCCACACTAAATTGCCCCTTAATTGGAAAAAAATAATAATTGGGACCTCTTAATTTATTTAAAAAAAGATGGGCTTTTTGGTTGGGATGGACTAGTTTGGGCCGAAGGGCCTGTCTCCATGCCGTAGATTCTATGATCTCTTCAGGATGTCTTGAAAATCGTTGTTTGCGACTTTTAAGATTTCCAGTCAATTTAGTTCAATTCGCTGCGCCAGCCCCTTCACATCAGGCTTGATCTGTACCCCTCTATGACAATGAAAGACAGCGGGGCTTCTTGTTCTTTATTAGCTACTGGCATACAGGTGGTCCCAAGTTTTTTTAGGGTTTTCCCCATATATGCTGACAGCTTGGCCATTGCGCTACCGAAATTCCGGGTCTGAGCAGCTTTTCAAATATAACTGAATGTCTGCTCCCCCACTCCCAAAACCAATGCCCCAGTATCAACTTCCATTTTTTCAAGGGTCTTCCATTCACTTGCAAAATTATTTCTCTTGGGGCTGTCTTATTTACTTTGACGATGTTCAGGGGGTGCATTTCATGCTCCTCATCAGAGCTCTTCTCTTGGTTCAGTGGTGCTGTGGATTGCTGCTTTCTTTTTCAATCAACCAATAAATAATCAATCAAAGTGTGTGTTACTGGTGCCATTCAGGACTGAAGAGTGCTAATTGTTTAGCACTCAATTACCTGAGGCCATGGGTAATCGGAGGAGACTGAGATGGATTTGCTGAGCTGATGAATGATGTGGACGAGATTTATAGGCCTTCTCTCCACCCCATTCATGTCACAGTGAGTTCCTGATCTCAGCCATGCTGTGATAGGCGGGCAGGATGACAGCGAGTATTCAAGTGCATCCTGCAACAGTTACAGATTAGAAGCAGTAGAGATATAGCAGTAGGTCACAACCCCATTCGCTGAATGGCAGGGGGAATGTACACAGCGCAAGGCTGAATCTACAATGGGAAAAAGGAAGAAACAAAAATCAATCCCTTGTTTAATTATGAAGCATTTAGCATTTGTAAAGCCGGATGAAATAGATACAATACTGAGCACATTAAACATACAGCTTTGTACTCTGTTGCTACCCTTAAATAATATATTGTGTAATATTGAATAGATTATTGAGTCCTCTGACATGCATGCTAGGCTTCTCAGATTACAGGAACTAATTCAAATCACACTATCACTCTGTAACCTTTAAGGAAAATTCCGAGCATGAATGAACTTTATAATTACTGGGCGAATGATGGCAAAACTGGTGTAACTGGTAAAATACCATCTTGTAGCATTTAAGTTTCCAACGTGCATTACATGTTTTATTATGACAATTCCAATATCCTTGCCCTAACCCTTCAAGTTGCATGAACAGTCCAGGAGTACACCATGGGCTGGATTCTCCATTTTGGAGACTAAGTCCCCACGCCAGCATGAAAATGATGGTCTTTTACACCAGTAAAACTGGTGTAAAACAGCCACCCATTCCCCGTTTTGCTGGGGGCTAGCAGGGAGGCAGCGTAGAGCTCGTAGCTCTAACTGCCGATACGTCCCTGAGCACTTCCGGATCAGAGGCTGCGCATGTGCACTGCGGCCTGCAGTGCCTTGCCGTGCTTCATGGTGGACTCAGCCCGTGGGCCCGGACCGCAAAAGTAGTGCCCCCTTCGGCCACTCGCCCGTCCACAGTGCCCCCAGCCCCGAATGAAGCCCCCCCCCCCCCCCCCCCCCCCGCTTGCGGATCGGCCCTCCCCCGACTGTGGCGGCACTGAACTGTGTCCGCACCCGCCACGCGCGGTTCCCGGATGGTGTGAGCACACATAACCCACGCCGTCGGGAACGCTGCCGGTCGGGGACAGAGCATCGCGGGGTGGGCGGCATAAGGACGTGGATAATCGGCGCGGCTTACTCCTAGAGTACGCTGCTTTTCAGGGTGTGGAGAATACAAAACCTGCCGCCGCTCCTGATATTGGCGCGAATACGGAGTCTCCGCCCCGTCGCCGAATGCGATTTCAGCGTCGGGGAGCGGAGAATCCAGGCCCATGTTATTCATTGCTTCTTCAATGTTCCAAAAGGAATGATTGCCCTCCTATACATCAGCAAAATGCCCATTCATCATGTCAGTGAGTGTTAACATTCAACCTTTGAGTCATGATAGTCAGGCATGATACTATTAACAAAGAACAAAGAAAAGTACAGCACAAGAACAGGCCCTTCAGCCCTCCAAGCCTGCTGCCCGTCTAAACTAAAATTTTCTACTCTTCTGGGGTCTGTATCCCTCTATTCCCATCCTATTCATGTATTTGTCAAGTTACCCCTTCAACGTCACTACCATCCCTGCTTCCACCACCTTCTCCAGCAGCGAGTTCCAGGCACCCACTACCCTCTGTGTAAAAAACTTGCCTCGTACATCTCCTCTAAACCTTGCCCCTCGCACCTTAAACCTATGCCCCCCCCAGTAATTGACCCCTCTGCTCTGGGAAAAAGTCTCTGACTATCCACTCTGTCTATGTCCCTTATAATTTTGTAGACCACTATCAGGTCGTCCCTCAAACCTCCTTCGTTCCAGTGAGAACAAACCAAGTTTATTCAACCTCTCCTCATAGCTAATGCCCTCCATACCAGGCAACATCCTGGTAAATCTCTTCTGCACCCTACACATCCTTCTGGTAGTGTGGCAACCAGAATTGAACACTATACTCCAAGTGTGGCCTAACTAAGGTTCTATACAGCTGCAACATGATTTGCCAATATTTATACTCAATGCCCCAGACAATGAAAGCAAGCATGCCGTATGCCTTCTTGACTACCTTCTCCACCTGTGTTGCCCCTTTCAGTGACCTGTGGATCTGTACACATAGATCTCTCTGACTATCGATACTCTTGAGGGTTCTACCATTCACTGTATATTCCCTACCTGTATTAAACCTTCCAAAATGCATTACCTCACATTTGTCTGGATTAAATTCCATCTGCCATCTCTCCGCCCAAGTCTCCAAATGATCTAAATCCTGCTGGATCCTCTGACAGTCAATGTCACTATCCGCAATTCCACCAACCTTTGTGTCGTCTGCAAACTTACTAATCAGACCGGTTACATTTTCCTACAAATCATTTATATATACTACAAACAGCAAAGGTCCCAGCACTGAACCCTGCGGAGCACCACTAGTCACAGCGCTCCAATCAGAAAACACTCTTCCATTGCTACTCTCTGCCCTCTATGACCTAGCCAGTTCTGTTTCCATCTTGCCAAAGTAACAAAGCACTTTAAAACTTACTGAATTGTGGTCACTGTTCCCGAAATGCTCCCCAACTGAAACTTCTACCACCTGGCCGGGCTCATTCCCCAATACCAGGTCCAGTACAGCCCCTTCCCTAGTTGGACTATCTACATATTGTTTTAAGAAGCCCTCCTGGATGCTCCTTACAAACTCTGCCCCATCCAAGCCCTTAGCACTAAGTGAGTCCCAGTCAATATTGGGGAAGTTGGGGCGGCATGTGGCGCAGTGGGTAGCACTGGGACTGCGGCGCTGATGACCCGGATTCGATACCCGGCCCTGGGTCACTGTCCGTGTGGAGTTTGCACATTCTCCCCGTGTTTGCGTGGGTTTCACCCCCACAACCCAAAGATGTGCAGGGTCGGTGGATTGGCCATGCTAAATTGCCCCTTAATTGGAAAAAAAAGAATTGGGTCCTCTAAAAAAAATTTTTTAAATTGGGGAAGTTAAAATCTCCCATCACAACAGCCCTGTTGCTTTTACTCCTTTCCAAAATTGGTCTACCCATCAGTTCCTCCATGATCAACACGTAGAACAGCAATAAGCCTTTCAGCCCCATTGACCTGTTTCCCATTCAATAAAACCAGGGTTGTCCTGCACCTCCACCCTGTTTACCTGACTTTGCTACATCTCCTTCAAAACCCTTTACCTGATGAAAATCTACCAGTCACGATCCTGATGGAAATATTTTTGAGCATTTGGATATATTTGCTAGTGGCACTGAGTCACAATCTGGAGTAGGAGCTGAGACAGTTATATTTTTCTCCCTTCGCTCTGAGAAACTGAGGCAAAATAAATCGTTGCTTACTACTGTTCCAGCTAAGATCAGTTAAGCCAGTGTGTGGTCATAACATCACTTTTTTATTAGTGTATTAAGCAAGAGAGGTGTGCTAGGTCGAAAGATATGAAGATGATGGTTTCATAGAACATAGAACATAGAACAGTGCAACACAGTACAAGCCCTTCAGCCCACGGTGTTGTGCCAACCATTTATCCTAATCTAAAATCAACCTGACCTACACCCCTTCAATTTACTGCTGTCCATGTGCCTGTCTAAGAGTCTCTTAAATGTCCCTAATGACTCTGACTCCACTACCTCCGCTGGCAGTGCATTCCACGCACCCACCACGCTCTGTGTAAAGAACCTACTTCTGACATCTCCCCTATACCTTCCTCCAATCACCTTAAAATTATGTCCCCTCGTGACAGCCATTTCCACCCTGGGGAAAGCCCCTGGCTATCCACTCTATCCATGCCTCTTGTCACCTTGTACACTATCAAGTCACCTCTCTGCCTTCTTCGCTCCAGTGAGAAAAGCCCTAGCTCCCTCAACCTTTCTTCATAAGACATGCCCCCCAAGTCCAGGCAGCATCCTGGTAAACCTCCTCTGCACCCTCTCCAAAGCATCCACATCCTTCCTATAATGAGGCGGCCAGAACTGGACACAATATTCCAAGTGTGGTCTAACTAGAGTTTTATAAAGCTGCAGCAAAACCTCGCGGCTCTTAAACTCAATCCCGCTGTTAATGAAAGCCAACACACCATACGCTTTCTTAACAACCCTATCAACCTGGGTGGCAACTTTGAGGGATCGATGTACATGGACCCCAAGATCCTTCTGTTCCTCCACACTTCCAAGAATCCTGCCTGTAACCCTGTATTCAGCATTCAAATTCGACCTTCCAAAATGAATCACTTCACGTTTATCAAGGTTGAATTCCATCTGCCACTTCTCAGCCCAGCTCTGCATCCTGTCAATGTCCTGTTGTAACCTGTAACAACCCTCAACACTATCTACAACTCCACCAACCTTCGTGTCATCAGCAAACTTACTAACCCATCCTTCCACTTCCTCATCCAAGTCATTGATAAAAACCACAAAGAGCAGAGGTCCCAGAACAGATCCCTGAAGGACACCACTGGTCACCGACCTCCAGGCGGAATACTTTCCATCCACTACCATTCGCTGTCTTCTTTCGACCAGCCAATTCTGTATCCAGACAGCCAAATTTCCCTGTATCCCATGCCCCCAAACTTTCTGAATGAGCCTACCATGGGGAACCTTATCAAATGCCTTACTGAAATCCATATACACCACATCCACTGCCCGACCTTCATCAATGTGTCTCATCACAGCCTCAAAGAATTCAATGAGGCTTGTGAGGCATGACCTGCCCTTACAAAGCCATGCTGACTATCTTCAATCAAACTAGGTTTTTCTAAATAAACATAAATCCTATCTCTCAGAATCCTTTCCAATATTTTGCTCACCACAGAAGTAAGACTGATGGGTCCGTAATTCCCAAGGATTTCCCTCTTCCCTTTCTTGAATAGGGGAACAATATTTGCCTCCGTTCAATTATCCGGCACCACTCCTGTGGAGAGTGAGGACGCAAAGATCATCGCCAATGGCGTAGCAATCTCCTCATTCGCTTCCCGTAGTAATCTTGGGTATATCCCGTCAGGTCCAGGGGATTTATCTATCCTGATGCTTTTCAAAATTTCCAGCACATCCTCCTTCTTAATATCAACTGTTCGAGTCTATTAATCTGGTTCACACTGTTCTCATGGGCAACAAGGTCCCTCTCTCTAGTGAATACTGAAGCAAAGTATTCATTTAGGGCTTCTCCCATCCCTTCAGACGCTCCGCACAAGTTCCCTCCACTATCCCTGATTGGCCCTACTCTCACTCTGATCATCCTCTTATTTCTCACATAAGTGTAGAATGCATTGGGGTTTCCCCTAATCCTTCCCGCCAGGGCTTTTTCATGCCCCCTTCTAGCTCTCCTCAGTCCATTTTTGAGTTCCTTCCTGGCTACCATGTAACCCGCTAGAGCCGAGACAGATCCTTGCTTCCTCAACCTAACGTAAGCTTCCTTCTTCCTCTTGACTAGAAGCTCCACTTCTCTTGTCATCCAAGGCTCCTTCACCTTCCTCGTCTCAGTGGGACAAAACTATTCAGCACTCGCAGCAAATTCTCCTTAAACAATCCCCACATTACTGTTGTGTATTTCCCCAAGAACAATTTTTCCCACTTTATGCTCCTCAGCTCCTGTCTAATAGCAGTATAATTTCCCCTCCCCTAATTAAATACCTCCCCATACTGTGTGTTCCTATCCCTCTCCATGGCTTCGGTAAAGGTCAAGGAGTTGTGGTCACTGTCACTGAAATGCTCTCCCACTGAGACATCTGACACCTGATCTGGTTCGTTGCCAAGCACCACGTCCAATATGGCCTCCCCCCTAGTCAGTCTATCTACATATTGAATCAGGAATCCTTCCTGTAACACCTGACAAAATCTGCTCCATCCAAACCTGGGTGGAAGTTCATACATTTTTATTTTCTGAGAGTCATGTGCCAGTGGCCCAGGATTAAAAATTGTGATTTGAACTGAGATTATAGGATTTACGAATTTTACAAGAAAATTGGCTTTCTATTTAGTGCAGTGTCATCCAGAATGAGAATTTGTATCTTTATCAGATTAACCAGTTCATTTTAGCTTTTAGTTTGAATATCAAAGATAAAACAGTGTCTCCCCAACCCAAGTGACATCAACTAGATCCAAAGACCTATATCCTGGGTCACAAATCTCTATGAGGGCTACATCTTCAGGGTAACTTCTAAACAAAGAAATCACAAAAATAATCTAGATTTAGGTTTTATAAACTGGATATTTTATATAAGGAAAGAGCACACAGCAATATGCAAGTATCAGAGCAGGGAGGTTATGCTGGAATTGTATAAAATGCCCCTTAGGCCACAACTAGAGTACTGTGTGCAGTTCTGGTTGTCACGCTATAGGAAGGATGCGTTTGTCCTAGAGAGGGTGCAAAGGAGATTCACCTGTATATTTTCTGGGCTGGAGCGTTTCAGCTAGGAAGAGAGGCTGGCTAGGCTGGGGTTGTTTTCCTTAGAGCAGAGAAGGCTGAAGGAGGACATGATCAAGGTGTAAAAAATTATGAGAGACATAGATAGGCTGGATAGGAAGGAACTTTTCTCCTTGGGAGAGGGGCAATAACCGGGTGCATAGATTTAAGGATAAGAGCAGGAGATTTAGGGGGAATTTGAGGAAATGCTTTTTCAAACAGAGGGTGGTGTGAATCTGAAACTCATTGTCTGAAAAGGTGGGTAGAGGCTGGAACACTCAAAATTTAAGAAGCATAGCGTTGAGGATTTGGAACCAGTGTAAGCAACACTTTGGACTGGAAGGCATGTCTTTATGGGCACCGATATGTGACAACCATAGGTTTGTGCCGGAGGGGCTGGACATGAGGTTCTGGGGTGGTGGCAGGTGGGGATAGAGTACGTCAGGGATTTGTTTGTGGGAGGAAAGTTTGCAGACCTGGAGGAGCTTGAGGAGATGCATCAGTTGCCGAAGGGAAACAGGTTCAGGTCCCTGCAGGTAAGGGACTTTGTTGGAAAAGAAGTGTCACCTTATCTGGAGCTGTCACCTCCGGTGTTGCAAGACAAGTGGTTGTCTGAGGATGACATTTGTGGTGGGAGAGTGGGGGACATATATGGAGAGCTGGTGGATAGGTAAGGCACTCCTGTGGAGGAGGCCAGACGTAAACGGAATAAATAAATTATGATGGAGTTGGGGCTGGGGTGTAGAGAAAAGCCCTGCAGAGGGTGAACGCATTCTCATCATGTGCGAGGTTAAGCCTCATCCAATTTCAGGTGGTGCACAGGGCCCACATGGCGGTCTCGAGGATGAGCCGGTTCTTTTCGGGGGGTGGAGGATAGGTGTGGGCGATGGGCGGGGGATCAGCGAACCATGTGCACATGTTTTGTCCGAGGTTGAGGGGACTTTGGAAGCAGTTTTCGGATATAATGTCCACAATTCTGGGCGTAGGGGTGGATTTGAGCCCTGGGGTAGCGATATTCGGAGTGTTGGAAGAATCGGGAGTTCAGGTAAGCAGAGAGACCACTGTGTTGGCTTGGCCTTTGCCTCCCTGATAGCACGGAGACGGGTTTAGTTAAGTTGGTGGGATTTGGTGCCAAAGGCAAGAGTATGGGTGAGTGACTTGGCAGAATATTTGCACTTGTGAAAAGTTAAGTTCACCATATGTGGAGTGAAAGAGGGGTTCACCCTGAGGTGGAAGCCATTTATTGACTTCTTTAATGTGAATTGAGGCGTCAGCAGAGGGGGGGCTAGCTATGGATGTTTTGTTTTATTTTGGGGGTTTGAGGGGAAGGGGAAAAAGAAGGAGGTGGCCTTGGGGTGATAGGGGGTGGAGGGTTGGAGGCCAGTGGGTTGATATAGGGCAGGTGGGTTGTTAATTTTGTGACCTGCCCCTGAGGTTTGGCTTGTGTACCTTTGTATTTTTGTATATCTGAAAAATGCCTTCAATAAAAATACTTCTTAAAAAAAAGAAATGCCATAGCATACAAGGCTACAGATCTAGTACTGGAAAATGTGCTTAGAGTAGATAAGTGCTTAATGTCTGGTGCAGAAATGTGGGCCGAAGGACCTTTTTTTGTGCTGTAAAACACTATGACTGATTCTATGACTTGAAAGGCCCATTTTCAGTTTAGCTGGCCAATCAGAGTGTCGCAAGATAATTACAGGTGGAGGCGAGCATTCAGCCCATCATTATCTTTATTTGTGCCTCTGGGTTGCAGCCCCCCTCAGAGTCTTCAAGTCCTACACTCCAGTGCAGTACTGAGGGTGTGCTGCATTATCCAATGCTGCCTTTCAGGTGTGACATTAAGCCTTGGACGTAAGCTCTGGAATTTTTCCATAAACCTCTCTACCTCTCTCTCCTCCCATAAGGCGCTCCTTAAAACTGACATTTTTGATCAAGCTTTTGGTCTTCTACACTCACGTCATTTTATGTAACTGAGTGCCAAGTTTTATCTGACTGGAATGTTTTACAATATTGAAGGCACTCTGTAAATGTAAGTTGTTGCTCATTATTATGAGAAAAGTAACATTATAGAAGTATTGCATTGGACTAATTCACAAATGGTGAGAGTGCTTAACTATCATCCTTGCATTAGGTGAATGAAGAGGTTTGATTTTCAGATCTATGGGTCTGTTGTAACTTTTGATATTGGGCTTGGGATTGAGCTTTCTGAAATTTGTATCTTTGGAGCTCGGAATTATCTTATGCACTGGTACATGGGTTCAGAAAGTTCACACAGTTTCACCAGATTCCTTTTGTCACTCAAGTTGAGGTTAACATTTCGTTATGGAACCAAGCTCGGGACAAGCTCTTGCCATGAATGCCAGGCATATTTTTTATGGATCTCTTGTGTACCTCTCAGGAGTCAAATGGGGTTGCAAATAGCTGCAATTAAACTCATCCAAGAGATCAAAACAAGGTTGGCACAATATATTTTCTCATTCTATTCAGAATAATAGTCTAAAAAAGATCTAAACAAGTTATTTGCCTCGGGCAAACATGCACACATACATACCTACACAAGTATCTGAAAAATGTTTTAAGACTAACAAGTCAGACAACAATAAAGCACATTTAAACCCTGACATATTATTTGCTTCTTATGTAGTGGTGCAAAACTTTCCAAGATAAAGATTGTTTCTATCCAGTAAACAATTTTGTTTTATAACTAAAGAATTCATATGACCAACTATAAATAGCACTGTAGATGTAGATTCTAATCCTCACAGCTACTGAAAATTCCCCTATGTATGTGTGCAAAGAGTGTGGGGGAGTCCTTTTCAAACAGCGACCTCCCCCATGGTTTGCACTAAAGCTATAGGCTATCTCGATCCCCACTGAATCCTGTAAATCCCTCATGCCTGCCTTGTCATCATCAAAGGTTCAAATGATTTACATGGATCAGGAAAAAGCAGTTTTAAAAGCAAGATTGCAAATATTAAATATTAATAATAATACAGGTAGACAATTAGAAGGGCTGAATTTTACTGCGGGCTTCGGAACCCCGATGTCAGAGTGGAAAGTAGATTCCAGGCTTGCACTTGCCACCAGAGGGATTAGCTCAGAGCGAATTGCCAAGGGGGTTGCTGATGTTGCTTGCCCAATGTGAAGGCTGCCTGCTCTAAGCAGCATGTCTGATTGGGATAGTTGGTTGTTGCTGAGGTTGGGAAGAGACCGTAGGTCTCTGTCAGTTAAATCAGGAAAAGAAAAGTTCAGGGTGTGGGGGGCACAAGTTAGGAGGGGAAACTCCTCCAGGGTGATGGTGACAGCCACAGGGGTTTTAATGTTGGAATGGCATGTTCAACGGGCTGAATTACCTACTCCTGCTCTTATGTTCCTATGCCTTCCTATCCGTCAGCTCCATCTTTGGGCCATGTAGTCTCTGACTCTGATGACCCCTGGGCTGCCGCAAGTAGGTCACCTGCCTCATCACATTGGTGGCCTCATGGCATCACTGTTGGCAAAATACTGCTGACCCCCTTAAAATGGCCTTTAACAAGGGGCGCGATTCAGAAGCATTGTTGCATCTGACTTGGTGTCGGGACGAGGCTATTGAATCTCGTGAGAGGTCTCCATCGAGAATCGCAACACTGGAAATGCCTCACAAGAGTCAATGGAATCTCATGAAGCGCCGTGATCTGGCTCTAATTCTCACTGAGTGAGATTCATGCGTGCATATTCAAATGATCCATTAGGTTCATTTAAATACGCGCGCAACCAATTCACCCAGGGCCTAGGATTCACCGACCTCCCCAGCGAGGTCTCAACCGAATGCCATTTGGAACTGGTTCACAAAGTCGTGAACCGGCTGTGATGGTACCTCAGGGGCATCTCGCTGGATACTTGTAGCTCCCAGGATCAGGGACAGGGGAGGGTGGTATCCTGGCACTCCCCTGTCACCTGGGCAGCTTAGCATTGCCAGCCTGCCACTTGGCACTACCAAGGTGCCCAAGTGACACTGCCAGGATAGCAGGGTCACTATCAGGGTGCCAGGCTGGCAGTGCCAGGTGCCCAGATGAAAGGTTGCCCATGTCAGAGCTCGCCATTGCAGGAAATTACTAAATAGTGGCCTTGATGGGGAGTTCCTCGCCTACACCAAACAAAATCCGGCAACATCCGTTGACTAGCAGGGTCTTTCTCAGCACTGCACCGCCAAGAAGCAGCTAAATGCGACATTCAGCGCACAATAACCCAAGTCCAAATAATCATGCCCAAGGTCTCTATGTATTTTGATTGGCTGCCTGCCTTCTTGGAGTGGGCAACTGCCCTGCATTAAGTTCCACCAGGACTGCACCATGGAGCATCTCCCTGTTATTATACCAGCTCCTTCGCATCCCAACCAGTCACAAAGGAAGATGGCAAAATTCTGCCCTTAATGGATATTAACATGTAATTTATAAATTACAAAGTCAATACTAACAAATCAATAAAACATCAAAGAGTTGCCAACCTCCATGGTGTCCTGGAGTCTCCAGTAATTGGAGACATCTTCAGGACACTGCTGTGTGCAACCCTGAAGAAAAATTAACAGAACATTAAAAAGGATTTTTTTGGCATTTGTCTTTACCAGATATAAAAATATTGACAATGAGTTGAAAAAAGGCTGTTTTGCTTCCAGTCAAGCCACATCCAATAAGTCTTTTTGCTTTCCAATGAATGTAGGAAGGCAGTGTGTCTCATAAGATGGATGTGATTGCCGACTAATGAGAAGTCATGTGATGAAATCTCCAGTAATACATTAAATCGCAGTTGGCATCCCGAAATGATCTTTAATTTTATCTTCAACTGATATCTTTGATGCAAATCATGACAATGTAGAGCATTACACATTGCACAATGGTCATTCTTGGCTCAAATATAAACAGAAAATGCTGGCAAAACTCAGCAGGTGTGACAGCATCTATGGAGAGAGAAACAGAGTTAATATTTCTAGTCCATATGAGTCAGACCTGCGGTGTTTATCCAGCATTTTCTGTTTCTATATCAGGTCTCCAGCATCGGGAGTATTTTGCTTTCATTCTTGGCTCATTTAGTTACTGCCTTGAACTAGAAGGACGTGAGGTCAGATCACCATTCCAAAGAGTTAAGCACATCTTCTAAAGTGAGAGTTCAGTGAAGTATTGAGGGAGCTCTGCACTGTCAGGGGTACCGTTTTTTTGGATGAGGCATTAAACCCACTGACTTTTCAGATGGACATAAAACAAAACACAGAGCAGTTGTTGTAGAGGACTAGGAGGGATCTCCCAAAATCCCGGTCAGTATTTGCAACCATCAAACAACATTCACCAAAAAATAGATTATCAGGTCATTCATCACATTGCTGGTTATGGGACCTCGTTGCATTCAAATTTGCTACTGTTTTTTCCCTACATTGTAACAGTAGCCACACTTCGAAAAGTCTTTCATTGGCTGCAAAATGCTTTGGGACATCCTGTAGACTGGAAAAACACTGCTAGAAATGACATGTTTTATCTCGGAGCAATGGAAACTTTGAGCTATGAGGAAGGATTCAACAGGCTGGGGTTATTTTCTTTGGAACGGAAGAGGGTGAGGGGAGATTTAACTGAGGTCCATAAGATTATGATGGGTCTAGGAAGAGTGGATATTTCCCTGAGGAAAGAGGTCAAAAATCAAGGGACATAGATATAAAGAAAATTGGCAGAACGCAGAAGAAACAAGTACCTTATGCCTCCCACTCAAATCTAAATTGTCCTAAGTAGGATTCTGTGATCCTTCATTGCATATGTGGTTCTTGTGCGGAAGTTTGATTTTCTTTTTCTTAAATTCAAAGGTTGACATTTGTGAGGGGCGTACAGTTCACACCCACTCCTCTGTAAGAGAAGACTGCCCCGAACTGATTGAGTTAAATATGGCTGCCCCACAGCGATAACTCCCTGGAGGTGGCCAAAACACACAGAGAGTGAGACTTCCACCCCTCAGCGGAATGATGTTCCACCTCAAGAGTTACTGACGTGATCAGACTGACCAGCAGACCTTGCAGCCCCAGCAGCACCGGAACTCAGTATTATGATCTCAGGGGGTTGCTCCTGATGTGCACGTCTATCGTAATCTTTTCCACTTCGTAGTCACCCTTGAAATGTTTTCTTTAAGAAAGGCGCTGGTATTTTTGCCACCACCGATGCCATGTTAATAGGCCTAAAATTCCCATGGTAATACTTAAGGATGTTTTTAATGTTTGGAACCATATCTTCCAGTCTTTCGTCATCAACCCACGTCCAACAACCATTGGAAAATGTTCATCACTGCACCCTTACTTCTGCCCTTGTGTCTTTCAGTGCTGTTTATATGACTCTGATGTTCTCATCAAGTCATTCAATTTCTTTATGGCAAAGATTTTGATCCACAAAGTTCTATGCCTCTCCCACCACTTCAGTTGCCAGGATCTCTACATAGACATGAATTTCTCTTCCTCATCACCATGATGTAATTATTGACTTCCCAATTACATTTCCCTTCTCTTTTCTTTTACCAAACCCAGGTTAATTGCATCTATAGCGACAGAAGCATCATTTCCTTGGAACAAATTTCTATTGATACATCTGTTTATGATATGTTACTTTATTTCATGCCCAGCTCAAAAATCAGCACAGGAGATGGCTCTTCAACCTATCACATTTCAATCAATGATGTTTTGTGTTAGTTCAGTATGAATTCTGCTCCTGTATTTTCTGGGGCTTTATCCATCTTTGGCAAAGCAAGCACCCAACTTCTTGCCACAACTTCCATGTCCAGCATGATTTAAGGATTGTGGTCAAAATCTCTGCTATCTTCTCACTGATTTCCCTCAGCATTCTAGAACACAGCTAGCAGGTTCTCATTGATTTTCCATTTTGAAACACAATTTCAATTCCCCCTCCCCCACACTAATTCCTTTTCTATAGTTGGCCTGTTGCGTTGCTTCTTTCCCTTCTCTTCTGCCTTTCAATGAAAACAATGGCAATGTCCTCATTTAATATCTTCACCCTCCAATTAAAGATTTAAGGGTTAGACCTGACAGAGGTTTGTTGCGAAGTGGCAGTGTGTTACACACTGCGCTGGCTCTTAATTCCCATTGAATTGGAAAATGTTACCAACATTCTAAGTTTCAAAGCAAGGAAAGGTTTGAACTCTCATTCTGTGAACTTGAATGGAAAGAAGATCAAAGGGCGGCATGTGTCGCAGTGGTTAGCACTGGGACTTCGGCGCTGAGGACCCGGGTTCGAATCCCGGCCCTGGGTCACTGTCCATGTGGAGTTTCACCCCCACAACCCAAAGATGTGCAAGTTAGGGGGATTGGCCATGCTAAATTGCCCCTTAATTGGAAAAAAATAATTGGGTACTCTAAATTTATTTTTTTTAAATGGAAAGATCGGTCATGGTGAAAAATTGGCAGCCAATTCACCACAAGCCTGTTTTGGACTGGTGGAGAGATTAATTTCATTGCCTTAATTTTTCATCTTCTATCAGTTCCATCCTTTCATTAGTCAATTCATTTTTGTGTGCCTATTAAATTTTTGCTGATTCCCCTTTATGCTGTTTGCCAGCATTTCTTCCCTCCAAGCCTATTTAATGTTACTTCAAATGCTTTATCCTCGATTGTTATTGTTACAATTACAGGAGTCCTGAGAAGGTTTTAAACTCAGTGCTTTATTCAGTTTATTCAGTAAATAAATGCAAAGCTGCCAGCTGGTACATCCAAAGATGCCGGTTCCCATCCTGGCTGGCTTTTATCGGTCCATTTTAACAAGCCCCCATTAGGCCTCTGACCCTCAGTGGGGGAGCTTGTATTCCACAAGCCCCACAGTGAGATCAATCAAGTTGTCCCCATGGGTTTCATGGGGGTTATTACATCCTCCCCCTCCCCCCCCACCCCCCACCCCCCAAAGTCCTCAAGTCCCTCTGTTGTAGAGGGGGAGGAGGCCTCTTTCTATGCTTCATCCGCGGTTGCGCTTCCAGTGATTGCGAAGCTGGATTTGGTGGCGGATAACGCATTGGGGAGCATCGCTTCCATGCCAAACATCTGGGGGATGCTATTGGCAGCCGCTCCCTGGTCAAACTGTCGTCTGAGATTATGGAGGTTTGTGTCTCCATGTCTGAGGCTGTGCCTTCCACTCAGTGCATCGCTGTGTCCTGGCACTTGAGAAGTGTTGCCTCTTGGCACTGTGTGACAGGCAGGAGCGATGGAGAGCTGACGTATCCAGCAGGGCCTGTCTCCGTATGGGGTCCCTATCTTTAAGGTGGTCGACGTGCTTTCACACCATCCACTCCTTGGTTTTCATGTACCATGTACCATGTACGATACTGGTCCTCTCCTTTCCACTACGGTCCCTGGAACCCATCAGGCACCGTCTCTGAAGCTCTAGCCATAGGCCATTTCCCCTGGCCAATGAACTGCTAGCAAGGAATTCTCACACTTCATGAAGTCAAAAACTCTGTTTTGCGTCCGTCTGCTGCGGTATTGTTTCTGGAGATCCTATCTTCTCTCCACTTTCCCGCCAATAACAGGGAATGTCAGGCAAGCCCTTAGTCTTCGGCCCATTAGCAGTTCCTCAGGCACCACACTGGTCGTTATATGTGGTGTGGTACGATAGCTAAACAGGAACCACCATGGATCCCATGGTCTGCTGTTTAATACCCCTCTTAAAAATCTGTACCACCCTTTCAACCAGGCTGTTTGTGGAGGGATGTTATGGGGTGGTCCGAATGTGTTTTTATCCCTTTCGACTTCATGAAGTGTGAGAAATCCTTGCTAGTAATCATCAGAGTCAGCATGGTTTTATGGTTTTAATGGTAAATCATGTTTGGCTAATTTGCTAGAGTTCTTCGAAGATGTGACAACCCAAGTGGATAATGGGGATCTTGTAAATGTAGTATATCTGGACTTCCAGAAGGTTTGATAAGGTGCTGCACAGGAGGTTAATACACAAGGTTAGACCACATGGGGTTAAGGGTAATTTATTAGCTTGGATAGAAGACTGGCTGACGGACAGAAGACAGAGAGTTGGGATAAATAGAACATAGAACATTACAGCGCAGTACAGGCCCTTCGGCCCTCGATGTTGCGCCGACCTGTGAAACCACTCTAAAGCCCATTTACACTATTCCCTTATTGTCCATATGTCTATCCAATGACCATTTGAATGTCCTTAGTGTTGGCGAGTCCACTACTGTTGAAGGCAGTGCATTCCACGCCCTTACTACTCTCTGAGTAAAGAACCTACCTCTGACATCTGTCTTATATCTATCTCCCCTCAATTTAACGGTATGTCCCCTCGTGCTAGACATCACCATCCGAGGAAAAAGGCTCTCACAGTCCACCCTATCCAATCCTCTGATCATCTTGTATGCCTCAATTAAGTCACCTCTTAACCTTCTTCTCTCTAACGAAAACAGCCTCAAGTCCCTCAGCCTTTCCTCACAAGATCTTCCCTCCACAGTAAGTTGCAATGAGGAAATAACAACCTTACAAATGGATATAGATCAGTTAGGTGAGTGGAGCAGGGAGCAGCATGGCGGCACAATGGTTGGCACTGCTGCCTCACAGCGCCGAGAACCCGTGTTCAATCCCAGCCCCAGGTCATTGTCCATGTAGAGTTTGCACATTCTCCCCATGTCTGCATGGGTCTCATCCCCACAACCCAAAATGATGTGCAGGGTAGGTGAATTGGCTACACTAAATTGCCTCTTAATTGGAAAAAAAGAATTGGGTACTCTAAAAAAAATATTTTAAAGTGCGTGAGCCAAAATGTGGCAGAATTAGTTTAATGTGGATAAGTGTGAGGTTATCTATTTTGGTCGTAAAACTGTGAAGGCAACTTATCTAAATGGAGAGAAACTTCAGTGCTCCAGTGTCCTCATGCATGAGTCGCAGAAAACTAGCATGCAGGTACAGCACGGAATAAAGAAAGCAAATGGAATTTTGGCATTCATAGCTAAAGGAATAGAGTATAAAGGTCAGGAAGTGTTGTTGGAACTGTACAAGCCATTGGTGAGGCCGCATCTGGAGTATTGTGCACAGTTTTGGTCCCCTTATTTGAGGAAAGATGCCGTGGCATTGGAGGCAGTTCAGAGAAGGTTCACTAGATTGATTCCAGGAATGAGGGGTTTGTTTTATGAAGAGAAATTGAACAGTTTAGGCCTATACTCCCCAGAGTTTAGAAGAATGAGGTAAGATCAAATTGAGGTCTATAAGATGATAAAAGGAATGGATAAAGTAGATGTGGAGCCGCCGATGCTTCCTCTTGTGGGGCATTCGAGAACAAGAGGTCATCGTCTTAGGATAAGAGGTAGCAAGTTTAAAATAGAGATGAGGAGACACTGCTTCTCCAAGAGGATCGTGAATCTGTAACATATCAGGAACATATCAGTCATGATTGAATGGTGGTGCAGACTGGATGGGCAAAATGACCAAATCCTTCTCCTATATCTTATGGCCTAATGGTCGAGTAAAAGGGGTGTCATTATCTGTAATGAGCACCTATGGGATGCTGTGGGTACTAGACTTTAAGGAACTTGTTAAATCCTTGTCTGTTTCATTTTTCTTTTTTAAAATTCCTGTCCTGCACAACACTACAGACTTTTTTGAGCAGAACCCCTCCCCACTGCAAGCTGCTATGTGGACTGATCTGGCAGGCCCCTTTGTTTCAGTATGCTCTGTGGCATAGCCCGTGATATCATTTTGATGGACTTGGCTAGCAACCAATCAGCTCCACTGCAATCCCGGGGCTAAACAGTTCCTCGATGAGGACTGGTGTTTCTTTTGAAATGCCTTGCTGGGTGATTCTCTGTGTGTTTGGTTTCAGGTTTGATTGGTTCTGCAGTGCTAAGCAGAATCCTTTAGGTTCTCTCTCCCAGAAGGGGTGAAATTCTCGCTCAAATCTTAGCTGGAACTCCCTTCAGGTAAATGGAGCAGTTAATGAGCATTCAAAGCATGAAGATAGAGCTGGGGAGGGGAAATTTTCCGGATTCCTCTCCCTTTAAAGTTACTAGACCACTCGAAGGCCTCACGAAAACTGTTGTTCTGATATTTTGTTGAACTGAGACAAGTTGTTGGTGAGTCTGCTAAAGCTGACCACATATCAGAAACTGAGCAGACCTGAAGTGCATCTTCCGAGGGTAAGGTTCAGCTCAACACAAGTCGAAGCATGTCCCTAGAGGGGATCCCACAGCCTGAGAATCCAGCCTAAGTGCTCACCTTGAAGATCCAAACCAACCGACGGTTCAACTCCTCGCCTTCTGAAGAGGTCACTGCCTACAAAGGCCGCAACCCCAGCAGCGAAGATCCTCAAATTTCTCATACCCTTTTAATCCCTGTTATTTTTAATCCTTTTCCTACACCCTTTTGTAAATTTGTCTTGTGTGTCTCTGGTTGAAGGGTGGATGGGGCTGTGGGAATAGTTAGACTAATAGACCATTGTTCCATTATTTCCATTTCTGTTCATTATTTACTCTTGTTATAAATAAACAGTTGTTAATGATTTACTTATAACTCTGGTGCCTGTAACTCATTGGAGCAGTCAAGGGTTAACGATCTCAGGAAAATACACAAATTATTGGTCATTAATTTATTTCTTATGTTCTTATGTTCAATTTATTGTTGTTATGTTCAACTGGCCTTTAAAAGCTTCCCACATGTCAGACGTGGATTTGCACTCAAATTATTGGTATTGGCTATTTGAGGCCAGTTGATTGAAGTGCAGGACAGGCATGTCCCCACAACAATGAAGGACAGAAATAGCAGGATTCGAGAACCATGGATGACAAGGGAAATTGTAAGCTTAGTCAAAAGAAAAAAGGAAGCATGTGATAGGTCTAGGCATCTAAAAACTGACAAAACCCTTGAGGAGTACAGAGAAAATAGGAAGGAACTTAAACGTTGAATTAGGAGGGCTAAAAGGGGCCACAAAATGTCTTTAGCAAATATGGTCAAGGAGAATCCTAAAGCTTTTTATGAATATATTAGGAGCAAGACGGTAGCAGGTTAAGTGGATTGGCCAAATTGCCCTTAGTGTCCAAAAGGTTAGGTGGGGTTACTGGGATAGGGTGGAGGAGTAAGCTTAAGTATGGTGCTCTTTCTAAGGGCTGGTGCAGGCCCGATGGGCCGAATGGCCTCCTTCTGCACTATAGATTCTATGATCCTATGACAAGAAAGAGGAGGCCCACTCAAGGACAATGGAGGGAAGTTATGCGAGGAACTCCAGGAAGTGGGTGAAATCCATAATGATCTCTCTCCCAGAAGGTATCGGTATTCACCAGGGAGAAGGACATGATGGATATTGAGGTCAGGGGTAGGTGTGTGAACACTCTTAAGAACATAATATATCAAAGGAGGAAGTGTTGAGTATACTAAATCGCATTAAGGTAAACTAGTCCCCAGGGCCAGATGGGATCTATCCCAGGTTACTGCGGCAAGCAAGGGGAGAAATATCTGGGGCCTTAACATATATCTTCACATCCTCTTTGACCACAGGCTAGGTTCCAGAGAACTGGAGAATAGCCAATGTTGTTCCCTTGTTTAAGAAAGGAAGCAGGGATAATCCAGCAAATTATAGGCTGGTAAGGCTGACATCAGTGGTGGGGAAGCTTTTGGAAAGATACTGAGGGACAGGATATATGCATATTTGGAGAAAAATGGACTAGTTAGTGACAGACTGCATGGTTTTGTATGGGGAAGGTCATGCCTCACCAACTTGATTGAGTTTTTTGACAAGGTGACAAAGAAAATTGATGAGGGAAGAGCTGTGGATGTAGTTTATGTGGACTTCAGTAAGATGTTTGACAATGTTTGGCAATGGCAGACTGGTACAAAAATTAAAATCACATGACATTCAAGGTGGGCCGGCTCGATGGATACAGAACTGGCTTGTTTATAGAAGACAAAGAGTAGCAGTTTTTCAGAATGGAGATCTGTAGTTAGTGGTGTTTCTCAAGGATTAGTGCTGGGGCCTCTGTTGTTTTTAGTATATAAATGATCTAGAGGAAAATGTGGGTGGCCTGATTAGTAAGTTTGCGGATGACACGAAGATTTGCGGAGTTGCTGATAGTGCCGAGGATTGTCAGAGGATACAACAAGACATAGATAGATTGGAGACTTGGGCACAGAAATGGCAGGTGGAATTTAATCTGGACAAATGCGACGTGATGCATTTTGAAGGATCAAATCTTGGTGTGAATTATACTGAAAATGGCAGAACCCTTAGGAACATTAACATACAGAGGGATCTGGGCATGCAGGTCCACAGTTCCCTAAATGTGGCAACACAGGTGGCCAAGATGATTAAGAAAGGTTAAGGCACGTTCACCTTCATCAGGCAGGGCATTGAATACAGGGAAATCATGTTGCAGCTATATAAAACCTCGGTTAGGCCGCATTTGGAATATTGCGTGCAGTTCTGGTCACCACATTGTCAGAAGGACGTGGAAGTTTCGGAGAGAGTACAAAGAAGGTTCATCAGGATGTTGCCTGGTCTCGAGAGTGCTGGCTATGAGGAGAGGTTGAATAAATATGGATTATTTTCACTGGAAAGACAGAGGCTGAGGGGAGACTTGATAGAGGTCAACAAATTTCTGAGACAGGGTGGATAGTCAGAGGCTCTTTCCAAGGGTGGAAGTGTCAATTACAGGGGGCACAGGTTCAAGTTGAGAGTGGGAAAGTTTAAGGGAGATGTGCGGAGTAAGCCTTTGACGCAGAGAGTGGTGGGTGTCTGGAATGTGCTGCCAGAGGATGTCTTGGAAACAGGAACATTAGCAACATTTAAGAGGCATCTGGATTGATACATGAATAGGGAGTAAAACGAGGGATACTGACCAAGTAAGTGCAGAAGTTTTTTTTTCCAGTTCGTGCATCATGATTGGCACAGGCTTGAACAGCCGAAGGGCCTGTTCCTGTGTGGTACTTTTCTTTCTTCTTTGGTCTCAATGGTAGTCCAGTGGCAGGCAGCATCAGGTGGACGTCCAACCATTTTGAGTGGGCATCAACAATTTACAGGAACATCGACCCTTGAAAAGGTCTGGCAAAGCTGACATGCAAGCGAACCCAGGGTCAGCCTGTCCATTCCCAGGGGTGAAGAGATGCTGCTGATGGGAGCTTTTGATGTTCTTGATGTGTGGTGCACTGCAGCACCAACCACTCAATGTCGCTATCAAGTCCCAGCTACCTTATGTAGCTTCTGGCGGGCATCTTCATCTTGGTCACTTCCGGGTGTCCACTGTGCAGGTCCTGCAGTATGGAATTTCTGCCTTGGCTCGGGACCAGGGCACGGGCTTCCTACAGGAGAATGCCATTCTCCACGTTAAGCTCTCGTTGCCTAGTTGCGGAAACCCGCAGTTCCTCAGTCTTACCTGCTGTCCTCCGTGTAGGTCAGGTCTTTTTGTGTCCACTCACGAATCTGCAAGGCTGTGACTGGCAATGTGTCCATAAAATTCAAGGCCAACGCGATTTCATCTGCCACTGGCAGAGACCAGTGTGGGGTGGATGGGGCGGCGTTGTAGGCAATGAGAGTTGGCTTAAGGTATCCACGTGTGCGATATGCGCCCGGGCAATACTCAAACTCATATACCACCAATAACAGTACCCAACGGCCGTCCTTGTCGACCCCAGTACCCTTTTCAGGTCCAATGATGGTTGAGCCAGCAATTTATGTTGGGTCACCATGTTGTTGATTCTGCACACAAGGCGGTCCCTCAGCATCTCCGAAAGGGATGGCTCATAATCGCAATGCTCAGCCAACTTGCACAGGTGCGTCAAAACGTCTGGGGTTGACTGCCCCTGGGTTCTCCCCGCCATGTTGAACCTGCACTTTTGTACAATTACCGGCGGTTTGGTGTCATAATGGCCCAGCACGAATGCTACCAGTTTGCCAAAGGTTTTGGAATCTGGGGCCATGGCGTAGGTCAGACATTTGATGACGCTAAATGTAGGGGCTTCACAGGCGGTCACGGGTATCACCTTCTGGTGGTCATCCCCTATAATGGCGCTCGCCCTAATAAAGTAATGCATTCGCTCAGCGTACTGGGTCCAGTCTTCTATGCTCGCGTCAAAAGCATCTATCCTCAGGAAGAGCAGCATTTTAAAATTTGTTCTGATCTTGCTCCCTTGTGACGAGATTCAACCGTGGTCTGGACGTCCACCAATGCTGGCTACAGTTCAATTTTTCCCTCATCACCAGTATTACAATCACAGGAGACCCATGAAGGATTAAAACTCAGTGGTTTATTCAATAAATAAAAACAAGGCCGCAAAGTGGGGAGCAGTACACCTAGTCCCAGCCGGGTCTATCCGAAGCTGTCAGTTCCCATTCCGGCCGGCTTATATCGGTCTGTTTTTATGGGCCCTGTTGTTAGGTTTCTGTCCCTCAGCGGGAGAGTTCGTATTCCACGAGCTCCATGGGGAGATCAATCAGGTCGTCCTCGTGGGTCTCATGCGGGTTATTACATTATATGCTACTTTTTAAAGTCTAATTTTCATTCTGATTTATCAAAATTATCTTTTACTGTGCTCACTTTATTTCGAATGGTATTATATGTAGTTTGTGCCCTAATTTCTTTCTGCTTGAAAACCGCCCCTTTTCTGTCTTACCTGCTAACGTTCCAGTTAGTTGGTTTGTTTTCTTTTAATCTGATTGAAATTAGTTTTATTCCAGTCAAGTATTTTTATCATTAATTGTTCTCTTGACCTTTATTTTTTTAATCCTGAATTGAATTATGTTTGGTTGCTAGTTGCAAGATACTTCCCAATTACAATCCTGCTGATTTACACCATTCCATTTTCTTGGCTGCAGCTTCAAAATCACCTTGGTAAGAATATCCTGATTATATTATACTGTCGAATTAATTGTTTCCATGACTAGCTTATTGTTTACCCAAAATGCATTTGTCTTCCCCAATTGCCCCTGAACAGAGTGGCTTGCCAGGCCGTTTCAGAGGACATTTAATAATCAGCAGCATTGCTGTGCGTTCGGAGTCACATGTCAGCCAGACCAGGCAAAGATGGCTGATTTCTCTCCCTGAAGGACATTAGTGAACCAGATAGGGTTTTTATGACAATCAGCAATGGTTTCGCGGTCATCATCAGACTTTTAATTTCAGATTTTTTTATTGAATTCAAATTTCACCATCTGCCATGGTGAGATTCCAACCCGGGACCCCAGAGCATTAACCAACATCTCTGATTGATTGATTGATTGATTGATTGTCACATGTACCGAAGTACAGGGGAAAGTATTTTTCTGAGGCTGAGGGAATGTACACAGTACGTACACAGTAGACAAAAAGAATAATGAACAAAGTACATCGACAAACAGTGATTGGTTACAGTGTGGAACAAGGGTCAAACAAAGCAAATACATGAGCAAGAGCAGCATAAGGCGGCGTGATTAGTGTTCTTACAGGGAACAGATCAGTCCGAGGGAGAGCTGTTGAAGAGTCTTGTAGCTGTGGGGCAGAAGCTGTTCCTATGTCTGGATGTGCGGGTTTTCAGATTTCTGTATCTTCTGCCTGATGGAAAGGCCTGGAAGAGGCAAAGCTTGGGTGTGGGGGGTCTCTGACAATGCTGTCTGCCTTTCTGAGGCAGCGGGAGGTGTATACAGAATCAATAGGAGGGTGGCAAGCTTATGTGATGCGTTGGGCTGAGTTCATCACACTCTGCAGTTTCTTGCGATCTTGGGCCGAGCAGCTGCCATACCAAGCTGTGATGCAACTGGATAGGATGGCTCTCTGTGGCACATGGAAAGAGGGTTGTAAGAATCGATGCAGACAAGCCGAATTTCTTTAGCTTCCGTAGGAAGTAGAGATGTTGTTGGGTTTTCTTGACTGTTACATCAACGTGAGTGGACCAGGACAGAGTGTCGGTGATGGTGACCCCCAGGAACTTAAAGCTATCGACCATCTCCACTTTGGAGCCATTGATGTAGACCGGGGGGGAGGTGTCGCGCTACGCTTCCTGAAGTCGATGATCAGTTCCTTGGTTTTGCTGACATTTAGAAAGAGGTTATTTTCATTACACCATGCAACCAAGTGATCTAACTCCCTTCTGTAGTCTGATTCGTCATTGTTTGAGACACGACCCACCACAGTCATATCATCCGCAAACGTATGGATCAAATTGGAGTTAAATCTTGCCACACAATTGTGTGTGTACAAGGAGTACAGTAGAGGACTGAGCACATATCCTTGCGGGCCCCCGGTGTTAAGGACTATTGTGGAGGAGGTGCTGTTACCTATCCTAACAGATTGCGGCCTGTTGGTGAGGAAGTCGAGGATCCATCTGCACACATGGCTGTCCACAAATGCAATCATTGGGGCGGGGGATGGAGCGTGTGGGGGGAGGGGAAAGTGTGAGATACCCTATTATAGAATCATAGTATAGGACAGCACCGAAGGCATCTGTTCAGCCTATGAGTCTGGGCCAGCTGTTTTGATGAGTTAGTCCCACTCCGTCGCACTTCCCTCATGTCCCTACATTTTTTTCTTCAAATATTTTTCCAATTCCCTTTTGAAGACTGCAATCGAATTTGTATCCACCACCCTATCAGGCAGTGCAATTCAAATCCTAACTATTGCTGAGTAAAATAGGTACAATCTTATATGATTAAAAGTTTTGCTTCCTTTACACTTATAAATAGAATTGTACTGTAGCTAGAGATAATAAAAGCATGATTTTGCTCATTCCCAGAATTTGGATGATTTTTTTTGTCAGAGAAGAAGCTTTGTCAGAATGCTAAGTTATTTTGTTTACAATGAATGCTGAATGAGGGTCAGTGGTCTCCAGATAAGAGGGTAGTCTATAACAAACTTTAAAGGGTGTCTGTGTGCGACTAGAGCCCTATAAAGTTCCTCAGTGGGACTCTCCGTTTCAGAAATTAAGAGTTGACGCCGGGACTGAATCGGTGGACTTTTACAACAACAAAATTGGTGTAATTCCCAGAGCAATTCATCAACTGTTTATGGGCGAGTGCAATGTAGAAGACGGTTGATTCCAGTGGAAAACGGTGTCCGATTCGCTGGAGTTGGAATAGAGGCTGACAAGCTGCAGCCGCATATAAGCACTCCACTTCCCACACATACAATCCCAGCCAAAACGATGGCAGCAAGAACAGTGGCACGCCGATTCACCGATACTGAACTGGAGACCTTGCTGGGCGCACTGGAGTAGAGGCGGGCCATCCTGTATCCCGGAGTGGGAAGGAGGTTGACACCCGCCACCATTCACCGGGCCTCGACGCTGGTAGGAGAGACCATGTGTGCCGTAGGCAAGACTGCCAGGACCGACCAGCAGTGCCGTAAAAAGATTCTACAACCCCCTTCAGGGCAGCCAGGATGAGAAGGTAGCATGTGCCCCTCGCACTAACACTACCCACAAATCTGTAACCAACCACGACCTGGAGGGCGACTGGACCCCACCTTCCATCACATGCCAGCACCCATACCAGCCACCATGGCCAGGTGCCTTGGCCACGAAGGCCACCAGCTACCAGCCCCTTGTGTTGCATGCATCCAACTGTCTAGCACTGTGTGTTGTCTGTCTCCGCCACCCCCACCACCACCCCACATCCCCCGGCAGGGATTCTCTGATATCCTGGCCAAGTGTTGACACCGGCGTAAACACCAGAGTGGTGTACGCCAGTGTCAACGGGCCTCCTGGCCCAGCGATTGAGCGGCCCTCAGGGGGCCAGCACGCTGCCAGAGTGCTGCACGCTGCCCCGGGGCCGAAAGCAGCCCTGCAGTGCTGGCGCGGGTCCACGCATGCACGTGACGGCTGTCTCCGCGGCAGCGCAGCGCGTGATGGCCGTCTCCACGCCGTCGTCGCGCAACATGGTGGAGACCTACAGAAGGCCCATGCGGAAGGAGGCAGGCCCCCTCCAGATCGCGGGTGCCCGCCGATTGGTAGCCCCCCATCGAGGGCCTGGATGCTGTGGAGGCCCCCCCCTGGAGTCAGATCCCCCGCCCTTCCCCACCAGGACGGCCACCGCGGCCGTGGGTCCGACCTCCCGCCGGGTGATACCAAGTTGGAACCACGCCGGCGGGACTCGGTGGTTGACCACGAAGAATCGCCGCGGGGGCCTCTTTCAGCGGCCCCCGACCGGCGCCGCGTCAACCTCCTGGGTGCGATTGGCGCCGATTCTCTGGTTGGCGGAGAATCGTGTCCCGGCGTCGGAGCAGCGTGGAGGGAATATCCTACGTCACCGGTGATTCTCCAACCCGGCCCCAGCCCCCACCTCCACCACACACACACGCCCCACCTCCACCTCCACCAGCACCACCCCAACTCCCACATTGCCCCTCCACACCACCACCACCCACACTCCCCCCCCACCCCCCCCCCACCCCCACCACCACCGCCCCCTCCACCACCACCACTCCACCATCACCTGCCAACCCAACTGCAGTCCAATCATGCGTCATGTCTTGTGTCTTGCAGGATCTCCTGATGATAGGGTGGGCCCTATTCGTGTCCCCTGCTCCCTACCCCAACCACAACCCCAGGTGGAGAACAGCGAGGAAGAGGATACGGACGCCGATGGGAGCCCTCGACCCACAGCCCGTGACACCCCAGAGCACCAGTCCGGAGACGACACTGCCTTCCTAGCACATCTGTCTCCAACACTCTCTACCATCCCAGCGACATTCATCTCGGTTGGGCATGTTAGCGCAGAGGCTCCTGTAGCCATCTGGGATGGCCATGTCCCAATTACAAAATGGACACTTGCAAAGAATGCAGGGAAAATTGGACAATACTCAGAAACGAGCAGGTGCAAGGTTTGTCTGTTGATTAGAACCTTAAGCTCTCAGACAGGACAGAAACTGCTAAGCAATCTACATACTAATGAGCCATCTCCGGCGACAAAAGGGAAACATTTAGATACACAATGTTAAGGCAGACACCCCGGCGCCAGAAGAGACTAAAACAAAGCAGACCAACAGTCACCTAGGACATGCCCAGCGATCAGGCAACCACCCCTCTATTGGAGGAAGATGGATACGAATGATTGGGGAAAGACCGAATTAATTGAGGCCACGTTCAAGGCCCGCCCAAAAGGGCGCAAAGCCCTTTTTAGTATAAAAGGTATCCCCCAAGGGAGAATCGCTCTCCTTTGGCTTTGGCTCTCAGCGAAGAGAGAGACCAGCCTAGCGGCTGCATCAGACCAAGTAAGTTCCAAGTCAATGCACGCTACGAGATAGATGCTCCTAGTTGCTACCCTGTGAACAGCTCAACCCAGCATCCTCAGAACTGACCAACGGCCATTGTTCCTCTGACTGAGTGGGCACCCGAAGCTAAGTATAGGCTTTAGTAAGAGTGGTAGTTTAGTTTGTAGAGTTTATGCATGAGTAGATTTGACTGTGTAAATAAATGAGAATTGCTTTTGAACTTACTAACTGGTGTATCGAGTCATTAATCGGTATTCGGTTCTGAACCTTGTGGCAGTGTCGAAAGATACCTGGCAACTCTTGAGCAAACGTAATTAAACAGAGCTAAATTAAGAAACAACCAAAGTTAGCAACATTTGTCATGATATTCAAACACACACATCATGATAGACACACCAACAGACAAATCAGAACACACACCACCACAACCAATCACAGAAAGATATAAAAGCACAAACACGACACCTCGTGGTCAGTATTAGCTGGGGAGGAGGACCAGGACAGACCTGCTACACGACACACTCAGGGAGACAGCACGTGCAGAGTATCCAGAACGAACTGTATTATAAGAGTTAAAATAAAATAGAGTTGTACCACATACAACTGTGTTGGCTCATCTGTGCACCAGAGCACCCAACACCACATGGTACAGGAGTGGATCGATACCTGCCGGCATACCTCAGTGTACACAGACAACCAGCAGTGCCCAGGCAAAATGATAGAGCTCCTGGTTCCGCAGCCGCTCCAGTGCTACGGCGATCTCCGCGAAAACTGGCGGCGATCCCGGCAAATGTTCGAATTGTTCCTGGTGGCAGCTGAACTCCAAGACCTGGATGATAGTGAAAAAATTGAATTTCTCCTCACCATCGCCGGTGCAAGGGCAAGAGAAATATTCACAAGGTTCAGGTTCTTCAGGAGGCAGCAAAGGTACGATTACCAGGCAGTCCTGGACAAATTCTCCAAGTACTGTGAAGAAAACGCAATCCAATCGGCAAGTAAAGGTAAGAAAAGCGGCAGTACTCACCTCGTGGCTGGGATCCCGGAGCCCGAATTCACAGAGGCCGAAATCCCGGGCCTGAGAGAGGGCTGGGTCGAGGTCGGTGGCCATCTTGCTAAAGGTATCACGCGAGCACAGTTGCGTGAGCAGTGCGCAGAACCGGAAGTTTCATTTGCGCATGCGCGAGATGCTGCGCATGCGCAGTCAAGAAAACGGCCATCGGTAAAGGAACAGCGATCTGAGCATGCGCAGTCGCTTCCTACGTGCTACATACCGAGCGTCAGGATGTCAGAGGCCCCAGACCGCACCAATTTAAAGGGGAAATGTCCCAAATCCAATTTAAAAGGGAAACGTCCCAAATCAAAAAAACAAAAATCTGTTAAAGCTGTAAAACAACCTTCCCTCACCTGGAATGACAGCACATTGCTGCAAATTGACCCAGGAGATGAATTTGACCTCCGAAGAACCCTCCGACAAGCAGTTACCTACGCACAAGCCAATGATTCCGACCTCGAATACTTCGATGACGATCTTTACAGTGTTTCCGGACCTCGCGAGCCCAATGATAGCTCCGTGGTCCTATACGACTATGACTCGGACGAACCTTTCGTGTTGCACATTGGCGGCCCCCACATTGAATCCGACGCAGATGCGGATTCATTTTTCGGATTTGAGGATCTTCAATCCAGCAGATATGGCGTCCCAACTTATCAGTACCGGATGATGCTGCAGCCTGACATTAACAGACAGGGAGCGGTGCAAGCACACGGAGAGCGCCCTGCTGCCACACAGAGCGTGGTCCACGTCCCGCTCAACGTTCCCGACTCTATGAAAGAAGACATGCAAGACTCCAGAGCGCAGTCCTCGCATGAACCAGAAGTGACTCCAGTGTCACAAGCCTCCACAGCAAGCTCGTGGACAGACTCCACAATTGCAGAAACGCAAGACTCCAGAGCGCAGTCCTTGCATGAACAAGAAGTGACTCCAGTGTCACAAGCCTCCACAGAGAGCTCGTGGACAGCCTCCACGATAGAAGCAACGCAAGACTCCAATGTGCGGTCCTTGCAAGAACAAGACCATGAGGGTCTAGCAACCTCTCCTGACCAACCAGCGGCAGACGATGCAAGTCTGCCATGCTCACGTGAACAGCAAGAAGGCTATAACAGCCTACCATGCTCCACTACACAGCAGCATGACCATGACGGTCTCTCATGCTACAATGAAGGACACAGCGCTGAAGACTGTTCAAGCCCAACTGAAGACAAGCCAAAGGAATCGCCTCTTCCAAGCCCGAAGAAAAAAGGTTTATGCGCTGACCTTCAGGATCATTATAGCCGAACAGAGATTAATAATGCTGCACGGTCACAGAAGGATGCTGAGGATTTGCTAAAGAAATTAATTGAATGTTTAACTTGCAAGGAGCAGACTGAGAATTGCCAGTGTTTTAGTACGGATCGAAAAAATGGACAAGACATTGATCCTCAGGTAATGGAAATAACACAACCTGAATCATATCTACAGCAGGGACAAATGTCTCCCTTCAACACAGCGCCGCAAAGTCCCAACTTCGGAGACCAGCAGTTAGTCAGTAATGACTCTTCAAACCTTGAGGGGAACATTAATTGCATTGAACCTATACACACTCCACTGATAAATGAGCAGAACATTGGAGCAAGAATCCTGAGGACACCGACATCGAGTAGCCAGATAACGAATTTAAAACCCGCAGCAGTTTCAAGTGAACCAAGTGTGCTTTCCACTAATGGTGAAGATGCAGATAAGGTCGACCCGATTATCCATTGTACCACACTAACCCCAGTGATTAAGCAGTTATGTATGGGGAGTATAATGTGGGCAATTGAGAACAGTAAAAGAGAGACTGTGACCATGCTAGTCCCAGCAAAATCAGACCCAGAGACCATGAAGGCATGTACATTAGACAAAGATACATAAGAGGTACCTGAGAAGAAAAGTGAAACGGAATGTTCTTTGGAAAATAGTACAATGTCGATAGAAACATTGGATCCTATATTCGAGACCATACATATGGGAGAATTTGGGGGTAATAAACAAGGTTCTGCAATGTCTGGGGGAAGATTTAAAATTCCAAAGAAGAAAAGCCCAAATGAAGGACAACGGCAAGACAATGACAGTCCACCGACATGGTGTGCACCACCAGATGAAAGCTCTGACAATTTACCCAACCCTAGTGAACAGCAAGCTGCTAATGAGGATCTATCCACGGGATGTGAGATGAGTGACGACAGCATCCCACTTCCCATGCAAAAGGTGCAAGGTGACAGACCTCGCCTAGTGCGTACCGAGGCACTCGACGATCACGGTGGGACCACTGACGACTGCGGTGGCGGCGCACCGCTTCCACCCTCGATGGCTCGAGCCTCTCCACTGGTTGGTGCATTCCTGCATGTTCCGACTCCAGAAGTGCAGCTTCAGGGAATCTCGGCTGCCTCCAGTGAACCTGTTGGGACTCCGGACGGGGAGCATCGACGGAAGGCAGACCAGACTCCAGATGGGGAGCAGCCAAGCGCCGACTCTGATTCGCGCACGCCAGACCTTGCTCCGGACGGGCGGTGTCGCGGCCTCGGTGATGGCACGCTCAGGGTGACGGCGGATGCCACGGCGACAGGGAATGGATCGCGTGGCAGTCCCACTGGGTCGGCAGTGGCGACCAGCACCGGCGGTCCAAGACGGACACACCAATTCGCGCCATCGCCAGACGTTGATGCGAGCAACAATTCTCTCTCCAAGGCGACATGCTTTGACGTTTCTCTGCGGAGTCGCCCTTCCGGCACAGCAGGTGGCCAGAACCAGCGTGCACGGTCTCGGCCAACTTCCACATCTGGCACAGTCATCGCCTTGCATGATATTAGTGATGGTGCTACTTCGATGGCAACGACCCATCGGCTACAAGATGCCGTCCACCACAACCATAAAAAGAAAAAAGACTCCACCTTGTTCCTGGCATGCAGGGCGGATGGATTGGTGCGTAGGCGCAATCAGCGAGCTTTGCGCCGCCTTCCACGCTCGCAACTGAACCGTACGCACACGCCGGATCCTCCACTGGTTCCCAAGGATGACTTCGTGGAGATGCCACGGATCATGCCCCTTCCATCGCCACCAGAACCAAACCAAAGCCAAGGCAACACTAACAAAGATGTTGAATGTTATATTTGCACGAATGAAAAACCAAGCACTGCACGAAGTACAACAAATGGAAAAGTAGAGACTTCGGCAACAGCATCACCTCCAACAGTCCAAGGTGAACCAGTGTGAACCCAAATCTCCACAGCTGAACCGGCTTGAGGACCAGCCTATTCTTGAGGCGGTCACCCATTAGACTGGACTTATAACGCTGTTCATACGTTCAAAAAGTCAAACACTTCTGTATTATAACCTGTTGTTGTTTATCGTTCCAGATATCGTCTGACCGGACCACTGTTCAAGTTGGTTTTTTTCTCGCATTCATGTTTTGTTATGGTACAACCTTGTTAGTGTGATGCACCCGACATCACCCCATGTAAATAGTTACGTCATATACACACGCTGTACACAACACACGCACACACTCTTAGATGCACTCACGACACGATTATATTTATAACCACGTAGGCACATATCTTTGTAAAAAGGGGAGATGTCATGATATTCAAACACACACATCATGATAGACACACCAACAGACAAATCAGAACACACACTACCACAACCAATCACAGAAAGATATAAAAGCACAAACACGACACCTGGTGGTCAGTATTAGCTGGAGAGGAGTACCAGGACAGACCTGCTACACGACACACTCAGGGAGACAGCACGTGCAGAGTATCCAGAACGAACTGTATTATAAGAGTTAAAATAAAATAGAGTTGTACCACATACAACTGTGTTGGCTCATCTGTGCACCAGAGCACCCAACACCACAACATTTACTGGCGCCATCTGACGATTTAGAAGTGACCTAACCACTCCGAGAGAACCCAAAATTTGAATTGAGAATCCAATTGGAAACAGAAAAACCACAAGTGTAAGAACAGTACTGATCAAGCCTCTGAGATTCGGAAGTGTGTTAATGCATGCGTACTAACAGGGATATAAGGTAAACCTGAGAGATTTTGTTGCGTAAAACTGTCAGGAGCTTTGTCGGCCGGAAATTAGCGTAAGCCGTACCCGTGTTTACATCACCACTTTATCACCCCCTGTTCCAAATTCAGTAGAGAACCTAGATAGAGAAAATGGCAATGAAGGCAATGGAACGCCTTATGAACCCCACAGGAATTCGAGGTCGCAGCGACCAGTAGAGTAGGACAGTGTCCCGTTTGGGAAGATGAGATCAGGAAATATCTCAAAGGGAAAGGATGGCTCCTTTGGAGCGAATTCTGCGCCAATGACGAAACAGGTCCCGAGAGTATAGGACATACTTGGTGGGAGAACCTGTCAGAGATCCACAAGAAGAGCTTAGGGAAAGTTCGCAAGTCGATGGCAATCGTGTCCTGTTTGGCACAATTGCGAGACACAGAGGAGGTCGTTAGGACGCTCCGTAGAGCGATTGAGGAGAGAGACAGAACCAGTGAGGCAGATGTGAGTGAGGTAGAGAAGGAGAATCGAGATTTAAAAGAGCAGTTAGCATCAAGGGACAGAGAAGTGGATGATGCCAAGTGGGCACACCAGTCTTGTCTCGCGCATTTGAACAGTTTTCAGATGCAATATGATAAGGCCTACCAGGACACGCAACGTGCGGTCTTGGTAAGACAAGAGACAGAACAGCAAGTCGAGAAATTGCAGAAACAATGCAATGATTTAAAAGCAGCCCTACGAGCACTCCATACTTCCACAACGGAACAAAGGCAGAGCTCCGTAGACCACGCAAAGTGCTGGAAGCAAATTGAAGAATTGCAATTTCTGCTTTCCGTTCAAAATGGATTTCAAAGTACATTTGGACCACAGTTAGATCAAGAAAACGGCCCCGATTGGCAGGAATTGTACAAGACTGCCTGTAGATGCGTACATGGGACATGTACGCAGGAAAAACCCAGAAAAGGAGAGCGCCCCAACCCCCAACCGGACAGGACACACCCCCATGAACCCTGTAACCACAAACCGCAGGGCCACAGCAGAAGGAGAAGCAGATTTCCTTTACACAACCCTGTTAACCGTGACCCAATTACGGGACGCATGTGGAAAAATTACACCGTTCCTTCCCACATCAGACCCCCACCAATTTTTCGCAAAAGTCAAACAACAGGCTACCATGTACGGCCTGGACGAAAAGGAGCAAGTGGAGCTCAAAGTTTTAAGCCTCGACACTTCAGTCGTAGCAGCCCTTCCCGACCCACAGAATGTAGGAGGAGGCACATTCCAAGAGATGCACACAGTGATCCTTGATGCAATCGGCTTTAACAGAGGAGACCCCATAGAAGGCCTAAGTAAGTGTAGGCAAAAAGAAGACAGAGCACCCCACAGCGTTTGCTGGACGTTTGTGGATTCACTTCACCGCAGTTTTCGGAGAGTTAGCCCGCGCCCATTTGTCCCCAGATAATATGGCCAAATGGACCCGAATTCTAGTCTCCCACGCCACAGAAGCAGGACGAAAAGCTTGCGCAAATTATGACCCCTCAGATGAGGCCCACAATGAAAAATGGGTTTTGAAGAGATTGTCTCGTGCTTGGGAGGAATCAATTGCAGGCAAACCCGCATTTATAACACCCGATGAAGAGCAAGCAGAAATGAACCCAGTTAAAGCACAACAGAACCCCGCATGGGTAAATAAGAGAGGAACAGCCAACCCCAGCCCAAAGCTCAGGAATGTTACAACTGTGGACAGCTAGGTCACTTTGCACGAGAGTGCAACACGCCCCAGAAGCAGCAGAGAAACCAACAGACAGGCGCCCTAAACAGGAATAGGGCAAAACCGAACCATAGCGTTAGCACCCGTTCAGAGAATGCAGACATGAACGGCACCGACTGACGGTGTTCGGGCTCCCCAACTTGGGTCTGCGACACCCTTTGGGACAAGTCCAGTAGACCGGTAGTGGCAGGCAAAGTCCGGGGACAACCCGTAGAATTTCTTTGGGACATAGGAGGGTCCCACACCACACTCAATTCCTCCACGATGTTTCAGCGAGACACGTGGCCCACAACAGACACCATCACACTCAGCGGTTTTACAGGCCATTTACAACAGGGACACATCACAGCTCCTGTCGCGATACAAATAGGGAACATCACGACTAAGCACCCCGTAGTTTTAGTTGATCTGCCCCAGACAGCGGAACATATCCTTGGGATCGATTTCATGAGCTCCCTTAACCTTTCTTTTGACTCAATTAACAAGTGTGTTTGGAAAATGGTAAAGGCAGCACGAGCCCCCGCCACGCTCACAGTAGGAAAGTACGTAAACATGATTAGCTCAGTAGGAGACTTTTGGTTCGACCCTCACGCAGACAACAGGTTAGGGCAGTCCTGCAGGAACATAAAGCAGCATTTGCACAGCACAAGCACGACTGTGGCAGTTTGACTGGCTTTGTGAACGTTACAGGTCCCGACCCTAAACCCCAGAATCAGTACGGATTTCCCCAGGAAGCAGAGGGAGAAATCTCCAAAGTAATAGAGAGTTTGTTGGATCAAGGCGTAGCCTCCACAAACAACGCACCAATTTGGCCCGTCAGGAAACCGGATGGATCATGGCGACTGACCATTGATTACCGGGAACTGAACAAAGTAACCCCAGCAGCAGCCCCCACCGTAGCCGTGAGTCCCGAGACCATGCTCAAACAGGGACTCCAGTCAAAAAGGTTTTTGGTTTTGGACATTAGTAACGGCTTTTGGTCCATTCCATTGGCTAAAGCGTGCCAGTACAAATTCGCCTTTACATTCCAAGGGCAACAATACACGTGGACGTGCCTTCCACAAGGCTTCCACAACTCCCCCTCCATTTTCTACCGACAGCTGGCAAATGGATTAGCAAACTTGTTCCGCCCCGATTGTCTGGTCCAGTACGTAGACGATTTGTTACTACAGACAAACACAAAGGGAGAGCAAATTTCGCTTCTCGCCAAACTCCTAGCACTCCTAAAAGAAATTGGTTGTAAAGTCAACCTCAAGAAGGCCCAGATTCTGAAAGAAAAAGTGATTTACTTGGGAATAGTGATCACTCATGGTAAACGTGAGATCGAGCACAAGAGAATTGACTCGATCGTCAAATTGCCCCTTCCCCACAATGTCTCAGCCCTCCGGTCATTTTTAGGACTGGTTGGCTACTGCCGAAACCATATTGACGGTTTCGCCACTAAAGCAGCACCCCTTTCCGAACTTCTCAAGAAGCAGGCACCTTGGGAATGGCTTCCACAGCATACAGATGCCGTGAACGCTTTAAAAAGAGCACTCAGCACAGCCCCCGCACTAGAGATCCCAGATCCACATTCCCCGTACGCTATAGAGGTAGCAAGCACCGACCAAACCCTTTCGGCCGTGCTCCTCCAGGAACGCCATGACCAGTTACGCCCCATGGCATACGCCTCACGCGTGTTAGACCCCGTAGAGCAAGGATTTTCTGCCTGTGAAAGGCACCTGCTCGCAATTTTTTCGGCAGTACAATACTTCGCCTACATTACAGGACTCAACACCATCACCATCCTCACAGAACACAGCCCATCACAGCTATTGTTAGACGGCCAACGTAAAGATGGCACAGTCAGCCAAATCCGCGCAACCCGTTGGACCCTTCTTTTACAGGGACGGGACATCACGGTAAAACAAACCAAGACCCACACATTCCTTGCCGATAATTTGCAGTATGCAGGCACTCCTCATAAATGTGAGATCATCACCACAAAATAGAACACAGGCCCATTTATTCCCAAAACACTCCCCAGGAAAACAGGTAATACACCCCAGAGACCCCAGCCCACAGACCCGTGCGCACCCCTGAGGATTTATGTGGATGGCTCCTCCACAGTGTTAAATGGAGAGAGAATTACCGGTTGCGGTATATATCTAGAGGACGTGCAGGAACGTGCCCTAGATGAAATTTCATTAAAGTTGCCAGGACACTTAGGCTCGCAGGCAGCAGAGCTGGCAGCAATTGCATACATTGTAGACCACCCCGACTCATTCCCGACCCCAGCAGACATCTATTCGGACAGCTTGTACGTCTGTAATAGTTTGACAGAGTTCCTACCACTCAGCCCCATTACTCTGCCATATCTTAGAGACCAGGAAGGATAGGAAATACGGAATAATTAAGGTTCGCAGTCATCACCGTTCTTCCCCCCCGGTAACGTTAAAGTAGACACGCTAGCGAAGGCAGGCTCCAGGCATGGTTATTTTTGGACCTCCCCCGAAAGCACCCCAGTACACGCAGTTCAGGTCTCCCAGACCAACATTCAGGATTTAGCGAAGGCCCAGGAAGAGGACGAGAAACTCAGGGAAGTTTTAATGGGAAACTTCCCAGCCCTGTCTGATAAATACAAAAACGCAATCACCACACACAACGGTGTGATTTTAAAGGATGGCATTTATATAGTTCCCAGCCAGGACAGGAACCAGATCATTTGTCAGTTCCATGACAATCATGGACACCAAGGAATTGAACCCACCCCAGACCGCTTTTTTGGTGGCCTGATTTAAAAATCGATGTCACACACTACATTGCGAATTGCTTAATCTGTGCCAAGAAATGTACAGCACAGGAACAGGCCCTTCGGCCCTCCAAGCCCGTGCCGACCATGCTGCCCGACTAAACTTCAATCTTCTACACTTCCTGGGTCCATATCCCTCTATTCCCATCCTATTCATGTATTTGTCAAGATGCCCCTTAAATGTCACTATCATCCCTGCTTCCACCACCTCCTCCGGTAGCGAGTTCCAGGCACCCACTACACTCTGTGTAACCAGAATTGAACACTATACTCCAAGTGTGGCCGAACTAAGGTTCTATACAGCTGCAACATGACTTGCCAATTCTTATACTCAATGCACCAGCCAATGAAGGCAAGCATGCCGTATGCCTTCTTGACTACCTTCTCCACCTGTGCTGTCCCTTTCAGTGACCTGTGGACCTGTACACCTAGATCTCTCTGACTTTCAATACTTTTGAGGGTTCTACCATTCACTGTATATTCCCTACCTGTATTAGACCTTCCAAAATGCATTACCTCACATTTGTCCGGATTAAACTCCATCTGCCATCTCTCCGCCCAAGTCTCCAAACAATCTAAATCCTGCTGTATCCTCTGACAGTCCTCATCGCTATCCGCAATTCCACTAACCTTTGTGTCGTCTGCAAACTTACTAATCAGACCAGTTACATTTTCCTCCAAATCCTTTATATATACTACAAACAGCAAAGGTCCCAGCACTGATCCCTGCGTAACACCACTGGTCACAGTCCTCCAATTAGAAAAGCATCCTTCCATTGCTACTCCCTGCCTTCTATGACCTAGCCAGTTCTGTATCCACCTTGCCAGCTCACCCCTGATCCCGTGTGACTTCACCTTTTGTACTAGTCTACCATGAGGGACCTTGTCAAAGGCCTTACTGAAGTCCATATAGACAACATCCACTGCCCTACCAGCATCAATCATCTTTGTGACCTCCTCGAAAAACTCTATCAAGTTAGTGAGACACGACCTCCCCGTCACAAAACCATGCTGCCTCTCACTAATACGTCCATTTGCTTCCAAATGGGAGTAGATCCTATCTCGAAGAATTCTCTCCAGTAATTTCCCTACCACTGAAGTAAGGCTCACTGGCCTGTAGTTCCCTGGATTATCCTTGCTACTCTTTTTAAACAGAGGAACAACATTGGCTATTCTCCAGTCCTCCGAGACATGACCTGAAGACAGTGAGGATCCAAAGATTTCTGTCGAGGCCTCGGCAATTTCCTCTCCCGCCTCCTTCAGTATTCTGGGGTAGATCCCATCAGGCCCTGGGGACTTATCTACCTTAATATTTTTTAAGTCGCCCAACACCTCGGGCGGGATTCTCCACTCCCACGTCGAAGTGGCCGCGCCGTCGTGAACGCCGTTGAGCTTCACGACGGCGCGGAACGGCCCCGGTCCTGACCGATTCAGGCCCTGACAATGGGCCAGGATCGGGGACGCGTCATCTACACGCGCCAGGCCTTGTCGCCCACGTAAAAGCGGCGCCACATAGATGACGCGGCCGGCGCCGCATTACGGGCGTCATCCGCGCATGAGCGGGTTGGCCGGCGGCAACCCACGCATGCGTGGTTGTCGTCCTGTCTAAATCCGCCCCGCAAGAAGCTGGGGGACGGATCTTGCGGGGCCGCGGAAGGAAGGAGGTCCTCCTTCAGAGAGGACGGCCCGACGATCGGTGGGCACCGATCGCGGGCCACCCCACATTCCAGGTGAAGCCCGGTGCAGGATCCCCCCTCGCCCCCCCCCACAGGCCGCCCCCCCCCCAGCGTTCACTCACCGCCCACGACTGCAGCGACCAGGTGTGGACGGCGCCGGGGGGAACCCGCCGTTTTGGCCTGGCTGCTCGGCCCATCCGGGCCTCAGGATAGCGGGCGTGCCGGAGAATCGCCATTTTGGGTGTCTCCGGCGATTCTCCGGCCTGCGGCCCGCGAAACTCGACCGGCCCGTTCCCGCCTCTTGGGAGAATCGCGGGAGGGTGTCGCACTGGCGTCCCCGGAAATTTTGGCGGCCCAGGCGATTCTCCCAACCGGCGTGGGAGTGGTGAATCGCGCCCCTCGTCTTTTTGGATCTCAATGTGACCCAGGCTAACTACACACCCTTCTCCAGACTCAACATCTACCAATTCCTTCTCTTTGGTGAATACTGATGCAAAGTATTCATTTAGTACCTCGCCCATTTCCTCTAGCTCCACACATAGATTCCCTTGCCTATCCTTCAGTGGGCCAACCCTTTCCCTGGCTACCCTCTTGCTTTTTATGTACGTGTAAAAAGCCTTGAGATTTTCCTTAACCCTATTTGCCAATGACTTTTAGTGACGCCTTCTAGCTCTCCTGACTCCTTGCTTCAGTTCCTTCCTACTTTCCTTTTATTCCACACAGGCTTCGTCTGTTCCCAGCCTTTTAGCCCTGACAAATGCCTCCTTTTCCATTTTGATGAGGCCTACAATATCTCTCGTTATCCAAGGTTCCCGAAAATTGCCATATTTATCCTTATTCCTCACAGGAACATGCCGGTCCTGAATTCCTTTCAACTGACACTTGAAAGCCTCCCACATGTCAGATGTTGATTTGCCCTCAAACATCCGCCCCCAATCTAGGTTCTTCAGTTCCCGCCTAATATTGTTATAATTAGCCTTCCCCCAATTTAGCACATTCACCCTAGGACCACTCTTATCCTTGTCCACCAGCATTTTAAAACTTACTGAATTGTGGTCACTGTTCCCGAAATGCTCCCGTACTGAAACTTCTACCACCTGGCCGGGCTCATTCCCCAATACTAGGTCCAGTACCGCCCCTTCCCTAGTTGGACTGTCTACATATTGTTTTAAGAAGCCCTCCCGGGTGCTCCTTACAAACTCTGCCCCGTCTAAGCCCCTGGCACTAAGTGAGTCCCAGTCAATATTGGGGAAGTTGAAGTCTCCCATCACCACAACCCTGTTGTTTTTACTCTTTTCCAAAATCTGTCTATCTGCTCCTCTATCTCCCGCTGGCTGTTGGGAGGCCTGTAGTAAACCCCCAACATTGTGACTGCACCCTTCTTATTCCTGATCTCTATAAATATAGCCTCACTGCCCTCTGAGGTGTCCTCCCATAGTACAGCTGTGATATCCTCCCTAACCAGTAGCGCAACTCCGCCACCCCTTTTACATCCCCCTCTATCCCGTCTGAAACATCTAAATCCTGGAACGTTTAGCTGCCAATCCTGCCCTTCCCTCAACCAGGTCTCTGTAATGGCAACAACATCATAGTTCCAAGTATAATCCAAGCTCTAAGTTCATCTGCCTTACCCGTAATACTTCTTGCATTAAAACATATGCACTTCAGGCCACCAGCCCCGCTGTGTTCAGTAACTTCTTCCTGTCTGCTCTGCCTCAGAGCCACACTGTCCCTATTCCCTAGTTCTCCCTCAATGCTCTCACCTTCTGACCTATTGCTCCCGTGCCCACCCCCCTGCCATACTAGTTTAAACCCTCCCGTGTGACACTAGCAAACCTCGCGGCCAGGATATTTATGCCTCTCCAGTTTAGATGCAACCCGGCCTTCTTATAAATGTCACACATGCCCCGGAAGAGCTCCCAGTTGTCCAGATACCGGAAACCCTCCCTCCTACACCACCTGTTTAGCCACGTGTTTAGCTGCTCTATCTTCCTATTTCTAGCCTCACTGGCACGTGGCACACGGAGTAATCCCGAGATTACAACCCTAGAGGTCCTGTCTTTTAACTTTCTGCCTAGCTCCCTGAACTCCTGCTGCAGGACCTCATGCCCCTTCCTGCCTATGTCGTTAGTACCAATATGTACAACGACCTCTGCCTGTTTGCCCTCCCCCTTCAGGATGCCCTCTACCCGTTCGGAGACATCCTGGACCCTGGCACCAGGGAGGCAACATACCATCCTGGAGTCTCTTTCACATCTACAGAAGCGCCTATCTGTGCCCCTGACTATAGAGTCCCCTATTACTATTGCTCTTCTGCGCTTTGACCCTCCCTTCTGAACATCAGAGCCAGCCGTGGTGCCACTGCTCTGGCTGCTGCTGTTTTCCCCTGATAGGCTATCCCCCCCCGACAGTATGCTAAAAAGGCTCAACTTAGTCATACCCGCCCCGTTAATGGACCCTGGACAAATCTCCAGATAGATTATATAGGACCCCTACCCCCATGCAGAAATGGTGACAAGTATGTGTTGGTGGTCATAGACACCTTCACAAAATGGGTGGAAGCATTTCCATCACGAACTAATACGGCCAAGACAACGACTAAAATATTAACACGACACATCTTTACAAGATGGGGCCTCCCACGCAGTATAGAGTCCAATCAAGGCTCCCATTTCACAGGACGTGTAATGAAAAACATCCTCACGATTTTTGGCATTAGACAAAAGTTCCATATCGCATACCATCCCCAGTCAAGTGGTATTGTAGAACGAATGAATAGGACATTGAAAGCCACCCTCAGGAAAATGGTACAGCAGAATAATAGCACCTGGGATTCAGTAATCCCATTTGCTTTAATGTTTTTAAGAAACACGGTATCCACGTCCACAGGATGCACCCCCCACACCCTCATGACCGGATGCCCCACGAAAGGCACTGAGTATTTATTAGGACTGGATTTGGCCAGTTACAGCCCTCATGCATGAAAGTGCGGTTAAACAACTGATACAGAACATAAAGGCAGCCCAACTCGCAGCAGCAGTGAGACTTGGAACCAGGAAGAAACAGAGCAAGGCTTGTTTCGACAAAACAGTACACGCCACTGAGTTTACAGTAGGGCAACAAGTCATGCTTTCCCTTTACAGCCCCAGTTCATTCCTCTCCCCAAAATTTTCCGGACCATATTCCATTTCGGACAAAGTCAGCCCCTCGGTATACAAAATAACCTATCCCAATGGTAAGTCTGCGTGGTTTCATATAAACCAGCTCAAGGCTTACGGCTCGCAGAATAATCACACACACCACATCCTGCTTGCAGCAGCAGACGAGCACGCCCCGCCCACAGATGACGCATTCCTACCCTCCCCCAACCACTCCAGCCCGCCCTCAGACATGACTTCAACCCCGCCCCCAGAGGCACGACTCCGCCTCTCCCTTTCCTCAACCAGCAGCGACAGTGATAGCGATCACGTTGACGAGAGCCACAGCACACCACGTTACAACTATACCCCTGTATCAGGCCCCACTCTCAGCGAATCTGAGCATGATTCTACTGACCCATTTGAGATTGCATACATCAAAGCCCCTGACCCAGACCCACCGCCCGACGACTACGGATTGAAGCATAGTAGCTCCAACCTCACCACACGATTCTGGCACCGAGACAATTCGTTCAGGCTCATCCGGAATGATGAGATGGACCCCAGTTCGCCCCAAGCAGCTTTAGCACGGTTACTACAGTCAAGAGTTTGGCAGCCGGGAGAAGATGATGACTTAGAGTCTGACTCCCACCAAACGAAACCCTTTGCGATCCTGTTCGCTACTGAGCAGTGAGGTGTCCTGATGATGGAGAAAACAGGAAGCGATGGAGAGATACGGTGTCCTTTCTGATGGAGCCTGCACCATATTTGTTGAATGTTTGTTCGTTAGTGTTAACGTTAAGTGTTGTTCGTAAACTCTAAAGTTTTCACGGCCCCACGTCACCACTCCTTTGACGCCCAATGGCTGTTAGAGGAACAAGTTTGTCCCCAGACAATAGTTCAGAGGAACTAGTTTGTCGACAGAACACAACTCATAGTTGCTCTCCTAATTCGAGAGGCAGCCCCCACGACGACCACATTCTTACCCGTTCTTGCCGGTTGCTCAGGCAGTGGAGAAACGGCATTGGTCCCCGCCCTGCCTGAGGACCCCCCTCTAGTCAGCTACGATCGGGGAGAGCACATACGGCATTGATCACCGTCCTACCCGGGGATTCCACCCATTTCTTACCCGCCCATACGCATCCCATTTTGGCTCGTTACGTTCAAAATTCTTTGTTTGGTTTTGGCAACCCTTAGGTTGCTTCCCTCTGCTATTTACATCCTCAAACACTGGGATGGTAAATCACACAGGCTGCGAGACGGCTCGCAGTATGGCAGTATTTTTCTTAGATGTCTTGTCCCAATATTCAGTTAAAAAAAAAATGAGGGTGTCACAGATGGTGACCAATTATTAAGCGAAATTGGCAATAAAAGACAGACGGACAGACATACGAGATCTTAAGCAAGATAATAACAGAAATTATGCTTGTGTTCACAGGACTCCAGAAACACAGGAACTCCAGAGGAAGACAAAAAAGAAGACCGACAAAGACCAAGACAGCCTTCGTGTTCACATGGAGCTTAGCGGGATCCCTTCAGTTGCTCGCGGACGTTACCCCTTGATCCCTACCACACAAACTGTAAATGATTCCCACCCCTGCAATATACAGAACCCCGAGATAACTAGCCCCTCGACAGCTAGCAATACCCCGACCTGGTATGATAAGTTTATCACCTGGTACTCACTCTCATATGTAGTCGAAGCACTCTTAGTGCTGGCGATACTTTGCAGTGTCGTGCAAACGTTTAGAGTCAGGAAATGGCGAAAGAGAGCATATCGCTCTCGCACCCCGGTATACAGGTGTAGGTCCCCCATTTTCGGATTTCACCAGGCCCCCGAACCCATTGCGACGGATTAAAGAGCATCCATTTTTCTTTGTGTATTCTGTGGAGTAAAGAGATGTAAACCTCTGTGTCTGACTGCCAGGCCAGAGAAATTTGTGTGCTGCCATTTTGTACAGGTTAAGATGTATAGATTATTGGATTGTTTGAATAAGGATAGTTTATTGAGAATAGTTAGAGATTCCAGTTTTTTATTTTTCTGTAATGCATGTATTAATGTCATAGCGCCCCGTAGAGTTTTATGATAATGAATGTATTTAAAATGGTTTAGGTAAAATTGTGTTGCATAGGATAGGACAGTGTAGAGCCTAAGGTTGGGTGTTCCGGTTGGTCAGAGGATGAAGACGACGTAGTAGTGTGATCCTTCACGCTTCGCATCGAGGATCATAAGGAGGGTGTGTAGCCATCTGGGATGGCTACATCCCGATTACAAAATGGACACTTGCAAAGAATGCAGGGAAAATTGGACAATACTAAGAAACGAGCAGGTGCAAGGTCTGTCTGTTGATTAGAATCTTAAGCTCTCAGACAGGACAGAAACTGCTAAGCAATCTACATACTAATGAGCCATCTCCAGGGATAAAAGGGAACATTTAGATACACAATGTTAAGGCAGACACCCCGGCGCCAGAAGAGATTAAAACAAAGCAAACCAACAGTCACCTAGGACACGCCCAGCGATCAGGGAACCTCCCCTCTATTGGAGGAAGATCAATACGAATGATTGGGGAAAGACCAAATTGATTGAGGCCAAGTTCAAGGCCCGCCCAAAAGCGCGCGAAGCCCCTTTTAGTATAAAAGGTATTCCACAAGGGAAAATCGCTCTCCTCTGGCGTTGGCTCGCAGCGAAGAGAGAGACCAGCCTAGCAGCTACATCAGACCAAGTAAGTTCCAAGTCAATGCACGCTACGAGATAGACGCTCCTAGTTGCTACCCTGTAAACAGCTCAACCCAGCAGCCTCACAACCGAGCAACGGCCATTGTTCCTCTGACTGAGTGGGCACCCGAAGCTAAGTATAGGCTTTAGTAATAGTGGTAGTTTTGTTTGTAGAGTTTATGCATGAGTAGATTTGACTGTGTGTAAATAAATGAGCATCGCTTTTGAACTTACTAACTGGTGTATCGAGTCATTGATCAGTATTCGGTTCTGAACCTTGTGGCGGTGTCGAAAGATACCTGGCGACTCTTGAGCAAATGTAATTAAACAGAGCTAAATTATGAAACAGTCAAAGTTAGCAACACTCCTGGGGCACTATCTGGTGTGCACCACATATGTGTAGTGGTACAGCAGGTAGAGGTAGAAACCCCCGAGGGGGCGGATGGTCGGAGGGCAGGCCAAACCCAGGGACTACTTGCTATCTAGACAGGTCTCGGGCTTCTGGAATGGACAGTCCCATCTATAGTGGGGACGCAGTCATGGAGCCAGGGACTACATGAGGGGTTGTCGGCGAACATCCAGCACCTGCAGGTGGAGTTGGAGGAGTCCAACCACCCGCAGGAGCAGGAGGGGGTGCCGACAATGCGTGCCACCCAGGCCAAAAGGATGACATCTGCGTTGGAGGCCTTGGGGTGAATGTATCGGCCATTGATCAAGATGTCCAAGGCCTGGAACATTCTGTGTGGGTGATGGCCGAGGCTAGGCTGCCCTCTTACAGGCAGCCATGTACGAGGGCCACTTGGGCATTACAGCAACGCTCCAGAGCGTGGCCCAGTCACACTGGTTCATAGCTGAGGGCGTTGTGGCATTGCCTGGGTGCTGGCCAACATGGCACAGACCCAGAGGGAAGTCACGCAGTTAATTGCTGATTTGGCACAAACCCTGAAGGTGGTGGCACAGTCACAGCGTGATGCGGCGCAGTTCCAGAGGAAGGTGGTCCACTCACTATGCCCCATGAATTGAGCATCGAGACCCTGGTTGGGACGGGAGTGGTCCTCCAGGACTGGCAGTCTCAAGTGTCGGGGCAGCCTCAGGGGTAAGCTCTGCTTGCACCCCTGTCCCATAGATAGCTCGGGGGGCCTTTGGGCACCCACAGAGAGGAGTCCTCTGATGGTGACTCCCGCAGGGGTGGTTCCGGACACCACAGCGCTTCACAATCCTCCCCCTCTATCCCTGGCGCATCCGATGGGCAGCAGGCAGAACAAGGCGGCACCAAGCACCTGCGACACCTGAGCAACAGCCGGGCCCATCCAGGCCCGGTAGCCCAGAAGGTGGCTACCAAGGTGAACCCAGGTCACAGGGCGGGAATCACAGCAGGCCCCCTCCACTCCTGCTGTACCGCCTGGGGATCCACCTAGGCGTAATGTTAGGGCCCGTAAGGCCAGAAAGGTAAGCATCATTTAAATGGGCACCGGTTCAGCACATAGGATTGCGTTAGGGGCTGGGGCACTACCTGTATATATATATATGTTCACAGCGTTACAACCTGCCCCGGTGCTCCGTCAGAAGGGTGTGATGGATGGGCTGGTCTGGGCTGACCGCAGAGTGGGCACTGGGGGAATGATTGGATTTTGGGGGTGGGCATGTCCCTCCTCCAGGACACCCCTCTGCTGCAGCAGGCCACCGTGATGTGGGAGACTCTCCTAGCGCTATACTGGAGGGCCCCTCCAGAGCAGTCCAGGCACCAGAGCCACATCTTCAGGATGCTGAAGCACCGTTCGATCATGCCCCTGATCGCGGCATGGACGTCATTGTAGCGAGTCTCCGCATCGTTCTGTGGTCTCCGGACAGGTGTCATCAGCTAGGCCGCAGCGGATAACCCCTGATTGCAGGAGCCAACCCCTCAGCCGTGGGTGTGCCTCAAAGAGGTCAGGAAGTGTGCCAGGATGAAGGCACACTGCCCGAGTATCGGGCACAGATTTTGCATGATGTGCAGCTGACGGTCACACACCTGCTGCACGTTCATTGAGTGGAATCCCTTTTGGTTTGTGAAGACTGCCTGCCACGACCGACACTCGTATGGTAACATGCATCCCATCAATCACCTCCTGGACCCCGGGCACCTTGGCGATGGTGGAGAACCTTGCTGCCCAGGCATCCTGTTGCGGTCCACATTGAATTTGATGTACTGTGCCGAGTTGGCACATAAGGTCTCCATTACGGCACAGATGCACCTGTGCACCGAGTCTGTGAGATTCCTGACACGTCCTCATGTAGCGCCTGAAAGGACCCCGTGGTATAAAGGTTCAGGGCGACAGTCACCTCGACAGCCACCAGGAGCTGATGTCCACCCCCATACACCCATAGTACCAAATGCACCATGATCTGGCAGATATGTCGCACTGTACCCCTGCTCATCCATCCTGTGTAATATCTGTAATGAGGTGACAAGGGTGAGGGACAGTCAATCAGTGATGGCCTCCAGCACAGTACCCTCTGGTCCCCCATGGCTTCTCCCCTCACATCCCCTGCCATTCCTCAGGGTGCGTCCAACATGCTCTGCACACGCACCCCTGGCTGTAGCGTGAGCCCTCGGGTACCAAAGCCTGTACCCCAGCCACCCCCTGGTAATGTTACCTGGAACCAGGTGCTAGTTCCCTCCCTGCTGCGCACACCCATCATCTGGTTGTGGGCATGTCCCTCGTGCTGAGGCCCAGCTCCTGGGAGTTTGGATGTTGACCGTGGTGGTCCACCCCCAGTTCGAGGCAATCAACCACCCCCAGAACTGGGCCAGGAACCCCAGTGTCCCCTGGCTAATTGCTCCTCAGAGCCCCACAGCAGCCGTTCCGCCAGTTTCATGTTTTTAGAAAGGTGTACCAATCGGTTCCCGCGTGACCACTTTCTGGGGAGACAGTTAGATCACGGGAGGCCGTGAGATAGGGGATAGTTCCCGTTAATAGAATGGAGATTGGCTTTAATTGGTGATTATTGGTTTCTTGCCACGCCATGACGGGATCCTGCTTTCGCCAATGGGAGCAGGCCGGTTACTCAGCGCCCAGCACGGTTCCCGATTTTGGCCTCTCCTGTGATCTAATGACCGCATCGCGCTTAAGCGAGAGCACGACGAGGCCAGTAAATCTCTCCCTGAGTCATTTCTTTGAGCTTCTCTCCGGCTGAATCTTTCTCATTACTGTTGAGTTGAACCCGCTGGCCAGACTGGCTCCTCATAGATCGGGCACCCAGAGTGAAAGGGTGCTTCGAATACTAAGTAAGCTTGAGGGACCCCCACACCCCATCCAAGGGCAATGTTATCCCCCACACACATGGTATTACCCCACACATCCCCAAGCAAGGACACCTTGCCATGGGTCACTGAGGACCTCCCTTTGCAGGTCTTCCCACCTCTCCTTGCACCCCGCCCCTTCCAGGGCCCCCAGCATTTGCCCTACCCCACCCTTCATAACCCCCGCCCATCTCTCTTTCCATGGGCATGGCTCCCTAGCCTTGACACTTGGCAGTGCCACCCTTCCATTTTGGTGCCCTGGCACTGCCAACCTGGCAATGCTCCTGCCAGCCTGACATTACCAACTGCACACTGTGGCAGTGCCAAGGTACCAGCCTGGCACTGCCAAGGTGCCCAGGTTGCAGGGGAGAGCTAGAGTGCCACCCATCCATGTCCCTGACCACTTATGGTTCGGAAACCCCCCCCAGGTGCTGTTCCGCCTAGTCCACAATTGTGTGGACCAATACTAATTGACACTCATGTGACCTCTTGCTGCGGAGCCGGTTAGATTCCAGGAGGCTGTTAGATAGGGCTTCCATCTCAGTAATGAGATGGAGATTCGCCTTAATTGGTGTTTATTGGTTTCTCGCCATGCCGAGGCGGGACCCAGAACCTGCCAGCAGGAGCGGGTTGGTTAGATCGCAAACCGCTTGCCGGTAGGCATGGTTCCCGATTTGGGCCTCTCCTGCGATCTAACCATTCACATGGATCCTCACCGGGCATGACACGGACTTTAAATCGCGCCCTAACTTTGTCAAATCTCAGTCAAACACAATAAAGATTTGGCTGTGTTTAGTGAAGCCTCAGCTACAGAGAGTGCATTTACTGCCTATGCAGTTACAATGCCTGCATTCATGATGTAGCCCACATAACTTTACAAGCCACAAATTATACACTGAGTGCCACACTGGCACTCAGGCACCTTTGCATTGCCAACCTGGCACCCAGGCAGTGCTCCTGCTGGCTTGGCAGTGCTATCCGGGCACCTTGGCAGAGCCAGGATGACAGTGCTAAGGTGGCAACTAGGCGGTGCCCCTTTGACACTGGATTTTGAGTCTCCATCCCTCCGAAATGGTATCATTGTGTTGCGCGCTGCACGCCGTTGCAAATGCGTTGACGCGCCATCGGTAGGCCCTCACGCGATGCCCCACCCCCGATGGGCCGAGTTCCCGACCACGCGGTTGACGTGTGGTCTGAGCGATCGGGAACCTGGCGCGGCGGCTGCGGACTGTGTCCAGCGCCGCTGCACTCAGCAGGGATCCGTGCCGCTGACCGGGGCTCTTTCACGAGGGCTGGGGGAGCATGTGGGGAGTGGCCAGGGGGTGTCAAGGGGTGTCGCATTTGGCGGGTCTGGTCCACGCACGGCCACACCATGTTGTACGGCACAACCTCTGCAGGTCATCACCGTGCGCATGCGCGGCCAGGGACCCGGCCATTCTCTGGCTGTTTTCGGCATGTGAGCCGGGAGTTTCACCCCTCACCGGTCCCAGAATCGGTGAGGGTGCTGCGCCGATTTTGGCATCGTAAAAAGGCCTGGGAATTCTCGGTTTCAGCCGGCACCTAGCCACTGAAATGGAGAATTCAACCCCCCGTATTCCACCATAAAATGGCATATTCAGCAGTTTGTGGTATTGTAATCGATTGATCGCACAATAATTGATCAAATCTGACACCTGATTATTGCTCAATTGTCTCAAAATTTACGTTCCGTCTAGAGCTGTTTAAAAACACTGGGGTAAACTTAATAACCTGAAATGTCACTTGACTCCAATATAATGTATCAAACTGACGGAGAAAACAGCGCACATATGGGCAGCCACAATGAGAGGCAAGTGCACATCTGCAAAGCAACCTCCAGGTTAACATGAGGAAATACACGAGGCTGGATTCTCCGTTTCTGCGGCTAAGTGCCGACGCCGGCGTGGGAACTGTGACGTTCCGCAACCGGCAAATCGGCGCGAGTCCCTCACAGATTCTGGTACCGGTGAGGGGCTAGCACTGGCAGCGACTGAAACTCCCACCTCCCGCGCCAAAAACGGCCGGAGGATGGCCGGCTCCTGGGCCGCGCATGCGCACAGCTGACGACCTGCAGCAGTCGTGCCGTACATCATGGCGCCGGCCGTTGCGTGGCTCCAACCTGCCATCCGCGATCCTTCAGCCCACCCCCTGGACACCCCCCACAAATTCCTCCAACCCTTGCAGAAGCCACCCCGGCCAGCGACACGGATCCCGGCCGAGTGTGGCGGTGCGGGATACAGTCTGCAACCGCCACGCCTGGTTCACGATTTGTGTGACCACACGTGGTCCATGCCGTCGGGAGCTAAGCCCATCGGGGGTAGAGCATCGCGAGTGGGCCGGCCGATAAGGTACCAACGGCATTGCGACTGCATGCAGTGCACGTCATGAAGGTGCCATTTTGGAGGAGGTTGTGCATGGCTGGACGGTATCAAACCGGCGCCGGCCCCGATGTCGGCGTCGGAGCCCATTCTCTGCCCGATGGCCCAGCACAATTTCAGCGTCGGGCAACGGAGAATCCCGCCCATTGTTTTTCTACAAAGTATAAGTCGCGCATAGAGTGGATGCTTCCTCCTGTGGTCCAATCTAGAACAGGAGGCCTAGTTTTAGGATAATGGGTAGTAGATTTAAAGCAGAGATGAGGAGAAATAACGGGCAGGATTGTCTGTTTCTGAGACTAAATACCGGGTTGGGCCCCCTAATGATATGCAAACGGTATCTACTGTATGTGCGTTCCGGAACTCATTGACGCCACTGTCGAAGTGCTGGAGCATTGCAATTTGGTGTCAATCACAGTGCCAGGGTCCCAGGTTCGATTCCCTGCTTAGGTTACTGTCTGTGCTGAGACTGCACATTCTCCCAGATACAGGGAGAACATGCAGACTCCGCACAGACAGTGACCCAAGCTGGGACCTTGCATCTGTGAAGCAACTGTGCTAAGCACTGTGCTACCATGCTGCCCAGGCATCGGAGCCGATTCTCCGCCCAATCGACTTTCCTGATTTTGCCGTCGACTAACAGAGAATCCCGCCCAACTTCTCTCAAAGGGCCATGAATCTGTGGAATTCACCACCCCAGAGTGTGGTGGATGTCGGGACATTGAGCAAATTTAAGGAGGAGATGGACAGATTTTTAATTAGTCATGGATTATGGAGAATGGGCAGGAAAGTGGAGTTGAGGCCAAGGTAAGATCAGCCATGATCGTATTGAATAGCAGAGTAGGCTGGAAGGGCTGAATTGCCTCCTGCTGCTCCGAGCTCTTATGTTCATTCTCGCTTAAAAAATAATGACCGCAAACCGCTGAAGGGAAGAGCAACTAAAATGTTTTCAAAAGACTTGACATCTGTTGAAGTATCTGTGTTGTCTGCCTCCCTCAGTGCCTGGTTTATATTGGGAAGCCTGCAGAGGAGTCACATCTGGCTGCAGCTTCTGGATTAATCAAGAATCCAGTCTCACTGGGACTATTTTGAAAGCACCAACATGGTGACACTGGGGTTTGCCCAATTCCCTCAGTCAAAAATACATTCTAAAAGTGCCCAGGAGGAGGGGACCATAACTATAATGGCACAAACAATTAAAATTGTTTCATGGTGTTAAGTTAGAATTGATTCTCACCCTCAACAATGCAACCAGTATGCAATGGTGCCCATTCTCTGCAGAAGGCTGACATGTATAAGACCTTGAAGAACTGATCTTCCCAATGGATTGTCCAGGTCCTGGGCTTGTGAATGACGTGCTTTTGGTTATGGGGACGAGGAGGATCCATTTCTAACAGTGCCAATTTGAATACTATGATTTACATCAATGAACCTGATCATTGCACTTTTCAAAGCACATCTGCCAACTTGCAAAGTCCTTCTCACTAACATCTGGAGACCTTTGCCGAAATTGGGAGAGCTGCCCCACAGACTAGTTAAGCAAGAGTCAGACATAATCATGGAATCATACCTAGCAGCATGCCCCACACTCATCCATCACCACCCCTATGTCTTGCTCTACTGGCAGCAGAGATCCATAAGTGGTGGCGGCGGGCGGGTGTACAGACAAGCTGGAGTGGCCCTGGGAGTCCTCTGAATATTCATGGTATCTAGTCATACATGGGCAAGGAAACCTCCTGTTGATTCCACCTGCTGCCCCTCCCCAATGCTGATATCACTGCTCCTCAATTCTGAACACCACTTGGAAGAAGCCCTTAAGAGAGCAAGCAAAGAGCCCACAAAGCTTGTTTTGGAGTGTTCAAAGTTTCAGAATAAGTTGAGATTGTTTTGACCTCGGGATGTCTAATTATTCACTTTAACACGTCAGGATTTCTTCAACAGCACTTCCCAAACCCACAACCTCGATAACTTAGAAGAACAAGGGCAGTGGGCACATGGGAACACCACCTCCTTCAACTTGAATTGGAACTATATTGACCTCTCTTCTTGGTCACAGCGGCAAAGTATTGGATCTTGGATCACCACCACTTTCTCAAAGGCAAATAATAAAAGCAGAATAATCTTGCCCCTCCCCCCCACAACCCTGCCAAACACCTGGATACAGGTGGAGCAGAATTGGAGCCAGAAGAGTTGCTGGCATGTGATGGATAATGCAGGTGGTCAAAGAGCACCTCAAAGATCAGGCCAACAGGCATTGGAATATCCAGTTTAAATCACTCCAGAACCTGGTATTCAGATGGGCCCTTTGAGGAATGGATCCTATCTTTCCCTGGCCCTGTCCAAAAACCAGGGGCGGGATTCTCCGTTTCTGAGACTATGGGCAGGATTCTCCGATTGCCGACGCCGATATCACGTTCGGCGATCGGCCGGATAATCCCTTTTTATGCTGAAATCGGGAGCGGCGCCATTTTTCCGATGCTCCGCCCTCTCAGAAACAGCATCATTGGTGAGTATGCCGTACGCCATTGGGACAGTCTCAGGATATCACCTGAGGGCCCCCCCCCTGATGCTCCACCACTAATGGGCCGACTTCCCTCCGGCAGCGGTCGTGTGTCCTCTCAACCTTCGTAAACCTGGCGTGGCAGCTGCAGACTGTGTCCAGGTCCGCGACAGTCGGGGGGGGGGGGGGGACTGTTCCACTGGCAGGGGTGCTTCGGCAGCGGCTGAGGGGGCTAGTGAGGGGGTGGTCGGGGGGGTTGGCGAGGGGAGTTACAGGGGGCATTATCTGGCAGGCTGGGTTCACACGTGGCAGGCGCCATGTTGTATGGCGCGATCGCTGCAGACCGCCGGCATACACATGCGCGGCCACGGACCCGGACATTCTGCATCCGTATCTGCAGTCGGGGGCTTTATATGGCGCACCTGCTAGCCCCCCCCCCCCAGCGGGTGGAGCAAGGTGCGGGGGCGGCGCCGGCTTTTTGGTCGTAAGACCAAATGAATCCTCTGGACACAGCCACAAAATTGGAGAATCCAGCCCTAAGTATTGACACCAAAGCAGAATCCGCAGACTTTCACGACCGAAAAAGAGGCGCCACAGCTAGACCGATTCTGCTACTGTTAAGGGGTAGCACCGATGCCATGTTGAACACAATCGATTTCAATGAGAAATGGTGCCGGATTCGCCTGTTTCGCGATTCACACCCAGAGGCTGACAAGCTGCAGCCACACATACACACTGCACTCACCACACACACCATCCCAGCCAACAAGGTGGCAGTGAGGAGAGCAGCCCTGAAGTTCACAGACACCGAGCTGGAAACCCTCGGTGTAGGAACGGCGGATGACCCTGTACACTGGCCCGGGAAGCCGGCTGCCAGCCACCGCCATTCGTTGTGCCTGGGCAAAGGTGGCAGAGGCTGTGGGCGCTGTGGGCAACACCATCTGGATGGGCCAGCAGTGCCGGAAAAAACTGCACAACCTCTTCAGGGTGGCCAAGATGAGTAGGCAGCAGTGTGCCCCTGACACTAACCCCGTCCCACACACCCGTAATCCTACCCCCCACCCCCCGCCTGCTCCGGAGAGCGGCCTAGCCCCCACCCTGCACTACATGCGGGCACCCATACCGGCAGTCATGGCCGGGTGCCCTGGCCACTGAGGCCATCACCTACCCACCCCGTGGGCTGCATGCGTCTGATTGTCTAACACTGCCATTTTCTGCGTTCCCCCTGTCATGATATGCAAACATGCAACCAATGAACACTCAGAATAGGACACAACCAATGGGCAATCAGGACACTCAGAGGTGGCATCACCACAAGGGGGCATGACATAAATACTATAAAAGGGATGAGGCACTCACACCCTGCCTCTTTCCACAGACAGACATCTAGAGAGTTAGGGTTGATCAGCAGCATCACACCCCAGCACGTGGCTTAGAGCAAGCTGGTACAGTTAGACTGAATTACTACAGTTAGATTAGCAGAGAGTCAAACTCATTTGAGAACTGTGTTAATAGTTCAATAAACACGTTGAACTCATTTCAGAGTCTGGAGCATCCTTTAGTTAAGACTGCATCACGTGGCAGCCTGTGTTATCCGGAGCAGCATAACACAACACCCCCCACCCCCAGGAGAAGGCCGCACACAACCGTCGGGGGCAGGAGAAGGCAGGAGGGGGACCGCTGGACCTGCGGCCTCTCACTGTGGCAGAGCAGAAGGCCCTGGTCGTGGTTGGTGGCCCGGAGGAAAGGGAGGTCGCCGAGGTGGAACTCAGCCGCGGGCAAGGAAGTAAGTTGCTGCTGAATGGCGGTTCCCTGTGTCACGTGTGTCAACCCGCCCCCCCATCCCCCCAACACCACCCCCACACCATCTTCACCGCCACACCACCATCACTCTAACACCACCGTCACCCCCACCCTCACCCTACACCACCACCCCCCACCACCACCCCTCATCCCCAAATCCACCCTCACCACCCCCAGCCAGGGATCTAATCATGCGTCATGTCTTGTGTCTTGCAGGACCTGCCGGAGATGGGTGTGTCCATCTGGCATCACCCGGCCCAGGCCAGTGCCACAGCCGGAGCCCCCCTGTGAGCCGAGCAGCTCGGAGGTGAGCAGCTCGGACACCAGCCCTACACCCAAGTCTCAGGACCCCCCGGAGCTCGGGTCGGAGGATGACACAGATATCCCGTCACAGCTGTCTCCAACACCCTCCACCATCCCATAGACACTCACCACGGTTGGGCACTTTAGTGAAGAGGCTCCTGGCATGCTCTCTGGTGCGCACCACACTGCTGATCCGGTACAGCAGGTGGAGGTAGGAACACCCGAGGGGGTATGCGGTCGGAGGGCAGACCGACCCGAGGAACTAGCTGCCGTCCAGACGGGTCTCGGGTTTCTGGAACGGACAGTCCCATCAATTGTGGAGTTGCAGTCGCAGAGCCAGGGACTACATGAAGGGTTGTCGGCGAGAATCCAGTACCTCCAGCCACAGTTGGACGAGTCCAACCAAGTGCAGCAGCAGGAGGTGATGCTGACCATGCGTGCCACCCAGGCCAACACCGCACGTGTGGCGTCCATGTCATGCAGCCTCCCGTGCCTGCCTGGGCTCCATGTTGTGCCCACCCTCCCCTCCTCCGCATCCTCCTCGTCGGACGAGGCCTGGCCTTCATCCTCCTCCTCCAGCACGTCACCTCTCTGCTGCGCGATGTTTTGGAGGGCGCAGCAGGCTACCACGATGCGGGGGACCCTCTCAGCATCATACTGGAGCTCCGCTCCAGAGCGGTCCAGACACCTGAACCGCATCTAGAGGAGGCCGAAGCACCGCTCGATCACACTCCTGGTCGTTGCATGGGCGTCATGGGGCTGGTTTAGCTCACTGGGCTTTTAAAGCAGACTTTTAATAGCTGGCTTTTAAAGCAGACCAAGGTAGGCCAACAGCACGGTTCAATGCCATACCAGCTTCCCCGAACAGGCGCCGGAGTGTGGTGACTAGGGGCTTTTCACAGTAACTTCATTTGAAGCCTACTTGTGACAATAAATGATTTTCATTTCATTTCATTGTAGCGAGTCTCCGCTTCGGTCTGTGGTCTTCGGATAGGCGTCAGCAGCCACGACCGCAGCGGATAATCCCTGTCACCCAGGGGAGCCAACCCCTCACCCGGGGGGGGGGGGGGGGGGGGGGCGCAACTTGAACATGTCAGGAATCGTTGAGTGTGCCAGGATGAAGACGTCATGTACACTGCCCGGGTACAGACATATATGATGAGCGGTTGGTGGTCACACACCAGCTGAACGTTCATCGAGTGTAACCCCTTTCGTTTGGTATGGAGCGGCCTGTCATCAGCCAGTTCTTGTAGGGGACATGCATCCCGTCGATCTCTCCTGGACCCGGGGCATGTTGGCGATGGCGGCGAACCCCGTTGCCCGGGCATCCTGGTGGTCACCAGCTATATGACACCCATACAGTTCGTGTCACTCTGCAGCACCAGGGACCAAGGTGGGTGGTCAGTGGGTGCACAGCAAAATGGCCACCATAATGGCGGTCTGTGCCTGTACACTGCCCCAGTCCCGTGAAGGGGGGGGGTCACACCAGCCACTTCGCCTGTTCACCCCATTCCCACCCCCCCCCCCCCCCCCCCCCGGCCCTGGCAGGGCCTTCCCACCCCAGCCAGAAAGGCCATTGTCCGGCCTGGCGACCCGCAGTCGCTCCTCTCTGGGTCCTACCTCCTTTCTCTCCCTCATCAGCCACCACACGGTTTCACGATTTTGAAAAGCACAAGTGTACTGCGACGTCGGGATCTCAACCCATCGGAGGCGGAGAATCTCGGAGGGGTCGGAGAATACTGGGTTGGGCCCGCTAAGATATGCAAACGGTGTTTACTGTACGTGCATTCCGGTACGCATTGACGCTGCTGTCAAGATGGTGGAGAATAGCGATTTGCTGTCAAATCGGTGCCCGCCATGTTTTTGGCATGGGAACCGATTCTCCACCCAATCGCCTTTCCCTATTTTGGCGTCGGCCAACGGAGAATTCCGCCCATATCATCTACAAGGTCCAGAATGCAAACGATCTGCTGGGAGGGTCACTCTGGTCACTTGCACCTTGAATGCCAGAGTGACCTTGTAGCCTTTTGAAAATAGTGAACACCATTGGATCGGGATTACGTAACTAATGGTGCCAAACTAATTCTAAGTTAACACCATAAAGAAATTAAAGTTGTTTGAAATGAAATGAAAAAAAAATGAAAATCACTTATTGTCACAATTAGGCTTCAAATGAAGTTACTGTGAAAAGCCCCTAGTCGCCACATTCCGGCACCTGTTCAGGTAGGGGAATTGAACCATGCTGCTGGCCTGCCTTGGTCTGCTTTCAAAGCCAGCTATTTAGCCCTGTGCTAAACGAGCCCCAGCTAACATATTAGTTCCTCCTCTTGGGCAATTGTAGAATGTATTTTCAACTGGGGAAAACTGGGCAAACCCCAGTGTCACCATGTTGGTGCTTTCAAAATAGTCCCAGTGAGACAGGACACTTGATTAATCCAGAAGTTGCAACCAGATGTGACTCCTCTGCAGGCTTCCCAATATAAACCAGGCACTGAGGGAGGCAGACAACACAGATACTTCAGCTGATGTTATGCCTTTTAGTAGCTCTCCCCTCAAGCAGTTTGTGGTCACCATCAGCCAGAAATTTCCCAGCTTTGCTTCATTGTAGTGCCATGGGATCTTTTAGGTCCAGCTGAGAGGGCGGATGGGAACTCAGTTTAACACCATGTCCAAAAGACAGCATTTCCAGCACTGCAGCACTCTCTCAGAACTGCACTGTGCATCAGCCTCAATTTTGCACTGCTCGAATTCGGATCTCACCACCGAGAAATTTATGGAAACTTATCCACATCTTCCCATCGACTGCTGCAAGCTACTATGCTACGAACACAACCTCCAACTCATAACTTATTTCTTCAGTATTAACTTTATGACAAATAACAAGCTGCACTGTTGCTGTTAATGTTCTTTGTCCTGTTTCAGGTTAACCTGGACCAACAGCAAGGGAGTGTTTAAAAATTGGTCATTGAATCAAGTCTTTCTTTTATAGCACCAACATACTCCAGCTTCTTAAGGAACAGATCCTGGCAAATTGGCCATTATTGCTGCATAAGAAGAAACAATACTGCCCTCGAGAGGATCCAGCTAGTACTGCAGCTTGTTAAATACATCTGAATGACACAAGTGCCCAAATGAAATCAAAGAATCATAGAATTTACAATGCAGAAGGAGGCCATTCGGTCCATCGAGTCTGCACTGGCCCTCGGAAAGAGCACCCTACTTAAGCCTATGCTTCTGCCCCATCCCCGTAACCCGACCTAACTTTTTGGACACGAAGGGGCAATTTAGCTTGTCCAATCCATATAATCTGCACATCTTTGGACTGTGGGAGGAAACCAGAGCTCCTGGAGGAAACCCATACAGACACGGGGAGAACGGGCAAACTCCATACAATCAGGCCGGAATTGAACCTGGGACCCTTGAGCTGTGAGGCAGAAGTGCTAACCACTGTGCCACTAAATATTCTCACATCGCCTCTTGTCCACTGCTGTTTTTTTGTTGGATATCAAGGGATATGGAACTTTGGGACTGAGGTGATCTAATTAAATGGCGGAACAGGCTGAATAGCCTACTCCTGCTCCTATCTTCCTACGTTTTGAAGTGTGGTGATTACCATTACGTAGCCACAGCATGGTATTATCCTGCAAACAGATGAATAACAGGTTTTGTTTCAGGTTTGTTGGTTCAACAAGGGCTGGTTGGTCTTGGCACCAAAGCATTAAAATAGCATCAAATTGTGGCTATTTTGAGCTGTGGTGAATACATTTATATATTATTTAGTGACGAATAGCCAGTTTTGGTTTTGAAATAGTGCCAGAGGACTGGAGGACAGCAAATGTGGTCCCTTTGTTCAAAAAGGGGAGCAGAGACAACCCCGGCAACTATAGACCGGTGAGCCTCACGTCTGTAGTGGGTAAAGTCTTGGAGAGGATTATAAGAGACAAGATTTATAATCATCGAGATAGGAATAATATGATCAGGGATAGTCAGCATGGCTTTGTGAAGGGTAGGTCATGCCTCACAAACCTTATTGAGTTCTTTGAGAAGGTGACTGAACAGATAGACGAGGGTAGAGCAGTTGATGTGGTGTATATGGATTTCATCAAAGCGTTTGATAAAGTTCCCCACGGTAGGCTATTGCAAAAAATACGGAGGCTGGGGATTGAGGGTGATTTAGAGATGTGGATCAGAAATTGTCTAGCTGAAAGAAGACAGAGGGTGGTGGTTGATGGGAAATGTTCAGAATGGAGTACAGTCACAAGTGGAGTACCACAAGGATCTGTTCTGGGGCCGTTGCTGTTTGTCATTTTTATCAATGACCTAGAGGAAGGCGCAGAAGGGTGGGTGAGTAAATTTGCAGATGATACTAAAGTCGGTAGTGTTGCAGAGCTGGGCTGAGAGGTGGCAAATGGAGTTTAATGTAGAGAAGTGTGAGGTGATTCACTTTGGAAGGAATAACAGGAATGCGGAATATTTGGCTAATGGTAAAGTTCTTGAAAGTGTGGATGAGCAGTGGGATCTAGGTGTCCATATACATAGATCCCTGAAAGTTGCCACCCAGGTTGATAGGGTTGTGAAGAAGGCCTATGGAGTGTTGGCCTTTATTGGTAGAGGGATTGAGTTCCGGAGTCGGGAGGTCATGTTGCAGCTGTACAGAACTCTGGTACGGCCGCATTTGGAGTATTGCGTACAGTTCTGGTCACCGCATTATAGGAAGGACGTGGAGGCTTTGGAGCGGGTGCAGAGGAGATTTACCAGGATGTTGCCTGGTATGGAGGGAAAATCTTATGGGAAAGGCTGATGGACTTGAGGTTGTTTTCGTTGGAGAGAAGAAGGTTAAGAGGAGACTTAATAGAGGCATACAAAATGATCAGGGGGTTGGATAGGGTGGACAGTGAGAGCCTTCTCCCGCGGATGGATATGGCTGGCACGAGGGGACATAACTTTAAACTGAGGGGTAATAGATATAGGACAGAGGTCAGAGGTAGGTTCTTTACGCAAAGAGTAGTGAGGCCGTGGAATGCCCTACCTGCTACAGTAGTGAACTCGCCAACATTGAGGGCATTTAAAAGTTTATTGGATAAACATATGGATGATAATGGCATAGTGTAGGTTAGATGGCTTTTGTTTCGGTGCAACATCGTGGGCCGAAGGGCCTGTACTGCGCTGTATTGTTCTATGTTCTATGTTCTAAGTGCTGGTTGAGGAGTCTTGTTGACCTTGGCACCAGAACATCTCTTTTTTCTCATCAAATGGCCAGGAAGACAAGGCCTCAGTTCAACACTGCATTCACATGACAGCACCTTGACAATGCAGCACTGCTTCAGTACTGCACTGAAATGTCAGCCTTGACTTTGGACTCCAGTCTCTGGAGTGGGGCTCCCTGAATCCAGGAGCTTCTCACTCCAAGGCCAGGAATTAGACTGACTTGAGTTCAGCTATCATGAAAAACTCAAAAGTAAACATAAACATATGAAAAATGTTAAGAAACCATCAATTAGATATTCTAACAAAGACAGTACATTGCTGAGAATAAATAAAGTGCTTTTTGTCATAATATCCACTCATGTATGTAATGAGATGCAGACAGGCAGTGATTGACACACAGGGTAACCAATGAACACACACGACACATAACAACCAATCACCAGACAGGACACCACCACTATAAAGCCCACAGGGCATTAAGACTCTACCTCTCTCTACAGCTACTGAGATAGTAAGAGTGCACAAGCCAGTGAGCACTATCACCATGAGGTAGAGAGTTAGTCTGGTTAAGCCAGCAGGAGGTTATCAGTTAGATTGATAGAGTGTCAACTCACAGCAGACTATGTACAGCAATCAGGAAGTTCAATAAAACAGTGTTGGACTATCTCCTGTGTCAGACGCCTGTTTCTAGTTTCACTGCATCCAATTGCAGTCAACGTTGAACCAACTTACTGAACACATCATGGTACCAGAGTGCTATTAATCCTAACGAACCTACCTCGAGTGCAACTGCAATGACCAGCAAGCAGCCATCCAGCGGCATGGAAAATATCGAGCCTCCTTCGCAACTCCGGATCTCCGGCAACCTCGGCTCCAACTGGAAGGTCTTCAAACAAAAGTTCCTCCTGTACATCGAGGCCTCCGACCTCGAGGCAGCATCGGATGCCAGAAAGATCGTGCTGTCCCTGTCGACTGCGGGGGATCAAGCCATCCACATCTATAACTTGCTTACGTTTGCCGATGGCGAAGACAAGACAAAGTTCAAGACAGTCCTGCTGAAATTCGTCAGCCACTGCGACATTGAGGTGTATGAGAGCTTTGAACGGTACATCTTCCAACAGAGGCTGCAGGGTAAGGATGAACCTTTTCAGTCCTTCTTGACCCATTTCCGCATCCGAGCGCAGTCATGTAATTATGACTCGATGACTGATTCCATGATCCGGGATCAGATCGTTTTCAGGGTCCAGTCCGACTCCCTGTGGGAGCAGCTCCTCAAAATCAAACAGTTGACCCTCTCCGTCGCCATCGAAACGTGCGTTGTCCATGAGCATGCCAGAAATCGCTACTCCCGCATCAGGGCGGCAGAAACTGCAAAACTGGCCTCCCATGCAGCAGAAAGGGTACAGGCCATAGAGAAAATGCCAGGCCTGAGCATCGAGGAGAGTGGCCGTTTTGCGCGATTTTTTCGGGTCTCCACGCATGCGCGCCACAACCGGGTGGACGATGAGGCCGACGACCCTGAGGCACATGCGCGAATGTCGGCCGACCGCACTGCGCATGCTCGATGGCGCACAGAACGTGTTGATGTCAGCGTCATGACGTGTCCAAATTGTGGCTCCGCCCATTTAAAGCGGCAATGTCCAGCCAAAGGCAGGCGATGTCTACAGTGTGGAAAGCCTGGCCACTATGCGGCCTTCTGCAGGTCCGCTCCACCGAACAACAGCCAGTGATCCCAGCTGCAGCGCAGACGTGTCCGCTGCGTACAAGGCATGCAGGATTCTGATCCAGGCAGCCCAACAGACCCCGATGCTGACCGCCTCGAGTCTCCATATCGGGTGGGCATTATCACCACACGCGAGTTGGTCTCTACCGTGCCTGCCAACTGCCTTTCGATCCTCAGTGTGGATCCTGATGACGAGTGGTGTGCCGTCATCACGGTCAACCAGTCTCGCATCCGATTTAAATTGGACACTGGCGCGTCTGCGAACCTCATATCACAGTCGGGCCACGACAACATCCGACACCAACCTAGCATTCTTCCACTAGCCTGCCAGCTCCTTGACTACAATGGTAATGCCATTGCTGCCAGTGGGTCCTGTCAGCTAGGTGTCTCTCACAAGGCAATCAAGGCGACATTGAGATTCGAGATCGTCCGGCCTGACAAGGCATTCCTGCTCGGTGCTCGCGCATGCAAACTCCTAAATCTGGTACAGCAAGTTAATGCCATGTCCTCGACACCGGCCTCGTCCAGTGCGAATCTCCAGGCTGAAATAGACGACATTCTCACACAATACCACAGTGTGTTTGATGGGATGGGCACGCTCCCATATCGCTACAAGATATTGCTCAAGCCGAATGCCACCCCAGTCATCCATGCACCACGCCGGGTGCCGGCTCCCCTCAAGGATCATCAGAAAACGCAGCTACGAGAGCTTCAAGACCAGGGCATCATCTCAAAGGTCACGGAACCCACAGACTGGGTCAGCTCCATGGTCTGTGTCAAGAAACCCTCTGGCGAACTCCACATTTGCATTGATCCCAAAGACCTGAATCGCAACATCATGCGAGAGCATTATCCGATCCCAAAGCGTGAAGAATTGGCCTGTGAGATGGCTCAAGCCAAATTCTTTACCAAGCTGGACACCTCACGTGGCTTCTGGCAAATTCAGCTGGACGGGTCCAGTCAGAAGCTGTGCACTTTTAACACTCCATTCGGCAGGTATTGCTACAACCGCATGCCTTTTGGTATCATATCAGCTTCCGAAGTATTTCATTGCATAATGGAGCAAATAATGGAGGGCATCAAGGGGGTGCGAGTCTACATGAACGACGTGATCATCTGGTCCACGACGCCCGAGGATCACATTGCTTGCCTCAAACAGGTTTTACAGAGGATTCATGAAAATGGCCTCCAGTTCAACAAGGCGAAATGCTCGTTTGGGTGGTCCGCTATCAAGTTTTTAGGTGACCACATTTCAGAGCAAGGTGTGCAACCTGACGCTGACAAGGTGCTGGCAATCAATGCCATGAAGACACCAGAGGACAAAAAGGCGGTCCTCCGCTTCCTCGGGATGGTAAATTATCTTGGGAAATTCATTCCCAACATGGCATCCCACACCACGGCCCTCCGGCATCTTGTTAAAAAGTCGACAGTGTTCCAATGGCTTCCCGCACATCAAGCGGAGTGGCTTGAGCTGAAGGCGAAGCTCACCACAGCCCCAGTACTGACGTTCATTGACCCAACCAAGGATACCAAGATACCCACAGACACAAGCCAAGACGGCATTGGGGCGGTGCTCCTCCAGCGAGACGATTCCTCGTCCTGGGCTTCAGTGGCATATGCCTCCAGGGCCATGACTCCAACCGAACAACAGTATGCCCAGATCGAAAAGGAGTGTCTGGGTCTCCTGACAGGAATAGTCAAGTTTCATGACTATGTATACGGTCTGCCGACGTTCACGGTGGAAACAGACCACAGGCCTTTAGTCTACATAATCCAGAAGGATTTAAATGACATGGCACCTCGGCTGCAGCAAATTCTTCTTTGTCTCTGCCGATATGACTTTGAACTCGTCTACACACCGGGCAACGAGCTGAGCGTCGCGGATGTCCTATCCCGATCCAACACCATGCCATGTGAACCGGGCGACTTCATTCGCCACATCGAGGCACAGGTGCAGTTGTGTCCCAGCAACCTCCCAGCCACTGATGAACGAGTTGTCCAGATACGTGAAGAAACTGCCAAAGATCCTCTACTGCAGCGCGTGATGCAACACCTCGCCCATGGCTGGCAAAAGGGGCAGTGCCCTCAGTTTTTCAACGTTAAGGACGAGTTAACGGTTGTCGAGGGGATCCTTCTTAAACTAGATAGAATCGTCATTCCCTAAACAATGCAAGCCATGGTGCTCAGACAGATCCATGAGGGTCACCTTGGGGTCGAAAAATATCAACGCAGAGCTCGGCAGGCAGTCTACTGGCCTGGCATCAGCCAGGACATTGTCAACATAGTCCTCAACTGCACAACATGCCAGAAGTTTCAACCAGCTTAGCTCAAGGAAACACTGCAACAGCACAAGATCGTGACTTCTCCATGGTCCAAGGTGGGGATAGACCTCTTTCACGCAAATGGGCGTGATTACGTGCTCTTGGTCAACTACTTCTCCAGCTACCCGGAAGTGGTGAAACTGTCGGACCTCACGTCCAAGTCAGTGATTAAAGCCTGCAAAGAGACGTTTGCCAGGCACGGCATACCACTCACAGCAATGAGTGACAACGGCCCATGTTTCTACAGCCAAGAGTGGTCCGACTTTGCGCGATCCTACCACTTCAGTCACATCACATCCAGTCCCCATTACTCGCAATCAAACGGGAAGGCCGAAAAAGGGGTCCATATTGTCAGGCAGTTGCTGTGCAAGGCTGCAGACTCAGCCTCGGACTTCAACCTGGCGCTGTTGGCATACAGGGCAACCCCTCTGTTGACTGGTTTGTCTCCGGCGCAGCTGCTCATGAACCGCAACCTGAGGACGACTGTTCCAGCCATCCATGTTCCAGACCTTGACCGCCTCACGGTGCTGCAGAAAGTGCAGCGATCCAGGGACCAGCAGAAGATCACGTATGATGCTCATGCCAAGGACCTACCTGTGCTGGCTCCCTGAGGGAGGTTGGTCAGCCCCAGCTATTGTCGTCAGGCAGGCTGCCCCCAGGTCCTTCGTTGTCCAAATGGCTGATGGCTCCATTCTACAGCGCAACAGGAGGGCGCTACGAAAAGTTCCCTGCTCACCACCTGGCCGCACTTCTCCGCATGTCATCATGCCTCCTCCGGGCATCTCGCACCACGAGGCCACCGATCTGGCAGTGAACCAGCCTCTCCATGAGGCCACCGACATGGCAGCAATCCCGCCTGTCCAAGTGCCGGCGTCTCCCCTCCACCTCTGAGGCGATCTACAAGAATTCATCGCCCGCCACAAAGACTGAATCTACAGACTTAAATCTTGTAAATTTTGTTCAGTTTGCTCTGTATCTGCACGATAGACACCTTCCCATGTACATATGTTCATTCGCTCACCACTTGTGTGTAATCATGCATTTATATATATCACCACATTCCAAAATTTACTTCAAAACGGGGAGATGTCATAATATCCACTCATGTATATAATGAGATGCAGACAGGCAGTGATTGACACACAGGGTAACCAATGAACACACATGACACATAACAACCAATCACCAGACAGGACACCACCACTATAAAGCACACAGGGCATTAAGACTCTCCCTCTCTACAGGACACAGCTACTGAGATAGTAAGAGTGCACAAGCCAGTGAGCACTATCACCATGAGGGAGAGAGTTAATCTGGTCAAGCCAGTAGGAGGTTATCAGTTAGATTGATAGAGTGTCAACTCACAGCAGACTATGTACAGCAATCAGGAAGTTCAATAAAACAGTGTTGGACCATCTCCTGTGTCAGACGCCTGTTTCTAGTTTCACTGCATCCAGTTGCAGTCAACGTTTAACCAACTTACTTAACACATCACTTTTCTTATTGACATGGTGCAAAACTTTAAAGGATAAAAAATTAACTGATCCCATTCTGTAATTAGTGGGCGCGATCTAACAGCAAAATTTCAAAGTGTGGTAGTGAGCGGGAATTGCCAGGTGGTTCCCGATGGCCGACCTGACGATCTAACGCCAGTTAAGGCCGGTAATGATGCCCCACAGGCTTCAGGTCGGAAATGACTATCCTACCTGCTGATTTGCCAGGACGTCGTCCAGCAGCTCCCCACTAACGACGGGGAGCAGCACTTAAACCAATCCCACAGAGTAAACCCCAGAGAGCATGCAGCCATGCTGCATGATTCGGAGAAGCCAACTTGGCCAGCCTGTTGGACGCAGTGGAGTCCAGACGAAGTGCCCTTTTCCCCCTAAGGGTGTGGGTCAGCCATAGGGCAGCCAGTGGTGCCTGGAAGGTAGAGGCAACGGCCATCAGCGGAGGGAGTGTCACCAGGAGGACCACTACCCAGTGGCACAAGAAGCTCAATGACCTCCACAAGTCACACAAGTCCATCTGCCACCCCCGGCTACATCCCCACCCGATGACCCTGCAGTTGGCACCGCACCACCCCTGCCCCCCAGCGCAATACCGCACCTGTGCCCCAGCACACTGTTGCACCCATCGGTCCCCCCCCCCCATCTATCAACAGCAGCAGTGCACATGCCTGCCCCCTGCCATAGCTCCCCCTGCCCCATGAAGCATAAAGCATGTGGCTCACGATGCCGTCTCTCTGACCCACAGTAGAAGTTTGGCCACAACAGACAGGAAAGGGCCGAGAAGGGCAGCGGGGTGCCGAATATCAGAATCTTCACTCCCTGCGAGGAACGAGTCCTGGAGGTTGTGGGGACCCACCCACGCACCCCTCCTACCCCCCCAACCCGGGTGAAGCTCCCTGGATGAGTCGGCATCATGGAGACCCTGAAGGGAATGGACATGTGGTCAGTGAGAGGGAAGGATCATACTGTCTGGCATGAACAACTCACGTGTGACAACGTCATCTTGGTCAGGGATGGTGAATCTTTACCTCTGCGCCGTGCACCAACATGTGCATCATTGACCAATCTGTCCACGGCCACCCCCATGACCTCCAGGCCCGTTCCTCATAGGAGGTGAGAACTCTGATGTTCGGCACCCTGCCGCCCATCTGGGCCCTCTCCCATCTATTGTGGGCCAACACAGGGGAGGCATCGTGAGCCAGATGCTTGATTCATCGTGGGGGGGGAGAATGGGGTAGACATGGGCAGCACTGCTGGACATGGGTGGGCCTGGGCACGGAATGGTGCTGGGTGTGGGCGGTGCCAGGCACATGGTGGTCGGGGGGGCACCAGTTGGCAGGCAGGGCTGGTGGCAGGCAGGACCAATGCCAGAGGGCTGATGCCAACTCCCCTGTGCTGCCCAGTGGAGGTCGTTGATCTTCTTACGGCACTGGGCATCAGTCTGCCTGGTGACGCTTCCCTAGCTGACAGCCACTGCCACTTCCTCCGAGGCGACTCTGGCTGCCTGTGGCTGACCCTCCAAGCCCCTCGGGAGAACAGGGCATCCCGTCTGACTCGACTCCGTCCAACATTCTGGCCAGGTTGTCATCTCCTAATCTTGGAGCTGGTCTCCTTGGTGGCATGGCTGCGTGCTGTCTGGGGTTTGCTCTGCGGGATCGGTTTATCTGCTGCCCCCCCTTGTTAATGGATAGCTGGCCGTTGTGGTCCTGATGAATCAGCCGACGGGCCAGTTATTTTTGGCGTGAAGCCCGTGGGGCCTCATTAAGTGGACCAATTAATGATTGACACTGGTGACGGCCTCACCAGGTTGACCCTCGGGAAATTCGCAGCAGTTCCCGCTCACTACCACACGTAGAAACTTTTCTGTTAAATCACGCCCGTACAGTGGGGGAGTTCAAAGTGCTAATTTTATTCTTAAATTTTGCTCTTAAAATCTAATCTGATTTGTAATTAGCAGTAAGAGGAAAATACTTTGTGAGCAGGCCATGTTCTTTCTTTCTCGTAGTTTAGAAAGGGTAAACTTATTCATAGCTGTGAGAGCTGAGTAGTTAGTCAGCTAACTGGTTTAATCTGGTTACTGTAGTCCCAATTCAGTTTTCTACAAATTCAGAATCTTCAGTGGAGCGAAAGAAAATGGAGTACAGCAAGAAAGCTAAGTGCAGGAGGTTGGTGAAGCGGGGGAGGGTGAAGCGGGGGAGGGGGAAGCAGATGTTTATTCCTCCTCACTTTTACCGGGCGGGATTCTGCAGGAAGTGACGGGGCGGGCAACTCCAGCGCGAAGGGGTGAGGCCGGCGCCAGAGTGGTTTGCGTCACGCCGTCGGTGGGGAAGGGGCTTGGCGCCCCGCCTACCGGCGCTGAAGGGCCTCCGCCGTCCGGCGCGAGTTGGCGCATGCGCGTGAGCGCCAGCGTGTGCTGGCGTCATCCCAGCGCATGTGCAGAGGGGGTTCATCTCCGCGTCGGCCATCGGGGAGGACCACAGAAGCCGGCGCGGAGGAATAGAATGCCCCCACGGCACAGGACAGCCCCCGGATCAGTGGGCCCCGATCGCGGGCCAGGCCACCAGGGGGGCACTTCCCGGGGTCAGATCCCCCCACGCAAACCCGGAGGACCCCGAAAACCGCCCGCAACCAGGTCCCGGCGGTAAGTACCTGTTGTAATATACGCCGGCGGGACCGGTCTAAAACGGTGGCCACTCGGCCCATCGCAGGCCGGAGAATCGCCGGGGGTGGGGGCGCTCCCAGCGGCCGCCGACCGGCACGGCGCGATTCCCGCCCCCGCGAAAGCCCCGGCGCCTGAGAATTCAGCAGCCGGTGGCCCACCATCTTTCTCACCCTTTAGGACTGATACTTCTTCTACTACAGGGAAAGGAGCTAGTATTTTGGTGGGAATCTGGTAAGTGGGTAAGATCTACTCTATCCCTAAGGTTTTCACAATCCACAACTTGGCGATAAAGTTAATAAAATATATGAAAAACACTATAAATAAGTAAATAATTTACGTAAGTAAATGTTTAAAACACATTAGTAATATGGCAGGACGGGTGATGTGTCAAGGCTGCAGCATGTGGGAGCGCATTTGACTGCGCTCGCGTTTGACTGCAAATGAGGCAAGTAAGGGGACCCAGAGGGCAAGAGTGCAGGAGTGTCAGCCTCTGCAACTGTCCAAAAGGTTCTCTCGGCTTATTTGGATGAGAGTGGGGGCTACAGGGTGATGTGTTGGGTACTCTGGATCTGTGGAGACTGTGTTTACCTTAGCAGTAACATAGACAGGCTACCAACACTTGTAATAGTACAACTCTATTTTATTCAACTAAGAGCTGTTAAACATACTTGCACTGTGGGTCCACACTATGTTAGATTGACTGAAGACCTATGCCTAACCTGACCAGCCTATACTGCTAGCACATGGTGGATGTTTGTGCTACTGACTGCGGGCTCTGTCTGTCTCAGAGGCTGCATCCCGAATGAACGGAAAAACTAGTGCCCTCTGTCTTTATAGTGACCGTACCCTAACTGGTGATTGGCTGCTGTGTTGTGTGTGTTGATTGGTCTTGCAGTGTGTCAGTCAGTGTGTGTCTCTGCACCATCATATACTGATGTGTATATTACGATACAGGGTGGATGTGATGACTGACCATGGGGCGGCACAGTGCTTAGCACTGCTGTCTCACAACACCAGGAACCCGGGTTCAATTCCGGCTTCGGGTGACTGTCTGTGTGGAGTTTTCACTTTCTCCCCATGCCTGCGCAGGTTTCCTCTGGGTGCTCCGGTTTCCTCCCACAATCTCCAAGGATCGGTGCAAACTCGATGGGCTGAATGGTCTTATAAAACCCTCAAGCAGGAGAGCACATAAAAATATTGTGGTAGTGTTGTCGATTTATCTCTACTACTTGGTCTTTTCTGTGCCTCTGTTCCAATTAAGGCAAACAGTGGATTTGCCTTCTTTCTATATTGTCTATGTCCGAATGCTGAGAGTCGCCAGGTATCGAATGATACCACCACAAGTTTCAACCGGCTATCGATCAAAGAGCCAAACACCAGTTAGTTAGTTCAAGGTCAAGGGTACTTTATTTACATACAATCAATCATTCAACAAAAACATTACTAGTTAACCACACCTATTACTAAGACAACCTGTACTTAACTTCAGGCACCCGGCTTAGATCAGGAAACAATGGCCGCTGTTCAATTCTGGATCTCTTGGGTTCGAAGGGGTAACTGCTGCTCAGCTGGGCTCAAATGTCTGGTAGTGGGCGTTGAACTTGAACTTGCTTCTGGAGTTGCTGCAGTTGGCGATGGCCGTGACCGGGGTACCAAGGCCAAAAGTGAGCGAACATATGGCAAATTCTTCCTTTATACTCGGGGGGGGGGCTTTCGCTCTCTTTTGGGCGGTCCTTCGATTTGGGCCTTACTACTTGGGTGACCCCTGATCATTCCGTTCGATTCCTTAAACAATAAGTGGGCGGGGATCTGGATGACTGGGCCTGTCTCAAGCAGTCATTGACCCCGTTGTTTGCGTTTCCCTTGGACAGGGAGTGGTGCCGAAATGTCTGTGACTGCGGTTGCTGGAGTACCAGTCCTTTGTGTTGGGGGAGATGGGCCATCACCTGCTAATCAGCCTGATTAACATGCTAATGGGATGGAGTTTCGATGTCGTCAGGACTTTGCTGACAAATATGCATTTCAGGCTCTGAGCCTGCCTGACTCTTGGCTTGTCCATTTTACCCATCAGTCTTTGCGAGTTGCTCTGTACCTAGTTGGAAGTGGCCACCCCAGATGGCTACAGTAGTAGTTAACTGTATAATGAGAGGGAGAGTGTAGTTCACGGACAGTACGGTGGGGGGGATTGACACTGTTCTCTGTAACAAGGAGCAGGAGTACAGGTGGCTGTGTTGCTTGCATGATGCCAGGGTTCGGGACATCTCCAGGTGGAGAGGAACTTGCAGTGGGAGAGGGAGGACCCAGTGGCCGTGGTTTATAATGATAACAATGACATGGGCTGGATGAGGAAGGAGATTCTGCATGGTCAGTATGAGGAGGTATGCACCAAATTCAGAAGCAGAACCTCGAAGCTAATGATTTCTGGATTATTACTTGAGCCATGTGCAAAGTGGCATAGGATAAATGGTTTTTTTTAAAAATCGCCCCCGGGAACATGGATGGAGGGTTTCGAGCATGGCGCGGGCGGGGGTGGGGAGGGTGGCCGATATGTTCCTGGAGGAGAGCTTTGCGAGTTTGAGAGGCTTGGAGGAGAAATTTGGGCTGGTAAGGGGAAATGACTTTAAGTACTTACAGATGCGGGACTTTGTACGCAGACAGGTCCCATCCTTCCCACGCCTCCCGCCAATACGGATCCAGGACAGAATAGTCTCTCGAGGAGAAGGAGGAGAGGGTAGAGTCTCGTATATATACAAGGTGCTCATGAAGGGGAAAGAGTCCCAGACGGAGGAACTGAAACTCAAATGGGAGGAGGAGTTTGGCGGGGAGATGGAGGACGGGCTGTGGGCGGAAGCCCTGAGTAGGGTAAACTCAACCGCAACATGTGCCAGGCTCGGCCTGATTCAATTTAAGGTCGTTTACCAGGCCCACATGACGTTAGCTCGGATGAGCAAATTCTTTGGGGTAGTGGACAAGTGCGCTAGATGCGCGGGAGGACCAGCAAACCACGTTCACATGTTTTGGGCATGTCCTAAGCTTAGGGGCTACTGGGAGGGATTTGCGGGGGTCATGTCCCGGGTGCTGAAAACAAGGGTGGTGATGAGTCCAGGGGTGGCAATTTTCGGGGTTTCGGAAGACCCAGGAGTCCAGGGGGAGAAAGAGGCAGATGTTCTGGCCTTTGCTTCCCTAATAGCCCGGCGGCGAATACCTCTGGCATGGAGGGACTCAAAACCCCCGAAGACCGAACTATGGCTTTCGGACATGTCAAGTTTTCTGGGTATGGAAAAAATTAAGTTCGCCTTGAGGAGATCTGTACTGGGGCTCGCCCGAAGGTGGCAACCATTCATCGACTTCTTCGCGGGAGAGTGAACATCAGCAGGGGGAGGGGGGGGAGGAAGAGGGGGGGGGGGGGAGGGGGGAGATTAGAGTAGAGTAGGAGGGATAAATAGGCGGGTAGTGTCTATGGTAGAGGAGCGGGCATGTGCAGTATGGTTTGATTGAAGTATTGGTATTATATTGATGTTTGCACATTTCTGTTATCTGTAACTGTTTACAATGCCAAAAAATACCTCAATAAAATTGTTTGTTAAAATAATTTTTTTTTAAACAAAACAAATTTAGAGTACCCAAATCATTTTTTCCAATTAAGGAGCAATTTAGCGAGTCCAATCCACCTACCCTGCACATAGATTATCATAGAATTTACAGTGCAGAAGGAGGCCATTCGGCCCATCGAGTCTGCACCGGCTCTTGGAAAGAGCACCCTACCCAAGGTCAACACCTCCACCCTATCCCCATAACCCAGTAACCCCACCCAACACTAAGGGCAATTTTGGACACTAAGGGCAATTTATCAAACCACCTAACCTGCACATCTTTGGACTGTGGGAGGAAACCGGAGCACCCGGAGGAAACCCACGCACACACGGGGAGGATGTGCAGACTCCGCACAGACAGTGACCCAAGCCGGAATCAAACCTGCCACCCTGGAGCTGCGAAGCAATTGTGCTATCCATAATGCTACCGTGCTGCCCAATTTAGCATGGCCAATCCACCTACCCTGCACATCTTTGGGTTGTGGGGGCGAAACCCACTCAAACACAGGGAGAATGTGCAAACTCCACAGGGACAGTGACCCAGAGCCAGGATCGAACCTGGGACCTCGGCTCCTGGCATAGGAAAAATAAGACTGAAAAATGAATACATGGCTCAAAGACTGGTGTGAGAGATGTGAATTCTGGTTTGTGAGGCACTGGTACCTGCAATGGGGAAGTGGAATCTCTACCATTGGGATGGTCTTAACCTGATCTGCGCTGGGGCCGATGTTCTAGCAAGCTACATAACTGGGCACGTAGACAGAGTTTAAAACGGAATATTTAGGGCAAGGGATCAAATCTGGGAAGATGTGGTTTACAAAAGAATAGAGATGAGGCAGGCGAGGAATGTACTAATGGGATATGATAAACAGACTATGGCAGGAAGTAGAGAGTACAAATCTAAGAGTAAGTCAGCAGGTAAAGCTAGGTGCTACAAAAATAATAAAAGGACAAAACTAAAGGTTCTGTATCTAAATGCATGTAGCATTCAAATCAAAACAGATGAACTTATATCGCAAATAAAAATTAATCAGGACAATGTGATGACCATTACCGAGAAGGCTACCGAAGGACATAGATTCAGACCTGAATATTGAAGGGTAGGTGACATTTAAGAAGGACCACAGAGTTAGAAAAAGGTGGAGAGGGTGGCTCCATTAATTAATTATGGTATTAGCACATTAAAAAGGAATACCCTAAGTTCAGGAAACCAGGATATAGAAGAAGTTTGGGTTGAGTTGAGAAATGATAAAGGCAAGAAGTCACTTGTGGGAGTGTAAAGGCCCCCCAATTGTAACTACATGGTGGGACAGAGTATAAATAAGAGATAATGGGAGCTTGTCAGAAAGGTCTGGTGATAATCATGGGACAATTTAATACCAAAAGATTGGAAAAATCAGATGGGCAAAGGTAGCCAAGTGAAGTTCATAGACTGTTTTCAGGATAGTTTCTTAGAGCAGTACATTCTGGAGGCCAGGCTATACTAAACCTGGGGCTGGCGTCTCCACCGCCTGCTGTCGGTAGCTGAGTTCCTGATGCAGTGGAGAATCCAGCGTCGGGCAAAAAACGGGATCAGCTTTCCAATGCTCTAGTACCCCACTGGCGGCGGTATTTGGAGTACCCAATTCATTTTTACTAATTAAGGGGCAATTTAGCGTGGCCAATCCACCGACCCTGCACATCTTTGGGTTGTGAGGGCGAAACTCACGCAAACACGAGATGAATGTGCAAACTCCACATGGACAGTGACCCAGAGCCGGGATCAAACCTGGGGCCTCGGTGCCATTAGACAGCAGTGCTAACCACTACGCCACCAAGCTGCCCCTGGCGGCAGTATTGAGGTTCACGCCCCACACCAATGGGAGGATGAAAATAGATCATTTAGATCCATTTGCATCGTATTGATGAACCAGGCACCGCATTCTCCAAGCCTGCGTGATTCTCCAGTTCTCTGGGCCGGGATTCACATGGGCGAGAATTGTTGCAGGTATTTACAACCGTGGCCCTGATGTGGTGGATCTCGCGGGAGTAACTCTTTAAGGGACTTGCCCCCAAAGTCCATTGGAGGGCCACTCTCCCCCCCCCCCCCCCCCCCCCACAATACAAGTGTTTCTGAACCCACCCCCACCACTCCCCCCAACCAGAGACTGCCCCCTATGAGAGAGACCTCCACCAGAGACACCCCCATGAGAGAGACCCCCACCCCACCAGAGACCCCCCCAATTACACAGACTCCCACCAGGAACTCATGGGGGTCTCTGGTGGGGGTGATCCGATCACCCTCGTACTAGCGGTGGGGGTGATTCAGAAAACCTCTGGGGGGGGCGGAATTGTGTTACGAGGGTACCCAGCTGCCCGACCTCACTCAAAATGACGGCCTGATAGCAGGATTCACAATGGAATCCCTCGCAATCCTGCCATGCTTAAATTTGCATGGCAAGGGATTGTGAATCGCTTCCGGATTTGCCTTCCCAGCTCGAGCGCATTCATCTCATGACTCCTGGCCCTGGTATTGTGCAATAAGATAAGAATAATTGATAGCTTCATGCTGAAGGCGAGGTAGCAACGATTATAGTATGATTGAATTTTACATTTCATTTTAGGGAGAGAAGGGTGTGTCCAAGACTGGTGTTTTAAACTTTAAAAAGGGCAATTATGAAAGCATAATAAAGATATCCAGAGTGAACTGTGAAATGTGCTCAAGGGATCGATCAACAGATCTTCAGTGGCAGATATTTAAAGGGATATTTCAGAACACACAGAATAGACACATTCAAATGAGAAAGAAACAAATCCAAAATAAGGGCCTGTCACCTGTGGTTAATTTAAAAAAGTTAGTCTGCTTATGAACCACATCTCAATATTATTGTAACTATTGAACTAAAGCCAACAGGCCCTTCTGCAAACATTATTTGATGACTGTAAACAGTTTTGTTCCCATGAATGGGAGAGACCGGCCTGTCTGTCTTCAATAGCTGATTGCCATTTACTGAAACAAAAGAGTTCGGGCTGGATTCTCCCAACGTGCGGCTAAGGGCCGACACCGGAGTAAAAACGTGAGTGTTTTACTCTGGTGTCGGCGCCCGTTCCGGGACCCCATTCTGCAGCCCACAGGGGGCTAGGATGGCACTGGAGCGGCCTCCGCCGATCCCGGCCTGAACCCGGCGGCGCGGGGTCCGCGCATGCGAAGTTGGGCCGGCGCCAACTAGCAAATGCGCAGTGACCTTCGTACCCACGGCAGCCACGACGCCAATTGGCACAGGGCTACAGGAGCTGGCGCGGAGAAAAGGAGGCCCGGGGGCAGAGAGGCCGGCCGGCCGATTGGTGGGCCCCGTTCACGGGCCAGGCCTCTACATACGCCACCCCCCCCCCCCCCCCGCCCCCCCTCCCCACAGGCCGCCCCCGGACCCTTCAACGCCCATCCAGCCCGGAGAATCGGATCGCCGGCCCGTGCCGGAGAGTCGGCGCATACCCCGACCAGCGCTACGTCGGCGCCGATGGCTCCGATTCTCCTCACTGTGGAGAATTGCTTCCCCGTGTCAGGGCGGCGTGGCGCGATTCGCACGGCGCTGCGCCGATTCTCCGGCCCGGCGGGGTTCAGAGAGTTCCGCCCTTCATTTTTATTTAATTAGAAATAAAAAGAACTTACATTTGAATAAAATAAAGACTTAGATTTACATAGTGCTTTTAACACTCTTGTGACTTCACAAAGTACTTTAACTTTAAAGCAAATTGAAATCCATTTTCAATGATGGTGATGTAGTGGGAATGTCACTGGACTAGTAATCAAGAGAGCCAGGCTAATGCTCTGGGAACAAGGGTTTAAATCCCACCACAGCAGCTGACAAATTTATATTGGATAAATTCTCGATATGCCAAGTGTTGAAAGTTTATGGGGAGGTAGGTCAGAATATGGAGCTGAGGTTGCAGCTAAATGAAGGAGTCTGTGATTCCTTGCATCTGTTTTGTCACCCTTTATTTTCTCTTTCCAATTAGCCATCCATTCTATTTCTGGCTACTTTTTGATGACTCCTTCTGCAATGTGTAGATTTGATCCCTCATCTTTCAGTACCTTTGCACATGTAGCATCATTCCCAGGTGATTCATTGGCTTTCCATCACTTTCAGCCAGTCTAGGAAATCCATGCAAGATTTTTTAATTGACTCACAGGATCTGGGAATCATCAGCAAGGCCAATATTTATTGCGCAGTCTTGAGTAAGTGGAGGTGAGCTGCCTTTTTGAACCGCTGCAGTGTGTGCAGTGAAGGATCAGCCAAAGGGCTGTTAGAGAGGGAATTCCAGGGGTGCGATTCTCCGTCCGGATGGGCCGAGAGGCCGCTACGATATGACCACCCTTGGTCGCTGCCTGCGGGAACTCCGTGGGAATGCTGGGGGGGGGGGGGGGCCTGTGGGGTGGGAGGGGGGCTCCTTCACCGGGGTGGCGTTCCGATGGAGTACGGCCCGCGATCGGGGCCCACCGATCGGCGGGCCGGCCTCTTCCCCCCCCCCCCCCCCCCCGGACCTACCTCCTTCCGCGCGCGGCCCCAGAACACCGTCCCCATGTTGGTGAGGGGCCAGCGTGCGTGAGACGTTCCCCGCGCATGCGTGGGTTGGCACGGCGCCCATCTGGCACCACGTAAAGACGATGTGGGTCCAGAATAGGTCGTGCCCGGGCCCTGTTCGCGCCGTCGTGAAATGCGACGGCGTTTACGACGCCGCGAGCACTTGGCCTCCATATCAGAGAATCGCCCCCTAGGTTCCGACACCAAAATCGTGGCGGGCGCCGATCTGACGCCAAATCACAATTCTCCGTCGCCTTGACAGCGGCGCCAATACGTCCCAGAACACACATACAGTAAATACCATTTGCATTTTATTAATGGGCCTAACCCGGTATTCTCCGGGGCCTCTGCAGTTTGCTGCCTCCGATCTGCCGAGTTCACGACGGCGCGGTTCACTTGTGCTTTTAAAAATTGCCAAACCGGGGTCGTGGCTGCTGAGGGAGAGAGAGGAGGTAGAACACAAAGAGGTGCGACCATCGGCTGCTGGGCTGGGCACTGGCTGGGCTGAACACTGACTGGGCTGGCTGAGTTGGGGGCGGCCCTGCTAGGGCCGGGGGGGAGGGGGTAACAGAGGGGAAGGGTCTGGGGAGGTGTCCAGGCATGGACCGCCTATGCCACGGTCTGCAAAGCAGCCATCTTGTTGCACACCCCACTGACCACCCACCTTGGCCCCTGGTTCTGCAGAGTGACACCAGCCACATGGGTGCCCCCACACCCGACCCTCTGCCATAGCCCCCTCCCAACCCGGCCACCAACCGCCGGCAGGGCATTATGTGGCCCACCCAGGACAGCACCCACTGTAGCCCCTATGGGGTTACAGAGCTTATCGCTGGCAAAGGCAGTGCCAGCGATGGTACCCCTGGCAGCAGTGGCCCCCGCGGTGCTGGTCACTGTTGGAGCCAAGGGTGCAGGGATGGGGAGGGACATGTGGGGAAAGGGCCCGCAGTGCCAACCAGGGCTACCATGTAGCCAATTGGACCAAGTTGGGCACGGTGGCATGCACCATGCTAACATGTCGGCCTTTCACCCCCTGCACCAAATGGATGTTGGAACACAACCAGCAATGATGGTCTCCCTGCTAGTCGCTGCAGCCCTGGGGGTGCCCTGCAGCTGTACGTATTGACGCTGCTCGAGGAGGAGGAAGTTGCAGCAGCAGAGCGGGCAGCAGCAGAGCCTGCCGCAGAGGAACAGGAGACAGCTGCCCAAGCTGGAGAGCCAGCCGCCCTACACGCCGAGGAGGAGGAGGTGTCAAGGAGACGCCGCATGAGGCCTCGCGAGTACCGGCAACGCCTGTCATTCGAGGACCTGCCGGATCGGGCATGCCATCAGACTCTCTGGCTGAGCAGGGCGACATATATGCCAGATCATGGCACACCTGGCAATGCAGGGGTATGGGGGAGGCCACCCGCTCCCAGTGGTCATCCAGGTGACGGTCGCCCTGAATCATTACGCAATGGGGTCCTTCGAGGAGCTGAGTGGGGACCTGTCCTATACGCCCAGTCGGCACAATACATCCATTTCAATGTGGACTGAGCCCACCAGGGTGCCCGGGCAGTGGGGTTCGCCGCCATGTCCCGGGTCCAGGGGGGTGATCGACGGGATGAATGCCCCCCTATGAGCACCTGAAGATGTCAGGCCGCTCTACACAAACTGAAAGGGCTTGCACTCGGTGAATGGGCAGCTGGTATGTGACCATCAGTTGTGCATCATGCACTCCTTCACCCGATACTGGGCAGTGTGCACGATGCCTTCATCACTCGACGATTCCTGACATGTTCAAGATGCCCCCCCCACCCCTCGGCTGGGGGGTTGGCTCCTGGGTGACAACTGCGGTCTTGGCTGATGATGCCTATCCAAAAGCCACAGACTGACGCAGAGACCCGCTACAATGATGCCCATACAGCGACCAGGTCCGTGATCAAGCAGTGCTTCGGCCTCCTGAAGATGCGGTTCTGGTGCCTGGATCGTTCTGGACGGGCCTTCCATGATGATGCTGAGAGTCGCCCGCATCATGGAGGCCTGCTGCATCCTCCATAGCATCGTGCAGCAGAGAGGCGACGTGCTGGAGGATAAGAATGAATGCCAGGCCTTGTGCGATGAGGAGGATGCGGGGAGGGCGAGGATGGGCAGGACATAGGGCCCAGGCAGGCACGGGAGGCCGCACGACGTGTGCGCCTGGGCCAACGTGCATGGCATGCTCTAATCATCTCCAGGTCCACCCCTGCCTCTCCCCCCCACCTCCCCCCCAACCTTCATGGCCACCCCACCTCACCTGCATCCCCTCCGTGATACATAACCTGCCTCAATGCGGGGTGCGGACCCTGCATTGGCAGTATTAGCAATCTGGTCCATGGGAAGGAGGATGATGACAACCAGCTCTGCGATGAGCTCTGGTGCTCCGCATCGTGTGCCATCGTCTGACTCCTGCCCATGATAGCACTTTCCACCGTCCACCTGGGTGATCCCTGGATGTGAGCTGGCCATTCCATCACACAGTCCCATCGAGTCCTGGGGTGGCGGCTGTGGGGATGGTTGGGAGGGGGAGTGGGAGGGAAAGATGAGCTGGCCTTGGACAGGGTCCAGAGGAGTTTCACAAAAATGTTCCCTGGAATGAAGAGCTTGTCGTATGAGGAACGGTTGAGGACTCTGGGTCTGTACTCGTTGGGGTTTAGAAGGATGAGGAGGGATCTTATTGAAACTTACAGGATACTGCGTGGTCTGGATAGAGTAGACGTGGAGAGGATGTTTCCACTTGTTGGAAAAACTAGAAGCAGAGAACACCATCTCAGACTAAAGGGACGATCCTTTAAAGCAGAGATGAGGAGGAATTTCTTCAGCCAGATAGTGGTGAATCTTTGCCGCAAAAGGCTGTCGAGGTCAAATTACTGAGTGTCTTTAAGGCAAAGATAGATAGGTTCTTGATTAATAAGGGGATCAGGGAGACGGGGATGAGAAAAATATCAGCCATGATTGAATGGCGGAGCAGACTCGATGGGCCCAGTGGCCTAATTCTGCTCCTATGTCTTATGGTCTTATGGGAGCCCTGGCCACCCGCAACATTCACCCCCCCCCCCCCTCCCCCAACCCCCCCCCCCCCCCTCCTCCTCTCTGGCCCGCCCAGACCAGCTGAACCCTCACACCCATCTGACGGAGCACCAACGCAGGTTGCAACAGTGTGAACAAGTGTTTAATGTAGCAACGTATATACAGATTTGTGCCCTGGCCCCCTATAATTAAACTGTCCCCTGCACCCGTGCCAAGTTTTTAAAAATAAACTCAGAGTAGCCAATTATTTTTCTTTTCGAATTAAGGAGCAATTTAGTGTGGCCAATCCACCTAACCAGCACATCTTTGGGTTGTGGGGGTAAAACCCACACAGACATGGGGAGAATATGCAAACTCCACATGGACAGTATCCCAGGGCCGGGATTCGAACCCGGGTCCTCAGCGCCGAAGTTCCAGTGCCAACCACTGCGCCACATGCTGCACTTCACCCGTGCCACGTTAACTGGTGTCTAACTTTCTGGCCTTACGGGCCCTAATGCTAAGTCTTGGTGGATCCCCAGATGGTACAGCAGGAGTGGAGGCAGCCTGCTGTGATTCCCGCCCTGCGACATAGGTCCCCATTGGCAGCCGTCTTCTGGGGCAGCCGGGTCTGGATGGGCCCGGCTGCTACTCGGGTGTCCCATGGTGTGGTGCCATCCTGTTCTGCCCGTTATCCACCAGATGAGCCAAGGACGGGAGAGGGGAAAAGGGGGGAGTGCGAGGTGTTGCGGTATTCCGGTACCTCCTCTGCGGGAGTCACCATCAGGAGCCCCATCACCTCCTTCTCCCTCAGGGTGCCCGATGGCCCCTGGGCTACTCCATGGGATGGGGGCGCGAGCGGAGCTATCCCCAAAGGCTCACCCCGCCACCCGATGCTGCCAGTCCTGGAATCCCGCTCTGGTCTCAACCAGGGTCTGCATGCTCGTGGCCATGGAGCACAGGGAGCGGACTATCTCCATCTGGGACTGTGCCACATCACTCATTGACTCTGCCACCGCCTTCTGGGTTTGTGTCACATCAGCCAGTGACTGCGCCATCTCCCTCTGAGACTGGGCCACCTCCCTCTGTGTCTGTGCCGCGTCGGGCAGTGCCTGGGCAATGCCGCAGACATTCCCAGTCATGGCCTGCTGTGACTGGGCCACGCTCAGGAGAACCGCTGCAATTTTCAGGTGGCTCTTGGATATGTGAGGCAGCAACCCTCTGCTGGGCCTCGGCCAGCGCCTACATAGAATGCTCCAGGCCTTGGACCTGCAGATCCATAGCCAAAACGGTCACTCCCCAATGCCTCCACTGCGGATGCCACCCATGCGGTGTTGGCCTTGGTGGCACGCATTGTCGGCACCTACTCCACGTCCTGCATGTGGTTGGACTCCTCCAACTGCACCTGCAGGTGCTGGATACTCGCCGACAACCCCTCGTCTGGTCCCTTGCTCTGCGTCTGCGTCTCCACAATCGATGGGACTGTCCGTTCCAGAAGCCCGAAATCCATCTGGAAGGCAGCTATTTCCTGCGGTCGTCCTGCCCTCTGACCGTTCGACAACCAGGGTGTTGCTACCTCCCCCTGCTGCAATGGATCAGCTGTGTGGCACGCAGTAGATAGAGTCCCAGGAGCCTCTTCACTAAAGATGAGTGGCTCTGGGATGGTGAAGGGTGTTGGAGCAGTGAAGGGAGGTCAGTGTCATCCTCTGACTTGAGCTCCGGGTAGTCCTGAGTCTCAGGCTGTGGGCTGTTGTCCGAGCTGCTCTCGTCACTGCTGGGCTCACGGAATGGGGGTGGGGGAAGCCAGATGAACCCATCCTATCTCCAGCAGGTCCTGCAAGACACAAGACAAGACGCATGGTTAGACTGTGAGCCGGGGTGGTGAGGGTGAGGGTGGGGGTGGAGGGGAGGTGAGGGTGGGGTTGATGGTGCGGGTGGTGTGGGCGTGGTTATGGGGGAGCATTGACACACGTGTCACGGGGAACTGCAACTCAGCAGGGTCTCACTTCCTCGCCCGTGGCATGCGGTGCCGGGTGGGGGTGCTGCCTCCCTCCAGGTTGGGGGGGTGGTCGGGTAACGGGTGTGTGGGACGCGGGTTAGTGCCAAGGGAGGGTTGCCTTGCCACCCTGGCCACCCTGAGTAGGTCGTGCAGTTTATTCCAGCACCACTGGCCGGTCCGGACAGTGTTGTCCACGACTCTGACTGCCTCTGCCACCTGCGCCCAGGCATGACGAATAGCAGCAGTTGGCAGCCTCCTTCCTGAGCTGGGTACAGGGTCATCCCTCTCTCCTCCACCGCGTCCAGGAGGGTCTCCAGCTCGGCGTCCATGAATCTTGGGGCTGCCCTCCCACTGCCATCTTGGTGGCTGGGATGGTGTGTGTGGGGAGTGCAGTGTGTATACGCAGCTGCAGCTTGTCAGCCTCCTGAGTGTCAATCGTGAATCCAGTACCGTTTCTCATGGGAATCGATTGTGTTCCATGTCGTGCCGGTGCTAGCCCCTTAACAGTGGCTGAATCTGCCCAGGTGCGGCGCCAGTTTTGCTGCCATGGAACTCGATGAATCCTGCGCCAGCGTCAACACTTAGTCTCAGGAACGGAGAATGCCGCCGCAGGACTTTGACCTGGTGACAGTGAAGGAGCAGAAATTGCAAGTTAGCATGCTGTGTGACTTAGAGGAGCACTTGCAAGGCATTTGTTATCCCATTCTTCTGCTGCCCATTCTTGAGGTGGTAGAGGTCATGCATTTGGAAGATGCACTGGCGAGTTGCTGCAATGTATCTTCTAGACGCTGCCACAGCACTTTGGGGGCGGAAGGTTAGGGTGGTAGATGGGGGTGTCACTCAAGCGAGCAGCTTTGCCTTGGATGGTGTTGAGCTGCTTGAGTGTTGTTGGAGCTGCACTCATCCAGGCAAGTGGAGAGTATTCCATTACACCCCTGACTTGCGCCTTGTAAAAGGTGGACAGGCTTTTGGGGGATGGAGGATTCAGGACGTGAATTACGTGCCACAGAATTCCTAGCCTCAGACATGTTCTCCCGTCAGTTTTTGTATGGCTAGTCTTGTTCACTTTCTGATGAATGGTAACTCCCTGTATACTATTAATGGGAGATTCAGAGGCAGAAATACTGTTCAATGTCAAGAGGAGATTCTCTCACCTATTGCTTTTATCTTTTACCTATCCTCATTTTCAGCAGTACATTCTTAAAACAATTTAAGATTTTCTTTAGAGTTTCTCCCTTGTCCATTTAATGAATATTTTACCTCATTATCTGAATTAAAATAAATTTCTTGCTCTTGTCAGTAAAACTGAGAGGTGCCGGGATGCAAAGGATTCAAAGGTTTGTACCACAACACTTCTGGAATTATATTGGCACTGCGCCAAGCCCGACAAGATACATTTCCCAGCCTAGTGAGATTATGCAAGAATTATGCTTCAGTCATGTTGGAACTAGTACAACTAACTGCCTGGCTGATTTCACAATGCACTGAACAATGGACCTAATATAACCTTTACAGATATATTGTATTAAACAAAATGAGCTGTTGCCAGCAAAATTGCTGAACATGAAAATTAGTGTATTCTTTGACAGTCAATTAGGATAAAGTGTGTTGCCTTGTTGGCATAGTAGACCACATCTGGATGTGAGTCCTGTGTGAACATTGAAGTGCTATCACACGACTACCTTCTCAAGAACTATTAGCTCGAGGCAACAAACGCTGGTCTTGTCCAGTGATGCTCACATCCCATGAACAAAAAAGTAACTAGAGCTTCAATTAATGACAGTTAAGGTTTGGTGCAAGAATCATATTTGTGCAGTCAATAATGGCATACATACACATCGTGCCTCTCTCTTTAGTCTGGCATAGCGGCTAGTCGCGTTTTCGTGCAAGACACAGGCTTCGATTGCGGAGGCTAGAGTGAGGCCTTTTATTTTTAAGAGCTGCTGGCGTACGGTGCCCGAAGCGACCCCAAAAACGATCTGGTCCCGAATCATGGAATCTGAGGTGGTGTCGTAACCGCAGGGTTGCGCGAGGATGCGGAGATGCGTAAGGAATGACTGAAAGAGCTCATCCTTACCTTGCAGGCGCTGCTGGAAGACATACCTCTCGAAGCTCTCGTTGACCTCGATGTTGAAGTGTTGGTCGAGATTGAGAAGGACCGTCTTGTATTTGGATTTGTCCTCGCCTTCCGCGAACACCAGGGAGTTGTAGACATGGATGGCATGCTGACCTGCGGTGGTGAGGAGGATGGCGATCTTTCTGGTGACTGAGGCGCTCTCTTTTTCATTGGCTTCCAGAAAGAGCTGGAAGCGCTGTTTGAACAGCTTCCAATTGACGTCGAGGTTCCCAGCGACTTGCAACGGCTGCGGTGTGTTGACGGTGTCCATGGCGCAGGATGGCAGATTTGTGGGTAGGTATCAAATCACTCCTGGTATCATGAAGTTTTAGGTACTCTGATACACAGACGAACCAACACGGTTGCGAATGGTACAACGCAGTTTTATTTCAATCAACTATTAACAGAGTAAACTCTGGTACTCAGCACATGGTGAATGTCTGAGTGGCTGGCAATGAGGTCTGTGCCCTGAGCCATCTCCTGCTCGAGTGCCCTGGAAGTGTCGTGTTCCCTGTTTTGTACTGTGTATGCTCTTGCCTGTGATTGGCTGTCGTGTTGTGTGTGTTGATTGGTCTGTTGATCTGTCCATCATTATGTATGTATGTATGTGCTATGATGTTCACCTGAATATCATGACAATATGTTGGTATTTATCAAGAGTATTATGATTACATGCCATGTTTGACGGGTATTTTCTTGAAATGTTAATAATTCTATACCATGGAGTCCATTTCCCCTGAAATCAGACTGATAGAGATAGAAAAGGGGGCCAAACAAGACATTGGGTCCCAGAACAATTTTCCCTGCCTCTATCACAGTTGTTAATGGCTGTTCCTTCCCCATCTTACCGCATGCAAAAGCCACATGTTAACGATGGAATCCTTTTCCCTCCCATTAGCCCTTCCGGTATTCCTGGGAATGTCTGGCAGTTAACCTTGGGTAGTGGCGGAATGGCCTTATTGCTGCAGATGCTGCAGAATGGTGGAGAGGATTTATTAGTGCCCTCCAAACAGCCCTAATGTCTTACCCCTGAAAAGACTCACATACAAATGATGCATTTTGTGGATGACCTTTTGGATTCTTCCAGGCCCTATGATTCCTTAAAGTCTTCTTCTGGTGCTGCCAGAGTGGTTTCACAGAACCTTTCTCTACATTTGTAAATGCTGTGCTTGAGATCATCAGTAATTTTTCACAGGATTATGTTTAACCATTGTGACTGTACATTGCAATGGACTGTCACTCACTGGCGCTTAAGTTTCACAAAACAAGATTGTAAAAATTATACAGGACATTTATCTAAAGAGAAAAATTGTAGAGGGCTTCGGGGAAAAGGCGGGGGTTGGTGGGACTAGGTGAATTCTTCTTGCACAGAGTTAGCACGGATGGACACAGCAAGGTGAATGGCCTCTTTCAGTGCTGTAACTATTCTCTCGGCAAGAATTTAAGGCCTTTTCCACAGGCAGGATCTTCCATCCCCGCCGATGAGGACCCCTCCCATGGCGGGTTCTCCGGCGGCGGGACAGGCGAGCCAGGCAAAATGTTGCAGACATCGGCAGGGCCAGCTGTCCAACGATGTGCAGGTTAGGTGGATTGGCCATGCTAAATTGCCCCTTAGGGCAGGGAAGTGGGCTTGTGTATGCTGCTCTTTTGGAGGGTTGGTGCTGACTTGATGGGCCGAATGGCCTCTTCTGCACTGTAGGGATTCTATGATCTTCTGTGACTGGAAGATACCGCCAGCGTGCAAAGGGAAGCCGCCTCCACCGCCAGATCACACGCCGCGCGCGGGTGGTAGGTGGGGGTGTTAAAAATCCCGTCCTTTTGTTCAAAATACATATATCTGCAATTAAAATATTAAGATAAACTCAATATGTCAGAGCATCTTAAAATAGGTCAAAGATAACAAAACTGAATAATTCCTTCAATCCCACAATTAACAATTCTGTAACAGATTTGATGTAAGGCGTTTAATTTTCTCGATCATCTCTCAGAAAATGGTTATTTTTGATAGTTTATTTAGCTTAGATTTTTTACATACATGTAAATATTTCACAGTGTGTCCCCTACTTCATATGGGAGAATTAAAGAGAGGAAACTCAGGGAAATAAAAATAACAGAAAACAGAGATATTTGCAGATAAAGGGTGCAAAGGTGTTTTTTACTTTGCTGGCGCTAACATTTTACATATATGTAAATATTTCATGGTGTGTACATGATATCATATGAAGGAATCAAAGAGAAACAAATAGTCCAAAAGAAACTCAGAGAACTCAAAAGTGAAAGAGAAAGATATAGACAGAGAGAGAAAAGTCACTTTCTATTGCGCTAATGCCACTCGGTTTGCGAGCACAGACATAGATAGGCAAATGTAAACTGCAGGGGCTTCCAGTGCAGTGCATTATAAACATTCAGACTTGCAGCCAGCTGTCTGAGAACTGTACTTGGCAAACACAACAGTTGCATGATGCAGCATACGAGCACTGACATTTAATGAGAATCAAGGATGAACAATAGGAGATGGATTTGCAGACATGAATTGGATGTTATCTACACCAGCCCTGTTTAACTACCTTTCCTGTTACCTGCTTTTCTGTTTTCAAGTATTTTCTAAGTTACAAAGATAATGAGAAATTAAACAGTCTGAACAAGAATCAGAGATGTAGTGCTCTAAAACACTGGTAATTGCCTTTAGCCAGTCCTTCTCAGACCATTGCAGAAAATACTGGAAGAAAGTTGGAGAAAAGCAATCAGATCTGAAGTGAAATATTGACAGTATAAAAAATAAATATTTTACATTTATATAGTGCTGTTCGTAACCTCAGATTTCCCAAACTGCTTTGCACCATGTAGCGCACAATGACTTACGAGAGACGAATAGAGATGAAGTCGATGAGGCTTTATTAAGCGTGACTTGTTCCCCGCAGTTCAGCAACAGACTGGAGCTGCGGGGAGAACTCCTGGTTCTTATACTCCGCCTTCAGGGCGGAGCTAGAGATCAACAGCCAACCAGGACCCGGGATCTGTCAGCCAATGGCATCACGGCTTCACAGTCCCACATGACCCCTAATGCATACTACCACATTCACCCCTTGTTAAAAATGAACCCGGCGGGGTGGTGCTTCGCATGGTGGTAGGGGTTTACAAGGCTGGTCCTGGGAGGAAAAAAACTTTTACCATGTCATTACAGTGCCCTACACTTTGCCCTACACTGGGCTATGTACAGGGTTTGTGAACTATTTACAATATTCGTAAGAGGAACAGAACCTTCTCGTTATAGTCCCACAACATTCTTGTGTTACACCGATGCTACGAGTCGAGCGGGTGGTCTGGTCTTCCTTGTCGATCGCCTCAGCCCCAGTGGTGGTGCAGGTGCTTGTTCCAGCGTTGTCGTCTCCGGGAGCTTTACGGTGTCTGCTTCTGCTTCACTCCTGGTCGGACATGGGAGGAGGACCGATCCTCCCGGGAAGGGGGCGGTCGCGGGGTGCGCCGGTGGCAGGGAGGGGGTGATCGGTGTCGGGGGGGTGTGCGTGTTGCCGGCGGGCGCCAGGTCTCGCAGGGAGACCGTGTCCTGTCGGCCGTCGGGGTACGCCACGTAGGCGTACTGCGGGTTCGCGTGGAGGAGGTGAACCCTCTCGACCAACGGGTCCGACTTGTGCGCCCGCACATGTTTCCGGAGCAAGATGGGTCCTGGGGCTGCCAGCCAGGTCGGCAGCGACGTTCCGGAGGAGGACTTCCTGGGGAAGACAAGGAGGCGCTCATGGGGCGTTTGATTAGTGGTGGTACACAGCAGCGACCGGATGGAGTGGAGAGCGTCCGGGAGGACCTCCTGCCACCGTGAAACTGGGAGATCCCTGGACCGTAGGGCCAGTAGGACGGTCTTCCAGACCGTGCCGTTCTCCCTCTCTACTTGCCCGTTCCCTCGGGGGTTGTAGCTGGTCGTCCTGCTCGAGGCTATAGTCTTGCTGAGCAGGAACTGGCGCAGCTCGTCACTCATGAAGGAGGACCCCCTGTCGCTATGGATATATGCGGGGCAACCGAACAGTGTGAATATGGTGCTGAGGGCTTTAATAACTGTGGCCGCTGTCATGTCGGGGCAGGGGATGGCGAAAGGGAAACGAGAGTACTCGTCCACCACGTTCAGGAAGTATGTGTTGCGGTCGGTGGAGGGGAGGGGCCCTTTGAAATCCAGACTGAGGCGTTCAAAGGGACGGGAAGCCTTGATCAGGTGCGCTCTATCCGGCCTGAAAAAGTGCGGTTTGCACTCTGCGCAGATGTGGCAGTTCCTGGTGACTGTACGGACCTCCTCCACGGAGTAGGGGAGGTTGCGGGACTTTATAAAATGGTAGAACCGAGTGACCCCCGGGTGGCAGAGGTCCTCGTGGAGGGTTTGGAGACGGTCTATTTGTGCGTTGGCACATGTGCCGTGGGATAGGGCATCGGACGGCTCGTTCAGCTTTCCGGGACGGTACAAGATCTCGTAGTTGAAGGTGGAGAGCTCAATCCTCCACCTTAAGATCTTGTCATTTTTAATTTTGCCCCGCTGTGCATTATCGAACATGAAAGCTACCGACCGTTGGTCAGTGAGGAGAGTGAATCTCCTGCCGGCCAGGTAATGCCTCCAATGTCGCACAGCTTCCACTATGGCTTGGGCTTCCTTTTCCACTGAGGAGTGGCGGATTTCTGAGGCGTGGAGGGTTCGGGAGAAAAAGGCCACGGGTCTGCCCGCTTGGTTAAGGGTGGCCGCCAGAGCTACGTCGGAGGCGTCGCTCTCGACTTGGAAGGGGAGCGACTCGTCGATGGCGCGCATCGTGGCCTTTGCGATATCCGCTTTGATGCGGCCGAAGGCCTGGCGAGCCTCTGTCGACAGGGGGAAAGTAGTGGTCTGTATTAGGGGGCTGGCCTTGTCTGCGTACTGGGGGACCCACTGGGCGTAATATGAAAAGAACCCCAGGTAGCGTTTCAGGGCTTTGGAGCAGTGGGGGAGGGGAAATTCCATGAGGGGGCGCATGCGTTCGGGGTCGGGGCCTATTATCCCATTGCGCACTACATATCCCAAGATGGCTAGCTGGTTTGTGCTAAACACGCACTTGTCCTCGTTGTATGTGAGGTTCAAGGCTTTAGCGGTCTGGAGGAATTTTTGGAGGTTGGCGTCGTGGTCCTGCTGATCGTGGCCGCAGATGGTTACGTTGTCGAGATACGGGAACGTGGCCTGCAACCCGTGTTGATCAACCATTCGGTCCATCTCCCGTTGGAAGACCGAGACCCCGTTTGTGACGCCAAATGGGACCCTTAGGAAGTGGTATAGTCGCCCGTCTGCCTCGAAGGCTGTGTACTTGCGGTCACTTGGGCGGATGGGGAGCTGGTGGTAGGCGGACTTGAGGTCCACGGTGGAGAAGACCTTATATTGGGCAATCCGATTGACCATGTCGGATATGCGGGGGAGAGGGTACGTATCTAGCTGTGTGTACCTGTTGATGGTCTGGCTATAGTCTATGACCATCCTTTGCTTCTCCCCTGTCTTTACTACTACCACCTTATGCCTTCCTTCAGCAACCGCTGGACTTCGGACTGAATAAATGTCTGGTCCTGGGCGCTGTACCGTCTGCTCCTAGTGGCGACAGGTTTGCAATCCGGGGTGAGGTTTGCAAACAAGGATTGGGGTTCAACTTTGAGGGTTGCGAGGCCGCAGATAGTGAGTGGGGGTATTGGGCCGCCGAATTGGAATGTTAGGCTCTGCAGGTTGCACTGGAAGTCTAATCCCAGTAATGTGGGCGCGCAGAGTTGGGGAAGGACGTAGAGCCTGTAGTTTTTAAACTCCCTCCCTTGCACCGTTAGGGTCACTATGCAGAACCCTTTGATCTGTACGGAGTGGGATCCTGCAGCTAGGGAAATCTTTTGCATACTTGGGCGGATGGTCAAGAAACAGCGTCTTACCGTGTCAGGGTGGATGAAACTTTCGGTGCTCCCGGAGTCGATCAGGCATGGTGCCTCGTGTCCGTTGATCAGCACCGTTGTTGTCGTCGTCTGGAGCGTACGGGGCCGTGCTTGGTCCAGCGTCACCGAGGCCAGATGTGGTCGCAGTGTCTCAGCGTCTTCTTCGAACCCCGTGGAGCCGTCGATGCTGGGGTCCTTTGTTGTCGTCCAAGATGGCGGCGGGGTGGACAAAATGGCCACCCCCATGCATCGCACATGTCTGGGGGGTCCCAAGATGGCGATGGGGGTGGACAAAATGGCCACCCCCATGCATCGCACATGGCTGGGGGTCACAAGATGGCGGCGCCCATCCACCCCTCGTGGTGGCCGGGACCCAAAATGGCGGCGCCTGCGGGTCGCACATGGGGCGCTGGGGAGGTTGGGGAGCGTTTGGGATGCGCTGGACTCTTTCTTCTCCGGGGACAGCGGCGACCCCCCGGGACCGGCACACAGCCGCGAAATGGCCTTTTTTGCCGCAGCTCTTGCAAATCGCTGCGCGGGCCGGGCAGCGCTGCCGGGGGTGTTTCGCCTGCCCGCAGAAATAGCAGCGGGCCCCCCCGGGATGACCTGGCGTCTGAACCGCGCAAGCCTGTGAGGAGGGGGGGGTTTGTCGCGACGGGGGTCCACGGAGCCCAAGGGGCTGCCGCGCGGTCGGGGCCGTACGCGCGGACGTTTTGCGCGGCCACGTCTAGGGAAGCTGCAAGGGCCCGTGCCTCTGAGAGTCCTAGCGACTATTTTTCTAACAGTCTTTGGCGGATTTGGGGAGAGTTCATACCTGCCACAAACGCATCGCGAATTAACATGTCCGTGTGTTCAGCCGTGTTTACCGGCGGGCAGCTGCAGGCCCGTCCCAAAATTAGCAGCGCGGCGTAGAATTCGTCTAGCGATTCTCCGGGACTTTGCCATCTCGTTGCGAGTTGGTAGCGTGCGTAGACCTGGTTCACTGGGCGAACGTAGACGCTCTTTAGTGCTACGAACGCCGTCTGGAAATCCTCTGCGTCTTCTATGAGAGGGTAAATTTCCGGGCTTACCCTTGAGTGTAGGACCTGTAGTTTCTGGTCATCTGTGATCCGGCCGAGGGCCGTTCGGAGGTAGCCTTCGAAACAAGCTTGCCAGTGTTTAAAAACTGCTGCTGAGTTCACTGCGTGGGGGTTGATCCGCAGGCATTCCGGGGCGATCCTGAGCTCCATAGTCCTTTAAGCACGCTTAATAAATTGTAGCGCACAATGACTTACGAGAGACGAATAGAGATGAAGTCGATGAGGCTTTATTAAGCGTGACTTGTTCCCCGCAGTTCAGCAACAGACTGGAGCTGCGGGGAGAACTCCTGGTTCTTATACTCAGCCTTCAGGGTGAAGCTAGAGATCAACAGCCAACCAGGACCCGGGATCTGTCAGCCAATGGCATCACGGCTTCACAGTCCCACATGACCCCTAATGCATACTACCACACACCAAAAATGTTTTCCGACCAAAATCTAGGAAACGCAGCAGCCAATTTACACACAGCAAGGCCCCACAAACAGCAACGTGATAATAACCGGATAATTTATTTTTGAGTGATGTGGATTGATGGATAACTATTGGCCAGAATTCCCCTGCTCTATTTTGAATTGTACAATGTTTTCTTCAGCCAGGATACTCCGAACTTCTTCGCCCCACCACTGCTGCCAGCGAAATTGGAGAATTTAGCGCTCAGCCAAAACGCCATTCAGTGCGGCGGGACCGGAGAATCCCAGCCACGGACGAGGTCCATCTGAGAAAACAGTCAGGGCCTTGGCTTTATCCAGAATATGATATCTCTAATAGGACAACACTACTTTAGTACTGTATTGAAATACATTATCTTGAAGATATCCTGAGGTACCCTCAATTACAACTTGAGAGAGAAGATTGATAATTCAAAGACTTTAATTAGCAGAGAACCAGACAACTGCCGAGAAGTGTGCTCACTGCACGCTGCCCACTGAACATTACCTTATATACAGTTCACGGGGGAGGCGGAGCCGTGGGCAGAGTCCCCCAGGGTTCAAAACCCGGTTTTAATGGGATCATCACATCAAAGGTACAGTTATACAGTTATCATTCATCACATTCACCCCCTGTTTAAAAAAAATGCATAGTCCGTCGGGGGTGAAGTGGGATTAAATGTTCAGTCTTTTGGGTGGTCTGATTGTCCATGTTGACCTTCTCAGCTCCGGCGGTGGTGTGGCGGATACGGTCATCCTCGGTGGGGATGTATCCGGGAGCACGGTTGTCTGAGCCTTTGCCCGTGTTGGAGCAGGGGGGGTATCTGGGGTGACTAGGGTGATTGGTGCCAGCACCAGCTGGGGGGAAGGGGGCGCTATGGGGGGGGCATTGTCGGAGTCGGCAGCCGGTGCAGGGAGGGGAGCGGCGGTAGAAGGGGGGGTGTCAGTGGGAGAGCCAGCGGGTGCCAGGTCTCGCAGGGAAACGGTGTCTTGCCTGCCGTCGAGGTGCTTGACGTAGGCGTATTGAGGGTTTGCGTGTAGCAGTTGGAGCCTCTCGACTAGTGGGTCTGTCTTATGGCTCCTCACGTGCCTCCGGAATAGAACTGGTCCCGGAGTCGCCAGCCAACTTGGAAGCGAGACCCCAGAGGTGGACTTCCTGGGGAAGTCAAACAAACAGTTGTGAGGGGTCTCGTTCGTGGCCGTACAGAGGAGCTACCTAAGGGCATCGGGTAGGACCTCCTACCAGTGGACGGTTGGGAGACTTCTTGACCATAGGGCTAGAAGGACAGCCTTCCAAACTGTCGCGTTCTCCCTCTCCACCTGCCCGTTTCCCCGCGGGTTATAGCTGGTCGTTCTGCTCAAGGCGATGCCCTTGTTGAGAAGATATCGACGCAGCTCATCGCTCATGAACGATGTACCCCGGTCGCTGTGGATATAAGCGGGGAAACCAAACAGGATGAAGATGCTGTGCTGTGCCTTGATTACGGAGGCCGAGGTCATATCGGGGCGGGGACAGCGAATAGGAAGCGGGAGAATTCATCGATGACAGTGAGGAAATAACTGTTCCGGTTGATGGATGGGAGGGGCCCTTTGAAGTCCACGCTTAGTCGCTCAAAGGGCCCAGAGGCCTTTACCAGGCAAGCCTTGTCTGGTTGGTAGAAGTGCAGTTTGCACTCCGCACAGATCTAGCAAGCCTTGCTCATGGCCTTGACCTCCTCGGTGGAGTAAGGTAGGTTTTGGGACTTGATGAAGTGAGCAAGCCGGGTGACCCCCGGGTGACAGAGGTCATCGTGGATGGCCCTCAGGCGGTCTTTCTGCACGTTGGCGCACGTGCCGCGGGACAGGGCATCTGGGGACTCGTTGAGCTTCCCCGGACGATACGTAATATCATACGTATAGGTGGAGAGTTCTATCCTCCGCCTCAGAATTTTATCATTCTTTATTTTGCCCCATTGTGCGTTATCAAACATAAAGGTGACCGACCATTGGTCGGTGACGAGGGCGAACGTCCTACCAGCTAGATAGTGCCTCCAGTGCCTCACGGCCTCCACTATGGCTTGTGCCTCCTTCTCGACTGCAGAGTGCCGGATTTCCGAAGCGGTGAGGGTTTGGGAGAAAAATGCTACTGGTCTGCCCGCCTGTTTGAGGGTAGCAGCCAGGGCGACGTCTGATGCATCGCTTTCTACTTGGAAGGAGATGGTTTCGTCCACTGCGTGCATGGCGGCCTTGATGATATCGGCCTTGATATGACTGAAGGCCGACTGAGTCTCAACCGGCAGGGGAAAACCGTGGTTTTAATGAGTGGTCGGGTTTTGTCCGCATATCTGGGGACCCACTGGGCATAATAGGAAAAGAGCCCCAAGCACCGTTTGAGTGCCTTGAGGCTACGGGGGAGGGGAAGTTCCTTAAGGGGGCGCATGCAGTCGGGGTCTGGGCCTAGGACCCCGTTTTCCACGACGTAGCCGAGGATGGCTAGTCGGGTTGTGTGGAACACGCATTTCTCTTTGTTGTATGTCAGATTGAGGGCCCGGGCGTTCTGGAGGAACTTCCTCAGGTTTGCATCGTGGTCTTGCTGGTCATGGCCGCAGATGGTGACGTTGTCCAAGTACGGGTATATAGCCCGTAAGCCGTACTGGTCCACCATTTGATCCATCGCCCTTTGAAAAATGGCGTTTGTGACGCCAAAAGGGACCCTGAGGAAGTGAAAAAGCCGACCGGCTGCTTCGAAGGCCGTGTAGGGGCGGTCCTCCGGGCGGATAGGGAGCTGATGATAGGCGGATTTTAGATCGACCGTGGAGAATATCTGATACTGGGCGATTTGGTTCGCCATTTCTGCTATGCGGGGAAGTGGGTACGCATCGAGTTGCGTAAAACGGTTTATGGTCTGACTATAGTCCACCACCATTCGTTGTTTTCCCCAGACCGGACTACCAATACTTGTGCTCTCCAAGGGCTGTTGCTAGCCTTTATGACACCTTCTTTTAGTAGTCGCTGAACCTCTGACTTGATGAAAGTCATGTCTTGGGCACTGTACCGCCGACTCCTGGTGGTGACGGACTTACAGTCGGGAGTGAGGTATGCGAAGAGGGGGGGTGGCGCAACTTTGAGTGTCGCCAGGCTACATACCGTGTGCAGGGGCAGGTGTCCGCCGAACTCCAGGGTCAGGCTTCAGTGGCTGCACTGAAAGTCAAGACCGAGCAGCAGGGGGGCGCAGAGGTGAGGGAGGGTATAAAGTTTAAAACGGGCGTATTTGGTGCCTTGAATAGCGAGGTTCGCGACACAATAACCCGTGATTTGGACCGAATGAGACCCAGATGCGAGGGCGAAAGTTTGGGAGGCGGGATAGGTGCGCAAGGAGCAGTGTCTTACCGTGTCTGGGTGAACAAAGCTCTCCGTGCTGCCGGAGTCAAATAGGTAGAGGGTGTCGCGACCGTTGATTTGGACCTGCATCATTGAATTCTGCAGTTGCTTCGGCTGTGATTGATCGAGAGTGATCGCTCCCAGTTGTGGGTAGTCAGAGTCCTTGGTTGAGTCGGACTCACAAAATGGCCACCAGGAGTCACAAAATGGCCGCCGCCGTCGGTCGCACATGTCGGATTTTGAAGATGGCCGCCCCATGACTCGCACGAGGCCGATGACGCGTCAGAAGTGGGCGTGTCCGGCCGGCGCGCAGCCGCAATGCGGGGCTTGTGGGCCCGGGGGTTCGGTTTCTGGGCCCGATGAGACTTTTGTTTCTGGCCTTTGAGCCCAGCCAGGCAGACCTTTGCGAAGTGCCCCTTCTTTCCGCAGTCGTTGCAGATAGCGGAGCAAGCTGGGCAACGCAGGCGTGGGTGTTGGCCTTGCCCACAGAAATAGCACGGTATGCCCTCGGTGTGAGCGGGTCACCGCGCGGTGCAGGCCTGTAGCGTGGTCGAGTCTGGAGGGAATCGAGAGGGGTTCGCAAGGTCCGCGGAGTACGTGCGGAGTACGTGAGCCGCTTCCAGAGAAGAGGCGAGCGTTACCGTGCCTTGGAGGTCCCTTGCTCCGTCTTCTAGGAGCCGCTGCCTGATGTATGTGGATCGGATACCGGACAGGAACGCATCACGAATATGTAAGTTCATATGGACTTATGCCGTCACCTCTTTATGATCGCAGTTCCTGGCGCGTGCGGTGAGTCTTTCCAAGTATTCGTCCAACGTTTCCCCGGAAAGCTGGCGGAAGGTAGAGAGCAAATGTCGGGCGTGTACCTCGTTTATCGGCTTAACGAAGCGCTTCTGTAGGATTTCGACCGCTGTTTCGTACGTCGTAGCCTTCTCGATCACGGAGGAGAGTCTTTGGCCCACCCGAGCATGTAGTAAGCTCAGCTTGCGAGGTCCATCTACTGAAGTCTCTGAGGAGTTCAAAACACCGGAGCCAGTATTTAAACATTTCAGTGGCTTCCGGCGACCGAGCGCCCAGATTGAGCTTCTCCGGCTTTAGTCCGCTGTCCATCACAAAGTATTCTGCTAATTAAATTGAGATACCCTCAATTACAACTCGAGAGAGGAGATTGACAATTCAAAGGCTTTAATTAGCAGAGAACCAGACAGCTGCCGAGAAGTGTGCTCACTGCACGCTGCCCACTGAACATTACCTTATATACAGTTCCCTGGGGGGGGGGGGGGGGGGGGGCAGAGCTGGAGGTGGGGGGGCAGAGCTGGAGGTGGAGTCCCCCAGGGTTCCAAACCCGCTCTTAAAGGGATCATCACATTAAAGTTACAGTTATACAGTTATCATTCATCACATATACCTTAACACAATTGCCTATGACTGCTCTCAATATACCACCATAAATATTAGGAAAGAGTAACTGGATACAGAAAAGTTATTAAATAGGTAAACCATATGTGAATTTTAAACCATTTATCATCTTGCTTTGAAGATTTAACAATCTAATATCTATTCCATGTATTCAATATATATATATAAATACTTATACACATATCACAATTATGTATTAAGTTCTTTATCAGTTGGTGGATACAGAAATGGGACTTAAAATAGTCAAATCTCCAGGATCTGCTGGTATCCACCCCAGGAAAGTAGACGGAAAAGTGAGCAAATTACAGAGCCACAATTTTCCATGCTCTCTTAGATTCAGAAATTGTACCTTTGGTTCGAAAAATTGCAAATGCCAATCCATTACTGAAGGTAATTACTGACTTGTCACCTTAACATCAGTTTTAGGAAAGTTACTGGGAACTATTATGGATAGAGTGGTTGAGTACTTAGACAAGTCTGAGCTGATTAAGGAGAGTTGGCATGGATTTGTGAAAGACAAGTTAGGAATCCTGTTAGATCTTTTGAGGAGGTCACTGACAGAGTGAATGGCAAAGTAACTATGAATGTATGTATGGGCTTCCAGATTATATTTAAGTTCAATACAAGATACTGCTGGCAAAAATTAAAAGCATGCTGAATTGAAAGTAAGTGCATGACGTGGGCTGATAATTAGTTGGGAGTAGGAGTCAGAGTAGAGATAAAGAGAATGTACTTTGATTGTTGGATGTGACAAGTGATGTTCCCCAGGAATCTGTACTGAGGTCTCAGAATTTCACAATAGATGTTAACGACTTGGATGAAGGAACAGAGAGTTTTATATTCAATTTGCAGATGGCACTATGTTAAGAAGTTTAGATGGGTGCAGGAAGTTAGAATGGGGCAGGCAGATTAAGTGAGTGGAAAAAAATATGCAGCGGAATTCCCTGTCGGCAGGATCCTCTGGTCCGCTGGCAGCACACCCATGCCCGCAGGTTTCCCGACAGGGTGAGATGGTCCATTGGCCGGCTGCGAGAACAGAGGTCCCACTGCCGGCAGGGGAGCTCCGCACCGGAAAATGTGGCTGGCGGACCGGAGAATTCCGCTCCTGGTAGATGGGACTTCACTGTGGGAAGTATAATATCATCCCTTTTAGTTACAAGAAATACTCAGAATTCTTTATTAAATTTGAGAACCGTGGAGGAACAATGTCATTTATGTACGGGCACATCTAAATCCCAAAGTGCTCACACTCAGGTACAAAAATGAATGCAAAAGGCTAATGGAAGGATCAACTTTATTTCAAGGAAACTAAAATACAAAAGGAAAGAAATAATGCTTCAATTGTTTAAAGCCTTGATCAAAGCTACCTGGAGTACTGTGTTCAATTCTGGTACCACACTGAAGGCAGAGTACGTTAGCCTTGGAGATAGTATATTATAGATTCAACAGAATGATACAAGAGTATAAATGGTTACATCCTGAAGACAGACTGTATAAACTTGACAAATTTTCCTTAGTTCAGAAGCTTGAGGAATGATCGACTTGAGATGTTTAAACAATAAATGCATTTGATTGGTTAAATAAGAATATAAATAGAAGGAGGAGTAGACTATTCAATCCATGGACATCTACTAGCATTCAATAAGATCATGGTTAATCTTCTACCTCAATGACAATTTGCCACTCTATACTCACATTTTTTGACTCCCTTAGCCTCCAAAGATTCTATCAATTGGTCTTGAATATACTCAACAACTCAGTACCTACTGCCATCTGGGGTAGAGAAATTTCAACACACCGCCTTTGAATAGCAGATTTCTTGTTTTGAGTCTCTGGCCCCCATGGTTCTATACAGCACACATAGGGAAAGCAACCTCCCATCACCTATACATTCCCTTAAAAAATTGATACGCTTCAATGAGATCACCTCATTCTTTTCACCTGGAGGGAATGTAGGCCTAGTCTACCCAATCGTTCCTCATACAACAATCCTCTCATCCCAGGAATCAGTTGAGCGATCCTTTGTTTGCTCCTGCTGAGGCAAGTATTTCATGCTTTAGAGGGATGCAAATAAATTATTTCCTCTGGTGCTGGAACCCAGAACAAGAGAGGACAATTTTAAAATTAGAGCTGGATTATTCTGGCATAAAATCAGGTCGCACTTTTCACACAGAAGGTAGTGAAATCTAGAACTTTCTTTGCTGAAAGATCCGAAAAAGATTCTGTTATAAAATTTCAATACTGAGAGTGGACGGAATTCTCTGGGTCTCGTTCATCCGACCATCACTGCCAGTGAGAACAGAAAATTTGACGCTCGGTCAAAACTTCACTCAGCTGCAGCGGGCCAGAGAATCCCAGCTGCGGGCTCCAGGGTACCGACCCAAATAAGCTCTCGGGGCCGTGGCATCGCCCAGGCCTCTCCCCAGGTTTGAAGCTTCTTAATGTCCGAGACTCCTGCCTTTCTGGTGATGCGTGGTTACCAAGACGAAAGGCTGGCACCCTATTACATTAATATTGCGTCCTGTCCCTGCAGCCATTGTTGTTCCTTTAACATTATTTTGGTTTGATGTTTAAGGGCTTTCCTCTGAAATGCACAACATCCTATAGTTTCCCATGCTAATGCTAACACTAGCTGCACTGCGATGAGTACATGAGAGATTATTCATATCCAGGGGTGTATATCTACATTCAGCCCCCGGTTCCACACCTGCTCCCACCTTGTCAGGTAACGTAACTGTTCTTCTGTATCAATTTAAAAAAATAGAAGTTTATTCAATTTTTTTTCATAATAATCAATACAAATAAACAAGCAAAAAGAGCAAAAAAAAACCAAAACATCACAATGAAAAAAAAAAGAGAAAAACACACAGGACCTACTTGGGCGGCACGGTAGCACTGTGGTTAGCACTGTCGCTTCATGGCTCCAGGGTCCCAGGTTTAATTCCCGGCTTGGGTCACTGTCTGTGCGTAGTCTGCATGTTCTCCTTGTGTCTGCATGGGTTTCCTCCGGGTGCTTCCTCCCACAGTCCAAAGGCGTGCAGGTTAGGGGGATTGGCCATGCTAAATTGCCCCTTAGTGTCCAAAGGGGTTTGGTGGGGTTGCTGGGTTCTGGGTATGAGACGGAAGTGTGGGCTTGGGTGGGGGCTCTTTCCAAGGGCTGGCGCAGACTCGATGGGTGGAATGGCCTCCTTCTGCACTGTAAATTCTATGTCTAACTGAAACACTAAAACTAATCTAAACCTCCTAACAACAGATGGTGACTAACGCCTTAAAAATGAAATAAATGGGGTTAGCACTGGCGCCATGAGGAAAACAATCGATTCCAATGAGAAATGGGGCCGGATTCACCGGGTCTGGGATTGGCACTCAGGTGGCTGATAAGCTGCAGCCGCTTATACACACTTCACTCCCCACACACATCATCCAGCCAACAAGAGGGCATGGCCCTGAGATTCACTGACACGGAACTGGAGACCCTGCAAGATGCCATGGAGGAGACGCAACCCTGTACCCCGGGCAGGAAGAAGGCTGCCAGCGACCGCCGTACGCCAGGCCTGGACTCAGGTGGCAGAGGTGGTCAGCGCCATGGGCAATACCGTCCAATTGGCCAGCAGTGCTGGAAGACACTGCACAACCTCCTCAGGGCGGCCAATGTGAGTAGGCAGCATTGTGCTCCTAGCACCAACCCGCATCCCACATACCGTAACCCTACCCCCGCCTCTCCCCCTCCCCCCCCCCCCCCCCCCACCGAACCCCACCCTGCACCACATGTCAGCACCCATATCGGCTATCATGGCCGCTGAAGCCACCCACCCCCTCAACTGCATGCATCGGACTGTCTAACTCTGCGTTTTCTGCTCCCCCCTCTCTCCTTGCCCCCCCACCCACCCTTTGCCCGCTGTCCCACCAGGAGAAGACTGCTCAAAACCGCCGAGAACGGGAAGGCTGGGGGGGAACCGTCGGACCTGCGGCCCCTTACCGCAGCAGAGCAGACATGGTTGGTGGACCAAGAAAAGGGCAATCGCCGGTATGGAGGTCATCAACGGGCGTGGAAATGAGACCCTGCTGACTTACGGTTCCCAATGGAGCGTGTGTCACCACCACCACCCCCCCACCACCACCCAACCACCCAACCACCACCCAACCACCACCCATACATCCATCACTACCCCACCACCTCCCGCACACCAGCTCACCCATACAACATTCACACCCTACACCCTTGCTCCACCACCACCACCCATAAACTTCCCTCCCCTTCCCCAACACCCCACCCCACCCAACACACTTCCATCACCCCCCCTCCCACCCGGCCTGTGATACAATCATCCGTCTTGGCTCATATCTTACAGGAGTTGCTGGTGATGGACAGGCCCTTCTGGTGACCCCCGCCACGGACCCCAGCCACAGACAGAAACCCAGGTGTTGACCAGCGACGAGGACGACACTGACACGGATGGAAGGCCTCAAACCGAATTCCAGAACACACCGGAGCTCGAATCCGGATATGACACAGATTTCCCTTTCACGGCTGTCTCCAACACCCTCCACCATCCCAGAGACACTCAACCCGGTTGGGCATGTTAGTGAATAGGCTCCTGGGACACGATTCGGTGCGCACCACACACAAGCTCTGGAATAGCAGGCGGTGGTAGGAACTCCTGAGAGGCGGATGGTAGGAGAGCAAGCTGACCCCAGGGACTAACTGCTGTCCAGATGGGTTTCGGGCTTCTGGAACGGATGGTCCCATCGATTGTGGAGATGCAGTCGCAGAGCCAGGGACTACATGAGGGGTTGTCAGCGAGTATCTAGCATCTGCAGGTGCAATTGGAGGGGTCCAACCACGTGCAGGGCCTGGAGGTAGTGCCAACGATGCGTGTCACCCAGGTAAACATCGCACGGGTTGTGTCCACGGTGGAGGCATTGGTAGTGAAGGTTTCGGCCATGGATCAAAATGTCCAAGGCCTGGGGGACTCTGTGCAGTCGGTGGCTGAGGCCCTGGGCAGGGCAGCCCTATCAAAAGCAGCCATGTGTCACGGCCACCTGGACATTGCTTCAGCGCTCCTGAGCATGGCCTAGTCACAGCGGGCCATGGCTGAGCGCGTTGGCAGCATCTCCCATGCGCTGGTCAATGTGGCACAGACCCAGAGAGAGATGGCCCAGTCCCAGAGGAAGATGGCGGTCAGTGGCTGATGTGGCACAAACCCACAGCCAGCGCTCACCGCTCCAGTGTCCTACCCAAACACCCTCCACACAGGTATGTATCATGGAGGGGGTTGCAGGCGGTGGGCGTGGTGGTGTGATGCGGTGTTCGTGTCCCTGGCTAGACCCCCCTCCTCTAGTTGGTGAACCTGGAGGTGATCAGAGAATCTTGTGTGCATTGGCCCTGGTGCACACACTGTGTGGTGTCCCATGCCTGCCTGGGCCCCATGTCCTGCCCATCCTCGTCCTCCTCCGCATCCTCCTCATCAGATGAGGACTGGCGTTCATCCTCCTACTAAAGCATGTCGCCTCTCTGCTGTGCGATGTTGTTGATGATGCACCAAGCCACCACGATGTGGGCGACCCTCCAAGCGCTATACTGGAGGGTTGCTCCAGAGTGGTCCGGGCACCTGGACCACATCTTCACGATGCCGAAGCACCACTCGATCACACCCATGGTCGCTGCGTCTCCGCATCAGCCTGTGGCCTTGATGCATGATCAATGACCACTAAAGCGAGGTTGTAGTCCAACTGAAGGCTTTAATAAGCTAGATGTTTTCCCCAGTAGCTCAGGTACAGAATGAAGGCTGCTGGGGCGGCACAGGCTCTTATACCCCGCATAGCAGGGCGGAACTACTTACAGCTTGACCAATGGGGACATACAATATCTACCAATGGTGTTCCAGCATCACCAGGTATCGTAATACCTCTACACAGATTACCACATTCATCCCCTGTTAAAAAAGAGTCCGGCGGGGGGTGTGGCCTGACATTACAGCTTGGTAACGTGGTAGAAATTATAGTTATGAAGGAGCCGTAATACCTCCGTACAGCGTTTTGTAACTATTTACAATTCTATTTACAATTTATGATTCATAATTAACTATACACTTTAAAATGAAGCAATCAGTCGATCGGGGGCCCTGGTCGTCCTCTGTGATCGTCGAAGCTTCGGTGGTGACTCTGGTGGAGGCTCGGGCGTCTGTGACTCCGGGAGCGTGGCCTCGATCTCTGTGGCAGCTTCGACACCCCTAGATGGCGCTGGTGGGGAAAACGGTTGACCTGGGAAGGGAGCGCCTGCGGGGTGCGTCGGTGGGTGGGGGGGCCTAGATGGGGCCGGCGGAAGGACCGACCCTCCTGTAAGGTGCACTGGTGGGAGGGAGGGTGGTACTGGTGGCTGGGGTGTGCGTGGGGCTCCGGCGGGCGCCAGGTCTCGTAGGGAGACCGTATCTTGTCGGCTGTCGTAGGCGTACTGCGGGTTAACGTGGAGAAGATGAACCCTCTCGACCAACGGGTCCGACTTGTGCGCCCGCACCTGTTTTTGGAGCAGGATGGGTCCGGGAGCTGCCAGCCAGGTCGGGAGCGAGGTCCCAGAGGAGGACTTCCTGGGGAAGACAAGGAGATGTTCGTGAGGTGTTTGGTTAGTTGTGGTACAAAGTAGTGACCGGATGGAGTGGAGGGCATCCGGGAGGACTTCCTACCAGCGGGAGACTGGGAGATTCCTGGATCATAGGGCCAGTAGGACAGTCTTCCAGACCGTTCCGTTCTCTCTCTCTACCTGTCCGTTACCCCGGGGGTTGTAACTGGTCGTCCTGCTCGAGGCAATGCCCTTGCTGAGCAGGAATTGACACAGTTCGTCGCTCATAAAGGAGGACCCCCTATCACTATGTATGTAAGCATGGAACCCGAACAGTGCAAAAAGGCAATGGGAGGGCCTTGATGACGGTGGTTGCGGTTATGTCGGGGCAGGGGATGGCAAATGGGAACCGGGAGTACTCATCAATCATGTTCAGGAAGTATGTGTTGCGGTCGGTGGAGGGGAGGGGGCCTTTGAAGTCCATGCTGACGCGTTCAAAGGGACGGGAAGCCTTTATCAGGTTTCTCTGGTCGGTAGAAATGCGGTTTGCACTCCGCGCAGATTTGGCAGTCCCTGGTGGCTCTCCTGACCTCGATAGAGTAGGGCAGGTTGCGGGTCTTGATAAAGTCGAAAAAGCGAGTGACCCCCGGGTGGCAGAGGTCCTCGTGGAGGGCTCGGAGGTGGTCCACTTATGCGGTGGCACATGTTCCGCAGGACAGGGCATCAGGAGGCTCGTTTAGCTTCCCGGGACGATACAAGATCTCAAAGTTGTAGGTGGAGAGTTCGATCCTCCACCGCAAGATCTTATCATTTTTTATCTTGCCCCGCAGTGCATTATCGAACATGAAAGCAACCGACCGTTGGTCAGTGAGGAGAGTGAATCTCCTGCCGGCCAGGTAATGCCTCCAATGTCGCGCAGCTTCTACTATGGCCTGGGCCTCCTTTTCGACTGAGGAGTGGCGGATTTCGGAAGCATGGAGGGTACGTGAGAAGAAGGCCACGGGTCTGCCCGCTTGGTTGAGGGTGGCCGCCAGAGCTACGTCAGACGCATCGTTCTCGACCTGGAAGGGGAGGGACTCATCGATGGCGTGCATTGTGGCCTTTGCAATGTCAGCTTTGATGCGGCTGAAGGCCTGGCGGGCCTCTATCGACAGGGGAAAAACTGTGGATTGGATCAGGGGACGGGCCTTGTCCGCATAGTTGGGGACCTAATGGACACAGTAAGAGAAAAACCCCAGGCAGCGCTTCAGGGCCTTGGAGCAGTGAGGGAGGGGGAACGCCATAAGGGGGCGCATGCGTTCAGGGTCAGGGCCTATAACTCAATTTCGCACTACGTAGCTAGGCGGTCGGTGCTAAACAGGCATTTATCCTTGTTGTATGTAAGGTTAAGGATCTTTGCGGTCTGGAGGAATTTTCGGAGGTTGGTGTCATGGTCCTGCTGGTCGTGGCCGCAGATGGTAACATTATCGAGATACGGGAATTTTGCCCGTAAACCGTACCGATCAACCATTCGGTCCATCTCGCGCTGGAAGACCGAGACCCTGTTGGTGACACCGAAGGGAACCCTTAAGGAGTGATAGAGCCGCCCATCTGCCTCGAAGGCAGTGTATTTGTGGTCACTAGTGCGGATGGGGAGCTGGTGGTAGGCGGGCGTAAGACCCACCGTGGAGAAGACCTTGTAATGCGCGATCCTGTTTACCAGGTCGGATATACGGGGGAGAGGGTACACGTCCAGCTGCGTAAACCTGTTGATGGTCTGACTGTAGTCAATGACCATCCTATGCTTCTCCCCGGTCTTTACCACTACTACTTGAGCTCTCCAGGGACTGTTGCTCGCCTCAATGACTCCTTCCCTCAGCAGCCTTTGGACCTCTGACCTAATAAAGATCGATCCTGGGCACTGTACCGTCTGCTCCTGGTGGCGACGGGTTTGCAATCCGTGGTGAGGTTCGCAAACAGGGAAGGCGGATCGACACTGAGTGTCGCGAGGCTGCAGACAGTGAGAGGGGGTATAGGGCCACCGAATTTGAAAGTTAGACTTTGGAGATTACACTGGAAGTCTAAACCTAGGAATGTAGCCGTGCAGAGGTGGGGAAGGACGTAGAGCCCGTAATTTTTAAACTCCCTTCCCTGGACTGTGAGGTTTGCTGCACAAAACCCCTTTATCCACACTGAGTGGGAACCGGAGGCCAGAGAGATTTTTTGATTAACGGAGTGGACGAGGAGAGAACAGCGCCTTACCGTGTCGAGGTGTATGAAGCTCTCCATGCTCCCAGAGTCGATTAAGCAGGACGTTGCGTGCCCGTTGATTTGTACAGTTGTTGTAGCAGTTGAGAGTGTTCGAGGCTGGGTCTGATCCAGGGTCACCGAGGCTAATCTCAGCAGTTGGAGTGTTCTTTTTGGGCAGTGTGTGGTCAGCCGAGCTGGGGTCCTGGGAGTCCATCCAAGATGGCGGCTCCCATTGGTCGCACATGGCTGGGGGTGCACAAATGGCGGCGCCCATCCATCGAACGTGGCGTCCGCAGGACAAGATGGCAGCACCCGGGGGCCGCACGGGGACCGAGGAGGGGTTTTTGGTGGCGGGCCGCATTCGCCGCCGGAGACCATTGATCGTGCATCAATTTAATAAGCTAGATTTAAAACGATGGTGCTCCGAATCAAGCCGGAGTGTCTGCAACTCAGCCCCCAGGTGGCAAACTCAGCGGCAATCTTCAAGCACTGGCTGGCGTGTTTTAAAGGATATCTCTGAACGGCCGAAAACACACCCACGGGAGAACAGAAAATGCAAGTCCTGCACTCAAGGGTGAGCCCGGAGATTTACACCCTCATCGAGGACGCGGAAGACTTCGATGCAGCAATAGAGCTGCTAAAAGGACATTATATTTGCCCGGTAAACCAGGTCAACGCCCAACATCTAGCTTATTAAATTGATGCACGATCAAGACCACTAAAGCAAGGTTGTAGTCCAACTGAAGGCTTTAATAAGCTAGATGTTTCCCCCAGCAGCTCAGGTGCAGAATGAAGGCTGCTGGGGCGGCACGGGCTCTTATACCCCGCCTAGCAGGGCGGAGCTGCCATACAGCTTGACCAATAGGAACATACAATATCTACCAATGATGTTCCAGCATTACCAGGTACCGTAATACCTCTACACAGACTACCACAGGCCTCCGGATAGGTGTCATCAGCCACGACCGCAGTGGATACTCCCTGTCACCCGGGAGCCAACCCCCCAGCCGGGGGGTGGGGGGTGCCTCAAAGAGGCCAGGAACCGTCAAGTGTACCAGGTTGAAGGCGTCGTGCAGACTGCCTGGGTATTGGGCGCAGATGTACATGATGCGCAGCTGATGGTCACACACCAGCTGCACGTTCATTAAGTGGAACCCCTTTCGGTTTGTGAAGATCGGCCTACCATGGGCCGTTGCTCATAGGGCGACAAGCATCCTGTCGATCAGCCCCTGGACCCGGCGCATGGTGATGAACCCCACTGTTTGGGCATCCTGGTGGGCACGGTCCACATTGTATTTGATGTATTGTGCCGATCGGGCATATAGAGCCCCTGTTTTTAAAAAAAATATGTTTATTCAAAATTTCTATGATTCTGTATCATAATTCTTTTTCTCAATTTCATTCTCAAAGTGGAATGAGTTATACAATTCAGCGGTCCAACTAAATTTAGGGGAAGCGCAATTTTACGCTGACCAGGAGCTGGATCTGACATGACAAATTGCTGTGTGAAATTTTTCCAGTTTAGACTTGGTTTACCTGTTGTCCTGAAGTGTTCTAGTTTTTTCAGACCTTCCATCTTACGTTCAGTAACTTGGTGCTGACTTTGAGATTCGCTTGAGTAACTGCTTACTTTTAGGAACACACTTCTGGTACCATGTGGATTTTTCACTGCTTGTAACATCTGGTGTTCTTTGTGATTCTTATTATTAGGATGGATGTCGTAGAGTTCACAAAGATCACAGAAGCTGAGTTCAATAACAAAGCTAACATTTATTACACTACCTATTAAAGCTCAACCCTTACTCCTATAGCAAGCAATAATCTAGTAATCTACAATCTACACTCTACTAACACTGGTCTCTACACTCTATCTATAACTGTACTCTACACTCTCAAGACCTCTCCTCTGCACTCTCTCCAGCCCTCTCCCAGAAGCCTGAGAGTCTTTGCTTAATGTAGTTCTGAATTTAGCTCCACCTAGTGGTCAATTGTGATATTACATTAACCCTTTATATTCTAGACATTCTACATAATGTCACACCGGCTGCCCACAGGCTGAGGAGGAGGAGGTGCAAAGGAGGCGCCGCATGAGGCCTCGCGTGTTCCGGCAGCACCTGTTATTCAAGGACGTGTCGGATCGGGCATGCCGAAGAGCCTGGCTGAACAGGGGCAGTGCAACATATCTGCCAAATCATGGCGTACTTGGAACCACGGGGTATAGGGGAGGAAACCCGCTCCCGTTGGTCGTCAAGGTGATGGTCGCCCTGAACCTCTACCACACGGGGTCCTTCCAGGCGCTGAGTGGGGACCTGTCTGCGATCTCACAGAGCTCGGTTTAGACATGCATCTGTGCCATCATGGAAGGCCTCTGTATGAAAAGTCGACACAATGCATCCACTTCAATGTGGACCGTGCCTTCCAGGATGTCTGGGCAGCGAGGTTCGCCAACATGCCTTGGGACCAAGGGGTCATCGACAGGATGTATGTTGCTCTGCGAGCACTTGCAGATGACAGGTCGATCTGCACAAACCGAAAGAGGTTCCACTTGATGAACGTGCAGCTGGTACGTGACCATCAGCTGCTCATCATGAACTTCTGCGCCCGATACCCGGGTAGTTTGCATAATACTTTCATCCTGGCACACTCGACGGTTCCTGGCGTCTTTGAGGCGCATCCCAGCTGGGGGGTGGGGCGGGGTGTTGGCTCCTTGGCAACAGGGTTATCCACTGTTGAAGGCATTAGTTGGGCACATTATATCTGTTAGTGGGGTAGCTCTGGTTGAAAAGGGGTAAAGAAGGTGGAGAGGGTAAGGTTTTCCCAAAGATTGGTATGTCTGCTAGCTACCAAACCGGGAAAAATAGGTCTAAAGCCTGACTAAGGATCTGGAGGGAACTCGTACCACAGCAACAATTGTGAAAATGTTAAAGGGGGAAGGGTCAATGCCAGTGGAAAAGGCCCAGATGGAATAGTTGAAGACCTTCATCAGAGGTGAATTTCAACAGCAGAGGAAGGAGATGCATGGGGGCTGGTGAAGGCCATCGAGGGTGCAGTAGCACCTCTGCGAGGGTCGATGCACCGAGTGGGAAAGTGCCTCTAGGCACAATGGGCGAAGTTGCAGGAGATGGAGACGGTAGTCTCTGACCAGAGTGACCGGATCGTGTCCCTGGAGGCAGAGGTGGGGGCCATGGGGGACCTTTGTAAGTCTTTGAGGGTGGAGGAGCAAGAAAACAGGTCCAGTCAGCAGAACCTTCGGGTCATGGGCTGCAAGAAGGTGTGGAAGAGACAAAATATGTGTCAAAGGTGTTGGCCTGGCTGGTGGAGCAAGGAGTGCTGGACAAGGCCCCAGAGGTGGACAGGGCCCACAGGTCATTAAGGCAGAGGACGAGAGCAGGGGAGCCACTGCGGGTGGTGATTGTGCAGATGCACAAATTCTTTGAGAAAGAAAGAATCTTACGATGGACTAGGGAGAAACGCGAGTGCAAATGGGAGGGAACCGGTCCGAATATACCAAGATAACCGGGCGGAGCTGGCGAAGAGGCGCAGAGGATTCAACAAGGCCAAGACGGTATTGTATCGAAGGAAAATTCGGTTTGGTGTGCTGCACCCAGCGTAACTGTGGGTTACATTTGAAAGCGGGAGTATTATTTTGAAATGCCAGTAGAGGGAAATGACTTTATTAGAGACCATAAACTGGGAGAAAACTGAGAGTTGCTGTGAGATGGAGGAATTGCATCTGTAAAGGTTGGATGTATGTTGCCAGTGTAGTGATACGCCTGTAAATAATATTGCCATGCACTCAGCAGTGCGACTTTCCACCAGCAGGTGGCGTCAGACAGTCATGTGACATCCGGCTATTGGCAGAAGGTTGTGAGGCGTACACCAGGACAATCACATATAAGGGTAGTTTCATGAGAGTCTAGGTGATTCAATCAGTAACTTGGTCTGTATGGCATTCTGATTGTTCCCCTACCACATGCACATCAATAAACATCATTCCAGTTGTCACCAGCAGTTCTGTAGAATCATCGCAAAGACAAGGTCACAGAACACAACATGGCACCAGGAGTGTTGAAGATTGGAGGGTAACAGCAGAACAGGGAAAGTTAAATCGACTGAAGAACGAAAAGAAAAAAAGATTCTTCCACCGACTTGGTGAACTGTGACCATTGGCGACTCAACGCAACAAACGACATTGAAGTTCGGGATGGAAGGTTTAAAGGCATCCTACCATGTTCAAGTCTTGGGTAACACAGACTAAAACTGGAAAGTTTTCAAACAGTTTAAACTCTATGTCTCAGCCCATGGCCTGCAGGCACAGCCTGACGAAAGGTGAATTGCATTGCTGCTCATGGTGGCGGGTCCACAAGCAATTGAAATGTATAATACTTTTGCTTTTGATAGCAAAGAGGAGAGCAAGAGATATGATGAGGTGATCAAGTACTTCGATCAGCATTGGTCTCCGAAAAAATCATGAAACATTTGAAAGATACATTTTCCGTACGCTTTCACAGAAACCAGGCGAATCTTTCGAAAGTTTTGTAAACGACTTGAGTCTGAAGTCCCAGTCCTGCAGTTTCAGCGATCTTAAATCATCGATGATATGTGACCAAATTGTATTTGGCATATCGAATGATAAGCTTCGTGAAAGGTTGTAATGGGAGGAAGACCTGAAATTGGAAAACGCGATAAAGATTTGTCATGCAAGTGAGTTGGCTCTACAGCAAATCAGTGCTCTCACTCTGAAACATTTTGGCACCAACATTGAAGAGGACGCCAGTGCCATCAGCACTGTGACGCAGGTCAATAAGAAATGTGCAGGTGGCCATTTTAAGCGGCCGACAGGACCCGCCATCTTATGCCAGAAATGTGGCAACCAACATGGCCCACGGCAATGTACAGCCTTTGGAAAAGTATGTTCCAGGTGTGGCCGTGTTGATCATTTTGCGAAACAGTGTTTGGCAGAAGAGCTAAAGAGCATTACAGACTTCTGGTTAACAGTCTCCATGGCATGATACATGATGAGCCCCTTTAAAGTATCTGTGAATGTTAAATGTTCAGAGTGTGAACAGCTGAGGAGCTTCACTCTGGTGTTTAAGTTCGAGCCTAATGAATATTTTACAAATGAGGTACTTTCAAAAGTATACCAGCTGCAATCGCGGCCAGACAAGTTTCAATCTTCATTCTATGATGAACTAGAAATCATGGGGTGCACAGGACGCCAGATCGACTGGAAGAAAGGAAAAAATGTCACACTGAAAACCATTAAAACAAAGCTGAAGCATAAGGGTCAGAGTACTCGCAAAACAATTACCAAAACTGTACCAAATGACTCATTCTTCAATTTCTTCAGTCCTCCTGAAGTTCCACAGCATGGAATGCTAGAGAAAAGTTCTGCAGCAAAACTCGATGCTTTGAAATTGGCTGCTTCCTGCGCGAACCCATAATTCCGTGTGTAATGTTATATTTCACAGAAGTCTTTGCAGACATACTAACTCTGATGACCAATACCACAATGACATATACGAAGACCACAAAGACGATGCAGAAAGTAAAGACGTGCAAGGTGAGCCAGATGAAGATGACTATGAAACGCTGGTAAACCTGTTTCGCAGGAGTAATGGCGAACTAGATAAAGAAGCCCGAGAAGCGCTGCTCCGGTGGTTTGGCGGGAATGACGAGGTGGTCACAAGGGATGCCCAGACTGTGCAGGATGCCAAGAAGTGCAGAAGCTCTGAAATGGCGCACTCCAAGATGAAAAGTGAGATTGAAGTAGCCGACACCTCAGAGGATCAGGACTCGAATAAACTAAGAACAGAAAACATCATTCAATCTTGGAGAAACTGGTTCCAGAGGCACATGGTGAATTGTCTAGACCTCCAAAATGGTTCTGGTAGTTGACTCCCTGATGCTCGAGGCTACTCCAGCGGAAGATGAGTTAGAGAAGCTGATGATTATATCATTATGTAGCTCGACGGGTCACACATACATACTAGTGCAAGGCCAGGATGGCCCATCGTCCGGATCGCCAGGGCCAGAGAAAGTCTGTATCGTAGTCTCCAGTGATGAGGAGCCATCAATAGATGTTCCAACAAATCAGGAAGGGGCAGTACTCGATGTGATAGATGTGGTTTCCACCCAGGCACCAGACTGCGAGGTTCTGCAAGCACCAGTTGAAGGCACAGACTTGGTCGTGACTTCACAGTCCCTCGGAAACACGCCGGCACGAGAAGTCCCAACTGAAGATCCGCACACTTCTGCACACAGGGTGCAGACCACAAGTAAGACAGGGGCCAAACCCAAACATAAACAGAGAAGCACTCACAAGAGAATCGTCAAAGTTAAAAAGAGGAAGAGAAGGAGAGTGGGAGAGGTAGTACATCCCACTGATGAAACCAAGAGAGATGTCGATGCTGTGGCCGACAGGCCAGAGACAGCGAATAGACAACGATGCAGCAGCAGCAAAGAACGTTGTGTGAAGAAATGCAAAAAGAAAAAGCTAGTGATGCAGATGTAGCCAAACAAGGTTCCATGCCTTTAAAAAGCACCGCGTCAAAAGGGTACGAAGCAAGAAACTGGCACGCAATCCAGTCTTCAAAAAGGCTGGCAACAGCCCAAATGATCAGCGGGATGATCCTGTGAGGGAAACACAATGAGCTATGCTCAATGGATACACACCTAGCAGGCATACCATGTCTATGGACACATTAGTTAAATTTGTTTATACATTAAACCAAATGTGTAAAGATATTAATCATGTTTGTGTACAAAGATCAATATCTCCAAAGGAAGGGGGATGTAGTGATATGCCTGTGAATAATATTACATGCACTCAGCAGTGCGACCTCCAACCAGCAGGTGGTGTCTGATATCAGCCATGTGACATCCGGCTATCGGCAGAAGGTTGTAAAGCGTACACCAGGCCAGTCGCACATAGAGGTAGTTAGAGGAGAGCCTATGTAACTCACTCAGTAACTTGGTCTGTACAGATTGTTAGCTTACCCAGTGTACATCAATAAAACATCATTCTCGGTGAGTCACCAGTTCTATAGAATCATTGCAAAGGCAAGGTCATGGAACACAACAGGGGTACGGTGTCTTGTTTGTTGATTGTTATTGCTGTAAATTGTATTTTGTGGAGTTACAAGTTTATAAGTTTTTACAGGGGTAATTGCCCTCATTCCCTCCCTCTCACCATCTGTAGTATCCGATTTGGAGGAGATGAACTGTGACTTTGATTGTTTCTTCACTGCAGGCGGGGTGTGTGTAGGAGGGCCTTCGAGCGGGAACTGCCATGCTGGCAGGTAATGCTGGTAAACGGAGGTGAGGTGGGGAATGAGGGATGGTGAGGGGGGAGGGACGGGGAGGGGGGAGGGGAGGGTGTGTTGGAGACTAAGCGTGGTCATGGACAAAGAGAGGGGCCATCTTGGATGGGCCCAATTTAAGGTGGTGTTAGAGGATGCAGAGCCGGAGGGGGAAGATGGAGGGGAGTGGACGCGTAAGTGTCCGGTAACAGTTGTAACATGAAATATTCAGGGGCTAAATGGGTTGATTAAGAGATCCCGGGTCTTGAGGTGTTTGAAGGCGGAGGTGATCTTACAGGAGACGCACTTCCAAGTAATGGACCAGATTAGGCTGAGGAAGGGATGGTTGGGACAGGTATTCCACGCGGGGTTTGATTCGAAGTCGCGGAGTGGGTGGCTATTTTGATGGATAAGAGAATGGGGTTTGTGGGAGCTAAGGAAGTATGGGACCTGAGGTGGGGGGGGGGGGGGGAAGATATGTAATAGTGAGTGGGGTGCTGGAAGTGACGCTGGTGGTGTTAATGTACATGTCCTGAATTGGGATGATGTGGGAATTGTGAGACGTGTGCTGGTAGCGATCCCGAATCTGAATACACACCAATTGATCGGGGTAGAGATTTTACTTGCGTGATGGAACCAAGGATGGACAGGTCGTGACCCAAGTCAATGGGAAGGTTGAGGATGGCAAAGGAGCTGGGAGGGTTTCTGGGGTGGATGGGAATGGTCGACCCATGAAGGTTTAAGAACCTGGCGAGGAATTTCTTGCACGTGTCTAAGGCGTACTCGAGAATTGATTTCTTTGTAGTGAGCCAGGCAGTGCCGTTGGGGGTGGTGGAGGTGGAGTACATGGGAATGTGATATCCGATCGTGCGCCGCATTGGCTCGAGGTGAGGCTCAGCGAGGGGCAGGTGCAGGGGCCAGGGTGGAGGCTAGATTCGGGTCTGTTGATGGATAAGGGGGTCTGTGAATAGCTGAGGTCGGCAATAGGAGATTACTTGGAAATGAATCAGAACGGGGTGGTGTCGGCGGCCACATTTTGTGATGCATTAAAGGTAGTGGTCCTAGGGGAGATTATCTTGTTTAAGGCACACAGGGACAGGTGGCAGAGGGAGGAGTATGTCCAGCTGTTGGACAAGATAGTTGAGGTGGACAGGAGGCACGCGGGCCCCCCACTAAAGAACTGTTGGCAGAGAGGAAGAGGTTGCAGGGGCAGTTTGATAGATTGACAACGGAGAAGGCAGTGGGTAGTTAAGGAGGGCGAGGGGGTTCAATACGAATATGGGGAGAACACAAGTCGCATGCTAGCCCATCAGCTGAGGAGGTAGGAAATCCAAAGAAATCTTAAAAGTAAGAACGGAGAGCGGAGAGGTAGTGTCAGAGCTGGCGGAGATTAATAAGACTTTCCGGGGGCACACTGAGAACTTATATGGCGGTGCCAGGTGGAGAGGAAGGGGACATGGGACAGTTCCTGGATGGCTTGGTATTCCCAAGGTTGTAGGAAGAGAGGAGGTAAGCATCGGAGGAGCCGCTGTGCCTGAAGGAGGTGATTGATAGTATGAGGGGGATAAAGTCGGGAAAGTCTCCAGGGGCAGATGGCTTTCTGGCGGAGTTCTATAAGGCATTTGCGGCGGAGTTCTATAAGGCGTTTGCACCCCTCTTTGGTGGGGATGTTTAATTATTTTTAATAAATAATTTTATTGAATTTTACATTTGTACACTGTGCAGGAGATGATTGAAATGGTTATTATTTACAATTGTCATGTGAGAGTACCTTTAAGACATGGATGTTTAAGCAATGTATCTTTAAGAAAACAGTGATGTCAGAGAGTGGGTGGAGCTGAGGTCAGGTCAGCCATTTTGCAGTTTAGTTTTGCAGTTTGGAGGAAAAGAGCTGGGTGTGTGTCTGTGTTTTGCAGTGAGCTGGATCTCTGCCATGAAAGACTATCTCTGGATCATTTGGGTGATTTAAACTTATAATAGTGAAGCCTTTAACCTGATGTGATTTTGTTTAAAGGTGTTAAGTCTCTTGGAAGTTTGAAGGAACATTTTAAGGAATTATTTACCATTGCAATGTTTTCTGAGTTATCTTTGAAGCAAGGGGTGTTAAGAGATCCAATGTTTATTTAAGATGTTAAGTTGAGTTCATGGAATAAACAGTGTTTTGTGTTTAAAAACCCACGTGTCCATAATTGTAATCCCACACCTAGGGAAAAAGCTGTGTGCTAGGAAAAGCAACACATCCATTAAAGGGAGAGGTTGGTTGAACTCCATGATACATTTTGGGGTTATGAAAACGTCTCGCCCATAACAATTGGGGGCTCGTCTGGGATAAAAGTCTATCTATTGGATTGGCTTTTGTGAACTTAAAGACAGTGAAGTATTGTTGCTTTTCCGGTGTTGTATTTTAGTCTAAGTGGGGAGAGTGTTGTGAACAATGGCTCTTTCAGAGGCTCAGAAGTTTTTGCGGGGTGGAGAATGTCACACGTAGTACTTTACGGACAGAAACGAAAAGCAGACTGTTAGATTTGGCAAGAACATTGCAGTTAACATTACCTGACAAAATGAGAAAAGATGAGGTAATTATGGCAGTGGTTGAACATTTAAAGTTGCCTGAGATAGAGTTTGACTCATTGGAAATGGCAAAAATTCAGTTGCAAATTAAACAAATGGAACATGAGAAAGAATTAAAGCGGCTTGAATATGAGAGTTAAAGAGAGGAAAAAGAAAGAGAAAGAGAGAGAGAGGAAAAAGAAAGAGAAAGTGAGAGAGAGGAAAAAGAAAGGGAAAGAGAGAGAGGGGAAAAAGAAAGAGGAAGAGAGAGAGTGGAAAAAGAAAAGGAGAGAGAAGAAAGGAGAAAAGAAAGAATAGCCCTAGCAGAACAAAAAGAAAAAGAAAGGGAGATACAGATCAGGGAAAAAGAAAAGAGAGGGAGTTTGAACTTCAGAAAATGGCCATGACACATGACAATCAGTTAAAATTGGTAGACGTAATGGGAAACGTATAGTTGGATGATGGTGATGACGAGAGTGAGAAAGAGCGTCATAGTCGAAGGCTTGGTGGGAATCTATTTAAATATGTCCAAGCATTGCCAAGGGTTGATGTGAAGGAAGTGGAAGCCTTTTTCATTTCATTTGAGAAGGTAGCTACAGGATATGTGGGTGTTACTGATTCAAACAAAGCTGGTAGGTAGAGCTAGTGAAGTGTTTGCATCACTACCGAGGAGGAATCTGGAACATATGAGGAGGTGAAGAAATCCATCTTAAGTGCACATGAGCTAGTGCCTGAAGCTTACAGACAAAGGTTTAGAAATTTAAGGAAAGAATTTGGTCAAACATACATGGAGTTTGAAAGGCTCAAACAGAGTAATTTTGATAGGTGGATAAGGGCTTTGAAAATAGACCAAACGAATGAAGCTCTCAGGGAAATTATACTTTTGGAGGAGTTTAAAAATTCAATTCCTGATGGAGTGAGAACTCATGTGGAAGAACAGATGGTTAAAACTGCGAGATTAGCAGCGGAAATGGCAGATGATTATGAATTAGTTCATAAATCAAAGATTGGTTTCCAACATCAGTTTCAGCCGGTGAGGGATAGAAACTGGGGACATGAGAAATACTCAAGTGGTAAAGGTAAAGGTGATCTGATGGGAGACAATAAAGAGAGTGTACCTCAGATTAAAAAAGAAATCCAGGAGGGTGGAAAAAAAATGAAAAGTTTCAAATGTTTTCATTGTAATAAACTAGACCATGTAAAGTCACAGTGTTGGTGGTTGAAGAAAAGCACTGGGAAGGCTGATGTGGTAAAACAGGATAAGACGGTGGGGTTTGTTAGAGTGGTAAAGGAAAGCCCAAGGGAAGCGAAGGAGGTGCAAACGATTGTACAGCCTGTTCAAGAAGTAATTGTTAAGAAGGTGCCAGATGTCTTTAAAGAATTTACTTGTGTGGGTAAAGTTTATGTATCAGGAGGAGCAGGGAAAGAAGTCACAATTTTAAGAGATACAGGGGCTAGTCAATCTTTAATGGTAAGAGATGAGGAATTATGTAGTTTGGGAAGAATGTTGCCAGAAAAGGTGGTGATATGTGGAATCCAGGGTGAGAGGAGTAGCGTTCCATTATATAAGGTAAGGTTGGAAAGTCCAGTGAAGTGTGGTGAAGTGGTAGTAGGAGGAATAGAGAAACTATCTTGTCCAGGCATACAGTTTATCTTGGGTAATGATATAGCTGGATCGCAGGTAGGAGTGATGCCTACTGTGGTTGATAAGCCAGTGGAAAATCAGTCAACTGAAGTATTGAAGGACAAATATCCTGGGATTTTTCCGGATTGTGTAGTAACAAGGTTGCAAAGTCACAGGTTAAGAGAAGAGGAGAAATCAAAGAGTGAAGATGAAGTTGAAGTGCAATTATCAGAAACGATTTTTGATCAGATGGTTGAAAAAGAACAAGAACAGGTGGAGGATGAGGCGGATATTTTTAATTCAGGAAAATTGGCGGAGTTACAACAGAAAGATGTAGACATAAAACGGATATATCAGAAAGCATATACGGAAGAGGAATCTGAGAGTATACCAGAGTGTTATTACCGTAAAAATGATGTCTTGATGAGAAAATGGAGACCTTTACATATGCAGGCGGATGAAAAGTGGGCAGATGTTCATCAAGTAGTATTGCCGATAGGGTATAGAAAGGAGGTGTTGCGAGTTGCACATAAGGTACCAGTGGGAGGTCATTTGGGAATAAGGAAAACTTAAGCTAAAATCCAGAAACATTTTTATTGGCCTGGACTACATAAAGATGTAGTTACATTTTGTCAATCATGTCACACATGTCAAGTGATAGGGAAACCTCAAGCAGTGATAAAACCAGCACCCTTAATACCCATTCCAGCATTTGAGGAACCTTTTACAAGGGTCCTAATCGATTGTGTAGGACCGCTTCCTAAAACAAAAAATGGGAATCAATATCTGTTGACTGTAATGGATGTGTCTACTAGGTTTCCAGAGGCCATTCCAGTACGTAATATTACAGCTAAAAGGATTGTGGACGAGTTACTTCAATTCTTTACTCGATATGGACTACCCACAGAAATTCAATTGGATCAAGGAACGAATTTTACTTCAAAGTTATTCAAAGAAGTTATGGATAGCTTAGGAATAAAACAATTTAAATCAACTGCGTACTATCCAGAATCGCAGGGAGCGTTAGAAAGGTGGCCTCAGACATTAAAGACAATGTTGAGGGCATATTGTCAAGATTATCCAGAGGATTGGGATAAAGGAATCCCATTCGTATTGTTTGCAATTAGGGATGCACCTAATGAGTCTACCAAATTTAGTCCTTTTGAACTAATTTTTGGTCATGAGGTAAGAGGACCTCTTAAATTGATTAAGGAAAAATTGGTGGGTGAGAAATCGGAAATTACACTATTGGATTATGTGTCAAATTTTAGGGAACGATTAAATAGAGCAGGTGAATTGGCTAGACAACATTTGAAAGTTGCACAAAATGTGATGAAACGGGTAATGGACAAGAAATCCAAAGTTCGTAGTTTTGCCAGTGGGGATAAAATTTTAGTGTTGTTACCAGTGTTAGGTGAGCCTTTAAAAGCTAGGTTTTGTGGACCGTATCACATTGAAAGGAAATTAAGTGAGGTGAATTATGTGGTAAAAACACCAGATAGAAGGAAGACTCACCGAATGTGTCATGTGAATATGCTTACAAGGTACTTTGAAAGGGAAGGAGAGAAAAAGGAGGTTTTAATGATTGTAACTCAAAGTGACAAACCAAATCCAGATGACTGTGAATTTGGCATACCTCAAATTAAATTGGAAAATGAGGATGTTCTTAAAAATTGGGATGAATTGTTAAGTTACCTTCCAGAGAAAAAGCGAACTGACCTGAAAGAGTTATTGATATCACATGGGCAAGTTTGTAGAGATAAATTGGGAAGTACTAAAATGGCTATACATGATATAGATGTGGGAAATGCTGTTCCTATCAAACAACATCCATATCGACTTAATCCTTTAAAATTGGCACAGGTTAACAGAGAGATTGAGAGTATGCTGAAGAATGGCATAATTGAAGTGGGTTGCAGCCAATGGAGCTCACCTATAGTGATGGTACCTAGACCAGATGGTACCCAACGGTTGTGTGTGGACTACAGAAAGGTGAATGCAGTTACAAGAACGGACTCTTATCCTATCCCATGTTTGAGGGATTGTATTGAGAAAGTGGGACAATCTGCTTTTATTTCCAACTTCCAGACATGGAAAGAGCATTTAAAACATCGTACGGCGTTCTTCGCTCGACTTCAGGAGGCGGGTTTGGTGATGAACCTAGCTGAAAGTGAATTTGGAGAAGCCCAAATCACTTTCCTTACGGAGTTTCCGGTACCCTCAAGACAAAGTGAAATAATGCGATTTCTTGGCATGGGTGGATTTGATCGAACATTTGTGCAAAAGTTTTGTGGCGTGATTACTCCGCTGATGGAATTACTGAAGAAACGTAAAAAATGTCAATGGACAGCGGACTTTCAACAGGCATTGACTGCCTGAAAGCTGTGATCACCAATGTTCCTGTATTTGAGCATTGGAAGGGACTCTGTGGTCAGATTGAACTAAAGAATCTGATTATAAAGAGAAATGCCGAGGAGTAGAGGAATGGATGGATCGTGCAGAGACTTTGTTCAAAGAGACTGTCAATCGAGAAGGATTTCGGTTGGAGGAAGAAGAACAAAGAAAAATGGTCTATATTATTATACCTGCTTAGGAATACAAAAAAGCACGAAAAGACAGAACTCAGGAGAGGTTACGATAGTCCCCATCCCACAAAATATGACACAGTGTATGGAAAGGCTCAGTAAACCAAGGTCCACCACACTAAGAAAACAAAAAGGGACGGTCAATAGAGAATTAAAGGTGCTATATTTAAATGCGCGCAGTGTACGGAACAAGGTGGATGAGCTTGTGGCCCAGATTGTGGCTGGCAGGTATGATGTGGTAGGCATCACAGAGACGTGGTTGCAGGGAGTTCAGGACTGGCATTTAAACATCCAGGGATTCACAACCTATCGAAAAGACAGAGAGGTGGGCAGAGGGGGCGGGGTTGCCTTGTCAATTAGGAATGAAATTAAATCAATAGCACTAAACGACATAGGGTCAGATGATGTGGAGTCTGTGTGGGGAGAGTTGAGGAACCACAAAGGCAAAAAAACCATAATGGGAGTTATGTACAGGCCTCCTAACAGTGGTCACACCAGGGGCACAAAATGCACCACGAAATAGAAAGTGCATGTCAGAAAGGCAAGGTCACAGTGATCATGGAGGACTTCAATATGCAGGTGAACTGGCTAAATAATGCTGCCAGTGGACCCAAGGAAAGGGAATTTATTGAATGTTTACAGGAGGGCTTTTTGGAACAGCTTGTGATGGAGCCCACAAGGGGACAGGCCATTCTGGACTTAGTGTTATGTAATGAGCCAGACTTGATTAAAGATCTTAAAGTAAGGGAATACTTAGGAGGCAGTGATCATAATATGGTAGAATTCAATCTCCAATTTGAAAGAAAGAAGGTAGAATCAGATGTAAAGGTGTTACAGTTAAATAAAGGTAACTACAGGGGCATGAGGGAGGAACTGACGAAAATCGACTGGGAGCAGAGCCTAGTGGGAAAGATAGTAGAACAGCAATGGCAGGAGTTTCTGGGGGTAATTGAGGACACAGTACAGAGGTTCATCCCAAAGAAAAGAAAGGTTAGCAGAGGGGGGTTAGGCAGCCATGGCTGACAAAGGAAGTTAGGGAATGCATCAAAGTAAAAGAAAAAGCCTATAATGTGGCAAAGAGTAGTGGGAAGTCAGAAGATTGGGAAGGCTACAAAAACAAACAGAGGATAACAAAGAGAGAAATAAGGAAAGAGAGGATCAATTATGAAGGTTGGCTAGCCAGTAACATTAGGAATGATAGTAAAAGTTTCTTTAAATACATTAAAAACAAACGGGAGGCAAAAGTAGACATTGGGCCGCTCCAAAATGACGCTGGTAATCTAGTGATGGGAGACAAGGAAATAGATGAGGAACTAAATAAGTACTTTGCGTCAGTCTTCACAGTGGAAGACATGAGTAATATCCCAACAATTCAGGAGAGTCAGGGGGCAGAGTTGAATATGGTAGCCATCACAAAGGAGAAAGTGCCAGAGAAACTAAGAGGTCTAAAATTGATAAATCTCCGGGCCCAGATGGGCTACATCCTAGAGTTCTAAAGGAGAGAACTGAAGAAATAGTGGAGGCATTAGTTATGATCTTTCAAAAGTCACTGGAGTCAGGGAAAGTCCCAGAGGATTGGGAAATCACTGTTGTAACCCCCCTGTTCAAGAAGGGAACAAGGAAAAAGATGGAAAATTATAGGCCAATTAGCCTAACCTCGGTTGTTGGCAAGATTCTCGAATCCATTGTTAAGGATGAGATTTCGAAATTCTTGGAAGTGCAGGGTCGGATTAGGACAAGTCAGCATGGATTTAGTAAGGGGAGGTCGTGCCTGACAAACCTGTTAGAGTTCTTTGAAGAGATAACAAATAGGTTAGACCAAGGAGAGCCAATGGATGTTATCTATCTTGACTTCCAAAAGGCCTTTGATAAGGTGCCTCACAGGAGACTGCTGAGTAAAATAAGGGCCCATGGTATTCGAGGCAAGGTACTAACATGGATTGATGATTGGCTGTCAGGCAGAAGGCAGAGAGTTGGGATAAAAGGTTCTTTTTCGGAATGGCAACTGGTGACGAGTGGTGTCCCTCAGGGTTCAGTGTTGGGGCAACAGCTGTTCTCTTTATATATTAACGATCTAGATGACGGAACTAGGGGCATTCTGGCTAAGTTTGCCGGTGATACAAAGATAGGTGGAGTGGCAGGTAGTATGGAGGAGGTGGGGAGGCTGCAGAAAGATTTAGACAGTTTAGGAGAGTGGTCAAGAAATGGCTGATGAAATTCAACGTGGCCAAGTGCGAGGTCTTGCACTTTGGAAAAAAGAATAGAGGCATGGACTATTTTCTAAACGGTGACAAAATTCATAATGCTGAAGTGCAAAGGGACTTGGGAGTCCTAGTCCAGGATTCTCTAAAGGTAAACTTGCAAGTTGAGTCCGTAATTAAGAAAGCAAATGCAATGTTGTCATTTATCTCAAGAGGCTTGGAATATAAAAGCAGGGATGTACTTCTGAAGCTTTATAAAGCATTAGTTAGGCCCATTTAGAATTTAGAATGAGCAATTTTGGGCCGCACACCTCAGGAAGGACATACTGGCACTGGAGCGGGTCCAGCGGAGATTCATACGGATGATCCCAGGAATGGTAGGCCTAACATACGATGAACGTCTGAGGATCCTGGGATTATATTCATTGGAGTTTAGGAGATTGAGGGGAGATCTAATAGAAACTTACAAGATAATGAATGGCTTAGATAGGGTGGACGTAGGGAAGTTGTTTCCATTAGCAGGGGAGACCAGGACCCCGGGGCAGAGCCTTAGAATAAAAGGGAGTCACTTTAGAACAGAGATGAGGAGAAATTTCTTCAGCCAGAGAGTGGTGGGTCTGTGGAATTCATTGCCACAGAGGGCGGTGGAGGCCGGGACGTTAAGTGTCTTTAAGACAGAAGTTGATCAAATATGGGTTGCCCCAAGGGAATGCATTCAGGTATATGCAACTGAGGGCTTTTGCGAGGCAACAGGTGAGGGAATTCCCGCAGCTCCCGACACAAGAGGTGCAGGACAGAGTGATCTCAAAGACATGGGTGGGGGATGGTAAGGTGTCAGATATATATAGGGAAATGAGGGACGAGGGGGAGACTATGGTAGATGAACTAAAAGGGAAATGGGAAGAAGAGCTGGGGGAGGAGATCGAGGAGGGGCTGTGGGCAGATGCCCTAAGCAGGGTAAACTCGTCGTCCTCGTGTGCCAGGCTAAGCCTGATTCAGTTTAAGGTATTACACAGGGCGCATATGACTGGAGCACGGCTCAGTAAATTTTTTGGGGTGGAGGATAGGTGTGCGAGGTGCTCGAGAAGCCCAGCGAATCATACCCATATGTTTTGGTCATGCCCGGCACTACAGGGGTTTTGGATGGGGGTGACAAAGGTGCTTTCAAAAGTAGTGGGGGTCCAGGTCGAACCAAGCTGGGGGTTGGCTATATTTGGGGTTGCACAACAGCCGGGAGTGCAGGAGGCGAGAGAGGCCGATGTTTTGGCCTTTGCGTCCCTAGTAGCCCGGCGCAGGATATTGTTAATGTGGAAAGAAGCCAAGCCCCCTGGGGTGGAGACCTGGATAAATGACATGGCAGGGTTTATAAAGTTAGAGCGGATTAAGTTCGTTCTAAGGGGGTCGGCTCAAGGGTTCACCAGGCGGTGGCAGCCGTTCGTCGAATACCTCGCAGAAAGATAGATGGAATGGGAAAAAGAGGGCAGCAGCAGCAGCCCAGGATCGGGGGGGGGGGGGGGGGGGGGAGGGGGGGGAGAGGGGGGGGGGGGGAGGGGGGGGGGGGAGGAGGAACCAGAAGGACTCTCAGGGTTGTTAATATATACTGTATAATATGTATAGGTCGTTGCGACAGATAATTATATATTGGACTGTTAAATTATATTTTTGGAGAGTGTTACTTGTGATAAGGCAGTTGCCAATTAGGGTTAGCTTTCATTTTTGTTATTTATTATTCATTTTTTGTTTATAAAATAGGTCATTGTTATTTGTGTTGTTATAATATTGTGTAAAGGATGCACAATGTACTGTGTTGGTTGACCAAAAATTTTCAATAAAATATTTATTAAAAAAAATAAAACCATTAAAAAAAAAAGACAGAAGTTGATCAATTCTTGATTTCTCGAGGAATTAAGAGCTATGGAGAGAGAGCGGGTAAATGGAGTTGAAATCAGCCATGATTGAATGGTGGAGTGGACTCGATGGGCCGAATGGCCTTACTTCCACTCCTATGTCTTATGGTCTTATGGTCTTATACCTGTTTGGGTGTGTTGTTTTCTTTAAATGAAAATGTATATTTACTGTGTGCATTTCTTAGTGGATGGTGCAAAAGTGAAAATGAAACCATCTTGAAGTTGATGGGTTTTTTTTTCTTGGGGGGAGGTGTCATGTGAGAGCACCTTTAAGACAGGGATGTTTAAGCAATGTACCTTGAAGAAAACAGTGATGTCAGAGAGTGGGGGGAGCTGAGGTCAGGTCAGCCATGTTGCAGTTTAGTTTTGCAGTTTGGAAGAAAAGAGCTGGGTGTTTGTCTGTGTTTTGCAGTGAGCTGGATCTCTGCCATGAAAGACTATCTCTGGATCATTTGGGTGATTTAAACTTATAATAGTGAAGCCTTTAACCTGATGTGATTTTGTTTAAAGGTGTTAAGTCTCTTGGAAGTTTGAAGGAACATTTTAAGGAATTATTTACTATTGCAATATTTTCTGAGTTATCTTTGAAGTAAGGGGTGTTAAGAGGTCCAATGTTTATTTAAGATGTTAAGTTGAGTTCATGGAATAAACAGTGTTTTGTGTTTAAAAATCCACGTGTCCATAATTGTAATCCCACACCTAGGGAAAAAGCTGTGTGCTAGGAAAAGCAACACATCCATTAAAGGGAGAGGTTGGTTGAACTCCATGATACATTTTGGGGTTCTGAAAACGCCTCGCCCATAACACAATTTACATGTTGTTCATTTTTTTTGGCACCCCCTCTCCCTCCCTTGTCTCCCCCCCCCCCCCCCCCCCCTCTCCCCTTTCCTGATATTTTCGGGCCCTGTCTTAGGCCTTTTCCTCTGCCCTAGATGGATTCTCTATCACCAATTTTGCTCTCATGGCTTTGTGGGCTCTGGTCCCCTCGCCAGTCTCTCCCTGGGTACCCTCCTGGTGTTTCCTTTGGTCTCTCCCCCATTGCCCCCCCCCCTTCTTCCTGTAACCTTTATATGGTACTGATGATTCCTGTGCACTCTCCCACCCCCCTCCCTTCCTATCAATTATTGCCTTAGAACAGGTCTTGTAACAGGCTGATGAATGGCCCCCATGCTTTGTGGAAGCCATCGTCCGATCCAGATGGAGGAATTCCAACAGATCTGCCAGCCAGTCCGCAGCTGTGGGTGGTGCTGCTGACCAGCCGATCAGGATCCTCTAGCGGGCGATTAAGGAAGCAAAAGCAAGGGCGTCACCCCTCTTCCTCATATGAAGTTTGGGCTGGTCCGATACCTCACGGCTCCACCCTTACCCCCACAACCTTGGACATTGCCTTGGGCAAGCCCAAAATATGTGGGCGTGGCTGACCGGGCCTCCTTGACACCTCCGAGAAGAACCTGTTCATTCAGATTCTGGTTAGGTGTGCTCTGTGCACCACTTTAAACTGCATGAGACAGCCTTGTGCAGGAGGGAGTTGAGTTTGCACTACTCAATGCTTCGTTCCAGAGTCCCCAACCCACTTCCGTCCTGTTTAAGTAATGTTTCCCAATTTATCATAGCCAACTCGGACCTCATATCATTGCAATTTCTTTTATTAAGATTCCGTGTCTCAGAATCTATTACGTTACTCTCCATCTTGATGAAAAATTCAACACGTTATGATCGCTCATCCCCAAGGAGTGTTGCACAACTAGATTGCCACAGATTCCTTTGTCATTACACAACACCCAGTCTAGGATGGCCTGTTCTCTAGTTGGGTCTTCAACATAACGGTCCAGAAAATCATTCCTATTCACTCAAGGAATTCCTCCTCTACGGTATTGTGACTAATTTAATTTGCCCAAACTATATGCAGATTAAATCACAAATAATTACAGATGTTTCTTTATTGCCTGTGTCTCTAATTTCCTGCTTAGTGCCAATCCCAACATCACAGTTTGGGGGTCAATATATAGTGTATTTTGCTCCTTTCTCAGCTCTACACATACAGATTCCACATTGCATTTCCTCACTATTGCATTAATTTCCTCTTCAACCAGCAATGTAATGCCACCTCATTTTTCTTTTTGCCTGTCCTTCCTAAATATTGAATACCACTGGATGTTCTGTTCCCATCACTGATCACCCAGCTGCCAAGTCTCTGTAATCCCGATTATATCATTCCCGTTTACATCTATTTGCACGCTTAATTCATCCACATTATTGTGAATGCTCCGCACTTTAAGTCACAAAGCCTTCAGTCTTTTCTTTTTCACACTACTTGTCCAGTTCCAACTATTTTTCATTGTGGTCTTGCTGAATCTGGCCCTTGTTTTCTCTAACTATCATTTTTCTTATTCCACTTTCTGTCTTTTGCTTTTGTCCTTGCTTTCCCCTCCTCTGATTCCTTGCATAGGTCCCCCCCTGCCATTTTAGTTTAAACCCTCCCCAGTCACTCTAGTAAATACTCTCCCGAGGGCATCAGTACTAGTCCTGTCCAGGTGTAACTCGGCCAGTTTGTACTGGTCCCACCTCCTCCAGAACCAATCCCAATGTCCCAGGAATCTGAAACCCTCCCACTCACAACATCTCTTCAGGCACATATTCATCTGCTACATCCTGCTATTTCTACTCTGACTAGCACGTGGCACTGGTAGTAATGCTGAGATCACTATCTTTGAAGTTCGACTTCTCAATCTTTCTTCCTAACTCTCTATATTCTCCTTTTAGAACTTCTTCCCTTTTTTTTAACCTATGGCATTTGTACAAATGTGTACCATGACCACTGCTGTTCACCATCCCCATCCGGAATGTCCTGTAACCGCTATGAGACATCCTGGGCGACATTCTCCGACCCCCCCGCCGGGTCGGAGAATCGCCGGGGGCTGGCGTGAATCCCGCCCCCGCCGGTTGCCGAAGTCTCCGGCACAGGATATTCGGCGGGGGCGGGAATCGCGCCGCGCCGGTTGGCGGGCCCCCCGCTCGATTCTCCGGCCCGGATGGGCCGAAGTCCCGCCGATAAATTGCCTGTCCCGACGGCGTAAATTAAATCACCTACCTTACCGGCGGGATGAGGCAGCGTGGGCAGGCTCCGGGGTCCTGGGGGGGGGCGCGGGGCGATCTGACCCCGGGGGGTGCCCCCACGGTGGCCTGGCCCGCGATCGGGGCCCACCGATCCGCGGGCGGGCCTGTGCCGTGGGGGCACTCTTTCCCTTCCGCCTCCGCCACGGTCTCCACCATGGCGGAGGTGGAAGAGACTCCCTCCACTGCGCATGCGTGGGAAACTGTCAGCGGCCGCTGACGCTCCCGCGCATGCGCCGCCCGGAGATGTCATTTCCGCGCCAGCTGGCGGGGCAACAAAGGCCATTTCCGCCAGCTGGCGGGGCGGAAATTCCTCCGGCCCCTCAATGTTGGGGCTCGGCCCCCAAAGATGCGGAGCATTCCGCACCTTTGGGGCGGCGCGATGCCCGTCTGATTGGCGCCGTTTTGGGCGGCAGTCGGCGGACATCGCACCGTTTCCGGAGAATTTCGCCCCCTATTTATTTATTAAAGTTTTTAACACAATTTTTCTCCCTTACAAACAATAATCCCCCCCCCCCCCCCCCCCCCCCCCGGTAACAAGAAAAAAGAGACGAGAAATCGCGCGGAGCAAGATATATACATGGCAAAATAGTATTTACATAGCTTTGTACACTGGCTCTCTCCCATACGTGCCAGTTTCCCCGACTCTTCATGTTATCTCTTGCTCATCCACCCCCCCAGGCAGCTCCCCCCCCCCCCCCCCCGGACATCCTCACCACTCCCCCCCCCCCACCCCCGCCAGGTTGCTGCTGCTGCTGACCGAACTTACTCTAACGCTCCGCGAGATAGTCTACGAACGGTTGCCACCGCCTGTAGAACCCCTGCGCAGACCCTCTCAAGGCAAACTTAATCCTCTCCAAATTTATGAACCCAGCCATATAGTTTATCCAGGCCTCCAGGCTGGGGGGCTTTGCCTCCTTCCACATTAGCAAGATCCTTCGCCGGGCTACTAGGGATGCAAAGGCCAGAATACCGGCCTCTTTCGCCTCCTTCACTCCCGGTTCGTCCACTACTCCGAATATTGCTAGCCCCCAGCTTGTCTTGACCCGGACTTTCACCACCTGAGATGTTGCTCCCGCCACTCCTCTCCAGAACCCCTCCAGTGCCGGGCATGACCAAAACATATGGACATGGTTCGCTGGGCACCCTGAGCACCTTCCACATCTGTCCTCTGCCCCAAAGAACCTGCTCAACCTCGCCCCCGTCAAGTGAGCTCTGTGAACCACCTTAAATTGTATAAGGCTGAGCCTGGCACACGAGGAGGAGGAGGAATTAACCCTATCCAGGGCATCAGCCCACAGACCTTCCTCGATCTCCCCCCCCCAGCTCCTTCTCCCATTTACCCTTCAACTCTTCTACCAGCGCTTCCCCCTCTTCTTTCATCTCCTGGTGTATTGCCGACACCTTGTCCTCCCCAACCCATGCACCCGAGATCACCCTGTCTTGAATTTCTTGCCAGGAGCAACGGGAATTCCCTCACCTGTCTCCTCACAAAAGCCCTCACCTGCATATATCTAAAGGCATTTCCTGCGGGTAACTCGAACTTCTCCTCCAGTGCCCCTAAGCTCGCAAACGTCCCGTCAATGAACAGGTCCCCCAGTCTTCTAATCCCCGCCCGATGCCAGCTCTGGAACCCCCCGTCCATCTTCCCCGGAACAAACCGGTGGTTACCTCTGATCGGGGACCATACCGATGCTCCCATTGCGCCCCGGTGCCGTCTCCACTGGCCCCAGATCCTTAACGTTGCCGCCACCACCGGGCTCGTGGTATACTTTGTCGGCGAGAACGGCAGCGGTGCCGTCACCAACGCCCCCAGGCACGTTCCTTTACAGGCCGCCATCTATATCCTCTTCCATGCCGCCCCCTCTCCCTCCATAACCCACTTGCGGATCATCGCCACATTTGCTGCCCAGTAGTAGCTCCCTAGATTTGGCAGCACCAACCCTCCTCGGTCCCTACTGCGTTCCAGGAACCCACTCCTTACCCTCAGGGTCTTATTCACCCACACAAACCCCATAATACTCCTACCTACTCTCTTAACAAAGGCCTTGGTGATCACAATGCGGAGGAACTGAAACACAAACAGAAACCTCGGGAGAACCACCATTTTGACCGACTGCACTCTACCCGCCAGCGAGAGTGGTAACATGTCCCATCTTTTGAAGTCCCCCTCCATTTGCTCCACCAATCTCATCAGGTTCAGTTTATGTAGGGCCCCCCAACTCCTGGCTATCTGGATCCCCAGATACCGAAAGCTCCCCTCCGCCTTCCTCTTTCCTGGTCCCCTGCCTGTAACACAAAGAGCTCACTCTTCCCTACATTGAGCTTGTAGCCCGAAACCTCCCCAAACTCCCTTGGAGTCTGCATGACCTCCACCATCCCCTCCATTGGGTCTGCCACGTACAGCAACAGGTCATCCGCATATAGCGACACCCGATGCTCTTCTCCCCCTCGGACCACCCCCCTCCATTTATTAGACTCCCTCAATGACATGGCCAATGGTTCGATCGCCAATGCGAACAACAGGGGGGACAGGGGGCACCCCTGCCTCGTCCCTCGGTACAGTCGAAAGTACTCCGACCTCCGCCGGTTCGTCACTACACTCACCACCGGGGCTCTGTAAAGGAGCTTAACCCAACTAATAAACCCTCCCCCGAACCCAAACCTACGCAGCGCCTCCCAGAGGTACTCCCACTTTACTCGGTCAAAGGCCTTTTCCGCGTCCATAGCTGCCACTATCTCCGCCTCTCCCTCCTCCGATGGCATCATCATCACGTTTAAAAGCCGCCGCATGTTTGTGTTTAATTGCCTGCCCTTTACAAATCCCGTCTGGTCTTCATGGATCACCCCCGGGACACAGTCCTCGATCCTCGTGGCCAGCACTTTTGCCAGAAACTTTGCATCCACATTGAGGAGCGAGATCGGCCTGTACGATCCACATTGCAGTGGGTCCTTGTCCCGCTTTAAGATCAAAGAAATTGTCACTTCCGACATTGTCAGGGGCAGGGTCCCCTCCTCTCTTGCCTCGTTAAAGGTCCTCACTAGTAACGGGGCCAACAGGTCTACATACTTCCTGTAGAACTCCACCGGGAACCCGTCCGGTCCCGGGGCCTTCCCCGCCTGCATACTCCCCAAACCCTTGCTCTGCTCCTCCAACCCAATTGGTGCCCCAAGCCAGCCACCTCCTGCTCTTCCACCCTCGGGAATCTCAGTTGGTCTAGGAATCGTCTCATACCCTCTTCCCCCGTTGGGGGCTGGGATCTGTACAGCTCTTCATAGAAGGCCTTAAATACCTTGTTTATTTTCATCGCACTCCGAACCGTGGCTCCCCTTCCATCCTTGACTCCCGCTATTTCCCTCTCTGCCATCCTCTTACAGAGCTGGTGTGCCAGCATCCGACTAGCCTTTTCCCCATTCTCGTAGATCGCCCCCTGCGCTTTCCTCCACTGTGCCTCCGCCTTCCCTGTGGTCAACAGGTCAAACTCCGTCTGGAGCCGTCGTCTTTCCCCAAGTAATCTATCCTCCGGGGCCTCTGCGTATCTCCTGTCCACTCTCAAATTCTCCCCCACTAACCTCTCCCTTTCCATGCCCTCTGTCTTCTGCCTATGAGCCCTAATGGAGATTAGCTCTCCCCTGATCACCGCCTTCAACGCCTCCCATACCACCCCCACCCGCACCTCCCCGTTGTCATTGGCCTCCAAGTACCTTTCGATACACCCCCTCACCTTCCCACACACCACCTCGTCCGCCAGCAGTCCCACATCCAGCCGCCACAGCGGGCATTGGTCCCTCTCCTCTCCCAGCGCCAGTTTCACCCAGTGCGGGGCATGGTCCGAAACGGCTATGACCGAATACTCCGTCCCCTCCTCCCTCGGGATAAGCGCCCTGCCCAGAACAAAAAAATCTATCCGGGAGTGGGCTTTGTGTACATGGGAGAAGAAAGACAATTCCCTGGTCTGCGGTCTTGCAAACCGCCATGGGTCCACTCCCCCCATCTGATCCATAAACCCCCTGAGCACCTTGGCCACCGCCGGCCTCTTTCCAGTCCTTGATTTGGAGCGGTCCAGTGCTGGATCCAACACTGTATTGAAGTCCCCTCCCATTATCAGGCCTCCTATCTCCAGGTCCAGAATGCGCCCCAACATGCGCTTCATGAATCCTGCATCATTCCAGTTCGGGCCGTATACGTTTACCAACACTACCCACGTCCTTTGCAGCCTACCGCTCACCATTGCATATCGCCCTCCATTGTCCACTACAATAGTCTTGGCCTCAAATGACACCCGCTTTCCCACCAATATTGCCAGCCCTCTATTCTTCGCGTCCAGTCCCGAGTGGAATACCTGTCCTACCCATCCCTTTCTTAGCCTGACCTGGTCCGCCACCTTCAGGTGTGTCTCTTGGAGCATGACCACGTCTGCCTTCAGTCCCTTTAAGTGCGCGAACACTTGAGCCCTCTTCACCGGCCCATTCAGGCCCCTCACGTTCCACGTTATCAGCCAGATTGGAGGAGTTTTCACCCCCCCCCCGCCCCCCCCCCCCCCCCCCCCCGCCCCGCTGACTAGCCATCTCCTTTCCTGGGCCAGTCCCGTGTCCACACCTCCCTCACCCTCCAGTCCCCCAGACGGGGACCCCCGTCCCGACCACCTCTTCTATGTCCCATTCCCTTTCGGCCAGTGCAGCAGCAACCCTTTCCGCCCCCCTTCCCTCCCCCGCTAGACCCCTGTCTAGCTTTTTTTGCTCCCCCATGTCACTCCCGTAAGTCAGCTGACACCTGCTGACCCCAGCTACCCCCGCTATCCCATTGACCTCCCCGTGTGGGAGTTCCCCCTCCCATCTTTCTTCCCGCGCGCGGGAAAAACAAAAAACCCCGCGCTTTCCAAAGACCGCTCCACCCCCTCTGGCGCAGCTCCTGTTGCGGCCTTGTCTCTCTCTCCCCCAGCCCATGTAACATTTCCTGCGCGTGATTGTGATTGACCCGCTATATACAACAACCATCACACATCAAACCTCAAATATCCCCTCCACCCTCACAAACCCTCAGTTAGAGTCCAACTTTTCGGTTTGTATAAATGTCCACGCCTCTTCAGGCGTTTCAAAGTACTAGTGTTGGCCCTTGTATGTGACCCACAGTCGCACTGGCTGCAGCATTCCGAATTTCACTTCTTTCTGGTGCAACACCGTTTTGGCCCGGTTGAAACCCGCTCTCCGCTTTGCAACCTCCGTGCTCCAGTCTGGGTATATTCGGATCTCTGCATTGTCCCACTTACTGCTCCGCTCCTTCTTGGCCCATTTCAGGACCCACTCTCTGTCCGTGAATCGGTGGAACCTCACCACCATCGCCCTTGGCGGCTCATTTGCCCGGGGCCTACTCGCCAGCACACGGTGTGCCCCGTCCAACTCCAGGGGCCTCCTTGCCCATCATTGCCCCGAGCATCGTGCTCGCGTATGCCCCGGCACCGGCCCCTCCGCTCCTTCAGGGAGACCCAGGATCCGCAGATTATTTCTCCTTGACCTGTTCTCCAGGTCTTCGAGTCTTCCCGCCCACCTCCTGTGTAGCGCCTCGTTCTGCTCCACTCTCATCACCAGGCCAGAGATCTCGTCCTCGTTCTGACCAACTCTTTTTTGTACCTCCTGGATCTGAACCTCGTGGGCCTTCTGGGTGATCCCTAGTCCTTCGATTGCCGAAAGCATAGGCGCCAGCATTTCCTTACGCATCTCCTCGCGCTGCTCCTTGAAGCAGTGCTTGATAAACTCCTGCAGCTCCACTTTGTCTCTGGCCACCGCCATTTTGTCTTTTTTTCCCGGTTTTTCCCGTTGCTCCAATGCCACTTTTGTGGCCGTTACACTTCGAGTCCATTACATAAAAGTTGGAGGGGGACCTCCCTCTTACCTTCCCCACAGGTTGGTATCAAAAAAAGTTCCGTTGGGGCTCTTCTAACGAGCTCAAATGTCCGTGGTAGCGGGAGCTGCCGAATCACGCGGCTCAGCTCCGCATAGCCGCAACCGGAAGTCCGCTTTGAGACATCCTAGACGCTAGCATCAGGGAGGCAACATACCATCCTGGAGTCTCGTTGACGGCCACAACAATGCCTACCGATCCCCCATACATTTGAATCCCCTATAACTATTTCATTCCCACACATTTTACTCCTCTCTGCAGCAGAATCAACCATGGTGCAACAAATTTGGCTGTTGCTGCTTTCCCCTGAGAGGCCAACAGTATCCAAAGCGGTACATCTGTTTAGCAGGGGAATGGGTGAGAATTTGCTATTCTCAGTCCGGATGAAATGATCAATCGAACACCAAGTCACTTCAACATATGTTTATTCACGGCCGGGGCTGCACCACTGTACTTCGGGGGAGCACAGCAGCAAGCCAATATTAGTACATTCGACAGTAGCTTATATACAATATGACACTGTCTCTTTTCTGAGGACGGCCCCCTTAGAAGCCCAAGTTAGGGACACATTCTGTTGCTCTCAGCTAAATTATTATTATCTTTAGAATGAGGAACCCATTCCCTCAGCTGCGTCCTGGTATTGCAGACTGTCTAGTGCAAAAGCAGAAGCGATTAATCTCGAACGTCAAGTACACATTTTACACAAAGCTTTGACATTCTATTTCCCATCAAGCTCCAATTCTATCTTGAGCCAAACTCTCATTTCCCCCTTTTATCATTTTATGATAACTTCTAATCCATAGCCACTTGCCTCAGTCTTTCCCATTCTATCTGCACTTCTATCATTTTCTTACGTTCCTCTGCACCTTCTTTCTCATCCATTAGCTCTTCAAGGCTCACTTCATGTTGCTGTATTAACTGTTGGGAAATTACTGCTGCACCGACACTTTTACACAAGCATTTCATTAGGAAGCTAAGCATGATTATTACAAGTATTACAACTACCAGGATTATTAATCCCTGCACCAGGTAAGACCCCCATGATCCGTCAAACAACCAATCTACCCACCCACCGCTTGATGTTTCATGCAGTTTCTTAACCTCTTTGCGGATATGAGGCGGGTGATGTTCTCCGAACTATCGGGGATGCAGGTGCGACATTCTGAACCGATCACGGCACATGTCCCAACTTTGTTTGCAAGGAGGTAATCTAGGGCCATTCGGTTTTGCAGGGCTACGGCTCTTATTGCTACCATTTCATTATTTATCTCTGCCAATGCTTCAGTGGTGTCATTTGCTACCTCCTGCAGGATTTTTGCTACCTTCCTTATTTCCTATATTGCAAGAGCTACCCCGATAGCGGGAAGCAGGATCCCAAAGTATCGTTGCGTTTCGGTTATTGCTCTCTTTCATCGCTTCATCATTTGGTAATGGTCGCCTAGATTGGCGAGGTGGTGTATGAAGGGGACTACATACCCCAGATAGCAGGATCTCGTCCAATTCTCTGGCAGCCAGGGATATGCCTTGTGGCCACAAAGTACGTCCCAATGTATGAAGTGAGTTTGTCCACGTCAAACCCTTCAGCCATCTGGGAGTACTTGAAGGTACCTGTCCCGTTAGCGTATGGGACGTCTAGTGTACACCCATAAAACTGAGGAGACGCATATACGGGATAGACCTTGGATGTGTTGGCCACTACAAATTTGTGCTTGCATCGACTAGCACCAACGAATATTCGTTTAACCACATTCCTTACTAAACATATTATTCCCAGTGGTCTTCCCATGTTGGTGGTATTAGTGAGGGTAAGAAACGGAGGCTGGTGAGATCGGTCATAACTTGGTTGGTACCACATCTCAAAGGTGTTCATTGGATACCCCCCCTCTTTCCAGGGTCTTGGGGATATGGGGAGAAACGATAAACTAGAAGCTGCCCCGCTGTCTGGGTGTCTTACCACAGATAGGATTCTTATTGTCCTAGGGGATTGACGAGAACCATTTTGGTAAATATACCATTCTACTGTTTCTGACAGGTTAAGCGGAACAGGTCTGAGGGGGATCCCTCCCTTAGCATGGGTCGGGATATGTGTACATACCCAGCAACCAGAAACATTCATATTCTTTGCGTACACATATGACATATACAGATACGTGTTCACACGTAATTCCCTTTTTTATTTTGCATCTTTACCCTCCCTTGGTCAACGCATCCCAAGGGTAAAGTCTTATTTTTGTTTCTGCAGCTATAGTTCCATTTACAGTTGACCTGATGACAGGGTAGGTTGCCCTTAGTCACTCCACTGATGAGTATGGTCTGATTGCATCTTTGTACGTAGGCCGAACATCCGTCCGCAGGGGTCACGTTCCAAGGTCCTTCTCCTGAGCCTTGACTGGTGCATTGCAAGGTGTCTCCTCGACAGAGGTGATAAGTCCGCCTTCCCTTGGGACCGCAGATCCTTCGCTTGGTCTCCCCCTCGTCTCCAAAAGTCCCAGTAGGGTTGCATTAATAAGTGTGGCCTTCATCCTTGAAGTGATGCCGGAGTTATTACCTAGGGCTCAAAACAGAGGGTTATTTTCTATTGCATTTTCACAACCTTACAATGGTGGATGTGGATCCAGGCATTTCTGCCTTCCACTTTTACAGCAGTGGGAGTTGTGAGTAGGACCTGGTATGGTCCTTCCCATCGGGGGTTCAAATCCTTTCCTAATCCAATTACGAATCAGGACATACTCTCCCGGATTAACAGTGACAGAACTGGACAAGGGAGGTATCTCCTCATAAGCAGCTCGCACCCGTGAATGGAGGCCTTTTAGCACTTTGGTCAAGGCTATCACATAGTTGGCCATTTCAGTAGTCATATGGTGAAACTGTACTTCCTTAGGGCTTTCTTGATCCCAGGGAGTGCGAAAGGGTCTTCCGTATAGAATTTCGACGGGACTCAGTCGTGTCTTTCCGGCCGGGGTTGCACGTATCTGGAAGAGGGCAAGAGGCAATAATTTGAGCCAAGTGGCTCCAGTCTCTGCCTGTAGTTTTGCCAGTTTCGTTTTTAATGTCTGATTAGCTCTTTCTACCATTCCCGCTGCCTGGGGTCGGTACGCGCAATGTAATTGTTGTTTTATTCCCAGCTGAGTACAAAATTCCTTATTGATCTGTCCCACAAAATGAGGTCCATTATCAGAGCTTAATTGATATGGAATCCCAAATCTAGGAACAATTTCTCGCATCAAAACTTTTACTACCGTGGAAGCTTTGTTATCTACAGTGGGGTAAGCTTCTATCCATTTACTAAATACATCAACAATAACCAATACATGTTTATAACATTGGCATCTTTCCAACTCAATGTAATCCATCAGGAGTGTCTCAAAGGGACCTTCCGGTAGCAGGGTTTTACTCATTTCACAGGGTACTGCTTTTCCAGGGTTATATCGCTGACATACCAGGCAACGACTGCCAATGTTTTGTGCTATTTCCTGAAGTTTTGGATGCCACCAAGTCTTCAGCAATATATCACCCGTAGCTCGCGCACCACAATGAGTTGCAAAGTGAACACATTCGGTGACCCAGGCTGCTAATGCATCGGGCATACTAGTTTGCTCTGCCGGGGTGACCCACAATCTATTTACAGGATCATAACAACATCCCAATTCTTCCCATAGTCTTTTTACACAGGAAGGAGCGTTCTCCCGTAATTGAATGACGTCAGTGATGGTCGGCATTGGCTTTTCAGAGGGAGACTGACCCTTGGAGCTTTTAGTCTGACTCATTTTGGGCACCACCAGGTCTTTTAAGCGAGAAGCCTCTTTGGCTTGGTGGTCCGCCTGCCGATTACCCACGTCCACCGGGGTTTTACCAGTCGTATGGGCAGTGCACTTTATTACGGCTATTTGTTTAGGGAGCATTAAAGCCTGTAGTAATTGTATAACCAACTGTTTGTGGGATATCTGAGTGCCTGAAGATATAAGAAATCCTCTGTTCTTCCATAATTGGCCGAAGTCGTGTGTGACTCCAAATGCGTATCTGGAATCGGTATAGATGTTGATTTTCTTGTCCTTTCCCAGTACACACGCACAGATTAGTGCTAATAGCTCGGCTTGTTGGGCGAAGAACGGCGTTTCAAAAGCTGCCGCCTCGAGAGTTTTGCCCTGCTGATTAAATATATTGCCAATTTTCAGGGTCATCATCATCGTCTCCCTCGGTCAAGGCAAGGCCGGCCATTCGACCGCACGGTCTTGGTTTAGGGGTCGGGGCTCAAGAGACTTAGGTCTCTTATGGTGGGCACATTCCTTTTTCAAAACCTCCGCCGTTTTAACAATTCCCCCTTCCGTTAATTCAATGCCCAACTTTAAGGCATTATCCTGCCATTAGTCAACCCGGAGTGTCGAACAAGTCAAGACACTGGTTAAGACAGTCTCGTGTTTTAAGGGCAACCTCCTATCGCGAAGGTATCAAGCAACCAGAAGGATCATCATCAGCCAAGCACCTTTCTTCTGGGGCTGTTTAGCACAGGGCTAAATCGCTGGCTTTGAAAGCAGACCAAGGCAGGCCAGCAGCACGGTTCAATTCCCGTAACAGCCTCCCTGAACAGGCGCCGGAATATGGCGACTCGGGGCTTTTCACAGTAACTTCATTTGAAGCCTACTTGTGACAATAAGCGATTTTCATTTCATTTCATTTTTCATTTAACAGGGGTTCGCCGGACTGACCTGGATCTCGTAAGTGTCTCTTCAGAAACAGACGGTAGGACTAGGTCGCGCTCGGAACAGCGGAGGGGGAAACCAAAGTGGTAACAAGGGTACTTACATTTGGGGGCCCAATCCCTCCTTCGCGTCCGGAAACGATCAGTCAGTTACACCGTCTGCCCCTAGCGAGGCTCCGTGAGATCCCACTTCTGACACCAAATGAGAATTTGCTATTCTCAGTCCGGATGAAATGATCAATCAAACACCAAGTCACTTCAACATACGTTTATTCACGGCCGGGGTTGCACCACTGTCCTTCGGGGAGGCACAGCAGCAAGACAATATTAGTACATTCGACAGTAGCTTATATACAATATGACACTGTCCCTTTTCTGAGGACGGCCCCCTTAGAAGCCCAAGTTAGGGACACATTCTGTTGCTCTCAGCTAAATTATTATCTTTAGAATGAGGAAACAATTCCCTCAGCTGCGTCCTGGTATTGCAGACTGTCTCGTGCAAATGCAGAAGCGATTAATCTGGAAAGTCAAGTACACATTTTACACAAAGCTTTGATACTCTATTTTCCATCAAGCTCCGATTCTATCTTGAGCCAAACTCTCATGGGCACTGGAGATTCGTGCACTGCCTGCCTCGCCCTCTTGCTCTGCCTGGTGGTCACTCATTAGCATCCTGCCTGTGGAGTCGAAGACTGCGGTGTGACCACCTCTCCATACGTGCTATCCATGATACTCTCCGCCTTGTGGATGCTCCACAGTGTCCTCAGCCACTGCTCCAGCTCCGAAACCTAGGTTGTCCAGGAGCTTCAGCTGGAGACACATCCTGCACACATTCTGGACCCGGGCACTGGAAATGTTCCCAGTTTCTCACATGGAGCACAGGGAGCAAACCACGGCTTTTAGCTCTCCTGCCATAACTTCCCCTTTAAATTAAATCTTTGGAAGATGCTTGATATTAGATTATATCCAATTCTCTTGGACAGAATAGGAGAGTGGGCAAAGAAGTGGCAGATGAAAAAGTGTGAGGTTATGCACTTTTGAAGGAGGAACGGAGGCATAGACTATTTTCTAAATTGGGGAATGCTTAGAAAATCAGAAACACAAAGGAACTTGGGAGTCTTTGTTCAAGGTTCAGTCGGCAATTAGGAAGACAAATGCAATGTTAGCATTCGTGTTGAGAGGGCTGGGATACAGGAGTAGGGTTGTACTTCTGAGGCTGTATAAGGCTCTGGTCAGACCCCATTTGGATGTATTGTGAGAAGTTTTGGGCCCCGTATCTAAGGAAGGATGTGCTGGCCTTGGAAAGGGTCCAGAGGTTCATACGCATGCTCCTGGAATGAAGAGCTTGTCGTATGAGGAACGGTTGAAAGCTCTGGGTCTGTACTCGTTTTAGTTTAGAAGGATGAGGGGTGGTCTTATTGAAACTTACAGGATATTGCGAGGCCTGGATAGAGAGGATGTGGAGAGGATGTTTCCACTTGTAGGAAAAACTAGAACCAGAGGGCACCATCTCAGACTTAAGGGATGATCATTTAAACCAGAGATGAGGAGGAATCGCTTCAGCCAGAGGGTGGTGGGTCTGTGCAACTCTTTGCCACAGAAGGCTGTGGAGGCCAATCACTGAGTGTCTTAGGGACAGAGATAGACAGGTTCTTGATTAATAAGGGGATCAGGGGTTATGGGGAGAAGGCAGGAGAATGGGGATGAGAAAAATATCAGCCATGATTGAATGGCGGAACAGACTTGACCGGTCGAGTGGCCTAATTCTGCTCCTATGTCTTATGGTCTTCAAAGTACCTCTTGAAAATACAATAAGTAGGAATAAAGAAAAAGGGACATTTTAAAGTACATAACACAATTCCCCCCCCCCACACCTCCCCCCACATCCACCTCACCCCCCCCTCTCCCCCCCCCCATTTTACCCCATCTCCTATCCCCCCCCCCCCCCCACGCCCTCCTCATCCCACCCCTCTACGTGCACGCTCCTCCTCCCCCATGCTCACGGAATCAAGGGGATTCGGCAGGAAAGTGGAGTTGAAACCCAAGATCAGTCATGATCAGGGCAGGCTCGACAGGCAATATGGTCCACTCCTGGTCCTGTCTTGTGTGTTTTTCAGGCAATTTCATTCACTCCAGGTGATATCAAGAAAACTTTGAATGCATTGGACACAGCAATGCCTATGGCTCTGGGACAACACCCTGGCTGTAGTGCTGAAGATTTGTTCTCCACGACTAGCTACACCCTAGTCAAGCTGTTCCAGTTGGGATAAAACACTGGCATCTACCCAACAATGTGGATAATTGCCAAGGTACGTCCTGTCCACAAAAAACAAAGTGATGGAACGTGTCATTAGCAATGATATCAACAGCACTCACACAATAGTAACCAGCTCATCAATGCTCACTTTTGGTTCTGCCAGGACTACTTGGCTCCATGCCTCATTATAACCTTGATCCAAGCATGGACAAAGGACTGAATTCCAGAGGGAAATTGAGAATGACTGCCCTCGATATGAAGGAAGCATTTGAACAAGTGTGGCATTGAGAAGCTATAGCAAAATTAAGTCAATGGAAATCAAGGGGAAAACTCTTTAATGGTTGAACTCATACCTTGCACAAATAAAGATGGCTGTCATTTTTGGAGGCCAACCAAATCAGGCTTATGACATCGCTCAAAGACACATTCCATCACTTTTCTACTGATCGAGAGTAAACTGCTGGTCTATTTTTACTGATGCAATTTCTGCCTACGCGCAGCAAGACCTGGGCAACGCTCAGGTTTGAGCTCATAAATGGCAAATGTCATTCATGCCACACAAGTTCCAGGCAATGATGGTCTCCAACAAGAGAGAATCCAACCATCTCCCCATGACATTCAATATCATTCCTACCAGTGAAACCCCCACTATCGACATCATTATCGTTGATCAGAAACTGTCTTGCACCAGCCATATAAATACTGTGGCTATAAGAACAGTCCAAAGGTTGGGAATTCTGTGGTGAGTAACTCACCTCCTGACTCTCCAAAGCCTGTCCAACATCTACAAGACATAAGTCAGCATTGTGATGGAATACTTTTCACTAGCCTGAATGAGTGAGCATCCAACAACACATAAGAAGTTCAACACCATCCAGGATAAATCAACCAGCTTGTCAGTATCCCATCTACCACTTTCAATATTTACTCTCTCTCGACCACTGACACACAGTAGCAGCAGTGTGTGCTGCCTACAAGATACACTGCAGCAACTTGCCAAGGCTCCTTCAATAGCACCTTCTAAACCCACACACGACCACCTGCAAGGTTCCTCCAAGTCGCACACTATATTGACTTGGTACATATATCGCTATTTTTTCACAGTCACTGGGCTAAAATCCTGGCATTCCCTCAGCCTTTCTTCATAAGATCTTCCCTCCATACCAGGCAACATTCTGGTAAATCTCCTCTGCACCCTTTCCAATGCTTCCACATCCTTCCTATAATGTGACGACCAGAATTGCACGCAATACTCCAAATGCGGCCGCACCAGAGTTTTGTACAGCTGCAACATGACCTCATGGCTCCGAAACTCAATCCCTCTACCAATAAAAGCTAACACACCGTACGCCTTCTTAACAACCCTCCCAACCTGAGTGGCAACTCTCAGGGATATATGTACATGAACACCGAGATCTCTCTGCTCATCCACACTGTCAAGAATCTTACCATTAGCCCAGTACTGTGCTTCCTGTTATTCCTTCCAAAATGAATCACCTCACACTTTTCTGCATTAAACTCCATTTGCCACCTCTCAGCCCAGCACTGCAGCTTATCTATGTCTCTCTGTAACTTGTAACATCCTTCCGCACTGTCCACAACTCCATCGACTTTAGTGTCATCTGCAAATTTACTCACCCATCCTTCTACGCCCTCCTCCAGGTCATTTATTAAAATGACAAACAGCAGTGGCCCCAAAACAGATCCTTGTGGTACACCACTAGTAACTGGACTCCAGTCTGAACACTTCCCATCAACCACCACCCTTTGTCTTCTTCCAGATAGCCAATTTCTGATCCAAACTGCTAAATCTCCCTGAATTCCATGCTTCCGTATTTTTTGCAGTAGCCTACCATGGGGAACCTTATCAAACGCTTTACTGAAATCCATATACACCACATTAACTGCTTTACCCTCATCCACCTGTTTGGTCACCTTCTCAAAGAACTCAATAAGGTTTGTGAGGCACGACCTACCCTTCACGAAACCGTGTTGACTATGTCTAATCAAATTATTCCTTTCCAGATGATTATACACCCTATCTCTTATAAACCTTTCCAAGATTTTGCCCACAACAGAAGTAAGGCTCACTGGTCTATAGTTACCGGGGTTGTCTCTACTCCCCTTCTTGAACAAGGGGACAACATTTGCTATCCTCCAGTCTTCTGGCACTATTCCTGTTGACAAAGATGACTTAAAGATCAAAGCCAAAGGCTCAGCAACCTCCTCCCTAGCTTCCCAGAGAATCCTAGGATAAATCCCATCCGACCCAAGGGACTTATTTATTTTCACCCTTTCCAGAATTGTTAACACCTCCTCCTTATGAACCTCAAGCCCTTCTAGTCTAGTAGCCTGAATCTCAGTATTCTCCTCGACAACATTGTCTTTTTCCTGTGTGAATACTGACGAAAAATATTCATTTAGCACCTCTCCTATCTCCTCGGACTCCAAGCACAACTTCCCACTACTGTCCTTGACTGGCCCTACTCTTACCCTAGTCATTCTTTTATTACTGACATATCTATAGAAAGCTTTAGGGTTATCCTTGATCCTACCTGTTAAAGACTTCTCATGTCCCCTCCTGGCTCCTCTTAGCTCTCTCTTTACGTCCTTCCTAGCTAACTTGTAACTCTCGAGCGCCCTTACTGAACCTTCATGTCTCATCTTTACATAAGCCTCCTTCTTCCTCTTGACAAGTGTTTCTACTGCCTCAGTAAACCACGGTTCCCTTGCTCGAGCACTTCCTCCCTGCCAGGTACGTACTTATCAAGGACACGCAGTAGCTGTTCCTTGAACAAGCTCCACATTTCCATTGTGCCCATCCCCTGCAGTTTTCCTCTGCATCCGATGCATCCTAAGTCTTGCCTCATCGCATCATAATTGCCTTTCCCCCAGATATAACTCTTGCCCTGCGGTATATACCTATCCCTTTCCATCACTAAAGTAAACGTCATCGAATTGTGGTCACTATCAACAAAGTGCTCACCTACCTCCAAATCTAACACCTGTCCTGGTTCATTACCCAGTACCAAATCCAATACGGCCTCGCCTCTCATTGGCCTATCTACATACTGTGTCAGGAAACCCTCCTGCACACATTGGACAAAAACGGACCCATCTAAAGTACTCGAACTATAGCGTTCCCAGTCAATATTTGGAAAGTTAAAGTCCCCCATAACAACTACCCTGTTGCTTTCGCTCCTATCCAGAATCATCTTTGCAATCCTTTCCTCTACATCTCTGGAACTTTTCGGAGGACTATAAAAAACCCCTAACAGGGTGACCTCTCCTTTCCTGTTTCTAACCTCAGCCCATACTACCTCAATCGACGAGTCCTCATCAAACGTCCTTTCTGCCACCGTAATACTGTCCTTGACTAACAATGCCACCCCTCCCCCTCTTTTACCACCTTCCCTGAGCTTACTGACATATCTAAACCCCGGCACCTGCAACAACCAGTCCTGTCCCTGCTCTCTCCATGTCTCCGAAATGGTCACAACATCGAAATCCCAGGTACCAACCCATGCCGCAAGTTCACCCACCTTATTCCGGATGCTCCTGGCATTGAAGAAGAGACACTTTAAACCACCTTCCTGCCTGCCGGTACACTCCTGCAACTTTAAAACCTTACTCATGACCTCACTACTCTCAACCTCCTGTATACTGGAGCTACAATTCAGGTTCCCAAGCCCCTGCTGAACTAGTTTAAACCCTCCCGAAGAGCATTAGAAAATTTCCCCCCCAGGATATTGGTACCCCTCTGGTCCAGGTGTAGACCATCCCGTTTGTAGCGATCCCACCGACCCCAGAATGAGCCCCAATTATCCAGAAATCTGAAACCCTCCCTCCTGCACCATCCCTGTAGCCACGCGTTCAACTCCTCTCCCTATTCCTCGTCTCGCTATCACGGGGCACGGGTAACAACCCAGAGATAATAACTCTGTTTGTCCTAGATCTAAGTTTCCATCCTAGCTCCCTGAATTCCTGCCTTACATCCCTATCCCTTTTCCTACCTATGTCATTGGTACCTATGTGGACCACAACTTGGGGCTGCTCCCCTCCCCCTTAAGGATCCCGAAAACACGATCCGAGACATCGTGCACCCTGGCACCTGGGAGGCAACACACCAATCGCGAGTCTCTCTCGTTCCCACAGAATCTCCTATCTATCCCCCTAACTATGGAGTCTCCAATGACTAATGCTCTACTCCTCTCCCCCTTCCCTTCTGAGCAACAGGGACAGATTCTGTGCCAGAGACCTGCACCCCATTGCTTACCCCTGGTAAGACCCCCCCCCCCCCCCCCCCAGCAGTATCCAAAGCTGTATACCTGTTACTAAGGGGAACGACCACAGGTGATCCCTGTACTGACTGCTTCCTCCCAGCCCCTCTCACCGTCACCCATCTATCTTTATTCTTCGGCGTAACTACATCCCTGAAGCTTCTATCTATGACCACCTCTGCCTCCCAAAGTTCATCCAGCTCCAGTTCTAGTTACCTAACGTGGTTGCTGAGGAGCTGGAGATGGGTGCACTTCCTATAGGTGAAATCAGCAGGGACACTGTCGGCGTCCCTCACCTCAAACATTCTGCAGGAGGAATATTGCACTACCTTCCCTGCCATCCCCGCTAGATAAAAAAAGAAAAAGAATGAAAGAGCTTACCTGTTCTTCACTCCCCTTCTCAGCAAGCACTCACTCAGCAACCTCTACGCACTGCACGATAACACCTGAGGGAAAAGAAAAGAAAAACTACTTACCAGTCACCAGCCAATCCCTTGCCTGCAGGCTGTGGCGTCACGGTTCAACTTCTTTCTACTTCTACCTGACCTCGAGCCTTCCTCTTGATCTTTACAGCGGTTGGTTTTTTTTTTTGAACAGGGGAGGGGGTAGGGAGGGAAACACTGAAGAAGTTTTTCGGGTTTAAGTGTCACTTGACAACAGCTCCTCCACAAACCACCTTCATGTTAGGGTGACCACAACGGATGTATGCAAATTTCCCTTGCAACAGCCAATCAGTAGCTCCGCTCTACTGCCCTCTGCTGGATGTTCCAGAAGGCAGCTCACCACCACCTTGTCAATGACAATCAAAGACGAATAATAAATAGTAGCTTTGCCACAACATCCAAGAATGTCAGGTGAACTCCATGATACCCTTTGGGGTTCTCTAAACCCTGGCCCATAATATCTTCAAAATAGATGTTATTTATTACCTCCTAGAAAAAATTCCTTAATGTCTCATTGCACTCCACTTTTCCTTTCTCTCCAAACTTTTGAATATTTTTTTCTTAGCCACCTTACTCCAACCCTTTACTGCTTCTTTTTTGAGGCCCTCCAATTCAACTTTCACTGCGGTACCCATCCCATCCTCTCTCTCAAATGAATGCAGGAAATTTGTAGTGGTTGTTGGAGGTTAATCATCTCAGTACCAGGATATCACTGCAGGAGTTCCTCAGGATAGCGTCCTAGGCCCCTCCATCTTCAGCTGCTTCATCGATGACTTTCTTTCCATCATAAGGTCAGAAGTGGAAACATTTGCTGATAACTGCACAATGTTCAGCACCGTTCATGACTCCTCAGATACTGAAGCAGTCCATGTCCATATGCAGCAAGATCTGGACAATATCCAGGCTTGGGCTGATAACGGGCAAGTAACATTCGCACCACACATGTGCCAGGCAATGACCATTTCCAACAAGAGAGAATCTAACCACCTTCCCTTGACAATCAATAGCATTACCATCACTGAATCCACCTCTATCAATATTCTAAGGGTTACCATGGACCAGAAAATGAACTGGACTAACCATATAAATACCGTGGATCAGGCTGGAAATTGTGTGGCGAGTAACTTAGCTCCTGACTCCCTAGAGCCTGTCTACATGCTCAGATCAGCAGTCTGATGGAATAATCTCCACTTGCTTGGATGAGTGCAGCTCCAAAAATACTTCAGTTGCAGCCCGCTTGATTGGCACACCATCCATCACTGTAAACACTCACTCCCCCCATACCCATGCACAGTGGCAGCAGTGTGTACCATCTACAAGATATACTGGAGCAACTCACTAAGGCTCCCTCGCCAGCACCTTCCAATCCAAGATCTGCACCACCTTGAAGGATAAGGGCAGCATGTGCATGGGTACACCACAACTTGCAAGTTCCCCTCAGTCCTGACTTGGAACTATATCGCTGTTCCTTCCCTGTTGCTGGGTCAAAATCCTGGAAGGTCCTCCCTAACAGCACTGTGGATGTATCTATGCTACATGCACTGCAGTGGTTCAAGAAGGCAGCACGCCATCACTTTCTCAAGCAAGGGCCATGAGGAACGGGAGATAAATGAAGGACCAACCAGCAAAGCCCACACCTACATTTAAAAAATGTAAATGATCCAACGTCACCATCTGGAAGAAGGGCGGGATAGTTCTCCAGGCTTAGATTAATCCATCAATCAACATAATTCAAAAAAATCCCGGTCATTTCACATTGATATATGTGGGTGCTTGCAGTATGCCCACATAACAACAGCGAACTTCAAAAGCATATGAAGCTTGGAGAATGGATTCAACATCGCGGCTTTAGGCTGATCACGCCCAGTTTTACCGTTCTGGTAAAATTCAACCTAATGTTGCTGTCACTATCGCAGATCTCTTATCACGTAATGAGAGTTGGAGGCGTCAAACTTTCGCCCGCAACACTGAGACAGGAAGCGGTACGAAACACCACCAGAACCACTCGCGGTCAGAAAGCTTGTAGCTGAGGCTGGTCCGGGGAGGGAGAGCTTCTGAAGGCACTCGAAAGGAAAACTGAGCGACCTTTTGAATTGGTTTGGGGAGGGGATTCGGGATGGCTGGCTCCATGGAACTACAACAGGTGAGAAACTTCAGCACTGTCTAATTCTTTTAAAAAATAAGTGTCATTCTTTCAAAATGGGTGAGACAGGAAGGATACAGCTTTTGTTTTAGCTGGAATATGACAACCCAGGATTGTATTGTATGAGATCCAGGAGTCTGTGACCATGATGCAAGTGATATCTAATACTTGTCTGAGATTGTAACTCGGTTTGCAATATGCACAGAAAAGTATTCAGTAGGTAGTGGCTGCCATTTTACATTGGGAAGTGCCTCAGTCATTTCTGCAGGGTCTCCGACTGATGATTTCTGTAGTGACCAGTCCAGAGAGACCGATCTGGGATACTCCCAATATTGGTTAGAACCGTGTATCATAGGGAACTGATATTTCACACAGACACAGGGCGAGATCTTCCGCGCGGCGAGATCTTCCGCGCCAGCCGGATCTTCCGGTCCCACCGACAGAGCACCCCTCCTCAGGTTTCCGGTGGCGTGGGGTGGATTCAATGGGAAATGTAGTTGACAGCAGCAGGACCATAAGACCCCATCGCCGGCCAGCGGCGGGCTGCCCTCCCGCCGCTGAGAAACATGCCACGGGGTGGCCAGATAATCTCGCCCTCTGATTTTCATCGGAACATAAGAGCAGGAGAAGGCCATTTGGCCTTTTGAATTTGCTCCGCCATTCAGTACGATCATGGCTGGTCTGGTTGTGGCCTCAACTTCACTTTCCTGTCTGACCCCATAACCCTTGACTTCCTTGTCTATCAAAAATCTATCTATCTCAGCCTTGAAAAAATTCAATAAATTGATTAATAATAAATTTAACAGGCAACTTTTTCAGAGGAGGTGAGGGCTTGACTTTTCATTGGGTTTATCATTGTAAGATCTCAGATCCTGAGGGATCTTGACAGGGTGGATGTGGAGAGGATATTTCCTCTTGTGGGAGAATCTAGAACCAGGGGTCGCTGTTTAAAACTAAGGGTTCATCCATTTAAAATAGAGATGAGGGGGAAACAAATCTCTGAGAGGTGTGAGTCCTTGGAACTCTCGTCCTGAAAAGGCAGTGGAAGCAGAGTTTTTGAATATTTTTAAGGCAGAAATAGATAGATTCTTGGTAAGCAAGGTGGGAATAGGTTAACGGGGGTAGATGGGATGCAGACGGGAGGTTACAACCAGATTAGCATTGATTTTAGTAAATGGCGGAACAGGCTCGAGAGGCTGAATGGACTACTCCTGCTCCATATTTGTATATTTGTATTAATCAGTGAGCAACTCAAGTCCCAATATAATGAGGCACTTAATTATCACAAGAGATTCATTCCCTCTGTCAATGCACTGGATAAATGCTTTTGCGTGAAAGTGCCTTTTGTGGGATGTTATAAAACAGTCATGTATTTCAAAGGGGTTAGAACAATCTTTCCTCTTGTGGGAGAATCTAGAACCAGGGGTCGCTGTTTAAAACTCAGGGTTCATAGAATTTACAGTGCAGAAGGAGGCCATTCGGCCCATCGAGTCTGCACCAGCTCTTGGAAAGAGCACCCCACCCAAGGTCAACACCTCCACCCTATCCCCATAACCCAGCAACCCCACCTAACACTAAGGGCAATTTTGGACACTAAGGGCAATTTACCATGGCCAATCCACCTAACCTGCACATCTTTGGACTGTGGGAGGAAACCAGAGCACCCGGAGGAAACCCACGCACACACGGGGAAGACGTGCAGACTCCGCACAGACAGTGACCCAAGCCAGAATTGAACCTGGGACCCTGGAGCTGTGAAGCAATTGTGCTATCCACAATGCTACTGTGCTGCCCCAAAATGGTTGAAATGGTTCACCCATTTAAAATAGAGATGAGGGGGAAACAAATCTCTGAGAGTAAAATGGAGTACACAGAAATTTCACATGATGGTGTTCCAGGAAAACCTTTGTTGTCGTGAATTAGCACATATGAATTTTTGAAACAACAGTTTTCTACAAAGAGTGAACAGTTTCGGCATTTTTGAACCAGGTATTTATATTTTTAAGCAGAGGGCAGCACGGTAGCACAGTGGTTAGCACAGTTGCTTCACAGCTCCAAGAACCCAGGTTCGATTCACGGCTTGGGTCACTGTCTGCGCAGAGTCGGCACCTTCTCCCCGGGTCTGCGTGGGTTTTCTTCGGGTGCTCCGGTTTTCTCCCGCAGTCCAAAGGTGTGCAGGTTAGGTGAATTGGCCATGCTAAATTGCCCTAGTGTCCAAAAAGGTTAGGTGGGGTTACTGGGTTAGGGGTTTGGGCTGACGTGGGGTGCTATTTCCAAGGGCCGGAACAGACTCGATGCCGAATGGCCTCCTGCACTGTAAATTCTATGATTAAGGGCAAATTTCCTCCTTACTCAAATTTCCAGTAAAATTATCAATAGGAGCTGTTTCATCTCCATATGTCACATCGACCCTCAAATTGCTGGAAAAATAAAGGCACCCATCATTATTAACACCTTAAAAAAAACAGCAATTTGTGATGAGGAAAAATGTTCACAAATGCCACAATCATCCCGAGACAAACAAAGTAAAATAAGACTTACTGGGGTAGAACTTCAGATGAATCCATTTTTGGATGTGTAGGGGTGGGGTGCAAGGTCCTTTCATTGCACCTGAAATGTGAGTTCTAAATTATTAAAGGTGCAGAGGGGGGCCATTCAGACCATCGAGCCTGAGCTTGCTCTCTAAATGAACAATTCAACTAGTGCCATTCCTCCGCTCTCCTGCACATTCTTCCTTTTCAGATAACAACCTAATTCAATTTTGACTGCCTTGGTTGAACCAGCCTTCACCACACTCTTAGATAGTCCATTCCAGAACCATTTCACGTATGAAAAGGTTTTTCCTCATGTTGCTTTAAATCTAAACCCTTTTGTACTTGATGCTTCAGCTCGTGTGAACAGTTTCTCCCTGTCTGCTCTGTACCGGCCCCTCATGATTTTGAATGTCTTTATTAAATCTCCTCTCAGCCTTCTTTTTTTCCCAAGAGAAACAGTCCTAATTTATCCAATCTATCTTCATAACTAAGTTTCTCATCCCTGGAGCCATTCTTGTGAAGCTTTTCTGGACTTTCTCTAATTCTCATATGGGGAGGTGCCGGCATAGTGATATGTCACCGGACTAGGGTAATGCTCTGAGTTCAAATCCCACAACGGCAGGTGATGAAATTTGAATACAACAAAAAACATCTGGAATTAAAAGTCTAATGATGACCATGAAACCATTGCCGATTGTTGTAAAAATCCGTCTGGTTCACTAATGTCCTTTCGGGACAGCTATCTGCTACCCTTACCCGATCTGGCCTACATGTAATTCCAGATCCATAGAAAAGTGGTTGATTCTTAAATGCCCTTTGAAACGACCTAGCAAACTACTCCGTTCAAGGGCAGTTAGTGATGGGCACTAATTGCTGGTCCAGTCAGCAACGCTCATATCCCCTGAATGAATAAAATTAAAATTGCAGAACTGGATGTAATAATTCAGCTGAGGCTAGGTCTTAGACAAGTTTAACATAACCTCCTTGTCCTTGTACTCTGGGCGACACAATAGCACAGTGGGTAGCACTGTTGCTTCACAGCTCCAGGTTCGATTCCCGGCTTGGGTCACAGTCTGTGTGGAGTCTGCATCTTCTCCCCGTGTCTGCATGGGTTTCTTCCGGGTGCCTTCGTTTCCTTCCACAAGTCCCGAAAGATGTGCTGTTAGGTAATTTGGACATTCCGAGTTCTCCCTGTGTGTACCCGAACGGGCGCCAGAATGTGGCGACTAGGGGATTTTCACAGTAACTTCATTACAGTGTTAATGTAAGCCTACTCGTGATAATAAAGATTATTATAATCTACTATTCTCCGCATTGATCTTTTTCTGCCACCTGTCTGCCTATTCCACCGACCTGCCTATGTCCTTTTGAAATTCTACACTATCCTCCCAGCCGTTCACAATGTTTCCAAGTTTCGTATCATCCCAAGATGTTAAAATTATACCTTGTACACCAAGGTCTAGGCCATTAATATATACCCGGAAGAGCAAGGGTCCGACCACTGATCCTGGAAAATTCTATTACAAACCTTCCTCCAGCTCGGAACACATCCATTAACCACTCCAGTGTTTTCTCTTACTCACCCAATTTCATATACATGTTGCTGCTGTTCATTTTAGTCCATGAGCTATAACTTTGCTCTGTTGTGCGGCACTGTGTCAAATGTCTTTTGGAAGTCCATGTACAACACATCAACACAATGCCCTCAATGACCCACTCTGTTACCTCTTCAAAACATTCCAGCAAATTAGTTAAATAAGATTTTCCCTCAACAAACCTGTGCTGGCTTTCCTTAAATAACCTGCATTTGTTTAGATGATTATTAATTTTGACTCAAATTATTGTTTCCATACGTTTCCACACCACCAGTTAAACTGGCCAGCCTGTAGTTGTTGGGCTTATCTTTCTACTCCTTTTGAACAAGGGTGTACTATTTGCAATTTTCCAGCCTATTGGGACTAACCCTGAGTGTAAGGAAGACTGGAAATTTATGATCAGTGCCGCATAATTTCCATTCTCACTTCGATGAATATCCTTGGATGCACCTCATTCAATCATGATTACTTATCAACTTTAAGTACAGACAGTTTATCTAACACCCACTCCCTGTCAATTTTAAACCCCTCTGGTGTATTAATTGGCTCCTCTTTAACCTTGGCCTGGGTAGCATTTTCTTTCTTGGTAAAGACAGATGCAAAGTATTCATTTAATACCATTTCTCTATGGATAAATCCCCTTTTTAGTCCCGAATTGGTCCTACTCTTCCATTTAGCTGCTCTTTACTGTTTGAATGCTGATTGAAGACTTGGGATTCTCTTTTATATTAGGTGTCAGTCCCATTTCATATTCTCTTTTTGCTTCACTTGCCTTTTCACTTACCCTCTGAACCTTTTGTTTCCAGCTTATTTCTCAGTTGCACTGTCCACCTAACATCCGTCATAAGCACAATTTTTCTTATTTATCTTAATTTCTATCTCATTTGTCATCAACGGAGCTCTGGATTTGTTTGCCCTGCCTTCCCCCTTCTTGGGAATATACACCTTGACTGTGCCTGAATGATCTCTTCTTTGAAGGTAAACCATTATTCAGCCTGTTTTTCCTACCAACTTTTGAGTCCAATTTATTTGGCCAAGGTTCTTTCCTTCCGCATAAAGTTAGCTTTCCACCAGTTAGTTATTCTTCCTCTGGATTGTTCTTTGTCCTTTTCCACGGCTAACCTAAATATTATGATACAATGATCGCTGACCCCTAAATGTTCTCCTCCTGACATTTGACTCACTTGGCCCACCTCATTCCCAAGTTAACGTAACCCCACTTTTTAATAAAGGAGGGAAAGAGGAAATGGGGAATTACAGACTGGTTAGCCTGACATTGGTGGTGGGAAAAATGCTGGACTCCATTATTAAGGATGAAATAACTGAGAATTTGTAAAGCGGGGACAGGATCAGTCTAAGTCAGCATGGATTCACTAAAGGGAAATCATGCTTGACAAATTTTCTGGAATTGTTTGAGGAGAAGACCAGTAGAGTGGACAAGGGTGAACCAGTGGATGTTGTGTACGTGGACTTTCAAAAGGCTTTTGACAAAGTCCCACACAAGAGATTAGTGAACAAAATGAAAGCTCATGGTATTGGGGGTAATGTATTGACGTGGATAGAGAACTGGTTGGCAGACAGGACGCAGAGAGGGAATAAACGGGTCCTTTTCAGAATAGCAAGCAGTGACTAGTGGGGTACCACAGGGTTCAGTGCTGTTCACAATATACATTAATGATTTGGACAAAGGAATTGCATGCAATATCTCCAAATTTGCAGACGACACTAAGCTGGGTGGCAGTATGTGCTGTGAGGAGGATGCAAAGAAGCTGCAGGGTGACTTGGACAAGCTTGCTGAGTGGGCAAATGTAATATATTGTGGGTAAATGTGAGGTTATCCACTTCGGTGGCAAAAACAGGAAGGCAGATTATTATCTGAATGGTAGCAGTTTAAGAAAAGGGGAAGTGCAATGGGACCTGGGTGCCTTGGTGGAACAATCGCTGAAGATTGGCATGCAGGTACTGCAGGCGGTGAGGAAAGCTACTGGCACGCTGGCCTTCATAGCATGAGAGTTGGTGAGGAGAGGAGTAGGGATGTCACGCTGCAGTTATTTTTTTTTTAATAAATTTTTTTATTGGATTTTTGCACAGAGTATATTTTGCCGTTATGTACACAGGATATGATATATCTATATATATGTAAGTAGGCATCCGTTTGTGCCGGCGAGGCACTTCCGGAGGGCAATCCTCGAGTGGGTCTGGTGCCGGTGTTGCCCCTCATTTCTGCCGGTCAGATTTCGCCGCCGTCGTCTTCTCGTGCACACTACCGCTTCAGCTGGCCCTCCCGTCCTCCACCTGTATTCTCCTTTTTCTCTGTTCCTGTGGATGTCAAGTTGGTTAACGTTTCCCTGCCCCCCCCCCCAACCTCCTTGGCTCTCTATTGTTCCCTGTCTCTTCCCCTCCCCCCCCCCCCCACCACCACCTCCATGGTTCGCCTTTCCTTCCTCTTGGACTGAGTTGCCCCCCCCCCCCTCTCCCGGTCTATCTCTCCCTCTCATGCGTTGACTGCTTTTCCCTGGTTCCTGGCTACCAGGCTATTCTTCTGATTGTCTGTTGGCCACAAACAAGTCCCGGAACAATTGGGTGAATGGCTCCGACGTTCTGTGGAAGCCGTCGTCTGACCCTTGGATGGCAAATTTGATTTTCTCCATTTGGAAAGATTCCGAGAGGTTGGACAGCCAGTCTGCAGCTTTGGGTGGTGCTGCTGACCGCCAGTCGAGCAGGATTCTACGTCGGGTGATCAGGGAGGCAAAGGCTAGGGCATCTGCCCTCCTCCCCAGAAATAGATCTGGCTGGTCTGAAACCCCGAAGACCGCCACTTTCAGGCATGGCTCCACCCTCATCCCCACCACTTTGGACATTGCCTCGAAGAAGGCTGTGCAGTACTCCACAAGTCTGGGGCAAGACCAGACCATGTGGGCGTGGTTGGCTGGGCCTCCTTGGCATCGTTCACATCTATCCTCCACCTCCGGGAAGAACCTACTCATACGGGTTCTTGTTAAGTAGGCTCTATGTACCACTTTTAGTTGTGTCAGGCTGAGCCTTGCGCAGGTGGAGGTGGAGTTGACCCCATGCAGTGCTTAGCTCCAGAGTCCCCACCCTATCTCAATCCCTAGGTCCTCCTCCCATTTCCTTCTTGTTGCATCCAGTACGGTGTCGGCCCCTTCTATCAGTCGGTCAAACATGTCGCTACAGTTTCCTCTCTCTAATATGCTTGCGTCCAGTAACTCTTCCAGTAATGTCTGTCGTGGTGGTTGTGGGTAAGTCCTTGTCTCCTTTCGGAGGAAGTTTCTGAGCTGCAGGTACCTTAGCTCGTTCCCCCTGGCCAGCTGGAATTTCTCCGTCAGTTCGTCCAGTGTCGCGACCCTGCCGTCGGTGTATAGGTCCCTGACTGTCAGTGTCCCCTCGTCCCTGACTGTCAGTGTCCCCTCGTCCTGTCTCCACCTTTTGAAGGTGGCATCAGTCAGTGCAGGTGTGAACCTATGGTTGTTACAGATGGGAGCTTTGTCCGACATTTTGGTCAGGCCAAATTGCTGCTGTAGCTGGTTCCAGGATTGGAGGGTGGCTATCACCACCGGGCTGCTGGAGTGTTTTTTGGGTGGGGGTGGGAGTGCCGCCGTGGCGAGGGCCCGGAAGGAGGTCCCTTTACAGGAGGCCTCTTCCACGCGCACCCACACGACTTCTGGCTCCTTGATCCATCCCCTTATTCGCTCGGCCGTCGCCGCCCAGTGGTAGAATTGTAGGTTTGGGAGAGCTAGCCCTCCACTTGATTTTGTTTTTTGTATGACCTTCTTTGGGATCCTAGCATTGTTTCCCCCCCCCCCCCCCCACCTCCCCTCCCTCCCCCATACGAACGCCATGATTAGTTTGTCTAGTGCTTTGAAAAAGGCCTTGGGGATGTAGATCGGGGTGGCTCTGAATAGGAAGAGGTACCTGGGCAGCATGTTCATTTTGATCGTCTGGACTCCCCCGCGAGGGAGAGTGGGAGTGTGTTCCATCTTTGCAGGTACTTTTTTACTTCCTCCGTCAGACTGGTGAGGTTCCATTTGTGGATCCCTTTCCAGTCGTGGGCTATTTGGATCCCCAGGTAGCGGAATTTAAATCGGGCTTGTTTAAACGGCAGTCCCGTTAGTGCTGCCCCATCTACTTGTGGGTGTAGCGGGAAGATCTCGCTTGCTGGGCCTTGGTGAGGCCATACCTTGAGTATTGGGAGCGTAACAGACATCTACAGACGTTGAAAGATGCCCTCGTATGAACGGGATATGGCACTCGACTCATCGATCGACAGTTCCAACGCGCCACAGTGAAAAACCGCATCGACCTCCTCAGAAGACAAACATGGGACACAACCGACAGAATACCCTTCGTCGTCCAGTACTTCCCCAGAGCGGAGAAACTACGTCATCTTCTTCACAGCCTTCAACACGTCATTGATGACGATGAACATCTTGCCAAGGTCACCCCCACACCCCCACTTCAAACAACCGCGCAACCTCAAACAAACCATTGTTTGCAGCAAACTACCCAGTCTTCAGAACAGTAACCACGACACCACACAACCCTGTCATGGCAATCTCTGCAAGACGTGCCAGATCATCGGCATGGATACCACTATTACACGTGAGAACACCACCCACCAGGTACGCGGTACATACTCGTGCGACTTGGCCAACGTTGTCTACCTCATATGCTGCAGGAAAGGATGTCCCAAAGCGTGGTACATTGGCGAGACCATGCAGACGCTGCGGCAACGAATGAACGGACATCGCGCGACAATCACCAGGCAGGAATGTTCCCTTCCAGTCGGGGAACACTTCAGCAGTCAAGGGCATTCAGCCTCTGATCTCCGGGTAAGCGTTCTCCAAGGCAGCCTTCAGGACGTGCGACAACGCAGAATCGCCGAGCAGAAACTTATAGCCAAGTACCGCACACATGAGTGCGGCCTCAACCGGGACCTGGGATTCATGTCGCATTACATTCATCCCCCACCATCTGGCCTGCGAAATCCTACCAACTGTCCTGGCTTGACATAATTCACACCTCTTTAACCTGGGGTTACCCCATCTCTGGATCTGTAAAGATTTAATCACCTGCTAATGGTCGCATTCCAAGCATTGTCTGGCATCTTTGAATCTGTCTAGATACACGTTTCTGGAACATACGTCTTCATTCACCTGAGGAAGGAGCAGCGCTCCGAAAGCTAGTGACATCGAAACAAACCTGTTGGACTTTAACCTGGTGTAAGACTTTGTACTGTGCTCACCCCAGTCCAACGCCGGCATCTCCACATCTTGAGTATTGTGTGCAGTTTTGATCTCTTAGAGAAAGAACATTCATGCTATTGAGCGTGACCAACGAAGGTTCATCAGACTAATTCCTGGGATGGCAGGACTGACATATGAAGAAAGAGCGGATCGACTGGGCTTGATTTGACTGGAATTTCGAAGAATGAGAGGGGATCTCATGGAAACACATAAAATCCTGATGGGACTGAACAGACTCGATGCGGGAAGAATGTTCATGAAGTTGGGGACGTCCAGAACGAGGGTCCACATCTAAAGGTTATGCAGCAGAAAGAGTCCAATCAGCCCATCGGGTATGTGCCAGACAAAAAAGAGGAAAAAGAAACTAATCACTCAATTTTAATCCCACTTTCCAGCACCTGGCCCATAACCTTGCAAGTTACAGCACTTCAGATGCAGATCCAGGTGCCTTTTTAAATTAGTTGAGCATTTTGGCCTCAACCACCAACTTAGGCAATGAATTCCAGATGCACACAGTCTCTGGGTGAAAGAGGTCTTCCTTATGTCCCTCTAATCCTTCTACCAATCACCTGAAGTCTATACTCCAGGTAATTGGCCCCTCACCTCGGGGAACAAGGCTTTCCTGTCGACCCAGTCTCGGCCCCTTATAAGTTTGTACACCTTAATTAGGTCACCCCTTAGCCTCCTCTGTTTTTAGGAAAACAACCCTAGCCTATCCAACTGCTCCTGATTGTTGCAATTTTCAAACTCTGGCAACATATTTGTAAATCTCCTCTGCACTCTCTGCAGAGCAATAATGTCCTTTCTGTAATGTGATGGCCAGAATTTTACACAAAGTCCCAGCTGTGGCCTAACGAGCATTTTATGCAGTTCCATCATGACATGCTTTTGTATTCAATGCCACAGTCAATAATGGGAAACATTCCATATGCTTTCCTGACCAACTTGTCCACCAGTCCTTCGCCTTCAACGACCTGTGGGCATGCGCTGCAAGGCTTCACATTTCATCAACTCCTCTCAATATTGTCCCGTTTACTGAGTACTCCCTTGCTTTGTTTGCTCTCCCCAAATGCATTACCTCACACTTTTCTGGATTGAATTACATTTGCTACTTCTCGGCCCACTCAACCAAACCATTGATACCATTCACGATAGCACATTTATAGATGTGGTCACAAAGCAGTTTCAGGATATGCAGGAGGAAGAGGGAATGAATGACCACCAGACGGTCAAACAGGAACAGGTGGGTAATGCAGGCATTTCTGCAGCTCTGAATACAGATGGGCGTGACAATTGGGGAGTGCAGCCAGATCCAATTCATGGCACCAGGGGTGGGTGAACTGTACAGGGGGTAGAAGGAAGACTGGAAGAGCAATAGGGATAGATAATTCAATAGTTAGGGGGATAGACAGTTGTTTCTGTGGCCACATACCTGAATCCAGGATGGTATGTTGCCTTCCTGGTTAGAGGGTCAAGGATGTCACTGTGTGGCTGCAGGGCATCCAGAGAGGGAGGGTGAACAGCCAGTCATGATCCATGTTGGTAGGAACAACATAGGCAAAATTAGGGTGTGGTTCTGCAGTCAGAATTTAGGGAGCGCTATGTAGGAAATTAGCAAGCAGAACCTCAAAAGTAGTAGAAAAACAAATAACTGCGGATCTGGAATCTGAAACAAAAACAATCTCAGCAGGTCTGACAGCATCTGTGGAGAGATAAGGGAGCCAACATTTTGAGTCTGGAGGACTTTTTGTAAATGCTTTAGACATTGTGATTCTCAAACGTTAGTTCTCTTCTCTCTCCTTAAAGGTGGTAATCTCCGGATTATTCCCAATACATAGGTGACTATAAAAACAGGAGGATAAAGCAGGTGAATATGTGGCTGGAAAGATGGATTGGGGGCGAACTTTAGATTGTTGGGACATTGGGAATAATTCTGGGGGAGATGAGACCGGCATAGGCTGAGCGGGTTGCACAAGGACTGAGTTCCTTGAGGTGCGATTTGCTGGTGCGATTAGGGAAGGTTTAAACCAACTTGACTGGGGTGTGAGAACCAGGGAATAAGATCAAAGTGGAACACCAAGGTACACAGAATACTGGGAAAGATTAATGCACAAGAGCAATGAACAGTAAGTTAATAGGTGGGGTCAGGGTAAGGGAGAAAGTTAATAGGTGGTGTCAAGATAAGGGAGAAAGTAATAATGTCTCTTTTCAGGGTTACAGAGTGTGATAAATAAGATTGGTGAGTCACAGCTGCACATTGCCATGTAGAAACATGATGTTGTGGCTATAACAGGGACTTGAATCAAAGAAGGGTGTAGCTGGATGGTAAATATAGAAAATAGGTGCAGGAGTAGGCCATTCGGCCCTTCGAGCCTGTACCACCATTCAATATGATCATGGCTGATCATGCAAATTCAGTATCCCATTCCCACTTTCTCTCCATACCCCATGATCCCTTTAGCCGCAAGGGTCACGTCCAGCTCCCTCCTGAATATATCCAACAAACTGGCCCCAACAATTTTCTCTGGTCGAGAATTCCCCTGGAGTATAGATTTAAGGTGATTGGTAGAAGGATTAGAGGGACATAAGGAAAACCTCTTTCACCCAGAGACTGTGGGCATCTGGAATTCATTGCCGAAGTTGGTGGCTGAGACCAAAATGCTCAACTAATTTAAAAGGTACCTGGATCTGCATCTGAAGTGCAAGGTTACGGGCCAGGTGCTGGAAAGTGGGATCAAAAGGAGTGGTTAGTTTCTTTTTTCTCTTTTCTTGGCTGACCCATACATGATGGGCTGAATGGACTCTTTCTGCAGCATAACCTTTCTAATGGTTCTATAAAGCTCTCAACCTCACAGATGTGCTGCAGTAATGCCAGTTGCTGCATAAGCTCCAACACAGGAAGCATTCCAGAGCCCCCAAATAGTGCAAGGATGTGTATTCTAGAGACTAGAGCAGCTCTGTCATTAATATGAGGCAATACATTTTGTTGTTATTAATAACCCTTCGTACTGTAACAGGGATTCAGAATTAGAGACAGTATGGGGGAGGACGGATCACCACAACAGATTGGGGAGGAGGATCGGAGCCCTGGCTAAGCGACATCAGGATTAAAGGCTCAGATGGGGGTAGAGGGCATGGTTGGGATCAGAGATTGTGGGTGTATAGAGGAAGTTTGAGGGTTGAGGGAGATGCTGTGTTTGCGGGTGGTGGTGATGGTGGTTGGGGGAGGGGGGGGGAGGTGTAGTAGGTGCCAGAAACAATACTGAGCTTTAATTAAACAATGGGTTGGAGGGAGCATTCCTGCTCCTCCCACCTCTACTTTCAGGTAATCACATTTGAAAACTTCCATTTTTGTAACAGGTGGTGCCAGGGTATGGATTTAGAGAATGCAGATGATGCTGGCACCAGCTCCCTCAAGGTGAACCTGTCTTGTATTGGGAGCCTCAAACAGGTGTTGGTCTTATTTGCACATGCAAATAAAGTCTAATTCAGGCGTGCGCCTTTGGCGCCTATTCCTTTTCCTTCAATGTGACATGGAAATAAGTGTGTGCTTCCTGCCCGCCATGCTGGGAACTTAGTAGGTCAGACTGCACCTGAAAAACAGGTGCTCTGATGCCAGATCTATGAGATTTATAGGTCTTTGCGATATTTCTGAATTGCCTTTCTCCTCCCCAGCTCAGGCCAAGCTTTTTGCAAAAGGGCATCGTACAGATCGTTTTATGGCCATCAACTAATTCCACTTGATCAATAAGCCATCAAGGCAGTTGATCTTTGCTGAGCTGAACCTGCCTTTCCTTTCGAAAATAAAATTTAACCGTGGGGAAAGATAAATATAACTTAAAACCCAGCCCTTGCTAAAGTGCATTTGCACGCAATCTCCCTATTCAGAATCCACAATTGAGAGGGATGAGTTGATATTTCATGATCGCGTTCAACATAAACATTGTAGTAAATTTAACATACGGGTTGGATTGAAATATCACTTGAGTTTAAGGATTTTATTTACTCTATAAATTGCCATGTACTTTATAATGGGGGGGGGGGGGGGGGGTGGTGGCTACAGCTATTCAGCTTGCTGTGTCATACCAGGATAATATAATAACATCTTGAATTTATCACAAGCAAGAGTCTGGAGGTCTTTCAGGGAAAAGACAGTGAGTGTGACTATTTGGGTTGCTCTTACACAGAGCCAGTACAGACACAGCAAAGCTGAATCGTTTCTTTCTGTGCCGAACCATTCTATGATTCGCTAAATGTTGGAGGGTGGCAGTTGTGAAGTTGGAAAGGAAAGTCGGGCATGAAGGTGACAAAGGTACATATGAGGATTTCAGCAGCGGTGGGGCTGTGCTAGGGGTGGAGGCAGATAGTGCTACATAGTTTTAAAGAAACTGGCTTTGTGATACAGAAGAGGTGGATCTGATGCTCACTGGAGGAACAAACAGGCACTGAGATTCTGAACGGCCTGGTCGAGCCTGAGGGAGAAGCCAGGGAGAAGGAATCAATAACAAGAGAGTGGATTCATGTTGATCTGAATTTTTTCTAATACATGAATGCTCCTCAGAAAGATAACATAAGACGGCATGGTGGAGCAGTGGTTAGCACTGCTGCCTCATGGCGCCGAGCACCCGGGTTTGATTCCACGTGGAGTTTGCACATTCTCCCCGTGTCTGCATGGATCTCACCCCCACAATCCAAAAAGATGTGCAGGGGGAGGTGAATTGACCACACTAAATTGCCCCTTAATTGGATAAAAAGAATTGGGGACAATTTATTTTTTAAAAAGGTGGCCTGGATTTTATGCCTTTGCCAGCAGTGGGTGGGGCGGGAGAAGAGAGCAGCCAAAATAAATTTCCTTCCCCACCCGTGGCGATTCCTGGCACTGTGGAGGTTGGAAAATCCCAGACAGTGAGACTATCAGTGATCACTGCTATAGTTGAGGAAAACAGACTGTAGTAAACGGAAATTCAAAACTTGCAATCCAAAATAGCCTGCTTCTCCTCCGGCTGCATTGTAACATTATTAATAGACTTGGCACTGAAATTAGTGTTGTGGCATTATTTGAAATTCTTACCAGTAGTTCCCACTGAAGACCATAAAAAGTTAAGAGCTGGGGCAGGAGTATGAGCATGTTTAATGATATAGTAATTGATACTTGCTGACAACATCCTCTGGTCCTAAAAATGTAATTTTCCTTCAGAAGATAATTAACATTAGAGATTTTAAAGGATTATATTTAATTTGTAAAATAATTTTTTGAAAGTATCTTCATTCAACAAATTTTCAACAGTTTTACAATGCAAAACAACCCCACAAAACACCCCCCCCCCCCATCCCCCCAACCACCCTCCCCCAACAGTCAACAGTAACCAACTCCCAAAAATGTATGATGAACAAACCCCAGCAATTGTAGAGCCCATCACTCGCCTCCCTTAGTGCAAACTTCAGCCCTGCCAAGCTGAGGCACAGGGTGGAGAAACTGACCACCAGCCCAACAAGACCCGCCTGCGAGCGATTGGCGAGGCGAAGACTAAAACATCTGCTCCGCACCGCCTGCAGCTCCAGCAGGTCCGACACTCCACGGGGACCAGGCTCCACGTCCACATATAATACCCCCGAAATGGTGCTGAATACCATCCTCCAAAACCTTTCCAGCTTTGGGCAGGACCAAAACATATGCACATGATTCACAGGGCCCCTCCCACATCGTTCACAGGCATTCTCCACTTCTTAGAACAGCTGGATCATCCTAGACTATGTAAGGTGTGCCCGGTAAACTACCTTCAGCTGTATCAGCCCCAGCCTCACGCACAAAGTCTGGGCATTTACCCTCCGTAGTACCTCACACCACAAATCCTCCTCCAGCACCGCCCCCAACTCTTCCTTCCACTTTGTCTTAATCCCCTCAATTGGCACTCCATCCTCTTCCAAGATCCCCCCCGCCAATAGCGCCACCTCCAACAATGAGGAGGCAGGCCCTATTGGGAAGCTGGGAAGACCTTCCTCACAAAGTCCCGCACCTGCATATACCTGAAACTTCCACCCTGCGCCAGCCCAAACTTCTCGCCCAACTCCTCCAAACTCGCAAATCGGCCTCCCAGAAATAAATCCTTCATCTTCTTAACCCCCTCTCTTCCCATCCCCTAAACCTCACATCCATCCGCCCCCTGCTCATCTCCTGTAAAATGCTGTCTAAACTGCCTCCAGATATTCAACGTGGTCAACACCACCAAAGTCACCGTATATCTCCGTGGGACCATCGTCAGCAGTGCTGTTGACAGCATCCGCAACCCCAACATCCTGCAAGAGCCCACCACCATCCTCGCCTCCATAGCCCCCCAGCCCCTGCTCCAATCCCGAGCTTTCTCTGCATTTGCCGCCCAATAATAATACAACAAATTTGGATGGCCTAACCCCCCCCCATGGCTGTCCACCCCCCCCCACCCCCCGCCGCCGTCCCCGTTGCAGTATCACCCTCCTAATCTTTTTTAAAAATATATATTTATTAAAGTTTTTTAACACAATTTTTCCCCCTTACAAACAATAACCCCCCCGTAACAAAAAAAACCGAGAAATCGCGCAGAGCAAGATATATACATGGCAAAATGATATATTTACACAGCTTTGTACACTGGCCCTCACCCGTACGTGCCAGTTTCCCCAACCCTTCATGTTATCTCTTGCTCATCGACCCTCCAAGGCAGTCCCCTCTTTCCCTGCCCCCTCCCCCCCCTCCCAGGACGTCCCCTCCACCACCCCCCACCCCTCCCCCCCCCCCAAGGTTGCTGCTTGAGGAGTATGTGGGGCTGCCTCCTTCCACATTAGCAAGATCCTTCGCCGGGCTACTAGGGACGCAAAGGCCAGAGTACCGGCCTCTTTCGCCTCCTGCACTCCCGGTTCGTCCACTACTCCAAATATTGCTAGCCCCCAGCTTGGCTTGACCCGGACTTTCACCACCTGAGATATTGCTCCCACCACTCCTCTCCAGAACCCCTCCAGTGTCGGGCATGACCAAAACATATGGACATGGTTCGCCGGACTCCCTGAGCACCTTCCACATCTGTCCTCTACCCCAAAGAACCTACTCAACCTCGTCCCCGTCAAGTGCGCTCTGTGGACCACCTTAAATTGTATCAGGCTGAGCCTGGCACACGAGGAGGAGGAATTAACTCTACCTAGGGCATCAGCCCACAGACCTTCCTCGATCTCCTACCCCAGCTCCCCCTCCCATTTACCCTTCAACTCTTCTACCAGCGCTTCCCCTCTTCTTTCAACTCCTGGTGTATTTCCGACACCTTGCCCTCCCTGACCCTTGCACCCGAGATCACCCTATCTTGAACTTCTTGTGCCGGGAGCAACGGGAATTCCCTCACGTGTCGCCTCACAAAAGCCCTCACCTGCATATATCTAAAGGCATTTCCCGGGGTAACTCGAACTTCTCCTCCAGCACCCCTAGGATCGCAAACGTCCCGTCGATGAACAGGTCCCCCATTCTTCCAATCCCCGCCCGATGCCAGCTCTGGAACCCCCCGTCTATCTTCCCCGGGACAAACCAGTGGTTACCCCTGATCGGGGACCACACCGATGCTCCCATTGCACCCTGGTGCCGTCTCCACTGGCCCCAGATCCTTAGCGTTGCTGCCACCACCGGGCTCGTGGTATACTTTGTCGGCGAGAGCGGCAGCGGTGCCGTCACCAACGCCCCTAGGCTCGTTCCTTTACAGGATGCCATCTCCATCCTCTTCCATGCCGCCCCCTCTCCCTCCATAACCCACTTGCAGATCATCGCCACATTTGCTGCCCAGTAGTAGCTCCCCAGGTCACCCTCCTAATCTTGACCACCTACCCTGCCCAAAAAAACGATGAGATCAGCCTGTCCGCCCCACCTAAAATACGCCTTGGGCAAAAAGACCGGCAGGCATTGAAACAAGAGCAGGAATCGCGGCAAAACATTCTCTTTACTGCCTGCATCCAGCCCACCAAGGACAGAGTGAGATTGTCTCACCTCAGCAAATCGACCTTCACCCTCCCCACCAAGCTGGTGAAGTTAAACCTCCGAAGCCCTTCCCAATCCTGGGCCACTTGCACCCCCAAATACCTGAGATGCCGCGAGACGAAATGCCAGCCCCCCCACCCCCCGCTCGCAGAAGGGAGACCACAAAATACTCACTTTTCCCCAAATTCAATTTGTACACTGAAAATGTCCCAAATCTCTGGAGCAACCCCATTATACTCCCCACCGAAGAGTTCGGCTCCGAAATATACAGCAACAAATCATCTGCATATCAGATCTTCAACGTATGTTCCACCACCTCCATCCCCCCTCTCCCCTTCCACAAACCCGATCTCCTCAGTGCAATAGCCATGGGCTCTATAACAGAAGGGGAGACATGGGGCATCCCTGCCTCGTAACCCGGTGCAATGCAAAATACCTTGAGTTCATACTATTTGTGCGCATGCTTGCCATCAGCCCCTTATATAGCAGCTCCGCTCATGCCACAAACTTTGGCCCAATCCCAAATTTCTCTAATATCGCCATCAGATAACCCCACTCCACCCGATGTCTTGTCCACATCCAGCGCCACCACCACCTCCATCTCGCTCCCCTCTCCGGAGAAAGCACCACGTTCAACAACCTCCTCACATTCGTGGATGACTGCATTCCCTTTATGCACCCTATCTGGTCCTCCCCAATCACCTTTGGGAGGCACCTTTCCAACCTTAACACCAACACTTTGCCAGGATCTTGGTTTCCACATTCAGCAGAGATATGGGTCTATACGACCCACACTCCACCGGATCCTTGTCCTTCTTTAGCAGATGGAAACCTGCCTCATTCTTTGAATCATAACACCCTTAACCATCACCTCCTCAAACATTCCCACTGTCAACGGCACCGGCCTACCCTTAAATCTTTTATAAAATTCGACTGGAAACCCATCGGACCTCATCGCCTTCCCTCCTGAATCTTCTCAATCTCCACCTGCATCCCCTCCTCCCCCATCGGCTCCTCCAACTTTGCCCTCTCCACCTCCCCTAACCTTGGACACTCCAGCCAACCCGAAACTCCCTCATCTCCCGCTCTCCTCTGGTGGCTCCGATCTGTACATGTCCCTATCGAACTCCTCAAACGCCTTATTAATCTATTCCGGAGCCACCACCAACTCCATGTCTTATCCCGCACCCAAACTATCCCCCTCGCCATGGCCTCCGTCTGGAGATGACCTGACAACATCTCTCCCCGTATTCATTAACAGCTCCACTCGCCCTTCTCAACTGACTCACTGCTTTCCCTGTGGGCAAATCTCGCCTGCAACTCCTTCCTCTTTGCCAGGGGACCCGGGTCCGCGAACCTCTCAACCACCGACAAAATCTCTTCTATCAGTTGTTGCCATTCCTCACTGTCCTCCACATCCACCTTAGCATTAAATGAGATCACCGTCCCCCCTCACCACCACCTTTAGAGCCTCCCACACCACTGACCGTAAGATCTCCCCCGTGCAATTAAACCCCACATACTCCTCAATCAACTTCCCTAACTTCTCACAGAAGCTCTGGTCAGCCAGCAACCCCCCCACCACAAAAAGTCAATCCTCGAAAAGACCTTGTGCACCGGGGAGAAAATTGAATACTCCCATTCCCTCGGATGTACGAACCTCGACTGGTCCACTCCTCCCATCTCCCTCATTTTTAACATTTTTTATATTTTCTTTAAATTTAGAGTACCCAATTTTCTTTTTCCAATTAAGGGGCAATTTAGCATGGCCAATCCACTTAACCTATACATCTTTGGATTGTAGGGGTGAAACCCGCTCAGACACAGGGAGAATGTGCGCGCTCCATACAGACAGTGACACGGGGCCAGGATCGAACCCGGGTCCTCAGCGCTGTAGGCAGCAGTGCTAACCACTGTGCCGTCCCATCCCATCTCCCTCATGAGCCCAGCCAACATCTTTGCCCCGCCCACCTACCTCCCCTCCAACACACCTGTCATTATCACGTACCTGCCCCCTTTTTAGCCACCACCTTCTCCATCTGAAACATCACCGTCTTTGGCCACAAAGATTGCCCCCCACCCGAGCCCTACTATCGAAACCCGAATGAAACACCTGACTCACCCAACCCTTCCTAAGCGTTGCCTGATCCTTCGCCCTCAAATGGGTCTCCTGCAGCATCACCACATCAGTTTTTAAACTCTTCAAGTGTGCAAAAACTCTCACTCTCTTCACCGGTCCCCCTAACCCTAGGTTCAACCTCACTATTCTAACCGCCCCCCCCCCCCCCCTCCTATCCACCATCACCATTATCCCGGGTCCTCTTCATCCGGCCAGGTCCACCTATTTCTTTGTTAGAGTTGAACCCCCCCTCCCAGAATCCTCCCACCCACTTCCTCTTGCAAACACCTCACCCAGTATTGATCCCCTCCCCTCCACCATTTACACCTCCCAGGTCCATCGAAACCTGCTTGACCAGGTTCCAATGACCGCAGCCCCTCCCCCAGCATACTCCCGTTAACTAGCCAACTTTGATTGCTAATGGGATGGCCCCTCGCCAGAGCCCTGTCCTCCATCCCCCTCCTCAGTAACCCGGCCCCATTTACACCAAAACTCTGCTTCTCTTATACCACAAAACAATACAGAACCGCACCTATAAGGAACAAAGGAACCCAAAATACATGTAAACAAATCCCCCCATTCAGGAAACAGAGAAACAAAACCCCAATTAAATAGAAAAACCTCCATAAGAAAAACACCATTCCCGGTCCCACCAACCAAGTCCAAATCCCAACTCTCATCTTAGGCTAAGTCCTTCATCCTTTACGAACGCCTCCACGGCCTTCACCCAGCTCAAGACCTTGTCCTTGATATGGAACTTGTGCAAGCAGATTATAACCGTCCTTGGTAGCTCATTTGCTTTAGGCTTCTGCCTGAGTGTCCGATGTGCCTGTCCAACTTGTAGCAGGAGGATTCTTCCTCCACTCCTATCAACTGTGCAAATATCTTTGCGAAGTACTCGTTCGGCCATGGGCCCTCCATCCCCTCAGTCATGCCCACGATTCTCAGATTTTGCCTCCTCGACCTGTTCTCCAGCTCCTCCACCTTGGCTCTGAGCCCTTTGTTAGCCTCCACCACCTTCCGCGGCTCCTCACCCATCGAGGTTAACTGGTCGATGTGTTGCGATAATGCCTCCTCCACCCTCTTCAACATCTCTCCTTGCCCCCGCACCTTGACTGGCGCCTTCATTACTGCCACCTTTACCAGGGAAATGCCTACTCCACCCACTCTTTCATCGCAATCGCCTTCTCCACCTACTCTTTCATCACAATCTCCACCTCCACCCACTGTTCCATCGCAATCGCCGCCTCCACCCACTGTTTCATCGCAGTCATTATCTCCCTCCGAAGCACCTCCATATGCTTGGCAAACAGCCTCTCAAACTCCACCGACATCACCTCGGTCAGAGTTTCCATCGTGTGGAGAGCGGCCCCACCCGACGACCCAGCCCCCACTATCTTTCTTCCTGTAGGACTCACTCAACTTTCGTTCACCCTCTTCTTTCCAGCACCGTTCTTCTGGGTCTTCAACATTTCACGTCTTCCTTATAACTTCCCACACCAATTCAGTCACAAACTACCCCTGCAATTGGGCATAAAAGCTCAAAAACCAGAAACTCTAGCAGGGGCCACTTAATGTGCGACTTACATGTCGCCACCGGAATTCCCCTTTATTTTTTTTTCTGTTTGTCTCTTTTAGCTTTAAAAAAAATTATTTTGTGCTATGTGAGCATCACCGGCAAGGCCAGCATTTGTTATTCATCCCAAACTGTCCTTGCGAAGGTAGTGGTAAACTGTCTTCTTGAACTACTGCAGTCCATGTGGTGTAGGTACACCCACTGTGTTATTAGGAAAGGAATTCCATGATTTTGACCCAGCGACAGTGAAGGGACAGCAATATAGTTCCATGTCAGGATGGTGTGTGGCTTGTGGGTGATGGTCTTCCCATGCGCCGGTTGCCCTTGTCCTTCTAGGTGGTAGAGGTTGCGGATTTGGAAGGTGCTGTCAAAGGAACCTTTTTGAGTTGCAGCAGTGCACCTTGTGAATGGTACACACAGCTGCCATTGGGTGTCGGTGGTGGAGGGAATGAATGGTAAGGTGGTGGATGGAGTGTTGATCAAGCCAACTGCTTTGTTCTTTCTCCCGCTCTCTTACTTCAGGGCGGGATTCACCAGCCTCCCAGCCACCTGTTTCTTGGCAGGGGGAGGCGGCGCGCCATTGCTGGCGGTGGGATTCTCCTCTCCTGCTGATGTCAATGGGATTTTCCATTGAAGCCACCGCACACAGCCAGGTAACCTGTGGCGGGGGGATGCTGGTGGCAGAACCAGAGAATCCAGCGAACGGCCAGAGAATTCTGGCCACTATCTACCTTTACCAATTGTTATTCTGTTTCCTGTACATCATTAGGTGCAATTTGTACTTCCTGATATATAGTTCATGGTTCTGGGATTAATGCCTCATTGAGATTCTTTAGTTAAATTGGTTAAAGAGCTTTGCTCACTCATGCTACAAATACCCTGTACATTGTGTGGTATAGTTGTGAGGTTTATAAGATTTTGTTTTGGATCTGTTTAAGGTAAAATGGGGCGGCACAGTAGCAGAGTGGTTAGCACTGTTGCTTCACAACACCAGGGTCCCAGGTTCGATTCCCAGCTTGGGTCACTGTCTGTGCGAAGTCTGCAGGTTCTCCCCGTGTCTGCGTGAGTTTCCTCCGGGTGCTCCGGTTTCTTCCCACAAGTCGCGAAAGACGTGCTGTTAGATCATTTGGACATTCTGAACTCTCCCTCTGTGTACCCGAACAGGAGCCGGAATGTGGCGACTAGGGGCTTTTCACAGTAACTTCACTGCAATGTTAATGTAAGCCTACCTGTGGCAATAAAGATTATTATATTATTACTTGTTCTGATGTCTGCTGGACAACCAACTTGGATGGTTTCAGTGCTTCAGATCAAAGGAAGGCTTAGATTGTTTTCATTGTATTTGGGATTTTTTTTTACTGTGCACAGAGTTGTTGTTCAGCATAACCACACTTGAGAAACCCACAGAAATAATGAACAAGCAACGGGCACAAATCATACCTGATTATTGAGTCTGCAGTCTGTTCATGTCAATGAATGCAAATTCAGTTTATTATTTGCGTAAACCAGAATTGTCATGGCTATAAACAATAAACATACAGAGCACTGTCAAAGTCGAGGAAGAATTAGCATTATTCAAATGTAGGAATATGGAAAGAAACAACTGAACAAGCACTCTGAATTCTGGAAATGTGAAACCAAAACGGAGAGAGCTGTAATCAATCAACAGGTCAGAAATTGACGCTTTTGAGTGTAGAGCCTTCAGAGAGACTGGCAGGCATATTAATATTAAAAGGTGGAATATATCTAGTACGAATATATAAGTAGAAAGGGGAACATCAATGTCAAATTGTAGCAACTTATGCATACTATAATTGTCCAGTCTGATTATTGACTGCAGTAACTTCATTGAATTTAATTTTGTATCTGAACCCCAGGGGCTGGATTCTCCGTCGGCGGGATCTTCTGTTTCGCTGACAGCGCACTCACGCCTGCTGATTTCCCGACGGCGGGGAGTGCCCACAGTGGGCAACCCCATTGACTGGCTGCCAGGGCAGAGGATCCCACTGCCAGTGGGGGCATGCCGCACCCGGAAACTGGTACGGCGGGTCGGAGAATCCCGCCTCAGGTCTTTCAATCACATGGTGCTTAGCATGGGGCATTGCCAACTCTGGTTTTATTTCTGGAAATTTCATTGACCTTAGCTTCCCGCCCAGCTTTTTCACCCTCAATTGAAACTATTTTAATGACTAATCAATAAAAATCTTCAGAACAAGGACAGCATGGTGGCGCAGTGGGTTAGCCCTCTTGCCTCACGGCGCCGAGGTCCCAGGTTCAATCCTGGCTCTGGGTCACTGTCCGTGTGGAGTTTGCACATTCTCCCCATGTTTGCGTGGGTTTCGCCCCCACAACCCAAAATGATGTGCAGGTTAGGTGGATTGGCCACGCTAAATTTCCCCTTAATTGGAAAAAATGAATTGGGTCATCTTAATTTTAAAAAAAATCTTCAGAACAAAAGTGTTTGGCTCTCGGGCTGCTAACAGTAGTATTGAAGAGAATAATCTTATATGTCTGGAGACTCTAGAGCAATCATAGAATAGAACCATAGAATTCCTGTAGTGTAGATGGAGGCCATTTGGCCCATCACATCTGCATCAGTACTTTGAAAGAGCACCCTACCCAGCCAAATTCCCCACCCTATCCCCGTAACCCCACCTAGGAGCAATTTAGCATAGCCAATCCAACTGGCCGACACATCTTTGGACTGTGGGAGGAAACCGGAGCACCCGCGGAAAACCCACGCAGACACGGGGAGAATGGGCAAACTCCACACAGACAGTCACCCGAGGCTGGAATTGAACCCGGATCTCTGGTGCTGTGAGGCAGAAGTGCAAACCACTGTGCCACCCAATCTAGAAGTGTTGGCAACATGTTAGACATATTAACACCTATTTTCTTCATTTCCTCCCATGTTGCTGTCCATGTTTCTATCAGATAAGGAAGGAATTTTTGTGTACTTCCTGTAACTTCGTATACTATATTCACTACTCATGGTGTAGTTACCACTTCAATGGGAGCGCTATTCAATCCAGGCCATGATCGTGAGCTTGCTGTTGTGTGCCTCTTCAATTCCCCTCCTCTTCTGCTTTTGGCCTTCAACATTGTTCCAGTGAGGCTCAGTGCAAGCTGGAAGAACAGCACCTGATCCTTCTATGAAGCAGTCCTCTTGCCTTAAATATCAACTTTAATAAGACCCCAACTATATATCTCACATTCCCTCTGGAAGGAAATATTGACAATGTGGCACGGTAGCACAATGGTTAGCACTGTTGCTTCACAGGCCAGGATCCCAGGTTCAATTCCCGCTTTGGTCACTGCCTGTGTGGAGTCTTCACGTTCTCCCTGTGACTGCGTGGGTTTTCTCCCACAAATCCCGAATGACGTGCTTGTTAGGTAAATTGGACATTCTGAATTCTCCCTCTGTGTACCTGAACAGGCGCCGGAGTGCGGCGACTAGGGGATTTTCACAGTAACTTCATTACAGTGTTAATGTTAGCCTACTTGTGACAATAATAAAGATTATTAGATGTTTTTTGAGGGAAGTGCTAGTGAGTTGATATTTTGGACAGAGACCCCATCTGACACAGTGCTGGACAGGGCCATCTAACTTTCATTTTCTCCTTTTGGGCCCTCAGACTGTTGAGGTCTGCCCATATTCAGCTCACTTCAACCGTTCAACAATTACACTCCCAGGCCAGACCCCAACAGTGGCTAGGATACTGGACTAAAACCCCAATATTTTTGTTCTTTTTGTAAGACTGTGTGGAAAGAATGATTCACTCCCGGAATGATGGCACAAAAAAAAATAGGGATTTAATATTGTAAAACAAACTTTATTATTAACACAGTATTAAAATCTTAAACCTCACAGCCCCTTTAATAATACAATTAAATTATGTAAATATAATACCCTTAACTACTATCTCTATTATCAATTAAACAACAACAAAGGAAACAAAAACATACAGCTCTCAATCCATCCTACATCCCAATGGCACAGAGTTAAACCTGCTTTCCAGAACAGATTTGGCTTCTGTTGGAACCCCTGAAGACTCTGGCTGGATATCTTCAAAAAGCTTTTTCAACTGGTTTTGTTTCAGCTGCCCCCTTGTCCTCCGACAAGTCCGCACGGCTTTAAATATTATTAATATTTCTCACCATCCTACTGTGAGAGCAAAAGACCTTATTTATTGTCTAAAGGGTAACCAGATCAGAACTCAACTCAAAGCATTCTCACCAGGTCTGAATGCTTTGGCTCCACCCAGCGATGACATCTCCCCAAGCTGAAAACAAATGAACTCCCCAGGCTGAAAACATACTCAGCGGAATTCTCCATCGGCGGGATCCTTCCATGCCCGTGGGCTTCCTGACGGCGTGAGGTGGCCACAATGAGAAACCCCATTGGCCAGCTGCGGGAACGGTGAATCATGCTGCTGGTGGGTACGCCCCACGCCAGAAAACGGGGTTGGCGGACCGGAGAATCTTGCCCATTAACTCCCCATGGACACCCCTAGTCAAACAACAGTGCATTAGCCCAGGCTTTGTACTCTGGTCAATTTCACCTCTGGCTCCTAAAAGCTTCCAGGTCTTGCAAAACAAGATTATTTTAAAAACATGACTACTGCAGTCAAACACACTCTAACCCAGGCTTTTAACCCTTAAATTGTCAAATGTTTATAATCCAATATATCTAAAATCCTGCATTTGTCACACAACCATCTCCTGTTTTCTTCTGATCAGTCCTGCACCTTGGCGAATGATTTTGTGGGTGTACGCGTATTTACATTTGTTCGAGTGTGAAATGGTTTTCCATTTGCTTAGCTCTGTTCCATTTTAAATTCTCATTTACAATTTTTTTTAAAATAAAAATTTAGAGTACTCAATTCATTTTTCCAATTAAGGGGCAATTTAGCGTGGCCAATCCACCTACTCTGCACATCTTTGGGTTGTGGGGGCAAAGCCCACGCAAACACGGGGAGAATGTGCAAACTCCACACGGACAGTGACCCAGAGCCGGGATCGAACCTGGGACCTCGGCGGCGTGAGGCAAGAGGGCTGACCCACTGCGCCACCGTGCTGCCCTTCATTTACAATTTCTTACCGTATCTGAAACATTGAGGTGAATTTTAAAGCACCTCCTGCTCAGCCCACCTTAGTTGTGCCTTCAGTTGCCAAGGCCCTCAGCTTTGTGATTCTCTCCCCAAGTCTCTCCAACTTTATCTCCATTTTCACCTTTTAAGGTGTTCCTTAAGACCTAAATCTTTGGCTAAGTTTTTGACCCTAATATCTCCTTTATGTGACTCAATCTCTATTTTGCTATCTTTTGCTCCTTGAGAGCTTTCATTACATTAAAGGTGCGATAGAAATATAAGTTGTTGTTGTTTTGGGGCACATCTCAATGCTCAAGTTTACTGAAATTTGAATTCTGCCCCATTTTAAAAAACCCTGGCTATTTTCAGATGCTCTGATTTGTGGGACAACACAGAAATTACGGAGAACACTGTAGCGCATATCAGTCTGTCACTTTGAAAATAGAACCAAAATGCTGAAACCTGAAATAAAAACAAAAACCCCTGAAAACACTCAGCTCAGTCAGCCACGCCTGTGGTGAGAAAATAAAAAAAGAGTTAATGTTGTGGGCCAATGGCCTTTATTATCAGGACTGGAAGGTGTTAGAGATGACCAGCAAGTAGAGATCCAAGTTCAAGGGGGACAGGGAAGGAACAAAAGGAAAGATTTATGATGGGGTCGAGGGCAAAGATGAATACAAAACAAAAGGGATAATGGTTCAAAACTGCAGCACAGCTAAATTGCGCCTTTGAAAGTAATATTTTGGAATGAAATTTCTACCTAGACTTAGTTTAGCTCAGTGTTGCCAAATAGAAACCAATGACTAGCCATGGGAGAATTCTTCTTCTCCGCCTTGAATAATGCTGTACATTTTGAACAGATGAGGCCTCAGTTTAATATCTCATCTGAAATGGCACCTCAGACAGCAAAGTACTCTTTCAGTACTTCACAGAAATGTCCGACTAGGTTATTTGTTCATGAGTGTCGCCGGCGAGGCCAGCATTTATTGCCAATCTCTATTTTTGCCTGAGCAGGTGGTGAAAAGCTGCTTTCATGGACCGCTGCAGTCCATCTGTTGTAGGTACCTTAGAGTGCTCTGATTCCCATCAAATCCAATTTTGCTGGGACTCCTACAGTCACATGCTGCCTTGATGTCAGGGACAGTCACTCTTACCTGACCTCTGGAATACAGCCTTAGTCTAAATAGAGCTGGAATGAAGTCATGAGCTGAGTGGCACTGGCAGAGCTCAAACTGAACATCGATGAGCAGGTTATTGCTGAGCAAGTGCTGCTTGATAGCATTGTTAACACCTTCCACTTTGCTGATGACCGAGAGTAGATTGACGTTGTAGTATTTGGCTACATTGGATTTGTCCTGCTTTTTCTATTTCTACATTGCCGGGTCGATGCCATTGTTCTGGGACAGCTTAGCTAGGAGAGATGGAGTGAGTCTGCTCGCCAGTATTCCTGGTCCTGGCGGCTGTTATCCGCCATCTATTCCGAAAGGTTCAAGTTAGACTCAATATTCCTGGCAACTCCCAGATAACCGATTTGTATAATGTTGCACAGTACATCAGTTGTTGAACATTCATTTAGCATCTGGCAGAGAGTGTCCAGAAATCATGGTAAACCAAGCTGTATCAGAAGGAATTGTATTGGGACCCTAACTCACCATTCAGCTAACATACATACTTCTTCTTACCTGTCTTTAATGTTGACAGATTTTACTTCTAATTTAAGACACTTATGCAGAGTAGACATGGATTATTTATTCCTCCACAATATTGTCAGACATGTGTCATAGATGTCTGGTGAGAAACAAACGCCCAAGCCAAATCCTGGCCCTTGTATAAGTGAAAGCAAAATACTGAGGATGCTGAAAAGCTGAAATTAAAGAAAGAAAATGCTGGAAATACTCAGCAGGTCTGGCAGCATCTGTGGAGTGAGAAACAGAGTTAACATTTCCAGTCGAATTTGACTCTTCTTCAGAGCTGCTGAAGACAGGGCAAGAAATATTGAAGCATTAAAGAGAAGTGATCAATATTACCCGGACCTTGCAAGGTGGCATACTTTTTTGTCTTGGTTCACCTAAACTGGAAGCTAACTTATCCAGGTTAGTTAACAAGTGGAATTGTGGAGCATGGTTAGCTCTCTTCTTATTGGTAAACAATTCACAATGACTGATTGCTGATGTGAGGTTGTTGCTGTGCCACCATTTTTTATTTTTCTTCACAGAGCACCCATCGTGTTAATAAAGAAGAGTGCTTTACCTGTGGAGAGATCTTAGGATCACAACTTGCCACAAGGTAAGTACAGGACTGCATTTATTTTAACACGGGGTTAGGTTGCAAATTTTGTATTCATTACAAATTACATTAAGGTTTGATGGCAAATACATTGTTAAACGGTATCTCTACACCTATAAACGGAGATGGCTGGGACACTGGTGGGGTGTAGCAGTGCTGCCTGTGAACGAAGTCAATAAATTCTCTCCAGCAAAGAAAGCTACTGAGCCCTTAGTGCACAGTAGCACAGTGATTAGCACTGCTGCTTCACAGCTCCAGGGGTCCAGGTTCGATTCCCAGCTTGGGTCACTGTCTGTGCGGAGTCTGCATGTCGGCGTGGGTTTCCTCCGGGTGCTCAGGTTTTCTCCCACGAATCCCGAAAGACGTGCTGTTAGGTAATTGGGACATTCTGAATTCTCCCTCTGTGTACCCGCACAAGCGCCGGAATGTGGCGACTAGAACAAAGAACAATACAGCACAGTATCAGGCCCTTCGGCCCCCCAAGCCTGCGCCGACCATGGTACCTGCCTAACTAAAACCGCATGCACTTACGGAGTCCGTATCCTTCCATTCCCACCCTATTCATATATTTGTCTAGATGCCTCTTAATTGCCGCTATTGTACCTGCTGCCACCACCTCCCCAGGCAGCGCGCCCATATATTTACCACCCTCTGTGTAAAAAAAACTTGCCTCGCACATCTGGCTGAAACTTTTCCCCACCTATTTTAAACGTATGTCCCCTAGCACTTGACTCTCCTACCCTAGGGAAGCGCATCTGACTATCCACTCTGTCCATGCCACTCATAAGAGACGAGGGGGTTTTCACAGTAACTTCATTGCAGTATTAATGTAAGCCTACTTGTAGGAGTTGTGGACAGTGCGGAAGGATGTTACAAGTTACAGAGGGACATAGAAAAGCTGCAGTGCTGGGCTGAGAGGTGGCAAATGGAGTTTAATGCAGAGAAGTGTGAGGTGATTCATTTTGGGAGGAAAAGCAGGAAGACAGAGTACTGGGCTAATGGTAAGATTCTTGGTAGTGTGGATGAGCAGAGAGATCTCGGTGTCCATGTACATAGATCCCTGAAATTTGCCACCCAGGTTGAGAGGGTTGTTAAGAAGGCGTACGGTGTGTTAGCTTTTATTGGTAGAGGGATTGAGTTTCGGAGCCATGAGGTCATGTTGCAGCTGTACAAAACTCTGGTGTGGCTGCATTTGGAGTATTGCGTGCAATTCTGGTCACCGCATTATAGGAAGGATGTGGAAGCATTGGAAAGGGTGCAGAGGAGATTTACCAGAATGTTGCCTGGTATGGAGGGAAGATCTTATGAGGGAAGGCTGAGGGACTTGAGGCTGTTTTCGTTAGAGAGAAGAAGGTTAAGAGGTGACTTAATTGAGGCATACAAGATGATCAGAGGATTAGATAGGGTGGACAGTGAGAGCCTTTTTCCTCGGATGGTGATGTCTAGCACGAGGGGACATAGCTTTAAATTGAGGGGAGATAGATATAGGACAGATGTCGGAGGTAGGTTCTTTACTCAGAGAGTAGTAAGGGCGTGGAATGCCCTGCCTGCAACAGTAGTGGACTCGCCAACACTAAGGGCATTCAAATGGGCATTCGATAGACATATGGACGATAAGGGAATAGTGTAGATGGGCTTTAGTGGTTTCACAGGTCGGCGCAACATCGAGGGCCGAAGGGCCTGTACTGCGCTGTAATGTTCTATGTTCAATATAAAATTATACTAGCTGGCGTGGATCCAGTTAACGTAGGCCTGTAACAAAAGATATGGAAATTATGCAAACATGCTACCATTGTTGTGCGTGTTGCCTGGTTGCAATTATTACCATGAAACCTCCGTAATCAGTGGAATGTAGCAGCTGATGACCTCAGGAGAAATAAAGCTTAGAGTGAAGATTTAAAGAAAGATAGGGATAATGTAATGAATCTAAACCACTTTGAACAAATGCAACAACTTTTCAGGAAAGTCATGGGAATTCACTGCTCAGCCCATAGCTAGTTTATTGTTGCATAGAAATACTAACATCACCTGATATGGTCATGTCTTGTCTGCGCTGCTGAAGCAGCACATCTTTTTATCCCCTTTGGTATGGGCAGTTGTTAAGCATTACTGTTGGTGAGACTCTCACTAGTAAAATGGCCAAAGTCTTCAAAACTGCTGGATTTCACAGTTAAATGTCATTTTCATTGGGCATGGTTAAGGCTACACATTGAAAATGCTTGACTCCCTGTCAAGATTCACTGATTTTAGATTTACCTGGGTGCCTTTGTCCATGCCTGAATTTGCCTCTAAAACCGTCTTTTCTCCTATTTCTTAAAGGCCGATTGCTTTTTTATTGAAATTCAAGCAGGTATTAAAAATGTTGTAGCATTCATTTCCATCAATTCACTAACTGCTGTTAGAGTCAGCACGCTGATATTTGTAAACCACAAGCTGCTGAATAGTCACTCAGTGCGAACCATGCTTTTAAAAGTAGCACCGTGCTTCGCAGTACTTTGGAAGAATCAGCCTACCCTTTTTATACTCCCCGGACGGTGGTCTAACATCACACCAAGTCACAACGGCGCTATCAACCTGGGAAAAGCCTGTGGTTCCCTGAAAATCCCAATGACTCATTGGTCAAGCATTGTGAAACGGGCAGTTGTAGATCTACATATCACAGTTGAAACATACCAGGAGAAACATATTAATCATTTATTTAGGGCAACTCCTGAACAAGTGTCAAATTCTAAACTTCCCAATAGTTGGAAGACACATCCCACCTCACTAAAAGAAAACAAGACAGAAGCGAACTAGGTCTGGACTATAGTACAGTATCTGCGATTAAGACTGGCAACATTTTAAAAGCTCCATATGACAGGCCGGTAATCCATCGCTGTTGCCCGACTGAAAGAATGCTAATTCACCTGGCTTTGGGTCTGCGTGTAATTTAGCTCAGATAGGGTGGTGTATGTTTGAGGTACATTAATCACCCTGATTATGACTAATGACTTGTGAAAAACAAATAGTAACTCAGGCTTTGTAACTTAAATGTACACAGCATTCTTTCACTTTGAGGGTTATATTTGGTGTGTGTGTGTGTGGGGGGGGGGGGGGGGGGGGGGTGGAGAGAGGAGGGAGCTCCAGAACACTTTGAAATTTCATGTTGTAAATGATTCATTTTTAAGAATTTATTCTCTGCCGATTGAGTCACTGGCAAGTCTGCTATTTGTCACCAGTTTAATACAATTGATTGGCGTGCCTAACCATGGTAAAGACAGATAGGTCAACCACATTGGTGAGAGATTGGACCACATACAGGTCAGACTGGGTAATGATAGCATTAATGAATTGGCTCACTGATGCCAACTATTTATCCAGGCTTTTTAAAACTGAATTCCATTCTCAAACTGCTGCGGTGGGATCTGAACTTGCTCTGGAGAATAAGTGTGATGGCGGTCTGGATTAGCGGTACGTTTCTCATTGATTGGCGGGTTGGGAAATCGTGCTCGACCTTGCTCTTGGAAGCTAATTACTTATGTATCCGAAAGTAGCTCTCCAAATCTCCAGAAGGCCAATGATTCACCCGCCCCGCCTTAACTTATTTAGTCAAAGGTCCTATCGGCATTTCTAAACGCCAGCTGAACACACATATTACTCTCTGCAGCCCAGCTGTGTGGACGACCAAGGCTGAGATGGCTCCAAGCAAAAAGAAAGCACCAAGGTTCAGCAATGACTCCCTTGAATCCCTTATCCCTGGTGTGTGCCAGCACTGGGATGTCCTCGACCCAAGGGATGGCTCCAGGGGCTCCACCCACCAACCTCATCTCACAGGCCTGGGAGGGGTGTCAGCTCCACAGACACCAGCTGAGCACAAGAAGAGAGTGAATCATCTCTTCCACAAAGCCAGGGTGTCACCCTTCAGCTCACTCCAATCGCACACTCTCATAATGGCATCAAGCACTCAGAGGATCACTTAGCTCCGGGATCTCACAAAATATCAGCAGTGGAGATATCAACATTAAAAGCCTGTTCACCAGCACCTCACCTGCCATACTGCACAAAGTCCATCCTTGGCCCATACTGCACAGGGCTCAGCGCACACAGCAGGCATGCACGCTTCCCAACTATCCTTCATCTCTTCTCATCACATCCATTCCTTTGTCTTCATGCATGCCAAGCTTGTCCATAACAAAAAGGAGAGGTCCCTGTCTGGAGAAGGGTGAGTGGACACCCAGGATCTCTCCAAGTTTGAGGAGGATGCTACCGAGTTGGCAGGCAAGAGCCGAGATTGCTACTGTGTTGAAGATGCGATCAGTCTCTCCCATTATGGATGAGCTCTTCATAAGTTGATCGTATTCTGACATACACTGTGAGTAACATGCAATGTTGTATTCAGTCTGTTCAAGACTTAATTGTACCGTCACTCTTTTACAGACCCTAACAGTCCCAGACAGACACCCAAGCCAACATAAGCTTCATCCCCAGGTGACCTCAGGAGAGGAAACTGAGGAGTCATTTGAAGAAGGCCCATCACTACATTTACCTGCACACTCCACTACCACCGGACATACAGCCCCGGTGGGTCATAGATCTAGATTAGATCGGGGTCATGTTCTGGGGAAAACCTCACGGACATGTCTCCAAAGCAGTCAGAGGCAGTGACAGACCAAGTCTCTGGCAACTGCTAGAGACCAGGCACCTGCTGAGTCCCAGTCAGATGATGAGCCTCTGTAAACTGCTGTCGCAAACATGCTGGAGATGTAAAGACGGCAGCCACAGTCTGTTTTGCAAGAGACAGTCAACAGACTGGGGCAAAGGATGGAGGAGTCCGTCTATGTTCTGTCTGATGTTGTGGCTCTTACATGCGAATGCCTCAAGGTCACCATGGGAAGGGTGGGGGCCACATTCGTGACTTGGGACCAACAGGGTCTGTCGGATTTGCACTTGGATCTTCATTCCATCACTATGGACACTGTGGGATCCATCGCTGGCTAGAAGAGAAGAGGGCTGGCCACCTCGACTTCCCTCCAGCAACCCCTTCTCTTCAGGGAGTTGGGCAGGGACCCTCAGGCACCCATATGTGGAGGACCAGCAGCTTAAGACCCCGGGGGCCATGGTGATTCTGAGAGTGTTCAGTCGATTCTGCCTGTGAGTCCATAACCTCCAGCTGCACAGGCCGAAGAGAGTGTACCTGCCTTAGAGATGCAAAGAAGGCCAGGGCACTCAAGGTCTCCGCCCTCCAGGTCTCAGCCCTCTAGAGGACGTCTGCCAAAGTCATCCAAGACAACAGGACGTAGCAGTCAGTAGGTTGCTTCCACCTCTGCTGCGAATGTTGGGGATGCACCAAGAATGTCCACCAAAGACGCAGTTCCTTTTTGGAGATGAACAAGAGACAATGCCACACACTGTGGTCGAGCAGACCACTGATAACCTGAAGTTGAATTTCTGATGTTTGAACCGCACAGGTAGGGCTCTGCAGTACTCTCATCAGAGAGTGTCCCGCATCATTGTGGTCCATTGCACCCTGAACTACCTGGCGCTCAAAGGGGGGATCCTTTACCAGAGGGAGAGGTGGAGGAGGTTGAGAGCTCCTCAGATGATGAAGGGCAGGAATCTGAAGAGGGAGAAAGATGAGGGTCAGCTTCCACATGAGGATGTAATCGAAGCCGCAAGATGTGGAAGACGTCCCCATGATGGACAGCACGGTGCACAATGGGCAGGAGTTCTGCCCGGCACCGGGGTCCTGGGTTTGATTCCGACCTTGGGTGACTGTGTGGAGTTTGCAGATTCAAACCATGTTTGTATTGGTTTCTTCCGAGTGCTCCGGTTTCCTCCCACAATTCAAAGATATGCAGGTTAGGTGGATTGGCCATGCTAAATTGCCCTTAATGTCCAAAATGTTAGGTGGGATTATGGGGCTAGGGCGGGGGCATGGGCTTAGGTCGGATTCTCTATTGGAGGGTCAGTGCAGACTCGATGGGCTGATTGGCCTCCTTCTGCACTGTAGGGATTATCATAGAATTTACAGTGCAGAAGAAGACCATTCGGCCCATCGAGTCTGCACCGGCTCTTGGAACGAGCACCCTACCCAAGGTCAACACCTCCACCCTATCCCCATAACCCAGCAACCCCACCCAACACTAAGGACAATTTTGGACACTAAGGTCAAATTTATCAAGGCCAATCCACCTAACCTGCACATCTTTGGACTGTGGGAGGAAACCAGAGCACCCGGAGGAAACCCACGCTCACACGGGGAGGATGTGCAGACTCCGCACAGACAGTGACCCAAGCCGGAATCAAACCTGGGACCCTGGAGCTGTGAAGCAATTGTGCTATCCACAATGCTGCCGTGCTGCCCACGGATTCTATGACACACTATAGCCACAAGATTCCTGGAGGAGTAAATGCAGTCAAAGGTACCCAAGCGCATTTCTCCTGTCTTTAGCTGGCATGTCAGTGAATTGAAAGCCCTTTACAGCATTACCTTTTCTGTGCCACTTATTGAATGTCTTTTGGAATTCCAAGGAGAGTACATCTTCTGGTTCTCCTTTATTTACTCTACTAGTTATATCAAATATCTAAAATTTGTCAAACACAATTTCCCTTTCATGAAACTACGTTGACTTTGCCTGACCAGACTATGATTTTCTCAGTTAATTGTTAAAACTTCCTTAATATAGGATTGAGCACTTCTCCAATTACGGAAGTTAGGTTAAATGGTCTGTCGTTCCATTTTTTTTCTCTCCCTCCCTCCTTTCTTGAATACTGGTGTTACATTTGCTAATCTTCAAAAGTTGGGACTATTCTCGAACCCAGAAAATTTTGGAAAATCAGAATCAACACAACCATCATCTCTCCAGCAACATCTTATAGAACTCTAGGATTAGGAAATCAAATCCCAGGAATTTTTGGGAATTTAATCCCATTGTTGATATGAACAACCTCACTCTTAGTAGCCCCTTGATTAACCTCTATTTCTAGTCTGTAATTTGTGCCTTCTATAGTGAAGACAGACATGTTGGGTAACATTTTCCCAAGAAATGGCAGTGTCATTTTCGGCAAGAAAATTGGTGCAATACCTGCTGGCCCAGGCGGTGCAATCCAGACAGAGATTTTCTCCCCCACCTGAAAAATGCCATGCCTGAGGCACGAAGCATCTGATTTGCCCATCCGGGAGGTTATCTGACCACTTTAATGAAGGGGTCCTGCATTTAAATGGCCCCACACCACTTGCTCTCATTCAAGCCAGGAAGATGGCCACTAGGAAACCAGCTCCTAGATTTAAAGAGTGGGTCCTCAGCTGGCTTTCTGGATGACATGGAGGAGAGGTGCGCTACAATATACCCTTGGACTGGCAGGAGGCGCTCCAGCAAGGTGACGAATCTGCCTGCGAGACAGTGGCAGCACTGGTCAGTGCCAGCAGCCTGACCAAGAGGACGGGCATGCATGTTGGAAAAAGATGAATTACCTACTCCAATCAGCAAGGGCAAGTGCTGCTCCCGGTCTCCTCTGCACATCAACCCCTGGACTGTCACATGGATCCCACAGTAAAATCAACCCCAGTCAAGCATTTCTTCAAATGAATGTGGATCAGGATTCACAACAGTTATTGATAATTCTGACACACAAAGGGTTATTTTAATACAAAGATTATCATCTGACACCACTTCAGCACCAGTGTTGTTCCAACAAAATACAGACCAAATCTTAAGAGAATTTGATGGAGTCCAGTATTTGGATGACATCTCATTTGAATATCTGCATATCGATGCCAAGTGACTGCATAACCCACTTTTGAAAGTCAAAGCAATTACCGAAGCACCTCAAATGTCAACCAACTTTGATCTTTATTAGATTTACTAAATTACTACGATTGGTTTGTCCCTAATCTGGTGACCGTTCTAAAACCTTTGCACAATCTATTGTGTCAAAATGAAAAGTGTGTCATGTGAGAGTACCTTTAAGAAATGGGTGTTTTTAAGAAATGTACCTTTTAAGAAATGGGTATTATCAGTGATGTCAGAGTGGGTGGAGCTGGGCTGTCAGCTTTTGACTTTCGCTTTTGAGCAGGCTGCAGGGTGTGTTTTAGTTTTGTTTTCAGCGTTGGAGCTGAAGCCAGACCAAGCAGGTGTACTGCTGTTCTCTCTGCCATCAAAAGACCATCTTTTTATCATTTGGTGAATTCAGAATTATAAATGTTCTCAGGAGTGAATGTAAACCTAATGTGCTTCTGTTGAAAGGTGTTTCGTTTGTCTGGATGTTGTTTGGGAAGTTATTAAGCATTACTTAGTGTTGTGTTCTTTGGGGGTTGTATTTGAATTAATGGTTGCTAAGATGTTCACTGTATGTTTTAAAAAGGTTAACTTGAGTTCATAGAATAAACATTGTTTAGCTTTAAAAAATACTTTCCCATTTCTGCTGTGCCACATCTGTAGAGTGGGCCGTGTGCTCCCCATACAACAATCTATTAAAAGTTGTGAGTCAGGTGAACTCCATGATACACTTGGGGTTCTCATAACCCTGGCCCATAACAAATTGGGGGCTCGAGGGGGATAAAAATCTATCGATTGGATTGGCTTAGTGAATTTAAAGACAGTGAGGGGTGAGCATATTGTGGTTGCTTTTCAGGTGTGGTATTCTAATTTAAGTGCAGAGTGTGTTGTGGACAATAGCTATTTCAGAGGCTCTGAAATTTTTTGGGGTGGAGACGGGTCACACGCAGTACCTTATGGACAGAGACTAAAAGCAGGCTGTTAGCTTTGGCAAAAACATAGCAGTTAACATTACCTGACAAAATGCGAAAAGATGAGGGGCTAAGCATTTAAAGTTGCCTGAGATACAGTTTGACTCATTGGAAATGGCAAAAGTTCATTTACAACTTAAACAAATGGAACATGAGAAAGAGTTAAAGCAGCTTGAATACGTAAGAGAGAGAGAGGAAAGTGAAAGAGAGAGAGAAAGAGATAGAGAGGAAAAAGAATGAGAGAGAGGAAAAAGAAAAGGAGAGAGAAGAAAGGAGAAAAGAAAGAATAGCCCTAGCAGAACAAAAAGAAAGAGAAAGGGAGATACAGATCAGGGAAAAAGATAAAGAGAGAGAGTTTGAACTTCAGAAAATGGCCATGAAACATGGCAGTCAGTTAAAATTGGCAGACGTAAAGGGAAACGTACAGTTGGATGATAGTGATGAGGGCAGTGAGAAAGAGCATCAAAGTCGAAGGCTTGGTGGGAATCTATTTAAATAAGTCCAAGCATTGCCAAGGTTTGACGAGAAGGAGGTAAAAGTATTTTTCATTTCATTTGAGAAGGTGGCTAAACAAATGAAATGGCCACAGGACATGTGGGTATTACTGATTCAAACAAAGCTGGTAGGTAGAGCTAGTGAAGTGTTTGCATCACTACCGGAGGAGGTATCTGGGACGTATGAGGAGATGAAAAAATCCGTCTTAGGTGCATGTGAACTGGTGCCTGAAGCCTACAGACAAAGGTTTAGAAATTTAAGGAAAGAATTTAGTCAAACATACATGGAGTTTGAAAGGCTCAAACAGTGTAATTTTGATAGGTGGATAAGGGCTTTGAAACGTATGAAGCTCTCCGAGAAATTACACTTTTGGAGGAGTTTAAAAATTCAATTCCTGATGTAGTGAGAACTCATGTGGAAGAACAGAGGGTTAAAACTGTGAGGTTAGCAGCAGAAATGGCAGATGATTATGAATTAGTTCATAACTCAAAGCTTGGTTTCCGACATCAGTTTCAGCCTGTGAGGGATAGAAACTGGGGACATGAGAAATACTCAAGTGGTAAAGGTAATGGTGATCTGATGGGAGAAAATAAGGAGAGTGTACCTCAGACTAAAAAAGAAATCCAGGAGGGTGGAAGAGACATGAAAAATTTCAAATGTTTTCACTGTAATAAACTAGGCCATGTAAAGTCACAGCATTGGTGGTTGAAGAAAAGCACTGGGAACGCTGATGTGGTAAAACAGGATAAGACAGTAGGGTTTGTTAAAGTGATAAAGGAAAGCCCAAGTGAAGCGAAGGAGGTGCATAAGATTGTACAGCTTGATCAAGAGGTGATTGATAAGAAGGTGCCAGATCTCTTTAAAGAATTTACTTGTGTGGGTAAAGTTTACTCGTGTGTCAGGAGGAGCAGGTAAAGAAGTCACAATTTTAAGAGATACGGGAGCTAGTCAATCTTTAATGGTAAGAGATGAGGAGTTATGTAGTTTGGGAAGAATGTTGCCAGAAAAGGTGGTAATATGTGGAATTAAGGGTGAGAGGAGTAGTGTTCAATTATATAAGGTACGATTGGAAAGTCCAGTGAAGAGTGGTGAAGTGGTAGTAGGAGTAATAGAGAAACTATCCTGTCCAGGAATACAGTTTATCTTGGGTAATGATATAGCTGGATTGCAGGTGAGAGTGATGCCTATTGTGGTTGATAAGCCAGTGGAAAATCAGACAACTGAAGTGTTGAAGGAAGAATATCCTGGGATTTTTCTGGATTGTGTAGTAACAAGGTCGCAAAGTCACAGGTTAAGATAAGAGGAGAAATCAAAGAGTGAAGTTGAAGTGCAATTATCAGAAACGATTTTTGATCAGATGGTTGAAAAAGAACAAGAACAGGTGGAGGATGAGGCGGATATTTTTAGTTTAGGAAAATTGGCGGAGTTACAACAGAAAGATATAGAAATAAAACGGATGTATCAGAAAGCATACACAGAAGAGGAATCTGAGTGTATACCAGAATGTTATTTCCGTATAAGTGATGGGTTGATGAGAAAATGGAGACCTTTACATATGCAGGCGGATGGAAAGTGGGCAGAAGTTCAGCAAATAGCATTGCCAGTAGGGTATAGAAAGGAGGTGTTGTGAGTTGCACATGAGGTAACAGTGGGAGGTCATTTGGGAATAAGGAAAACTCAAGCTAAAATCCAGAAACATTTTTATTGGCCTGGGCTCCATAAAGATGTAGTTAAATTTTGTCAATCATGTCACACATGTCAAGTGATAGGGAAACCTCAAGCAGTGAAAAAAACAGCGCCCTTAATACCCATTCCAGCATTTGAGGAACCTTTTACAAGGATCCTAATCGATTGTGTAGGACCGCTTCCGAAAACAAAAAGTGGGAATCAATATCTTTTGATTATAATGGATGCGTCTACTAGGTTTCCAGAGGCCATTCCAGTACATAATATTACAGCTAAAAGGATTGTGGAGGAGTTACTTAAATTCTTTACTAGATATGGATTACTCACAGAAATTCAATCGGATCAAGGATCGAATTTTACTTCAAAGTTATTCAAAGAAGTTATGGATAGCTTAGGAATAAAACAATTTAAATCAACTGCGTACCATCCAGAATCGCAGGGAGCGTTAGAAAGGTGGCATCAGACATTAAAGACAATGTTGAGGGCTTATTGTCAGGATTATGCAGAGGATTGGGATAAAGGAATTCCATTCGTACTGTTTGCAATTAGGGATGCACCAAATGAATCAACCAAATTTAGTCCTTTTGAACTAATTTTTAGTCATGAGGTAAGAGTACCACTTAAATTGATTCAGGAAAAATTGGTGAGTGAGAAATCGGAAATTACATTATTGGAATACGAGTCAAATTTTAGGGAACAATTAAATAGAGCAGGTGAATTGGCTAGACAACATTTAAAAGTTGCACAAAATGTGATGAAACGGGTAGCGGACAAGAAATCCAAAGTTCGTAGCCAGTGAAGATACATTTTTAGTGTTGTTACCAGTGGTAGGTGAACTTTTAAAAGCTAGGTTTTGTGGACCTTATCAGATTGAAAGGAAATTAATTGAGGTGAATTATGTGGTTAAAAACAGATAGAAAGAAGACTCACCGAGTGTGTCATGTGAATATGCTTAAAAGGTACTTTGAAAGGGAAGGAGAGAAAAAGGAGGCGGTTTTATTGATTCTAACTGTGCGTCAAACCAAATCCAGATGACTGTGAATTTGACATACCTCAAATTAAATTGGAAAACGAGGGTGTTCTTAAAGATTGGGATAAATTGTTGAGTTACCTTCCAGAGGAAAAACAAACTGACCTGAAAGAGTTATTTATATCACGTGGGCAAGATTGGAGAGATAAATTGGGGAGTACTAAAATGGCTGTACATGGAGTAGATGTGGGAAATGCTGTTCCAATCAAACAACATCCATATAGACTTAACCCTTTAAAATTGGCACAGGTTAACAAAGAGATTGAGAGTATGCTTCCAAATGGCATAATTGAAGTGGGTTGCAGCCAATGGAGCTCACCCATAGTGATGGTACCTAAACTAGATGGTATCCAATGGTTGTGTGTGGACTATAGAAAGGTTAATGCAGTTACAAGAACGGACTCTTATCCTATCCCACATTTGGAGGATTGCATGGAGAAAGTGGGGCAATCAGCTTTTAATTCCAAACTGGATTTACTTAAAGGTTACTGGCAGGTACCTTTATCCGAAAGGGCGAAGGAGATTTCAGCTTTTGTGACTCCAGATGGTATGTACCAATTCAAAGTTATGCCATTTGGCATGAAAAACACCCCAGCCACATTTCAACGGTTAACTAACAACGTTGTTTCAGGATTACCCAATTGTGCGGTATACATCGACGATCTGGTAATTCTCAGCCAGACATGGAAAGAACATTTAAAACATCTGATGGCGGTATTTGATCGACTTCAGGAGGCGAGTTTGGTGATAAACCTAGCCAAAAATGAATTTGGAAAAGCCCAAGTCACTTTCCTTGGCCATACAATTGGACAAGGTCGAATGGTCACACGGGATGTGAAACCAACAGTTATTGAGGAGTTTCCGATACCCTCAAGACAAAGAGAAATAATGCGATTTCTTGGCATGAGTGGATTTGATCGAACATTTGTGAAAAAATGTTGTAACATGATTGCTCCACTGATGGACTTGCTGAAGAAACGTCAAAAATTTCAATGGACAGCGGACTTTCAACAGGCGTTTGACTACCTGAAAGCTGTGATAACCAATGCTCCTGTGTTGGAGAATTGCAAGGGACTCTGTGATCAGATTGAACTAAAGTATCTGACTTTAAAGATAACTGCCGCGGCGTAGAGCAAAGGACGGATCGTGCAGAGACCTTCTTATTCAAAGAGACTGTCAATCGAGATGGATTTTAGTTGGAGGAAGAAGAACGCAAAGGAAATAGACTATATTATTATACCTGTTTGCGTGTGTTGTTTTGTGAAACGAAAAAGTCTATTTACTGTGTGCATTTCTTAAGGAATGGTGAAAAGGTGAAAAATGAAACCATCTTGAAGTTGATGGTTTATTTTTTTCTCTTGGGGGGAGGTGTCATGTGAGAGTACCTTTAAGAAATGGGTGTTTAAGAAATGTACCTTTAAGAAATGGGTATTATCAGTGATGTCAGAGAGTGGGTGGAGCTGGGCTGTCTGTCAGCTTTTTACTTTCGTTTTTGAGCAGGCTGCAGGGTGTGTTTTAGTTTTGTTTTCAGTGTTGGAGCTGAAGCCAGACCAAGCAGGTGTACTGCTGTTCTCTCTGCCATTAAAATACAATCTCTTGATCATTTGGTGAATTCAAAATTATAAATGTTCTCAGTAGTGAATGTAAACCTAATGTGCTTCTGTTAAAAGGTGTTTCTTCTGTCTTCTGGATGTTGTTTGGGAAGTTATTAAGCATTACTTAGTGTTGTATTCTTTGGGGGTTGTATTTGAATTAATGGTTGCTAAGATGTTCACTGTATGTTTTAAAAAGGTTAACTTGAGTTCATAGAATAAACATTGTTTAGCTTTAAAAAATACTTTTCCATTTCTGCTGTATCACACCTGTGGAGTGGGCCGTGTGCTCCCCATACCACAATCAATTAAAAGTTGTGGGTCAGATGAACTCCATGATACACTTTGGGGTTCTCTAAACCCAGGCCCATAACAAGTGGACGTGGGTGGATGAACATGCGGGAGCATTCGTGCAAGCCAAAGAGGTGCTACTAAAGTCAGAAGTCCAGACACATTTTAATCCCAATTTACCCTGCAACTGGCATGTGGCGCATCACCACCCGATGGAGTTGGGGTGATGATTTCCAACATAATTCCCTCAGATGAAAAGAAGTTGAGTGCCTTCATGTCAAGGGCTTGGATCAAGCCAAAAGCAATTATGCGCAGATAGAGAAAGAAGCCCTAGGAATCATTTTTGGAATAAATCTGTTTTACCAATCCCTGTATGGGAGGTGCCATAACCTCCATGAGGACCACAGAGAAACCATTGTCGATCTCCTCGTGGACCCATGGTGTATGAGCTTCCAAGGTAGAGAACAAAGGCCACCCAGCTGGAGCTCGTTAAAGACTGCACATAAAAGCCGTCCCAAGTAGGGCCTGAAGTTGTTGGTTGTCCCAACAAGGACTGGATTGGGAGAGAGTTACTGCCGTGGGAAGAGTATTGTACATAGTTCAATAAAACCTTGTTCCACTTTGCTGGCTTTCTCAAATTGCTAAACTGGCAACAAGGACAAGGAAATTCCAAACTCACCACCCATCTGCCCTGAACGATTACTATCCTGGAACATGTGGACATAAAAAGTTCAAGATGCCACTCACTGTTGGTAAGCTGGAAGCCTTCGATGCAGGCCTGAAAGACTGGAGTCAGTATGCTGAATGCAAGAGGCACTTCTTCCAGGCTAATGGAGTTTTGGGGGAAGACCATCAGAAAGTCATCCTCCTGACTGCTTGCAGCGTCCTGACATTTGAAATTTAAAAAGGTTTCACTTATTTGGCCGTACCGGACTCTAAGGGTGGGATTCTCCGACCCTCCGCGCCCAGCGCAGAGGCGGAGAAGAGCCGCTCATGCCGGAAATACGCGCGCGCGGCACCAGTCGGGGGCTGTTGGAACAGGCCTCCGCAGCGATTCTCCACGTTTGACCGGCTGAGCTTCCGCCGGCGTGGTTTACATGTGGTACCACCCAGTGGGAGCTGGGACCCATGGCGATGGCGGCGCTCCTGGTGGGGGGCGGGGGATATCTGACTCTGGGGGGGACTCAGCTGTGGCCAGGCCTGCGATCGGGGGCCACTGATCGGCGGGCCATTGCGATCTGGGAGGGACCTACCTTCCTCCGCGTGGGCCCGCTGTGTGGCTCCGCCATGTCGGCGGTGACCATGCCGAGGTGGGCCGCCACGCGCATGCGCAGACCCTCTTCCGGCTGCCATGCGCATGCGTGGCCGCGTGATCTGGCTAGCAGGGCCCCGCTGTCAGCCAGCCTGCGGGGCGCATGCCGGGGCTGTGCTGGCCCCCTGGAAAACGAAGAATCAGCCCGGACCTTCGAGGAAAAAGTCCAGAGTGAATCTCACCCGTTTTCCGGCGCCCGTGGGGACTTAGTCCCCAGAAGGGAGAATCCCACGCCTGATCTTTTGTTGAACTGGCTGCGTTGTACCTGAACATTATGACCCTAAAACTTCCGTTATCATGCAGCGGTATAGATTTACTGTGGTGAAATAGTCTCCAGGTGAATCGGTCACTGACTTCTTGACCTGCCTTAAGCATCTGGCAGAACATTGCGAGTTCGGGATGTCCCTCACTGAAATGTTGAGTGAAAGGCTGGTTTGTGGGATAAACAACACAGCCACTCAGAGGAAGCTGTCGGAGGAGCCCATCTTAGACTTCAAAAGGGCAGAGAGAGGAGTACAAAAACTGCAGGGATTCATGGACTATGGCCTCCATAGTTTGGCTCGACATTTGTTTAAGTCCCATTGCATCATGGGGCAATGTTAGTCAGGCCAAATCTCCCCCCCAAAGGACAACCCCAGAAGCAATTTCTCAGCCGCACCAAGCACTCAGGAGCCTCTGCAGACCTACGCGATACCTCGCCCTAAGACAAAGGGAGAACCGATCACATTGCCAAATATGATCGTCGGAGGGCATGTGATGGCCAGTGCCACCAAATTCGCCACAGGGAATGCCATCCAAAACAGCTGCTGTCATCATCATGAGCCAGGGCTTGCACATGGTCCCCCGGATGAGGAGAATTGTTTGATGCAGCTGAACTGCATCATGGCCCTGAATGTAGCGCCGATCCAGGTCACGTTAAATGTGAATGATCACCCTGTGGTGATGGAAACGAACACTGGAGCTGCTGTCCTCAATGCGGACCGTCAGACATTTTGACGACTTTGCGCAGGGATCTTGCCACTGACATTATGCAACACCAAGACAAAGTTGGCGATCTATACCGGCAAGCCATTGAGCATCATGGGGACCACCGTAACTCTGGTAACACACGGACAACAGTCGGTCTTTCCTTGGTTTTGGTACGGGGATGGGGGCCCAATTTTCTAGGGCATGACTGGTTGCGAGTCCTCCATTTCAACTGGCAACAGGTTTTTCTGATAGGCACCAGGAATTTTTACCAAGAACTGAGCAAATACCCTGAAGTGTCAGGCCCGTATCCATATGGACCCGTTGTTCAAGGCGAGGCCTGTCCCATGTGCATTGCTTGCCAGGGTTGACATGGAGCTTCAGCATCTGAAGGATCTGGGACTTTTATGCACTGTACAATTTGTGGAGTGGGCCGCACCCGTGGTGCCAGTAATTAAGCCCAATATTCTGCGAGGTTTATAAGCTCACAGTAAGCAGAGTTTCCTACCTGGACTGGTACCTGATGCGTAGAGTAGACTAGCTGGACTGTGTTCTTTTACAAAACTTAACATGAGCCACGCCTATTTACAGGTGGAGCCAGCGTCCAGAAATTTTGTGACCATACACACCCATACGGCATTATTTCAATACACTCATCTCCTGTTTAGGGTCTCATTAGCCCCCGCAATTTTCCTACGTGTATTGAAAAATATCCGTCAGAGTCTGCTGAAAGTGGCCATCTAGCTAGATAACATGCTCATCACGGGCACTACAGAAAAAGAGCATATGGACAACCTGCAAGAAGAAGACGAGCAGTTTTCCCAAGTGGGCGCCCAGCTAAAGAGGAACAAGTGTGTGTTCCACGCTAGAGCGGTAACTTACTGAGAAAACAGTGTGGATAGGGATGGTTTTCACGCAGCGGAAGATAAAGTTCGGGCCATAAAAGGGGCCCCAACCCCGAAGAACGCCACTGAACTCCGTCGTTCCTAGGCCTGGAACGTTCATTGCCAACCTGGCCACCAATATCTCCATTTCACATACTGTTGAAGAAGGACAGGAAGTGAGTCTGGGGTGCCTCACGGCCAAAACATTCACCAATGTAAAAGAGCATCTGTCACCCACATAGCTCCTCAATCGCTATAATCCAGCTCAGCCACTAATCCTAAAATGCGATGCCTCCTCCTATGGCATTGGGGCATGTTTGCCCACAGATGGGACAACGGTACAGAATGTCCCATTGCTTTTGCCTTGAGGGCCCTGGTGATATCTGAGCAATGATAAGCTCAAATCAAAAAGGAGGGCTTGGCGGTGATATATGGAGTCAAGAAATTCCACCTATGTATTTATGGGAGGTACTTCTCTGTTATAACTGACTACAAGCCCCTGCTCAGTCTTTTTAGGGAGGATAAGGGACTCCCAACCATCCTATCAACTAGAATTCAGCATTGGGTACTTCTGCTCGCCTGGGATGAATACTTGTTTCAATACCACAGGTATGCAGATTGCCCATGCTGACCCTCTGACCTCTACCATTGCCCTGGGATCTCCACCAGTGATGGACGGAGTAGTTTCAACTCTTAATTTCATGGATACCTTGCCAGTGACGGCTACTCAGGTGCGTGCATGGACGCAGTGGGTTCCGAGACTGGTGAAACTCTCCACATGCTTTTGCGCGGGGAATGCAGGGGACCCTTCCTATAGCCCTAAAGCTTTTTTTCCAGAAGCTTTCAGAGCTCACCGTGGAGGAAAGTGTCATATTGTGGGGAGCTTGCTTATTAATCCCAGGGTCAGGAGTCCCTGCTGATGGACCTACACAGTGGCACCCGGGCACCTTCTAAGTTGAAGATGTTGGCCTGTAGTTATGTCTAGTGGCCCTGTGTCGATGGGGACATTGAGGAAGTCATACACAGCTGCCCGGCGTACCAGCAGCAGTAGAAGCTCTCATCAGCAGCATCCTTTCATCCATGGGAATGGCTCGGATGCCCATGCGACTGCAAATGGACTTCACAGGGCCTTTCATGGGGTCCATGTTCCTCATCATCATAGATGCCCATTCAAAGTGGCTTGACGTGTACAAGATGGTCTCAAAGATGTCCAGGGCCATGGTAGAAAATCTCTGGTACTTATTTAGCACCCATGGAATCCCTGAGGTCCTGGTAACGGATGAGGGATGCCCACCACAAGTAATGAGATTGCCACGTTTACAAAACGGAATGGCATCTGACACCCCTCATCCAATGGCCTGGTGGAAAGGGCGGTCCAGACTTTCAAAAGGGGCATAAAAAAACAAACTACGGGCTCCATGGACACGCACCTGGCATGGTTCTTTTTTAACTACCGCACAATGCTACACCTGATGACGGGAATCAACCCTACAGAGCTGCTGATGGGCCGAAGGCTTAGAAACTGGTTGAGCCTCACGTTTCCGAACCTCGGCAGTAAAGTAGAGGTACAGCAGGAGGCGCAGGAGTTACACCACGACCGCAGAATACCAGGGCGACAGTTTCACTCAGTTGCAGTCTATACCCGCAACTTTGGAAATGGGGCGCTTTGGCTCCCAGGTGTCATGCTGGAGAGAACAGGACTGGTGTCCTACAAAGTTAGGATACAGGGGTGAGTTCAGCAGAAGCATTTGGAGCACCTCAAGAAGCAGGAGCCCGTGCTGTATGATACCCAATCAGCAGCATTGCTGTCCCTCCGTGCCAGGAACCGCCCCATAGCCAAGTCCATATCCCAGCATCTGGTCCAGCAGGAGGAGGATGACTCGGGCTCGAAAATTGACATGGAAGGATCCGGCGTATGGACGACATTGCGATAACGCTTCGGAGGTCGACCTGGAAAAGGCTGATAGACACCGCCCGCCCCAGAGCTGCTGTAAGCTGAAGCACAGCCTTGGGTAAAGCGGCAGAGAAGGCCCCCACCGTTGGTGGCTGAAGAGGAACTTTCGGACGCTGGGGGGGAGGGGTTCCATGGCCCCCATGAGTGTCATAATATACACCAGTATATCATGGTGCAGACACACGCTGATGGACACACAGTGGGATCAATCAACATACACAACACCGCAGCCAATCACCAGTGAGAGCACACGCACTATAAAGACAGGCGACATCAGAGTTCCCGCTCATTCGAGTAGCAGCTAGCTAGGAGCACAGAGCTCACAACCGGCAACACAGACATTCACCATGTGCTGAGTGCATCAACTGGTTAGGACAAGGCAAAGGTCTTTAGTTAAGGCTGGTATCGTATTTACCCACAGTTCAAGTATGTTTAAATAAAATAGTGTTGCACCACTTCAAGTGTTGGTGACCTGTATGTGATCCAGAACACCCAACACATCAATGAGGACCACAGGGAAGCAATTGTCCATCTCCCCTTGGTGTACGAGCTTCCCAGGTAGAGGGCAGAGGCTACCTAGCTGGAGCTCGTTAAAGATTACACATAAAAGCTGGGCCCACAGTTGTTGGTTTTCCCAACAAGGACTGGATTGGGAGAGAGTTACTGCCGTGGGCCGAGTATAGTACTGTGGTGAATCACTGTACACCTGTATTAGGGGATGTAAGGTAGGACCTGTACTACAGGTTCGCCGGTAGCCCCTGCCGGCTGGCTCCGCCCAATCGGAGGAGTATAAATATGCGTGTCCTGTATTCAGCTGCCATTTTGCCAGCTGCAGCAGGAGGCCACGCATCTGACTGCAATAAAGCCACAGTTGTACCCAACCTTAGTCTTTGTGCAATTGATCGTGCATCAATTTATTGCAGTCAGATTTTCTACAGGATGGATATCCGAATTAAGCCCGATCGCCTGCAGCTGGATCCGCAAACGACCGACGCCATAAAAGACTTTAATCACTGGCTATCTTGCTTCGAGGCCTATATTAACTCAGCGACCACCCCACCGACGGAGGCTCAGAAGATACAGGTCCTGTATTCCAGGTTGAGCTCAAGCGTGTTCCCGCTGATCCAGGACGACCTGACTTACGCGGAAGCCATGGCACTCCTCAAAGAGAACTACGCGCAGAAAGCTAACACACTCTTCGCCACGCTCGTACTCGCCACTCGCTCTCAACTCCCTGGTGAGTCCATCGAGGACTTCTGGCGGGCCCTAATCCCACTCGTCCGGGATTGTGACTGTCAGGCTGTTACGGCCGCCGAACATTCTAATCTCCTCATGCGCGATGCCTTCGTAACGGGGATTGGGTCGGACCTCATCCGACAACGATTGCTGGAAGGGGCCACACTCGACCTAGCGGAGACAAAATAATTAGCACTATCCATGACGGTCACCTCCCGTAATGGTCAGGCTTACCCCTCCAGCCACGCGGCCCACCTCTCCTATCCCTCCTCGACCCTGCAAACGACCGCCCCAGCTGGGGCCCTGCCTAGCCAATACGCCTGCGCCACATGCAAAACCGTGCACCCCGGGGGTCAGCAGAAGCACCCTCGCCAACGCTGCCCGGCCCGTGCCGCCATTTGCAAGGCTTGCGGCAAAAAGGGCCACTTCGCCGCAGTGTGCCAGACCCGCGCAGTCGCCGCTATCGCCCCCTGCCAAACGCAAAATGGGCGCCGCTCTCTTCACCCCCACGGACCACGTGCGGCCAGTGGGCGCCGCCAACTTCTCCCCCTCAGTCCACGTGCGGCCCATGAGTGCCGCCATCTTGTCCTGATCCACCAACGTACGGCCCATGGGCGCCGCCATTTTGTTCCCCGCAGGATCTCCAGCCGCCGCCATCTTGCCTTCCTCACGGGGCATGAACACCTTCCTCACGGGGCATGAACACCTTCCTCACGGGGCATGAACACCTTCCTCACGGGGCATGAACGCCAACGACCTTCCACGACCTTCCACGAGTCCCTCAACGCTCTTGTCTGAAGCCAGTGACGATCACCCGCAGCTCGCCTCGATGACGCTGGACCAGTCTCGTCCACACAACCTGGCCACCGCTTCGACAACGGTGAAAATCAACGGTCACGTGACCTCTTGCCTGCTGGACTCCAGGAGCACCGAAAGCTTCATCCACCCGGATATGGTAAGGTCCACCCTGCCAACCAACGGATCTCCCTGGCCTCCGGGTCCCACTCTGTCCCGATCCGAGGGTTCTGCACAGTCACTCTCACAGTCCAGGGCGTAGAGTTCAGCGGCTTTCGCCTCTACGTCCTTCCTAACCTCTGTGCTGCACTATTGCTAGGCCTAGATTTTCAGTGCAATCCCCATTGCCTCACCCTCAAAGTCGGCGGGCCCCTTCCACCCGTCACTGTGTGTGGCCTCACGACCCTAAAGGTCGACCCCCCCTCCCTCTTTGCCAATCTTACTTCAGATTGCAAGCTCGTCGCCACCAGGAGCAGACGGTACAGCACCCAGGACAAGACCTTCATCAGGTCCAAGGTCCAGCGGCTGCTTCGGGAGGGTGTCATTGAGGCCAGCAACAGCCCCTGGAGAGCCCAAGTGGTAGTCGTTAAAACTGGGGAGAAACACCGAATGGTCGTGGACTACAGCCAGACCATCAATCGGTACACACAGCTCGACGCGTACCCCCTCCCATGCATATCTGATATGGTCAATCAGATTGCGCAGTACCGGGTCTTCTCAACGATAGACCTCAAATTTGCCTACCACCAGCTCCCCATCCGTAAATCCGACCGCCCATACACTGCCTTCGAGGCGGACAGTCGTCGCTACCATTTTCCTAGGGTTCCCTTTGGCGTCACTAATGGGGTCTCGATTTTCCCAAGGGAGATGGACCGAATGGTCGACCGGTACGGTTTGCGGGCCACGTTCCCATACCTAGAAAATATCACCATCTGCGGCCATGGTCAGCAGGACCACGATGCCAACCTCGCTAAATTCCTCCGCACCGCCACTCTTCTCAGTCTTACTTATAACAAAGAGAAGTGTGTGTTCAGCACGACCCGCTTAGCCATCCTCGGCTATGTGGTCCAGAATGGAGTTCTGGGCCCGATCCCGACCGCATGCGCCCCCTCATGGTGCCTCCCCTCCCCCACTGCCCCAAGGCCCTCAAATGCTGCCTGGGGTTCTTTTCGTACTACGCTCAGTGGGTCCCAAACTATGCGGACAGGGCCCGCCCACTCATACAGTCCACCCAGTTCCCCCTCACGGCCGAGGCACAACAGGCCTTCGCCCGTATCAGAGCTGATATAGCCAAGGCAGCGATGCACGCTGTAGACGAGACACTGCCCTTTCAAGTAGAAAGCGACGCATCAGATGTCGCCGTTGCCGCCACCCTCAATCAGGCAGGCAGACCCGTGGCATTCTTTTCCCACACCCTTCATGCCTCTGAAATTCGGCACTCATCCGCCGAAAAAGAGGCCCAGGCTATCGTTGAAGCTGTGCGGCATTGGAGGCATTACCTGGCCGGCAGGAGACTCACTCTCGTCACTGACCAACGATCGGTAGCCTTCATGTTCAACAACACGCAGCGGGGCAAGATCAAAAATGATAAAATCTTGAGGTGGAGGATCGAGCTCTCCACCTATAACTACGAGATTTTGGAACGCCCCGGCATGCTCAACGAGCCCCCAGACGCCCTCTCCTGAGGTACATGTGCCAGCGCACAAGTCGACCAACTCCGGGCCCTACACGACAGCCTTTGTCACCCGGGGGTCACATGACTGTACCATCTCATCAAGGCTCGCAACCTGCCCTACTCCGTCGAGGAGGTACGGACAGTCACCAGGGACTGCCAGGTCTGTGCGGAATGCAAGTCGCACTTCTACCGGCCGGACTGTGCGCGCCTGGTGAAGGCCTTCCGCCCCTTTGAAAGTCTCAGTGTGGATTTCAAAGGGCCCTTTCCCTCCACCGACCGTAACACATATATTCTCAGTGTGGTCGATGAGTACTCCAGGTTCCCCTTCGCCATCCCATGCCCGGATATGACGTCCGCCACCGTCATCAAGTCCCTCAACACAATCTTCGCTCTGTTCGGTTTCCCCGCCTACATCCACAGTGACAGGGGATCCTCATTCATGAGTGATGAGCTGCGTCAGTTCCTGCTCAGCAGGGTTATAGCCTCCAGCAGAACGGCCAGCTACAACCCCCGGTGAAACGGGCAGGTAGAAAGGGAGAACGGGGCGGTTTGGAGGACCGTCCAGCTGGCCCTACGGTCCAGGAACCTTCCAGCCTCTTGCTGGCAGGAGGTCCTCCCTAATGTACTGCACTCCATCCAGTCACTACTGTGCACCGCTACGAATAACACACCCCATGAACGTCTTTTTACCTTCCCCAGGAAGTCCACACCGGGGTGTCGCTCCCGACTTGGCTCGCAGCTCCAGGACCGGTCCTGCTCCATAGGCATGTCCAACTCGACAATGCGGACCCGTTGGTGGATACGGTACTCTTGCTCCACGCCAACCCCCAGTATGCCTACGTTGCGTACCCCAACGGCCGCCAAGATACTGTCTCCCTCAGGGACCTTGCGCCGTCAGGCTCCAACCGAACACACTCCCCCGCCCCAGTGCCATCCCACCCTTCCCCGGCACTTCCACCATTGTCCCCACCAGGCCCATCCCTCCTTCCCCTGCCCACGCAAGAGGACGACAACGATTTTGGCACGCTCCCGGAGTCATCTAACAGCAGGCCATCACCGCCGTCACCGCCACCGTTACGCGCTCCCAACGGAACGTCAAGGCTCCAGACAGATTGAACCTTTAACTGGACCTTCAAAATGGACAATTTTATTTTTCCTCTCTCTCCATGTTGTTTCTACGACACTGTAAATAATGTTCAACACTGTATATAGTTCCACACCACCCCCGCAGGACTCAATTTTAACAGGGGGTGAATGTGGTGAACCACTGTACACCTGTATTAGGGGATGTAAGGTAGGACCTGTACTACAGGTTCGCCGGTAGCCGCTGCCGGCCGGCCCCGCCCAGTAGGAGGAGTATAAATATGCATGTCCTGTATTCCGCTGCCATTTCGCCAGCTGCAGCAGGAGGCCACGCATCTGACTGCAATAAACCCACAGTTGTACCCAACCTTAGTCTTTGTGCAATTGATTGTGCATCATGTACATAGTTCAATAAGACCTTGATCCACTAGCGCAGGCTTCCTCAAGTTGCTAAAGGAGGAAATTCATTTTACTGACAAATCATCGTCAAATAATAACTCATTTTGGATTCCATCACTGACAGCGAGCAGGATGCAGAGGTGGACATTGCTCTTGTCAGCACACTCATTCATGATCAAGTATCGTTCATCAAACCTTTATGGGAATGCAGATGGACTCTTTCTACTACCCTTACCAAATAGTTTGTCGACCAGCAGTCTGTGTGGAAATATTTTCTACTTTGAGCAGGTCGATAACAATCTTGGAACTACAGGACAGGTGAAGAAGCATACCAGAAGAGATCCAGTTATTTCTGAGGTTATGGACATAGACCTTCGAGTCATCCGGAACATCTGATGTATTGACTGTTGTTGATTGTTCATGTTGCTAATTCATCATTCATGTTATACTGTTAATTGCGTCAGGGACCATTGATTTAAAGAGAGAGGAAATGTGTATTCATAATGTTTTTAGTGTTTCCTCACAAGCAGCCTTGTAGCTGACAGGGACACTTTAACAGAACAATGCCATCATCGGCCATTCGCACGGGCAAACAGGGTGTCTAACATGGCAGCCTGTAGTATTAACAAAGCTCCACGTTTTGGTTGAACCTCCAAGGCCTGCAGACTCCATCTTGAATCTACCACATTGACCACTGCACCCAACATTCCCCCCCACGCCCTCCTCCCTGGAGCTGGACAGCAGGCTTTGTCGCCTTCGACTCGCTAGGGCTAGGTGGAGACAACGGTGCTCACCTCCTTGCTTCCTCTTAGTGGCCATGGCACCTAGTTCCCGATTTTAAAAAGCATAGAACATACAGTGCACAAGGAGGCAATTTGGCCCATCGAGTCTGCACCGACCCACTTAAGCCTTCACTTCCACCCTATCTCCGTAACCCAATAACCCCATCTAACCTTGTTGGACACTAAGGGCAATTTAGCATGGCCAATCCACCTAACTTGCATGACTTTGGACTGTGGGAGGAAACCGGAGTGCCCGGAAGAAACCCACGCAGACACGGGGAGAACGTGAAGACTCCACAGTGACCCAGCAGGGAATCGAACCTGGGACCCTGGAGCTGTGAAGCCACAGTGCTAACCACTATGCTACCGTGCTGCCCTGAAGCAGTAGTAGTTCGCCGCAGTGACGTCACGCCTGGTGGGTGGGAAGGCTCAGTGAGGTCTGCAGATACGACGTTATCCTCACGAAGTACATTATAATGGATTCAAATTGTTACAAATCAGATTTGTGCCCTTCTTGGGCGTGAACCTGATTGCATCATCAGGGCTGGCTTGGGAAGATCACCTTCTGAAATCTCGCTGGCGCAAATCCGGTTTTTGGTCTTGCGATACTTAGCGGCCATTACATGATTTGTGCCTGTCGCTAACGGGCCCGCTAAATCCCACCCAATATATTTATTCCACATCTTTGCAAGTTCCTGGGGCTCACGGTGGCGCCCTGATTAGCGCTGCTGCGTCACAGTGCCGAGGACCCGGTTCGATCCCGGCCCCAGGTAACTGTCCATGTGGATTTGCACATTCTCCCTGTGTCTGCCTGAGTCTCACCCCAACAACCCAAAGATGTGCAGGGTAGGTGTATTGGCCACACTAAAATTGCCTCGTAATTGGGAAAAAAAGAATTGGGTACACTAAATTTTTTTTTTTTTTAATCTGCAAGTTCCTCATTCCCCATGACAATTTTTATCTCTGCCTCTCTATGAGTAACACTTATACTAGCTACTCTCTTCCTTTTAAATACTCATGAAAGCTCTTTAAATTCCTGAGTAGTTGACTCTTGTTTTTTCCCCTTTTTTCATCAACTTTTGTTTCCTTTCCAGTTTCCCTGGTATTTTCTAGGGTTATCCGGCCATCTTTTGAGTTGCCATAATGTCCTGGCTGAATGTTGAGTTGGTGATGGGTGAGGTATGTGGGAGCGCTCGCACAGAATGCTGACTTCGGTCTGAGGGTTCTCCCCCCACCTAGCCCGAGAACACTCCGTCTATCATCCCTTGGAGTTCTTGGGCCCCTTATTCAGCTTTCTCCAAGGATAGTGCTAATTTGAGGTGCTGCTTTTGTATAGTGACATTATTGATCCCACACACGAGCTGGTCTTGTAGTATCTCGGCCAGGGATGGGCCAAACTCGGGAGTATTTGGCCAGCTTCCTTAATCTAGCCAGGATTTCTGTCACGGGTTTCCCAGGGGTCCTCCCAGCCATGTTGAATTGGTAATGCTGGGGAATTATAGATGGCTTTGGGTTATAATGCTTCTTTACTGGATTCACAAGCCCGTTGTACGTTTGGCAGGGGCTACAGGATAAGTTAAACTCTTTATAATATCAGGGTCCCATCTACTGTCAAAAGGATCCCTTTCTATGCAGTTGGCATGGAAGAAGTAGTGCATGTGTTCGGCATACTGGGCTAGTCCTCCACGTCTGCATCTTAAGGCATTGAGTTTTCCAAACAAGGGCATTTCCAGGGTTTTCTTTTTGCTTTGTTTCTTACTGGAGTTGTCGTCGGGGAATTTTGTAAAGGTTGCTCAGAATCCTGTAAACTGAAAATAAAGCCACCACCATGGTGCACAAAACAAACTTCCCAACCCAGGACTTTTGGGAACTGCTGGTCCGATCTGGGAGCTACATTTAAAGGGTCCACTAACAAGTCCCAGCTAGGTGGGCCTCTGCCCGCTCACCACTGGCACCCTTGTTCTACAAAGCCCACAGGAGATCAATCAGCGATCCTCCATGTTCCTCGTGAGGGTTATCCCAACTTGATTACAGCCATGTAACGGGCCAACCCTGTGAGCACCAAGGTTATCCCTGCTGCAGACAGAGACTTTTTGAAGGAAACCAACTTTGTACTGTTTCTTCAGAAGGATTGCCAAATCCTACACTTTAAAATCATACCTGCGAAGGAACCAGGAGGACCAAAATCAGCCAACTCACGTGTGTGTGTGTATATTATATTATTCTTGCGTAAACTGTGAATTATAATGCAGCTAACAGCTTTCTTACACTCAAGAAAACATGTCTGATTGGTTATTTTATGATCACAGAATTCACTCATTGAATTGGCAAGTATATCCTTTTGACAAAAGCCTTGTTACAGTCAAACCAGGGGCGAGATTCTCCGACCCCCTGCCGGGTCGGAGAATCGCCGGGGGCTGGCGTGAATCCCGCCCCCGCCGCTTGCCGAAGTCTCAGGCACCGGATATTCGGCGGGGGCGGGAATCGCGCCGCGCCGGTTGGCGGGCCACCCCCGCGCGATTCTCCGGCCCGGATGGGCCGAAATCCCGCCGCTAAAATGCCTGTCCCGCCGGCGTAGATTAAACCACCTACCTTACCGGCGGGACAAGGCGGCGCGGGCGGGCTCCGGGGTCCTGGGGGGGGGGCGCGGGGCGATCTGGCCCTGGGGGGGTGCCCCCACGGTGGCCTGGCCCGCGATCGGGGCCCACCGATCCGCAGGCGGGCCTGTGTTGTGGGGGCACTCTTTTCCTTCCGCCTTCGCCACGGTCTCCACCATGGCGGAGGCAGAAGAGACTCCCTCCACTGCACAAGCGCGGGAATGCCATCAGCGGCCGCTGACGCTCCCGCGCATGCGCCGCCCGGTGATGTCATTTCCGCGCCAGCTGGCGGGGCACCAAAGGCCTTTTCTGCCAGCTGGCGCGGGCCTAGCCCCTTAAGGTTGGGGCTCGGCCCCCAAAGATGCGGAGCATTCCGCACCTTTGGGGCGGCTCGATGCCCGACTGATTTGCGCCGTTTTGGGCGCCAGTCGGCTGACATCGCGCTGTTTCCGGAGAATTTCGCCCAAGGAGTGGGAACAGAGGGAAACCATTCTATCCCTCCTCATCTGATTGTAACAATTTATTTCAGTTTAGTATCACTCTATGTGTTTAAAACTATAGCGTAGGTTGTGTAGGAAAGGTTTTGGGCAGCGTGGTTCCACAGTGGTTAGCACTGCTGCTTCACAGCACCAGGGACCCGGGTTCAATTCCAGCCTTGGGTGACTGTGGAATTCGCATATTCTCCCATGTGATCTCCTGGCGCTCCAGATTCCTCTCAAAGTTCAAAGATGTGCAGGTTAGCTGGACTGGCCATACTAAATTGCCCTTAGCGTCCAAAGATGTGGTTATGGGGATAGGGCGGCGTGTCGGCCTCGGTAGGGTGCTCTTTCAGAGGGTTGGTGCGGACCTGATGGGCCGAATGGCCTCCTTCTGCACTGTAGGGATTCTATGGATTCTAAATGAAATAATTTTTTCAAAACGCTGGATCTAGTAACCTAAACCTGTGCTGGAAAGTACATTATGGAAATCAAACTAAAATGATGCAAATTTATTTCCTCTGTCAGTGCTACACCTGTCTGATTTGCAGAACTGTGCAGCACAATGCAAATCCTATGGTAATTATTTTGCATCTTATTTATATAGATTCACTTTTTAGATCCTGCAGGGCATTGGGTTATTGTTGCTGTTGATTGGTTGATGCTTTGATAGATGCTAGTTTTCATATTATGCGTGCATGCATGTGTGTATAAGCACTCAGGAGGGCACATGTGTGTGGAGGGCTTGTGTGCATAAGTGAGCGTACACACATGAGACAAACTTATTTCATAATAGGAGTTTGAGAACAGGGGCGAAATTCTCCTGTTCCGTGGCCACCGTGGGGGCACCCCCCGGGGTCAGATCCCCCGTGCCCCCCCCCCCCCCCCCCAGGACCCCGGAGCCCGCCCACGCCGCCTGGTCCCGCCGGTAAATACCAGGTTTGATTTACTGATTGGTCAGCAGTTCTGTAGTTCTAGCAGCAATGGTGACTGGCAGGCAGCTCTCTAAGGCAGGACTTCCTCTAAAGATAAGGGCAGAGGTCTCATCTTAAATTAATGAATTTGTCTACAGCTTTAAAATGCTGTGGGGTGACAGTCAGGATCATGCTTCCCACTGACCTTTTAATCAGGGTCGTGTGGGAGGGTGGGGGCAGGTGCAGAGACTGCGGCACCCTGTTAAAATCCAGCCTAATGCTGGGGCTATTTAATTGACTAATCTCATAACAGTGAATTGAATTTGAGTGACTGCATCTTAGGATAGACTCTGTTGTACAATAGGTTTCTGTTAGAACCATGAAAAATTAAGAGGCAGCTAAACTTTTCCAATCACTCTCTCTCTGGCTAGCACATTGCTCATACCTTTGATATGATTACTGAATAGCTACTTGGTCCAATGATTATCCTTTGCCAATCAGTATTTACACCTAGAACCTCCCACTCTCCTAAACAGCTGCAAAGTAGCCACAATCCACGATTTCAGTGGCAGTAGTTCCTGTCAATAATGTGAAAATAGATGGATTTATGCAAACTCTTGGTGTGCTTCTCTTTGGCTATCACAACAAGGATAGGAAGAGATGGAGAGGTTGGGGCTGGAAAATGTGGCCAGCCCTTTAAGATTTTGGTGGGAGGGGAAAATCCAGCTGGTGGAAAATTCCACCCTTCATTGATGGTGGATTGGAAAAGAACAGATGTGGAGGATGTGAAAAGTAGAAGGTTGGTGACAAGTCAACACAGAAATTGATGGTTCACAGGGTAAAGTAGGCACCCCTTAATTCACTTCATGACTTTGCCCAAACTATGGATGAAACTACACAGCAGATTGCAGCAAATGAACAGCTCTGAAGGAATGGAATGTAGCTCTGGAGTGTCCTTCACTACGCCAACAACACTAATACTTCCACTCAAGATGGGATAAATACAACATTGCCACTAGTTTTAGAGAACACTATTAGCATAATAAATTAAAGGTGTTTTGGGAAAGGTGCGGGATGAACAGAGAGTCAGCATATCTGCAATATTTCACAATTCTAAATGGCTTTGAGCATAGATGGATGTCCAGATTTTTATCGAGCCAAAAACAAACTTCTAGGTCCAGAACAAAAGCAGCCCAATGACACCTGAACTAGGGATTTTTGTTGGACTCCAGGGCACAGTAAATGTTTAGGAACCTAGGAAGGTAGGTCGTCATTGAGGACTGGAATTCTTTCCACGTTGCTCCAGATAAACCTTTAAGACAAAACCCAACTGGAGAGTCTGTTCTTGGCTGAACAAATGGTGGGAAGCTTTTGCTTTGGATATTTTTACACATGGGCCTCCATGTGTTTCAGACACTCAAATGACCAAAACTAAAAGGATTCATGGTTCCAGGATTAAAAATAAAAGCATTCTTTAAAACCTCTCACACTTAAGACCTGGTCAGTGAAATAAGCTCCCTATAGACCTCAGCATCGCCTCATGAAAGCAATATTTCCAATTAAAAGTTCATGATAAAATGAAGGAAACCACCCCTGGTACAAAAGCTACATTTGGCAGCTTTAGTTTACCTACAAAGTAACAGCTCTGAAGAATGTCCTACTGACTCGAAACGTTAACTCTGTTTCTCTCTCCACAGATGCTGCCAGACCGGCTGAGTATTTCCAGACTTTTTTGTTTTTATTACCTACATTGTACGTTGTATCTTTTAGTGGGGAGAGTACTTGCCGGCATCTACATCCTCACGAGGACCAAACAGAGGCTGCAGGAGAGGTACTGATCAGAGAGAAAAAATACAATGGTCGGAACGTTAAAAAGCCCATTAAAAAGGAATCCATTTACAGTGTTGGAGAAGTTGAGTTTTTTGGATTTGGCAAGAAACATGGCAAGGTATGAATCTTCTCATGAGGTACCTGAAATTTTAATAATAATAATGATCTTTCTTGTCGCAAGTAGGCGTACATTAACACTGCAATGTAGTTACTGTGAAAAGACCCTAGTCGCCACATTCCGGCGCCTGTTCGGGTACACAGAGGGAAAATTCAGAATGTCCAAATTACCTAACAGCACATCATTGGGGACTTGTGGGAGGAACCCGGAGTACCCAGAGGAAGCTCACGCAGACACGGAGAGAACGTGCAGACTCCGCACAGGCAGTGACCCAAGGTGGGAATTCTCGCTGGGATTCTGACGCTGTGAAGCAACAGTGCTAACCACTGGGCTACTGTGCCACCGAAACTCTGTTTCTCTCTCCAAAGATGGTGACCAGAACTTTCTAGCTGTTACCACCAGCGAGAACTTCTGGTCCCACCAATGGCGCATCCACCAGGAAACTCCATTATAAAGCACACGGCAGATTGTGTGGCAAATCCTGCCCCCTGCCTGACCTACTGAGTATTTCCAGGATTTTCTGTTTTAATTCAGATTCCCAGCATCTGCAGCCTTTTGCTTTAGTGAAAATCTTCTACTTTATTCCATGAAGAATCCGCAATGGAAAGTGTTCTGGGTAATCCAGACCTTATAAACTACATGAGGCTGGTTCTATTAACTATAAATGTATAATTTGAGGTAAATGAGTTAACAGCTCCTTAAAAGAGTGCATGGAGGGAATGGAACACACAAAATAAATAACTCGGCCCCTTGAGCCAGCTCCGCAATTCAATAAGATCATGGCTGATCTGTTTGTGTTCCTAATTCCACATTCCCAGCTACCCTCCATTACCTTTGATTTCCTTGCCTTCCTTATCTACCTCCACCTTAAAATATTCAATGACCTGCCTCTATCACCTTCTGAGACAGAGAGGTCCAACATCAGAGAGCCTTCTGAGAGAAAACATTTCCCCGTATTTCTGTCCTAAAAGGGTAACCTCTGAATTCAAAACAGGTTTTAAATTCAGAAGTTTGGACTCGCCCACGACAGGAAACATCCTGCGCGAGATTCTCTGCCCCGCCGTACCCATTTTCTGGTGAGGCGCAACCTCGCTGGCAGCGGGAATCTCCATCCCAGTAGCTGGCCAATGGGGCTTCCCATTGTGGGTACCCCCACGACGTCGGGAAAGTCACGGGCATGAGAGCGCTGCCGGTGAAACGGAGGATTCTGCCGATGGAGAATCCAGCCCCCTTTGTAATCAGAGTGTGCTAAGCATTCATAACTGAACTCTACAGTTGGAACCCATTATATTCAGTAATGTCTCCATGCTTAATATTTCTTTGTGACCTATTTGAGACAAGAAAGAGAGGTGAAGGTGTCACAGGACCACTTGACACTTCCAGGAGTTAATTTTCTTGGAAAGATCGGATGAGATTAATAAGGATAAATAACCCTTATCGCATGTAGATCAGTTGATAACTGGTACAGTTGCTCTGCTAAAGTTGATCTGTTTCAAATAGTTTCTAATACCTGTGACATTACACAAATGTATAGCATGTGAAGAGTTAATGTTATGTTAGCCACTCGAGGGAGCTAAGGGACAGTGCTATAAATTGGACTGGCTGTTAAGCTAAGGGGAGGGGTTCAGACTGGAGCCGAAGAAGATAAGATTCATAGTGTGTTGCAGAGTTAGTTATAAAGATATAATAGTTATAATTAGTAGATAAAGATAGTGTTAGTGAGTGTAGTTTAATTGTTACATGTCTGCTATTCAGAATAAGTGTAGAACTCAAATTTAGTAGTGTTAATAAAATTAGTTTAGTTCTTCAAAAGAGCTTTGTGTATCTTTGTGATCACTACGCCTTCCATCCTGGAAACCCCTCACAAAGATCACCACAACACCGGGCTTCCCAAACCATGGGTGAAGTCACGAGGCAAGATTTGTGGCCTCAAGCTCTGTGGCAGCAATGGCTGCCCTGGAGCTCAGACTGATTTCTGTCAATTGCAAACCCTCCTTAAATCCATGCAGTTTATTTCTGTTGATGGCCTAATGCTCTCTGAGGCCTGATTGCTGCCTGAAAAAAAAGCCTGTGAATAGATAGGTGTTCGTTTTATTTTTGTAGAAACCCTGCCTTCTCATCAACGAACCCAAAGCTGAGGTCCCAGGTTCGATCCTGGCTCTGGGTCACTGTCCGTGTGGAGTTTGCACATTCTCCCTGTGTTTGCTTGGGTTTCGCCCCCACAACCCAAAGATGTGCAGGTTAGGTGGATTGGCCACACTAAATTGCCCCTTAATTGGAAGAATTGAATTGGGTACTCTAAATTTATTTTTAAAAATAACCCAAAGCTAAGTTCCTAAATCCTCTACACTAAACAATCAAAGCCTCTTCCCACCTCACACCTTCCCCCCCCACATCCCGCCCCATCCCCCCACCCTGCTCAACAACTCTTGTATCGCACCCCCCCCCCCCCGCATCCTGCATTTTCACTTTCACTCTGGAGTCACAGGAAGCCTGGGGGATTCAAATGAATGGGGTTACAGCAGGAATATATTATGTAAGCACTGTTCCAGTATCTGAATGATGAGCAGTTCTGAGTTTCACTGGCCCAGGAGAATTGCACTGTCAGTCAACACTAGCCTCGCACTGATAGATGATGATCACTTCTGTACATGTCCAACTGATGTGGTTTAGTGACCTCGTTTTCTGATATATCATTTTCCAGTCTTGGATATTGATATGTCACACCAATTCTGGCAAGAAGCAACCGGAATTTTTATTCCTCCACCATTGGCAGTCGTGTCTTCAGTGACTAGGCCATCAGCTTTAAAATTCCCTCCTTAAGCCTCTCCACATCCCTACCTCTGACTCATCCTCTAAGTCGTTTCTTAAAACTTCCTCTTTGTCCAAGCTTTTGGTCATCCGTCATAATATCTCATGTGGCTTGGTGTTCAATTATACACATTTTGGATGCTTTACTATGGGGGAGATTCTCCCAAAATATTTCTGTGTTAATTTGTGGTTTGTTTTTCAGGGGGTTTCCTGCTGGCTCTGTCGGCGAGTTCCCCACTGCTGTTCATTGACACCAAGTGACTTTTTTGGGTCCTGGGGAGTTTCTCACCGGTTTAGTCCACACTTCAAATTTTTTTTAGCACTGGGGAGCTGAACTCCACGATCGGGCCGCCATTTTGAAAGGGTGCCCTGATCTTTAAGTTCTCCACACTCCCCACCCATGGGCAATATCATCCCCACACATAACGGCACGTCCCCACACCCCCAAGTGAGAACACCCCACTATGGGGTCCTTGGGGGCCCAATGCTTCAGGCCCACCCAAGCCCCCTTAGAGCATCCCCTCCCTTCCAGGACCCCACCCATCCTCCAATCTCCAGAGGCCTCTACTTACCTGCTCTGCACACTCCCACTCTTCAAAGCCCCCCCCCCCACACCTTCCTTTCATGGGCATGGCCCCCCTTTGGCCCTGACCCTTGGCAGTACCACCCAGGCACCCTTGCACTGGCATCCAGGCAGTGCTCCAGCCAGCTTGGCAGTGACACCCGGGCACTATTGGCAGTGTCAGGGTGGCAGTGCCAAGGTGCCAGCTGGTGCCACATTTCAGGGGGAGGGCCAGGGGGCCACATTGCACTGCCCTTGACCACCCAAGTGCCTCCCATTGCGTGGGTGACCCCTCGTGTGCTGATCCAGCTGGTCCACATTCTTGTGGACCAGCACTGACCGGCACCTGGCTGCAGCCTCCCTAGGGAAGATAGTGATTCGAGGGAGGCCAGTGAGTACCAGGTCAGGACGTCTTAAGTAAGTTTAAGACCTACTTTCGCGAGTGTCATTTGGTCCCGCCCCTTTTGTGTGGACTTCCGATTCCGACGCCTCGCGAGACTTGGGTGAATCCCGCTCGAGTGCACCGCGCCCCATGTTTTTAAAAATAAATTTTGAGTACCCAATTCTTTTTTTCCAATTAAAGGGCATTTTAGCATGGCCAATTCATCTTTTTGGGTTGTGGGAATGAGACCGACGCAGACACGGACAGTGAACCGGCTAACCACTGTGCTGCCCCAGGATGCTGTACTATGTTAACAGTGCTATAACAATGGGGCCAGTTTATCTCCGTTGGCTGGACAGTTGGTTTGTAATGCAGAACAAGGCAGCAGCGCAGGTTCAAATCTCGTATTGGCTGAGGTTATTCATGAAGACCTGCCTTCTCAACCTTGCCCCTCGCCTGAGATGTGGTGATCTTCAGGTTAAATCACCACCAGCCAGCTCTCCCTCTCAAAGGGGAAAGCAGTCTATGTTCATCTGGGGCTATGGCGACTTTACTTTAAGTATATCAATGCAAGTAGATTGATTTTCCATTTGTTTTGGCACTTCTCCTCCTGCAGTTTGTACAAGTGTCCTGTAACACCCCTCCGGCTGCAATATTTGAGCTGCTGACTGGAGATTGGAATTTGCCAGCCCCAAACCTAGTTGTATCCATTGTCGGAGGAGAAGAAAAAGTTCTGATGAAATCATGGCTTCGGGACACAATCCGGAAAGGTCTGGTGAAGGCTGCTCAAAGCACAGGTAAACTTACTCCCACACTGATAAAATGCCTAGAGTACTTCCTTTCTTAATATGTGTCGCCCAATGAAAGCTGAAAAGTGCCAGATGTTGTTCTGGGAAATGAAGTCGGCAAGTGGAATGTGTTGTAGTAGGAGAACATCTGTGTAATTGTGATCATAATATTATTAGGTTCAAAGCAGTTATGGAACTTACGGAAGGGGACAAAGAAAGATCAATGGTGAAAATACCCAACTGGAAGACAGCCAATTTCAATGACTTGCGAAAGGATCTAGTGCAGGTGGACTGAGCAGACAAGTGGCCAAGAAACAGTAAATGAATAATGGCAGACCTTCGAGAGAGAGATAATAGGCAGTATTATTTGGGCAATAATTGCCGTCCCAGGCAGCAACACCCACATCCCCTGACCGAATAAAAAAAAGTTTGCATAAGAAGGAAAGATAGGATAGGACATGTAAAGCTGAAGGGATGGAGGGTCAAGTTGCAACAGGCCACGGTGGGGGGGGAGATTGGGTGTGCACCATCCCTCCTCCTATGTAAGCATGTACTATACTCAGATGGCACAGTAACTTTCACAATGCATTTGGACATGTCCTTGAGGACGCCAGGTTTGCAGGATTATGAGGAAAAATCTTGGTTCTGGGGCTGCAGGATGGGTCAAAAATGGTCTCTGTTGTGATATTGTATGACTTTATACTTATTTTTTTTGATGGAACCTCATGGTCTAACTGGGTACTGTGGATTAAAATGTGCGATAAGGTAGATAATTTTCATAAATTCTACCAGTTGTTTGCCTAAAGATTAATAGGGTCCTACATTATACCTAATAGACATAAAGAGCATGTTTTTATTATTTGTCATTGAAATATCAATTTTTTTTCCTAATTTCTGTGCAGGAGCTTGGATAATTACAAGTGGTTTGCGAGCTGGAATCACCAAACACATAGGGGAAGCAGTCCGTGATCATGCCTTGGCCAACACATCCTCTAAAATCAAAGTCTTTGCAATAGGAATATCGTCGTTGGGAATTATTTCTAACCGTGAAACCTTAACCAATGTTAATGTTAGTTATTCAAATAATTTCTAACTACCTTCCTCTGATTATACGTCTCTAGCTGAGGTGTGTCTTATTGCGAAAGATGATGATGCATTTTCATTCTTCAATCGTAAATCGAGAGGTGCCCAGCAAACAGGTTGGGCACCACGCATGCTGGGTCCTGACCCTCACTGCTGCTTTCCAGGGAGTTTTCTTTGGGGGCCAGTGGCTCGGCCTGACACCAAATAGAGTGTTCCAGAGCGGAGTGTTGGCCAGAGGGAGATGGCTCCCACCATGTACACGCCCACCTAGAATTTAGCTTGGATCCTGAAGAGGGAGTTGGTTCTATTTACCAAGCTCCAATCAAAAAACAGCTGGGATTGAGATTTCAAGGGCACACTGTAATATTGGCCTCCCCTATTATTTAAAATCCTGCCTCTTACCCTCCAGCTCATAGAAAATATAGCTGGTAATCTGCACAGCAATCCTCACAAACAGCAGTAATAACAGATAAGGTGTAAATATTATCCAGGATATCTGTGAGAGAGCTCTTCTAATAAAGTAATGGAGCAGAATTTTACAGTCCTCCACCGGCCAGTTTACAGGTAGTGGGAGTCCTTTAAAATTCTCTGGTTGGCTATTCCAGCCTGATCCCAAGTATGCGGGCGGAGTGTGCGGGTGGGTTTGGGGGGGGGGGGGGGGGGGTGGGGGGGGGGGGGGTGCGTGTGGCAGCGGATGCAAGGCCTAGGGTAGCCCATCATCCCTTGGCCCAATTGCGGCCATTAAAGTTTGCTTCTCGTGTGACATTTTCCCCGTTATGAAGGGGGGCACCTCCCTCAAGGGACACCTTTCCAAGTCAGCCTCCCACCGAACAAAGTCTGTCCCATCCTACGCTTTCTTATGATGCTCTCTCCATTCCCAGCCTCTCCGTCAAGACCTCCACCCTTCTCTCCCCTTCGGCCCTCACCTTCCCTTCCTACCTTTACATGCCCCTGGATTCTTGGATTTATAATCTGGGGGCTGCTCGTCTTGGCCAGCCCTGCCAGTAGTGCTGCTGGGACTATACAGCTAGCTACCAATCAGGATGCCCCCTGTCATGATCAGCAGAGATCCACCGATTCTTCAGGTGACAAGGCGGGAAATCCTGCCAACTGAAAAGTCCTGTCCATGGAATCATTTACATGCCCCTGAAAGGGCAGATGTTTAATTTGAAAGATGAACCGCTGACAGTGAACGTCAGTACTACACTGAAGTGACAACCTGTTTGAACTGAAGTCTCTGGAGTTTGGTTTGAATCTACAATCTTCTAACTTGGACAAGAGTAGTGCTTTCTGTAACACTATGGATATTGTATGGTAAATGAAGAGTTAACAATTTTATGTAAATGCATCTAACCACCAGAGGGTGATCAAGAGCTGTCCCGTAGATCACATGTCACCCTTGATTCTGGGAGTGGGTGGTTAGGCGGGATAGAGAGTTGTGTGTTCTGGAGAAATGTAGATAGAATTATAGCATAGTTTATTTAGCAACCTTAGTTAGAAGTTGTGTTAATAAATTAGCTTTGTTAATCAACAAAGCTTGATGTTCTTTGTTGAACGCTACACATCAAAGCCATCCGTACCAAGAAAGCAAAGAACATCACACTGTCCACTTTGACAAAAATCTATCTGAAACAAGTAGGGGGCGATTCTCCGAGCCCCCGCCGGGCCGGAGAGTCACCACAACTGTGCCACAACGCCCCGACGCCGGCGCGTGATTCTCCGAGGTGCGGAAAATCGGCGGCATTTGCGCCGGCGAGTTTGACGCGTCGCTGGCCGCTGTAATCGGCGGGGCTGCCGATTCTCCGGCCCAGATGGGCCGAGCGGCTGCGCGGATACGACAGAGTCCCACCGGCGCCATTTACCCCTGGTCGCTGCCAGCGGGAACTCTGCGCGAAGGGGCGGGGGGGACCTGTGGGGCGGGGAAAAGTGCTCCTTCACCAGGGGGGCGGCCTCCGATGGGGTCTGTCCCGCGATCGGGGTCCACCGATCGGCGGGCCAGCCTCTTCCCCCCCCCGGGCCTACTTTGTTGCGCCATGTTGCGTCGGGGCCGGTGCGCTGAAGAAGTCCCCCGCGTATGCGCAGGTTGGCGCGGCCGAACTGCGCATGTGTGGGTTGGCGCGGCGCCCGTTTGGCACAGGAAAGAGAGGCTGGAGCGGTGTGAACCGCTCCAGCGCCGTGCTGGCTCCCTGTGGGGGACAGACCCTGTGGGGGACAGAATAGGTTGTGCCCGTGCCCGTTTTGTGCCGTCGTGAAACGCGATGGCGCTCACGACAGCGCGAACACTTTGTCTCCATTTTGGAGAATCGCCCCCGTAATGTTTTTGGATATTTCATCAATATTGATTTTGACCATCTGATTTTCTATCTGTTCATTTTTACAATCTTCAATTAGAAACAGAGTCCAGCAATATACCAGGTCGAGGAGACAGCACAAGGACCTCTTTACTCTTTGGACAATAACCATTCCCATTTCATACTAGTGGATGATGAGACTCCCAATGGCACCACTGAACTTTGGCTGAAACTACTGAAGCACATTTCTGAACAGCGGACAGGCTACGCAGGTAAAAAAATTGGCTGAGAATGGGTATCTCCATTGCTACACTGAGCTGAATAATGGGTATCCTCCCCTGTCTTCGGTTGGCAAGGGGAAGCTGTTGTGAGATGGACGTGTGATCAGCAGTCTGCACTCTGATAGTAACTTTTTCCTGTTCTTTTTGCTGGAATCCATTTTGAATGTGTTCAAATGATAAAATATGGGGCAATAGGTTTTGCCTTGCTGGTTACAATGTATATGAACATTAAGTAATTCACTGATCATTTGGCCAAATTATATGACAATGAGGGATGGGCTCAACGATAGCATCTGTAGCTCTACTTGAAACATAGAAATGTTGAAAATAGGAGCAGGAGTAGGCCATTCAGCCCATTGAGCCTGCTCCACCACTCAAGATGATCATGGTGGATCCTCTATCTCAACGATATACTCCCACTCTCACCCAATACCCCTTGGTGCCCTTCGAGTTCAAAAATATAACTCTTTATTTCTCAAATACTTTCAGGGAATTTGCCTCCACAGACTTATATGGTAGAGAATTCCACAGGTTCAACACCCTCTGAATGAAGAAATTCCTCCTCATTTCCGTCCTAAATGGCCTAGCCCATATACTGAGACTATGACCCCTTGTTCTTTACCCCCAACCAGGGGAAATATCATCCCTGTATCCAGTCTGTTCAGCCCTCTGTCGCAGGGTCCTCTGTTCGCACTCTCTAGGGCAGCACAGTGGCTAGCACTGCTGCCTCACGGCACCGAGGACCTGGGGTTCATCCTGGCCCCAGGTTACTGTCCGGGTGGACATTCTCCCTGAATCTGTGTGGGTCTCATCCCCACAACCCAAAAAGATGTGCAGGATACATGAATTGGCCGCGCTAAATTACCCCTTAATTTGGAAAAAAAGAAATGGGGACTCAAAATCTATTTTTAACAAATTCTGCTGACTACTTATCCCACACACTCCTGTAGGTTCTGCTTACTGACTGTCCCAGGGTCCTCCTCTCACACACTCCTTTTGGTGCTGCTGACTTCATGTGGGCCCTTCTCTCACCTCCTCTCTCTAGAGGAGCTCTACAAATCTCCGTCTTGGAGAAACGTTTTGTGTATTTGTAGCATCCAGTTAACAGCATTGAATCACAAGACTACAGGGAATAAGAATGCCCCCATTTAATTGTTTACAAACATTTTCCAGTATCTGTTTTCATACACCTGGGATTTCAAAAGCAAATTACTGGAGGTACTTGAAACCAGAAATAAAAAACAAGAGTGTTGGAAATATTCAGCAGGTCCGAGAGAATCTGTAGCGGGAGAAATTGAGTTAATATTTCAGGCCAACATCCTTCTCCCACCCCTTCCTGTGTATTCATGATGCCCTCCGAGGTTCACCTGTCTGAACTATCTATCCTTATCACCTTTCACTTTCCACCTCGATAACTTCTGAGCTTGTCAAGGTGCTGACTTTGCTGTCGCCGTTGCCTCCATGCCAATGTCTCTGGCCACCCATTCAGCAAACCCCTCGCCGGTATAGTCCAGCCAACTGAACCTCTCCCTCTAGCTTCTTACCTTGTTTGAGAACTGCTGGTATCAGCTGTCTTACTTTTACTCTTCCCCTCACTAATTGCGAACTCTCGCATTCTGGACATGGCATTCTCTTCTCTCAACTTAACCCCAACATCATCACCAAACCTGCTGTCGTGAGTGGTGCATGAGTGGAGAATTGACCACTATCTGTCGGAGGCTGGATTGCTGCTCCATGATACTTCCTCCTACATCTCTGGGCATGTTCCCACCACTAAATATCAAACCATAATTTCCAAGACTGTCAATGACCTCATCTCTCGATGGCCTCCATGGCCCCCAACCGCAGCATTCCCCAGCCCTAAACAGACCGCTTCCAGCTCCTTCCAAAAACTCACTAACAGGACTATCCTGACACATCACAACAGCCTGTTCTGACCCATATCACTGTTTCTTCCTACGTCACTCTTTTTTTTCCCTCTTTGTTTGCCCAGTTACATCCATGACTACTCTGAGGCCCCACATCACTTTAACAATTTCCAATTTCCTGGCAGTTTGTCATGGGCATGCATCCTTCTACCCCTCCAATTCCTGCCACATGGTCTGAGGGCTTTCTGCATCTTCCTTGAAGAGGCCCAACAAGTCTCCACCCACCACCAATCCACTCCACCTGGCTGAACCTGTTCTCACATTGAATCACATCTACTTTAACTCTACTCACTTCCTCCAAATAAGAGATGTTGCTTGGGGTAGCTGTTTGCATCCTAGTTATGCCTACCTTTGTATGGGATTATGTGGAATATTCCAGATTCCAGTCCCTTTCCCTCACATCTTTATCCAGTACACTGAAGACTGTATTGGTACATTTTCTGCTCTCGCCTTGAACTGAATGAAAAGTTTAATCGACTTTGATTCCAATTTCCACCCTTCTGTCATCTTTACTTGGTCGACTTCTGACACTTCCCTTCCATTCCTTGACTTTGTCTCAATTACTGGGACAGGCTATCGACCGCCATTCATTATAAGCACACGGACTCACACAGCTACCTTGACTGCACTTCCTCACACCACACTTTCTTTAAGGACTCTATTTCCATTTTCCCAGTTACTTCTTCTCCATTACATCCCTTGGAATTATTCAATGTTCCATACCAGTGCTTCCGATATGCCTTCAAAATGAAAGATCATGGGCAGGATTCTCCGCCCCACCACACTAGTTTCCATTGCCGCGCGCCCCCACCGGCAGTGGGATTCTCCGTCCCGCCAGCCGGCCAATGGGGTTTCCCATTATGGGCAACCCCATGCCATCGGGAAATCCCCAGGCGTGGGTGTGCTGCAGTGCAACGGAGAATCCAGCCCCACAAACCTGAAACACCACCTTTCTCAGGGTAATTAGGGCTAGGCACTAAAGGCAGTCTTGTCAGTGCCATCTGCATCCTGTGAAACAATATATATTATTAAAAACTCTCTGCTGAATTTTACGGCCTTTCCCACCGTTGCGGTCTTCTGGCCCCACCAATGGTGACCCCCCCCCCCCCCCGCCCCCCGGGCAGGTTCCCTAGTGGATAGGCCGATAAACAACACAAAGCATCATTGACATTAGAGGGACTGGAAGATCCCACCGCTGGGCAATGGCGAGCCGTCTCCGCCACTGGGAAGCATGCCGTGGGGGAGGGGGGATTGTGGAAAATCCCACCCTCTGTTTCTCTTGCCAGACCTACACAGTATCTCCAGCATTTTCTGTTTTTAAAAAAGAGGGATTTTAAATGCTGTGGAATGAAACATTTATCTCACTTTTGCACCTAGGTAGATTTTCAGCTTCCCTTTCCGGCATAAAACTGGTGTTACAGATGTGTCACAACTTAGGGAAACCATTTGATTTTCATCTAGGCTGAGGGTGCGCTGGAGCGTCAGAGCTACTGGCTTTTGGCTGAGGCTCTGTCTGCCCGCTCAGATGGATGTAAAAGATTCAAAGGCACTATTTTAAAGAAGAGAGGAAAATTCCTGCTAGTGCCCCGACCAATATTTATCTCTCAACCAACATCACTTTAACAGATTATTTGGTCATTTGGGATTTCCTGTGCTCGAATTGGCTGTACTGCTTCCTATGTTACAACAGTGACCATGCTGCCACAGTGCTGCATTTGCTGTAACAAGCTTCAGAAGTGAAAGTTATTCAGTTTCTTTAAAGAACGGCCATTTTGCTATTCCAGTTTAAATGCCAAGATAGAAAGTTGAAAATCTAACCACTGATGTCTGAAATAATTTCTTGCATCAAGTCCAACTCGAAGTTAAATAATATTTCTCGTTTCTTCATTGACTTCTCTGTCAATTTAGTGGCAGTTTGGGCCAATGCTGGGTAGTTGTGTGGCACGGGTTCTTTTTGAAAACTCACCACTATTCTTAGAAGTCCCCCTATACCAAAAGGGGCCGACATTCTAAATGGTGAACAGGGATTCTCAGTCCCTGACTCCGATGCAGGCTTCAGTGAGTGCTATTCAGGTCAAACTATGTTTTCAAGTTATCCCCCGGTATAACCCATACCTTCACCGAAGATTTCATCTACTTACCACTTAGTAGCATCGATCCTGGGTCCCACATTGCTAAATAAGTAAAGTAGACTTTGGAATAACCACTGTTTCAGGTTAAATTAAGTTATTTTATTATTATATTTTTTCTCTTCTTTTTAAAAGATGCAATCACTGTCTTTACAGAAAAGTAAAAAGATCTTGCTTCTGGATCCTTCTGGTTGGTTGAAGGGACCTTCAGGCCCAACTTGACAAAAAAATCTTCTTTATAAATTCTAGTCTTCCTTAGATGTATTAGCTATTTTAGCTCGGCTGCTTTGCCCTGTCCCTTTCCCATGGCTGAGCTGACTGTAATCTGACTCTGAGTTGCTTCTCTTGTTCCTTCTCTGATTCTCTCCTCTCTCCCTCTGAGTTCTGGGTCTGTGTAGTTCCTGCTCTAGTCTCTGGGTTTATATTCTCTTTCTAACAGTTATTAAGTTTTTATGACTTTATTGTAAAGTAACTCTTATCACTTTGATTGTAAAAAGTATCTTTGATCTAAACATTCTAATCCAACTAAGTATTCATTTTGACATAACCTCACCTCTCAGGTCTCTGGTCACATTGTTTCCTTTGTGATGTTCAAAGTTCCTTTGTGATATTCAAAAATGCATTGGTTTCAAGAGGTGTGAATTTTGGTTTGGTTCCTGTCATTTCTATAGTTTTATTTTCCAATTGTGTCCTCAGCTCATAATTTTGACTTTGATTTTAGCTTTGAATTATGTTTCTCGTAGACTGATAGTCTCCAGTTTTCTTTAATTTACCTGGTGTTAAACAAAATTTCACACCTAGAATTGTCCCAAATTCAACTGAACCTTATCGTTTCCTTTCCAGCTGCTTACTAAGATAGTTACTTTCAATGAAGGTGTGAAACATTGCTTTTAGCTGTATGCTAAAAATCCATTTGGTTATAACTTCAAAGGTGTACATTTATCACCTCGCTCAACTGAAACTATCATCTTTTCCTTTCCAGATGCTTACTAAGATAGTTACTTTCAATGAAGGTGTGAGCCATTGTTTTTGGCTTCATTCAAAATCCTGTGTGTTTGCTAAGCCTGCTTGACCAAGGATATCTGCATTTTACAATCTTACTCTTTGCAGCTGCTGTTAACCCTTTGTGGGATCTTGCCCTGTATTCTCTCATGTTTCTCTCAGACCAGATATTGCCAGATTTCCATGTTTCAAATGACACATCTTTCCATATTATCAATTACAGGGTCTACTAGGAGCTCATGCGAAGTTGCTTTCAGACAGGACTCTAACCATGGGCAGAGAGTAGACTTTAATCTGTGACAGTATTCTTATTCAAGCATCACGCACATATTGCAATACAAAAGAAGCAATACCTGACCTTTGAATTGTTGCACAATCTCAAAAGCTGTGCCAACCCAGATGTAAATAAAAATAACAAAAGTAGATACATTTTTTTCCAAGTATTGGATGTAAGGGTGTAGTTATTACTACCTAAAAAGGCATTGTGTCATTAATCCTTTTGAAGGTGTTTGGTTAGTCTTTTACAAATGATTTCCCGCTTTATGAAAGCACCGCATTGAGAGTTGTACAGTGTGCTTTAAATGCTGCTTTTGTCTTTTGCAGGAATGGGCAGTATTGAAATTCCTGTGCTCTGTGTTCTTGTAAATGGTGGTCCTGAGCTGTTGCAGGTAACAACCTATTTGCCTGACTGGCTGGTGTATTGAATGCTGGTTCTGTAACATATTTCAACTCTTTTACTGATGGACATGGCACAAAGAACAGCTTTCATTAAATTCAATATAGGAGCACACCAACCAATTCAATCCACCATTTGGCCATAATGTAAATAAGATGTCATGTGATAAGTTTATAACTTTATTCACTTGCAATGTGATTCAATCTTCCTCTACATATGTCGCGATAGGCCTCTTATCCAGTTGCAAAATAAGCTCAGGTCAGTTAATCTTAAAGGCTTGTTACCTTGTACAACCCATATGATCATGTTGGTGATATACCATCAAGAACACACGATGAGTGATGAACGTGACTGAGGCTTTAATACGCTAAACAGCAAGCCTCCTGCCTCGGGATCCGAACTGGGTCCGGAGGCGGAGACTTGCCACTTTTATACAGAAGCCCGAGAGGAGGAGCCACAGGCAGAGCCAGTCTGGACAAGCCCAGGCATGCACAATACAATACATGTAATGCAATAACATGGTTTACCACATTCACTCCTGTTTAAAAAAGGAGTCCGGCGGGGGTGGAGTGATCTTAAAGGTCAAGTCTGTTGGGGGCCTTGACCTTCCGCCACAATCTCCTCAGTCCCGGCTGTGGTGTGGGCGCCGGCGTAGAGACCTGCGTGTCCGGGAGTGTGTTGTCTTCCTCTTCTTCACCCAGATGTTGAGTCGGCGAAGGGGGGGGTGGTGTATGGGCGGGCGTGGTGGTGCTTGTCGCCGGTGGGCCTGCGGGTGTCAGTTCATGAGGGGGGTGGGTAGAGATGGGGGAAGTTGGTATAGGGCGTCGGGGAGCCTGCAGGAGCCAAATCCCGAAGGGAGACCATGTCCTGTCGCCCTTCCTGGTGTGCCACGTAGGCATATTGGGGGTTTGCATGGAGTAGCAGGACTTTCTCGACGAGGGGGTCGGTTTTATGGATCCTCGCATGCTGCCGGAGAAGGACGGGCCCCGGGACTGTCAGCCAGAACCGAAGCGATATCCCGGAGGTGGACTTCCTAGGGAAGGCAAACATATGTTCATGAGGAGTCTAGTTAGTGGCTGTACATAGGAGTGACCGGATGGAGTGGAGCACATCGGGGAGGGCCTCCTGTCAGCGGGAGACTCCTAGACCGAAGGGCCAGCAGGACGGCCTTCCAGACCGTTGCGTTCTCCCTCTCCACCTGTCCGTTTCCCCGGGTGTTACAGCTGGTCGTCCTGCTGGAGGCGATGCCCTTGCTGAGCAGGAACTGACGCAATTCATCGCTCATAAAGGAGGAGCCCCGATCACTGTGGATGTAGGCGGGGAACCCAAACAGGGCGAAAAGACTGTGCAGGGCCTTGATAACGGTGGCAGAGGTCATTTCAGAGCAGGGGATGGCAAAGGCGAATCTGGAGTACTCGTCAACGATGTTGAGGAAGTACACATTACGGTCAGTGGAGGGGACGGGCCCTTTGAAGTCAATGCTGAGGTGCTCAAAGTGGCGGGAGGCCTTTACCAGATGTGCACTGTCTGGCCGATAGAAGTGCAGTTTGCACTCCGCGCAGACCTGGCAGTCCCTGGTTAGGGACCTGACCTCCTCGATGGAGTAAGGCAGGTTGCGAGCCTGGATGAAGTGGAAAAAAACGGGTGACCCCCGGGTGACAGAGGTCGTTGTGGAGGGCCTGGAGTCGGTCTATTTGTGTGCTGGCACATAAACCGCGGGATAGGGCATCTGGGGGCTCATCGAGCTTCCCGGGTCGATACAAAATATCATAGTTGTAGGTGGAGAGCTCGATCCTCCACCTCAGAATCTTGTCATTCTTGATCTTGCCCCATTGTGTGTTATTGAACATGAAGGCAACCGACCGTTGGTCAGTGAGGAGAGTGAATCGCCTGCCGGCCAGGTAATGCCTCCAATGTCTCACATCTTCTACGATGGCTTGGGCTTCCTTTTCGACGGAGGAGTGTCGAATTTCGAAGGCATGGAGGGTACGGAAGAAGAAAGCCACGGGCCTGCCCGCCTGGTTGAGTGTAGCGGCCAGAGCAAAGTCCGAGGCATCGCTCTCTACTTGGAAAGGGATGGACCCGTCCACAGTATGCATCTGCCTTGATGCGATTGAAGGCCAGTCGGGCCTCAGCCATCAGGGGAAAAGTGGTGGATTTGATCAGTGGACGGGCCTTGTCCGCATAGTTGGGGACCCACTGGGCATAGTGAAAGAAGAACCCCAGGCATCTCTTCAGGGCCTTGGGGAAGTGGGGAAGGGGGAGCTCCAGGAGGGGGCGCATGCAGTTGGGGTCGGGCCCTAGGACTCCGTGTTCCATGTCGTAGCTGAGGATGGCTAGGCGGGTTTGCAGAAGACACATTTCTCTCCATTATAGGTTAGGTTCAGGAGTTTAGCGGTGTGGAGGAAGCGCCAGAGGTTCTCGTCATGGTTCTGCTGGTCATGGCCGCAGATGGTGACATTTTCTAGGTACGGGAACATGGCCCGCAGCCCGTACTGGTCGACCATTCGGTCCATTTCCCTTTGGAAGACCAAGACCCCGTTGGTGACGCCGAAGGGGACCCTGAGGAAGTGGTAGAGGTGGCCATCCACCTCAAAGGCAGTGTATTGGTGGCCCTCCGGGCGGATAGGGAGCTGGTCGTACACGGACCTCACGTCGACTGTAGAGAAGATTCGATACTGCGCAATCTGATTGACCATGTCAGATACGCGGGGGAGGGGGTACGCATCAAGCTGCGTGTACCGGTGAATGGTCTGGCTGTAATCGATGACCATCCGGTGCTTTTCCCCAGTATTGACGACCACACTTGGGCGCTCCAAGGGCTGTTCCTAGCCTCAATGATCCCCTCTCGCAGGAGTCGCTGGACCTCCGACCTGATAATGGCCCTGTCCTGGGCACTGCAGCGTCTGTTTCTGGTAGCGACGGGCTTACAGTCCGGGGTGTGGTTTGCTAAGAGGAAGGGTGGGCAACCTTAAAGGTCGCGAGGCTACAGACGGTGAGGGGGGGCATGGGTCCGCCGAACTTTAAGGTAAGGCTCTGGCGATGGCACTGAAAGTCGAGCCGAAGTAGCAGGGCAGCGCAGAGAAGGGGGAGGATGTAGAGCCTTAAAGTTTGTGTACTCTGCGCCTTGTACACTGTGGGTCGCGACACAGTACCCCCCGGATTTCTACTGCGTGGGATCCGGAAGCCAGGGAGATTTCCTGGGTCGTGGGTAGGATTGGGAGGGATCAGCGCCTTGCCGTATCTGGGCGTATGAAGCTGTCTGTGCTCCCGGAGTCGAAAAGGCAGGCCGTCTCGTGCCCGTTGATCCGGACGGTCATCGTGGACTTCGCGAGGTGGTGCGGGCGGGACTGGTCGAGCGTGATGGAGGCGAGCATCGGAAGGCGGTCAGTAGGCCAGTCGGAGGTAGCAGCGGCCAGCGTACGGTCGGGTCAGCTGGGTTCCCGGGAGGCTGCGGAGTGGTTCCAAGATGGCGGCCCCCATGAGCCGCACATGGCGGTTAAGGTGCAAAATGGCGTCCAAGATGGCGTCCCCCGTGGGTCGCACGTGTAGGCTGAAATTAAAGATGGCAGCGCCCACGGGTCGCACATGGCGGGTGGCATGGCAGCTGGGGGCGGCCCCGACAGGCAGCAGGCAGCGCTGCTGGGCCTAAAAGGTTTTGGGGGAGATCGGGCCTGGCAGGCTTTTGCAAAGTGGCCCTTCTTCCCACAGCCGTTACAAGTTGCTTTCCGTGCCGGGCAGCGTTGTCGGGGGTGATTACTCTGGCCGCAGAAGTAGCACTTCGGGCCTCTGGCGTTGGCGGGCCGCTGCGCGGCGCAGGCTTGCGTCGCACCCGGGTCGGTTGATGGCTGCGTCCACGAGGCCCACGAGGGTGCCGTGCGGTCGGAGGTTTAGGCCCCCATGTTCTGGGAGGCCATCTCCAGAGAGTTGTACTGTCTCTGGGAGGCCGAGTGTGCCCCCTTCTAATAATCGCTGACGGATATAGTTAGAGTTCATGCCCGCGACATAAGCGTCCCTGATCAACAGCTCCGCGTGCTGGGTAGCCGATATCACCCGACAGTCACAGTTCCAGCAGAAGGCACGCAGGAAGTCTGCGAGTGATTCCCCAGGGCGTTGCCGTCTCGTGGCGAGGAGGTGCCTAGCATGTACCTGGTTTAAGGATTTCACGTAGTGTCCTTTTAGCAGCGTTATTGCTTCCACGTACGAGGGGGCGTCCCTGATGAGGGAAAAGACCCTTGGGCTCACCCATGCGTGGAGGACCTGCTTCTTATGGAGGTCTGTGAGGTCTTCATTGAAGGATGTGAGGTACACCTCGAAGCAGCTTAGCCAGTGTTCAACGTTTCTGTAGCGTCGGCTGCTTGTGGATCCAGGTGCAAGCGATTAAGCTTGTGCGATGAGTTCATCTTGAGTTTAGTTTATTAAATTGATACACCATCAATAACACATGACGAGTGATGACCGTGACTGAGGCTTTAATACACTAAACAGCAAGCCTCCTGCCTCGGGATCCGAACTGGGTCCGGAGGCGGAGACTTGCCACTTTTTATACAGAAGCCCGAGGGGAGGAGCCACAGGGGGAGCCAGCCTAGACAAACCCAGGCATGCACAATACTATACAATACATGTAATGCAATAACGTGGTTTACCACAGTTGGGTAAGATTCGTGACCTGTAAAAAAAGTTAACATAATAAAGGCAAGTCATACTGGAAGAGCAACCAGTTCATAGCAGGCTTTCTCCTTTATTCGATGTTTGTATCTCAAAAACTGAACCTGTTAAAAGAAATGTTCCTGACTCCCATCCGGACAAGGAGATGGACTTTTGGGCCAGATTTCTAGTTTGTGATCGGGAACCTGACACCCAGAGAATTCTGTGTCTGCCCCTGCATCCGAGCTCCATCACATTTACAATGTAATTTTCAAATGGAAATGGTCTAATTGGCGAGGAGACACTTGGTGCCCAATTCGAGGCACTGTCACTTCAGGAGGCTGGTGCCAGTGGAAAGGCAGATGGCAGCCATGTTGAGGGCTGCTGCTGCTTTGCCAGTTAGAGCAGGCAGCTCATTGGAAAGCCATAGATACGGAACAAGGTAGACAGTGGCCTTGCAGAGCGAGACAAGGACCCAATGCTCATGCCAGCGATAGTTGGCCTCTGATTTGTTTCCAAGCCGACAGCTGAGAGACTTATTTGGGCCCTGCAGTGAACCAGACAGCTGTGCACTATCAAGAAAATACACAGGGTGCACAGGGGGAAAAAAATTAAAATTTCATGACTGATAAGGGGGCTCCTTGCATACACATCGACTGAAGGTGTGGAGCTCTCTGGCTGGGACACAGTAGCAAATCGCAGATTGGCACAGAGACTGAGTGAGAAGGTTAACAGTACACATCCTTATCTCCTTCTCTGGAGACGCTGCTGGATGAGGTCCAGAGGAGGAGTGATATTCTGTAAATGCAGGAGGGAAGGATGCCACCTCACCCTCCTTTTCCTCCTAACCTCCCTCCTGCAGCAGGTGGTGCTTTGCTGCCTGGCCTCATTTACTCCTCACATTCCTACCCCAACCAAGTGACACCCCTAGCAATGACGAAGCACTCCCTTTTCTCATGGTGGCTCCTATAAGATGTCCAGTAAGGCGGGATCACACTTACTCTTTTTAGCTTAAGTTCTCAGAGAATTTGTGGAATAAATGTTCCTTAAGTGGTTGTGACATTCTTATCCAAGTGCCCCAGTAAATCTCCTGATGCGTTTTAGAGGTTCTCTTCACAGCTTGGCATTACCATCATTAAAAGTCCCAAGGGTTACTATTGATCAGATGGACTAGCCATATAAATACTGTGGCTGCAAGTGCAGATCAGAGGCTGGGAATTCTATGGCAAGTTACTCGCCTGCTGACTCTCCAAAGCCTGTTCACCATCTACAAGGCAAAAGACAGGAGCGTAACGGAATACTCTCCACTTGCCTGGCTCGGTGCAGCTCCAACACTCTAAGAAGCTCAGCATCATCCAGGATTAAGCAGCTCACTTGATCAGCACTTCATCCACCAGCTTAAACATTGACTCCCTCCATCACCAATGCACACTGGCAGCTGTGTATACCATGTACAAGATACACTGCGGCAACTTGCTGAAGATTCTTTGGCAGCACATCTTAAATATATGACCTCTGCCCTTGTCCTTCCAGATGGTAATCGGTACAGTGGTTAGCACTGCTGCCTCACAGCACCAGGGACCTGGGTTCAATTTCAGCCTGGGGTAACTGTGTGGAGTTTGCACTTTCTCCGCATGTCTGCGTGGTTTCCTCCGGTTTCCTCCTACAGTCTAAAGATGTGCTGGTTAGGTGGATTGGTCATGATAAAAATTGCTCCTTAGCGTCTAGGATGGACAGGCTAGATGAGGTCACAGGGATAGGGTGGGGGAGTGGGCCTAGATAAGGTGTTCTTTCAGAGTGTCGGTGCAGACCCGACAGGCCAAATGGCCTCTTTCTGCACTATAGAGATTCTAGTAAGAAAAAGGATACATCGGAACACCACTACCTTCAAGTTCCTCTCCAAGCCATTCATCATCCTTTCTTGGAACTATATCACTGTTCCTTCATTGTCGCTGGATGAAAATCCTGGAATACCCTATCTGACATCATTGTGGGAATATTTTCACCACATGGCCTGTGGTGTTCAAGAAGGAAGTTCACGACCACCTTCTCAACGGAAATTATGGATGGGCAGTAAAAGCCAAGTGACGTCTACATCTCATGAGTGAATTATAAAAAACGGGATGAGTGGATGAATTATCACAGAGTGCCACATGGAATGTATTCTAGTGAGCAGACAAAGCATCCAGGAAAGGAAGTTTGGAGTAGAAAAATTGATAGAGAAAATTAATAAAGAAAACAAGCACCAACTTTCTTTTGGACTGAGTTTGTCACATAACATGGCAGTCTGTCCCATTATGGTTTACTTATGCCCTGAAGCAGTTGGGTGACTTTATTTTCTGTGGTCTTGGGACAGTTGTTAAAGATGAATATTCAATGCTTGCTGTTAATAAAACAAAAAACATCAATCTTGATAAGTGTGCTTCAATTTGTTTTTTAGAAAGTGCACCGAGGGATGGAAAACTCTGTTCCATGGCTGATCCTGGCAGGATCTGGAGGCATTGCCGATGTTATTGCCTCATTGATGCATGAAGCTTTGGTTCCAGAGACTGTACAAGAACAACTTGAAGAAAAATTCCCCAAAGAAACCTTTTCCAGGGAAGATATTCTCAAATGGACCAAACTGGTACGGTTAGCATTATCATCAGTGCATTGAACACATGTAGGGGGCCTGCTTTAAGTCAGCATTGACAAAGAGTCATCCAGACTCAAAATGTTAGCTCCATTCTCTTCCCACAAATGCTGACAGCCATGCTGGGCTTGTCTAGCGCTTTCTGTTCTTGTTTCAGATTCCGGAATCCGTAGTTATTGCTTTTATCTTATGACAGTTGATGTTGAATTGTGGTTAGTGTTGAATTCACTTCCCCAAACGTGCTCTGCTGTTCAATTAAATCATTTGTATCTGTAGACCTTTTGAAATGTATCATTTGATACCCATACCTAACAAAAATCTCTTTATTCATCAAGGCCTCGTTAAGTGGACCAAGTAACGTTGAAGAGCGTTGCCAGCTTCACTGCGCAGAGGGCCGGGAAGTTCGCCTCAATTCCCGCTCGCTACAATACTTAGGGCGCGATTCTCTGGAAAAATTTCTAAGTGTGGGCTAAACCGGTGAGAAACTCTCCAGGGCCCAAAAAAGTGACTGTGTGTCGTCTGATAGGGTGGGGAATATGCCAGCGGGTAACTCCCTGAAAAACCTCCACAAATGAACTTAGAAATGTTTCCATTAAATTCCGTCCATTGTGTTTAGTTTTAGTAAGATGATAGTTATTGGATGGAGCCTGGAGCTGAAGCAGTCAGGTATTAAGTTTTTCAGTTTTAAAATTCAGTTTTAGATTGGGATGTGAATAGACGAGCAGCTGCTCTTAAAACAGTAAGTTAAAGATTCGCCTGTGAACTGGACAGGAGCAGTCTCAAAGGCTGGCAGTTGAAACAGTAGTTTGAGGCAGTAAAGAATCTGCCAGCTGTTTCCTGGAGAATCTTTCTCTCAAAGTGGTTTATCCAAGACATTTCTATACAGCAAGTAGTTGTCTAACTGTACGCAGTTGGCTAACTGTACAGCAAGCAGTTGGCTAACTGTATTTAAAAGTGGATTTTGACCTAAGATGGGTTTTGCTTGAGTGGAGATAAAAGATAGCCGTGTTTCATTGTCAAGCATTGTTTAATTGGTAATTGTAGGCTATATTCTTGTGTGATTTTAACGTTATTTTAATCCTGTGTTATAAAGTTTGTTTTAATATACCATATCGCTATTTGTGCATGGGAAAACTCTTGGAGCGAAGTATCCTTTCCTCTCCGTCTTTCAAATAAAATAAAATATAGGGGTTTCGGTCCAGTATAGAATTATGGAATCACTACAGTACAGAAGAAAGCCTTTCGGCCCATTGAGTCTGCACCAACCCTCCAAAAGCACACCCTAACTAGAATATGGTCGCACCCTATCCCCATAACCCAGAAACCTACCATGTCCAATCCACCTAACCTGCACATCTTTGGACTGTGGGAGGAAATCAGAGCACCCAGAGGAAACCCCTACAGACCCTGGGAGTACGTGCAAACTCACACAGACAGTCACTCTCGGTCAGAATCAAATCCAGCTCCCTGACACTGTGAGGCAGCAGTGCTAACTAGTGTGCCACCAAACCACCCAGAGTAACAGTTGATGTCTGGTGTGGGATCATGATACTTTCTGCATTTTATTGCCATCCTCCTCTGGCTCGGGGTCAGATTTTGCTTTATAATACACAATGGGACATTTTGTTTTGTTAAAGGGGCTATATAAATACAAGTACCAGCCTCCCAGAACAGGCGCCGGAATGTGGCGACTAGGGGCTTTTCACAGTAACTTCATTTGAAGCCTACTTGTGACAATAAGCAGTTTTCATTTCATTCATTTCATTTCAAGTTGTTCATAGAAATACACACCTGGGGTGTCACCTGTAAATTTTGAAATTGTATTTCCAATTCCCACATCCAAATTGTTCATGTAAAAGGTGAGTGAACAACTGTGATTACATTAGTTAATCAACAATCTTCATGCTTTTGTCGTAAATGTCCTTTATATCTTATTTGATTCCTTCTTCTAATGTCATGTCCATCATGTAAATGCCATTTTCATGTTGTTACTTGTTAGTGTATCTTATGTATCCCATAGTGGCTCCTCCCTTGCTTTTGTCATTTATGTTTCTGTTGAACAATTTACCATTATTTTATTCCCTGATTATTTTGTTTTGTAGTTTATCCATCTCCTAATTGTTTTTAACTCCCTCCCGACCTATTTTATATTCCCTTTTGTTAATGTATGCTTTTTTTCTTTTATTCCAATTTTGCTCTTATTTTTTATCCATCATGATGTGTTATTACTGGTTAATTTGCTCTTGCTTTTGGGTGGGATAGATTTTGCCTGAACTCCGTAGATCACTGTTTTAAATACATCCTCCTGCTGCTCTATTTTTGTCTGTCAATACATTTTTCCAGTTTACTTTCCTTAATTCAATTCTCATCCACTTAAAGTCAATCTGTTTTGAATTTATTACTTTGGTCTTTCTCACTTATTGGGCGGGATTCTCTGATCCTGAGCCTAAGTGTTGACGCCGTCGTAAACATCGTCGCGTTTTATGACGGCGTCAACAGGCCCCTAGGACCAGTGATCCTGCGCCGCACAGGGGGCCAGCACGGCACTGGAGCGCTTCACGCAGCTCCAGCTGCTGATACCGGCGTCAGAACGAGCGGCGCGGGTCCGCGCATGTGTGCTACGGCCGGGTTGCCTTCTCCGCGCCAGCCCCGACGCAACATGGTGGAGAGTACAGGGGCTCGGCGCAGAGGAACTTAGGCCCCCACCAGGACAAGCTTGCCCGCCGATCGGTAGGCCCCGATCGCGGGCCAGGCCACCGTGGAGCCCCCCCCCCGGGTTGGATCCCCCCTCCTCCCATCAGGCCGCGTCTCGCAGCATGAATGGCGAGGTCCCGCCGGGTAGGACCACACACGAACGGCGCCGGCGGGACTCGGCCTATCTCGGCGGGCACTCGGCCCATCAAGCACGGAGAATCGTCTAGGTAGCCGCGTAGAGCGGCCCACGACCTGCGCCAATGGCGCGATTCTCCGGTGACTGGAGAATCGGCGGACCAGCATCGGAGCGGCGACGTGCAAATTGCACCCCCCCCATGCCGATTCTCCGACCTGGCCCAGGACCGGAGAATCCCACCCATTATCTTAAACTGTACTATGTTGAGATCACTATTTCATAGATGCTCTCCTTCAGCTATTTTTCTTTTCTATTCTGGTTTGTTTCAGAATTTAAAACCCACTACCCACTAAGGTTTTCATCACCTAATGTTTCATTCTTTGGCTAGGCATCCATATTTTTGATTGCAATCTTGTGATCCTTATATCATTTTTATATAAATGTACATTGTTGTTGTTGGTTATTGAAATGTCTTGTAGGTATAGAGAAGTTACTGGATAAAAACAAGGTAATTTGTTGGATGAGCGAATTAATTCAACTGATCAGGAATAGAGTGCAGTTTGTTCTGTCTATAGAAAGCACATCATTCCTGCTGGGCAATGCTTTAACTCTTTTACAATAAACTAATAATGACAAACAAAAAATGCATAAGGCAATTTACTGGTTATGTTACTGGACTAGTAGTTAAAGGATTGGTATGAGCAACAAATGCTGGCCTTTCCAATCACACACTCATCCCATGAAAGTGTAACTTTAACAAAATTAAATCATAAAATCAAATTGTGGAGCACTAATATCCTTTAGGAAGAACCTTACCATTCTTACCGATCTGTTAAATGTCACACTAATCCCACAACAAGTGGACTGACAAGCCACTTAGTTCAAGAAGTCAACTCATCATCATCTTCTCAATGGATGGGGAATAAATGCTGGCCCTGCCTTTTACACCCACATCCCATAAATAAATAAGCCATTCTTGCAGCATTTCAGTTCGACAGGAATTGTCCTTTTCTTCATCAGCAGAACTTTCCACTTTATCCTGAACCTTACAATATCTGCAGTTTATGACCTCTCTTGTGCAATATACATCCTTTGTGAAGTTTATCCTCTTTTGAATTCAAAGGAGGGATTATAATTGTACAAACTAGAGAATGTTCATAAATATCAGTCATCTTTAATGTGAGATATTTAAAACTTGACCTACATGATTTAATAATCTTGGGTACACTAATCTAAAATATGTTCCTGCCACAAAAAATGAAAGCACACTTTGGATTATTTTTAGATTCAAAGCATCATAGCCAAAGACCATATTTTAACAGTACATGACTCCGAGCAGGAGAACTCTGAGGACTTGGACACCATTATCTTGAAAGCACTTGTCAAAGGTAGGGAGATATTTACTAAGTTTACAATGAACACCTTCTGGCATGAAAATGTAATGTAAAATATTACATTAAAAGCAGGTATCATGCACACAATAATAGTCTTTCTCTCCTGTAGCGTGTAAAAGTCAAACTCAAGAAGCTCAGGAGTATCTGGATGAACTAAAACTTGCCGTTGCCTGGAACAGGGTGGATATTGCCAAGAGTGAGATCTTCAATGGTGATGTGGTGTGGACGGTAAGACGTGTAATTTATGTCAGTAGACCAAGGTGTAAGAGGAAAGCATGAGGGAGTGAGATTCTCCTATTAAAGTTAGCAGCAAGGTGGGTTCAATAGCTGTGGAACTGCAGTCTTTAACACTTTGGCAACTTTATATCGGGTTGCAATTTCCATTTGGGTCAGAACCAAGTGAGATGCACCAGACCAGTTTGATTTGAGGTAGGAAAAGAAAATCTGAAATCTGCCAACCTGAAAAATAAAATCTAAATGCTGGGGTTATCTGGAATGAGAATGAAACAGGCGAGCACTTCATTCAGATAAAGACATTTTGGCAGAATTAGTGTGATTGAAAGGCTTATTGAAACCTTTGTATGCTTCAATTGAATTTCCCATGGTCAGATCCTGAATTAAAAAAGAATGACCTCCAAAAGTCTGTTCTGTCATTTTCTTTCTGAACAGATTCTTACAGGCCTCCTGTTCTCATAGTTGTAGCTTCCCTGCTTCGCACCGCACACCCAGCAGCATCTCCCTCTGTCCAGGATCTTTGCATGGTTTTTTTAAATAAACATTTTATTGAGGTTTTTTTTGGCATTGTAACAGCAGCAATATAAACAATGTACATAAAAATATAAAAATAGTGCAAATACCGCCTCCCTCCCCCACAGGTCCCACCATTACTTAATCCCCTACTCTACGCTAACCTACCCCCCCCCCCCCCCCCTTCTGCTGACGATTAATTCTCTGCGAAGAAGTCGATGAATGGTTGCCACCTCCGGGTGAACCCTAACAATGACCCTCTCATGGCGAACTTAATTTTCTCCAGGCAGAGAAAGCCAGCCATGTCCGATAGCCAGGGCTCCGACTTTGGGGGCTTTGAGTCCCTCCATGCTAGTAATATCCACCTCCAGGCTACCAGGGAAGCAAAGGCCAGAATATCTGCCTCTTTCTCCTCCTGGATTCCCGGATCCTGCGACACCCCGAAAATCACCACCTCTGGACTCAATGCCACCCTTGTATTTAATACCTTGGACATGACATCTGCAAACCCCTGCCAAAATCCCCTAAGCTTTGGACATGTCCAAAACATGTGGACATGGTTCGCCGGTCCTCCCGCACATTTTGCGCACCTGTCCTCCACCCCAAAGAATCTGCTCATCTGGGCCACTGTCATGTGAACGACTTTGAATTGAATCTGGCTAAGCCTGGCACACGTTGCGGTCGCGTTGACTCTACTCAACACGTCCGCCCAAAGGCCCTCCTCTATCTCCCCCCCTCCCCCCCCCAGCTCCTCCTCCCACTTTCGCTTCAGTTCCTCGGTCTGAGTCTCCTCTGATCCCATAAGCTCCTTATAAATGTCAGAAATGCTCCCCTCTCCTATCCATCCTCTAGAAACCACCCTATCCTGAATCCCCCTTAGCGGCAGGAGTGGGAAGGTTGGTACCTGTCTATGCAGAAAGTCCCACACCAGATATCAAAATTCATTTCCCCCCGCCAATGCAAACTTCTCCTCCAGAGCCCTCATGCTCGGAAAGCTCCCCTCTATAAACAAGTCCCCCATCCTCTCAATCGCCGCTCTCCGCCAAATTCAGAACCCCTCGTCCATCCTCCCCGGGACAAACCGGTGATTATTACAGATTGGTGACCAGACCGATGCTCCCTCTGCTCCCACATGTCTCCTCCACTGCCCCCAGACTCTCAAGGCTGCCACCACCACGGGGCTGGTGGAGTACCGCGCTGGCGGGAACGGCAGAGGCGCAGTTACCAGCGCCCCCAGACTTGTGCCCCTTCAAGAAGCTGCCTCCATATGCACCCATGCCGACCCCCCCCCCCCCCCCCCCCCAAACAGGATCTTTGCATCTTACTCAGACTGTGTCTCTAAGTCTGCACACAGGAAGGCCAGATGCCTCTTCTTTTGTGTTCAGGTGTTAAAGCATACACAAACTTTGAATGAGGTTTGATTTGGGTCCCTGAACCTACGGCAACCAGTTTGCATGGGCTTGTCACCTTGTAGGGCTCAGTACCAGTTCTCGCCATGCCCCTATTCCATAGCATTCTGCTTTATCTTAAATTAAAAGAGACAGTTTACAAGGTAACTATTTTATAAAGTCTGTTGGTCATAACAACGTCTCCTAATCAGGGCCCTATACAAGAACAATATCATGTGCTTTGTCTTGTAGTCTTGCGACCTGGAAGAAGTAATGATGGATGCCTTGGTGAATGACAAGCCAGAGTTTGTCCGGTTGTTCATTGATAATGGAATGAATATGTATGACTTCCTTAACTATGGCCGGCTCCAGGAGCTCTACTGTTCGATCCCGCAAAAGTGCCTCCTCTATGAGCTCTTACTGAAAAAACTTGAGGAGCAGAGACTTACTATAACAGGCATGAACCCCAATTTACATCGTGACTCCTTGGAGAAGAAGCCCAAGTTTACCCTGTATGAAGTGTCTAAGGTGCTGAAGGATTTCCTCCATGATGCATGCAAGGGGATCTTCCAGGAATACAACCCCTCTCGCAAGCCCTTGGGTGTTAAAAAGTCAATAACAGTAAGTGTAAGGCCCAGCCTAGGAATTTATTTCTATTTTTGATAAATTAATTAGTGGGGTGTGGGTATCACTGACAAGGCTGACATTTCTGGCAAATTCCCAGACATCATGAAAAAGTTTGATTTACCAAGACACTTCAGAAGGCAGTTTAGAATCAAGTGGGAGTGGAGTCACATCTAGGCCAGACTGAACAAGGGCAGCAGGTTTCCATGCCTAAAAGACATGAGTATATCAGTTGGAAATGTTATGGTGATTTGATAACTTTCCTGGTCAATTTAGCTGATGTCAGCTTTTTATTTCCATTTTTTTCAAACTGGATTTCAATTCTCAGGCTGCTATAGCAAGATTCAAACTCTTGTTCTGCAAAATTATTAGTCCAGCCCTCTGAATTACTAGTTCAGCACAGGTAGCATCATCACGGCACAAACTATACCCCTAACCAGGACATTGAATTGTACATTGTATGTAGATTGGTCATTACATGTTATTCAATAGCATTACCATCGCTGAATCTCCCACAATCAACATTTTGGAGGTTACCATTGATCAAAGAACAGTAAGGGAAGAGTAAAAGATGATAACAGGCAGCACGGTGGTACAGTGGTTAGCACTGCTGCCTCACAGCACCAGGGACCTGGGTTCAATTCCTGCCTTGGGTGGAGTTTGAACTCTGTGTGGAGTTTGAACTTTCTCCCCATGTCTGCGTGGGTTTCCTCCAGGTGCTCCAGTTTCCACAGTCCAAAGATATGTAGGTTAGGTAGATTGGCCATGCTAAAATTGCCCCTTAGGGTCCAGGGATGTACAGTTTAGGTGAGGTTACAGGGATAGAGTGGGGCAATGGACCTAGATGGGGAGCTCTTTCAGAGGGTCAGTGCAGACCCAAGCGGCCAACTGGCCTTCTGCACTGTAGAGATTCTATGACATAACTTTGGTTCAAAATCCTCAGCAATGATTTGTTTATTCCCATCTAGCTGCTCAATACTGGGAGAAACCAATAGGTCAAGTGTTATACACCCATGGGCAGCACGGTGGCGCAGTGGTTAGTATTGCTTCCTCACGGAGCTGAGGTCCCAGGTTTGATCCCAGCTCTGAGTCATTGTCCATGTGGAGTTTTCACCCCCACAACCCAAAGATGTGTAGGTTAGGTGGATTGACCACGCTAAATTGCCCCTTAATTGGACAAATGAATTGGGTCCCCTAAATTTATTTTAAAAAGGAAGGGAAAAAAAAGTGTTATGCACCCAAAATACTGCACAGTCTTGTTAATAAGCACTAGCAGGCAATTCAGGTGGCACTCAGCCTCTTAACGATCCTACAGGTGGCGATTACCAGCGCTCGTTCATGACGTCTTGTGCGAAACATGGACTAAGCCAGTGTTTCAGTTCAAGATCACCTTTGAGGCTCTTCACTACTTGAAGGAACTGTCAAAAATCGACTCCCATTCTGGCTAATAAATTTGGACTTGGAGTTCCAACATTCAGGTCTCAATACTTTACAGTTGACAACACCTGAAAAATAATGAAATATAAGCTATATATTTCTTGAAATTACAGTTCAGTAACTTATTAACTTGGGCTCTCATACATTACCTTAGCTCTTGTGCCCAAGTGAAACATTTTGCTAAACTCTCCTCACCACTATCTCCAACACTCTCACCCACTGAGGCAAATTCCCACCTCTACTATTTAAGCAATGGGCTGGTATGCTTGGCAGCCTGCCATTGGCCGGTGACGGGATCTTCCAGTCCTGCCAATGTCCACGGGTTTTGTATATCTCCCACCCCCTGCAACCAGCCAACATTCTGTGGGGGTGGGAGGGTCACGATCGGCAGGACTGAAGATCATGCCGACAGGAAGGGCTGTACAATTTCACCCAATTTGTCATAGATACCCGTAATCGAGGCACTTAATGCCCACCCCGTGATAGTCCCCCTTTGATGGCAGCTCGTTTCCAACCACCCCTTCCTTCCAGCTGAGGCACTCCCCATTCCCCATTGAGGTATTTCTGCTGAACCCCTCACTGAGATAATGTCCTTCCCCCATCATAAATGCCACACAAAGGGCATCTATGGAGAGGTAGAAACAATTCTCTACCCTCCAACTCATTCAACTGAGAATGGGAGAGAGGAAAAGTGAGGTGGTGGGAATGAGGATCAAGTGTCTTTGCACCAGAAGAGGGTCTAATATAGGAAAGGAAAGAAGGGAAGAGTCTCACTTAGGAAAGTACAACAAACTGAATAAGGATAATAATAGCAGGATAGAATTCTCTCCCACACAAGGCTTTGGAGGCCAAGTCACTGAACGTATTTAAGAAGCCATGATGTGGCGATGCCAGCGTTGGCACTGTAAGATGCCAAGCGGGCACAGTAAGAAGTCTTACAACACCAGGTTAAAGTCCAACAGGTTTGTTTGGAATCACTAGCTTTCGGAGCGCAGCTCCTTCATCAGGTGAGTCTATTTAAGAAGGAAATTGATGTTTCAAGACTCTTAAGACATCAAAGAGTATGGGATTGAGATAGAAGATCAGCCATGATCATATTGAATGGTGAAGCAGACTCCCAAGTGCCGAGTGACTGATTCCTGTTTCTATTTTTCATGTTTCTAATGATTGAGTTTCGCTTTGATGGGACTGACAGTTGGTTTTGTGTTCAGATATTCAAATTCAATATACCCTTTCAGGAGCTGAACAGTAAATTACGTGGCCAGAGGTTGTTTGTGATGCCTGATTTAAGGCAGAAGCTGGAAAACCCCTGGAGGGACCTCTTTTTGTGGGCAGTGCTACTGAACCGTCAAGAAATGGCTAACTACTTCTGGGAAATGGTGAGCAGCTTCTCGGGGAAATCTAGGCCTTGCTGTATTTCAAATCATAAAACCCAGCAAGAGATAGGCTGGAAATTTCCAGCTGTTCACACCGCCAGGATCTTCCGCTCCTGCTCATGGCGCACCCTCACCGCGGGTTTCATGGCGGCAAAGGGTGCATTCAGTGGAAAACACCATTAACAATAGGGGGACCAGAAAATACTGAAGCCGACCAATAGCTGGCAGCCTTCTGCCACTGCAAAACACGTGGCGGGTTGCGTGGTAAATCCCACCCATAGTTTATTATTAACTTACAAGGTACAAAATTGTTACAATGAGTCTCTGAATGCAATCCCTGTTTACAAACCATGCTTTGTCTTGTTAATGCTTCACATTATATATTCCTAATACACTTTAATCGGAGCCAGAAGCTCTGTATTTGAGTCCCTCCACAGGACTTGATGGTAAAAAGGTGTGCTCATAATGCGGTGTAACAGGTTGAGTGTCAACCTGCAAAATCTTTCCAACATGCAAGTGGTAGGTGGTAAGATTGGGAGAGATTCCTGGTCAGCTATACTTGGTGTGGAGAGGCACCCCTTCAAGCAGTAAGCCTCTGGCAACCAGCTAGCGACCTGTTCTAGGAAAAGTCTCACTATGGGAACAGTTGAAAGACTGCCTTGTGCACCACAGAGTGCGGTGAGAGGAAAAAGCAACAGTGCACTTGTCTCATTATAATTACAGCCTCCTGCTCATTTCTCACTGTGGCACCTTCAGTTTGGAGTCTTCCAGCTCCTCAGCCTCCACACACAGCAGATAAATCCTATGTTTCATCGAGCTATCCCTCTCAAATTTGTGCAGGTTTTTCTTTTTAAATATAAGTCACTAATTACTGTTCAAAGCCAGTGAGTCTCCTGGAAATTTGCCGTGGAGCGGCTCTCCCTTCATTGCCATAACTTCAGTTAGTGTGGCAGAAACCCCATTTGCATGTGGGCGCACGTGAGATTGATTGTGTGTGTGAGATTCAATGTGTGATGATATGTTACGCATACATATGTATTAGTGCCTAAGTGTGAGAATCCTGAGCATGAGACTATGGGCGAAATTCTCCGTTATCGGCGCAAAGTCCGCCGATCGGCGCAAAAAACGGCGCAAATCCGACTTGCGTCACGTCGGACAAATGGGTCAAATGTCTCTGGCCCGAAATGGGCTAGCAGCGACGTAACTGGATCCGCGCTTGCGCACGTGGTTCACGCCGTGCAGCGTCATACGCGCCACACAGCGTGACGGCTCATAAGGCCGCGCTGCTCCCCCCCACCCGACCGGAACACCCGACCGGAACACCCGACAGGATGGCTGGCCGCCGCTCAGCCCCGAGATTCGAGTCACGGGATGTGGAGGCGCTCCTGGACGCAGTGGAGCAGAGGAGGGACGCCCTGTATCCCGGGCACGGCCGCAGAGTTGCCCCACTCCACAGCCGGCGTCTGTGGAGGGAAGTGCCAGAGGCCGTCACCGCTGCGGCCCTGACACCACGGACAGGCACCCAGTGCCACAAGAAGGTGAACGACCTCGTCAGAGCAGGCAGGGTGAGCCTCCCCATATCCCCCCTCCCCCATATCCCCCCTCCCCCATATCCCCCCTCCCCCATATCCCCCCTCCCCCATATCCCCCCTCCCCCATATCCCCCCTCCCCCATATCCCCCCTCCCCCATATACCCCCTCCCCCATATCCCCCATATCCCCCCTCACCCATATCCCCCTCCCACATATCCCCCTCCCACATATCCCCCCCTTCCCCATATCCCCCTTCCCCCATATCCCCCCTCCCCCATATTCCCCATATCCCCCCTCCCCAATATCCCCCCTCCCCAATATCCCCCCTCCCCAATATCCCCCCTCCCCCATATCCCCCCTCCCCCATATCCCCCCTCCCCCATATCCCCCTCCCCCATATCCCCCCTCCCCCATATCCCCCCTCCCCCATATCCCCCCTCCCCCATATCCCCCCTCCCCCATATCCCCCCTCCCCCATATCCCCCCATATCCCCCCTCCCCCATATCCCCATATCCCCCATATCCCCCTCTCCATATCACCCCATCCCCATATCCCCCCTCCCCTCTATCCCCTCCCCCATATCACCTGATCACTGCCTGCGTGTCTAACCATGCATGCTTCATTGTGTATCGCAGGAGCAAACATCAGGCACCCATCCCTGCAGATGCAGACCGCCCGCAGGATGCCCCTTGGAGGCCACGGGAGACGGAGAGACCCGGACCCTCCAGCATGCGACGCCCGCAGGATGCCCCTCGGAGGCCACGGGAGACAGAGAGACCCGGACCCTCCAGCATGCGACGCCCGCAGGATGCCCCTCGGAGGCCACGGGAGGCAGAGAGACCCGGACTCTCCAGCATGCGACGCCCGCAGGATGGCCCTCGCACACCACGGGAGACGGAGAGACCTGGAGCAACAGGGAGACGACACCCCCGTCACGTGCGGGAGCGACCACCCAGCGACGAGGGGGGCAGCCACAGGCCCCCGTCACATCCGAGCCAGGACACCACTACCCAGGACACCACTACCCAGGACACCCCTACCCAGGACAGCACTACCCAGGAAGACGAAATACCGGACAGTGATTCAGAGTGGATGGGTGGAGACGAACCCCCACCCCAAAGTGCCATGGACTCAGAGTGGGACGAAGAGCACGACACAACGCCACTGCTGTCACCAACACCCTCCACCATCGCAGAAACACTCACCTCGGTTGGGCACTTTAGTGATGAGGCGTCTGGTACACTCACTGGTGCGCACAACACAGCCATCCCGGTACAGCAGGTGGAGGTAGGAGCAGCAGAGGGACCGGGCGGTCGGAGGGCAGCCCAGGCCAAGCGAACATCTGCCGCCCAGATGGATCCCGGGTTCCTGGAGTTACCACACCCACACCTAGATCTGATGCAACCACCGACCCGGAGACGAGCGAAGAGGGTGACGGCCGGCTTGCGGCGGCTGCAGTCGCAGGTGGAGGAGTCCACCCACGTCCAGGAGCTGGAAATGGTGCCGGTCATACGTGCCACCCAGGCCGACACCGCACGGGTGGCGTCCGCGGTGGAGGCAATGGGTGCGACGGTGTCAGACATGGGGAACGGTTTGCGAGGCCTGGGGCTTTCCGTGCAGGCGGCGTCTGTGGCCCAGGACATGGCTGCCCTCTCACAGGAGGCCATGAGCCAGTGCCAGCGCCAGATGGCAGAGGCGCTCAACGCCATAGCCCAGTCTCTGCAGGCCATGGCCCAGTCTCTGCAGGCCATGGCCCAGTCTCTGCAAGCCATCGCTGAGGGCATCGGCGCCAGTGGCCATGTGCGAGCCGGCGTCGCACTGTCACAGACAGGGTTTGCCAACCCCCTGGGCTCCATGGCTGCAAACCTGCAGACCCCTGTCGATACCAGCACGGGCCTCCAGGACTGGCAGCGCCAGATGTCGGGGGAGCGTCGGATGGCCAGTCCGTTCGCATCCCCCACCCATGTAGAGGCCTGGGGGCCATCGGGCACCCCGAGGGAGGAGGAGGTGGTGTGGTCCGTACCGGCTCCCCCTGTAGGGGAGGTCCCGGAACACCGCGACACCTCGGACCCCCCCCCCCCTTCCGTCCCAGGTGCATCGGGTGGGCAACGGGCAGGACAGGCTGGCAGCTCGCCATCCCAGTCGCCCGGGCCGCAGCCTGGCCCATCTAGGCCAGGACTCCCCAGGAAACGGCCGCCAAAGGGATCCAGTGTCAGAGGGCAGGAATCACAGGAGTCCACCTCCAGTTCTGCTGTACCGTCTGGGGAACCACGTAGACGTAGTCAAAGGGCCCGTAAGGCCAAACAATTAGACACTGAGTAAGTTGGCACGTGTGCAGGGCACAGATGGGTTTTAGGGGCTAGGGCACGTGCATGAACTCCTTTGGTTATTAAAGTCAATGTTACACCTACAGAAGCTGCCTTTGTGCTCTGTCCAAAGCGTGCGGGGGTGTCATGTACGTTGAGCGCAAGTGTGTGTGTGAGGGGTGGTGTTACCTCAGCCCCAGGTGAGTCTGCCCCGTTCCCCCTGGGCCGCCATCAACATCCCCCCGGGCAGAGGACGGGACCGTGCGCTGCAGTGTCACAGACGCATGCAGGGATGGTCCGGGTGGATGGTGGTACTGTGGCCATGGGTCAGACATAGTCCAACGATGTGGATCCAGGAGCTCACCGCAGGGCGGGTTGTCATCATCCTCCATGGCCTGCAATAGACACGCGTCCACCCGCAACTGTGTGAGCCCAGCCCGTTGTGCCGCAGGTGGATCGGCAATGGGGGGGTGGTGTGCATGCGGGTGGGGTGGGTGGGGTTGGGGAGGGGGGTGAGGGTGCTGGGTGGATGGATGGGTGGGGGGTGTGGGTGGTCGGCTGTTGCCATGGTGTGCGGTCTGTGGCCATACTACCCGATTCCCACGCCCATCTAGTCAGTGAAGCGGGCGGCTATCAGTCTGTCCCGTGCCCGCTGGGCCAGCCGGTAACGGTGGACAGCCACCCGCCTGTGTCTACCCCATCTGCCCTGACCATTACCCCCATCCCCCTCATCTGGGGAGGACTGCGCCTCTTCCTGCTGCTCCTCCACTCCGCCCTCCTCTGCCTGCGGCACATCGCCCCTCTGCTGGGCTATGTTGTGCAGGACGCAGCACACCACAATGATGCGGCCGACCCTATCTGACCGATACTGGAGGGCGCCCCCAGAGAGGTCCAGGCACCTGAAACGCATCTTCAGCACGCCAAAGCACCTCTCTATCACTCCCCTTGTACATGGGCATCCTTGTAGCGGTTCTCCGCCTCATTGCGTGGCCTCCGTATAGGCGTCATCAGCCACGATCGCAATGGGTATCCCCTGTCGCCCAGCAACCAGCCCCTCAGCCGGGGATGGCGTCCCTCGTACATGCCGGGGATGGATGACCACGGCAACACGTATGAGTCGTGTACATTGCCTGGGTGACGGGCGCAGACGTGCAGAATCATCATGCGGTGGTCGCAGACCACCTGTATGTTCATCGAATAGGTCCCCTTCCTATTGGTGAACACGGCCCTGTTATCTGCAGGTGGCCGCACGGCGACGTGCATCCCATCAATCGCGCCCTGGACCATGGGGAACCCGGCCACGGCAGAGATGCCCACGGCCCGGGCATCTTGGCTGGCCCGGTCCACAGGGAAGCGGATGTAGCGGTGCGCCATGGCATATAGGGCATCTGTCACTGCCCGGATGCACCGATGTCTGCGATATGCCGAACAGGTCCCCACTCGGTGCCTGGAATGACCCCGTTGCATAAAAGTTCAGGGCCACCGTAACCTTGACGGACACGGGGAGAGGGTGTCCCCCGCCAGTGCCACGCGGAGACAGGTGTGCCAGCAGGTGGCAGATGTGTACCACGGTTTCCCGCCTCATCCGGAGTCTCCTCCTGCATTCCCGGTCCGTGAGGTCCTGGTATGACTGCCGGGGCCGGTACACACGGGGCGCCCTCGGGTGCCTCCGTTGCCGTGGGGCCGCGACGTCCTCCTCCCCCTCCTCGCTCTGTCGGTCAGGTGTCCCTCCAGCCCGGGCGGCTGCCGCCTGTCCCTCTGCGGCAGCCTGCGCCGCCTCTCTGGCACGCTCCTCCTCCTCCTCCTCATCCAGGGCAACATAGACATTAGCGGCTGCCACCACGGCGGCCAACATCGCTGGATGATCGGAAAACATGACAGCCTGGTGGGGGGGAGGGGAACGACGACATGTCATCATTGCCCATATCCCCTCCTCCCCCCAGCCAGGTGGCATGGACCGCATGGGTCCAACTGTTGGAGGCTGGCACCTGGCCAGGTGGACCAACTCACTTGCCCTCGCATCCCCCTCCCCGGCACGGACCCCCCCCCAACCTCCTCCCCGGCACGGACCCCCCCCAACCTCCTCCCCGTCACGGACCCCCCAAACCTCCTCCCCGTCACGGATCCCCCAAACCTCCTCCCCGTCACGGACCCCCCAAACCTCCTCCCCGGCACGGACCCCAACCTCCTCCCCGGCACGGACCCCCCATCCCCCTCCCCGGCACGGACCCCCCCCAACCTCCTCCCTGGCACGGACCCCAACCTCCTCCCTGGCACGGACCCCCCATCCCCCTCCCCGGCACGGACCCCCCATCCCCCTCCCCGGCACGGACCCCCCCCAACCTCCTCCCCGGCACGGACCCCCCCCAACCTCCTCCCCGGCACGGACCCCCCATCCCCCTCCCCGGCACGGACCCCCCCAACCTCCTCCCCGGCACGGACACCCCCCAACCTCCTCCCCGGCATGGACCCCAACCTCCTCCCCGGCACGGACCCCCCAACCTCCTCCCCGGCACGGACCCAAACCTCCTCCCCAGCACGGACCACCCATCCCCCTCCCCGGCACGGACCCCCCCAACCTCCTCCCCGGCACAGACCCCAACCTCCTCCCCGGCACGGACCCCCCATCCCCCTCCCCGGCACGGACCCCCCCCCCCAACCTCCTCCCCGGCAAGGACCCCCCCCCAACCTCCTCCCCGGCACGGACCCCCCCCCCAACCTCCTCCCCGGCACGGACCCCCCCCAACCTACTCCCCGGCACGGACCCCCCATCCCCCTCCCCGGCACGGACCCCCCCAACCTCCTCCCCGGCACGGACCCCAACCTCCTCCCCGGCACGGACCCCCCCAACCTCCTCCCCGGCATGGACCCCAACCTCCTCCCCGGCACGGACCCCCCATCCCCCTCCCCGGCACGGACCCCAACCTCCTCCCCGGCACGGACCCGGCACTCCCCCGGAACCCAGCCCACTCTAACCACCCCCCCCCCGCCGCACACACACACACACAACCCGAGACACATCTCTCCTCACACATTCAGACTGCGGCCACGTCATCGCCTGCCCAGACCCAACCCCCCAGGCCGTCACTCACCTCCACACTGGTCGGCGTGAACCTGGAGCACAGGGTCACGCCGATGAAAAGGAGGTTTAATTTACGTCGACGTGAACGGTCATCACGTCGACGGGACTTCGGCACATCCGGAAGGGAGAATATCGGCAGGCCGAAAATCGGCTGCCTTGCGCAGACCCGTGCCATTCTCCGACGGCAGCGGCGCCATTAACGCCCCGCCGACTTTTCTCCCTTCGGAGACTTCGGCAACCGGCGGGGGCGGGATTCACGGCGGCCAACGGTCATTCTCCGACCCTCTGGGGGGTCGGAGAATGACGCCCTATGTGTTTCGCACACCATATCAAAATATCACTCAGGATAATTCAAAATATTCCAGCATACCACATCACACTATGTGTTGGTGATCATGTTGGCCAGAATATCAGGAGGACTTGCTGCTGCTTTTCGAATAGTGTCATGGGATCTTTTACCTCCATTGGAAAGGCTGAATTGGATCTCTGACATCTGGGGCGGGATTCTCCGACCCCCCGCCGGGTCGGAGAATCGCCGGGGGCTGGCGTGAATCCCGCCCCCGCCGGTTGCCAAATTCTCCGGCACCGGATATTCGGCGGGGGCGGGAATCGCACCATGCCGGCCGGCGGACCCCCCCCCCCCGCGATTCTCTGGCCCGCGATGGGCCGAAGTCCCGCTGCTATCATGCCAGTCCCGCCGGCGAGAATCAAACCACCTACCTTACCGGCGGGACTAGGCGGCGCGGGCGGGCTCCGGGGTCCTGGGGGGGCGCAGGGTGATCTGGCCCCGGGAGGTGCCCCCACGGTGGCCTGGCCCACGATCGGGGCCCACCGATCCGCGGGCGGGCCTGTGCCGTGGCGGCACTCTTTTTCCCTCCACTGCGCCACCGTGCTGCCCCAAGTTGGCATCTTGAACAGCACAGTAGTCTCTCAGTATTGCACTGGAAGTGTCATCCTGGGGAATATACTCCAGTTATAGTTATTACAGGGCAGAAGGAGGCCGCTTGGGCCATGGAGTTCATGCCGGCTCTCTGTGGACCAATCCAAGATGTCCCATTTTCCCTCTTTATCCTCGTAGCTCTGCAAATTTATTACCCTCAAACGTCCATCCCATTTGTATTTGAAATCAATTATTGCCTCCGTTTACCTCTTAGGCAGCCAGTTCCAGGTCATTTCCATTTGTTGCATAAAAATGTGCCTCGTATTCTCCCTGCATCTCTTGCCGAAAGTCTTAAATTTAGGTCCTCTCTTCTTGCACCATCAGATTTTATTTGTCTCCCTTATCTAAATTTGTCATAACCTTGTACACCTCTTTCAAATCTCCGCTCAATCTCCTGTACTCCAAGGAGAACCTCTACTTTTCCAACCTAACTGTGTGACTAGAACCCATTATCATACAATCACTTAGTTAAATCTCCTCTACCCCCTCCAAAGGACCGTCACATCCTTCCCAATGTGTGGTGACCAGGGGCGGGATTCTCCATAATCGGCACGATGTCCGCCGACCGGAGCCAGAAACGGCGCAAATCAGTCCGGCATTGCGCCGCCCCAAAGGTGCGGAATCCTCCACATCTTGAGGGGCCGAGCCCTTACCTTGAGGGGCTAGGCCCGCGCCGGACTGATTTCCGCCCTGCCAGATGGCGGGAAATGCCTTTGGTGCCCCGCCAGCCGGCGCGGAAATGACTTTGCCGGGCGGCGCATGCGCGGGAGCGTCAGCGGGCGCTCACGGCATCCCCGCGCATGCGCAGTGGAGGGGGTCTCTTCCGCCTCCGCCATAGTGGAGACCATGGTGAAGGCGGAAGGAAAAGAGTGCCCCCATGGCACAGGCCCGCCCACGGATCGTTGGGCCCCGATCGCGGGCCAGGCCTGTGGGGGCACCCCCGGGGCCAGATCGCCCCGCGCCCCCCCAGGACCCCGGAGCCCGCCCGCGCTGCCGTGTCCCGCCGTCCCAAAGGTGGTTCAGTCCACGCCGGCTGGCGTGGGTTGACAGCGGCGGGACTTCGGCCCTTCGCGGACCGGAGAATCGCCGGGGGATTCCTGCCGATCGGCGCGGCACGATTCTCACCCCCGCCGAATCACCCAGTGGGGGGTCGGAGAATCACGCCCCCGAACTCGATACAATACTCTCATTGCGATATAACCAGAGATTCATAGAGGTTCCGTGCTTTTGAACTCAATGCCTCTATTTATGAAGATCCTAAAAGCTTTTCTAGCTGCTCTCTCAATATGTTCTTCCAAGATTTTTAAAACTTGTGAGATATTATTTCTATGCTCATGCTAAAATCCTAATAAATTGTATTTAAGAAATAATAATTGGTAATATAATAAATAAAATTACAAAGTGGGATTTGAACCCACTACCATGTGGCTCAGATGAGGTTGCTGTTACAAAACCAAGAATGATATATGTAACAGGTTGTTCCCTCTAACAACATTATTTGAGATCATCAACAGAGCCAACATTTTTGTTTATCCCGTCATTACATCTCCACATTAGTCCTCAAGTCAATTTTCTATTACGTTTATTCATTTCAGTACAAGCTTCATGGTTAGTCTAGAAGATAACATTTCTGATAATATCTATTGTTCAGTCTACTCCACTGCATCCTTGTACATTTTGGATGCAGGTCAGATACATACTATGACTGTAAAGCTATTTCGACGTCCTGAGGGTTGCGTAAGGTGCAACATAAATTCAAGTCTTTTTATTTCTGACACACTCTTGGCTAACAACCATTTGACTTTTGGCAACTTGCATGTTATTACAATCTAGACTTGTTGGAGCAGTTGTACTTGGAAGTAACAAATCGAACAACTCATTAACTGAACTGACAACAGAAAATGCTGGAAAACCTCTACAGGTCTGACATCATCTGTGGAGGGAGAAACAGAGTTAATGTTTTTAGTCTAATATGACTTAAGAGTCATACTGGACTCAAAACATTAACTCTGTTTCTCCCTCCACAGATGGTGCCAGACCTGTTGAGTTTTTACAGCATTTTCTGTTTTCATTTCAGATTTCCAGTATCTGCAGTATTTTGCATTTGTTAATTAACTGATACCATCAATTAACTCATGATACATCTAGGAATTTAGCCAGTAAAGTTAAGGTAGCAATCAGGAGCAAAATAAAAATGATGGGAAAAAAAACAGCATTTCAAAGAAAATTATGAATGTAAAGAGAACTCTGGTTCTGTGCATTCCTCTGTGCTCTGTGTAGTTTAGTGTAGTGATTTTGCATGACTTATTTTAGTCCCTTTTCATACATTGGGAGACATTCCTGTCCAGAGTGCTGTACATCTTCTGGGAGTGGCACAGGCTGAGGGAGGTTAAAGTCCTCGCAGGGTATGTCGCCCTTTCATTGTTGCATTCATAGAATCATAGAATCCCTAGAGTTCAGAAGGAGGACATTTGGCCATCAAATCTGTGCCAACCCTCTGAAAGAGCATCCCATCCAGGCCCACTCCCGTGCCCCATCCCCATAATCCCACCTAATTGTTGGACACTAAGGGGAAATTTAACATGCCCAATTCACCTAACCTGCACATCTTTGGACTGTGGGAGGAAACGGGAGCACCCGGTAAAAACCCAAGCAGACACATTCAGTTATAAAAGGACTATCAAGCTCCAATTAGTTGATTCTGCTTACACTTTATTGTGTTAATAATGCATCCTCTTCAGGTAGCAGCAATGAACTTTCAGGCTGGCACCCAATCCCATACTGATTCGACCTTGGTCTCCACTGAATGCCCTAAGCTTTCATTTCTTCATCCTTACTCACACATCCTTTTTCACCCCACTGTGATCCAAATCCATTCTCCTTCCTGGCAATGTCCCAAGCTCACAGCCTGTACCATTGAGCTTCTTCTCCCTTTGGTTTACCTGCCTGACTTCCACCCTTGAGGCAAAGTATAGATATAATTTGCTAGTAGATATGCTCAGCGAGCTGTGACTCTGTTTTAATGTGGACCTAAGTTTAGTGCGATAAGCTTTGAACTCACGAGGTTCGTCCTTCCCTTGAAACATGCAAGTAACTGAGTTCTATCCCTGCCAGGGTCCGGAAGCAGTGCCTGCAGCACTGGCCGCATGCAAAATCTTGAAGGAAATGGCTCATCTGGAATCGGACGCCGAGACAGCTCGTAGCATGAAGAAGGCAAAATATGATCAACTGGCACTAGGTATCATGATACACAAAATACAAGGAGGAGTCTGTGCAACATTCCTTACAGCAACACTGATGTAGTGATCAGGGTCCTGATCACAAGATACTTACAGATGGAGAGGAGCAATCAGTTTATTTTAATTTGCCATAAAAAAGCTGGAGGAACTTAACTGGACAGATACTGCCTGAGTTGGTCAACATCTCGAGCATTTTTTTGATTTTTTATTTGCCTTTTAACCATTTCCACCCACCTCCTCCCTCAAACATCCTTCCTCCATCCTTCAAGTTCATTTTCCAGATATATCTTATCTATGCTCCTTACTCTAGTATATCTCTATAAGGTTCCATAAGATCACTTTTAAGACACACCCTTTCAAGGCTGGAAAGTCCAATTCTACCTAATGAGACATCCTGTCTGTTCATAATGCTGTCGTTATCTTGTCACAATCTGAAGTGATTTGTTATTTTCTCTGATTCCAGACTTGTTTGGTCAGTGTTACACTAACTGTGAAGACAGAGCCTTTTGCCTGCTGATTCGCAAGACCAAGTACTGGAGCAAGACCACCTGCTTGCAGTTAGCCACCGAAGCAGATGCCAAATCCTTCTTTGCACATGATGGTGTTCAGGTACAGATTTGAGATATTGAGACATTTCAAACTGGACCCTTAATGTCTCGAATTCTGCCTCGCTCGCTTTAGCAAAGCAACTGGCTGCCATTAAGGTTGTAGGCCTTCATTAAGGTCCATGAGGATCTCCAGAAGAATCATATGGGCTCGATACGTTTACTTTGGCTGGAATTCTCCGGCCATTGGAATTCTGTGTTCCTACCAGCAGCGCACCCCACCTGCGGTTTTCCCTGTGGCGTGAGAGTGCCTTCAATGGAAATCCCATTGACATGCAGTGGGAGTAGAGAATCCCACTGCCAGTGAACGGCACACTGCCGAGACATTGTTGGTCATAATCATTTTGCCACTTCCCCTCTGTAAAGTTTGGTCTGCATAAGTGTAGTATGTTTACCACTGTGACAATGCATTACTCTTCTGCCTTCTCATCCTCAACACCCCTCCACCTATAATATAGTACACCACACTATCCTCCTTCATCACATCTCCTCTGTTTGGCTCCCTGGCGCTTCCTCTTCTTCCTTTGCAGCCCCTGCAATGGATTATATTCCCATCATTTCAATGGGCACCAACAAAGTCCCATAGGTTTCTGCTCTTGGTCCCATCTGAAGTGCTGCTCCCCCTTTAGTGACATTTAGCGGGGTGTTTCTTGATACCTGCAATGCTGAGAAGCACCCCGCTATCCAACAGTCTCTTTGGCCTCTGGGAGAGTTCGCCAACAGGAAAGGTTCCTCGCATGATTGGGGTGTCATTTTGTCCATCACTCCCAACACACACACACACACACCCCCGGGAACCATCCCATACCCCCTCTACCTTGCGAGCTCTCCCCCACTAGGCCCGACCCCATGGCAGTGCCAACTTGGCACATGGACACCCTGGCAGTGCCAGACTGGGACCCTAGCAGTGATATCCAGGCACCTTGGCATTGCCAAGGTGGCACTGCCAGGGTACCAGGTTGGCAGTGCCAAGGTACACAGCTGCCAGGGTGCCACCCTGCCCTGTCCACGATCACCCGGGTATCTCTAATGGTCTGGGACACCCTTCCCGGTGCTGTCACGACTGGTCCACGTTTTTGTGGACCAGTTCTAAATGGCACCCTATCGAGGTCTCGCAGGCGCAGCCATTGAGTCCCGGGTGACGGGTGAGCCATAAGGCTCATTTAAATATTCAGATCTGTATCTCATCCCGCGACAGCGAGACCCTGATGGCTCCAGGTGGAGCGAGTCAGGTGACTCCCAATTGGCCTGGCGCGGAATCTAATTTGGGGCTCATGCGCAATTCACCCGTTGTGTCCAGATCGGTGCCAGGCACAACGGAGTGTCTGAATCGTGCCCATTGTCTGCTGGTACAGAATCGGTTTAAATGTGTACACTGTTGGTATTTATCCTATCTCCACCACTCTGTCAACTGCGCATCAACCACAGTTCTGTCAGCTGCAGGCTCAAGGTCCAGTAATGGACAAGAAAGTGACTAAGCCATTGACATCAAATGTAAAGCTGACATTGTCTGGCCATCATAGCAACTGTCCCATTTCCGTTTTCACTCATTTCAGGTCTAAATGGCGAACTGAACTTTAACGGAGCTCCTAGCTTTCTGTTTTTGTTGCTTTGGCTACTGGATGACATTGGCCCATGCACTTGGGGTCTAGGCCTAATTTCCAAGAGTGTGTGTCACAGGAGAGTGTGTGTCACAGGTCCTCACAGAGAGTACTGTGTCAGCGATCATCCTTTTAAAAACCTCTTTCTTTATTGGCAGGCGCACCCATGGCAGGGGAAACCACGTGGCAAACCTTTTGCTATAGCATAATTCAGATTATAGAACAAAAAGAACATAGAACATAGAATGTACAGTGCAGAAAGAGGCAATTCGGCCCATCAAGTGTGCACCGACCCACTTAAGCTCTCACTTCCACCCTGTCCCCGCAACCCAGTAACCCCTCCTAACCTTTTTGGTCACTAAGGGCAATTTAGCATTGGCCAATCCACCTAACCTGCACGTCTTTGGACTGTGGGAAGAAACCGGAGCACCCGGAGGAAACCCACGCAGACACAGGGGTGAATGTGCAGATACTACTTCCTGTCATATTGTACGTGAGATACTCTCAATTACAACTCGAGAGAGATGATTGGTAATACAAAGGCTTTAATTAGCGGAGAACCAGACAGCTGCCGAGAAGTGTGCTCACTGCACACTTCCCACTGAACATTACCTTATATATGGCTACCTTGGGGGGCGGAGCCAGAGGTGGAGTCCCCCAGGGGTCCAAACCCGGTCTTAAAGGGATCATGACATTAAAGGTACAGTTGTCATTCATCACATTCACCCCCTGTTTTAAAAAACGCATAGTCCGTCGGGGGTGAAGTGGGATTAAATGTTCAGTCTTTTGGGTGGTTTGATTGTCCGTGTTGACCTTCTCAGCTCCGGCGGTGGTGCAGCGGACACGGTCGTCTTCAATGGTGGTATATCCGGGAGCACGGTGGTCTGAGCCTTTGCCCGTATTGGAGCAGGGGGGGTATCCGGGGTGACTAGGGTGATTGGTGCCGGCGGGGGGGGGAAGGGGGCGCTAGGGGGGGGGGGGCGCTGCCGGGTCGGCAGCAGGTGCGGGGAGGGGAGCATCGGTAGAAGGGGGGGCGTCAGTGGGAGAGCCAGCGGGTGCCAGGTCTCGCAGGGAAACTGTGTCTTGCCTTCCGTCGAGGTGCTCGACGTAGGCGTATTGAGGGTTTGCATGCAGCAGCTGGACCCTCTCGACTAGAGGGTCCATCTTATGGCTCCTCGAGTGCCTCCGGAGTAGAACTGGTCCCGGAGTCACCAGCCAACGTGGAAGCGAGACCCCAAAGGTGGACTTCCGTTTCTGGGTGAATAAAGCTCTCCGTGTTCCTGGAGTCGAAAAGGCAGGCGGTGTCGTGCCCGTTGATTTGGACCTGCATCATGGAGTTCCGCAGGTGCTTTGGCCGTGATTGATCGAGAGTGATCGCTCCCAGTTGCGGGTAGTCAGAGTCCTCAGTTGAGTCGGACTCACAAAATGGCCGCCCAGAGTCACAAAATGGCCACCGCTGTCGGTTGCATGTGTCGGATTTTGAAGATGGCCTCCCCCATGACTTGCACGAGGCCGATGACGCGTCAGAAGGAGGCGTGTCCGACCGGCGCGCAGCTGCGTTGCGGGGCCTGTGGGCCCAGGTGCTCGATTTTTGGGCCCGATGAGACTTTTGTTTCTGGACTTTGGGCCCAGCTAGGCAGACCTTTGCGAAATGTCCCCTCTTTCCGCAGTCGTTGCAGATAGCGGAGTGGGCTGTGCAACGCTGACGTGGGTGCTGGCCTTGCCCATAGAAATAGCACAGTGCGCCCTCAATGTGAGCGGGTTGCCGCACGGCGCAGGCCTGTATCGTGGCCGAGTCTGGAGGGGATCGAGAGGGGTTCGCAAGGTCCGCGGTGTACGTGCGGAGATTATGGTGGGCCGCTTCCAGAGAAGAGGCGAGCGTTACCGTGCCTGGGAGGTCCTTTGCTCTGTCTTCGAGGAGTCGCTGCCTGATGTATGTGGATTGTATGCCGGACACGAAAGCATCTCGAATGTGCAAGTCCATATGGACTTCTGCCGTCACCTCCTTGTGGTAGCAGTTCCTAGCGAGCGCGGTGAGTCTCTCCACGTACTCGTCCAACGTTTCCCCGGAGCGCTGCCGGCAGGTTGAGAGCAAATGCCGGGCATGTACCTCATTTATTGGCTTAACGAAGCGCTTCTGCAGGATTTCGACCGCTGTTTCGTACGTGGTGGTCTTTTCGATCACGGAGGAGTGTCTGTGGCCCACCCGGGCATGTAGCAAGCTCAGCTTGCGTGGTCCGTCGACTGCAGTCTCTGAGGAGTTCAGATAGGCCTCAAAACACCAGAGCCAGTATTTAAAAATGTCAGCGGCCTCCAGCGACCGAGCGTCCAAATTGAGCTACTCCGGCTTTAGACCGCTGTCCATCTTGAAGTAATCTGCTAATTAAATTGAGATCGCTTCCGTGATGAACGGCGTAACGGTTGTACATCCACGGCCCGTGGGCCCAAGGATCCCCCCTCTGATGCGTCCTGTGTCTCCATCTTGGAGTCAGAGTCTGCTGCCTCTGTCATCTCGGTGTCTCTATCTCCGCGCGGTTCTGTAACGACTTGCGCCGGCTTTGAGTGAGGCACCAGAGGAAGATTGTGAGGACTACTTTCCATTGTCTCTGGTCTCTGCGGCTGTAGAAATGAGCTCCGGGGGCGGGGAATCTTCTGGACCGAACGTGGGCTACATGTTTGCGCTGGAGACGACCCTGGGCTTGCACCTGGTAAGATATAGGGCCCCTTTGGTGAAAGATTACACCAGACACCCACTGGGCACCACCAGCAAAATTGCGAACGAACACTGGGTCACCGGGCGCAAACTGCCGAATCGGCTGATGCCGAGAAAAGCCATGTCCCTGCCTCTTTTGTGTGCGGCGTACTTTTGCGCCAATGTCCGGGAAAACCATACTAAGGCGGGTGCGAAGTCTCCGGCCCATTAGGAGTTCTATGGGAGCTACCCCAGTCATCGCATGGTGGGTGGTCCTATACGAAAACAAAAAGCGAGCCAGTCTCGTGTCCATTGACCCGGAAGACTGCTTCTTTAGGCCTCGTTTGAATGTCTGCACTGCGCGCTCCGCCAACCCATTTGAAGCCGGGTGGTAAGGGGCAGTGCGGATATGGCGTATGCCGTTCATCTTCATAAACCTCGCAAACTCCTCACTGGTGAATGGAGTGCCGTTATCCGTCACCAGCACCTCGGGGAGGCCATGTGTACTAAAAGACAAACACATCTTCTCAATTGTTGCGCAGGACGTTGTGCCTAGCATCTTATGCACCTCGAGCCATTTAGACTGGGCGTTGATTAATAAAAGGAACATGGATCCTTGAAAAGGGCCGGCGAAATAAGCATTCAAGCGCGCCCAAGGCCACCCTGGCCATTCCCAGTGATGTCGGGGCACGGCCGGCGTAAACTTCTGATGCTCCTGACAAATGGAGCAGTTTTGGGCCACCTTCTCAATGTCGGCGTCGAGACCTGGCCACCAAACATAACTCTGGGCCAACATTTTCATTTTGGTCACACCTGGATGCCCATTGTGCAAGTCTCTTAGTATCAGCTCCTGTCCTTTTTCCGGGACAATCACACGCGTCCCCCACAAGAGGATGCCGTCTTCCACGCTGAACTCTGACAGCTTGGAGGAAAATGCCAGCAACTCACCTGGGAGCTGTCTATGCTGCCCACCATACAGGACTATGTGTCGAACCTTTGACAGGACTGGCTCCGTCTGGGTCCACTCACGGATCTATGATGCCGTGACAGGCAAGGTGCCCATAAAATTTAGGGTTGCAACCACCTCACCGGTCGTGGGGGTCGACATGAGGCCGGTCGATAAAGGCAATCGGCTCAGTGCATCGGTATTCGCTATATGCGTTCCTGGTTTGTGCTCCAGAGAATACTCGTATGCAGCGAGCAACAAAGCCCAGCGCTGGATCCGTGCGGAAGCAATGGGCGGTATTGGCTTATCCTCTCTGAAAAGTCCCAGCAGAGGCTTATGATCAGTCACGATAGTGAAGTGGCGGGATACTAAGCATAGATGCACCATAAGCGGGATGCACCATACACGTACTGGTGGAAACGTTTCACCGCAAAGACCACTGCCAGGCCCTCCTTCTCGACCTGCGCGTACTTTTTTTCCGCTGTAGTCAATGTGCGGGAGGCGAAAGCTATCGGTCGCTCGGCCCCGTTCTCCATCTTGTGGGACAGGACGGCCCCAATACCATACGGGGATGCATCACATGTGACGAGCAAAGGCTTTCCCGGATCATAGTGGGTTAGTAACCCAGACGACGACAATTGTTGTTTTACCCACCGGAAAGCGGTTTCTTGCGACTGACCCCAAACCCCGGTGTGATTTTTCTTTAGCAGACGATGCAACAGGGCCAGCGTAGTTGCCAGATTGGGGAGGAACTTCCCATAATAGTTTACGAGGCCGAGAAAAGAACGAAGATGCAAAGTGTCAGTCGGGGCGGGGGCCTGTTGAATTGCGCGCACCTTCTCTGCGACGGGGTGCAAACCTTCGCGGTCCACCCGATAACCCAGGTAGACTACTTCCTTCACCTGAAAGACGCACTTTGTGCGACGTAAACGGACTCCAGCCTCCGAAAAGCGTCTAAGGACAGCGTCCAGATTTTCCAAATGTTCCTGCTCCGACATCCCTGTGATCAAAACGTCATCTAAGTAGACAGCGACACGCAGTCAACCTCTCAAAATGCCCTCCATAAGGCGTTGAAAAATAGCGCAGGCAGAGGACACTCCAAAGGGCAAACGTGTATACTCATACAGGCCCCGGTGTGTATTAATCGTTACATATGGTCGGGAGGCAGGGTCCAGCTCCAACTGTAGGTAGGCGTGACTCATATCTAATTTTGTGAACGAGAGTCCACCTGCAAGCTTTGCGTTGAGATCCTCTATGCGAGGCATTGGATATCGGTCGAGTCGGTAAGTCGTATTCACTGTAAGTTTATAGTCGCCGCACAAGTGAACGGTGGCATCTGGCTTCATTACAGGTACAATTGGTACTGCCCAGTCAGCGAAACGGATGGCCTGATAATACCCAAAGTTTCTAAACGAGTGAGCTCCCCTTCTACCTTCTCAAGCAGGGCATAAGGCATAAGGCACTGGGGGCGCCCGGAAATAGCGCGGCGTGGCTCCTGGTTTGACATGGATACGGGCTACGGCCCCTTTTATTTTCCCCAAACCGAGTTGCAATACATCTGGGTATCGTCCCAGCACCTCAGTCAACCCTCCAGAAACTGTTTGGAGGATGTGCTGCCACTGCAACCGCAAATGGCGCAACCAGTCCCGACCCAACAGGCTGGGCCCATGGCCGCGCACTACGATAAGTGGGAAACGCCCCTCCTGACGTCCATAAACAACAGGGGTCATCGTAGTTCCTGCAATGTCCAATGGTTCCCCCGGTATAGCCCCTGGGCTGGTCCCAGTTTCGGTCGGAACGACGGCGCCTCTGGCGCCCCCAGGACCGGCGTCCGCGACGGGGTCGGTGCCTACAAGTCTGACACGGACATGACTCCTCATCCATTGGTTCTGGAGAAGGCTCCCTTCGGGGAGGAATGTCCGACGGAAACTGGCGTCGATCCAGATGTCGTCTCGCCCAAGGTACCGCAGGTGTGCGGGGGGACGTTTTTGGATGGAAGGGGTTGCGCCCCAAGGCATGCACTTCCATTCCCTGTATGTCCTGCACTCCTCGTTCTGCGTTCTCTCGGAACAATACTATTTGAATGGCCTGTTGAAAAGTCAATGTTGGCTGAGCTAACAACTTTCTCTGGATGGCCGCATTGTTAATACCGCAAACCAAATGGTCGCGTAACATTTCTGACAAGCTCTCACCATAGTCACTGTACTCCGCAATCCTGCGTAGCTCGGCAAGGGATTCTCCTGGGATCCTCTCAGCGGTATTAAACCGATAACGTTGGACTATCGTGGATGGGATTGGGTTAAAATGCTGCCCCACTAAATTCACAAGTTCATCAAACGTTTAGGTGTCCGGTGCAGCTGGGTACGTAAGGCTCCTAATCACCCCAAACGTATGCGGGCCGCAGGCGGTGAGCAATATGACCACCTGCCACTCGTTTTCGGTGATATTGTTTGCCCGGAAATAGTAACGCATCTGTTGTGCATACTGGTTCCAGCTTTCCAGCGCAGCATCAAAAACATCCAAACATCCGTACAGAGACATGGTGTAAAAGAAAACAACTTCCAACCTGTATCCAACAAAAATCCAGGGAGGTGGCTTCAGCAGTGTAGACAGCTATTCACTTTAATCCTCGTCGCCAGTTTTGTGAGGGTCACGAAGAATCCAGCACGAGTTTCAAGGATACAAAGAAATAACATTTATTTACAATAACATATATATATACACAACAGCAGCAACCTCGCTTGCTGCTTACTCCTTCCTGCTGGTTTCAAACTGGCCAGCTTTATTTATACAGGGAGTCTGCTAATGATTTCTCCGCCTCCCTCATTGGGGAAGCTCATACTCCCACAGGATTGTGGGATTGTCATTAGTCCCCAGCCAATGGTAAGCAGGCAGGTTATAACAGTAAGATTGAGTTTATTTTCATTTGTGTCTTTAAACTTGTTGCACCTGTGCACTTAGTTGGTTACAGCAGTCAGTTATTGAGCCATGAGGTTGCAGAAGAGCCAGGATCTGCTTCCAGTCTTTGGTAACTAATCTCAGCCAGGGCAGCGATTTGAACACTAAGCATGGCCTTGAAGCAGCTGCGCAAGGAACACAACAACAACTTGCATTTGCATCGTAACTTTAACGTTGGAAAACATCCCAAGAAAGCACGCTCTTACAGACTTAACACTCCTGCTTACTATCTAGAGGCCTTGCTAAAAATGTGCATTCAAATTGACGAGAATGTCACAACAGTAATTCCAAACTGTCTGCTGCAATTTGATTTTGTGTTTGGTGGAAAACCGCTAAAGTGAGTCAGGGAAAAATAAAATGAACATATCTCCTTATCTATGGGTAAAATGGGATAAAGTGTCCTGAATTGGATGACTTAAAGTTCAATTGGGGATATAGAATTGACGGTGTATAAAGATCTTAAGGGGGAAGGAGCGAACCGGAAAAAAGAACAAAGGAACTGACAAGTTTCAAGACTTGAGCACATTTAATATCCATTCTTTGCACTTACTGCTTTGTAACTGTATGGAAGTGATTGGATTTGATTGTTAAAACTATTGGTACCATTGAACTAATTGCCTTGATGAATCGATCTATATAATTGAGCTGTCTCATGTCTGAATTCACATTCAAACATGTGAACTTCCCAGCAGGAGTCTCGAAGAGTGCTTAATTCCCCCTCCCCCGCTTCTTATTTGGGAATGTGGAGTCACCCCCTGCAAGCCTGATTGGTGGAATCAGCCCAATTCATCACAGGGTATTGGCTGATCTCTATGGCTTAACACACCCCAAGTGATGTATTAACCCAGTAAAAGCCATCGATATGTAATTTGTTTTTTTTTAATAAAAAGAAAGTCTTGCATTTAAATAGTATTTTGCATGGCCTTGAGACTTCTTAAAGCACTTCGCTATCAATTAAGTATTAGAGAATGAATCATCGAGTGGAGACAGCACAAAAAGAGGCATTTCAGCATGCCACATCCGTGCTGGCCCTCTGCAGGGGCAATTCACCTGGTGTTACTCCCCAGGCTTTTCCATGCAGCCCTGCATATTTTTCCTATAAGGAAGTTGTTTTGAAATCTAGTCACTGTTGTGATGTAAGAAACGCAGCCGCCAACTCCTAGACAAGCGGTGTTAGGGAAATTAGGGATGGACAATAATTGCTGGCTTGGCCAGCAAAGCTCACGTGCCTCGTGAATGAGTTTTTTTTTTTTAAATTGTTTTTGTTATTGATTGAAAGATAAATATTGGCCAGGAAACGAACGATAACTCCCCTGCTCTTCTTCAAAATAGTGCCATGGGGACCGGGATTCTGCTGGTGAGGATGGAGAATTTGACGCAACGTTTGTTTGCGGCGGTATTCTTCTCCCGTCGCTGGCATTCCACGCCACCAGGAGACCTGCAGGTGGGGGTACGCTGCTGGTGTGACCAGAGGGTGTTTTTCATCCAGACAAGCAGGCATCTGGGGCCTCAGTTTAATATCTCATCCAAAGACAGCGCCTCGGAGAGTGCAGAGCTCCCTCAGTACTGCTGTGGCATATTGTTGTGCTTTCTTTCCTACTTGGTTTTCTGTGGCTCTGTTTCAATTAGGGCAATCAGTGAATTTGCCCTTCTTTCTATGCTATCTATGTCCGAATGCTTAGAGTCGCCAGGTATTGAATGATACCACCACAAGTTTCAACCGGCTATCGATCAAAGAGCCAAACACCAGTTAGTTAGTTGAAGGTCAAGGGTACTTTATTTACATACAATTAGTCATGCAACATAAACACTACTAGTTAACTACACCTATCAACTAAGACAACCTGTACTTAACTTCGGGCACCCAGCTTAGGTCAGAAAACAGTGGCCGCTGTTCAATTCTGGATCTCTCGGGTTCGAAGGGGTAACTGCTGCTCAGCTGGGCTCATCCGTCTGGTAGCGAGCGTTGAACTTGGGCTCACTTCTGGTGTTGCTGCGATTGGCGATGACCGTGACCGGGTACAAAGGCCAAAAGAGAGCGAACACATGGCGAACTCTTCTTCTTATACTCAGGGAGTTTTCATGCTCTTTTGGGCGGTCCTTCGATTGGGTGATCCCTGATCACTCTGTTCGATTCCTTAGCCAATAAGTGGGCGAGGATCTGGATGGCTGGGCGTGTCCCAAGCGGCCACTGACCCCGTTGTTTGCGTTTCCCTTGAACAGGGAGTGGCGCCGAAATGTCTGCGACTGTCCCAGTTGCTTGAGTACCAGTCCTTTGTTTTCATGAAGATGGGCCATCAAATGCTAATCGGCCTGATTAACATGCTAATGCGACGGAGTTTCGATACCGTCTGGACTTTGCTGACAAATATGCATTTCAGGCTCTGAGCCTGCCTGATTCTTGGCTTGTCCATTTTACCCAGCAGTCTTTGCGAGTTCCACTGCACCTAGTTGGAAGTGGCCATCGCAGATGGCTACACTCCGTCCTCTTGATCCTCAACGTGAAGCGTGAAGGATCACAATACTGGTTCTTCGTTGTTCTCTGAAATGCCGGGTACCCTTAACCAAGGACAGGTTCTACTCTACTCTGTCCTATGGGTCAAAACCATTTACCTAAATGTCCCTAAAACAACACATATCTAAAAATTCTTAAGGGACCATTTAACATTCAATAAAAAAGGGAACCTCAAACTGTCTCTAACTAGACTATACTCATGCTGCTATTTAATAATCAAAGAACTTATCTTACAATACAAAAATCCGATAGCAGCATCACATTTCTTCTTATCACTAACATTCATACACAAAAAAATAAGCTTTATTAACAAAAACAACAACCGCGGAATTTATTAAAGAGGAAGGTTCAGAAAGAGTGTGGGGTTTGCTGGAGTCCGAGGAAAGGGGCTCTAAATGTGTATACTGGAGGGCGGGAGGCTCTCCTTCTCCACTTCCGCAATCTAATTGTCTGAATGACACTGTACAATATGGTTATCACTAGTCAGGCTTCCACTGTGTAGGACAGTGAATACCACTTGACGAGGTTCTCACACCATGTGGGGGTATCGGTGGCTGGGTGTGTGTGCGGTGTAGTGTCCGGGCTGGGGGTATTGTGTTGGGTGGTCGTGTTCGGGGCGCGCGCAACTGGGCTGTTCCAGCGACGATCATGATGCCGATCATCAGGGTCATCTTCATCTTATTCGGCTTTCCTTCGCCGTCGAGTATCTTCATATCTTCCTGGGGGCACAAGCATAGTATCTGTTGTAATCATGTTTTTTAACATCTCGTATGTCCGCCTGTGTCTCCTTAACGTCAATTTTCCCATTATAATCGTCACCATATGTGACTCCCTCATTTTTTTTTAAACAACCATTTGCGGAGACAAGACTCCCCAAAAATTCTGTGTCACAGCGCGAGCACGCTCGCAGCCTGTGGTCGATGAGCTGAGTGGGCGGACAATTTCTCCGTCCTCTGCAAACTTGTTTTTCCAACCAAGTGTTTCTTACATGTAAATAGTATGTGGGGGAATAGCAACCAAAGGGTTGCCGGGAAGGGCAAAAGTAGTGGCAAAGAGCATTCTTTAAACCACAAGACTAGAAAAGAACAGAAAAAGAGTTTCGAAAACAAGCATCCGAATGGGGTGGTGCGTATGACTCGTGGCCGGGCAAGAATGGGTGAGATCCCCGGGTAGGGCGGTGATCAGTGCCGTTGCTCCACTACCCGAGCTTGGCTGACCCAATGTATAGGGGGTCCTCAGGCAGGGCAGGGATAAGTGTCGTTACTCCACTGCCTGAGTGACCTTCCAAGAGCAGTAAGAATTTGTAAATATATGGGCTCCAACAAACTTGTTTCTTTAACTGCCATGTAGCGTCAGAAGAGTAGTTATGACTGTATCAAGAAAGCGTCCGTGAGGACGACACACAAAATCGTACAAGAGAGAACAAATAACATTTAAAACAAACTAAACATCAAAGCGGGCAGGTTCCATCAGTGTATAGGACACCGTAAATCACATTTGGCCTGGGGTGTAACTAGCATATGGAGTCAGTGTAGTGTGACCGAAGAAGAGGGGGAGGAGGAGAGAAACAAAAATGAAGTGGCATTGCTGAGGTGTCCCTGCCATGAGAAGTGGCGGGTAAGCGCTCACAGTTTGCATGGGGCAGCTGGGACCTTGTAGCTGCTGTGGGTGGTGTTCTCTTTCATATCTGGGGGCTAGTCTAGCTGGTGGTGGGGGTCTCCTGCAATCTCGGGTGAAGTGTCCTGACTGCCCACAGTTGTAACATGACCCCTGGGGCACGTAAGGTGGAGCAGGCTCTCTGGTGTATTGCTCCCTTGGGTATGGTTCCCTGGGTGGGGGTTGGGCTGATTCCATTGCTGTTTCGGGGGGGCTTGGCATTCTCGGGCATAATGTTCTTTCTATCCGCAATTATAACATTCCTGTGCTTTAGGGTGCTGTGCTGTACCTCTGCCTTCATTGACCCATGCGGGGTCTTGGTGTATCCTTACTGTATTCATTGTGGTGTCTACTGTCTCCTGCTCTGTCTTTCTCTGTATAGACTGTTCCCAAGCTCTGGACAATCGTTTTAGAACCCACACTTCATTGTGTGCCGTGTCTGAGGGGTCGTAACTGGCACATGCCTTCTGTCCTGCCTCTGTGGCATGGGATACTATCGTACGGGTCCATTTGGCCGTATTGTCTAATGATAAATGTGCGCGGGCTAACTCACCAAATACAGCATGCAAAATGGATCCAGAGGTGTCCAGCAAACGCTGTTGAATGCTCTCCCTTCTTCTGCCTGCACCGGTTGAGTCAGTCTACCGGATCTCCTCTGTTATATCCTATGGCGTCTAAAATGGCTGTTTTCATTTCTTGGAGGCTACCTCCTCCTACATTTTGTGGGTCGGGAAGGGATGAACAAACTGAGGGGTCCAAGCACATAACTATGAGCTTGACCTGCTCCAGCTCGTCAAACCATACATGAGGGTTTGTTGTTTCACTAACTCGAAAAAGTGATGTGGGTCCGATGTGGGGTGGAAAGTATCTACCTTCTCGCGGGCATCTCGTAACTGGGTGATCGATAATGTGATGGTGTACACAAAATCGGTTTGGTCTTCCGTGGTAACCCTGCGCTGCATGGTAATGGTGTTCATTGGGTTTGGTGCTGCTTCTGCAGTTGGTGGTGCGGGTGCTTTTCTTTTCGGGGCCTCGGGGGGCTCTATTTTGATTCTCGGTCTCGCTTATGTACCGTTGGGCCGTTTCACTGAGTTCCTACCAATTGGGGCCATCTTCCTGGTCTAGCTGTGGGCCAAAGGTGTCTCTAAACCCATTTTCAACTGACAGCAGGGATTGCAACCTTGCAATTCACTGCCTGCATTTGGCGTGGTCCACCGAACTCTGCCTCTGTTCCGTGGTGGAACTGTGGAGTGCTCGGAGGGCTGCTTTTAGGTCCTCGCACTGTTTCTTTAGCTGCTGTACCTGATTCTCTGTCTCTTCTCTTACCAGTACAGCATGCTGTGTGTCCTGGTAGGCCTTATCTTATTGGATTTGGAAGCTGCTAAGGTGGGCGAGACAGGATTGTTGTGCCCTCTTGACATCATCCATTTCCTTGTCCTTCGCTGCTAACTGCTCCCGGAGCTGTACATTAAATCTCCCTCTCTACTTTCATTCTTCTCCTCTAGCTGCTTGCGGAGCGTCCTCATGACCTCCTCTGTGCCTCGCAATTGTGCCAGACAGGACACGATTGCCATCGGCTTACGAATCTTAGTCACACTCTTCTTATGGATCTCGGTCAGACTGTCCCACCAAGTCTGTCCTATGCTGCCAGGACCTGTCTCTTCATTCGCGCAAACCTCACACCATCCTTTCCCCTTTAGGTACTTCCTGATCTCTTCTTCCCATATGGGACACTGTTCTGATCTATTGGTCGCTGCGACCTCGGGCTCTTGTGGATGCATAAGGCGTTCCATAGCCTTCATGGCCATCCCTACAAATACTTCTGTCTCCCGGGAATTTGGAACAGTGGGTGATAAAACGGTGATGCAAACACGGGTATGGCTCAAGCTATTTTCTGGTTTACGCAACAAAGTCTATCGAGTTTACCTTATATCCCTTTGTTAGTACGCATGCAAATTACACACTTCCGATTTCTGGAGGTTTGATCGATACTGGTTTCGCTTGTGGTTTCTTTTACTTTGCCAATTTGGATTCTAATTCAAATGCTTTTGTGGGTTCCCTCGGCAGGACACGGTCACTTCTGGGTCGAGTCCCATCAGATGTCGCTAATAACTGTTGTGCTTTCTTTCCCACGTGGTTTTCTGTGGCTCTGTTTCAATTGTGGCAATCAGTGAATTTGCCCTTTCTATGCTATCTATGTCTTAATGCTTAGAATCGGCAGGTATCGAATGATACCACCACAAGTTTCAACCGGCTATCGATCAAAGAGCCAAACACCAGTTAGTTAGTTCAAGGTCAAGGGTACTTTATTTACACACAATTATTCATGCAACATAAACACTACGAGTTAACTACACCTGTCAACTAAGACAACCTGTACTTAACTTCGGGCACCCGGCTTAGGTCAGAAAACAGTGGCCGCTGTTCAATTCTGGATTTATCGGGTTCAAAGGAGTAACTGCTGCTCAGCTGGGCTCATCCGTCTGGTAGCGGGCATTGAACTTGGACTCGCTTCTGGTGTTGCTATGATTGGCGATGACCGGGACCGGGGTACAAAGGCCAAAAGAGAGCGAACATATGGCGAACTCTTCTTCTTATACTCGGGGGGGTGGGGGGGGGGGGGGGGTTCGCGCTCTTTTGGGCGGTCCTTCGATTTGAGCCTTACTAATTGGGTGATCCCTGATCACTCCGTTCGATTCCTAACCAATAAGTGGGCGCGGATCTGGATGGCTGGGTGTGCCCCAAGCGGTCACTGACCCCGTTGTTTGCGTTTCCCTTGAACAGGGAGTGGTGTTGAAATGTCTGGGACTGTCCCGGTTGCTTGAGTACCAGTCCTTTGTCTTCGTGAAGATGGGCCATCAAATGCTAATTGGCCTGATTAACATGCTAATGGGACGGAGTCTGGACTTTGCTGACAAATATGCATTTCAGGCTCTGAGCCTGCCTGATTCTTGGCTTGTCCATTATACCCGCCAGTCTTTGCGAGTTCCTCTGCACCTAGTTGGAAGTGGCCACCCCAGATGGCTACAATGTGAACCCCAAACCTAATGATTCAGAGACGAGAATGCCACCAAGTGAACCACAGCTGACACTCAATAGGATCAATAAAAGTAATTTTAAGGCAGTAATCTCGTTAATACTAACATTAGTTTCTGTATTTTAGGCACTGTTGACTAAAATCTGGTGGGGTGACATGTCAACTGATACTCCAATCTGGAAGTTGCTGTGTGGGTTCTTGTGCCCTCCTCTGATATTTACCAACCTCATCAGCTTCAGGTAACACATCAGTGAAAAAACCTTCCAGTGTTTATGCAGGTATTTTATCTCAACAAGCCAGAATGTCTCACGGTGATTTGCATTATAAATTACTTGTGAAGACTGTGACTGTAATATGGGGAAATATTTGATTGCAGTAACGTATAGTGGTAAGATTAATACCCAGTTAACTTACATTTCAGGTGGGTTGGTATAGGTGAAATATTTCTCCTGAACATTCTTCATGGTGACACTGTATTTTTAATGCCCACCCAAATCATTAGAGCAGTTGAGGCATTAGGTTATCTTCATATCTGATGGGCAGTTCCTGATAATACAATACACTTTCCATATTGTACCACAATATCGGTTTCAACGATCAACTCAAACCCAGATCCACTGCCCAATTTTACTAACTGAATTCTGCAAGACCAAATACATTTAGTCATTGACCACCACCACTGCCATGACAAAGGCCAATGCCATGACCTTGGTGACTGGCAACACACACACCGCGGGATTAGATGGACTGTACGGGTGACACAGCACTTTGAATTTTAAGCCTGGAGATTGAGGGAGATGAGGAGTTCCCCAGTTTTGAGGTCCTGAGGAATAGGTCAGACAACAAGACTTTATGATGACTCCTGACCTCGACATAAGGAGGAGGAAAATCTATAGACTGGTATTCTGTGAGCACATGATCGAAGAGTGCACAGCAGCAATTATGTGAGGTTGGAGGCTAGAAGTTACAGCAAGGTGGGCAAACAATGGACTTTTTCTTATATTAACGCCAGGAACACGAGAGAGATACACCTCAGATTGACGAGCAGCATTCTTATTTTGCAAGTAGTAGTAGAGCCATCAATAAAATAATTATTCAGATACAGGATGCTCCACCCACATTCATAGCAAAGAAAATCAAACAGTGACTCCATGTGGCTAGTATGGGTACTGTTAATTTTGGTTGAATTACTTTCAAGTTAAGTTTATTTTTATTTCCAGATGTTAAGAGGTTGTGAAGGGTAGGTTAAATACAGATATGTGGAGTTACCTCTTTTTACAAAGGATAAACAACAGCTGCTGGTGTACTTGAGTCAGATGTTCTGGAATGCTCAAACCCAAGAGCTCTATACAGCATTCACTGCAGGAGTTTAGGGCTTAGGAACCATCAGTACGAATATGTCTTGGAATAACATCTATTGATAGATTAACTAAACAGCCCACTTCGGGTGATTTCAACCAACAACAGAATGAATGTTTTATTTTTTTAAACCCTGACTATAGTATGCCCTTCACTTATTCTTTTGATAGCTTCACAGCAACATATTTCTATCTACACCTCCCGCTGCCTGAGGAAAGCGGACAGCATTTGCAAAAACCCCTCCCACCCGACTTACTCACCTTCCAACTTCTTCCATCGGGCAGGAGATACATAAGTCTGAGAACATGCACGAACAGACTCAAAAACAGCTTCTTCCCCGCTGTTACCAGACTCCAAAAGGACCCTCTTATGGACTGACCTCATTAATACTGCACTCCTGTATGCTTCACACAATGCCAGTGTCTATGTATTTATATTGTGGACCATGTGTTGCCCTTTTATGTCGTTTCTTTTTTTTAAATTTTATTTTCATGTACTAAATGATCTATTTGAGCTGCTCGCAGAAAAATACTTTTCACTGTACCTCGGTACACGTAACAATAAATAAATCCAATATTTGAATTGGACCATAAAACTGGCCCAGATCATGGACCTCTTAAAAAGAACTTCAACACAGATAAATATGAGGAGGTATATTTTGGTAGAAAGAATAAAGAGGTCGCTCATAACTTAGAATGTGTAAGTCTAAGGTGAGGCTGAAAGACAAAGGGATCTCCAAGTGCAAATGGTATTAATCACAAAAAAACTGTGACTCTGGTTAGTAAGGTTACAAGAAAAGCAAACCAGCAGTAGGCTCGAGGAATGGAATTGAGAATTAGAGATGATATTGAATCTTGGTTAGACCACAATTCCAAGTACTTTGTGTAGTTCTGGTCAACATTTAATAAAAAGGACATAGGAACATAGGAATTAGGTGTAGAAATAGGCAATTCAGCCCTTCGAGCCTGCTCCACCATTCATTCAGATCATGGCTGATCTCTTCCTGGTCTCAAATCCACCTGTCCATATCCCTTTAACCCGTTCTTTATCAGAAATTTATCTATCGCCGCCTTTAAACCATTTAATGGTTCCGACCCCACCGCACTATGGGGCAGCAAATTCCATGAATTCACCACCCTCTGTGAGAAGTAGTTCCTCCTCATCTCAGCTTTAAATCTACCGCCTCTCAACCTATATCTGTGATCTCTTATTCTAAATTGCCCCACAAGGGGGAACTTTTGGCTTACGTTTACTTTATCAATCCCTTTTAGCATTGTATATGTCATAATATACACCAGTATATTATGGTACAGACACACATACACACACTGATGGACATGCAGTGGGAGCAATCAGCATACACAACACCGCAGCCAATCACCAGTGAGAGCACACGCACTATAAAGACAGGGGACAGGAGAGTTCCCGCTCAATCTAGTAGCAGCCAGCTCGAGCACAGAGCTCACAGCCTGCAACACAGACATTCACCATGTGCTAAGTGCATCACCTGGTTAGGACTAGGCAAGGGTCAACAGTTAAAGCTGGTACTGCATTTACCTACAGTTCAAATATGGTAATATAGTTAACCTTATAATAAAATAGAGTTGCACCACTTCCAGTGTTGGTGACCTGTTTGTGATCCAGAATACCCAACACATCAGTATATACCGTAATCAGATCCCCTCTCATTCTTCTAAACTCCAGCGAGTATAAACCAAACTGTTTAATCTCTCCTCATACATCAACCCTTTCATCCCCGGAATCAATCTGGTGAACCTCCTCTGAATTGCCTCCAATGCCACCACATCCTTCCTCAAATACGAAGACGAAAACTGGACACAATACTCCAGATGTGGTCTCACCAACACCCGATACAATTGTGACAATACTTCTCTACTTTTATACTCCAGTCCTTTTGCAATAAATGCTAAAATTTCATATGCCTGTGTTATTACATGCTGCACCTGTATACCGACTTTTTAACGTACATAAACAAAGTCACCCAGAACCTTCTGCCCAGATGCATTTTGAATCTGCTTTCCAGTTAGATAATAACTTGCCTTTCGGTTTTTTTCAGTCAAAATGGTTAACCTCACACTTATCACATGAAACTCGATCTGCCAAATTATGGCCCATTCTCCTCGCTTATCTATAAAATCTGTAAAATCTATATCCTCTATTCACTGCCTGCTTTCCCATCTATTTTGGTATCTTCCATAAATTTTGCTGTGTTACATTCTGTCCCTGTTTGCAGATCATATACATAGATTGTAAATGGTTGAGGTCTAAGGACTGACCCCTGCGGCACCCTGCTAATTACAGTTCGACCCTCGGCTTTCTGTCAGTCAGCCAATCCTCAATCCAATCTAGTAGTCTGCCCGCACCCCCCCCCCCTGCAATCTCACCTTCTAGATCAATATTTTATGTGACACCTTGTCAACCGCCTTCTGGAAGTCCAGCTATACCACATTCACAGGTTCCCCATTATCCTGGTTACATCCTGAAAAAACGCAAGCAAGTATGTCAAGCATGACTTACCCTTCATAAAACCATGCTGACAATTATTACCCCACTAGTGTTGTCCTCTAAATGGCCAGCAGTTACTTTAGATATTCTCTTCCTCTTTATATACTTATAGAAGCTTTTTGGTATCAGTGTTTATGTTTTCTGCTAGTTTCCTTTAGTAGTTGACCCTAGCTACTTTGATTTTATTGTTAGTAGCCTTTTGCTGAACCTTAAAGATTGCCCAATCCTCCAGCTTACCACTAGCTTTTGCAGTATGGTATGCCCTAGGTTTTGCCTTTATGTCCTCTTTGATCCCCAGTTTAGCCATGGAACGTTTTCCCCATTTTACAATTCCTCTTCCTCTCAGGAGGCACTGGAGAGGGTGCAGAGAAGACTTACAAGGATGATACCAGAAGCAGGTGGGTATATAGGAAAGGACGGATGGACGGAGTCTCTTTTCTCTTGAAAAAGAAAGACTGAGGGGTGGCCTAAAATTATGAAATATTTTGATAGAGCAGATACAGAGAAAAAGCATAGCTAAAGGCCTTCGTAAGATGGTCACCAAGAAATATAACAGGGAATTCAGAAGACACTTGAACCAAAGAGTGGTGAGAATGTGTCATTTGCTACCACAGGGAGTGGTTGAAGTGAATAGTATAGATGCATTTAAGGGGAAGCTAGACAAACCTATGAGAGAGAAGAGAATAGATAATAGATTTAGATGAGGAAAGACGTCAGGAGGTTTGAGTGAAGCATAAACACCAGTATAGTCTGGTGGGGCCAAATGTCTTGTTTCTCTGCTGTGTATTCTGAGTAAATTTATTTCATTTATATAGCACCCTTTGTGACCGCAGCGCATTCCAAAGGGCTTTGCATCCAATCAAGCACTTTTTGAAATTTAGGCCGGGATTCTCCAGCCCCGTTCGCCCAGCAACCGGAGAATCTCGCCCGAGGTCAATGGAGTTCTCCATTGTATGCGGCTCGCCCGTGGCGTTCTTGCGGCAGGTGGGGCGGGAGAATGCAGCCCTTAGTCACTGTGGTAATGTACGAAATGCAGCAACCAATATATGTACGGCATCCCCCATAAACAGTAATCAGATAAATGACCAGATGTTCTCCCTCTTGTTTGTTTCTTGTTTCCTTTCAGTGCACGGGACCGCGCGTCCATAGGGAAATCTGAGCAACTGAAAGAGCTGGATAGCTTGGACACAGAAAAGGCTTTGCTGCTCACTGACATGATAATCAGGTTTGTCCGGGCCAAACTATCATTCAACAGAAGTGGGGCAGGGCCAGATGGACTCAAATAGAATAAAGCAGCTTTCGGTTTCACTAAAAGTCCAGCATGGCAAATCTTTCTAGGAAGATTTAATTTCAGAGTACAAGAGAAGACTGCTCCAACCAAAATAACGTGCCATCATATGGGACAGGCTGCATTTTGTGCGATGATGCCCCTCTAGGTAACCCCCCCCACTAGCTGCAACACCCCCCCCCCCCCCCCCCCCCCGCCCCAGCCACTGATCAAATTAATGAAATTGAAGATTTCTGCAAGGGGCTGTTCCACCAATCACAGCCTGTCTCTCCGATGTTTGCTGCTGATAGGCTCACTAGGTTTGAGCACCGCTAGACTTCAGGCCTCCCTCTATGTGTCTCTTCCCCTCTCATCGCACTCCCTCCGCTGCCGATTTGATAAGTGAGGTGAGGTGAGTGAGGCGTGGGTGGTTGGCTGAGGGAGGATGGGTGGGGTGGTTTACTCACAGGCAATGCCCCTAAACCATGCAATAGGTGAATTTCCAGCAAAGATTCTGTTACAGCAGGGTCCCATTTGTCTTGGCATAACTGGAGTGTTGAACACCCAACAATATGCAATGATGACATCAATTTTACTTGTAGCCATCTGGGATGGCCACTTACAACAAGAAACATGGACGTTCGCAAAGCCCAAACGGAAATATGGACAATGTAAGATTCAGGCAGGCACAGGGCCTGCATGTATATTCATGAGCAGAGAATCCAGACAGCATCAAAACCCCCAACCGATTAGCATTTTAACGGCCCATCCCCGTAAGACAAAGGACTGATACTCAGGTAACCGATACAATCCCAGACACATCGGCACCACTCCCTTTACTCAGGAAGCATCAACAGCAAGGTCAGTGACCGCTTAGGACACGCCCAGCCATCAAGGCACCCGCCCCTTTATTGGCTCAGATCGTAGGCAGTGACCGAGAACTGCCCAATTGATGGGGGCCAAACCTAAGGACCGTCCCAAAAGAGCGCGAAACCCCCAAGGATAAAGAGAGACACTGCCATGTGTTCGACCTCTTTTGGACCTGGCACTCCGGCAACGTCCATCTCCAACTGCAGCACCACGACCAGAAGCAAGTTCAAGTTCAATGCTCACTACCAGATGGATGATCCTAGCTGAACCGCCGGTACTTCTCCAGACCCAGTAGATCCAGATTCGAAAAAAAGGCCACTGTTCCTCTGACCTAAGCTGGGTGCCTGAAGTTGGTTGTCATAGTTGTTAAGTGTAGTTTAGCTCGTAATGTTTATGTTGCATGTGTAAGTTAATCTTGTGTGTAAATAAAGTATCATTGATCTTGAACCAACTAACTGGTTGTTTGGCTCTTTGATCAATACCCGGTTGAACCTTGTGGCGGTATCATTTGATACCTGGAGACTCTGAGAGCATATCATATCACTATCTAGATAAAAGAAGGGCAACCTTATTGACTGCCATATTTATAGCAAGCAAAAAAGGCATCATACTGTAAACATTCAATCCATATACCTGACTGACCTGATGTTTACTGTTATTGCCCATACAAATTCAGCATTGACCATTCTTATAATGTTAATTGTAAGTGTGCATGTTGGGTTTATCTTATGCAGCAACCTTTTGTGTGGCACCTTGTCAAAGGCTTTCTGGAAATCCAGATATACCACATCCATTGGCTCCCCGCTATCTACCGCACTGGTAATGTCCTCAAAAAATTTCACTAAATTAGTTAGGCACGACCTGCCCTTTATGAACCCATGCTGCGTCTGCCCAATGGGACAATTTCCATCCAGATGCCTCGCTATTTCTCCCTTGATGATAGATTCCAGCATCTTCCCTACTACCGAAGTTAAGCTCACTGGCCTATAATTACCCGCTTTCTGCCTACCTCCTTTTTTAAACAGTGGTGTCACGTTTGCTAATTTCCAATCCGCCGGGACCACCCCAGAGTCTAGTGAATTTTGGTAAATTATCACGAGTGCATTTGCAATTTCCCTAGCCATCTCTTTTAGCACTCTGGGATGCATGCCATCAGGGTCAGGATACTTGTCTACCTTTAGCCCCATTAGCTTGCCCATCACTACCTCCTTAGTGATAACAATCCTCTCAAGGTCCTCACCTGTCATCGCCTCATTTCTATCAGTCACTGGCATGTTATTTGTGTCTTCCACTGTGAAGACCGACATGACGTGAAGTGAGGTGTGTGCTGATTGTTACAACATTGACAGTGAGAACCATGCGCTGCCTGTGTCCAAAGTGTAAATATTTATTTTGGGTTTTTTCCATTTAAAGTTGATGATAGTTCTATTATTATATACGCGATTAAGCATTTTGTACAACTCATTATGAAATATTTGGTGTGTATTAATTTAATCTTATTCATTTCGCAACACAATTTCACAATTACTTTGGCAGCAACTTATTCATTGGTAAAGACAGAGGCAAAGGATTTACTTAATATCTCAGGCCGGGATTCTTCGTTGCGAGTCCATCCCGCTACTGCTCCTAGTGAGGACGGAGAATTTGACGCTCTCATTCACTGCAGCGGGACCGGAGAAACCCGCTGCTGTGAACGGATGGGCAATGCTGCCCTCAGTCTCTGTACCTCCGACACCTCTGCCTTTTACTACCCTGTTACCATTGATATGTCCATGGCAGACGTCTGGATTCCTGTTTGTATTAGCTGCCAGTCTCTCCTCTTACTCTGTCTTTGCTGCTCTCATTGCTTTTTTCCCTTCCCCATCTGAACTTTTTGTGTTCAGCCAGGTATCGAGTTGAAACAAGTGAAACTTGAGCTCTTGAGGACAATGCAACGACTGATAAAACAACTGATAAACACAACAAGAAAAATGTGAATTGATTCGGAAACATTGAGGTCTTTGATTTCACCAGTTGGTACACCTGTGATCTAGTCTTGTAGCATTTCAGAGTGATGCTGCAAGGCAGCTATTAGTATTGATGAGGGTTAATGTCAATACGATAAATACTATCAATGAATAAACTGAAATGAAGTTGCTTATGATGGTCCCAGGTATATGAGACAACCTCTAACACAATTAGCCAATAATGCAGTTATCTGATATTAATCGGCTTCAATGTTGCATTTCACCAGGATGGGTAAGAAAGATGGCATATTAATATCCTGAGATGTATCATGACCATGAAACACATTCAGTTTGCATCATTTTATATCTGCTTATATTCATTGTATTCATTTTAACTTGTGTCAGTTTTTAAACAGCGCCGTAAGAGTCTGAATTGCATCATGAACAAATATTGGGAATTTCCTTAAGAGCTCCTGCACTAAAGCTGTGAATTTCCCACAACTTTGTCAGACAGCGATCTCTGTACCTAAACCTGGGCTTCCACCACACTCCTAGGGATGTTGTGGTGATGGAACGGGAGCAGGCCCAAGGACATTCCCATCCTTTAAACAATTTCCCCATCAGCATTAAGCATGCTTCCACATTTTGGGAAAGGGATAATCAACCTGTGTTAGGTGCGCTGGTAAGATATGTATTTGGAATTTCCCCCCGAACCCAGTATGGTTCTTTTTAATTGGTCGACTATAAAGTAATGTTGTTTGGGAGCTGCAGTTTATCGGTGTCGGTCTATGTTGGAGTCTAGTAGCTCGGTGAGAAACTGGGTCCATGATTCTGCTGCTGGATAAAGGGTTCAACAGCACAGAGGCAAGTGGAGAACTGTCTGCTGGAACCCAAACAACACAGCACCGGTTTGAAAAGGTGTTCTTGCTTCTACTTCACTCATGTTTAAAATTTTAACAACTTACTATTTTATTGCCCGACAGTGATAACAACGCAAAGGATAAAAGCAGACTCTGTGGAGAGAATGAAAGTAGAACATTTATCTTAAGAAGGTGGAAGAAATTCTGGGGTGCTCCAGTCACCGTATTCCTGGGGAATGTGATCCTCTATTTTGCGTTCCTGTCCCTGTTCGCCTACATTTTGCTGGTGGATTTCAAGCCTCCTCCTCCTATTGGTCCTTCTATGGCAGAGATAACTCTGTACTTCTGGGTCTTCACTTTGGCTCTGGAGGAGCTGAGACAGGTGAGGGAACCAGCCTCTTGCCATTAACCCCAACGCAATATAACTGTGGAGCTGGCAGGGTGGGGGAGAAAATGCCCGATTTGTATGGAAGGAGAAATAAAGTTAGTGACAGAGATGCAGGATTGTAGATGGTGGAAAGGAATGGAAGCTTTAGTTAATTATTACCCTATAACAACAGTAAAAAAAAAACACCACACAGTTCTAACTGTGAAAACAAGAGAGAAGCAATTTTAAATTTTATGGTGGAGGCTGAAGTTGGTGACTGCGTGGAATAATGAATCATCTGAGGCCTAAGTTTCATAGAATGTACAGTGCAGAAGGAGGCCATTCGGCCCATCGAGTCTGCACCGGCTCTTGGAAAGAGCACCCTACTCAAGGTCCACACCTCCACCCTATCCCCATAACCCAGTAACCCCACCCAACACTTAAGGGCAATTTTGGACACTAAGGGCAATTTTAGCATGGCCAATCCACCTAACCTGCACATCTTTGGACTGTGGGAGGAAACACGGAGCACCCGGAGGAAACCCACGCACACACGGGGAGGATGTGCAGACTCCGCACAGTGTCCCAAGCCGGAATTGAACCTGGGACCCTGGAGCTGTGAAGCAATTGTGCTAACCACTATGCTACCGTGCTGCCCGGTAGCTTTGGTTTTCATCCATCCCAGACAATGGGATGAAAGCTACCCCTATTTGGTGACTGTAGGGGCCATGTGTATGAAAGTGGTTTGAGCAGTATGGATGCAGATTCTGGCAGCATCTGTGGAAAGAGAAAGTAGAGTTAACATTTCGAGTCTGTAAGACTCTTCTACCCCTCAAAAATATACCTACTCCACGTTGATTTGCACATCGGTGCTGTCACCTTTCACTTCGTTCACACTAGAGAAGTGCCGATGATTTCAATCGGAGGCGAAAACCTCCATCCTCTTTTGTGGCTGCGATTCTCCGGTGCCGCTGAAAGTGAATGGAGTTTGGGCTGGAATGCCAAATTCTTCGTTCTCACTCGCAGCGGGCCGACCATAGACGAGATAGGAGAATTCCACCCCCAATGTGAACAACAGCATCAAACAGCTTGGAGTATTGGAGTGGCCAATTCTGGACGCCACACTTTGGGGTAGGTGGGAAGGCTTCAGAAAGGGTGCAGAAACGATTTAGGGGATTGGTTCCAGGAACAAGAGACCTCAGTTAGTTGGATAGATTGGAGAAACTGGGACTGTTCTCCGAGGAGAATGGGAGGGAGTTTGATCGAGGTGTTGGTAAATCATGCGGGAGTATAGACAGAGTTGATGGGGAGAAAGTGTTGCCATTGGCAGAAGGATCATGATCCACATGATGCTGATTTAAAGTGAATGACAAAAGAACCGAAGGTGACATAGAGAACAACCTTTTTTTACCTCAACTGAGGGCGTGGTGGAGGCAAATTCAATCGCAGATTTTCAAAGGGAAGTGATTAATTATCTGAAGAGAAAACATTTGCAGGGCAATAGAAAAAAGTGCACGTGTGGGAACTAGCTGAGCAAGAGAGGCTTGATGGGTTGAATGGCCCACCACTGTGCCGCAACCATTTTCGGATTCCAGAAATGCTCTCCTTCATTGGCAGAGGTATAAAATATAAATGTAAGGATATAATGTTGGAATTGTATAAGACAGTGGACAGGCCACAACTGGAGTATTGCAGTTCTGGTCACCACATTACAGGAAGGCGTCATTGCTGTAGAGAGGGTGTAGAAGAGGTTCACAAGAATATTTTCAGGGCTAGAAAAGTGTGGCTGTGAGGAACGATTAGATAGGTTGGGGTTATTTTCTTTGGAACAAAAAAGGCTGAGGGATGACTTAATTGAGGGGTACAAAATTATGAGGGGAAGAAATAGAGTGAACAGGATAAAATTGTTTCCCTTGGTGAAGAATTCTAGAATCAGGGAACATAGATTCAAGATAAGAGGCAGAAGGTGTAAAGGGGACATGAAAGAATTTTTTTATGCAGAGGGTAGTGGGAGTCTGGAATTCCCTGCCCGAGTTGGTGGTGGAGGCAGAGACTCTAAACTCTTTTTAATAAGTACCTGGACCTGCACCTTAAGTGCTCTAAGCTACAGGGCTGTCGACCAGGTGCAGGACGGTGGGATTAGAAAGGGAACCTGGATGTTCTCAGGCTGGCATGGACAAGAAGGACCGAATGGCCTCCTTCTGTGCTGTAACTTTTCTATGATCCTATGAAATATGGGGAAGTGGGACTGCTGTACTCACAACCACCACAAGATGGAGTCTGCTACTCATTTTAATGATGTGGAGATGCCGGCGTTGATCTGGGGTGAGACAAGTAAGGAGTCTTACAACACCAGGTTAAATCCAACAGGTTTGTTTCGAATCACTAGCTTTCGGAGCATTGCTCCTTCCTCAGGTGAATGAAGAGGTGGGTTCCAGAAACATTTATATAGACAAAGTCAAAGATGTAATACGATACTTTGAATGCGAGTCTTTGCAGGTAATGAAGTCTACAGGTCCAGACGGAGCAACTGGAGAGAGGGATAATCACAGGTCCGGGAGTTCTTCCACAGGCCCCAAGAGGCCGACAGTGAACCCAATGAGACAACCAATGAACAGCAGACCAAGAGATCTGCGGTGCGGCAACCAAAGAGGAAAGAGTCGAATTGGACCCCTCCGGAAGGCCACTGCCCTAGACTCAACATATATGCTCAAGCCGTCAGGAGTCGCATCAATGCCAGATTCATCAGCCGCATTCACAAGACAGCCCCGAACGTCACCCAAGCACAACACAATGCCATTCGTGCCCTCAAGACCAACCGCAACATCGTGATCAAACCAGCAGACAAAGGAGGGGCCACCGTCATACTGAACAGAACAGACTACTGCAAAGAAGTGTACCGACAACTCAACAACCAGGAACATTACAGACAGTTACCCGCAGATCCGACCAAGGAATACACCCGCCAACTCAACAGCCTGATCAAGACCTTGGATCCAGATCTTCAGAGCACCCCACATGCTCTCATCCCACGTACTCCCCGCGTTGGAGATCTCTACTGCCTCCCGAAAATACACAAGGCCATCACACCAGGTCGTCCTATTGTATCAGGCAATGGGACCCTGTGTGAGAACCTCTCTGGCTACATCGAGGGCATCTTGAGACCCATCATACAAGGAATGCCCAGCTTCTGTCGTGACACGACGGACTTCCTACAGAAACTCGGCACCCAGTTGAACCAGGAACATTCCTCGTCACAAGGGACGTCTTGGCACTCTACATCAGCATCCCCCATGACGACGGCATTGCTGCAACTGCCTCAGTACTCAACACCAACAACTGCCAATCTCCAGACGCAATTATGCAACTCATTCTGGATCACAACGTCTTCCCCTTCGATAACAAGTTCTTCATCCAGGCACACAGAACAGCCATGGGGACCAAGTTCGCACCTCAATATGCCAACATCTTCATGCACAAGTTTGAACAAGACCTCACCACCCATGTTATACACCAGATACATCGATGACATTTTTTTCCTTTGGACCCACGGTGAAGAATCACTGAAACGACTACACAAGTTCCATCCCACCATCAGACTCACCATGGACTACTCTCCAGAATCAGTTGCATTCTTGGACACACTGATCTCCATCAAGGACGGTCACCTCAGCACTTTGCTTTACCGCAAGCCCACGGATAACCTCACGATGCTCCACCTCTCCAGCTTCCACCCTAAACACATTAAACAAGCCATCCCCTATGGACAAGCCCTCTGTATACACAGGATCTGCTCAGACGAGGAGGAGCATGACAGACATCTTCAGACACTGAAAGATGCCCTCGTACGATCGGCTTATGGCGCTTGACTCATTGATCGACAGTTCCAACTCGCCACAGCAAAAAACCGCACTGACCTCCTCAGAAGACAAACACGGAACACAACCGTCAGAGTACCCTTCGTCGTCCAGTACTCCCCGGAGCAGAGAAACTATAACATCTTCTTCACAGCCTTCAACACGTCATCGATGAAGACAAACATCTTGCCAAGGTCATCCCCACTACTCGCCTTCAAACAACCGCGCAACCACAAACAAACCATTGTTTGCAGCAAACTACCCAGCCTTCAGAACGACGACCACGACACCACACAACCCTGCCAGGGCAATCTCTGCAAGACGTGCCAGATCATCGACATGGGTACCACCATTGCACGTGAGAACACCACCCACCAGGTACGTGGTACATACTCGTGCAACTCAGCCAACATTGTCTGCCTCATATGCTGCAGGAAAGGATGTCCTGAAGCATGGTACATTGGCGAGACCATGCAGACGCTACGACAATGGATGAATGGATATCGCGCGACAATCGCCAGGCAGGAATGTTCCCTTCCAGTCGGGGAACACTTCAGCCTTTGATCTTCGGGTAAGCGTTCTCCAAGGCAGCCTTCAGGACGCGCGACAACGCAGAATCGTCGAGCAGAAACTTATAGCCAAGTTCTGCACACGAGTACAGCCTCAACCGGGACCTTGGATTCATGTCGCATTATACTCACCCCCCACCATCTGGCCTGGGCTTGCAAAATCCTACCAACTGCCCTGGCTTGAGACAATTAACACCTCTTTAACCTGTGATTATCCCTCTCTCCAGTTGCTCGGTTTGGACCTGTAAAGACATAATTGCCTGCAAAGACTCGCATTCAAAGCATCGTATTGCATCTTTGACTTTATCTATATAAATGTTTCTGGAACTCACCTCTTCATTCACCTGAGTGCTCTGAAAGCTAGTGATTCAAAACAAACCTGTTCGACTTTAACCTGATGTTGTAAGACTTCTTACTGTACTCATTGTTAAAGTTAACAGTCTTAAAACCTTTCCATTTGTGAATATATTTTATTGTGCAGACTGTGCCACTAATGCAGGCATGTGGAAAATGAGCCACCTCGGGTTGTAAATCACTCAATAATAATGTATTTTCACACACTACCAACACGTATCCTCTAATTTTCTGATGACATGCAATGAAAGGAGCTCACTGATGCAGCACAAACTGTTGTTGGCGGACTCTATTTATACCTACGTCCTACAGTCGTCGCTAATATTGAGACCGCTCCACAAATTGTGATTGGTTGCCTCTTGTTCTCTCTCCAGAGCTTTTTCACCGAAGGAAACACTAACATAGTGAAGAAATTTAAACTTTATGTGGAGGATTCGTGGAATAAATGTGACATATTGGCCTTGGTGCTGTTCATAGTTGGAGTGACATGCAGGTTAGTATTGGGGTCTCTGCTCGCAGGGTCCTAAATTCCCCCCTCCCCCTCAGAAGCAACATTGGTCTCTGACTGCTTCTGCAACCAGTGGCTGGGACCTGCGGCGGGAATCCAGCCAATTCTAGATGAGCAACGTCTCCAAACTATACCACTGGACTCCAAATTGGCCTCTGGCCAGCTGCAGAGAGCTTTCATCTTTTAAAAATACCCACAGCATTTACTAGGTTATGTGTCTCTTTCAGTTGCATTTTGGATGTGATCAAGGTGAAGTTGGATTCTTCTCGCAAAACCACTGAATGGACAAACATATTTGGCAGACTGCTTACGGATTGTGGTTTCTTGTTCCTGTTTCTGTCAACTGTCATCACAGACTTCAAGTTATAATTCACCTGATACTTTCTACAGCACTCCCCATTATATCTCTAACTTGAAGTATTTGTGGCCGTTAAGGAACAAAATCTGCAGACAATATTTTTGTGATTGTTCGCAACCCTCTTTCTGCTGAACTGTAGCCCTTTGCCAATGCAATTTTGTGATAAATTAACATTTGGGCCTTGCGAAGATACATTCACAGTCCCCCCCCCCCTACCCTGTGTTTTCATGCCTGCTTACTGATGGGTATTTGGGTCTCCTTGTAAGGCTATAAATGGACACTTGCCAGATACAATGTTTTTCATTTCCAGTGTTTGAAAATACCTCTTTTTGACACACTTAAAAACTTTTTTTCTTCATTACTTCCTGTAGCACCATCGATCACACACGAGGCGAGACGTAAAGAACTTCAATCGAGGCTTTATTGAGCAGACTTGTTCAGACTCGTTCCCCAGCAGCTCATTCGCAGAATGCAGCTGCGGGGATTAACCCAGGTTCTTATACCCCGCCTATCTGGGTGGAGCCCAGTAGACGGCGGATCCAATCGGGATCCAGCATCTGTCCTCCAATGGCTCCTCGGCATTCATGGTGTACCGTATTACCCTTAATACATACCGCCACATTCTCCCCTTGTTAAAAAAGAACCCGGCGGGGTGGTGGGTGGTATGGTGGTAGGGGTTTACAGGGTCGGTGCCTTAACCATTGAACTATATACAATCATGCCGCTTTTACTGGGCCCCCGAATTATTCACATTTTACCCGATTTGCAGCGTTAACTATTTATAACAATGCCGCTTTATTGGGCCACTGAATTATATACATCTTAAGTCGATTCGATGAGTCGAGATGGTGCTCTGGTCGCCCTTTCCGATCGTCTCAGCCCGGGTGGTGGTGGTAGTGCTGGCTCGGGTCCGGTCGACTCTGGGAGCATCGCGCTGTCCCCCTCTGTTTCCTTACTCCTGGACGGGCCTGGGAGGAGATCCGATCCCCCTGGGAAGGGGGTGGCTGTGGGGTGCACCGGCGGGAGTGAGGGGGAGGTGATTTGTGTTGGGGGGGGGGGGGGGCGGTGGGGAGCTCCTGCGGGCGCCAGGTCCCGCAGAGAGACCGTGTCCTGTCGGCCGTCTGGGTACGCCACGTAGGCGTACTGCGGGTTTGCGTGGAGTAGGTGTACCTTCTCCACCAGTGAGTCTGATTTGTGCACCCGCACATGTTTCCGGAGCAGGATGGGTCCCGGGGCTGCCAGCCAGGTCGGAAGTGACGTTCCAGAAGCGGACCTCCTAGAGAAGACAGGGAGGCACTCGTGGGGCATTTGGTTAGTGGTGGTATATAGCAGGGAGCGGATAGAAGGGCATCCGGGAGTACTTCCTGCCAGCGGAAAGTTGGGAGACTCCTAGACCGTAGGGCCAGTAGGACGGTCTTCCAGACCGTTCCGTTCTCCCTCTCTACCTGCCCGTTCCCCCGGGCGTTGTAGCTGGTCGTCCTGCTCGAGGCTATGCCCTTACTGAGCAGGAATTGACGCAGCTCGTCACTCATGAAGGAGGACCCCCTGTCGCTATGGATGTAGGCGGGGAAACCGAACAGGGTAAAGGTGGTGCCGAGGTCTTTAATGACCGTGGCCGCGGTCATGTCGGGGCAGGGGATGGCGAAGGGGAAGCGGGAGTATTCGTCAATGACGTTAAGAAAGTACGTGTTGCGATCGGTGGAGGGGAGGGGGCCTTTGAAGTCCAAACCGAGGCGTTCAAAGGGGCGGGAAGCCTTTATCAGGTGCGCTCTATCTGGCCTGAAAAAATGCGGTTTGCATTCTGCGCAGATTTGGCAGTTCCTGGTGACTGTTCGGACGACCTCGACGGAGTAAGGGAGGTTGCGGGCCTTTATGAAGTGGTAGAAACGAGTGACCCCCGGGTGGCAGAGGTCCTCGTGGAGGGCTTGGAGACGGTCCACTTGTGCGTTGGCACAAGTGCCGCGAGATAGGGCATCGGATGGCTCGTTCAGCTTTCCGGGACGGTACAAGATCTCATAATTGTAGGTGGAGAGTTCGATCCTCCACCCCAGGATCTTGTCGTTTTTTATCTTGCCCCGCTGTGCACTATCGAACATGAAGGCTACCGACCGTTGGTCAGTGAGGAGAGTGAATCTCCTACCGGCCAGGTAATGCCCCCAATGTCGCACAGCTTCCACTATGGCTTGGGCCTCCTTTTCTACTGAGGAGTGGCGAATTTCTGAAGCGTGTAGGGTCCGGGAGAAACAGGCCATGGGTCTGCCCGCTTGGTTGAGCGTGGCCGCCAGAGCTACGTCGGACGCGTCGCTCTCGACTTGGAAGGGGAGGGACTCGTCGATGGCGTGCATCGTGGCCTTTGCGATATCCGCTTTGATGCGGCTGAAGGCCTGGCGGGCCTCTGTCGACAGGGGAAAAATAGCGGATGGATTAGTGGGCGGGCCTCATCTGCGTACTGGGGGACCCACTGGGCGTAATAGGAAAAGAAGCCCAGGCAGCGTTTCAGGGCTTTGGTACAGTGGGGGAGAGGGAACTCCATGAGTGGGCGCATGTGTTCGGGGTCGGGGCCTATCACTCCATTACGCACTACGTAGCCAAGGATGGCTAGACGGTCGGTGCTAAACACGCATTTTTCCTCGTTGTAGGTGAGGTTGAGGGCGTTAGCGGTCTGGAGGAATTTTTGGAGGTTGGCGTCGTGGTCCTGCTGGTCGTGGCCGCAGATGGTGACGTGGTCGAGGTACGGGAACGTGGCCTGTAAACCGTGCTGGTCGACCATTTGGTCCATCTCCCGTTGGAAGACCGAGACTCCGTTCGTGACGCCGAATGGAACCCTTAAGAAGTGGTATAGCCGCCCGTCTGCTTCGAAGGTAGTGTACTTGCGGTCACCGGGGTGAATGGGGATCTGGTGGTAGGCGGACTTAAGGTCCACGGTGGAGAAGACCTTGTACTGTGCAATCCGATTGACCATGTCGGATATGCGGGGAAGAGGATACGCATCTAGCTGCGTGTACCTGTTGATGGTCTGACTGTAGTCTATGACCATCCTTTGCTTCTCCCCTGTCTTCACTACTACCACCTGGGCTCACCAGGGACTATTGCTGGCCTGGATTATGCCTTCCTTCAGCAGCCGCTGGACTTCGGACCTGATAAACGTCCAGTCCTGGGTGCTGTACCGTCTGCTCCTAATGGCGACGGGTTTGCAATCCGGGGTGAGGTTCGCAACCAAGGAGGGCGGTTCGACCTCGAGTGTCGCGAGGCCGCAGATAGTCAGTGGGGTTATAGGGCCGCCAAATTTAAATGTTAACCTCTGGAGGTTGCATTGGAAGTCCAAAGCCAGGAGGGTGGGAGCGCAAAGGTGGGGAAGGATATACAGCCGGTAATGTTTGAACTCTCTCCCCTGCACCGTTAGGTTTGCGATGCAGAACCCTTTGATTTCAACGGAGTGGGACCCCGATGACAGGACATTTTTTTGGGTGCTTGGCCGAATTACAAGGGAACAGCGTCTTACCGTGTACGGGTGAATAAAACTCTCCGTGCTCCCCGAGTCGATCAGACACGGCGTCTCGTGCCCGTTCACCAGTTCCTTTGTCATTGTCGTCTGGAGCGTCCAGGGCCGCGACTGGTCGAGGGCCACCGATGCCAAACGTGGTTGGTGTATCAGATCGTTGTCTTCAGGCAGTGTGGAGCCGTCCACGCTGGGGTCCTTGCCTGTCAGCCAAGATGGCGGCGTCCATGGATCGCACGCGGTCGGGGGTGAACAAAATGGCCGCTCCCATGGATCGCACGCGGCACGTGGGTAGGAAGATGGCGGCGCCCGTCCCCCCCTCGTGGTGTCCGGGGTCCAAAATGGCGGCGCCGGTTGCCCGCCCGTGGGTCGCTGGGGGGGTTGAGTCCGTGGTCCCATTTGTTCCCCGGAGATAGCGGCGACCCCACGGGACTGGCACACCGCTGCGTAGTGCCCCTTTTTACCGCAGCTTTTGCAGGTGGCCGAACGGGCCGGGCAGCGCTGGCGGGGGTGTTTTGGCTGCCCGCAAAAATAGCAGCGGGGCCCCCCGGGTGGTCTGGGATTCTGGCTGCGCACGCTTGCGGAGGGGTGGGGGTTGCCGGGGGGGGTCGGTCGCGGCGGGTGTCCATGGAGCCCAAGGGGCTGCAGCGCGGTCGGGGGAATAGGCGCGGGCGTTTTGGGAGGCCACGTCGAGGGAGGCTGCAAGGGCCCGTACCTCTGTGAGTCCGAGAGAGTCTTTCTCTAAAAGTCTCTGGCGAATTTGCGACGATGCCAAACCTGCTACGTAAGCGTCTCTGATCAGGAGGTCCGTATGTTCGTTCGCCGTAACCGCTGGGCAGTTGCAGTTTCGTCCCAGGATCGTTAGAGCATTGAAGAAATCGTCTAACGATTCTCCGTGGATTTGTCGTCTCGTCGCGAGCTGGTAGCGTGCGTAGACCTGGTTGACGGGCTTAATGTAGATCTCCTTCAGCAAGTTGCGCGCCGCTGGGAATTCTTCCGCGTCCTCGATGAGTGAGTAGATTTCGGGACTCACCCTGGAATGCAGGACCTGCATCTTCTGGTCTTCTGTTGGTCTGCCGGGGGCCGTTCGGAGATACCCCTCAAAGCACGCCAGCCAGTGCTTAAACACCGATGTTGCGTTAGCTGCTTGGGGGCCAATTCGCAGGCACTCCGGGGCGATCAGGAGCTCCATATTCCTTTTTAAGTCTGCTCAATAAATTGTAGCACCATCGATCACACACGAGGCGAGACGTAAAGAACTTCAATCGAGGCTTTATTGAGCAGACTTGTTCAGACTCGTTCCCCAGCAGCTCATTCACAGAATGCAGCTGCGGGGATTAACCCAGGTTCTTATACCCCGCCTATCTGGGTGGAGCCCAGTAGGCGGCAGATCCAATCGGGATCCAGCATCTGTCCTCCAATGGCTCCTCGGCATTCATGATGTACCGTATTACCCTTAATACATACCACCACACTTCCTATGACCCGAAACATACGATTGTACATAAAGTAATCTATGGGGCAGTACACCCAATTGAACAGCAAACCTGTTTATTATCAACATGTACAGTGGAAACAATAAGGTTGACCACCATACATTTCTAATCTCTTGGGCGGAGGATGACCGGCGGAACGGTGGTTAACACTGCTGCCTCACAGTGTCAGGGACCTGGATTTGATTCCAGCCTCAGGTGACCGTGTGGAGTTTATACGTTCTCCCCGTGTCTGCGTGGGTTTCCTCTGGATGTTCTGGTTTCCTCCCACAGTCCAAAGATGTGCAGGTTATTTGTGGTTGCAGGGTTAACATAGAACATAGAAAATACAGCACAGAACAGGCCCTTCGGCCCACGATGTTGTGCCGAACCTTTGTCCTAGATTAATCATAGATTATCATTGAATTTACAGTGCAGAAGGAGGCCATTCAGCCCTTTGAGTCTGCACCGGCTCTTGGAAAGAGCACCCTACCCAAACTCAACACCTCCACCCAACACCAAGGGCAATTTGGACATTAAGGGCAATTTATCATTGGCCAGTTCACCTAACCCGCACATCTTTGGACTGTGGGAGGAAACTGGAGCACCCGGAGGAAACCCACGCAGACACGGGGAGGACGTGCAGACTCCGCACAGACAATGACCCAAGCCGGAATCGAACCTGGGACCATGGAGCTGTGAAGCAATTGTGCTATCCACAATGCTACCGTGCTGCCCTTAAGAACAAATAAATCTACACTATATCATTTTACCGTAATCCATGTACGAATCCAATAGATGCTTGAAGGTCCCTAATGTATCCGACTCAACTACTTCCACAGGCAGTGCATTCCATGCCCCCACTACTCTCTGGGTAAAGAACCTACCTCTGATATCCCTCCTATATCTTCCACCTTAAATTTATGTCCCCTTGTAATGGTTTGTTCCACCCGGGGAAAAAGTCTCTGTCTACTCTATCTATTCCCCTAATCATCTTATAAACCTCTATCAAGTCGCCCCTCTTCCTTCTCCGCTCTAATGAGAAAAGGCCTAGCACCCTCAACCTTTCCTCGTAAGACCTACTGTCCATTCCAGGCAACAGGTTAAGGCAGGGAAGTCAGCCTAAGTAGCATGCTCTTTCAGAGGGTCGGCGCAGACTCGATGGGCTGTATGGCCTCCTTCCTCACTGTAGGGATTCTATGGACTAATACTCAAGGCCACAGATTTCAAGCTATTAAATATGAATTGAGTTTATTAAAAAATTAAATAAACAGAAGAACAGGATTTCAGGAGATTATAGTAAAATCATAATTTATTTCTCCTTGCAGCTTTAAATCTAATTTAAAACTAACAATCATTTTAGAATTTGAAAATGTTCATAATTTGCATATGAGGAAAAGCTTCTGTGAAATTGTACCATCACTGTGTATTTCCATTAACACACCTGATTCAGTGGTCTGGCAAGGCAGTAGTTCTCTAAGGAAGTGTTTACAGGTAACAACAGTAATACCCCTTCATTGCTTTCAAGTTTGATCGAAGTATCTTTCATAACGGCAACAGAAGAAATAGATGTGGCTCAAAGCAGGTCCGAGAGTGAAAGACCCATAAATCAGGCTATATTTCACAGGTAACACTGAAGCTGCTTAGGTGCTAATCACTCATCATTCAATACCTTCAAACAGAGCAGTGGAAAACAGGAGGGATTAGTGACGGAAGGGATGATGGTGCAAGGCAAAAGGAGATTGTAAAGAGACAAGTAAAGAAACAAAACACTGTTTTTTGTTTAGAGGAGGTGTAAATGTTAATAGCAGAAGCATGATTTCCTATCATTTAATCTCTCCTCCATTCCCTTTTGCTCTTTCCCTGCTTCCCTGTCTTTTCCCTGCCATTATAATTGCTTAAAACTTGTAACATCTCAAGAAGTCTTTTCAGTTGTGATGAAAGGGCCTCAACCTGAATTGTTGACTCTGTTTTCTCTCCAAAGATGTCCCTTGACCTGAGTTTTCCAACTGCCCATTTATGCCCAGAACATGGGTTGATTCAGCATTTTGATTTGGCTTTCTGAGCAGCCCCACCTTCTTGTCATTGCACTTGGAAATGGCTGTCTCTCTGTCAATTTTAAAGTCAATTGAGACCATCTCTTGGGTTACTCCTTTTCTATTAGTGGCAGAAAAGTGCATCAATGGAAAAGAAAAGCCGATGTCCCGCTGTATTGTGCTAATGCCCAAAACCGATTTCAATCCTGTTGAATTGTTTCTGCATCAAAATGTGCCCTTTCCTTCCGATGTACTCGCTGGAGATTCTGCTCACTGTAATTTCAATGCTTTGAATGGAGGTGGCAAATGGAGTTTACTGCAGAAAAGTGTGAGGTGATTCATTTTGGAAGGAATAACAGGAAGGCTGAGTACTGGGCTAATGGGAAGATTCTTGGCAATGTGGATGAGCAGAGAGATCTCGGTGTCCATGTACATAGATCCCTGAAAGTTGCCACCCAGGTTGAGAGGGCTGTTAAGAAGGCGTACGGTGTGTTAGCTTTTATTGGTAGAGGGATTGAGTTTAGGAGCCATGAGGTCATGTTGCAGCTGTACAACACTCTGGTGCGGCCGCAGTTGGAGTATTGCGTGCAATTCTGGTCGCCGCATTGTAGGAAGGATGTGGAAGCATTGGAAATGGTGCAGAGGAGATTTACCAGAATGTTGCCTGGTATGGAGGGAAGATCTTATGAGGAAAGGCTGAGGGACTTGAGGCTGTTTTCGTTAGAGATAAGAAGGTTAAGAGGTGACTTAATTGAGGTATACAAGATGATCAGAGGATTGGATAGGATGGACAGTGAGAGCCTTTTTCCTCGGATGGTGATGTCTAGCACGAGGGGACATAGCTTTAAATTGAGGGGAGATAGATATAAGACAGATGTCAGAGGTAGGTTCTTTACTCAGAGAGTAGTAAGGGTGTGGAATGCCCTGCCTGCAACAGTAGTGGACTCGCCAAAACTAAGGACATTCAAATGGTCATTGGATAGACATATGGACAATAAGGGAATAGCGTAGATGGGCTTTAGTGTAGATGGGCTTTAGGTCAGCGCAACATCGAGGGCCGAAGGGCCTGTACTGCGCTGTAATGTTCTATGTGTTACAAATCTCCCACATCCAACCACTTTGCTCTGATTCTCTTGACTTTTCCCTGTCTCTCTGTGTTGCTCTTTGGGATATTTTTCCCCAAATTTGTCATGATCTTTCCATTGATATGTATTTGCCCACCATTAACCCTGATGATACTTGCATTATTTTTTGTGTCAATAGATTTGCTGTTTCACTAGTACATGGTGGATTACCAGTTAATTTGAAGTTCAATGATAGTTTCTCATTTTAAGCCACTACTCCACCCACAAAATCAGAAATAAGTTTGGTATCCACTGTACCATAACTGCGATGTTCAGTAAACAATGTAAATTTGTAGCTTAACAGCCTTCTTAAATCCTTTGGTTGTATTTTATAAATCTGGCACAAGTGACAATCTGATATATTCAGTACTATAAGAATAATTGAAGAATCATAAAAAAATTTAAAAGGGCATGAATATCCTTGGCTTCCTGGCCCATTTAATTCATCAGTACATTAACCTGATTTGTTGTAAATTAAACTCAAAAGCAAATATTAACCTTTCTCGCCTCATCCATCTTGAACAGCCTTTTGGCGAGCTGAAAATGAATTTGCCTGGTTCACCAATGCAAACAGGAGTAATTTATCCATATCTTTTCATATTGTGTCCTCACCCTGTATTAATTGTTGAGCCTTTATTTAATCTGAGTTTGTTTTTCTCAGTGGTGATGTGCTCCTTTTCTTTTACAGAATGTTGTCGGTCACATATAATGCAGGCCGCACAACTCTGTGCCTGGATTTCATGGTGTTTGCCCTGAGATTGATTCACATTTTTGCCATCAATAAACAGTTGGGACCAAAGATCATCATTGTGGAACGAATGGTGGGTGTCAGTGACCATGACAGCACATTATACAACCAGGATTAGTATCACAACACAAAATCATCTTTTCCTTTTCATTGACATTTATAAGGATGGTACTTAGTGATGTCAGAGTGCTCAAGCAGAGCTCCTATAAGTGCAGTGTATAAAATGTGCTACAATACCATCCAGATCAGGAAAGGCCCAAACTTGATTCCTGCTCAAGGCTCAACTAAGTGACCTCAGCTGGAGTAGCTCCATAAAATGGCCTCCAGACCCCTGGTCCGGCAGAGGGAAAACAAAATAGAAAAGTGATAGAGAAATCAAGGGTCAGAATCAAACAGGAAAAAAATGATAAGGAATGTTACAAAGGTAAGCCTCAAAGCTTTGTGCCTTAATGTACGGAGCATTCTCAAAAAAGTGGATGAATTAATCACACAAATAGATGTAAATGGGTATGATGTAGCTGGGATTATGGAGACATGGATGGGAACTGACAATCCAGGGGTATTTCGTATTTAGCATGGACAGGAAAAAAGGAAAGGTGGGGTTGCAGTGCTGGTTAAAGAGGAAATTAACACAATAGTGAGGAAGGATATTAGGTCTGACGATGTGAAATATGGAAATTAGAGATGCATGCAATAAAGGAACATCTGATATTATGGGTAAAATTAATCTGCATTAGGATTGGCTAAATCAAATTAGTAACAATACTGTAGAGGGGGAATTCCTGGAGTCCCTACGGGATAGTTTTGTGAACTGATACGTTGAGGAGCCAAGTTTCACAGTAACTTCATTGCAGTGTTATAATAATAATCATCATTATTGCCACAAGTAGGCTTACACTGCAATGAAGTTACTGTGAAAAGCCCCTAGTCGCCACATTCTCATGCCTTTTCAGGTACACAGAGGGAGAATTCAGAATATTCAAATTACCTAACAGCACATCTTTCGGGACTAGTGGGAGGAAACCGGAGCACCCAGAGGAAACCCATGCAGACACAGGGAGAATGTGCAGACTCCGCACAGACAGTGACCCAGCTGGGAATCGGACCTGGGACCCTGGTGCTGTGAAGCCACAGTGCTAACCACTGTGCTGTGTTAATGTAGGCCTACTTGTGACAATAAAGATTACAACTATAACTAGAGAACAGGCCATCCTAGATTGGATATTGTGTAATGAGAAAGAAATAATTGGCAATTAGTTGAGGTCCCTTGGGGATAAGCGGCCATAACGTGATAGATTTCTGCATCAAGGTGAAGATTGACATAGCTGATTCTGAGACTATGGTCCTGAATCTTAATAACTACGATGGTATGAGGTGCAAGTTGGCTACAATGGATTGGGAAACATTACTTAAAGGGAGACTCTGTATCGGCAATGGCAAACATTCAAGGAACACATGGGTGAACTACAATAACTGTTCATTCCGGTGAGGTGCAAAAATGTAAATGGAAAGTTGGCCAAACCATGGCTTATTAGGAAAATTAGAGATAATATATCCAAGATGGAGGCATACAAATTGGCCAAAAGAGACAGCAGACCTGAGCGTTGGGAACAGTTTAGAATTCAGCAAAGGAGAACAAAGATTAAAAGGGGGAAAATAGAGTACGAGAGTAAGCTTGCGGGGAACATACAAACTGACTGTAAACCTTATAATAATAATAATCTTTATTATTGGCACAAGTAGGCTTACATTAACACTGCAACGATGTTACTGTGAAAATCCCCTAGTCGCCACACTCCGGCACCTATTCGGGTTCACTGAGGAAGAATTCAGAATGTCCAAATTACCTAACAGCACGTCTTTTGGGACTTGTGGGAGGTAACCGGAGCACCCAGAAGAATCCCTCGCAGACATGGGGAGAGCGTGCGGACTCCACACAGACAGTGATCCAAGGGAGTCGAACCTGGGACGTTGCTGCAGTGAAGCAACGGTGCTAACCACTGTGCTTCTGTGCCGCCTATGCCCTCTGGTCCTATACTCTCCCATGAGGGGAAACATCCTCCCAACATTTACTGTTTTAATCCCCTAAGAACCTTATATGTTTCAATCATATCACCCCTCATTCTTCTGAACTCCACGGAGTACACACCCAACCTGTTTAATCTTTCCAGAGTCAATGGGTGTTTCACAAAAAGCATTCTGAAATAAAATTTGACACCATGCCAAATAAGGAGGTATTAGGACAAATGACCCTAAGCTTCGTCAAAGAGGTTGGTTTTAAAGAGATTGTAAAGGAGGAAAGAAAGGTGGAGAGATTTAGAGAAGGAATTCCAGAGCTTAGGGCCTGGGCAGCTGAAAACATGGCCGCTGATGGTAGAGCGATTAAAATCAGGGATGCACACAAGGCCAGAGTCAGGATTGCGAAGAGAACATGAAGGGTTATTGGGCTTGAGGAGGTTGCAGAGTTAGAGAACGGTAAAGCCACGCAGGAATTTGAAAACAATGAGTATTTTAAGAGCAAGGTATTGTTTAACCAGCATTCATTGTAGGTCAGTGAGCACAGGGGAAATCTGCCTCCTCTTTGGATGCCCTTTCAGCCTTTTGCGTCTCGCAGAGCGATCGCCAGGGGTTCAATTGACAGGACAAACGGGAACAAGGATAGTGGGCATCCATGCCTTGTGAGGGCAGCACGGTGGCGCAGTGGGTTAGCCCTGCTGCCTCACAGCGCCCAGGTCCCATGTTCGATCCCGGCTCTGGGTCACTGTCCGTGTGGAGTTTGCACATTCTCCCAGTGTTTGCGTGGGTTTCACCCCCACAACCCAAAGATGTGCAGAGTAGGTGGATTGGCCACACTAAATTGCCCCTTAATTGGAAAAAATTAATTGGGTACTCTAAATTTAATTTTTTTTTAAAAAATCCCTGCCTTGTGCCTCTGTGCAGCAGGAAGTATTCAGAGCTGTTGGTGTTGGTCCAAATGCTTGCCTTGGGGGCGTTGTACAAGAGTTTCACCCATGAGATGAACTCCGTCCCTAGCCCAAATCGCTCCAGAACCTCAACAAGGTACTTCCATTCGACTCTGTCAACGGCCTTTTCTGCATTCAGGGAGACGATCACCTCGGGTGTTCTCTCCCTGGATGGGTCATTATTACATTCAGCAGGTGCCTGATGTTTGCAGTTAGCTGCCTTCCGTTTACAAAGTCCGTCTGGTCCTCTGCGGCCACTTCTGGTACGCAGTTCTCCAGTCTCTTGGTCAGGACATTGCGAGTATCTTCGCATCCACATTGAGCAGCGAAATGGGTCTGTATGATTCGCATTCCATCGGGTCTTTATCTTTTTCGGGTATCGGCGATATCGTGGTCTGTGGTAGCGGAGGAGGCAGGGCACCCTTCACTGGCGAGTCTGCAAACATGTCCCATAGGTGTGGGGCCAGGGCTGATGCGGATTTTTTATAGAAGTCCACCGGGAACCCATCGGGTCCTGGCACCTTCCCCGCCTGCATGGAGTTGTTGCTCTCTATGATCTCTCCCAGTCCTATTGGTGCTTATAGCGCCCTCCGTCTATTGTCCCCCACGACTGGCATGTCCAGTCCATCGAGGAACCGTTTCATCCCAGCGTCCCCGTCGGTAGAAGGTCTCAACTGCTCGTTTGACCTGTTTTTGTTCGACTACCAGTCTGTCTCTGCTATTCTTTACCTGTGCTATCTTCCTCATGGCTGCCTGCTTTCTCAGCTGCTGAGCTAGTAGGTGGCCAGCATTTACTGTGTTCATACAAGGTGTCTGGTGGAGTTGGTGTACTGTTTTCCTAGTGGATAGCAGGTTAAAGTCCATTTGTAGCTTTTTCCTCTCCATCGGAAACTCTACGGTCAGAGCCGAGGAGTACTTTCTGTTCACCTCGAGACTTCCCCATTCTGGTTATTAGTAACATACTCGGCTGTGGCCTGTGATGGTTTCTGGCAGAAGGCCTTATCGGCTAAGTGGTCCGTATCCAACCTCCATGTGGGGCGTTTGGCATGATCAGTCTCCAACCTCACACCCATGTCATGTGGAGCGTGGTCGGAGATGGCTATCATGGAGTATTCTGTCATTATTTCTGGAAGCAGCGATTTCCCTACTGCAACGAGGTCTATCGGCGAAAAGAATGAGAATTCCTTCTCACCGAAGTGCAGAAACTGCCATGGGTCCACTGTCCCCATCTGTTCCATGAATGCCCTAGCCATGCCTGTCCTTTTTCCCGATCTGGGTTTGATCGATCCGTTAATGGATCCTGTACACAGTTGAAGTTGCCTCCCATGATCAGTTGGTGTGTGTCAATGTCGGGGATTTCCGCCATGGTCTTTTTTATGAAATCTGTGTCATCCCATTTGGGAAGGTACACATTCACGAGAACACCAGTGCCCCGTCAAGGACACCGCTGACCATAACGTACCGTCCCCCTGGGCCCGTATCCGTCCTTGTCGCTGTAAATACCATCCTCTTACTAATCAGTATAGCTACTCCCCTAGCCCACATCCCGTAACATGAAAGGTACATCGGTCCCACACAGCCCTTCCTTACCCACAGTCGGTCCTTCTCCCTCAGGTGTGTCGCTTGCAGGAAGTCTATGTCGGCTTTCAAACTTCTCAAATGGGCGGAGACTCTGGATCTTTTTTACTGGGCCGTTAAGTCCCCTGACATTCCAGGTGATAATCCTGGTAGGGGGTTTTTGTCCCCAACGTCCTGCGGGATCAACCAAACTTAACTGCTGGACGCGCCCCTGCACTCCAGGGTTTCCCTTTGTTAGAAGGCTGTTCAAAATGGCCACAGTCGCCGTTCTCACCATGAGGCCGGGCCCCTGTGCTCCGGGGACCAAACACGTGGGTGCGCTCCTGCACTCCGGGGTTACCTTTTGCTCATGACCCTCCAAAGTGGCTGCATGTGGCGCCAGCTTGTTTCCTCAACCTGTTCTTTGCCTGCCAAAGTCAATCTGATAACCAACCCTTTCTTCCAATCCTGTTTCTTTTGTGTTCGCCCCCACCCTGTCGGGAGGTGCACTGCAGTCACCCTTGCTGTTTGTCTTCCATGCTAGCTGTCCCTGCTAGTGTGGTGGCCCCCCTCCCGGGCTGGTCTCGTCCTTAACTTACGCTCGCTGACTGTCCTCTTTCTCCATCTGTTCCTCACCCTCACCTGCATTCCCCTGCCTTGCCCTTCTTTGTGACCCGGTCTTTTTGTTCAGGGCTAGGCAGCACAGTCCCGCGCAGACATATCGAATGTTCAATCAGTTTCTATCATTTTAGCAATCCTCCTTTGGTCTGCCATCGCTGCCTGGCCTGCCCCTTGTCCAGGCCGTTGGTCTGTACAAATTTTGTTTGCCTCTGCCAGGGAGTTAAAATAATGCTCTTTATTCTGGTATGTGACCCAGAGCCTGGCTGCGAACAGCAAACCAAATCATACCTCGTTCTTGTACAGGGCTGATTTTGCTTGATTAAACTCGGCCCAGCGCTTTGCCAGGTCTGCCTCAATGTCTTGATAAATTCGGATTTTGTGCTCTTCTCCGCTACTCGCATTAGTCTGTCTCGCCCACCTCAGCATCCTGTGCTGGTATTCGGAGCAGCTTCGCGATGATCACCTTCATCTGTTCCCCTACCTTGGGTTTCGGCCTGAGCGACATGTGTGCTCTGTCGAGCTCTGGGGGGGGGGGGGGGGGGGGGGGGGGGGTTGGGGACGCTGTCTCTCCCGACTAGGTTGCCCAACATTTGGGCGACGTAGCCCATCAGGTCTCTGCCCTCAATACCTTCTGGCAGACCCACGATCCAAATGTTCGGTCTTTGGGACCTGTTTTCTTGGTCCTCGACTATCCCCTTTAAGTTCCTTTGGGCCGCCACCAACCTTTTAACTTCTGCTTCCAGTCACTCTGGTCCATCGAGGTTTTCTCTAGGTTGAGGATTGTCCTTTCCTGTGCTTTCACCTTCTTCCCCAACTTGTCAATCGTTTTTTGTATGGTGACCATCGCCTCGGTCACTGCCACCTGGATTTTGATCCTGACCGCTCATGAGGAAAGTCTTTCATCCGTCTCCAGGTGGTGATGAGACTGGCACTCGGGTTGTCGGTCTCCCTCTCTCTTGGGCGGCCATTGCCCCATCCCTCCGGGGGTTCGACGGCTTGTCCGCCTGCTGCTCGTGGCCCTTTCCATCACTTCTGCCATCCTTTCGATCCCTCGAGCTCCCGTTTGCTGGCATTTTGGTGTGGGTCTTTCCTTCTCATCCTTGAGGTTAAGTTGTCTTCAAATTCGGGCAAAATTCGCCTAATAGTACCTATTTGGTTCTGGTCTGGAGGAGAGCCACCTGATGTGCGTCTACTCCGGAAGTCGTAGGGGTCTTTCTAATGGTGTGGGGATATACTTTGCAGTACTAAGTCACTTGTAATAAACCTCCCATCACCTTCGCTAAAATCAAAGAATTCTACAAAGATTGAGGAAAGAATATGGGACCTCCTCTGTCTGTTTAGCTTAGTCAATTACACCGAGTTGTACAAGTCATTGAGAAGCTTGCAGGAAAGTTTGTTGACATAATCCATGATCTTTCTCCTCCCCGAAGATCTTCATTTATGACGGTACACATTTCCCATTGTTTAATGTTGTGGGCTGAGCAGGGGCAGGCTGACATTTCACTCTCTCACTTTTGCTAATTCCTCCACCAGATGAAAGATGTCTTCTTCTTCCTATTTTTCCTGACTGTTTGGCTCATTGCTTACGGTGTGGCCACTCAGGCTCTACTGCATCCCAACGAGACTCGTGTGGACTGGATCTTCAGGAATGTTCTCTACAGACCTTACCTTCAGATATTTGGCCAGATTCCACTGGATGAAATAGATGGTACGTGGTTTAAGGTCTAACCTTATTGTTCTGTGAAGTCCACACTTTATCCAAACTGAGCACACTGCCTGGAGGGCTAATGGAAGCAGGTTCAACAGTAACTTTCAAAAAGAGAATTGGATATAAACGTGAAAAGGAAACATTTATGTGACTATGGGGGAAGAGAAGAGCAGGGGAATAGAAATAATTGGATAGTTCTTTCAAAGAATTGGTACAGGTATGAAGGGCCTAACAGCCTTGTTTTAGTTTTGATTCTCCAATTTTGGATGGACTGTATTGGAATATAATACGTCTGTTTTTTAAAATCTCTTTAACTTGTGTTGTCAAAGCATAAATTATGAAGGTTTTCAATAAATGTATGTCAACTTTTTTTAAGATAAAGATAGATAGTTTTTTGAAGAATAAAGGGATTAAGGGTTATGGTGTTCGGGCCGGAAAGTGGAGCTGAGTCCACAAAAGATCAGCCATGATCTCATTGAATGGCGGAGCAGGCTCGAGGGGCCAGATGGCCTACTCCTGCTCCTAGTTCTTATGTTCTAACTGCAGACTTAGCCTGCCTCTCCCACAATCCATCTCCTAGTCCAGTTTTGGAGTTGCTAGTACTGAAGGTGATTTCATTGTAATTCTAGAGGTTCGGATGGTTAATCGATCCTGCTTCACTAACCAACACAATATGACAAATGAAGATAACTTACCATACTGCATTAATCGTTATGCAAACTGGCTGGTCATCATGCTTCTGGTCATCTTTCTGCTGGTCACTAATGTACTGCTGTTGAATCTTCTGATCGCCATGTTCAGGTGATGTATAAACATTTACAACTGGAATTTTGCAGGGCTTTCCGATCTGGTTCCATAAATTGGTACAATGGTTGGCAGAATCCTTGTAGATACAGTGTAAACGGATTTATGCCAAAATTACAGCAAGAGATTGGGAGAACACCGATGGAAGTGGTTCCCTATAAGGTAGTGACGTCCATCCTAATGAAAGGGCTATGTCTGACTAAATTAGTTTTGAGTTGGGCAGAATCACAATTTAAATATATCCAACGCTATTTGGAAAGTATGAATCATACCATTTATATCTCCATCTCTTCCGGTCAGTCTTTTTTCCTGTGTTAGGTTGACATTCATCCTTCATTTATGACCTCTTTTCATTTGTGTTTCTGTCCTCCATTTCTGTCTTCCTCCTTCATTTCCATTCTATTCTTTTACTCTTGTTTGTCCTCTTCATTTGTCTCTTTCCTCTTTCATTCCTGACAGTGCATTTCTGCTTTTCCTTCATCTTATTTGACCTCAGGAAATGGGTGTTCCTGGCATTTGTTGCCATTATCTAGTTGCTCTGAAAAGGCGGGGCTGGTCCTATTCCTTGAACCATTGCAGTCTTTGTGATGATGGTACACCCAAAATGGTGTTACATATGGAATTGCATGATGTTGACTGAGCAATAGTGAAGAAATGGTGATGTATGTCAAAATGCGAATGATGCAAGACTTGAGAGAGGAAATTGGAAATGATGATGTTCCCATAATACTGGTGCTTGTCATTCACAGGGAAGGTAGCTGTTATCTACATAACCAGTCTGAGTTGCTACAGTGCAACCTATATATCATGCATACTACAGCTGGTGTCCCAGTAAAGTGGGTCCATATTGAGTTCGGTGATAGAGGGACCAGTCAAGCACAATATTGAGATGGTGTTTTGTCTTGTGCAGTCTGCTTGCACGATGAGTATTTCTGACTTCAGCCTTGCAGGTAGTAGAGAGGGTTTGCAAAGTCTGGAGGTGAACAACTCATTGCAGAGTTGCCAACTCATGTGACAGGAATTTGATGATATTGGACGGAATTCTCCGTTTGGGGGTCTGAATTGCATGCGATTTGTGTTCTCCTTGGGGGCGCTATTCGGTAAGCGAGTCTGTACTTCCAAATGGGCCAACACTCTGCTGCTGCGTATTCCGAGCAATTCCCGGCCCATCGGGCGTTCTAACAATTGGGGCTGGAATTAGCGCCAAAGAGTCTGACAGCTGGAACTGTTTTTGAGCACTCCACTAACCACACACTCGCTGCAGCCACCATGACGGCTCAGAGAAGACCTGCCCCGTGATGTCAGGAATCCGAAGTGGACCCACAGCTTCATACCAGTGAGGAGTGGATGGGCACCCTCTTCCCAATGTGGCCGCATACTCAAGCCTGCCCACCTGAACACTGTTTGGGAGGTTGTGTCAGAGGCAGTCAGCGCTGCCGGTCTCACCAGGAGGGGACAACTGGTGATCCGAGGGGTGGGGTCACTGGTGAGTCCTCTGCCCTGAGAGGGGCAGAGAACCAGGGAAGCTTCCAAAGGCCGTGGTACAGGTGTCCTTTTATTAGAGTGAGCTCTGCTGATCCCCTGCTTCCTCTCAATGGGGCAGCGCTTCTGAGGAGTTCCAACACCTGCTGGGTTCCTGATTGAGCTTGGCTCTTGATGATACAGCTGGGACATGTGGGTGTCCAGAGAGGCACCCTGGGTGGGTTCCCAGATGACCAGAGAGTTTCTGAGCATTCAAAGTACCCAGGCAGCTCTCAGAAGTGAGAGCAGCCAGAGGTTTGTAAGTAGCATCAAAGGGGTACATTTACAAAACAGACTGCAGCAATGGTGGTCTGAGCTAGGCCACCCCGATCCCGAGGGGGACACCCCAAATCCATGGATTTGGCACCAAATCACTACCCGCTACTGCCCCTGCCCCCCCCCCCCCAGCCAGGTTCTCCCCATTAGAGGATGTGCAGGGGCAAGTCTGCGGTCTGTTCGTTTAGCTGCACATTTACGTCGATACGGCCCCTCAATGGAACCACTTCTCCAGTATAGAATATGATTATCTTTGAGGGTTTCAAGGCGACATGTCGTAGTTTCTCTTGGTAAACAGATTCTGGGACCAACAAAATGAGTATCCACCTCCATTTTCATCGGTGGTCGGCCCAGTAAAGCAGTGACCTAGTTACAGCTTGTTGCCGCCGCATTGGTCAGTACTTTAAATGACAGTTCATTACCTGATTGTGATTCTAGTCCTTTTTGCATCACGTGGATCCTCTTCCCTCTATTCAGCTTTTCACTTGATGTATTTGGTTCTTGCTTTTCATAATTCTTGTTTGGAACCAGCATGTTCGTTGTGTCCCTTTTACCAGAATTCTTGCATGCTGCATCTTTACTCCAGCAAACAGTTGTGTGAACGTTTTTTGTACATCCATTGCAATTTCAAACCTGTGCCGGTGGCTTGGGTTTCAGCTGATACCTTATGGACATTAGTGCTCCAGCTTAATTGTTGCACTTCTTTAGCCGTTACTTCCCCAGAGATTGCAACTTATAAAGCCTTCTTTAGGTCCAAGTTACTCTCTGTTAACAACCTTTACTTGATAGCTTTGCTTCTTAACCCACTCACAAGTCTGTCTCTAATGGTGTCATTGAAGACATCTCCAAATTTACAGTATTCGGCTACTTTCTTCAAAGTAGCTATGAATTGTGTGATTGATTCACCATCTTGTTGATTACCTTTGTGGAACCTGAACCAATCGGCCATGACCAAAAGTTTAGATAAGAAGTGGCCTGCAATATCTCCAGTATTTTATCATACGTTTTTGAGCCTGGTATTTCTGGTTGCACCAGACTTTGCAGGAGTTGGAAGGCCCCCCCCCCCCCTCCCCCCCTACCCCCCACCCACCGCCCCCCCCCCCCCCCAACGCTTAGGAAAGATGGGATTACTAGGTCTGCCACAATTTTGTTCACCTTGACTAAGTCTTTGAAATTTTCGGCATATGAGCTCCAGCGCTCTGAGCTTTCATCATACGGTTCCATGGTGCCAAAAATCCTGCCATTTTACTATGGAATGTCTTGTGTAAGCACAATGTGTCCCAAAGGTTAGCTCTACCTCACTTTTTTTTCATTTCAAACAGCCTTATCTTATTGAATGGTGGAGCAGGCTCAAGGGGCCAGATGGCCTACTCCTGCTCCCAGTTCTTATGCTCTTATAACAAGATAACCCTGAGCGTAGCCTGTTCCTTTCAAGATTTGCAACAGGTGTTGTAAAACTCCCCCAGCTCTCAATTATTTGTTGCAGACTATTTGTTACTTTACATGCTACTCATAGTAAAAGGAGCACTGATCCAGAACCTTCTGGGCAGAGCATATGGCAAGCATGGTTTTGAGACTGTTTTCACCAAAATCTATGTTTACGTTTTGGTTTGCTCGATGGTTGCTGCTATTATCCAGCACCCCTTCATTGTCAGCTTTGGTGCAGTGATGTTTGTATCTTCTTAATTTTCCTATATTTATTTTTTACTTTGCCAGGAATCTGCCAACATGGTTCTGATCTACTCATCGCCAGTTTTATTTGTGGCATTTTGAAAGATAGGCTTGCAGACCACAAACAAACAACAGCTTTATTAGAAAGGAGTTTACTCAACAGGTGTAAAGAAAGACTGACTGTTAGCCTACCCAAACTGCCGATGACATAATCAATAAGTCACATGATCAAACTATTTAAGTGACCCTGTTCCAACTAGGAATAAATACGAACACACAACAAAAATGACTGGGCTTTCTCTGGTTTGAGATGCTCATTAACCAGCACTTCTGTCTCATGCTTTCAACTCTCTCTCAATTTTTTTTCCGCCCAATGTCTCCCTCCTCTCTCTATCTTGTTGAGAAATGAGTCTGTGTTGCGTTAGATTAGTTGAGGATGCAAATCAATCAGCTTGCTCCAGTGTGATTAGTTAGGGTGTATAATTTGTGTTTTAATTCTTATGCCTCAATGAACTATTTCTGCAGGTGAGTTTCTCAACGAGTGAGCATTTTTCATTATTAATACTCACATTGTTAGCTAAGCGAGGAAGGAGGCACCAAATAAAATCAGGAAGTGAGCTGCACTCTGCCCATAAGCTAAAGACTTGGGACCCCAAAATGTCTTGAACAATTCTCCTGGTGCAATTCTGCCAATACTTTATTTTCTAACTTTGAGTTACACTCTGTTTTAACTTTTGGGTTACACCCTGTTCAATGCCAGAGGAAGATGATACAATGACATTAACAACATGTGCGGGCCTGTGCCCGTTCCATTGCTTTGAAAACATACGGATGCAACATTAGATGTCACAAGCCAGTGGCACAATCAGAAAAAGCAGCAAGCTTTTCAACCTCCACAAACAAAATAAAGATTCGCCAAATGCTTTGATAGGACAGTCTCCTTTAAACTGTATTCTCTAATTATTTAAGCTTTCAAATGCAACATGGTCAGCTTGTTTATAACTTGCTACTTGTGGCTTGTAAAGTCAGTGGGCGGTGATGCTCTGGTCGGATAGCTACGTGTTTCTCGGCCACGTGCCAATCGCTGGTGGTGGGATTCTATACTCCTGCCGCTTTCAATGAGATTGCCCATTGTAACCACCCCGGACCGCTGCAAAACCCACTGGCAGGAGTACAATGCGGGCAGGAAAACGGAATCACAACTACCAGAGAATTCTGGCCAGTGTTCGTGACTATTTGGCTTCTTTGGAACAAACAATACATTGGAAGCACGTTTCTTCGCAAATAAACCTTCATCTCTTAGGATACCTAATTGCTTAAATTTTCTGGCCAGTATTTTGACAGTTTTATTTTAATGCTAACAGGAACTCTTTGGTTTTAAGTAGGTTACCACAGTCATGGAAACAATGTCTTTAAAAAATATATACATATTTATTAAAGTTTTTTAACAAAACAAAACAATTTTTTCCCCTTACAAAAGTAACCCCCCCCCCCACCCCCGTAACAAAATAACACAAAATCGCCCTGAGCAAGATATATACATGGTAAGATGATATATTTACAGAGCTTTATGCACTATCTCTCGCTCTTCGTACCAGTTTCCCCCACCCTCCATGTTATCCCCCGCTCGTCCGTCCCCTCAAGCAATCTCTCGTTTCCCCCCTCCCCCCCAAGGGTTGCTGCTGCTGCTGACCGACCTTCCTCTAATGCTCCGCGAGGTAGTCTAGGAACGGTTGCCACCGCCTGTAGAACCCCTGCGCAGACCCCCTTAAGGCAAACTTAATCCTTTCCAACTTTATGAACCCAGCCATGTCGTTTGTCCAGGCCTCCACGCTAGGGGACTTCGCCTCCTTCCACATTAGCAAGATCCTTCGCCGGGCTACCAGGGACGCAAAGGCCAGAATGCTGGCCTCTTTCGCCTCCTGCAATCCCGGCTCGTTCACTACTCCAAATATTGCTAGCCCCCAGCTTGGCTTGACCCGGACTTTCACCACCTGAGATATTGCTCCCGCCACTCCTCTCCAGAACCCCTCCAGTGCCGGGCATGACCAAAACATATGGACATGGTTCGCCGGACTCCCTGAACACCTTCCACATTTGTCCTCTGCCCCAAAGAACCTACTCAACCTCGCCCCCGTCAAGTGCGCTCTGTGAACCACCTTAATTTGTATCAGGCTGAGCCTGGCACATGAGGAGGAGGAATTGACCCTACCCAGGGCATCAGCCCACAAACCTTCCTCGATCTCCTCCCCCCATTTACCCTTCAACTCTTCTGCTAGCGCTTCCCCCTCTTCTTTCATCTCTTGGTGTATTGCCGAAACCTTGCCCTCCCCGACCCATACACCCGAGATCACCCTGTCTTGAATTTCCTGTGTCGGGAGCAGCGGGAATTCCCTGACCTGTCGCCTCACAAAAGCCCTCACCTGCATATATCTGAATGCATTTCCCGGGTGTAGCTCAAACTTCTCCTCCAGTGCCCCTCGGCTCGCAAATGTCCCGTCGATGAACAGGTCCCCCATTCTTCGAATTCCCGCCCGGTGCCAGCCCTGGAACCCCCTGTCCATCTTCCCCGGGACAAACCGGTGGTTACCCCTGATCTGGGACCACACCGAGGCTCCCACTGCACCCCTATGCCGTCTCCACTGGCCCCAGATCCTTAACGTTGCCGCCACCACCGGGCTCGTGGTGTACTTTGATGGCGAGACCGGCAACGGTGCCGCCACCAGCACCCCCAAGCTCGTTCCTTTGCAGGACGCCATCTCCATCCTCTTCCATGTCGCCCCCTCTCCCTCCATAACCCACTTACGGATCATCGCCACGTTTGCTGCCCAGTAGTAGCTCCCTAGGTTTGGCAGCGCCAGCCCTCCTCGGTCCCTACTGCGCTTCAGGAACCCTCTCCTTACCCTCGGGGTTTTGTTCGCCCACACAAACCCCACAATACTCCTACCTACTCTCTTGAAAAAGCCTTTGGTGATCACGATGGGGAGGCACTGGAACACAAACAAAAACCTCGGAAGGACCACCATTTTTACCAACTGCACTCTACCCGCCAACGAGAGTGGCAACATATCCCATCTTTTGAAGTCCACCTCCATTTGGTCCACCAACCTCGTCAGATTCAGTTTGTGTAGGGCCCCCCAGCTCCTGGCTATCTGGATCCCTAGATACCAAAAACTCCCCTCCGCCCTCCTCAGTGGTAGGGCCCCTATCCCTCTTTCTTGGTCCCCTGCCTGTAGTACAAAAAGCTTGCTCTTCCCTACATTGAGCTTATAGCCCGAGAACTCCCCAAACTCCCTCAAAGTCTGCATGACCTCCACCATCCCCTCCATTGGGTCCGCCACGTACAGCAGCAGGTCGTCCGCGTATAGCGACACCCGATGCTCTTTTCCCCCCCCCCCCCCCCCCCCCCGCGGACCACCCCCCTCCATTTATTAGACTCCCTCAGTGATATGGCCAAGGGTTCGATCGCCAATGCAAACAACAGGGGGGACAGAGGGCACCCCTGCCTCATTCCTCGGTACAGCCGAAAGTACTCCGACCTCCGCCGGTTCGTCACCACACTTGCCACCGGGGCGCTGTAAAGGAGCTTAACCCAGCTAATAAACCCTCCCCCGAACCCAAACCTACGCAACACCTCCCAGAGGTACTCCCACTCAACTCGGTCAAAGGCCTTTTCCGCGTCCATGGCTGCCACTATCTCCGCCTCTCCCTCCTCCGATGGCATCATTATCACGTTTAAGAGCCGCCGCACATTTGTATTTAATTGCCTGCCCTTTACAAATCCCGTCTGGTCCTCATGTATCACCCCCGGGACACCTCAATCCTCGTGGCCAGCACTTTTGCCAATAGCTTAGCATCCACATTAATGAGCGAAATCGGCCTGTACGATCCACATTGCAGTGGGTCCTTGGCTCGCTTCAGAATCAAGGAAATTGTCGCCTCCGACATTGTCGGGGGCAGGGACCCCTCCTCTCTTGCCTCGTTAAAGGTCCTCACTAGTAGCGGGGCCAAGAGGTCCGCATACTTTCTATAGAACTCCACTGGGAACCCATCCGGCCCCGGGGCCTTCCCCGCCTGCATGCTCCCCAAACCCTTACTCAGCTCCTCCAACCCGATTGGTGCCCCCAAACCAGCCACCTCTTGCTCCTCCACCATCGGGAACCGCAGTTGGTCCAGGAACCTTCCCATCCCCTCTTCCCCCCCCCCTGGGGGCTGGGATCTGTACAGCTCTTCATAGAAGGCCTTGAATACCTTGTTTATTTTGTTGCACTCTGGGCCATGGCTCCCCCACTATCTTTGACTCCCCCTATTTCCCTCGCTGCCGCCCTCTTACGGAGCTGGTGTACCAGCATCCGACTGGCCTTTTCCCCGTACTCGTAGGTCGCCCCGTGCCTTCCTCCACTGTGCCTCCGCCTTCCCCGTGGTCAACAGGTCAAACTCCGTCTGGAGCCGTCGCCTTTCCCCACGTAATCTTTCCTTTGGGGCCTATGCGTATCTCCTGTCCACTTGCAAAATCTCCCCCACTAACCTCTCCCTTTCCATGCCCTCTGTCTTCTGCCTATGAGCCCTAATGGAGATTTGCTCTCCCCTGATCACCGCCTTCAACGCCTCCCATACCACCCCCACTCGCACCTCCCCGTTGTCGTTGGCCTCCAAGTAACTTTCAATACACCCCCTTACCTTACCACACACCACCTCATCTGCCAACAGTCCCACATCCAACCGCCACAGCGGGCGTTGGTCCCTCTCCTCTCCCAGCCCCACTTCCACCCAGTGCGGGGCATGGTCCGAAACGGCTATGGCCGGATACTCCGTCCCCTCCACCCTCGGGATGAGCGCCCTGCCCAGAACAAAGAAGTCTATCCGGGAGTATGCCTTGTGCACGTGAGAGAAGAAAGAAAATTCCCTGGCCTGCGGTCTTGCAAACCTCCATGGGTCCACTCCCCCCATCTGGTCCATGAACCCCCTGAGCACCCTGGCCGTCACCGGCCTCTTTCCCGTCCTTGATCTGGAGCGGTCCAGTGCTGGGTCCAGCACTGTGTTAAAGTCCCCTCCCATTATCAGTCCTCCTACCTCCAGGTCCGGGATGCGCCCCAACATGCGCTTCATAAATCCAGCATCATCCCAGTTCGGGGCGTATACATTTACCAACACCACCCACGTCCCTTGCAACCTACCACTCACCATCACGTATCTCCCTCCATTGTCCGCTACGATAGTCTTGGCCTCAAATGACACATGTTTTCCCACCAGAATTGCCACCCCTCTGTTTTTCGCATCCAGTCCCGAGTGAAATACCTGTCCTACCCATCCCCTTCTTAACCTAACCTGGTCCGCCACCTTCAGGTGTGTCTCTTGGAGCATAGCCACGTCTGCCTTCAGTCCCTTCAAGTGCGCGAACACTCGAGCCCTCTTCACCGGTCCGTTCAGGCCCCTCACGTTCCACGTTATCAGCCGGATTGGAGGGGCTCGCACCCCCGCCGACTAGCCTTCTCGTTTTCTGGGCCAGTCCCGTGTCCGCGTCTCCCTCACCTCCGTCCCGGCCACCTCTTCTGTGTCCCATTCCCTTTCGGCCAGTGCAGCAGCAACCCTGTTTCCCCCCCCTTCCCTCCCCCCCGCTAGATCCCGGTCTAGCTTTTTTGCTCCCCCCATATCACTCCCGTAAGTCAGCTGACGCCTGCTGACCCCGGCTTCCCCCACCATCCCTTTGACCCCCCCGTGTGGGAATCTCCCCATCAGTAGACGTTCCTACGCTCCCCCTCCCACCTTTCTTCCCGCGTGCAGGAGAAAAACCCCACGCTTTCCAGAGCCTGCCCCGCCCCCCCCTGACGCAGCTTCTGTTGCGGCCTCGTCTCTCGTCCCCAGCCCATATAACATTCCCTGCACGTGCTTACCCCCCTATATACAACCGGCATCATACTTCAACCCTCAAATACCCCCCACCCTCACAAACCCTCAATTAGAGTCCAACTTTTCAGTTAGTATATAGGTCCACGCCTCTTCGGGCGTTTCGAAGTAGTGTTGTTGGCCGTTATATGTGACCTACAGTCGCGCTGGCTGCAACATTCCAAATTTCACTCCTTTCCGATGCAGCACCGCTTTGGCCCGGTTGAAACCCGCTCTCCGCTTAGCGACCTCCGTGCTCCAGTCGGGGTATATTCTAATCTCAGCATTGTCCGACTTGCTGCTCCGCTCCTTCTTGGCCCATTTCAGGACCCTCTCTCGGTCTGTGAACCGGTGAAATCTCACCACCATCGCCCTTGGCGGCTCATTTGCTTTGGGATTCCTCGCCAGCACCCGGTGCGCCCCTTCCAGCTCCAGCAACCCCGGGGGCGGGGGGGGGGGGGGGCCTCCGCGCCCATCAGCGCCCCGATCATTGTGCCCGCATATGCCGCGGCGTAGGCCCCCTCCACTCCTTCTGGGAGACCCAGGATCCTCAAATTGTTTCTCCTCGACCTGTTCTCCAGGTCTTAGAGTCTTCCCGCCCACGTCTTGTGTAGCGCCTCGTGCCGCTCCACTTTCACCGCCAGGCCCAAGAGCTCGTCCTCATTCTCACTCACTTTGTCCTGGATCTCCACCTCGTGGGCTTTCTGGGTTGCCCCAAGTCCTTCAATTATTGCCAGCATAGGCGCCACCATCTCCTTGCGCAGCTCCTCGAAACAGCGCTTGATGAATTCTTGCATCTCTTCTTTGTCCCCGGCCGCCGCCATTTTATTTATTTTACCCTTCTTCTCCCGCTGCTCCAGTGCCGTTTTTTTGGCCATTTCGCTGCGGGTCCGGTCCATACAGGTTAGTGGGGGACCTCTCTCCTCTCTTCCCCACGGGTTGGCTGTGTGAAAAGTCCCATTGGGGCTCTTCTATCGAGCCCGAAAGTCCGTCTTCGCGGGAGCTGCCGATTAGTGCGGCTTAGCTCAGCATAGCCGCAACCGGAAGTCCATGGAAACAATGTCAATGGTTAAACTTATTATTTTGATTTTGGACTACAGTATCAAAAAGGAAATCTTGAATCAGCTTGCCTGTTATACATTAATGGTGATGAAAATTGGGTGAGACGTAGAACGGGCACAGCGGTCAAAGTCAAAATGAACCCGGTGTATGAATCTACTCGTGCAATGCATTATCAGTTCAGCAGGCTAAATCCATCATTTGGTAAGGTGAAGGAAGCTCTTCATACGGATCTATCCGTGTGTACCCTGCAGAATGAAGCACTTCAGCCCTTGGACCAATTTGTGGTTCTTCATAATATAAAACATGATGTGGAGATGCCCGCGTCGGACTGGGATGAGCACAGTAAGAAGTCTTACGACACCAGGTTAAAGTCCAACAGGTTTGTTTCAAATCACTAGCTTTCAGAGCACAGCTCCTTCCTCAGGTGAGTGCTAATATAAAACAGCACACATACCTGAATTCCAAACCTCGACAAATCAAAATGCCAAACACAACTCCCTGCCCCTTTCCTAACATTTTCTTCACCATATATCCCATTACTGGGGTGATCAACTTCAACCCTGTGCTCAAGCAAATCTCAAGATGGGCCAAAGGGATGAGAGGAATTGTAGCCACTGTCTTACCACTCCTAGACCACTCAACACATGGACAAGTTGACAGCAGGGCAGGCGACTGATTCCACTGATAAATCTGACATCCGTAAAATACTTAAAAGGATAAATGTACCAACGGTTCTGCATTGGGAGGAATTTCATTCCAGCAAACAAATTGAGTACTGATTGTCTCACTGCTGGTAGCCATAGGTCGCTGCATTACTGAGTGGGTTTGAAAGGTAGCGGCGCCCAACACCACAGCAGTGAAACCTGACACACTAACATTTGATTTAGGTAACCAAACAAGAAACTATTTTGGTGCAACCTATTTTACTTTTCAAACCCTAGCTGGTTATCAAATGGACAGTACACATACGCATCAGTGGTCCTGTGTTGGGCCAGGACACTACCTTGAGGAATGTCCTTTAGGGAAGGAAATCTGCCATCCTTACCTGGTCTGGCTTACATGTGCCTCCAGACCCACAGCAATGTGGTTGACCCTTAAATGCCCTCTGAAACAGCCCAGTATTCAACTGCTCCAAAAACATGAAAAAGGAATTAAACCGGACGGACCACCCGGCATTGATGCAGACACGGGAAATGACAATGGCAAACCCAGCCCTGTCGACGCTGCAAAGTCCTGCTAACATCTGGAGGCTTGGGCCAAAGTTGGGAGAGTTGTCTCACAGACTGAGTCAAGAAACAGCCTGATATAGGCTGTGGCACAATGGTTAGCACTGCTGCCTCACAGCACCAGGGACCTGGGTTCAATTCCTGCCTTGGGTCACTGTGTGTTTGGAGTTTGCACTTTCTCTCCGTGTCTGCGTGGATTTCCTCCAGGTGCTCCCGTTTCCTTCCAAAGTCCAAAGATGTTATGGTGAGGTGGATTGGCCATGATACATTGCCCTTAGTGTCCAAAAAAGGTGTAGGTTATGTTATGGGGTTATTGGGATAGGGCAGGGGATGGAGTTTGTGTGGATTGCTCTTCCAGAGGGTCAGGAGACTCAATGGGCCAAATGGCCTCCTGCACTGTAGGGATTCTGTGATTCGACTCGATCGTCATACTCACAGAATCATACCTTGTATACAGCGTCCCAGACACCATTCCAGGGTGTGTGCTGTCTCACCTGTAAGAAAGAAGCAGCAGTGGTGTTGGTACAGGTGGGAGGGAGTTGCCCTAGGGAGTCCTCAACACCAACACTGGACCGCATGAAGTCTCATGGCTTGTTTAAACATGGGCAAGGAAACCTCCTGCTGTTTACCACGTACCGGCCACCACCAGCTGATGAATCAGTACTCCTCCATTTTGAACACCACATGAGGGTGGCAAGGGGGCAGAATTTACTCTGTGTGGGGGACTTCAATGTCCATTACCAGAGTGCTCGGTAGTACCACCACAGATCGAGCTGGCTAGGTCATAAAGAGCATAGCTGCTAGACTGGGACTGCATCATGTGGTGAGGGAAAAACATACTTGACTTCATCCTCACCAACCTGCCTGTATCAGTAGGAGTGACCGCACAATCCTTGTGGAGACAAAGTCCCATCTTCACCTTGAGGATACCCTCCATCATGTTGTGTGGCACGACCACTGAGCAAAATGGGGTAGACTTTGAACAGAGCTAGCAACTCAAGACTGAGCATCATTGGGATGCTGTGGGCCATCAGCAGCAGCAGAATTGTATTCAACCACAATCTGCAACCTTAGGACCTGGCATACTCCCCCACCACCAAGCCAGGGGATCAACTCTGGTTCAATGAAGAGTGCAGGAGAGCATGCCAGGAGCAACATCAGGCATACCGAAAAATGAGGTGTCAACCTGCTGAAGCTACAACACAGACCGACTTGTGTGCCAAACTGCACAAGCAGCACATAATAGACAGAGTTAAGTGATTCCACAACGAACGCATTAGATCTAAGCTCTGCAGTCCTGCTACATCATACCGTGAATGGTAGTGGACAATTAAACAGCTCACTGGAGGAGGCGGCTCCGCAAATATTCCCATCCTCAATGATGGAGGAGCCCAGCACATCTATGCAAAAGATGAGGTTGAAGCATTCACAACAATCTCCAGCCCAAAGTGCTGAGTGGATGATCCATCTCGGTCTCCTCCAGAGGTCCCCAGCATCACAGATGTCATTCTTCAGGCAATACGATTCACTCCACATGATATCAAGAAATGGCTGAAGGCACTGAATACTGCAAAGATTGTGGGCCCTAACAATATTCCGGCAATAGTACTGAAGACTTACGATCTGGAGCTTGCCGCACCCCTACCAAGCTGTTCCAATACAGTTACAACACTGACATCCACCCGGCAATGTAGAAAATTGCCCAAGTGTGTCCTGTACACAAGAAATAGTACAAATCCAACCCAGCCAATTACTGCCCTATCAGTCTACTCACCATCATCAGCAAAGTGATGGAAGGAATCATCAAGTGCTATCAAACGGCATTTACTCAGCAATAACCTGCTCACGGATGCTCAGTTTGGGTTCTGCCAAGGTCACTCAACTCCTGCCCTCATTACAGCCTTGCTTCAAACAAGGACAATAGAGCTGAATGCCACAGATGAGGCAAGAGTGACTGCCCTTGACATCAAGGCAGCATTTGATTGGGTACGGCATCAAGCAAAACTGGAATTAATGGGAATCAGGGGGGAAACTCTCGGCTGGTTGGAGTCATACCTGGCCAAGGAAGATGGTTGTGGTGGTTGGAGGTCAATCATCTCAGCTCCAGGACATCAATGTAGGAGTTCCTCAAGGTAGCGTCCTGGCCCAACCATCTGCAGCTGCTTCATGACCTCCCATCATAAGGTCAGAAGTGGGAATGGTTGCAGATGGCTTGCGACGCCTCAGATAATGAAGCAGTCCATGACCAAATGTAGCAAGACCTGGGCAATATCCAGGCTTGGGCTGACAAGTAGCAAGTAACATGCGTGCCACACAAGTGCCAGGCAATGACCATTGACCAAAGGAAAGATCTAACAATAGCCCCTTGACATTCATTGACATTACCATCGCTGAATCCCCCACAATCAACATTCTGGGGGTTACCATTGATCAGAAACTGAACTGGACTCACCACATTAGTACTGTGACTACCAGAGAAGGCCAAAGACTAGGAATCCTGCGGCAAGTAACTCACCTCCTGACCCCCCAAAGCCTATCCACCATCTACAAGGCACAGGTCCCCCCGGGAAGTGCCTTTAGATATATGCAGGTGAGGGCTTTTGTGAGGCGACACGTGAGGGAATTCCCGTTGCTCCCGGCACAAGAAGTTCAAGATAGGGTGATCTCGGGTGTATGGGTCGGGGAGGGCAAGGTGTCAGAAATACACCAGGAGTTGAAAGAAGAGGAGGAAGCGCTGGTAGAAGAGTTGAAGGGTAAATGGGAGGAGGTGCTGGGGGAGGAGATCGAGGAAGGTCTGTGGGCTGATGCCCTAGGTAGGGTTCATTCCTCCTCCTCGTGTGCCAGGCTCAACCTGATACAATTTAAGGTGGTCCACAGAGCGCACTTGACGGGGGTGAGGTTGAGTAGGTTCTTTGGGGTAGAGGACAGGTGTGGAAGGTGCTCAGGGAGCCCGGCGAACTATGTCCATATGTTTTGGTCATGCTCGGCACTGGAGGGGTTCTGGAGAGGAGTGGCGGGAGCAATATCTCAGGTGGTGAAAGTCTGGGTCAAGCCAAGCTGGGGGCTAGCAATATTTGGAGTAGTGGACGAACCGGGAGTGCAGGAGGCGAAAGAGGCCGGCATTCTGGCCTTTGCGTCCCTAGTAGCCCGGCGAAGGATCTTGCTAATGTGGAAGGAGGCGAAGCCCCCCAGCCTGGATAAATGATATGGCTGGGTTCATAAAGTTGGAGAGGATTAAGTTCGCCTTGAGAGGGTCTGCGCAGGTGTTTTACAGGCGGTGGCAACTGTTCCTGGACTATCTCGCGGAGCGTTAGAGGAAGGTCGGTCAGCAGCAGCAGCAACCTTGGGGGGGGGGGGGGGGTGGAGGGGACGTCCTGGGAGGGGTGGGGGGGGAGAAAACGGGGGGAATGCCTGGGAGGGTGGATGAGCAAGAGATAACATGCAGGGTTGGGGAAACTGGCAAGTACGGGTGAGGGCCAGTGTACAAAGCTGTGTAAATATATCATTTTGCCATGTTTATATATCTTGCTCTGCGCGATTTCTCATTTTTTTTTGTTACGGGGGGGGTGTGCTCATTGTTTGTAAGGGAGAAAAATTGTGTTAAAAAACTTTAATAAATATATATATTTTTTTTAAATACAAGGCACAAGTCAAGAGTGTAATGGAATACTCTCCACTTGCCTGGATGAGTGCAGCTCCAACAACCCAAAAGAAGCTTGACACCATCCAGGACAAAGCAGCCAGCTTGATTCCTACCCTTTCCACAAACATTCAATCCCTCCACCACCAACAAACAGTGGCAGCTGTGTGTACCATCTACAAGATGCACTGCAGGAACTGGCCAAGGTTCCTTAAGCAGCACCTTCCAAACCCATAACCCCTACTATCTAGAAACAAGAGCAGCAGATATCTGGGAACCCCACCACCTGGGGTTTCCCCTCCAAGTCACTCACCACCCAGACTTCGAAATATAATCACCATTTCTTCACTATTGCGGAGTCAAAATTCTGGAACTCCCTCCCGAACAGTACTGTGGATGCACCTGCATCTCTAGTACTGCAGCGGTTCAAGAAGGCAACTCACCACCACCTTCTGAAGGGCATCTAGGGATGGGCAAGAAATACTTGCCTTGCCAGCGATGCCCACATCCTTTTTAAATGTGGATGCTTCAGGTCTTGAAATTCCTCATTGATTCTATGGGGCTCACAGTTCTAACTCTGTGGAACATTGCTCGAACGCTGAGGCAGTGTTGAGACCTGGCTTAATTAGGTTGATTCCACTTCTTGAAGTCACCCACATCGACACATCTTTAATAAAACCCACCTTCTGTTCACTCAACTCAGTTAAGCGCACATATTTCCCCATGGCGGCTGATGTTAATGGCTCTCCCTCTCAGATACTCTCCCCCTTCCTTTCAGAACTGGAACCAACCATCTTCTCAAAATAAACCCCCTTGATCCCTATGTCCTTGCAAACTATCGCCTCATACCCAACCTTGCTTGCCTCTCCAAAGTCCTTGGATATGCTGCCAGCGCCCAAAGGACTGCCCAACTTTCCCATTATTCCATGTTTGAATCCGCTCATTCAGGTTTCTGACCCTGTCACAGTACTGAAACAGTCCTCATCAGACACAGATGACATTTTATTTGACTGTGACCATGGTATACCACGCTTCCTCGTCTTTCTCATTCTGTCTGCAACCCTTGACACATTTGACCACATCCTCTTCCATGCCTTTCCTTCATCCAGCTAGGTGGGACTATCCTTGCCAGGTTCCACTGTTATGTAACTAATCATAACCAGAGTATCACTTGCAATGGTTTCTATTCGCACTTGCGTGGCTTTACCGCTGGTGTCATCCAAGAATCTATCCTTGGCCCCTTCTATTTCTCACCTACGTGCTGCACCTTGGTGAGATCTTACAAAACGTAATCTCAGGTTCCACTTGTACATCAATGACACTCCGCTCTCCCACCATTGCCTCAAAATTGTCAGACTGCTTGTCAACATGTGGTATTGAATGAGTTGATAGCACCTTCTATCGCTTTGTATCAAAGCTTTTATGGATAATTAAGTGGCCTTGATATGTTTGCTACAAGTGCTGCATAAATTCAAGTGCTTATTGTTTACTTATTTGCCCCATACAAGTCAAGTGATGGTTCCACGGAACCCTAAGTTATTCCTGCTCCACAGAAAGGGTACCCGCAGTGCTGTGATTGCCTTGAGGTGAATATACTAGCATAGGTATATCCCCTGCACCAGGGGGTCCAATCCTAGCAGGCGATCTGGACCCTAAAAGGTAAAATAACTGATTTTGTTCCTTACTTAACGTCTGATTGGAACAGTATATTAGTTCAACAGCAGTTCTTTTCCCTGCAGAAGCAAATGAAATGAAATGAAAATCGCTTATTGTCACAAGTAGGCTTCAAATGAAGTTACTGTGAAAAGCCCCTAGTCGCCACATTCCGGCGCCTGTTCAGGGAGGCTGGTACGGGAATTGAACCGTGTTGTTGGCCTGCCTTGGTCCGCTTTCAAAGCCAGCGATTTAGCCCTGTGCTAAACCAGCCCCTTACGATCAAGATTCCACTGGTATGGGTTCAGGTGGGTGGCAGATGTGCATCTCAAGTGGTTCTTGTAACTAGTTGCTTCCTACAGACCCAGAGGGCACTAATGGGTGTGATCCCATTGTAACTGCCGGGATCGCAACCAAAGCATGGGCAGTGTGACACTGGTTTTCATTGAAATGCCTTTCTTTCCCTTCCAGTTATACCTTCCAGCTTGTCCAGGGAAACACCGATATATTCTGGAAATTTCAGCGGTACAACCTAATCGTTGAGTACCATAGCCGGCCAGCTCTGGCTCCACCCTTCATCATCATCAGCCACTTAAACCTTTTCATTCGTGGGATTATTAAGGAACCACAGCACAAGCAGGAGCATTTTGGTAAGTGACCCTCTTACAGATGGGCGAGTTACAGGTCAGAAAGAAAACCCATGTACCCAAGGTATCCACCAACTTGCCAGAGAGCCACTTTTTACCGTAAGACATTGCTGAATGAGAGCGATTAAGTGGATGTGTGAAATTTAAGGGCTGTAGCACAGCTTACAGAAAGGAGTTTAATCTGCAGAGAGGTAGGATTAATCTTGATAATGTTATGATCACTGTGGAGACTAGTCATCCAAAATAACCAACCGCACAAAGTTACCTCAAAAGGAGGAAATCAATGGACAAAGGTTTCACTTTTTCTAACTTGAATAATGAAACAAAAATCAACATAGCAGGAAAGACAGTAAACAAGTGGCAGACATTTAAGGAGGGAGTTCATGACTCAGCAAAAATATTTCCCAGTAAGGAGGAAGGATTCTAAGAGAGGGTTAAACCAACCATGGCAAACGAAGAAATTTAAGGAAAGTGTTAAGAAAAAGCATATAGGAGGCAAAGGTCAGTGATAGCACTGAAGATTGGGATAAATTCAGAATCCAGCAGAGGAGGACTGAAAAGATAATAAAATGAGAAAATAAACGAGGGCAAGCTAGCGAGGCATATAAAAACTGACAATAAGAGCTTCTTGAAGTAAAGGAAGAGAGATCAAAGTGAATGTAGGCCACTTAGAAAATGAATGTGGGGAGATAATTATGGGGAATAGGGAAATGGCAAAGGAATTAAATATATTTTGCATCAATCTTTATGGTGGAAGATACTTTAAACATCCCATTAATACGAAAGAATATGGGGGAGGAATGAAATACCATCCCAATCACTAGAGAAGTGGTATTAGACAACTAATGGGGCTAAAGGCAGATAGGTCTCCTGTACCTGATGGTTTGCAGCCTAGGATCCTAAAAGAAGGAGCTAGAGATAGTGGATGCATTGGTTGCAATTTTCCAAAATTCCTTGGATTCTAGAGAAGTACTGGAGGATTGGAAAACTACCAATGTGACACCCCCATCAAAAAGTAAGGGAGGCAAAAAGTGGGTAAATATAGGCTGATCAGCCAAACATCTATTGGTGGCAAAATGTTGGAATTAATTATTAAGGAAGTAATAGCAAATTTGGAAAATCACAATCTAATCAAGCAGGGTCAGCATGGCTTCCTGAAAGGGAAATCGTGTGACTATTTTATTGCAGTTTTTGGAGGAAGTCTCAGAGTGGATAGAGGAGAACCAGAAGATGTGTTGTATTTGGACTTCCAGAAAGCATTCAACAAGGTACCTCACAAAAGGTTAAGTCATGAGATAAGAGCCTATGATGGATAAAGAATTGGCTAATGGGCAAGAAACAGCGAGTGGGGATAAGGGGTTCTTTGTCAGGTTGGCGACCTGCAACCATTGGGTTCCACAGGGATCAGTGATGGGACCGCAACTGTATACAATATATATTAATGACTTGGAAGAAGGAAGTTAATGTACCGTAGCCACATTTGCAGACAACACAAAAGTAGGTGGAAAGGCAAGTTGTGTGAGGGATACAAACAGGTTGCAAAGAGATAGGTTAAGTGGGCAAAAAGTTGGCAAATGGGAGTATGATTTGGGAAAATGTGAAGCTGTTCATTTTGGAAGGGATGACAAAAGGAAAGTATTATTTCCATTGAGAAAAACTGCAGAAAGCTGCAGCACAAAGGGACCTGGGGGTGCTTGTGCACGAAACACAGAAAGCTAGCATACAGGTAATCAGGAAAGCTAATGGAATGTTTGCCCTTATTTCAAGGGGGTTGGAGTATAAGAGTAGGGAAGTCTTGCTGCAACTGTACAAGTTACTAGTGAGACCACATCTGGAGTACTGTGAGCAGTTTTGGTCCCCTTATTTAAGGAAAGATATTATTTCATTGGAGGGTTCAGAGAAGGTTCACTATGATGATCCCAGGATTGGAGGGATTGTCTTATGGACAAAGATTGGGACTCTACTCATTGGAATTTAGAAGAATGAGAGGTGATCTCATTGAAACATACAGGATTCTTAAGGGCCTTGGCAGGATAAATGCTGAGAGGATGTTTCCCCGCATGGGAGTGTGTAGGACCAGCGGGCATGGTCTCAGAACAAAGGGATGCCAATTTAAGACTAAGATGAGGAGTTTCTTCTTCCCCGAGGGAGTATAGGAACAGGAGTAGGCCATTCAGCCCCTCGAGTCTGTCCCACCATTCAATGAAATCATGGTAATCTGTGACCTAACTCCATATACCTGCCTTTCTCCACACCCCTTAATATCTTTGCATAACAAAAATCTATCTATTACAGCTTTAAATTGACAACTGATCTAGCTTCAACTGCTGTTTGCAGGAGCGAGTATAGCCCCTGGGGCTATACTTATCTCTGTGCCCCAGAGGGATTACCTCAACAGCTTCTCGTTTGGCCAAACCTGTTGTGAACCTCGCCAACGTGATGTCACATTGGTGAAGTATGAATATTTTGTGAGGTGGGGGGGGAGGGGGGAGAGGAATCATGTGGCAAGGGTCCACTAATAACATTTAAATTCATTGAAATCTATTCAAATGAGGTCCACGCCCTTTGTGGATGTCTGTACAGCTATAAAGTTCTCAAAATACATGTTTAGGTACCATAGATGCTTGGAGCCTTTTCTGCAAAGTAAGGAAAGCAGGTAAATAAAACCTTTAAAACAGTATATTAGAGAAACGCTAGTAGAGGTTGTTCAACACACAAGGAGGCTATTCAGTCTCTCATATCTTTACAATAATAATAATTTTTGTTAGTGTCACAAGTAGGCTTACATTAACACTGCAATGAAATTACTATGAAAATCCCCCAGTCGGCACATTGTGGTGCCTGTTCGGGTACACAGAGGGAGAATTCCGAATGTCCATTCACACAAGCGTGTTTTTCGGAATTTGTGGGGAGGAAACCCACGCAGACACAGGGAGAACGTGCACACTCCGCAGTGACCCAAGCCGGGAATCGAACCTCGGACCCTGGCGCTGTGGAACGTGCAGACCCCGCACAGTGACTCAAGCTGGGAATTGAACCTGGGATCCTGCCGCTGTGAAGCAACAGCGCTAACCGCTGTGTTACTGTGCCACCCATCTCTTTGAAATGAGTCCCACTTATCCATGAAACGGCAGGTTCGTCGGTTTTTCAAAAAAATGTTTTCAGCTTTTATATAGTTTAAGCTGTTAAATAAACCAGTCATCAAAGCATTCAGGTGATGGAAAATAGGTAAGGGATAGACTTTTCATAGCGGACGCTACAGAAATGAGTTGAATGGCTATTTATTCCTGATTTTGCAGAAATTCTACCAATGCTATGGTGGGTGATTGGAAGAAACCCCATGGAAATTCTGTCTCTAAATTTTTCTTGGTAGTCTTTTCTGGAGTCGCTTTGGGGCTACTACTGTACCTCTGTCACATTATTTAGGTAAACTAATGTAACAACCGTAGGCAATAGCACCAGTGGGGTTCCATTATTGATTTGCTTCTGATAGCCGTAGCCAGTTCTGCATCGATTCTTAATCTGTTCATAAGGAATAGGCTCATCATCATGGACTTAACTTCATAACTTCCTCCGGGTGCTCCGGTTTCCTCCCACAAGTCCCGAAAGACGTCCTGGTTAGGTGAATTGGACATTCTGAATTCTCCCTCCGTGTACCTGAACAGGCGCCGGACTGTGGAGACAAGGGGATTTTCACAGTAACTTCATTGCAGTATTAATGTTGGCCTACTTGTGACAATAATAAAGATTATTATTAAATGGATTTTTGAGCAAGTGGAACAGGTTTTCTCCAAGATCTGCTTTCACTTCCATTTCAGTCCAATTTCTCTTTAGTTGGATGTTGGCCCTCAAACCATTATCTTTGAGTTGAGACGTTCCACAAGAGGTGTGCGTGTGGTGCGGAGAAACGGAATTGAAATTAGATGGAAGGAGTTTGGTTTTAACTTTAGCACAGAAATTACTATAGAAATCCCCATTAAAGGGAATTGGGATTTGTTTTTTTTGTATTTCTTCTAGAAAAACACTTACCAGAGGCCTTGGACCAGAAACTCAGGATCTGGGAATCTGTGCAGAAAGAGAATTATCTAGCTAGTTTGGAAAAGGGAAAGAGAGAGAGCAGCACTGAAAGATTGAAGAAAACCTCCACCAAGTAAGTATTTGGAGTGAAAACTTGACTTTGTCATATAAGCACTGTCAACAGTGGACCGATATCCTGGTCTGCTGTTTCTTTGTCATCATTGATCAAAACCGTGGAACTTAACACCATCATGAGACCACCAGCAGTACAAGAACAGTAGCAGTTTAAGGATGGTAGTAAATGCAATCTCACCAGCATTGGTTCAAATCTGTTGAATAAACCAAAAACAGTGTTGTCTCCAAGAATTAAAAGCTGGAAGAGCGCCATTCTGTTGAGGTGCTCTTCAAGCAATAGGGTCAGAAAAAAAAATTCTCACCATCATTATTAGAAGATTCCTGTCTCCCATGTCCAAAATGATTGCTGCAGCTTTTTCTTTTGAAGCATTTACAATTTTGAAAACGGCTCACCTTTATATTTAGCATTCTTTAAGTCTCACATTACTATTAACACTTCCCCAAATAGATTCTTCACAAGATTACTGGGGGGGGGGGGGGGGGGGGGGTTATTAAGATAAGGTACATGAGGAAGTCCACTTGGCTATTCTATCTAGTAGCCTCTAACGGTCTTGCTCATGTTAGCAAGGACACCGGGTATCTTTCTTCTCTTCAAAATAAGAGCCATGTTATCTTTTAAACCCAGCTGGGGATGGGGCCTCACTTTCATATCTCCAATAGGTGGCATCTCCAACATTGCAGATAGGACAGATGTTTGTATTTTTTCCCCCGTGTTGCCATACTGTCTATATGTGCCATTCCTGATTAATTTTTCAAGTTGATTTTCCCCAGTTTATTTTCATCCTGTTAAAATCGGCTATTTTCACATTTACCCTAATTTCTTCTCAATCTGTACCTTTAACCTTCTTTCAAAATTAAAATCCAAAGCTAAAATTTAACTCACTGAAATCCCAAGTCCAGTGTTTCATCATAACTCAATCCCCAGACCACTAATGGTCAGTCAGCATCAGCCGGTTACAGTTCAATATTATATTATTTTGTGTGCGTAAAAAGTTTCCTCAGCTTGTTAAGTAGCATTATTAGACATTGCTCCTCTGCAATTTTCTTTGCTCCATTCTTATTGGCTTGGACTTTGTTGTCAGAAGCAAACAAATGATGCTCACAATGCATAACCTTTAATAGCTGCCCAGAGATTTTTGAGTGGGCTTTTACATGGCAACATGCTGTAAATTAAAGAACCATTTCAGTGCCCTCAACAAGGGTTTTGGGAGCTGTGTGAGCAGGCCTAGCAACAGCGCCTCTTCAATACATTCCATGAGGTGACTGTGTGGAGTTTGTACACTCTCCCCACGCAGTCACCATAAATGCCAGTTACCCCTTAATGGTTTGTTAAATCTTAGTCATTGCAAAGCAAGCTCCCTGGCACTAGATTTCCTGCTTCGTGTCTGCGCGAGTTTCTTCTGGGTCCTCCAGTTTCCTCCCACAGTCCGAAGATGTGCAGGTTAGGTGGATTGGCCATGCTAAATTGCTCCTTTGGTGTCCAAAAAAGATGTTGGTTAAGTTAAGTGGTTATTGGGATATGGCGGGGAGTGAGCTTGAGTGGAATAGTCTTTCAGAGATGGGAAAATGTCCATCTCCTGCACTGCAGGGACTCTATGATACGATCAAGGTCTAACTTTTTCTGGCATGTTTAATAGGTATCCAGTGGGTATATCAATTTCATGTCTCTCAGAGAGGTGCAGGCCAACCCCAACAGCAACTTCTTAACTTATGTGTTCAACTGCACATATGGATACCAGAAGTTGGAGTTTGATTTACTTTTTAATAACATCAAGCACTGATAACCTAGATCTGGTTATTCTAACGCATTCTTTCCCAGGATGTCAAGACTGTGGCCCATCTTTACCAGTTTGTCTTTTCTCTTGCAATCTACACATTTTTAAAATAATCTGATCCGCCTTGCCTTCCTCATTTGAACACTGGTGTTACTGAAAGGTCTGGATCCTATACCTAGATTTTTAACAGTCAAAAGGCAAATCAGAAAAGACAAAATCTGAACCAGTGCAATGTCGAACATCTGGGGCGAGATTCTCCGACCCCCCCCGCCGGGTCGGAGAATCGCCGGGGGCTGGCGTGAATCCTGCCCCCGCCGGTTGCCGAAGTCTCCGGCACCGGAGATTCGGCGGGGGCTGGAATCGCGCCGCGCCGGTTGGCGGCCCCCCCCCCCCCCGCGCGATTCTCCGGCCCGGATGGGCCGAAGTCCCGCCGGCGTAAATTAAACCACCTACCTTACCGGCGGGACAAGGCGGCGCGGGCGGGCTCCGGGGTCCTGAGGGGGACGCGGGGCAATCTGGCCCCGGGGGTGCCCCCACGGTGGCCTGGCCCGCGATCGGGGCCCACCGATCCGCGGGCGGGCCTGTGCCGTGGGGGCACTCTTTCCCTTCCGCCTCCGCCACGGTCTCCACCATGGCGGAGGCAGAAGAGACTCCCTCCACTGCGCATGCGTAGGAAGCTGTCAGCGGCCACTGACGCTCCCGCGCATGCGCCGCCCAGAGATGTCATTTCCGCGCCAGCTGGCGGGGCACCAAAGGCCTTTTCTGCCAGCTGGCGGGGCAGAAATTCGTCCGGCGCCGACCTAGCCCCTCAATGTTGGGGCTCGGCCCCCAAAGATGCGGAGCATTCCGCACCTTTGGGGCGGCGCATGCCCGTCTGAATGTGCGCCGTTTTGGGCGCCAGTCGACGGACATCGCGCCGTTTCCGGAGAATTTCGCCCCTGATCACAATGTGCAAAGTATTGTATGTGGGTGTAGCATTTGTGCACATCTTATCTAGCACATGGAAGTTTGCTTGCACCACATGAATAGGATACAATAATAAATAGCATGTAATAAATGACAATGGAACTGACATGCACAAATCAACTGCATCGTGTCTAACGAAGGCCAATTATTAATTTATGTTCAAACAATATGTTTCCATAATTTAAACTTACAGGTTCCAGAACATTCTAGAAGCTACAGGAAATGTATTGCTTAATTAACCAATTGATCAATTTAAGCTAATTTCTGTTCACAAATAGAAACAAACTTTTAGGAGCTAGGTGGCAAGTACAGCATCTTCAAATTGGTTTCTGGAATTTGTTCAAATAATTTTGCACAGGTCATAGCTGGAGACTACCCCATTTCCTGAGTTGTCCTGTGTGCCAGTATATGGCTAATTACACCCAGCCTCAACTTAAATGGCACCTATTTAATCATAGCAGAGATCAAAATCTAATGATTTAATTATACGGTTTGTTCCGATTAGGGTGGATTCATTGTCAAAATCAATCAACAGGCTTCAAGAACAGGAAAAACGTCTCATAACCCTCGAGACAAGGGTAGGTCAAAACTGATCCTGATTTCATAGCATGCCCTACCAGAGCTTTATTTGTGATCATTTGAATATCGTGATGGTAACTGTCAGGTTTGGGAGTTGTGGCTATATTTTAAACTTGGTACAGTGACACAAATGCAACTCACTGGAGCTGCAACAATGTTGAGGAAGACTGCTCCTTACCACTACCTTCATGGAAATATAAATAACATTTACATGGGAGATGGGAAGGAAACGTTTAACAACACAAAAATATAATATCACTGCAAAGAGGATGTGTACATTATTTTGTCTACGACAGTCAACCACCTAACTGACCAAACAAAACATGCACAAAGCACATCAGTATTTTGCCTGTTTTGAAAATGAGTAAAGCATTTAGTGGAACAAAGCATTAAAGTAGTAGAAGATCTGGCACTGCTGTATGCTGGGCCTGGTACTGTACTGGGATGTGTCATCACAGATAATATACTAGGCCTTTGATGGTATGGTACTAGACTGAAAATATCAAACCGCTACCAAGCCAGCCAGAATATGCTAGTTCCAATTCGATGATAAACATTTGTTCAGAGCCAACTATATTAATTATGACCAATGTGACATCAAACTGATATGCCAGATACTGGTTACACATTCAATATGCCTGGTCCCATAGTTGGAATTTCCCGACAGGTTGCTAGTCTGTCCCCCACCTTAGTTGAAGGTGCTTTGTGGTTTCAGTTCTATAATCAAAATGCAGGCGGATGGGGGGGTTTAAACTAATGCAGCAGGGGCATGGGAACCTGGATTGTAGTTTTAGGGTAAGGGAGAATGAGAGTATAGAGGTCAGGAGCACAGATTTGATGTCGCAGGAGGGGGCCAGTGTTCAGGTAGGTGGTTTGAAGTGTGTCTACTTCAATGCCAGGAGTATACGAAATAAGGTAGGGGAACTGGCAGCATGGGTTGGTACCTGGGACTTCGATGTTGTGGCCATTTCGGAGACATGGATAGAGCAGGGACAGGAATGGATGTTGCAGGTTCCGGGGTTTAGGTGTTTTAGTAAGCTCAGAAAAGGAGGCAAAAGAGGGGGAGGTGTGGCGCTGCTAGTCAAGAGCAGTATTACGGTGGCGGAGAGGATGCTAGATGGGGACTCATCTTCCGAGGAAGTATGGGCTGAGGTTAGAAACATGAAAGGAGAGGTCACACTGTTGGGAGTCTTCTATAGGCCTCCAAATAGTTCTAGGGATGTAGAGGAAAGGATGGCGAGGATGATCCTTGATAAGAGCGAAAGTAACAGGGTAGTTATTATGGGAGACTTTAACTTTCCAAATATTGACTGGAAAAGATATAGTTCGAGTACATTAGATGGGTGGATTTTTGTACAGTGTGTGCAGGAGGGTTTCCTGACATAATATGTTGACAGGCCAACAAGAGGCGAGGCCACGTTGGATTTGGTTTTGGGTAATGAACCAGGCCAGGTGTTGGATTTGGAGGTAGGAGAGCACTTTGGGGACAGTGACCACAATTCGGTGACGTTTACGTTAATGATGGAAAGGGATAAGTATACACCGCAGGGCAAGAGTTATAGCTGGGGGAAGGGCAAATATGATGCCATTAGACGTGACTTGGGGGGGATAAGGTGGAGAAGTAGGCTGCAAGTGTTGGGTACACTGGATAAGTGGAGCTTGTTCAAGGATCAGCTATTGCGTGTTCTTGATAAGTATGTACAGGTCAGGCAGGGAGGAAGGCGTTGAGCGAGGGAACCGTGGTTTACCAAAGAAGTGGAATCTCTTGTTAAGAGGAAGAAGGAGGCCTATGTGAAGATGAGGTGTGAAGTTTCAGTTGGGGCGATGGATAGTTACAAGGTAGCGAGGAAGGATCTAAAGAGAGAGCTAAGACGAGCAAGGAGGGGACATGAGAAGTATTTGGCAGGTAGGATCAAGGAAAACCCAAAAGCTTTCTATAGGTATGTCAGGAATAAGCGAATGACTAGGGAAAAAGTAGGACCAGTCAAGGACAGGGATGGGAAGTTGTGTGTGGAGTCTGAAGAGATAGGCGAGATACTAAATGAATATTTTTCGGCAGTATTCACTCAGGAAAAAGATAATGTTGTGGAGGAGAATGCTGAGACCCAGGCTAATAGAATAGATGGCATTGAGGTACGTAGGGAAGAGGTGTTGGCAATTCTGGACAGGCTGAAAATAGATAAGTCCCTGGGTCCTGATGGGATTTATCCTAGGATTCTCTGGGAGGCCAGGGAAGAGATTGCTGGACCTTTGGCTTTGATTTTTATGTCATCATTGGCTACAGGAATAGTGCCAGAGGACTGGAGGATAGCAAATGTGGTCCCTTTGTTCAAAAAGGGAGCAGAGACAACCCCGGCAACTGTAGACCGGTGAGCCTCACATCTGTAGTGGGTAGAGTCTTGGAGGGGATTATAAGAGACAAGATTTACAATCATCTAGATAGGAATAATATGATCAGGGATAGTCAGCATGGCTTTGTGAAGGGTAGGTCATGCCTCACAAACCTTATTGAGTTCTTTGAGAAGGTGACTGAACAGGTAGACGAGGGTAGAGCAGTTGATGTGGTGTATATGGATTTCAGCAAAGCGTTTGATAAGGTTCCCCACGGTAGGCTATTGCAGAAAATACGGAGGCTGGGGATTGAGGGTGATTTAGAGATGTGGATCAGAAATTGGCTAGCTGAAAGAAGACAGAGGGTGGTGGTTGATGGGAAATGTTCAGAATGGAGTTCAGTTACAAGTGGAGTACCACAAGGATCTGTTCTGGGGCCGTTGCTGTTTGTCATTTTTATCAATGACCTAGAGGAAGGCGCAGAAGGGTGGGTGAGTAAATTTGCAGACGATACTAAAGTCGGTGGTGTTGTCGATAGTGTGGAAGGATGTAGCAGGTTACAGAGGGATATAGATAAGCTGCAGAGCTGGGCTGAGAGGTGGCAAATGGAGTTTAATGTAGAGAAGTGTGAGGTGATTCACTTTGGAAGGAATAACAGGAATGCAGAATATTTGGCTAATGGTAAAGTTCTTGGAAGTGTGGATGAGCATAGGGATCTAGGTGTCCATGTACATAGATCCCTGAAAGTTGCCACCCAGGTTGATAGGGTTGTGAAGAAGGCCTATGGAGTGTTGGCCTTTATTGCTAGAGGGATTGAGTTCCGGAGTCGGGAGGTCATGTTGCAGCTGTACAGAACTCTGGTACGGCCGCATTTGGAGTATTGCGTACAGTTCTGGTCACCGCATTATAGGAAGGACGTGGAGGCTTTGGAGCAGGTGCAGAGGAGATTTACCAGGATGTTGCCTGGTATGGAGGGAAAATCTTATGAGGAAAGGCTGATGGACTTGAGGTTGTTTTCGTTGGAGAGAAGAAGGTTAAGAGGAGACTTAATAGAGGCATACAAAATGATCAGGGGGTTGGATAGGGTGGACAGTGAGAGCCTTCTCCCGCGGATGGAAATGGCTGGCACGAGGGGACATAGCTTTAAACTGAGGGGTAATAGATATAGGACAGAGGTAGGTTCTTTACGCAAAGAGTAGTGAGGCCGTGGAATGCCCTACCTGCTACAGTAGTGAACTCACCAACATTGAGGGCATTTAAAAGTTTATTGGATAAACATATGGATGATAATGGCATAGTGTAGGTTAGATGGCTTTTGTTTCGGTGCAACATCGTGGGCCGAAGGGCCTGTACTGTGCTGTATCATTCTATGTTCTATGTCCAATTGTTTCATTTTGATACCTGCACCAATTTTTAAATGAAACTTGAAAAAGGAAGCTGCACTTCCCTAGTTCAGTTCTTGCTGTTTTTACAGATGACATACTGCAGTGATGTTCTATCCTGGATGATCGAATCCTTTACTCAACACAACCTGCATTGTAACAGACCTCCTCCAACATACACAGGTACTCTTACTTTCTCTCAACTCAGCTTGGTAGCATACTGGACTACTGATCTGGAGACTAGAGTTCAAATCTCACCACAGCAGCTGTTGTCAACTTGGGACGCGAATTGCATGCAGGCCAGATAGGGAGTTGTGTGAGGTATGTTCCCTTAAGGATGCAAGTGAGCTAAAGCTTTTTTAAAAAGACAATGTCAGCTTTCATGGTTATTTTCCTCACCTTAGCCCACAGAACACCAGTTTATTGAATTCATTTTCACAATTTGCAATGAGTTCCAGCTTGCTGATCTAATAACAATGGCCACTTTTGCTAAAAATTCTGTACAGATACAAGTTTGTTGCTAATACAAGTCACATGACCGAAATTCTCTGCATGCCCTTGCATAAAGAAAATACAAACCAGACTGCTTGTAATCCAAAGAGAAGCTGAAAGAAAAATGTCCATTTTCAAATGAAACTATCATAATTTCAATGCACTGACCAAATTCATTTGAAAGTTAACGGAGCCCGTGAGAGTGTTGGATTCAGCAGGTACGTTACAAATCCACCAAAACGGCCTTCAGACTCTGGGCTAGTGATGCTGCTCAGAGACCTATGAACAGAGCATTTTTCATTTATCCATGATTCAAAGCTCAATTCAAAGCCTGCACATAGAGTTCACACAGTATTTGTCTCAGCTGGTGTCATTCTTAGTAAATCACATGGGTTATTTGCCATCAAGCTTTCCCAAATACATGTGGTTAGGCAGTATCCATTTAAGACAAATATTTAACTTCCATCAGTGGCCATTCAAAATTCAATAATGGCGTGCCATTGCATAATTATGGTGCCAGCTCAGGAAGACACAAACACACAGGGGTTGCTAAATGAAACAAAGCAGATCTCCACTGTTCACCTTCTATTTTGTAGTTGCACAATAAATGGCGAGGGAAATTGCAAATGCACTCGTGATAATTTACCAAAATTCACTAGACTCTGGGGTGGTCCCGGCGGATTGGAAATTAGCAAACGTGACACCACTGTTTTAAAAAGGAGGTAGGCAGAAAGCGGGTAATTATAGGCCAGTGAGCTTAACTTCGGTAGTAGGGAAGATGCTGGAATCTATCATCAAGGAAGAAATAGTGAGGCATCTGGATGGAAATTGTCCCATTGGGCAGACGCAGCATGGGTTCATAAAGGGCAGGTCGTGCCTAACTAATTCAGTGGAATTTTTTGAGGACATTACCAGTGCAGTAGATAACGCGGAGCCAATGGATGTGGTATATCTGGATTTCCAGAAAGCCTTTGACAAGGTGCCACACAAAAGGTTGCTGCATAAGATGAAGGTGCATGGCATTATGGGGAAAGTAGTAGCATGGATAGAGGATTGATTAATTAATAGAAAGCAAAGAGTGGGAAATAATGGGTGTTTCTCTGGTTGGCAATCAGTAGCTAGTGGTGTCCCTCAGGCATCAGTGTTGGGCCCACAATTGTTCACAATTTACACAGATGATTTGGAGTTGGGGACCAAGGGCAATGTGTCCAAGTTTGCAGACGACACTAAGATGAGTGGTAAAGCAAAAAGTGCAGAGGATATTGGAAGTCTACAGAGGGATTTGGATAGGCTAAGTGAATGGGCTAGGGTCTGGCAGATGGAATACAATGTTGACAAATGTGAGATTATCCATTTTGGTAGGAATATCAGCAAAAGGGATTATTATTTAAATGATGAAATATTAAAACATGCTGCTGTGCAGAGAGACCTGGGTGTGCTAGTGCATGAGTCGCAAAATGTTGGTTTACAGGTGCAACAGGTGTTAAGAAGGCAAATGGAATTTTGTCCTTCATTGCTAGAGGGATGGAGTTTAAGACTAGGGAGGTTATGCTGCAATTGTATACGGTGTTAGTGAGGCCACACCTGGAGTATTGTGTTCAGTTTTGGTCTCCTTACTTGAGAAAGGACGTACTGGCACTGGAGGGTGTGCAGAGGAGATTCACTAGGTTAATCCCAGAGCTGAAGGGGCTGGATTACGAGGAGAGGTTGAGTAGACTGGGATTGTACTCGTTGGAATTTAGAAGGATGAGGGGGGATCTTATAGAAACATATAAAATTATGAAGGGAATAGATAGGATAGATGCGGGCAGGTTGTTTCCACTGGCGGGTGAAAGGAGAACTAGGGGGCATAGCCTCAAAATAAGGGGAAGTAGATTTAGGACTGAGTTTAGGAGGAACTTCTTCACCCAAAGGGTTATGAATCTATGGAATTCCTTGCCCAGTGAAGCAGTAGAGGCTCCTTCATTAAATGTTTTTAAGATAAAGATAGATAGTTTTTTGAAGAATAAAGGGATTAAGGGTTATGATGTTCGGGACGGAAAGTGGAGCTGAGTCCACAAAAGATCAGCCATGATCTCATTGAATGGTGGAGCAGGCTTGAGGGGCCAGATGGCCTACTCCTGCTCCTTGTTCTTATGTTATGTAAAACAGTAATTACGTGTTTGGCTAATCATAGAAACTGAACCCCGATTGGTCTGTGACAGATCCAGATATGATGCAACGAATAGCCTGGAGTAGGAGAGGTTTGGGAATGCAAAAGTCAAATGGTCCTCCCAATCATGCTGTACTTTACCACATGTCATGTTTCAAAGCATTCATAATATATCAATGAATCAATGCCAACTGCTTCCACCGTCTCCACGGCTACGTGACACTCATTGTCAAAGGCCAAATTTTAACAATTTGCCAATGCAGCAGAAGGTCTCGTGCTCATGGATCCTACCCACAGCAAAGGCAGAAAGTGGACTTGGGGGGATTCCAGCTCTGTGATGTTGGACATAAAAACTGCTGTTTTTAAAACTTTTTTTGGCAGACATTATGTGCTTCAAATGTAACAGAGTTTGGATGGCTTTGCGGACATACAAATCACGCTGCTTCCAGTAATACAGTTTGAATACACAAGTATTCGAGGCTGTATTTTTAATATTCCACATACTGCAGGTAAAATATGTAACGTCACATTTCTGATGCTGTGTAGGTCATAAGCTGTACATGTATGTTTGAATTGAACTATTTACATAGTGGGCAACAGTTTCATGAACACATCATTCAGGCTGCATGGCAGTGACCAGGGAAAATAGATTAAAATACTTTAAAAACTTGGTACATTAACTATATTTCTCCCACTACCATAGATGCTTCAATTCCAGTCTGCAAAAAACAGCCACAAAATGAACCACCTGCAGATGACTCTCCAGGGGACAAGACTGCCATGGCCATACAGTACATTGATGACTAGCTTCAAGATAAGCCACATTACACCCCAGTACTGAGCAACATAATGGAGAAATGTTTCACCGACATGCATCTTTCTATGCTCTGTGCCATTTTCTGGTGAAAGATTGAAAGCTCGGCACAAGCTCTGGAATTTTAATTCCAGAGGAAATAGCGTGTAGCAACTTTTTTTTTTAAATGGGGGAGAGAAAGAAAGTGACAGTCTTACTAAACATAAACAAAACAAAAACTTTCACTGATTCAGTGATTATTAGAATAGTATTTCTCTTATGCACTATTTAATTTGTATTAAACTGAAGCTGCATGGATTTACATACAAGTTAACCTCGAACCAGCACATTATCAGCTGAAGAGAAATTTTGCTCCCAGTGCTTTGGACCGAATTTTAAACATCTACACAATGGTTTGCTCCACTGAAGAATTTGAGTACCTAATCTTACACTGTAGGGTAGCACTCGGAGTGTTGTTTTAGCAGATTTCCATCCTGAAGACGAGACGACATTAAATTTAAGTTCAAAGATCCTTGGTGGTTCTTCTGGTGTCTGCCCAAAATACTTTCCTTCAACCAACCAAATTGATCATCAATCTCAGGGTTATTTGCGGGACCTTGCTGTATATAATTGTACACATTTGTATTTGCCTACATAGATATGTTACTGCACTTCACATTCATTCTGTGAAGTACTTTGAAAATCAGGTAGGATAGATTGCCATGTCATTTTATGGAACATGAATAAAGGTTAAACTATCTCAACCAGCAGATTACTGCCCAAGCAGGTGATGAATAGCTACCCATCCTACCAAAATACAAGCCTTTAACATGTGTGAGTAAATCTAGGATTTGTATTTAGCTATGTTCTTTAATGGGATAAGGTAGTTTTAATATTTCACATCGATTCACTATCGGTCAAGAGTACAATATGAGCCTTAATTTACCTTTAGTTTGTATAAATGATGTAACGTACATCTTGTTTTATTAGTCATAATCTAGACACTCATTTGATCAAGCCAACATCAAGGATAGACTGTCCATTAACTTTGATATCACTTCATCGCACCCTGATCCTTTACTGTTAAAATACCAATTAGCACCAAGGTGCATTTGAATATCGATGGTTGGAGATTTGTGGACTGATTTTCTGTTGCACTTGATTTAAGGTTTGAGGAGGGAAACAGTCCAAGGACACTTTCCCCTCATGTGTAACAAACTAACCAGATTTGCAGTTATAAAACAACCATGTATGTGACACTGCCAAACATGTTTGCAATTGTTTTTGAAATAAAGTGTTCTCGCGTAGAGATGTCATCTTTCACCATACACACTGGGTATTGAAAATTACTTTTGCAGGTTATTAGATAGGCGTGCTACAATCTTTTCAAGCATTCCTGCAATTTGAAGCCTTCTTTAAAGATTATTTTAATTATGTTGTTCCAGCGATTTCCTGGTTGTATATTAGTTCTGATATAATACACCAAAGTAAGTTGCACACTTTTGTGAGCCTATTCCTACCTTCAAAATGATAAAGGATGGTATGGACTGTTGAAAAGCCTTACTGCCATATCTTCCCATCATTCACCTCCCTAACACCTCTCAGAAACCAAGTCTTTCATAATTTCCATTTTTGAACACTTTGGTCACTAGCCACATTTTCAATAAGTCATTTTGGGAACAGAAAAGCAGATGCGTTCCATTGCAGGCAACAGCTCCAGACTTTGGAGAAGGTCAGGAAAAAATAATTTCCGGGTTGGGAATGTGATCTGGTTTGCAAAACATTCCAAAAAGCATCAACAATATTGCTTATTAATGATTGAGCCGAAGATATATGTGCTTCTGTCTGCTCTCATAATCCAAGGGACCACTTTGCATTATTTTATATAATTATAGATCATGAATAAAAGTCATGCTATCTCGACCAGCATTATTTGGTAAAATGCCATGGTAGTTTACATTTCAATACATTTCATGATGCAGTTATTGCCACTTAGGAGTAGATATAGTCAAGTGAATGATGAGTAGCAGAGAAAACTACTGAGCAGATACCAAGATTGCGTAGGATCATGGAAATGCTATTCCAAGTAACCTATTTGATTTACCATGAATGTAGGATTTAAGGTGCACTGCAGTTTGCTTTAATGATGAGTAGAAGACAACAGAGGTTCTATCCAACCGTCTGCAGAGATTAGATCAAGTGCATGCGCATAACCTTAGGAAGGAATGAACTTCATGTTTTTTCGCATTCCATTTCAGACTTTCTGATTATATCTCAGTTCCTACAGCTAATTAAAATGAAGAGTTTCTGATTTTAATAAGCTGCCACCATACAGATATTTGCCTGTGTACATGAACACTTGCCCCCTCACTCCACTCTGGATCAGAAATGTATTTGAAATAATACCAGAATCCATTTCGTAAAAAGGATTACATTACCATGGTACTTACTAATTTCAACAATCTTGTTTACAGGCCAACAAAAGGAATATGTAACATGCAAAGAATTCACAGGGTATTGCAAATGGCTTCCCTAACTGAACACAGAACCAAAAATAGGCTGGATGAGAAAATCTTCAGTCTTATTGTTGCATGTTACTGCTCTAAAAGCAGAGAAGCCTGCATTTCATCTCCAAATATGGTAGATAAAAATTCAGCTGACATCTATTTAAAAGGAACGCTCAGCCCAAGTTACATTGTGGAATGAAAAATGGGTGATCTATGACCACAAATTGTGCCCACGAATTAAGGCACAAAATTGTTAGCTCTCCATGAAGTACACATTGCAATGGCCTATGCACAGAAGTAAAATAAAGCTGTCTGAACAGAACTGCATTTAACAATTTTACTGCAGCCAGCTTCTGATAAGAGATCTGTGCCAAAAGACAGAGAAAGAAGCCATTCAGCCCAACCAGTCTGTATCAGTGTCTACCCGCCATGACAAAAGCACTGTTCACATTTACTGACCCTGGTCCAATATCCTTTCCAAACTAGAACATTGACAAGATTCAGCCTCTCACAAGTCTGGAAGTGAACATCACAATTTCACAACTCCATGCAGGGGTTTCACCACCCATTTATTTTGGCTCTTTTACATTTAACCTTGTACCTATGATCTCTTGGTGAAAGACCCCATTCTTCTCCTTTTCATCCAACCTCACACTTCCTTTATTTTAAATATTTCAATCGTACCACATAATCGGAAATGAAAACAAAAATGCTGGAAATACTCAACATGTCTGGTAGCATCTGTGGTGAGAAACCATTAAAATTTCAGTTGATGACTCTATGAGAAATGCAAGCAGAGATGTAACAGCTTTTAAGCAAGGCAGAGAAAAAGGGAGGAAAGGGCAAAAGAAAAGGTCTGTGATGGGGTGGAAGGCAGTAGAGATTAAAGGACAAAAAAGCTGATGGCTCAAGGCAAGAAGAGAAGGCAATGGACAAGGGACAAAAACAAAAGATCTGTCCAGAGAAGGTGTAAATAGAAAATAGGAGACCGATTATCCACAACTGCTGAATTCAAAAATTGGGCCAAATTACATGATTAAATTATTCAACTCAATGGAATCCAGAAATGTGAAAAAGTTCCTAGTTGAAAGATTAGGTGCATTGAACTTGGATGCCGGTGGATTCAAGGATGAGGAGAAAAACAACCGTATCCTATTTCTGAGAGGGAGCAAGTGATGTGAGAGCAGAAATGTAGGAAATGGGGTGGGCATAATCAAAAGGCTGTCAACCATGCAGAGGGCAATCCTTGATTGAGGAAAAATGGAAGACATATTAGAAGCACTGGTATGGAAGGGTGCATCTTCAGAACAAGACGACAGGCAGAGACAGATAAATTGGGAGGATAAACCAGAGTCCTCACAGGAAGTATAATATGTGAAATATCATACCCTGTGAAGGCATGCAAAATTCATAATCTTTAGATGAAATTTCTTCAGTGTGGACTCTTGAAGAAACATGGCATAATGAATTGACACTGTTTCTAGACAGACAAGGATGAACTCATGTTTGAACATGCTTCTGGAAAGTCACTAAATGTACATGTCCATGGATGGAGACCCCTCCTTTGAAAAAGCATTCTCGATATCCAGATATGCAAAATTTACAGTTCCTATTGCCTGAATATTTACCAAAACTCAAATATAATAGCTCTCTCCTTCCAACTGCAAACTCAAAACTTAGAGACGAATGAAGAAGCTAATTTATCACAAGCAGGTATGAACAGCCGTTGCTCATCCACCATTGTGTAGCAATTGTTTCTAATTTTGAATCACGTGGACAATAGAAGTATGATCTGGAGACCAACCGGGTAGAGGAGGAACCATTCCTCCAGCAAGATGACAGAACCCTGCCTAATAAGTTAACCAAGGCAGTGACAAGAGGGGCTAATTTGTTCCCATCTACAATAAGAGTGCATCTCTTTTTCTAGATGCTTGTGCACAGCTTTGTCTGAAAGCCCAGAGAGCTACAATCTCCATTCACCTTCAAAGAACCACAAGACAGGACCCCATCCAGGTCTGCAATGAGGTTCATTTTGAAGGACTCATTTAAGCACACACTTTGTTTTCTTGCTATTCCATTAACAACCTAAGCACACACCTTATATTTTCTTGTTGTACATGTCAGCATTTGAGGGAGTGTTTTGTTGCATTAACATTTTGGGGTATTGTGCGAATAAACGTTTATTTTTTCTTCTGATACAAGCTTACCAGAATTCCTGTTTTGTGTCCATTATTAAGTCACAACATCCAAAAGGAGTTTAAAACCTCTCCCTTTAAAAATATATATCATTTGCAAACAACCAAGAGGTGAGGGAATAGGGGTAAAGCTAACCCACCATCTCTCCCTGTAACAGGAAAAACAATCAAAGTAGCTGTGGGAGTCAGTTGGTTTATCGTGAACATCGGTAGTCTATCCCGAGAAAGAGAAGTTGCTGAATCATTGAATGCATAAAGCACGGAATGAGGCCAATCAGCCCATCATGTCCATGCTAGCTCTTAAGAGCCACTAACCTAGTTCCACACCTCCACCATTTACCAAAAGCCTTGCCATTTTTCCCCCTCTCCAGGTGGTTATTCAAGTCCCTTTAAAAAACAAGATTGAGGAATTGGACATTCAGAGGGGGACCAGGTTAAGAGAGGATAGAAATTGGAAGCAAAATCAGTGACATTTTTCAAATCAGAGCAGGAGGTGGCATTAATATAGGCATCAAAAAAGGCCAGAGTAGAAGTGAACATACCACAAAAAGAGCTAGCATCCATACAGATTTCCATAGCAACACGGGGCGGCATGGTGGTTAGCACTGCTGCCTCACAGCGCCAGGAACCCAAGTTCGATTCCGATCTCGAGCGACTGTCTGTGCGAAGTTTGCACTTTCTCCCAGTGTCTGTGAGGGTTTCCTCCTACAGTCCAAAGATGTGCAGGTTGGGTGGATTAACCATGCTAAATTGGCCCTAGATGGGGTTACGGGGATAGTGTGGGGTTTGGGCCGAGGTAGGGCGGCGTTTCAGCGGGTCGGTGCAGACCCGATGGGCCGAATGGCCTCCTTCTGCACTGTAGAGATTCTGTGAACACCTTCCATTTTGAGGAAGTAAGTGGAACTGAAGGAGCTGTTGTTCAAAGTTAGAACAAGGTGAGAGAGTGGTGGTGGACGGGTACTGGTTGGGCCTCTGCTCAAGGTAGAAGGGGAGAGTTCTCAGACCATCCTAGTGAAGGATGGAAGTATAGAGAGATTGGTTGCCCATGGTGTGAAGCGAAGTGTTAAGAGACAGGAAACTGGAGACTGTTAAAGTGCCACGGTATATCCAGATGGGAAGAGATTGAACAAAGGAAGAAAGAGGGTCAACATAGAGATCAGTTTAGTGGGTTAAGAACAGGCTGAAACAATAAGTCTATCAGGACAGTCTCATTTGTAAATCTTATGCAGGTGGAAGTGGGTTGTTTGGGGTTAGGAGATGAGGAGGTTGGAGACCATAGAGGAAAGATTTCCACAGATGAGGTTAGTGACAGTCTTGAAAACAATTGTTTGATGGTGGCATCATGGCTCAGGGGCGGGAGAACAAGGTGTGAGGATAACCATTCAGCCTCTGATTGGATAGAGGTCAGTTCACCAAACAGCGATACCATGTGGTGAAAGTTTAGAAGTAGCTAGGTTTGATAAAACAAGATCAGAGAAATTGAGATAGCTGATGTCACAGCAGCAATTCTCAATGGAAAGATGCAGAGAGGGTAAGATGCCAAAGAGAAAGGTCCAGACAGGTGAAAGCCTCTGCTGTGCAGTGAGAAGACTCCTGCCCAAAGGAAGGGACATAAAGGTGAAGGTAACAGAAGAGCAACTGACATTGTGCCAAGCTTGAATTCATTGAGGTGGAAACATTAAAGGGATGAAGCTGGAGGTATTTGCTAAGGGCTTATCATTCACTGTCCGAGGCCTTGGTTTTGGGGGGGGGGTCCAATAATCTGATTTTCTCTAATGAAAAATCCCTCATGTGAAGTACATGTATTGCTTCAGACCAGACAGAATCCTTGTGAGCTTGCAATGTACTCTTTCAAACCGCAATAGCCTTCTGATAGTTTGGAGTTCAATATGTGTAATATGCCCAAATCTCTGCTCTTCACCAGCAATTAAACATACTCTGCACAAAAATAGGCTTTTTCTTCTAAACTATATTGTAATAGCCAATCTAACAACATTTAGGAACCGAGTCTCAAGTACAATCAATATTCTTGTTTCCCAGAACCTCTAGGAACCAAATAAGGTACATTTAAAATGATGAGTATCGACAAACTGTTTAAAGGCCCTTTGCTGTACTTGAACAAAGAACTATACAGCACAGGAACAGGCCCTTCGGCCCTACAAGCCTGCACCAGTCAGGATATCAACCTTTGCCAAAACCCTCAGTACTTCCTTGTGAACTTCCTTGGCAGAGTTCCATTTGAGAACTGCTTTTAAATTAAGATTGTCAAGATTACAGTAATAATAATAATAATCACTTGTCACAAGCGACCCTCCCGACACCCGTCCGTGACCCACCCGTGAGTCGCGCCCCCGAGTTTGACAATGCCTGCTATAAGGCGTTTGCGGCGGCGTTACAATAATAATAATAATAATAATAATAATAATAATAATAATAATAATAATAATAATAATAATCGCTTACTGTCACAAGTAGGCTTCAATGAAGGTACTGTGAAATGCCCCTAGTCGCCACATTCAGGCGCCTGTACGGAGAGGCCGGTAAGAGAATTGAACCCGCGCTGCTGGCATTGTTCTGCATTACAAGCCAGCTGTTTAGCCCACTGTGCTAAACCAGCCTCTAGTAGACAAGTTTGAAGAGTGTAAGAGGCAAGACAAATCGGGAAGCAATGATTGCACCATGACAAGCAATGGGAATTAAGGCATTTGATAATCTTGAACGCTTCAGAGATTGATTACATATACTGTGGGCGGCACGGTAGCACAGTGGTTAGCACTATTGTTTCACAGCACCAGGGTCCCAGGTTCGATTCCCGGCTTGGGTCACTGTGCAGAGTCTGCATGTTCTCAGTGTCTGCATGGGTTTCCTCCGGGTGCTCTGGTTTCCTCCCACAAGCCCCGAAAGACGTGCTCGTTAGGTGAACTGGGCATTCAGAATTATCCCTCAGTGCATCTGAACAGACGCCGGAATGGGGCGACTAGGGGATTTCCACAGTAACTTCATTTCAATGTTAATGTAAGCCTATTTGTGACAATAAAGATTATTATTATTATTCTTAACTTTTGAGAAACATTTTCTTTCAATTATTTTTTAATCAAAACAAAAATCAAACTTGCATACATCAATGCCTGTAGCATACGAGAGACTTGCCATGAAAGAGATAAACGGGCATTACTTACCTGCCTCAAAGAACAAGTCAGAAACAGTAATAAATTGGAGAAGGCAACAGATGGAGTTTTAGTCAACCCAAAGCTTTATGAAGAACTTATTCCTCAACACAATCTTGGAATTTCAGCAATGCAAAGTGTGAACAAAATGTGCACAGTATAGATCAAAGATAGATTTCTGCTCTTGACAATTTACAAAATAAAATGTAAAAATAATTGGCCTCAGTTAAATTAAAGACCTTGCCATGGGAAAGTACCATGGGAATTGTATAACATGGCAAACATCAAGATTCTGGTGAATCTTTTCCACGATTCTCAATCTATCTTAAAAGTTGCCGATGAAAATGTGCATGTTCAATTGGCTGGGAGTGTTTGACAAGTCTAACTAACAGAAAGAGGTGCTATCTTTTCACATAATTCATTGCACAAAATTTCACACCATATTTTCAGTTGACATAATATGATTCATCTTCCTGCTCTGGCATTGCAACACAAATAGGTTTTTGATTACATACAAGTTCAAAGTGGATGATCCCAGTCTCAACAGAAGCTAGTCACAATCTAAAACTTTAAAACTGACCAACCTAAGACATCATTCAGTAATGGAATAGCCAGCATGTAACTCACAGGTACAGTGATTTTGGTGATCTCATTCTTGGAAGCAGCCCATTTCTAATCTTCAACAGTAAGCCAATATGCCTTGATTAAAACAAGCCATATTACTATCAAAGATTTTACATTACAAACCAACACAAAAACTGTGATTTTACAATACTGTTAACATATAAAAAGACTTGCATGTGTATAAATAAAACCTTTCACACCTTCAGGATGTCCCAAGCACTCAACAGTCAATTAAATATTTTTCAAACATAGTGACTGAAATAATGTCGGAAACTCTACAGCCAATTTGCACGCATAGCAATTAAATAAATGACCAAATCATGTTTAAGATGATGGTTAGGGGATAAATATTGACCAGAATACTGGGAAATACAGCTAGTCTTCAAATAGTGTCATAGGAGCTATTATGCCCACCTCAGAGGCTAGCTGGGTATCAGTTTAATGTCTTATCCGAATGACTGCACCTTTGACAGTGCAGTCCTCTTTCTACAGTACATAAATATCAGCCTGATATAAAATTTCTAGAGTTGTGCTTGACACCACAATCCATGATTCACTGGAGAGAGTGCTACTTCTGAGCCAGACATTGGGACTTTACAGTACAGCCACCAACAGCAATGCATACATATACTGGGAACTCTACAGCAGTGGTTCCCAACCAGAATGTCATGGCACACTGGTGTGCCGTGAAGTAACCCCCCCCCGCAGTGCACCACGAAAATGATTCAAGATTCATGTAATTAACCTAAAACTAACCTTAGTCTTCAGCTCTGTGGTTGGCACATTCAAGACTCAACGTATTGTGGGCCTCCTGTGCATGTGCTGGTTGCGAAAGAGCAGCACATGCATGGTTTCAATTTTTTATGTTGGTCAGGCCCATGCTCATGATAAAGAGGACTTGGAGCTGAAGACAAAGGGACCATTGCGCCTGCACAAAAAAAGAAAACTCAAAGGTGGTACAAAAATCCTGGAAGAAGCGAGAGAGACAGGGAGAGGTAAACAAAAAAAAGGAGAGAGGACAGGGAGAATTTGAAATGAAAAAATGCAATGAAAATCACTTATTGTCACAAGTAGTCTTCAAATGAAGTTACTGTGAAAAGCCCCTAGTCACCACATTCCGCCGCCTGTTCGGGAAGGTAGGTACGGGAATTGAACCGCGCTGTGGCCTGCCTTGGACTGCTTTAAAAGCCAGCCATTTAGCCCTGTGCTAAACCAGCCCCAATTTAAAAATTAAGTTCTCAGTAAGGGAAGTAGACAGAGAAAATAGCTGCGCCTCAAAATTTTTTTAATGGGAGAGGTGTGCCATGGCATATAAAAGGTTGGGAACCACTGCTCTACAGTACATGTTGATGTACTTACATTAGCATCTATAGGACAACCACCAGCAACGTTCACTGGGGTTTTGCAATAATGCCAATATGAACTCCTACACACAGGGCTATACAGCATATCCCAGGTCTAACATTCATACACTGTACAGGCCAGCTGGTATTAAGATTGTGCAGTATAGCCAATACCAACATACACACATGTGTTGACTGCAAAGTAGTCAACAGAATCTGTTTGTGCAACAAAACAAAAAGCAGCAGTGTAATAGGTTTTTCAAAACTATTAGTTTCATTAGCTGGAATGGAAGCAACATCATGTTAAACTTTCCAGTTTATTGAGAACTAATTGCCACAATCAATTCATCAGAAACATGCCTGGTTGAGAGATGAGCATCACTATGCAAAAATAAATCATAAAACTATCCACATTGCAAAAGGTTATATACTAGTAATAAGGATCTGACAGCGTTGTATAAATAATGAGAATAAAACAAGGACTAAGATTCCTTTTGTACCTCAAGTAAAATCCTTTAAAACATAGTTAGTGTTGCAACACAAATCAAAGCAGTCTGTTATATTGTAAAGTTTAGTAAATGATTAAGATGTAGTGATGTGTACATGTGCTGTTAATAGCATTGAAACTGTATCTTAAGGGCCGATAGAAGAGGGATAGTGACTATAATTTAGGCACTTTGTCCAGCCCCTGACATGATTGAATCCCCTGTAATGCACATTATGTTCAGTATTGCTTCACTCACTATGTCTTGGCAGAGTAGGTTGTTAATCTTTTGAAGACCAGAGCATTTTTACATCAACGTATATAATTGCATATGTTTGGTGATTACTGGGGACAGAAGTGTTCCAAAGGCTTGTAATGGAGAGAGCATGCAGGCACTGCACAGAGTATTTCGTCCACCCAATGCCCATAATGCCAATAAACTGTGCTGGAGCAAGTATTTGTTAACTAATGGCAATCAGTGATTCCAGGACACTAGCGTCTTATTTCTCAAGAATGCATTCTAATTGCATTCCTAATTTTGATTAATCGAACAGGAAATCCTTTGTATTCTGACTTTGAACACTATTCTGAACATTTCTTTTCTGGAATCAATTTTTAACTTCAAAAAAAGACAAAATCAAAATTGTGGATGTCCTGTCCTCAAAGTGTTAAATTACATCCATCTCATCTTTTTCAACTCCCTCAACTTCAATAATTTCCAAACATTCTACCAACATATATCCGAAAGAATGATTCCTAGTATTTCTAATCAGCCCCCTAATAAAAAATGATTTCCATAAATTCCCATGTTCCAGAAACCCACCAGCTCTTTGAGGGCCACAAAGGACAATTATAAAAGAAATCAGATTTATAGTTTACTTATTACAATGAAGGAGGATCTGAAAATTTCTCAAACTTAGTTTGATAATTGGTACTGTTAGTAATTCATTGCAATTCAACAGATTTTCCAGTAAGAAATGTTCAGTGCTCAGAGTTAATGTAATCACAAATCAAGTTAACAAACTAAAATCTAAAATTTCCTGCCTGTAGTAAATGCAAGCACACTAACAATTCAGCAGATCTGAAAATACAGTCACAAAAACATAGGGAAAAAAAGCGGATTTCCTGAGAGTTGGGGACTGATGTTGGTTACATTCAGATTCTACCAGCACATCATTCCAATGACAAGAGGAGCAAAATAGCCTAAAGGACAGGTTAACTTTACAGCAGGATGAGGTATACAATACCTCAAGGACAGGTTAACTTTACAGCATGATGAGGTGTTTAGTACCTCAGGGACAGGCTAAGTTTACAGCATTGTGAGGTGTACAATACCTCAGGGACAGGCTAACTTTGCAGCATGGTGAGGCATTCAGTACCTCAGAAAGGCTTACAGCATGACGAGGTGTACAATACCTCAGAGACAGGCTAAGTTTACAGCATAGTGAGGTGTAAAATACCTCAGGGACAGACTAACTTTATAGCATGTTGAGGTGTACAATATGTCAAGGGCAGGCTAACTTTACAGTGTAGTGAGATGCACAACACTCAAAACAGGCTAACTATACAACTTGGTGAGGTGAACAACTATCTTTACAGCAGTATTTCTATCTGAAGTGCAGTACAGTTTCATTGAGACTTTATTGCACGGCTGGTGCGGGAGAAGAATCACGATGCCCACCCTTCAGGCGGTTTACCTTGCATTAAGGCAGGGGAAACAAGCTAAAGGGAAGGTTTATTTTACATTATTGGGGTGTGGTCGATGCTTCAGGTACAGGATCACTTTTCAGCCAGAGGACAGACAAAGGTAGTTTCCATCATTACCTCAGGCACAGGCTTATTTTACAAGTCGGAAACAAAAGATAACAGTGCCTCAAGGAGGAGGGTTATCTTTGAACAGGAAAGCATTATTCCCCTTAACAGGATTGGCTTTATTTGGGGAAAGAAAGGGAAGTAACTTCTGATAAATTTAGCAAACCAGTACTCGGATATTACTTTTACACAAAGTGCTTATGTGGCAAACTGATCAGGGTGCTACAATCTAAACAGGATTCAGTGTTTTATGAAAACAATACAAATTTCTATTGCTCTGGAGTGATTAGCTTGATATCCTTTATGAAATCTGGGCACCTACTTTGTCTTTCAAGTCAGAACTGATTGGACCCACCATGGCAATAAAATACCAGTAGCATAGGTGCAGTAGGGGTCGCAATCTCTTGCGCACAGAGCACTGCTCTAAAGTGAACATGTCCCAGGCTTCATTTTGTCATATTATACCCTTACAAGACATCTTAGCTTATAATACCAAATATAATTTACATAATCTATCGACAAAATACAGCAATGTTTATATTTTGAACACAGGACACCAAATTAGTTACAATATAGTTATTCAAATCTCAACATTTAGCACTGTACATTTTTTTTGCTTTGTTCAAAGAACTAACCTCACCCTTTCTTGTACCCAATATTCAGAGACAAATTTATCAGCTTAAAAAATGGCATATGAAGCATACAAGAAAAAAAATTCAAGTAATACTATCAATTAATAAATTAATCCCAAGTATAAAAACAGTGATTCCTATACCTAGATGAAAATTAGTTATATATGGCTTTAAGAGTTCAAAACCAAGATCACCATTGCTGAAGGATTTGAATATCGTAATTTCATGAAGCAAAAGTTTTTTCATATTTAAAAAAAAAATCTGCCAAAATTCTCATTGTATTGTGCGTTATAAGGAAGAACTTTTCTAACAAAACACTGGCCAGCAGTGCTAGTGCAGCCAGATATCCAAATGTATAACAAGACACTTATGCTTCCAAGGCTGGCTGCCTGTAACAAAAATAAAAGATTGGTGTTTCAGTGCAATTCTACCACTGGATGTAACCAACAACGTTCAGTGTTATGTAGGTTGCTTAGCACACTTAGCAGTCTAGTGTACAGTGGTAATGCACCAATGTTTTCTGCACTTTTAGATTTCTAAATATTAGACATGGAAGCCTGAATCGTCTCGGAGATCCAACCGCGCTGGCCACTTCAAAATTTCCTTAAAGGAATAAGTTAAGTCCTTGGTAGGAGATGAACAAGTTAGTAATTAGTTTGTAATCCATGTTAGAAAGTGATTTGAGAGCTTAGTTGAACCTATGGGTGTTTAGAACCAATCTGGACAACCATAGGTTGGCAAGTGGTGTCAGAAATATTGATCCAAAGGGTTGTACATTGGCATGGTTTAGTTTCATGAAATTATGATAATTTTGTTAGTGCAGCAAAGTTTATACATAAACTAAACACCCAGAGAATTTAATTAAGATTCCTTTTGAATATATACTTCAGTCAAAAACTGAAGTAGCACTGACAAGGCCCAATGGAAAAACTGGACTCTTGCAATGCAGTTGATACTCAAATCATTGACTGGTTTATCGGTGCATAGTAGTCAGTCTTTTCACTTCATAACATTGAACATTTTCTTTGTCGAACATCATTGCTGCTTTGTTTGTCAAGACTTGCACTGCCATTGCCCACTTTTTTCTTTTCACTCTTATTCTCCTGCTTTTGCAGTCTTGTTTCCTTCCATCGCAGTGTGATATTCCTGTTAGAAACAAAACGGTGTCAAAACGATTGTATAGGCATTCATATTCAAAAATATGTCACTTCATATACAAGTTTCAACTCTTTCCAGTTCAGCATTTCCAAAATGATCAGGCTGCAACTCATTAACACTCTCAGCTTTAATAACGGACTAACGCAGAAAGTTGAAATCCCGTAAGTTTCCACAAGTCAAAATGACCAATTTTCTGTTATGATGGTTCCACTGCCACCAAGGCATAATAAGTGTCACAGTTATGCTGGTAGGGTTAACATGCTGATCTTTCAGTGTCCTTCATATATAAGAACACAGGAGTAGGAGCAGGCCATTTGGACCCTGGAGCCTGCGCCTTTGCCATTCAACAAGATCATGGTTGATCTTCTACCTCAATGACATTTCCCCACACTATTCCCATAGCCCTTGAAACCTATTGATCTCGGTCTTCAACATACTCAATATTGAGCCTCCATGACTCTTCTTCCCCCTCCCGCCACGACACCCCCCCCAAAACCCCCATCACCTCCCCTCTGCCCCACTCCACTGTTCAATCTGTTATTTGACGAGGAATTACTGGAGACAATGGGCGGGATTCTCCGACCCCCCCGCCGGGTCAGAGAATCGCAGGGGGCGGCGTGAATCCCGCCCCCGCCGGCCTCCGAATTCTCCGGCACCAGAGATTCGGCGGGGGCGGGAATCGCACCGCGCCGGTCGGCGGGCCCCCCCGTCAATTCTCCGGCCCGCGATGGGCCGAAGTCCCGCTGCTGTAACGCCTGTCCCGCCGGCGTGAATCACATCACCTCCCTTACCGGCAGGACAAAGCGGCGCGGGCGTGCTCCTGAGTCCTTGGGGGGGGGGGGGCGCGGGGTGATCTGGCCCAGGGGTGTGCCCCCATGGTGGCCTGGCCCGCGATCGGGGCCCACCGATCAGCGGGAGGGCCTGTGCCGTGGGGGCACTCTTTTCCCTCCGCGTCGGCCATAGCCTCCGCGATGGCCGACTCGGAGGTGACCCCCTCGCGCATGCACGGGGATGACGTCAGCAGCCGCTAACGCTCCCGCGCATGCGCGGACTTCCGCCGGCCAGCGGAGTCCCTTTGGCCCCGGCTGGCATGGCGCCAAAGGCCTTCCACGCCAGCCGGCGGGACAGCAACCACTCCGGCGCGGGCCTAGCCCCTAAAGGTGAGGGCTTGGCCCCGAAAGGTGTGGAGAAATCCGCACCTTTGGGGCGGCCCGACACCGGGTGAGTGGTTCACGCCACCCGCCCCGCCGGGGAGGGGAGAATCCCGCCCAATGTAACCGCATTGTTTCAATGTTACAGAACAATTTTGATACCAGCAATAACAACATAAAGTCAGCAGCAAATGCAGAGCACGGAAAGAAGGTATGTCAGAGTATGTTGGATATTGCAGCATTCCATGTTTGGTTCTGAACTAGAGGAATTCAGAATTAAACACAACTGACTGACATTTGACTATTTCACTTGGGCTGTTAGCAGGCATTCTGGTAAGTGCTCTCGCAGAGTAAAGTTGCCCTTCTTAGCCACTTGAAGTCTGCGGACCCTGAGGCAGCACTGATGGATACAGAACTGGCTAGGTCTTAGAAGGTAGAGGGTAGCAGTGGAAGGGTGATTTTCTGATTGGAGGGCTGTGACTAGTGGTGTTCCGCAGGGATCAGTGCAGGGACCTTTGCTGTTCGTAGTATATATAAATGATTTGGAGGAAAATGTAACTGGTCTGATTAGTAAGTTTGCAGACGACACAAATGTTGGTGGAATTGCGGATAGCAATGAGGACTGTCAGAGGATACAGCAGGATTTAGATCGTTTGGAGACTTGGGCGGAGAGATGGCAGATGGAGTTTAATCCGGACAAATGTGAGGTAATGCATTTTGGAAGGTCTAATACAAGTAGGGAATATACAGTGAATGGTAGAACCCTCAAAGTATTGATAGTCAGAGAGATCTATGTGTACAGATCCACAGGTCACTGAAAGGGGCAACACAGGTGGAGAAGGTAGTCAAGAAGGTATACTGCATGCTTGTCTTCATTGGCTGGGGCTTTGAGTATAAAAATTGGCAAGTCATGTTGCAGCTTTATAGAACCTTAGTTAGGCCACACTTGGAGTATAGTGTTCAATTCTGGTTGCCACACTACGAGAAGGATGTGGAGGCTTTAGAGAGGGTGCAGAAGAGATTTACCAGGATGTTGCCTGGTATGGAAGGCATTAGCTATGAGGAGAGGTTGAATAAACTTGGTTTGTTCTCACTGGAACGACGGGGGTTGAGGGGCGTATTGAGAGAGGTCTACAAAATTATGAGGGGCATGGACAGAGTGGATAGTCAGAGGCATTTTCCCCAAAGTAGAGGGGTCAATTACTAGGGGGCATAGGTTTAAGGTGCGAGGGCAAGGTTTAGGGGAGATGTACGAGGCAAGTTTTATACACAGAGGGTAGTGGGTGCCTGGAACTCGCTGCTGGAGGAGGTGGTGGAAGCAGGGACGATAGTGACGTTAAGGGGCATCTTGACAAATACATGAATAGGATGGGAATAGAGGGATACGGACCCCGGAAGCGTAGAAGATTTTAGTTTAGACGGGCAGCATAGCCAGCACAGGCTTGGAGGGCCGAAGGGCCTGTTCTTGTGCTGTACTTTTCTTTGTTCTTTGTCATAACTGTTTAAACATCCAAGCTGGAAGAGGAGAAAGGTTAGGGTGTTTTACAAGGAATCACAACCTCTTGACGATATGGAAAGGAAAAGCAGTGCCAGCAGATCAGCATTAATAGCAGAGTATCCCTTGAATGGAGCTTTCCCAATCCTTTTCTAACAAGAGTTAATACCATTGAGATTACATAGCATTATACAGCATGGAAACAGGCCAACAGATCCACACAGATGTGAAGTCGGCAAGCCTTCCCCCATCTTACATAATTTAACCACATTAGCATATACTACTCTTGCTTTCTCCATCATGTACACGGTTCCTCTTGTGATTAAGCTATTAAAATGATCATGGTCCAAACCAATTTGAGTTTTAAAATCAGAATAGAAGTGGCCATTACATGGGTTGATAAGAGATATCGAATTTTAAATGAAATTCGAGGGACATGGCAAGGCTGAGAAGGAGTCTCCGGAGGGCGATCAGGGAGGAAGGGTAAGGCGTCAGCCCCCCTCCCCATGTAGAGCTCTATCTGCTTGGAGACCCCAAAGACCCGCCATTAGCGGACACGGCTCCACCCTCACTCCCACAACCCTGGACATGGCCTCAAATAAGGACATCCGGTAACCGGCAAATCTGGGGCAAGACCAGAACATGTGGGTGTGGTTGGCCGGGCCTCCCTAGCACCATTCGCATTTGTCCTCCACCTCCAGGAAGAACCTCTGCTCATTCAAGTTTGATTAGGTGCGCCCTGAGCACCACATTTAGTTGTGTTGGATCAGCCCTACACACGCGGAGGTGAAGTTTGCCCTGTGCTTCGATCCAGACCCTTGCCTAGCTTTTCTTCCCACTTTTTCTTTGTCTCGTTCAGGGGTGAGTGTGCTTCTTCTGATAGTTGTCCGTACATGTCCGCACAGTTCCCCTCCGCTAGCTCGTCTGTATTCAGTAGTTTTTCTAGCATAAAATGTCCTAGAATCTGGGGGTACATCGTCATTTCCTTACAGAGGGAGTTTTTGACTTGTATGTGTCTTAGGTCACTCACTCTCGGGAGCCAGAACTTCTCCATGAGTTCCCCTGGGGTTGTTATTCTCCCATCCATGTCTCTAACCGTCAGTGTTCCTTTGTCCTGTCTCCACCTTTTGTTGTGGGAGTGTGATTATTGCAGATGGGGGCCATTTGCCCCATTTGATTCCACATTCGGAGCATGACTACTAATACTGGGCTTTTCTAGTATCTGGCTCGGGGGATGGGAGTGCAGTTGTGGCTAGCGCTTAGAGGGATGCCCCTGCACAGGAACTCTTCCCCCATCCTCATCCAGTCTGCTCCCAATTTGTTGATCCATCCCATACTCTTTCTGTAGTGGCTGCCCAGTGGTAGAACTGGAGATTCGGGAGGGCCTGGCCTTCCATATTTCCCCTCCTTTGGAGGCCCTTCTCCTAATTCTCAGGCACCAACCCCCCATAATAAATGCCATGATTTGCTTGTGTGTTGAAAAAGGCCTTGGGTATGTAGATCAGGAGGGATCTGAACAGGAAGCGAAACCTGGTCAGGATGTTCATTTTGATCGCCTGCACTCTCCCCGCCTTGTGCCTCTGAGCAGCTGCAAGGAAGAAGAGCTGGTGGCATTTGTCCGTACTCTAGTCATGGGAGCGTTGTAAAGTAGTTTCACCCAGGGGGTGAATCCTGGCCCAAAGTCCAAACCGTTCCAGTTCCTCTATGAGGTACTTCCATTCGACGCTTTTAAAGGCCTTTCCCGCATCCAGGGAGAAAATTATTTCTGGTGTTCTCTCCTCAGATGGGGTCATGGTCATGTTCAGCAAGCGCCTGATGTTCGTTGTTAGCTGCTTGCCCATGACAAAGCCAGTCTGATCTTCCACGACTACCTCTCTCACGCAGCTCCCCAGCCGCCTTGCCATGACCTTCGCCAGGGTTTTAGCGTCAGTGTTAAGGAGTGAGATGGGTCTGTATGACCCACGCTCTTATCAGGTCTTTGTCTTTTTTGGGTTCAGCAATATTGTGGCTTGAGCCAGCGCTGGTGGCAGTCTCTGAACATCTCCCATATGTGCGGGTCCAGTGCTGGCGCAAATCTTTTATAGAAGTCCGCCGGGAATCCAGCCAGGCCCAGCGCTTCCTCACCTGCATGGAGTTAACACTCTCTATGACTTCCTGCAATTCTAATGGTGCTTCGAGGCCCTGTCTCCTATCCTCCCCCCGACTGGCATTTCTAGTCCGTCGCGGAACCGCTTCATCTTCGAGATCCCTCCAGGGGCTCAGAGCTGTTCAGCTTTCGGAAGAAGTTTGCAACGGCTTCGTTAATCTCCTCTGGCACTGCGACTGGTTTGTCACTCTTATCTTTTACCTGGGCTATTTAACTTGTGGCTGCCTGCTTTCTCAGCTGGTGAGCCAGCAGGCAGCTGGCTTTGACTCCATGCTCATAAAAGGTCCCCTATATCTGAGGGAGCTGATGCACAGCTTTCCCAATGAAGAGCAAGTCAAAGTCCATTTGTAGCTTTTTCCTATCCGCCAGTAGTTCCACGGTCGGGGTCATGGAATATCGCCGATCCACCTCCAGCTGTTGCCGAGCCGCCCTCTCCTTCCTATCCTTGTACGCAATAATTTCCCCTTTTATCACCGCCTTCAATGCCTCCCAGAATGTGGAGGGTGAGACCATTTTGGTTGCTGACAACGTACCCATCAGGTATTTGATACATTTGCAGAACGCCTTATCGGCGAGGAGGGTCATGTTCAGCCCCTATAGTTTACAACCTCACATCCATGTAGTGTGGAGCGTGGTCGTATATTACGATTGCGGAGTACTCCTCTCCTACTAATAATAATAATCTTTGTTATTCTTCGTAGTGGTGCTTCCAGGGATTGGGGGCGGCACAGTAGCACAGTGGGTAGCATTGTTGGTTCACAGCGCAAGGATCCGGGTTCGATTTCCGGCATGGGTCACTGTCTGTGCGGAGTCTGCACGTTCTCCCTGTGTCTGCATGGGTTTCCTCCGGGTGCTCGTTTCTGCACACAAGTCCCGAAAGACAGGCTGGTTAGGTGAATTGGACATTCTGAATTCTCCCTCACCCTCAATGTACCCGAACAGGCGCCGTAGTGTGGCACCTCGAGGATTTTCACGGAAACCTCATTGCAGCGTTAATGTAAGCCTACTTGTGACACTAATAAACATTATTTTTGGACATTTTTCTTTTCTATCTGACATTATCCAGTGTCACAGTGTCTATGGACTGAAAACATCAACAGAAGAGCAGGTTGGAGGATTCGGCTTCCGGCGGGGGAAGAGAGTGGTTGCGGGTAGAAGAGCTCCTGAGGGGGGGAACACAGTTGTGGCCAGTTCCCCGCGGAGAACATGCACCTAAGTGCGCAAACTTGCCCGACTGGGCCCCCGCATAGCAGGGGACTCCCGGCCCAACGAGAAGCCTTTCTCTCTCTCTCTCTGGTCCCTAGGTGAGTGAGGAGGAGAAAAAGAAAACAAGAACTTCCTCTTTTTGGGGCGGGGCAGGGGGGGGGGGGGGGGAAACTTTGAAAAGAAAACTGTTTTAAGGGACAGAAAATTCCCCCTCTCCACGTTTTTAAAAAAAAACTTACCTGAAGAGTCCTTTTGGAAGGGGGGGGGGAGAAAAAAAGAGGGGGAGGGGGGGAAAGGAAAGGGGGAAAAAATGCCAGAAGGGAGCCAAAGAAGAGGGAGAAAGGGTACCAAAAGCAAACGGTGCAATACGCGAGCCCACTCAGGCGAGCTAATCGGCGCACGAAGCGGTGGAATGGAAGCCTCGCCGCAACAAAAAGAACTGGGCAGACAGGAGCATTTTCCCCCTGGACCAGAGGGGAACTGGAAGGTAGCCTTTGCCGAGGCGCTGAGGGAACACCAGCAGGAAAGCAAAGCAGGAATCAAAGCAGACATTAAGGCCGCAGTACAGGTAGCAATGACCAAGGCCCTGGTGGAGGTGCAGCTCGTCCTGGGCAAAGCAGAGAAGAAACTGGAAGCCCAAGAGGCGACCATTAAGGAGCTGGAAAAAGCCGCGACTGACATGAGCGACCGGATCACGGCCCTGGAAAAAGAGGTGGCGAGACTGGGCACAACGCAGGGGAGCCTGAAGGGTAGGGTGGACGACCAGGTAAACCGCTCAAGAAGACAAAATGTCAGGATAGTGGGCCTAGCAGAGGAGATAGAGGGTAGAAACCCCACAGCCTACGTGGCCGAGATGCTGGGCAACTTAGTGGGAGGGAAACTTTCCCCAACCCACCAGAAATGGACAGAGCACACAGGTGGCTGCGCCCGAAGCCCAGGGCGGGGGAACACCGGAGGGCAGTTATAGCTAAACTGCACCGGTACAGAGACAGGGAAACAATCCTGCGCTGGGCCAGGCAAAACAGAACTTGCAAATGTGAAGGACACTTCATTAGAGTGTGCAAGGACATTGGGGCAGACCTCGCCAGGAGACGGGCTGAATTCAATAGAGCGAAAGTAGCTCTTCACAAGAACAATGTGTGCTTTGGTATGCTGTACCCGACGAAACTCTGGGTCACATACCAAGAAAGAGAGTATTTCTTTACAGCCCCCACCGACGCAAACAAGTTCATCGAGGAACACGGGCTGGAAAACCAACAGCGAGGGTAGAAAAACGGGGCCCCTGGCAAGGGGCAACAACATCCGACGGGGGTGGTGGTGGGGGGGGGGGTGGTGAGGCAACGCCAGCCCCCCCCCCCGCCTCCACCATGGCGAGCGCACCCTGAACAAAAAGCAAACCGCTACCCAACGAACCGCCACAGGTGGGAAACCAGGCCCCAGCATAAGGGTACGAGAGTAGCGGAGAAGGGAGAGCAAATGGGGGGAGCGCAGGGTAGGACGGGGGAAGAGCGGGCAGAAAATTGCAGAGGCTGGGCAGGGGAGAAGCGAGACAGTAACTCCCTGGAGTGGGGTCACCACACCAGCAAGAAAGCTAGCACCAGGGACATGCAAAAAAGCAGGGCTGCAGCACACCCCCAACAGGGGAGACGGCGCCAGGCAGAGGAGGGGGGGGACCACTCAACAGAGGTGGGAGAGCAAACAGGGATAGGAGCAGGGGAAAGAGGGACAAAGGAGGGTTACACGGGAGGGAGGGAGGAAGGGGGAGGAAAGGGAGGGGGGGGGCACAGGAAGGGAGGGAACGGGGGGGGGGGGGCAGAACACAGGAACAAACAAGGCTAGAAAAGGAACAGCAATTGACCGACAAAGTGCCACAACCAAGGCCTTGGAACAAGGAATCGCTGCAAGCATCCGCCCAGTACGGCCTCTGGGCGAAGGGAGACCCCAGAGTGCAGGGGGCTAACCGTGTGGCGGTCACACAGCGGGCAGCCATGCCAGGGACCCCCTGGACGGAGGGAAACCCCGGAGCGCAGGGGCCCGACCGCATGGAGAGAGCAGTGACAGTGGCCATCCTGGACGGCCCCCTAACAAGGGGGAACCCCGGCGGGCAGGGGCGCGTCCACCAGGTAAATATGGTTAATCCCACAGGAGCAAGGGGACAGAAGCCCCCCCCCACCAAGATAGTCACCTGGAACGTAAGGGGACTCAAAGGCCCAGTGAAAAGATCCAGAGTCCTCAACCACCTAACAAACATGTAGGCAGACATAATCTTACTTCAAGAGACGCACCTGAGAGAGCAGGACCAACTGCGGGTAAGGAAGGGCTGGGTGGGACAGACCTACCATTCCTGTTACGGGACGAGGGCCAGCGGGGTGGCAATACTGATCAGCAAATGGACGATGTTTAGGGCGACAAAGACGGTTACGGACCCAGGGGGATGGTACGTCATGGTTAGCGGGACCCTGGATGGGGCACCGGTAGTACTAGTTAACGTGTACGCACCCAACTGGGACAACACGAGCTTCATCAAGAAAACCATGGCAGAAATCCCTGACATAGCGATGCACTGGCTAATCATGGGGGGGACGGGACTTCAACAGTGTACAGGACCCAACGACTGACAGATCAAACCCCAAGACAGGGAAAACCTCAAACATGGCAAGGGAACTCAGTCACTTTATGGAACAGATGGGAGCGGTGGACCCCTGGAGGTTCACCCAACCAGGGGAGAAGGAGTTTTCCTTCTTCTCCCCAGTACACAACCTATACACCAGAATTGACTTCTTTGTGGTGGGGAAAATGGTGCTTCCGTGGATAGAAAAAGTGGAATACTCCGCAATTGTGATATCAGACCATGTTCCACACTACATGGACGTGAGGCTGGAGACAGGCAGGGCCCAACTACCCACATGGAGGCTGGACGTTTCCCTACTAGGTGACAAGGCCTTCAACGAAAAGATATCGCGGGCCATAACATAGTACACGGAGAACAATCAGAACGGGGTGGTCTCACCCTCCACGCTCTGGGAAGCGCTAAAGGCCATACTAAGAGGGAAAATCATCGCTTTCAAAGCGCGAAGAGATAGGGAGGAAAGGGCGGCTAGGCAGCAGCTGGTCGACTCTATACTGGAGGTAGACTGTAAATACTCCGAGGCCCCGACCGTAGAGCTCCTGGCGGAGAGGAAAGAGTTACAAAGGAACTTTGATCTGCTCTCCACCAGGAAAGCAGTGCTTCAACTCCACCAAGCACGTGGGACCCTATATGAACACGGAGACAAATCCAGCCGCCTGCTGGCACACCAGCTGAGAAAGCAGGCAGCCACCAGAGGAATTGCACAAATCAGGGATACTAGAGGCACATTAGAAACAGCCAGAAAAGATTAACAAAGCCTTCAGGGCCTTTTACCAAGGGCCGTACACCTCACAGCCCCCAATGGGGGAGTCCGGGATGAAACGGTTCCTTGATGGACTGGACGTACCAGTTGTGGGGGAGGGCAGAAAACGGGGCCTGGAAGCACCACTAGCACTGGGAGAGATCATGGATAGCGTTAGCTCCTTGCAGGCGGGGAAGGCGCCGGGACCAGACGGATTACCGGCGGACTTCTACAAAAAATCTGCGACAGCACTGGCCCCGCACCTGCGGGAGATGTTCACAGACTCGCTGGCTAAGGGCACACTGCCACCCACGCTAGCACAGACCTCAATCTCGCTGATACCTAAGAAAGATAAAAACCCAACGGAATGTGGGTCATACAGACCCATCTCACTGTTGAACGCAGATGCCAAAATACTGGCCAAGATTCTAGCCAAAAGGCTAGAAGACCGCGTGCCAGACGTGGTTGCAGAGGACCAGACGGGCTTTGTCAAAGGTAGACAGCTTACCTCCAACATTTGGCGCCTGCTGAACGTGATAATGACCCCCTCCGGGGAGAGAACACCAGGGGTGATCGTCTCCCTCGACGCAGAAAAGGCCTTCGACAGAGTCGAATGGAAATACCTCATAGAGGTACTGGAGCAGTTCGGGCTTAGAACAGGATTCACCTCCTGGGTAAACTCCTGTACAACGCTCCCATGGCGAGCGTACGGACAAACAACACCAATTCCCGATACTTCCAGCTGCACAGGGGCACCAGACAAGGATGCCCACTATCCCCACTGATGTTCACCCTAGTGATCGATTGCGCTCAGAGCGGCAAACAGCTGGAGGGGGATCCAAAGAGGCGGCAGAGAGCGCAGAGTCTCACTCTATGCAGATGACCTGCTCCTCTACATTTCGGACCCACAAAGCAGCATGGACGGAATCATCGTGCTCCTGAAAGAGTTTGGTGCCTTCTCGGGCTACAAACTCAACATGATCTTCCCGGTATACCCACAAGTAGGTGGGGCAGCACTAACGGGACTGCCGTTTAAACAAGCCCGACACAAATTGCGCTACCTGGGGATCCAAATAGCCCATGACTAGAAAGGGATCCACAAATGGAACCTCACCAGTCTGACAAAGGAAGTAAAAAAGGACCTGCAAAGATGGAACACACTCCCACTCTCCCTCGTGGGGAGAGTCCAGACAATCAAAATGAACGTGCTGCCCAGGTATCTCTTCCAACTCAGATCCATCCCGATCTACATCCCGAAAGCCGTTTTCAAAGCATTAGACAAACTAATCATGGCGTTCGTATGGGGGGGGGGAAGAATGCTAGGATCCCAAAGAAGGTCTTACAAAAAACAACATCAAGGGGAGGGCTAGCCCTCCCAAACCTACAATTCTACCACTGGGCGGTAACGGCCAAGCGAATAAGGGGATGGATCAAGGAGCCAAATGCCGAGTGGGTGCGCGCAGAAGAGGCCTCCTGTAAGGGGACCTCCCTCTGGGCCCTCGCCACGGCGGCACTCCCATCCATACCCAAAAAGCACTCCAGCAGCCCGGTGGTGATAGCCACCCTCCAGTCCTGGAACCAACTACGGCAGCAATTTGGCCTGACCAAAATGTCAGACAAAGCTCCCATCTGCAACAACCATAGGTTCACACCAGCACTGACTGCCGCCACCTTCAAAAGGTGGAGACAGGACGGGGGGACACTGACAGTCAGGGACCTATACACCGACGGCAGGGTCGCAACGCTGGACAAACTGACAGAGAAATTCCAGCTAGCCAGGGGAAACGAGCAAAGGTACCTGCAACTGAAAAAATTCCTACGAAAGGAGACAAGGACTTACGCACAACCGCCACGACAGACATTACTGGAAGAGGTACTGGGCGCAAGCATATTCGAAAAAGGAAACTGTAGCCGTATGTATGACCGGCTGGTAGAAGGGGCCGACACCGTACTGGACGCAACAAGAATGAAATGGGAGGAGGCCCTCGGGATCGAAATAGGGTGGGGACTCTGGAACGAACCACTGCATGGGGTCAACTCCACGTGCGCAAGGCTCAGCCTGACGCATCTAAAAGTGGTACATAGAGCCCACTATGAGTAGGTTCTTCCCGGAGGCAGAGGATAGATGTGAACGGTGCCAAAGAGGCCCGGCCAACCACGCCCACATGTTCTGGTGTTGCCCCAGACTTGTGGAGCAATGGACTGCCTTCTTCGAGGCAATGTCCAAAGTGGTGTGGGTGAGTGTGGAGCCATGCCCGAAAGTGGCTGTCTTCGGGGTTTCAGACCAGCCAGATCTATTTCTGGGGAGGAGGGCAGACGCCCTTGCCTTTGCCTCCCTGGTCACCTGCTGTAGAATCCTGTTCGGCTGGCGGTCAGCAGCACCACCCAAAGCTGCAGACTGGCTGTTCGACCTCTCGGAATCTCTCCAAATGGAGAAAATCAAATTTGTCATCTGAGGGTCAGATGACGGCTTCCACAGAACGTGAGAGCCATTCATTTAATTGTTCCAGGATTTGTTTGTGGCCAACAAACAAGGAGAAGAATAGCCAGGTAGCCAAGAACCACGGGAAAGCAGCCAAAGCATGAGAGGGGGAGATAGACCGGGAGGGAGGGGGGGACAGTTCAATCTAAGAAGAAGGAAAAGCGAACCACAGTAGGAGGGGGGGGGGGGGGGGGAAAGAGAGAGAGACAGGGAACAATAGAGGAGAGCCAGGGAGTGGGGGGTGGGGAGGCAGGGAAACATTAACTAACTTGACATCCACAGGAACAGAGAAAAAGGAGAATACAGGCGGAGGACGGGAGGGCCGGCTGAAGCGGTAGTGTGCACGAGAAGACAACGGTGGCGAAATCCGTCCGGGAGAAGCGAGGGGCAACACCGGCACCAGACCTATTCGAGGATTGCCCTCCGGAATTGTCTGTATCTATCATATCCTGTGTACATAACGGCAAATATACTTTGTCCAAAAATCAAATAAAAAACATTTATTAAAAAAAAGAGCAGGCTACATGTCGAATCCTGTATGATTGAATCATAGAACCCAACAGTGCAGAAGGAGGCCATTCGACCCATTAGGTCTGAACTGACCCTCCGAAAGAGCACCTCAATCCCCCAGCTTATCCCTCTAACCCCACCTTGGGGAAATTTAGCACAGCCAATCCACCTAACCTCCAGTTCTTTGGACTGTGGGAGGAAGCCGGAGCACCCAAAGGAACCCCGTGCAGACACTGGAAGAATGTGCAAACTCCACACAGTCACCCCTGGTCGGAATCAAACCCGCGTCCCTGGCGCTGTGAGGCAGCAGTGCTAACCACTGTGCTACCGTGTTACCCCAAATTCAAGCAATGAAATGTTTGGGGAAAGCAAATTAACAACTACCAACTTCAAATTCACAGAAGTTGACGTGGTAGACTGAGGAAAAGGTTGTTAAAATGCTTACAGCTCTGATTGCCAAAGAACAAAAACTGCCAATTCTTACCAGGAAGTCAGTCTTTTTATAAAAGTGAGAACACCCTGAAGTCATTATAACTTGGGAAAATGTGGTCAATTTGACAGACAAGATGCCAGACATTTGTAATTTTGATATTTCACTAGTACAACTTTTACCTTACAAATTGAAATGTATGACTATGAAGAGGCAATTGTCTGGAATTATTAACAGTAGGGAGAGGGGCATTGGCTGACCATATATCCTCGACATAGTCTCCAGATTATATATGGGAGAAATATTCTGCAAATCAAATCCAGTTATCTATTCAAGCTTGGCCTGAACTCCAAATTTCTAAAATTAGCATGAGTAAGTGTTGAAAAAGACCAGTCGCTACATTTATGATGGAAGTAAAAAGTAACAACACTCCTTTATGCTATAAATCATGCACTACTACATTTACAACACAACAGATGGGAATTGATGGGAGACTGAGCTCACAGCTTCACAGATAGCAGTTCAATAAACATATTTCCGTGCAAATTTCCTCCAATAGGAATATGGGAAATGAAGTGCATGAGAGGAGGGCAGAGCGGGAAGATGTTGGAGAGATGAAATGAAGGGAGAAGGAGCTGGAATAAGAAAAGGTCGCACTACCTACCTGACTGAACGTGCACATCCCACTAAAAACAGGGAAAAAGAATCAATCAAATGGTGCTATGCTCAGGTTGCACAGTAAACAAGCCATGACACCATGGTCACATGCAAGATGGCAAACAATCAGCACAATGGTGCAGGTCGTCAGCTTTTAAACTGCAAGAGTTTTCAATGCATCGAACAGGCTGGATCGCAAGGTGGGGCTTGGTTTACTCTGCTCAGCATGCAAGATTAGATTGTTGGCAGTATGCAATTGCATTTATTTAGTTGACACAACAAAAACCTGTTTAAGTCTCTATATATATTTTGAGATAAAACCAGTATTTAGCCTTTAATTAGAAACATTTAGAAGAGTGAAGTAGCAATGCTTCAGATTCAAATGACCAGTCATGCTGCATTGCATCACAGGTAGCAAAACACTCAGTAGCGACAGCAAAAATGTGATACGCAACAGTTACAAGGCAACAATTGAATTGCATGAAAAAAATGGGTTGTTTAATTGGCATTAGCTATGTACTCATTTTGACTAATGAGCCAAGGCAGGCAAGAGCAGCTAAGGTGGCTGGTCTGCTTTGAACCAATCCCAAATACTCCCATCTTATTTGCTGTTCCCACCCTAACCAAAGGAAAATTCAAAAAGTCACCTGCGCATCGGAAGAAGTTGCATTTTTAAAAGGCTAACACAATACGAGAGCCGTAGAGCTCTCCTATACAGTTGGTCCTACCTCCCTAGAACCTTCTACTAATTGCTGAATGAACAACCCAAATTCAATTATGTCTTCCTTTGTCTTGGCTTCCAATGGCAGACATTCTAATGAAAATATCTACCTGTATTATTAATAATAATAATAATAATAGTAATAATAATAATAATAATAATAATAATAGCTTCTTGTCACAAGTAAGCTTCAATGAAGTTACTGTGAAAACCCCTAGTCGCCACATTCCGGTGCATGTTCGGGCAGACCGGTACAGGAATTGAACCCGCGCTGCTGCCTTGTTCTGCATTACAAGCCAGCTGTTTAGCCCACTGTGGTTAAGGTAAAGTCGCCATGATCCCAGATGACCATAGGCTGCTTCCCCCTTTGAGGGGAGAGCTGACTGGTGGTGATTTAACCTGAGGGTCGCCACACCTCAGGTGCGTGGCAAGGTTGAGACGGCGGGCCTTCATGAATAACCTCAGCCGGAACGGGAATAAAACCCGCACTGCTGGCCTTACTCTGCATCACGAACCAGCTGTCTAGCCAAGTGAGCTAAACCGGTAGCCAAAGGAGTTATATTATTCCTAAATCAAGATCACTCGCGCAATATTTGATTCAAAGTGTTCAAATATATATTAGTTTGGGAAAAAGGATAGACTCCAATGAACAGTTGCTGAACTCCAAAGTGTTTACAGTGACTTGCACCTTGGTGTGGGGAAAAAGCAATTGCAACACTCCAATCAGAAAAACAGACCTGCCTCTGGCATAGCTGTTTCAATTATACAATCTAATTTAATAGCAGAATTAAAGGGTAATTACAAGTTCCTCCATTCACAGGTCCCAAGTCACACCGGAGCCAATTTATGTGACAACAGATTTCATTTTGTCTGCAAACAACTAAGAAAACAATAGTTATGTACTTGGGTCTAGAATGGAAATTATTCTTCTGATGCCAGACTCATTCTTTAAGAGCACAATTATTCAATAACCTTATGATAATCCAAGAAAGCAGAACCCATAGCACAGGAGCCCATTGTGCTTATATTGGCTCTCTCTCAAAGATTGATCCAATAAGTTCAACTCATCCGCTTTTCATTTTTTCTCCTTCAAGTATCTATGCTGTTCCCTTTTGAAAATTATTCTTGAAACTGTTTCCATCATTTTTTCATTCTGTGCATTCATAACAAATCGTTGTGCCAACCTTCCCCCCCCAATGGTCTTCAGCAACCACCACACTCCATTCTTTATCCCATATCACTGTCTGAAGCCCAGCCAGATCATTTGGAACATTGGCTTCCAGTCTGGCCTTAAGGTGACCACATAAATGGCTGCAACACTCATCCATTTCCATCCCGCCTCAGCTCATCTGTTGCTGAAACCTTCAATATCTTGGTTACTTCTAAACTCAACTATTCCAAAATTTGCCTGGCTACTCTCCCATCTTTCACCTTCCATGAACTCAAGCTCATCAAAAACTCTGTTGTCAAAATCCGAACTGGTGCCAAGTCTCGCTCACCATGATTCCTGCACTCACTGATCTACAGTGATTTCTGGTCCAGCAATGTCTACATTTTTCAAATTTCTCCACGGGCTCCTCCAGGATCTCTGTGCCCCTCCAGTCTGGCCTCTTGTGCATCTTGAATATTAAGCCATGCATCACTGATGTCTGGGCCTTAAGCACTGGAATTCCTTTCCTAAGTCTCTCCACCTCTTTTCAAATGCTCCTCTAAAGCTACCTCTTTGACTAATCTTTTGGTCACCCATCCTAATATCTCACGTTGTTTAGGGCCAAGCTTTCTTTGTGTTTTTACTCCTTGTGAAGCACATTGGGAGATGGGCTGTAGTTTACAGGCAGTAAAGAATTGTTGGCTGGCCAGAAGACCATTGCAAAACTTTGAGTTTGAAAGCAATAAAGGCATAGAGGAGAATTTCAGTGGCCAATAGATTGAGGCAATAATAGTGATAGGCAAGTTACAATCAGAGATGGAAGCTGATGCATTCACAAATATGTGTTTCTCAATGCTGGTTCACACAATTCTCTCTATTTGCATGTCTGTCTTCAAAAGTCTCCCATTCAATTCCCAAGGATTTTTGCTTTCTAATGCTTCAAAACTGACCACCATTTTTAGGAAATCTAACGTTTCATTATTTCTACAATATGCCCCTTATTAAATCTCATTAGTCTGCAGAGATCTTTAGAACACAATCTGGACATGATCTTTAGGTATGTACACTCCATTTGGGACTTTCTAAATGGTTGTGTAGATGTTTTGAGATGCTGATATAAATTTGATTCCGACTGCACATATTATACAGCCAAGTGGTAGAAACATTCTCTCGCTTAGCATTAGGGTGGAGAAACTGATTAATCTGAAGCACAAATTCAACACCTTGTGCCAAATAAATCTACAAGCACTACATTGATTTATAACGTAAAAAACATGCGTGCAAGGGCACAATGCATTTTACTTATAATATGCATTAAAATGGACTAAAAACCTCTCCAATGGCGCAGTGTTAAACTAATCCACACAGAGCCAGAGGTTCCATAATAGATCCAAAACTTGTTCTGAAGTGATCTGATCTCAATCCAGGCCAGCAGTTGGGATGCTAAGAAGTATTGTGGAGTATTGTGAGCAGTTTGGGTATTAAAGGATGTGCTGGCCTTGGAAAGGGTCCAGAGGAGGTTCATAAGAATGATCCCTGAAATGAAGAGCTTGTCGTATGAGGAACAGTTGAGGACTTTGAGCCTGTACTCGTTGGAGTTTAGAAGCATGAGGGGGGAAACTTACAGGATACTGCGTGGCCTGGATAGAGTGGACGTGGAGAGAATGTTTTCACTTGTAGGAAAAACTAGAACCAGAGGACACAATCTCAGACTAAAGGGATGATCCTCAAAACAGAGATGAGGAGGAATTCCTTCAGCCAGAGGGTGGTGAATCTGTGGAACTCTTTGCTGCAGAAGGCTGTGGAGGCCAAATCACTGAGTGTCTTCAAAACAGAGATAGATAGGTTTTTGATCAATAAGGGGATCAGGGGTTATGGGGAGAAGGCAGGAGAATGGGGATGAGAAAAATATCAGACATGATTGAATGGCGGAGCAGACCCGATGGGCCGAGTAGCCTCATTCTGCTCCTAAGTCTTATGGTCTAAGTGTCCTCAGTGTAAAATTAAAGAGAAAAGTCACATTGGGTCCCCTCTCCTGATTGGTACTCAGCGAGATGAGAACTTGGCTATGTTACACTGCCTTCAAACATTCATAGTCCAGGCTTTCTGAAAACGGTAGCTTGGGTGAGACATTTGAAGATTCCTGGTTCATAAGTGGAGCGGAGAGTCGTCACCTTTCAGACAGGAGAAAATGGATGAAAGAGAAAACAATTCAAGAATCAAGTAGAGTTAGTTTAACAAGAATAAGGTTTAATGGTGTATGAATTTCCTTTTAGGTTTTGATCCTAATGCAGGTAGAGAAAATAAAATCTGAAGTTGGCTACCGTGACGAAAGTTATGAATATGTACACTTTGTGAAGCCTTTAAACTAAAATTTCTAAAGAGAGAAAATGCTTTGCTAGAATGTCCTGCAACACGATAAAATTAAACAAATTTCAGTTGGATTACATACTGCATAATGCTTTCATAAACTTGACATATCTAAACCTCAGCAGCACGGAATACAGAAAAAAAAAATTTGACGACTGAAAAGCATGCCTGGAATTTGAGACCACTGGCGAGACATTCAAGTTGACAAGGAAGCTCTGGTAAAATTGTAATCGGATGCTTAAGTGTATGAACCGTTTATTTAAAACTCTATTGGACAGGGAATTTTTTATCACATTATCGACCGAATAAATCGTAGAAAATATAACATGAAGTCATTAATAAAACATACCGTATAAAGAAACGCCATATGGTCCAAGTCAGGACTAATATAAATCCAAGGATCCAGCACTGGGTGACGTAGAAAGGAATTGGTAGCATAAGTGTATATGGATCATATTTCAGTACAATGAGGAATTCCGTCACTGTGATTGCAGCTACCAACCAAGCCTGCTGACCAAGTTTTTTATGGAATTTCCTGCACACAGAGGTGATTAATACAGCATCAAGAATTCACAGGGTTGACAATTTGATTGAAGTTTATACTTTGATTCGTTTAAAAAACTGGAAACAATGACCGTTTATTAACTTCACAAATCATTCATGCAACAGTTGTCCTTCCATATACACACAACATAAAACTTGGATGGTTAATTCCATTGAAAATGACTTCAAGGTCGTGCACTGGATCATTACTTTGCTGTGTAAAATGGTACCCAAATCTTTCAGATGTTTTTCATCAAATATGCCAAGTATTTCAACTTTGACAGAGTCACACAGACTCGAAACGTTAGTTGTGATCTCTCCACAGATGTTTTCAGAATTGCTGAGATTGTCCAGTATTTTCTGTTTTTGTTTCAGATCCTGACATCCAGTCATTTGCTTTTATACCAAGTATTTCAACTGCTCAGTGATGAGACTACCATGCCCCCCCCCCCCACTGCCCCCACCCTCAGACCTTTCTTTCTATTTGAAGAAGTATATGCTTCATCTATATTCTATTTGGCACTGACTTTCTTCAGACTGTTCCAGGTTTTGCAGAAAGCCAATAGAAAAGGACATACTCAAAATGTTAATTTGCTCTGCAAAATAAACAAAGGTTATATTTATCGCCTTACACAATGCTGTAAGAGACTGCTCCATTCAATCCGGTTAGCATACTTCATTTATTAAATCTGGAAAGGAAAAGAAAACCTAACTTGGATTTGCTCTGACCTTCTATCGGGACAAACATATTTAAAATTGAATTCCCAGAAGGCAACAAGCAATGCTCCCTCCAATCTGTTAGTTGCATTGGGTAGTCCGTGCCATGTACGAGCAGCTTAAAGGGAATGTTGGCTCCGAGTGCTTGTTTGTTACACTGCACAGAATATTCCAGGTTGCTACTCAACTGCACACCAGCTATCCTGCATTCTTTTCTGGGTGTTGGGGGAGATAGAGAGCAGAAAAGAAGGAGTGACGATACTATACCACATTAAGCTAACCTCAGACCATTTATACCACTGGGCCATTTCCAGGAAGGCTGCAAGTTGTGAAGGAAGCACACCTAAACGCTCAGCTCCAACGAAAGGTCATAGAACTTCAATTCTATCTCCCTTTCTACAAATGCTGCCAGATCTGCTGAGCAATATAGCATTTTTTGTTTCTGTTTCAAATATTCCATTTGTAAACTCCCACTTACACTGAGCTTTGGAATCTGGCTCTTCCAGTTTAACTACTGGGCAAATCCATTGGTTAAAACAGATGCATGCACATTGTTGTTCCACCAACAGTAACCTTTAACCATCACTGCAGTTATTGACTTTTGAGTTTAAAAGGAAGTTTACGGTCTGGTTTTGTAGAGAATCCCAACAGCAAGTGAAATAAATTCCAGAGTTATGGAGTGAGGGAGGTCTGCAGTAGTGCATGGTTAGCTGTGCACCTCGGAAATGTGTCTAAAATGACAGCAAAGAAGTTGATCTTATTGACTAGGAGCCAAATCTGAACCAGAAACTGAACACAACATTGCAACAGAAATTTGCACTTTGGGTTGTTTCACCAAGTTGCAGTCTTATTTCAATATTTGAGTAGAGTTTACTTTTGGTGCAGTCACAATGACAGGTGATGTGGAAAACATTCCAATATTGCTTGAACTGAATTTGATGTGGTCAGTGAGACGGCATCTTGTTAGGTAATCCCTCGGGATTGACAATAACATGCTTCCACGCTGATTCGATTGGTTCTGAGATGCTGTTAAGTCCAGTGTGCAATCTGCAGACTCTGCCACTTGAGGCAGACGGTGCTCAAAATGTCAGGTACATTAATTATATGAAGATTTGTGCACTTTCAGACCTTTGGACTTCCTTCTGCATGTTCCCAAAGTCTCTCAATGTTTGGCACCTTCCCAAAGTAACATGCGCCACATTGGTCACTCTCAAGCCAGCAAGTCTCTCGTGTGCCGGTGGGTTTATTTGACCTCTTCAGGAATGATTTAAGGGCATCCATAAACCATTTTCACTGTCCTCCTGGGAGTCTCCTGCTGGGACTCAGTGCTTAGTGGAACAGTTGCTTCAGAGTCCGATGGCAGGTATACATGAACAACATGTTCTGCTCAGTGGAGTGATCAGCGCCTTGATGCTAGGCATGTTGATTTAGGAGAGGTCACTGACTGCTAAGACCAAAGTCCAGTCCTTTTCAAAAATACTACAGATTAATGGGGAGGTAAGCCCTAAAAGTCAGGTGTAGACAATGACAAACTTATATCTTTCGGAAAAATTGGTAAATCAATAGTGAAGAGAGATTACTACTGAATAATTTAATATCCATGGCATGTTTTAGAGTTAAAAGTATGTTTGAAAGCATCATCAATGATGAACTTTCACATAACAGTTAAAGTCCACTGACTTAGTTTGCCTTTTATTTGAATGAACCAAATGACATTGTTGATCTTTGTGCTTTGTGCAAGAGATACTTACAAGTCATCCATGAAGTCATAAATCTCACGCATTGCTACACCTCCTACATGCACAAAGAAAACGAGACGTAGCAAGACCAGGTAGTGTTCAGGTGGCATCCAGAGGACAAACTTCAAGTAAAATGTATTTAACTCTGCAAGCAAGAACTGGAAAACATAAACAAAGTACTGTTCAGAGAGTAGAATTAATGTGAGCAACAAGTGAAAATAAATCATCAATGGTATTTTTCTTCAAAAGCGGAACATTTCTTCTTTCTGTTGCTGAAACAATAAGTATTTTGTACAATAATATTGTATTTTTTGTACAATTACCCTAAAGAGACAGAAAAATAGATTACAGAACTTGAGAAAAATGCATCCTTTTCCCCATTTTTCTAAAAGCATCAAGCTTGGTGTTGACAAACAGAAAAGAATCAAAAAGGGGGCTTCAAACGAGCATCTCTGAAACTTGTGAAATGTTTCACATCAGATTTCAGAGAAGGCGGTAAGTTGACTTTGAGACAATGTTTCACTGCTAGGAAAGACAAAATAGACCTCAATCATATCACCGGTGCAAGGATCACACCTTTTTGCTGGTCAATTATAAGCTTACATTAATTGGAGAAACCAGTCAACTAACCACTTCCGAACTTCATGGCTATAGATTACCATTCCCCACAGGATGGGACAAGCAAAATAATGAGGGTGGAAATGTGCTGTTTGCCAATATTATTCCACAATTCAATAATTTTAAAGCAGTGAATGAAACATTAAACTACTCCGATTCCTTCCGAGCAGGGAAAGAGTTAAAACTGGGGGAAAGGCAATTATGATGCGATTAGGCAAGACTTAGGATGCATAGGATAGGGAAGGAAACTGCAGGGGATGGGCATAAGTGAAATGTGGAGCTTGTTCAAGGAACAGCTACTGCGTGTCCTTGATAAGTACGTACCTGTCAGGCAGGGAGGAAGTGGTCGAGCGAGGGAACCGTGGTTTACTAAAGTAGTTGAATCACTTGTCAAGAGGAAGGAGGAGGCTTATGTAAAGATGAGACGTGAAGGTTCAGTTAGAGCGCTTGAGAGTTACAATTTAGCCAGGAAGGACCCAAAGAGAGAGCTAAGAAGAGCCAGGAGGGGACATGAGAAGTCCTTTGCAAGTAGGATCAAGGAAAACCCTAAAGCTTTCTATAGTATGTCTGGAATAAAAGAATGACTAGGGTAAGAGGAGGGCCAGTCAAGGACAGTAGTGGGAAGTTGTGCGTGGAGTCCGAGGAGATAGGAGAGGTGCTAAATGAATATTTTTCATCAGTATTCACACAGGAAAAAGACAATGTTATCAAGGAGAATACTGAGATTCAGGCTACTAGACTAGACGGGTTTGAGGTTCATAAGGAGGAGGTGTTAGCAATTCTGGAAAGTGTGAAAATAGATATGTCCCCTGGGCCAAATGGGATTTATCCTAGGATTCTCTGGGAAGCTAGGGAGGAGATTGCAGAGCCTTGGGCTTTGATATTTATGTCGTCATTGTCTACAGGACTGGAGGATAGCAAATGTTGTCCCCTTGTTCAAGAAGGGGAGTAGAGACAACCCCGGTAACTATAGACCAGTGAGCCTTACTTCTGTTGTGGGCAAAGTCTTGGAAAAGATTTTAAGAGATAGGATTTATAATCATCTAGAAAGGAATAATTTGATTAGGGATAGTCAACACGGTTTTGTGAAGGGTAGGTCGTGCCTCACAAACATTATTGAGTTCTTTGAGAAGGTGACCAAACAGGTAGACGAGGGTAAAGCAGTTGATGTGGTGTATATGGATTTCAGTAAAGCATTTGATAAGGTTCCCCACGGTAGGCTATTGCAGAAAATACGGAGGCATGGGATTGAGGGTGATTTAGCGGTTTGGATCAGAAATTGGCTAGCTGTTAGAAGACAGAGGGTGGTGGTTGATGGGAAATGTTCAGCCTGGAGTTCAGTTACTAGTGGTGTACCACAAGGATCTGTTCTGGGGCCACTGCGGTTTGTTATTTTGATAAATGATCTGGAGGAGGGCGTGTAAGGATGGGTGAGTAAATTTGCAGATGACACTAAAGTCGGTGGAGTTGTGAACAGTGCAGGTTACAGAGGGACATAGATAAGCTGCAGAGCTGGGCTGAGAAGTGGCAAATGGAGTTTAATGCAGAAAAGTGTGAGGCGATTCATTTTGGAAGGAGTAACAGGAATACAGAGTACTGGGCTAATGGTAAGATTCTTGGTAGTGAGGATGAGCAGAGAGATCTCGGTGTCCATGTACATAGATCCCTGAAAGTTGCCACCCAGGTTGAGAGGGTTGTTAAGAAGGTGTACGGTGTGTTAGCTTTTATTGGTAGAGGGATTGAGTTTCGGAGCCATAAGGTCATGTTGCAGCTGTACAAAACTCTGGTGCGGCCGCATTTGGAGTATTGCGTGCAGTTCTGGTCGCCGCATGATAGGAAGGATGTGGAAGCATTGGAAAGGGTGCAGAGGAGAATTACCAGGATGTTGCCTGGTATGGAGGGGAGATCTTATGAGGAAAGGCTGAGGGACTTGAGGCTGTTTTCGTGAGAGAGAAGACGGTTAAGAGGTGACTTAATAGAAGTATACAAGATGATCAGAGGATTAGATAGGGTGGACAGTGAGAGCCTTTTTCCTCGGATGGTGATGGCTAGCACGAGGGGACATAGCTTCAAATTGAGGGGAGATAGATATAGGAGAGATGTCAGAAGTAGGTTCTTTACTCAGAGTAGTAGGGGCGTGGAATGCACTGCCTGCAACATTAGTGGACTCGCCAACATTGAAGGCATTTAAATGGTCATTGGATAAACATATGGATGATAATGGAATAGTCTAGATGGGCTTTCGATTGGTTTCACAGGTCGGCACAACATCGAGGGCCGAAGGGCCAGTACTGCGCTGTAATGTTCTAATGTTCCTTCGGATAACGAGTGTCAAAAAATACAAAATTTTGAAATATTGAAATGCACAATTTGTAAATAAATATTCACATCTAATTGCAACACAATATATCCAATTTCTTACCATGAAAATAATTCCACAAACTGCCAGCCACCTGCGAAGATTTGAGGCTGGTTTCCATTCAAACTTCACCCAGCTATATGGCGTGAATTGGAAAGCAATGCGCTTGATTTTTCCTCTGATGGATAAACAGAACCATATCAAATAAAAATCAAGAATTGGTGATCTTTATTAAATATTTGCATACAAACTGAAGACAGTAGCAGAGAGGAAATGTTACTGGACCAGCAATCCTCACTAATGCTCTGGAGTCAAGGTCAAATCCCACCACGGCAGCTGTGGGAATTTAAATGTAATTCATAAATCTGGAATAATAATGATCATGAAACTACTGGATTGTCATAAAAACCCAAATAGTTCTCTGATGCCTTTGATGTGAGGAAAGTTGCCATCCTTACCTAGACTGACCTGCAGTGTATGTGGCAATGAGGTTGACTCAAGTGCTCTTTGAAAAGGGCCTGGCAAGCCAATCAGTCCAACAAATAGACCAAGCCATTCCCTCCACCAAGCTGGTCCAATACAGCTATGATGACGATGTACAAACTGCCCACAAAAACATGACAAATCCAATCAGGCCAAATACTGTTCCAATCTACTTCCAATCACGATCAAATTGATGGACGGTGTCGTCCATAGTGCTATCAAGCAACATTTACTCTGCAACAATCTATTCACTGATGCTGAGTTTGGACTTCACCAGGGCAACCTGGCTCCTGACCTCATTGCAGCTTTGGGCCAAACTGAACAAAAGAGTTGAATTCCAGGTGAGAATGACTGCCTTTGACATCAAAGCAGCATTTGACCAAGTGCAGTATCAAGGGGCCCCGGCAACAGTAAAGTTAATGGGAATCAGCAGGAAAACTCTCCTCTGGTTGGAGAACAAAGGTTATGGTTGTTGGTAGTCAATCATCTCAGCTCCAGGACATCACTGCAGGAGTTCTTCAGAGTGGTGGCCGAGGCCCAACCATCTTCAGTTATTTCATCAACAACCTTCCCTCTACCATAAGGCCAGCGGTGGGGATGCTCAGTGACAATTGTAGTGTTCAGATCCATTCATAACTTCTCAGATGCTTAAGCAGTACATGTTTGCATGCAACTTTGACAACATTCAGGCTTGGGCTGATGAGTGGCAAGTAA